>NC_083369.1:158536136-159814261 GCF_030254825.1 Meriones unguiculatus | reverse complement strand
AGGATAGTCACCTGGCTAGACATTCGGGGATGATGTGAGAAGTCTGAATAAGGAGTAGGGTTATGTATGCACAACCAACTTCCCATGTGTAGGTGCAGGTAAGATAGGTGCTAAGGGAATTTAGGTGTTTGATATAGGACAGGAAATGGTGGTGAGATGTCACTGCTGTTAGAGATTTGGAGTCCTGAAATAGATTAGATGTGACTACTACAAGGTATGGACAGCCATTCTAAGATGAAACAAGGCCTGTTTTACCTAGGTTAGATCTCATGGATCTTTCTCTTATGGAATGACAAGTCAGGTGGGAGTACTCAACTGGATACACCCTGGATAGTGACAAAACTGGGATATAGGAATCTTAGTATGAAGAAGAGAGGTGAGCACTGCTCAAAGTCTCCTGTATGTAGACGTACATGGATGACTACCTGTTGGAAAAATAGATAAGGTTAGCTACAGAACAGAGAGAGATGTTTGAACTATGCTTGGGCTGGATTATGGATTTGCTGAAGCCTTAGAACCTGAGTGCATGTTAAAGGTTGTAGCACTATGCAAGGTACTGGATTAGATTCATCATGTTGTTGTGAGACATGTATCAAGAATGAGTTAGTGGGTATTCAACAGGCTTGATCCAGAAGTGACATGGAAAGCTGAGTAGAAAGTGGCTTTGTAGAGACAGTAGAAATGGTGCTATGGGTGCTTGTGGTTAGATATGGTCTTACAGGAAACTAGATGTTGGATATAGCACAGGACAGCATGGTGGAAATAGGCTGAAACTCAGGATTTGGGACCTTAACAAAAGCTAAAAGTCATTACTGCTAAGAGTAAACAACTGCTAGAACTGCCACTTTTGGTTCTAACCAGTCTGAACGCTACTATTTTCAGAAACAATTACCTTGTGTAAAGAAATACATGAGATTCCACACCATGGAGAAGTGGGTTCAACATGCTATGGAACCAAATCTATCAAAAGTGGTTTGCTAAGGGAAGGATGGTCCTGGTGGAAGTCTAGAAAGTGTCCAGTGCCCAGGAGATGCTGATAGGACTACTAATCCATGAGGTTGTTAGTAGAGTAGAGAGGTGCATACTTGCTATAGAACCTAGAGAAGATGCAGCAGTTTATGCAAAAGGAACAATATTGTGAGGGATATAATAAAAATTTGGACCCTTGGGGAGGACACACTATATCTGAATAAGAAGTGATAGAATGTATGCTATACAAAGTGTTTGTTGGGGGATACTTGTATGGCAGGTCCTAGGAAGAGGTTAGATGTTAGCTAAAATACAGGAAGTTTTGTAAGAGGAGTCTGCGCTGAGGGACTTGGGACCCTACTATCAACAAGTTGCTATTGCAATGGTCAGATAGATATACTAGTCAGGGCACTGACTTGTAACAAAGGCTAGTTCAACTAGATGTAGTGAACAAGCATCAACTGAGGGTTTACATTTGATGCTAATGCCTGGGGGAGGACAATAGAAGTTTGCTTATGGAATAAGGTGATGTAGGTAGCTGAAAGGGTCCCAGGGGAGTTTGTATGTAGCATCCTCTGGACATCATAAGTCTTGGCTTCATATACAGTGGAAGAAATAGATCTAGGCCACGGCATGGTATTCGGGGCTCTGTGGAAACCTAGATTTTGCTACTACAAGGCACAGTTGAGCAGAATAGTATATTGTCTGTGGGAATCAAGCTAAATATAGAAGAATCTAGAAAATCCAATATCTAGTTGTGAGGTAGCAAACGACATTCTATCCCATGGAGGAGGCATAGGAAATCCTGGTATGGAGTGGGATATTGTGGGTGGCAAAATGTGTGTACTTCTGGGTATGTCAGTAGGGTGCCTCCTGGTGAGTGCCTTTCTTTGGATACAAAATAGTAATAGATGGCGGAATTAGACTTCTGTATTTGGGGCTCTGTTGAAGCCTATGGTCACTAATAACATGCAAGAATGTAAGTGTAAAACTAGGCTGGGACAGTGGCAGTGAGAAATAAGATAAATAAGGTGGAATGTGGAAAGCCTAGGATAAAGTGGGACAATTAGTTACCTGGTTAGCCTGGTTAGTCTAGACAAACAATGGGGTTATGTATGCACAGCAAAATTTCTACAAGTAGGTACAGCTGCAGTAGTTTCTGAGAGGATCATATGTACTGGCTACATCATAGGAAGGGGTGGTGAGATGATCCTGGGGTTTAAAACTAGGGTTCTTGAAGAAGATGAGACATCACTACTGCAAGGTGCACATTGCTGTTCTATAATGGAACAGAGGCTGTTCTCCCCATAGTAGATCCTTCTCAATATGAAACAAACAAACAAACAAACAAAAACACAAGTTCTGAATGTGGGGGTACTCTCCTGACTAGACCATGGAAAGTGACTTGGAAGGGAAATGGGAAAATTGAGTATAAGGTAAAGATGTAAGGGCAGCTCAAAGTATCCTGTATGTAGATGTATACCGGGTTCTCCATGGTGGGAGCCTAGATGTTGGTTATAGAACAAGGTGTGGTCTTTGGTCTAGGTTGGTAGATTATTGAGGATTTTGTTAAAGCCTAAGTGTCAGTCCTGCCATGCAAGAAGTCCAGGTTAAGACTGGCCATTCTTTGTGGTACCCACTTTAGATTTGGCAAGTTGTGGACAACAAGTGTCTAGTAGTGTGTAGCATACTCAATACACTAGAAAACTGTAAGAAAAAAGTAAAATTATTGTTTATGGACTGGGCTTGTATAGGTAGTGAAAATTGCCCTTTGGATGAAGGAGGCCATCACAGGCTCATATATCCTGTCCAGAGGAAAGGAAGAAGATGAGACTAGGCTAGGGTCATGATTTGGGACACTGTTAAAATCTATAGGGTTACTACTACAAGGCTACAAATTCAGGTTATATGCATTCAGTAGCTCCATAGAAATGTAGAAGTATAAATACTTAGATGTGCGTGTGTGTGTGTGTGTGTGTGTGTGTGTATTTCTGCATCCTGTCGAGAGTGGGAGAGGAAGACCTGGGAAGTTTCTGTATGGAAAGTGGAGTATGGTGTAGATGTTTCAAAAGGTCCTGTGAGTAGATGTGAACAGGGCCAGTCCTGGAAGGACTTTAGATGTTACCTATAGTGCTTAGGATGGTACTGGGTGTATTTCCTAGATTTTGGCACTAGGACTTCATATTGGATCAAGGTTGGGTAACATAGGTAGACTGAAGGAAGCTTAGAGGTAGTTACTACAAGATACAGGCAGCAAGAAGTCTTTGGGACTCAGGATAAATATGGCATGATATAGAAAACAGGTTTAAGGTTCTGGCATACAATCACCAGGCTTGAGCAGGACATGGGAAGTCTGTGTATGAAGTAAGGTGGCATAGACAGAGCAAAATGTTCTATGTATAGATGTTAGAAGGAGGCTGGTTCCTGCTGGGAGCCTAGCTGTTTGTTATAACACAGTTTGGGAGTATAATTGTCATATCTACCAATATTTAAATACGACAATGTTTCTTGGGAATGATTTTAGGGAAGACATTCAAGATACTAGGCAAAGATTAAGGCAGACATAGTGGAATAAACCATTAAGGAGCAGGGCACTTGGGGAGGTGTTTTGAGAAGCAAATTCTTTGTTACGTGTTCTACCATAACTAAAGTGAATATATGCAGAAGAATGATTGGAAAAGTTGTCTTGGGGTTGTTGAAGGGAAGCCTCCTTCTAAAACTGGACTCTCTTTGATTTCTCAGTATTTGTCCCTCCCTCACAACAAGTGGCCGGAGTGGTACATTCTGTTGTTTGTTGCTTCATCAGGCATTCTGGCAGGTCAGACCCATGCTTTGTGATGTCTGAGCACATGCTAGCCTCCTATTAGCTGGAGCCTGTGTGACCAATCAGGCCTGAGGGCTGTGACCATCACTGCTGGTCAGTTGCTCAGACCTTTCTAGGTAAGAGGACCTAAACTTGAACACAGCAAAGGAAACCAATAAGCCAAAGGAGGAACTGTCCGAAATGGACCATCCAACATCTTCTATAGACTTCGGGGAAGCCAAACCCAAGCCAGTCATGTTGGTAAAGACAAAGGCAGCCCGCAAGCTTTACCCAGCAAGCATACTTTATGGAAAGGTAAGATGACCTACCCTACCTGAGCTTCCTGAATTGATTTACTCTTGTTTAAAGTGAATTGCTTTCTCTAGTCTGGCCTAAATCACCTTATCTACCCTCATCCTTTCTGATAAAGTCTGCTTCACTTCTTAGCCTGAATTCTTTCTAAAATAATAATAATAATAATAATAACACTTTTGTGTCTTCCTTCCTATCACTACAGGCCTCCAAAGCCAAAAAGTGTGGGAGGCGCTCCCAACGGAAGACTTCCAAGAAGTGTGATGATATTGATGATATTCAACAACTGGTGCTGCAGAAAGTCAAAGAATCACAGCCTAATGAAGAATCTTTGTGGCTTGAGGAGCTATCTGCAAATATCTTCAGTGATCAACCTGCCAGAGTATCAAGTGCAAGTGCTATTACAAGTGAAACTTCAACTTCCACAGGTGAAATTGTAGGCATTGCTCACAACACTTTAACCATTGCAAGCGAAACTTCAACCTTTCTAAACACAACGTCAACCATGGAAGGCAAAATTTCAACCACTGAAGGCGAAATTTCAGCTGTCTCAAGAGAAATGTCAACCATCAAAGATGAAAATTCCACTCTCCCAGTCGAAATTTCAGCCATTTTAAGAGAAATTTCAACCGTCGCAGGCGAAATTTCTGCCCTTATAAGTGAAACCTCAAACCCGGCATGCGCAAGCGCAAACCAAAAAACAACCACAACCATAAGCTTCACTACAGTTGAGGCTACCTGGGTTAACATGGATGAGGCATCCACGGTTGATGCAGATAACCAATAAATGATGTCATGATGTGGAGAAATTCTCTCTCCCACAAACTATAAAATTTTAAATTACATTGTTATAAATAAACCAAGTCTTAATTGAAATGATATGTGTTCTTTTGAGTCACTAATGGTAGAACTGGAAAGGGGGGGAGGAATGGAAGTTATAGAACAAAAGAGGGAGCTTGTTGGGGGTATTATGATGAGGGAGGGATTTAGGTCTCAAAAGGTTAGAGCCAGACAAGTAACTTGGGTGTGTACATGAAAAAGGAAGGAATTTCAATGGGTATATGAGAATAGACAGAATTTGGTCACAAATTGTTGGGGGCCAGAAAAAAAGACTTAGGTAGGTATATGGTGCAATAGGGACTTTAGGTGGTGATATGGCAAGGCAGATATTTTGGATTCTTTTGGGATTGAGGACAGATATATATGGAATTTGGTTGCGTATATGACAAAGAAGGGAATATGGGTATACTTATGACAAAGAAGGGACTTTGAATCTCACATCCTTGAGGTCCAGACTGTAATCACTCTCTGTGTTACATACATTGATCTTATGAACAGAGCAACTCGGCCTTGCCAACAGAGGAAGAAGATCCAGGCCATACAGAAGAGACCTGATAGGCTAGGGTCAGATGGCAGGGGAGGAGGACTCCAACTCTCAGTAGTTTAGGGGAAAGGGCAATGCAACGATATAGCCTTGCCAACAGAGTAAAAGAATCCAGGCCATACAGATGAGACTTGAAGGATTAGGGTCAAGTGGCAGGGAAAGAGGACTTTCCCTTTCAGTGGCCTAGGGGAAGGAGATGGGAAGAGAGGATAGGTCTAGGTGGAGATGAAAGAGGGGGATACAATTCATATATAAAATAACTAAATTGTAAATGTTAAAAATTTAAAAATAAATAAAGCCAAAAAAAAGATGATGAAAAAGGAGGAAGACAAGGAAGAGGAGTAGGAAGAAGAAGAAGAAGAAGAAGAAGAAGAAGAAGAAGAAGAAGAAGAAGAAGAAGAAGAAGAAGAAGAAGAAGAAGAAGAAGAAGAAGAAGAATTCCTCCTTTCCCCTTATCTCATAGATAAGGATGAACAAGGTTGGGTACCTCTTCCTATGTATTTTTTAAGGAAAGGGCAACACGTGCGTGGATTGCCAAAACTTATCTGAGGCCACAAAACACTCAATGTTGTCAGTGCCAGTACTATGCCACCAAAATAGGAAACATTACCTGTTAGACACATGTATCCTGATTGTGTTTTTATATTCCACCCCATAAGTAAGGAAAGTCCTTCAGGCCCAACAAAGACGTCAACATATTAGAATATACTTGTCACATCTCAGAGAAAGTAGTGAAAGTGGCAATGATAACCTTGAATATCTTTCATAAGAAATTTGTTATTTGGTATTAAGTACTACATTCACAGTGGGTTGCTTCTATAATAGGCCTGGCAGAAAGAAGAGTTTACTAAAGAGACCTCAAGCTATGAGACTAGTGGAACAACAGACTTCAAACAAATAGGAATTTCCACAGAAATCTCATGTTGAGTGAAGAAAAGAAAATCTCCAAAGGGAGAACTTTAACAACCCTCAAACCATCACGCCAGATAAGACTAAAGATCAGGCAGTAATGGGTCAGTTGATGGTGGGTAAGGGCTGTATGTTGATCACTATTGTTAGATATGAACATTCCTGATCCTCTATTTAAATTTTAATCTCACTTCAAGACCAAAAGATGTACCTCAGAGACTTCAGAGGGAGGGAGTGTCTCTTTATGCCTCATTCCAATGTGGACACATAGGATAACTATCTTTCCTTCTACTTTTTACTCTTAACTTGGATCTTTTAATGGCCTTACAGACGATAGTTTGCTGAACTCAACTTAATAGGGTCTCAAATATGAAACAAAATTTGTTAACCCTATAAATATTGTCAATAGTCTCTGAAAATATAAACTATTACTTTGTTCTAAACCTAACTACACTTATATAGCAAGCATAAAACTTTGTTAAAATTCAATGTCTTTGTTGCAGTTTCTATTACTGTGATAAAATACCTGGACCAAACATAACTTAAAGGGAAAATGGTTTATTTTGCTTACACTTCCATATCACAAGCCATCATGGGGAAAAGTCAGTATAGAAACTCAAAGAGAGCAGGAGTTTGATACAGAGGACATGGAGGAATGCTCCTCATGACTAGCTCAGCCTGTTTTCTTTTCTCTTTCAAGACAACTAGGCCAATGGTACTACCACCTAATTGAGGTGAACCCTGACACATCAATCATCAATCAGGAAAACAGCACACAAGTGTGCCCACAGACTAATTGGGTGAGGCCATTTCCTTAGCTAAAGTTCCCTTTTCCCAAATGACTCTGACTTTTATCAAGTTGACATAAAATTTGCCAGCACAAACAATACAACCAAGGATACCTACTTTTTCAGAAGAGATTTTCTGAAAAACAAGAAATAGATGTAACAAGAATCAAGAGCAGTGGGTTTTATATTAACTATAGTATACCTATATTATCAGATCACTATATTGTAGGAAAGAAAAATGCATAATATATATATTAGTATAACTTTGTTCCTATTCTAAAGCTATGGTAAGGAACAAAATATTCTAAATAGGTACAGTTATGCTCCTTCACTTTAGTTATACCAAAGGGACTCTTTTTCATAAGGTAGAAATATATTAACAGGAATGCAGGTGTGGGACATCGAAGTTCAATTTCAAAGAAAAATATTGAACTAGAGGACAAAGGACTCTTGTCCAATAAGTGGAAACTCTTTATCTCACTAAACACCATTTTTATCATTTCAAAATAGGATATCATTAAGTCGCCATTTTTCCCTTGGCCAGAACTGATACCACATCTGAAAACATGCAACATGGGCCCAGGTTATCCATGAAAGGGCCAGCCGATATGCCCCACCCACATATTTTAAACTTTGTCTCACTGCTTTCTATAAATTATATGATTTCCACAGTCATTATGGGCTGGAAATTATGCACACACACACCCACATTTTACTTTACCATTTTTTGCTTCTTAATGTTTGATTGCTAGTGATTATATATATATATATATATATATATATATATATATATATATATATATATGTTCAGTATGGTGTTTCTTAACATTTTGAGAATTTCATACAGGCATACAACATATTTTGACCATATTCACACCCCACTCTTCCCCCTAACTCATCCCAGATGCAACCCCAAGTTCTCTACCCACTTGTCTTTTTTTCTTGTAATAACGTACCCAGCCCAATTTGTGCTAATCATATACTCTTGCGTGTTTGAAATTTATTTGAGAATGGAATGACTTTCCAGAGACAATATATTTAAAGTTAAGTGACTCTTACTCCCTATTTAGTTACTATTCCATTGTTGTGAAGAGAAACCAAGGAAATTCTCATAATTGAAAGCACTTATTTGGGTACTTGATTATAGTTTTAGAGGATTAATCCATGATCCTGGTGATAGGATTCAGGCACACATGACACTGGCCCAGTAGTTGAGAGCTTTACATATTGATTTACAGGGAGCAGACAGAGAGAGACTGGGCATGGTGTGGTATTTTAAACCTCAAAAACCATCCTCAGTAACATACCTCATCCTATAAGACCATACCCACCCTAACAAGTCCATACCAATTGATCTTTGGAAACAGTGGCAATAAGTAAGGGTGACTAATCATTAAAATATATGAAAGTATGTTTTTTTCTCATTCTAACCACCACACTTCTCTAGAAGCCATCAACTGTCAGTAGTTTGTCAGTTAGAGGGGCAGACTCCTAAGCCTCTCTCCAGTGCATGCTGGAATATTAACTGGCTTAATCTTATGACAGCCTTGTGCATGCAACCACAACTCCTGTGAATTCATGATAGCACTGCCATTATCTAGAAGACACTATTTCATTCTAGTCTTTCCAGGCCTTCGACTCTTAAGATCATTTATAATGCTTTCTTCAGTGTTCCCTGAGACTTGAAGAGAGGATGTCCCATTTGTGCTTGAGAAATCCAGAGAAACATATTCTTTCCAGGATTAGCAGTTTTGAATACCTTTGTTAATCACAATCTACTACATAAAGTTCTCCGATGGTGTGTGAGAAGTGGGCTAATCTTTAGAAAATAGAGAGATAGATATTGAGTATAATTTGATACCTCAAACATTTATCAAAATAATACTATTTGGTTCAGTTCTGGGAGCTGTGAGCTCTATAACCATGTGTTCTCAGCTAAAGTTACAGCAGCAGGTATGTGTTGCTTTCTGTGGATTAGGCCTTTAATTCATTATTAAGTAACTGATTATTCCCATAAAGATTGTGCCACTATTACATTCATGGCCATAACTTACTATATTTTTCTTTAATTCAGCTTTTCATTTTTAGATAAATCTATTGGTGATCCTCACATTTCCCCTACACACACCGAAGCCTATACAGAATATTCTAGTAGTACAAAAACTATCCAGTAATGAGGAAGTTAAATGGATAGCACCAGAATTTTTTTCAAAGTCCTAGAATGAACAGTATGTTGTATCTTCAACAAGAGGGACTTACCACTAAGTTCTGGGGGGAAGGGTAATAGAGAGCAATTCAATAGCCTGTATTGTTTGCGGGCAGATTGGGGTATCCCTGACCAATAACACAATAGTTTCCACAGCTGGCACCAGGCTTTCAATTTGGTATCCTATTAACTTTTGGTTTTAGTGTTATCCCCTTTGTAAGGTTAAGTGAATCTTGTGGAATAGTGCTTATAGAACAGTTTATTTCCATAGGGTGTTTTCACATATTTTATAAGTTATTAATCCTTTCCTCCTCCACATTTTTCCTTGAATGTTGACTTTTCCTTGCTGACCAATTAATCAGTTATAAAACTAGAAAATGAAAGTAAGGGATATTGTTACAGGTCAAATGAGTGGGCTCTGAATCTAACTCTGTTCCTGGTTAGACTCATAAGAAAAACAAAAATATGAACCTCAGGAAAGCTGTCCATTTCAAAGACTTTAGAAACAGTATAACAAAATGTCCAAAGCATGTAGGACTGGTCTTCACACTGTTTTGTTTCTTTTTTTTTTTTTTCTGGTCATTGCCTACTCCCATCATCTAGAGTTTCTCCCTTTAAGACCTTCAAATATCTCTTTGCTTTTTGCCAATGCCCACTCTTGATCCTTAAGAATATAAAACTTTACTTTGCAACAAAGTCTGTCTATTTTGTCTATTTCATTATGCGTATCCCCTCTAAGTTCTTTTAGGGGAGATCTTGAGAATCAGAGATACAAGTGGAGGCAAGAGAGACTGTAATAAAAATGTTTGATGTTTCAGTCTAGTTGTGATCAGATTTCCTCCATTTTCATAATGGTAAAATATGGACTCTTTTCCCTTGGGTTCAGATTATAGAGTTTTCTTTTCTTTTCTTGTAGAATCCATATGTAACTGCTGTTCAGTTCCCAGTACCTGGATTATCATTTTATTATATCCCTAGTGTCATAGCAATTGGCAAAACTCCTACTGAAAACTTGTCGGAACATATGTTATTACCTTACAAACTCATGATCCCCTTACACTTCTTCATTTCCCCATGTGAGACTGCCAGACTCCAGAACATCAGGAATATCAAAGGGCTGCTAGGGTCTACATATTCCCCCACTTACACATTTAATTGGCACAACTCAACACATCAACTAAGTGTGCTCCTCCTCCCTGACTTCCTCACATCCGAAGAGCTGTAATTTACTTCCTCAGAATTATCTTGGCTTTTGGCCTGCTAGAATATCAGAGATAGTATTTCAAGTGTCATGAGCCATTTTCCTTCCTCTGAAATCCCTCAAAAGAGGCCTACAATCTGCCTAAAAGATCTTAATTCTCTTCAGAGCCCCACCATGATGCTGTACTTCTACCTGTCTACCTTTTCATTGTTTTAATAACTCATTTAATACATTTGTTACTGAAGAAGATAATCCTCCTCAATGTTCCTCTTGAAGACAAATCCAAAACGTATGGAAGGGATCTCTTTTCCTTTCCTAATTTTGGGAATGTATGCCTCAGATAAGGCACTCTTTATGCTTATACTTCTGTCTCTTGACACTGCCTTCGTAACCTAACACAAGAGTGTTTCGAAAGAGCAGTGGCTATATTCATGAGCCTGTATGTACATGTGATTAAGGTAATGACTTTTCTTTATACTGAAAATATAATAATAGACCTCAATTGATAAACTCTACTATGAATGCAGTACTTAATTTGGATAATTTATTGACTGGGTCTAGTAAGAAATTTGGAAATCCTTCTGTGAATATTAGCTTCTGAGACATTGTAGCCAAGATGAAATTTTTTTTGGCCTTCATCCTAATTTCTTCATATTCTACCAAAAAGAAAATTTATACTATATTTCAAAGAGAAAATTGTATTTTTCTACATCCAAACAACAAGTTTAAAGAAAGACAAAGAATGCAAGAGTAAGAAAAAAGAAAGATAGAAAGATGAAAGAAAAAGATGAATCTTGAACCCTTGTTGACTATGACTAGGGAAACTGCAGACTCAGAGAATACTTGCTACACTTGCTCCTCAGAAAGGTCGTGTACTTTGGTCTCTACCAAACAAAGTAACTCAAGAGTCAAGCAGGGCATCAAGTAACGCTACATCTGCTTCTCAGCTAACCTGTAGACCTTAGTCTTCACTGATCAGAAAACTTGTCCAGACTAAAGTCTTCATGGAATGAGAGAGGATACACTCTTTTGAATTATTAGGCTCCTGAGTGAAAGAGTTATTTCACAACTATTTAAACTCCAGTTTCACTGATAAGGATTTGTCTTTCAGTTGTGCCGTTCAAAATCAGGACAAATTTTATCATCAAGCCTTTAAATAAAGAAGTTAAGTTTAATCTCCCTTTTATATTTATTTTTAATAAATTTATTTATTTTTTATTAATTAAAGTTTATTCACATTATATCCTTGCTCTAGCCATCTCCCTCATCACCTCCCAATCCCATCTTCCCTCCTTTATCGCCTCCCATGCCCATCCCCAAGTCTATTCGTAGGTGAAGACTTCCTCCCATTCCCTCTGACCCTAGCCTATCAGGTCTCATCAGGACTGGCTGCATTGTCTTCCTCTGTGGCCTGGTAAGGCTGCTCAACCCTAAGGGGGAGGTGATCAAAGAGCCAGCCAATGAGTTCACATCAGAGACAGCCCCTGTTACCATTAATAGGGAACACACATGCAAACTGAGCTGCCATGGGTTATATATGCGCAGGGGTTCTAAGTTATCTCTATGCATGGTCCTTTGTTGGAGTATCAGGCTCAGACAGACACATTTGCCCAGATTTTTTTGTTTCAATTCCTCTCCTTGAGGAGTTTCTGTCACCTCCAGGTCTTTCTATCTCCACCTACATTCATAAGATTCCCTGCATTCTGTCCAAAGTTCAGCTATGAATCTCAGCATCTACTTTGATACCCTTCTGGGTAGAGTCTTTAAGAGGTCCTCTGTGGTAGGCTCCTTTCCTGTTCCCTGTTTTCTCTCTCTTCCTATTTCTGTCTAATTTTCCTTGCTGAGTGAGAATTGATCATCTTACCCAGTCCTCTCTTTGTTTAGCTTCTTTAGTTGTACAGATTATAGCATGTTTATGCTACATTGCATGACTAATATCCACTTATAAGTAGTACATACCGTGTGTGTCCTTCTGATTTTAGGATAGCTCACTCAGAATGATCTTTGTAGTTCCTATCATGCTTTATTTTTTAGTTGCATAGCAGTATTCCATTGTGTAAATGTACCACAATTTCTGTCTCCATTCCTCAGTTGATGGATGCCTGTGTTGGTTCCAAATTATGGTTATTAAGAATAAAGCTGCTCTACACATGGCTAAGAAAAATGTCCTTGCATAGTTGATCGTATTTTGGATATATGCCTAGGAGTGCTATACCTGGAACTTGAGATAGCACTATTGATACTTGTCTGATAATGTGTCAGAATGATTACCAAAGGAGGTTAACAAGTTTACATTCACACCAGCAATGGAGGATGGTTCTCCTTTCTCAACATCTTCTCCAGTATGTGTTGTCATTCCAGTTTTTGATCTTAGCCATTCTGATGGGAATAAGATGAAATCCCAGGGTCGCTTTGATTTGCATTTCCCTGATGACTAAGGGCTTTGTACATTTCTTTAAGTGTTTCTCTGCCAACTAATAATCATCTTTTGAGAATAATCTGTTTAGCACTCTAACCCATTTTTTAAAATTCTTTATTAATTACACTTTATTCACTTTGTATCCCCCCTGTGGTTCCCTCCCTCTTCCCGTCCCAACCCCTCCCTTCCTCCCCCCTCTGCACATGTACCCTTCCCCAAGTCCACTGATAGGAGAGGTCTTCTTTTCCTTCCTTCTGATCCTAGTCAATTAGGTCTCATCAGGAGTGATTGCATTGTCTTCTTCTGTGGCCTGGTAATGCTGCCCCCCTTAGGGGGAGGTAATTAAAGAGCAGGCCAATTGGTTCATGTCAGAGACATTCCCTGTTCCTATTACTATGGAACCCACTTGGACACTGAACTGCCATGGGCTACATCTGTGCAGGAGTCTTAGGTTATCTCCATGCATGGTCCTTGGTTGGAGTATCAGTCTCAGGAAAGACCCATGTGCTCAGATTTTTTTCGTTCTGTTGCTCTCCTTGTGGAGTTCCTGTCCTCTCCAGATCTTTCTTACTGTTTTCCACTTCTTTCATAAGATTCCCTACACTATGCCCAAAGGTTGGCCATAAGTCTCAGCATCTGCTTTTATAATCTGCAGGGCAGAGCCTTTCAGAGGTCTTCTGTGTCAGGCTCCTGACTTGTTCCCTATTTTCTCCTTCTTCTGATCTCCATTCTCTTTGCCTTTCTTGATAGAGATTGAGCATTTTAGCAAGAGTCCTCCCTCTTGATTAGTTTCTTTAGGTGTACAGATTTTAGTAGGTTTATCCTATATTATATGTCTATACAAGTGAGTATATACCATGTGTGTGTTTCTGCTTCTGGGATACCTCACTCAGGATGATCTTTTCCAGATCCCACCATTGCCTGTTTCATTTAGATTTTCAAATTTTGTGGCAGATAGGCTGTTGTAGTAAGACCTAATGATTGTTTGGGTTTCTTCAATGTCTGTCCTTATGTCCTCCTTTTCATTTCTGATTTTGCTAATTTGGACAGTTTCTCTTTACCTTTTAGTTAGTTTAGGTAAGCGTTTGTCTATCTTGTTCATTTTCTCAAAGAACCAGCTCTTGGTCTTACTGATTCTATGAATTGTGTTCTTTGTTTCTAATTCATTCATTTCAGCTCCGAGTTTGTTTATTTCCAACCATCTACTCCTCTTGGGTGTGTCTGATTCTTTTCGAGGACATTTCTGTGTGCTATTAAGTGGACCGTATGTGATGGATCAAACATCTTTCTGGAAGCACTTAATCCTATGAACTTTCCTCTTAGCACTGCTTTCGTTGTGTCTCGTAAGTTAGGGTAAGCTGTGCCTTCATTTTCACTTAATTTTAGGAAGTCTCTAATTTCTTTTTTTTTTTTTATTTCTTCCCTGAACAAGCTGTCATTGATTAGAGAGTTGTTTAATTTCCATGTCTATGTAAGATTTTGTTATTTGTGTTGTTGTTGAGGTCAAGTTTTAGGCCATGGTGGTCTGATAGGATACTCAAAATTATACCTTCTTGTATCTGTTGAGGATTGCTTTGTGCCTGACTAAATGGCCAATTTTTGAGAAGCTTCCCTGAAGTTCTGTACAGAAAGTATACTCTTTTGAGTTTGGGTGAAAGTTCTGTAGACATCTATTAGATACATTTGATTTATGACCTCTGTAAAGGTCATTATTCTCTATTTAGCTTTTGTCTATATGATCTGTCCCTTGGAGAGAGTGGAGTTATGAATTCTCCTACTTGTAAAGTGTTAGGATCAATGTGTGATTTCAGTTTTAATAATGTTTCATTTACAGATGCAAATGCCCTTGTTTGGGGGGCATAAACATTCAGGATTGTGATGTCCTCCTGGTGGATTTGTCCTTTCATGAGACAGGAGTATAACTCCTCGTCTTTTCTTTAATTACTTTTGATTGAAAGTTAGTTTTACTAGATATTAATACAGCTACCCCGGCTTGTCTTCTGTGTCTGTTTGCTTGAAAAACATATTTTCATCCCTTTACCCTGAGATAGTGTTTACTTTTGTTTAAGAGCTGTATTTCTTGGATGCACCAGAATTTTGGATCCTGTTTCTACAACCATTCTCTCAGTCTGTGTCTTTTTATTAGAGAGTTGATTCCATCAATACTGATTATTATTTTGGAGTTGGTGCTGATACTGTGTTTTTACTCTTGTTTTCTTTTAATTTTTTGTTGTGAAGTTATCAATATCCTGTGTTTTCTTGGGTGTAGTTGATTTCATTGGATTGAAATTTTTCTTCTAGTATGTTTAGTAGGGCTTTTTTGCTGTGTAGATATTGTTTAAGTTTTGTTTTGTCATCGAATATTTTGTTTTCTCCATCTATATTGATTGAAAGTTTTGCTGGGCATTGTAGTCTCAGTTGGAATCTGTGGTATTTTAGAGTTTGCATGCCATCTTCCCAGGCTCTTCTGGCTTTCATAGTTTCTATTGAGAAGTCTGGTGTAATTCTGATAAATCTACTAATATATGTTGCTTGACCTTTTTCCCTTGCTGCTTTTAATATTTTTTTCTTTGTTTTGTAGATTTAGTGTTTTGACTTCCATGTGATGTGTGGTGTTTCTTTTCTGGTCTAGTCTATTTGTTGTTCTGTAAGCCTCTTGTTTGTTAATGGACATCTCTTTCTTTAAGTGGGGAAAATTTTCTTGAAAATATTTTCTGGACTTTGGAGCCTGGAATCTTCTTTTTGTCTATACCTATTATTCTTAGATTTTTTTTTCCATGGAGTCCTTGATTTCATGGGTGTTTTGTGTTTGGAACTTTTTGGGCTTTATTTTTTCTTTGAGAGATGTATCATGTTTTTCCAATGGTATCTTCAGCTCCTGAGATTCTCTCTTCCATCTCTTGTATTCTGTTGGTGATGCTTACCTTTGTAGTTCCTGATCTTTGGTCTAAATTCTCCAGGTTCAGGGTTTTCTCTGTTTTTTTTTTTTTTTTTATTGATTCTAATTCTGTTTACATGTCTTGTACCATTTCCTTCATATGTTTGAATGTAGATTCTTATCTTTCCTTGATGGCCTGTATTTTTTATTAATTTCCTGTTTATGTGCCTCTCTATTTGTAGTTATATTTGCCTGTATTTTTCTGAGAGCTTTGTTTATTTCCTCTTTATGTGCCTCTATTTGTGTGGCTATTTCTCATTTCTTCTTTACGTGTCTCTAATAACTCATTAAGCATAACTTTAAAATAATTTTTCTGTTTTTCCAATGAATTAAAATATAAATTGATTTTGTAGTTTGCTGATGAAGCCATGGTGTCTTGATTTTTGTTGCATGTGTTCTTAGGCTGTCCACTAGCAAACTGATTATCTGTAACCTTCATTCTTTTTCCCTGTAGTCTGTACTTCAGACTGGTGTCTGTCTCTGGTGTCTGAAAATGAGAGAGGTCTACCAGTTCAAAAGTAGATGTTGTTTCAGCTGTTGCTAAGGGAGGAATGTCACAGGTGAATGTGCACAAGTGTAGGCATGTCTGGAAATTTGCCTTGAAGGGCATGTTGCTAGAGTGTGTAGATACCTGGAAGGGTGGAACTTCAGTGCAGCAGGGGGTGTTGGTACTGTTCAATGGAGCAATGCACAGGTGTAAGTGCCCTGAATATGGCCTGCAGGCCCGTTGTATTGTCCTCCTGGTATTAAGATCTGTCTGGGATCCAGGAATTGTTTTCCTGGACTCCAATAGTAGGCCCACCCAACAGAGTTTTCAATGTTGAGAACAGTGTCCTCAGGATCCCTATGTTGCCCACACTGGGGGTGTGGGTGGTAGAGATCTTTTGTCTGTCTGCTAGTGTAGAGTTACCCTGGATCTCGGGTTCTGAATGCACTTACTTGAAGGTATCACTTGCTTGCAGTCCTAATTGGATAGTACCGGGGTTCCTCTTGTTCTCTACTCTCAAATTTGGGCCCACTGGGGCAAATGAGAGGGTAGGAGATCCATCAACTCAGTGGTATCCACTGTGTGACCACCTGGCAAGGAGACCTGTACTTGGGGCAGCTGTCTCTGATGTCCTAGTCATGGAGCATGGAGGCTCCTGCTTGGGACAACCAAGTCTGTTGCCTCAGTCACCCAGCACAGAGGCTCCTGCTTAGGTTTGCTGCCTCTCTGCCAAAGCTGCAGACCTGGGAGGCCTGTACAGCTGCCTGTAGCAGCCAAAGACCTGGGAGGCCAGTAATGCTGTGGCCTCTACCATCTGAGTTATCGAGCATGTGAGGTCATTCATGGGATAACCACTGCTGCTCAGCTGCCTCTTAGGAGCAAAATGGCCCATGCTTTTGGCAAGGGGAAGTGCAGGAGGGTTGAATACTCACCACTTTCAGTCCTTGGAGATGTCCATGGGTGACCTGGACCCAAACTTTCCCAGATCACAGGTTTTTACTGTTAATTTGATTATTTCAATTTGCTTGTTGATGTGCCATAAACCACAGGCTGTGTAACCGCCTGATTCCAAGTTTGATAACAACAGAATTTAATGAACTATAAAAAGTTAATAAAGATTATGACGTTGGGAAGGGGACTCAGAGATAATAAAGAAAAGTTGTAATGGGGATGGGTTAGGTAACTCATCAAACTGAGAGAGTAGGAGTTAAACTCCCTGGTAGGCAGATATATAGGGAGAGGGTCCATGGCTAGGTCATAAAGGTGGTCTAATTGTTGTCTCATATTCTGTCTCATTGTCTTCACTTATGTTTTACTCAAGAGACTAGATCAACACTCCTCTGAGGCACCCTGACTTTTTGACCCTCCCATTGTTCACCCTTGTCAGGTGGAAGCAGATAAGAGTAGTCAGTGTCCCCATGCCTCTAACAGCCATTTGGGTGACCTCTGAGGTTGAAATGAGAGACTAGGTGTTAGAGAGACACCATGGTAGGCAGGTAGAGAAGAGAAGCTTGGCTATGCAATAGAGGCCGGTCACTCACAAAATGACTGGTCTCTCCTTCACCTTCCTGACTTGTGACAAAAACCTGACAGCATAAAACAAAAGCCTTGTTAACTTTTGTCTCCCACCAGCAGAGTGGTGCTGATGGACTGACTCCATAGTTCAAGGATACATCATAACATGGTAACAACAGTTGATAGTCAATCAACAATTCTGTCTGTTTTCCAACAGATCAACCCTCAAGTAGGGGTGGAAAACTCTTCAGAGGCTTTCAAACCTCAGCCCATCAGAAGAGACTGGAAGTTTTAGTTTTCTGGCTCTCTCCCCTGATTTACAGAGGTGTTTTTCCCTTGCTGTGCCTGTTGCATGTTTATAAACCTCATCTTGAGTACACACCTTTTTCTTAAACTGCTGATTCCATTTTCTGTGTTTACCACTTCTCTGAAGCTACATGTTGTGTTCTTCATTTTTCTTGCCTTTTAATTCTTAAACTAGAAAAGAAAATGAACACAATCAAGACTGCTTGCTTGTGTCATTTGCTGTATCATTTAGTTTTTCGTCTGAGATTTCTTTTGAGTATCACAATATTCATCAAATTAAAATATCAGGCCAAACCATGAAAGGATAGGAATGTGTGACAGGTAAGCTGCCAACATGCTTTCTCCTTCCTAAAACAGGGTTTAAATTTTATTTTCTTCTGTCTAATAAAAAGTACCTTCCTAGGCTAAACTCTGTCTCTTTAACATACGAAGCCAGTTAAACTGTGTCAATAACCAGATAGCAGTGAACATAAAGTTAAAATCATACTATTAACCTAAGGCCTAGCTCCATAGAAATGTTCACTCTGGTCATGGTGAAAACTGATCCAGATGCCTAAAGGAGGGGTATTCTTCAGAAAATTTAGAAAATTACTATGTATGTTGAGACAGACACACTGTTGGATAAGTTCCTGCATCCCCCTACCCTGTCTCTTCTGGAACTTTGAAAATGAGACAAGGTAACTACCCCTTTAAACTAAAATTGGATGATGATGAAATTTCTTCTTTTCCTCTCTCTAGATGCTATCTGAGAATCCTGAATCTGATTGTAGCTACACTGCTCCCCTGCACTGAGTCAATGGAATTCCTTCCTCTGTCTATTTATTTTGCTAGTAGGGGCCCTACCTCCTTATCCACTAAGGCCTAAGACACTTGTGTCTGATAGGAGGTGGCGACACATTATCAGGGAGTTGGGTTGACTTTGAGCAAAAAGCAATCAAGTTACATGCAATTATCATGGATGATGCCTCATTAAGACAGAAGCAATCTAGTGACTTGGCCACCAAATTCAGTCTTGGTTAATGTAACAACATAATGTAAACCAATTATTATAGCACTGGAATAACTCCCTAGTCTTATCTGAGCCCTCTGTTTATTCTAATCTCTCAATCTCCTTTCTGTCTCTGTTCTTTTCTCCTCCCCCGCCCCCTGTCTTCCCCACTCCCATGTTTTTCATGGACTAATGGTACAACACCAGGCTTCTGTTTGGTCCAAAGTAGGATGAGACCATGACAGTGTTTTGTGACAATATCTGAAATGGAAGGGCTCTTGCCAGGTAAGAAGAAAGAGTGTTGTTAGGTGAACAGAAGCCTCAAGTCACCATTCTGAGGAAATCTCCTAAGGCAGGTTCTGTTTATCGGGAAAACCACTACCACTCTTAACTAACTCCCAACAGTCAACTGCCTTGGGGAAAGGCATGGAGGTGTAAACGAATCTTAACAACCTGCATCAACTCAGGAAACCCCATGCAGCCAGCTATTAGATAAACTACACACACTTCCACAACCGTGACTATTTGTTATTCTACATGCAGAACTTACTTTGAGTACACAAATCAACTTTTTTATCTACCCTAGGAGCAATTTCACTCTGCCTTAGCTTACATTGGTGTATTTTATTTCTCTTGATGTTCTGTTTAGATTTTGTGTCTTTCCGTTGCATTAAAAGAGATTAACAAAGAAATGACTTAATATATCATCTACTGAGTGCTTCTGAATTTTTTGTTCTCCTTTATTATTTTATATTTACTGTTCTCTAGATTGTAGGGACGTAAAACCAATACATATAGTAAATTAAAACACACAAACACACACACACACACACACATACAAACACCAAAACAAAATAAAAACTCTTAATAAAGAAAGTACTTAAGAAATAAAACTCTTAGTAAAGAAAGCACTCAAACAATAATAATTAAAAAATGATAAATGGGACTTAGCCTATGTGCTACCTGTCTTAAAAATCAGGATAAAAGTAAAATAGGTGCACAAACTAAAGAGATGAGCATGATAACAGAAAGACCTTAAAGTACATTATAATTTTCTATCATGTGGCCTACTATATGAGACACATAGACATGTTAAAATTACACAAACAGGCAATAATTTTAATGCTGGAACAAACAAAAAGCCTTCGATGTCTTAGCTTCCCTGTAGAGAAACCCTCTTAGGATCTATGCCTAAGGCGGCAGTACCAACGAACACGCAGAATACTCCAGAAAAGAAAATTGGCATTAGTACCAGCCAAGTAGCCCAAATGCCTCACCAAAATCTGACTTGGTCTGTAATAACAGAGGTTGAAGTGAACTAAAAATTTTAGTGCACAACTAAAATCTTGTATTTTTGAAGACTGGGACTTGGTAAAAAAGCAGAAGTAGTTATTCCAACTCCCTGTTTAGAAAAATGCACACACCTTTGCTCAGATGTAGCCCATGGTACCTCAATAACCAAGTGAGTACCCTAGTAAGGGGAACTGTGACTGTTTCTGACATGAACTCAATGGCAGACTCTTTGACCTCCCTCCACACCCCCGAGGGAGGAGCAGCCCTGCTAAGCCACAGAGGAGGACTTTGCAGCCAGTCCTGAAGATACTTGATAAAACAGGGTCAGATGAAAGTGGAGGAGGTCCTCCCCTATCAATGGACTTGGAAAGGGGCAGGGAGGAGATGAGGGAGGAAGGGTAGGATTGGGAGGGAATGAGGGAGTGGGATACAGCTGGGATACAAAGTTAATAAACTATAACTAATATTAAAAAAGAAAAAAAATGTCCATACCATTTTTGCATAATTTGTGACTTTGGTGATGTCACAGGAAAATAATGATAATAGGGAATACTCTGTTGATGAGTTGGCAGCTGGAGTAAGAGAGTATTTCAACATGTTGCTGGGCACACAGCTGCTTGGCCAGTTAGAAAAAACCCAGTATGCCAAAATCCACCTGGCTCACCCTGACATTCCAATGTCTAATGTTTATGGGGTGCCACACCTCCTGAGATTATTTTTGAAAATTGGGACTACATTGTCCCATTTTCCTCTTAATAGGCAGAGTCTTATGTTCGTGTTCAGCTATATGCACAATCTCCTTGAGTACCTGCCACAAAATTCCACTTCTCTGTTCAGTGCCAACAACTACAAAGTGGCTTCTGCTGAATATTGTTGCAAAGCCCTGTGAGGGTCTACTGATAACTCATTGTTATATCCTGGATCAGTAAACATTTCTGTTTGCTGTTTTCATTGTCTAGTTGATATTCTTCCAAACTGCATAACAGGACTTAATGTTTCAGATTGCTTATTGTTGTGAACAGAAAAAAATAAAGGTTTCTTTCCCGTCATATGCTACAATTCAACAACAAATAAAAATTCACTAAAAATTTCTGTTGCTTATTTGACAACATTGCTTGAATGTGGATGCTTCTATCCCTTCCATATTATCAGTTTCTACCAGGTATTCATATTATGTGATAAAATGTCTTCATTTCTAGTGCCAAAGGCTCAACATAATGGATATATACCAAATACATGCATGCACATAATTTAAAAATCTTTTGAAAATATACAAATGCAATAGATATAGCTAAGAAGATCCTGGGTTCATTACCTAGATTAAAGAAGGAATAGGAGAAGAACGAGAAGAAGGGGAGTGATTGAGGAGAAGATAAAAAGGAGGAAATGGAGAAACAGCAGGAGGGGAGAAATGAGCTAGAGAGGAGAAAAGTGTAGGGGTAAAGGAGGGGACAGGAAGAGGAAAAGAAAAATGGGAGGAGGGGGAGGAAGAAAAGGAAAGAAAGGAGATAGACAAGGAGAAAAAGCAGGCTAGGAGAAGAGGAAAGTAGTGGAGCAGGGGAAAGGAGGACGAGAAGAGGGCAGAAGAAAAAGGGGGAAACAATGTAAAAGAAAATGGGCAAGAGGCAAGGAAGAGTAGGTGGAGGAGTATGAGAAGATGGAGAAGAGTGAGAGGGGAGAGAAAAAAAGGGAGGTGAAATTAGGGAAAAGAGAAAGAGGGGAAGTGAAGAAGGAGTTGGAGAACAATAATGAAAGGAGGATCAAAGAAGGAGATAGAGGAAGTAAAGACGAGGAAGAGAAGTAGGGAAAGGAGAACGATAGGAAAAGGAGGAGTGGAGAATAAAAAGGAAAGAGGAAGAAGAGAGATGAGAAGGGGAAAGGAATGAATGAAGGTGTGGAAGCAGAAAGAATGAATGGGAGGGGCAGAGAAGGAGAGGATGAAGGAGGGGAGAGGAAGAACTGGTGATGGAGGAGAAGGAAGGAGAGGGAAGAGAAGCAAAAGAGAAGTGGAGGGAAGAAAGAGAGGAGAAAAGGAGAATATTAATGGAATGAAGGGAATGAAAAGGGAAGGATAGAAAAATGGGTGAAGTATAAGGAAAAAATTTAAAAAGATGAGAGAGAAGGGGGAGGCTGAAGAGAAGGGGAGGAGGAGGGAAAGCAGGGAAAAGAAAGAAAAAGCAAGGGGTGGAGAAAGAAAGAGGAGAAGGGGTGGGTAAAGGGAGAAGAAGTAGGCAAAGATGGAAGGGATGATTTATGGTTATAGGCATCTCTTTCTTTAGGTTGGGAAAGTTTTCTTTTATGCTGTGTTAAAAATATTTTCTGGTCCTTGAAGCTGGTAGTGTGCTCCTTTTATATTTCTATTATTCTTTGGTTTAGTCTTTTCATAGTGTCCCAGATTTCTTTGATGTTCTATGTAAGGAACTTTTTTATATTATACACATTCTTCGACTGATGTGTCAATTTCTTCAATCATATCTCCTACCTGTGAGATTCTTTCTTCCATCTCTTGTATTCTGTTGGTGATACATTTGTCTGTATTTCCTGTACTCTTCTCTAGGTTTTTCATCTCCAGGATTGTATCAGATTGTTTTTCTTTTTTCTTTTTCTATTTTTTTTTTTTTTTTTTAGTCTAGCTCCATTTTAGGTCTTGAGCAGTTTTATTCATTTCCTTCTCTTTTTGATTGTAGTTTTGCATAACTCTAATTTCTTAAAGGGATTTGTTCAATTCTATCACGTTTGATTGTATTTTCCTGTGCCACTTTGAGAGCTTTATTTTCTTCCTTTAAGGCCTCTATTATTTTCATAACCTTAGGTTTAAGATTATTTTTTCTTGCAATTCATGTATGTTAGTATATCCAGGGTTTGCTGAAGTTGGAGAGCTGCTTTTGAGTGGTGATATTTGGTCCTGGGTTTCTGTTGTTTCTGTTTGTGTTTTTGTTTTTGTTTTCTTCGCGTGCTGATGTTGACCTCTAGCCATTTGGGTGTCTTTGGTGATTGCAGGCCTGCTGGTCTCTGATGTCCAGGCAGTTTGAAAAGGGGCAGAGTGTGCTCTAACCTGAATGTTGCTCTGGCCCACCGAGGCCTCCCTAGGTTTGAGGATGTGAATCAGAGACAGTACTTCTCATCTCTGCTAGCCTTGTCCCAAGTGAGACAGGCAGGCCCAGAGTCAGAATAGAAAGGGCTCTAAGATGAATGGTGAGAGCTTGTGGAGAGGGGCACTGGCCTCTTCTTGATACAGGCCAATGGGGCATGAGTCCTGCTTACAACTAGCACCTTTGCTGTTTTAGGCCCAAAGGGGGTGTCCCTAAGGAGCCTAACCTCCCAAGGGGTGAAGAGAACTCAGGAGACTGATCATCGATGGATGCAATATCAAGAGGTTTAATTGAACCATCATCAGATGGGGCTGCCCCCCACAAAACCAGTGAGTAACAGCCAGGAGAGACAGAAGTCTGAGGTTTTTAAAGAAAGGAGCACGGGAATCATGGAGGTTTCGAGCTTGACAACACTGGATTGGGTAGTTGACTTTTAAAATGATTGGTTCATTTTAGGTGCCACGTCCATCTGGTCCCTCCCTGATCTGGGTTGGGGAGCTGTGACGTCTGGACTGGTTATTAAGCAATGTAATCTCATACTGCAGATCTGGACACTCCTCCACAGCACAGAGGAGACCTTTTGCATTCCTTTGCAATAGGGTGGGGTCTTGTCTCAATTCATCCACTCCTCCTCCTGCCTTCTGTAAAAGTGCTGGGAGAATTTAGTTTAACATGGGGTATAGAATTTATGAAGAAACCTGTAAAGCTAGCCTGTTCCTTTCAGCTGCCTGTGTCCCAACTGTGATAGTTAGCTCAGGGAGATGACAAGTGGGCTTTGGTGTTACAAAGTCAGCCTGGCAGCGAGCACTCCCCAGGATTACAGAATTGGATTTAGTTGCTCAGTCCTTTGGAGGTCAAGCAGAACCTGTGCTCTGGCATTTAGGTATGTCTGGGCCCCACCATCTTGGACCCATGTCCTGTAAGTTCCTATTATGCAGCTGGTCTCGGTAGGGAGATCAGTAGAACAGTGGATTGGTGTTGGGATTTTGACTCCAGGTATCTAGGGGCTGCTCTCAGGGAAGCAGAAGGGATCCAAGTTCTGATTTCTGATGAGGAATGCTGCTAGAACTTGGTACCTGCATTTATTCATTAAAGCAGAATGCCTCAGCAGCCACAAGTCCAGGATTTTGTTTTATAGTGGGACTCTGTGAGAATGGGGCTCTTCATGTCTCCTGGGACGGTTATTAAGGGAGTAATCCTCAAGGAGAGGAGGAGGAATCTGAGATTTGTCTGTTGTAGCAGAGCTTCCCTGGGACTGGGACTAGCTGTCTTCTGTTACCAGGCAATTGATGAGGCTGGGACACCAACTAAACTATACAACCTCTGACCTACAATTTGTCCTTCTGCAAGACATGCTGGAGTAAATGTGGCACAGAACTTGTGGGAATGGCTCATCAATGAGTGGTCCAACTTGAAAAATACACCACCAGAGGGAGTCCATGCCTGACACTGCCAGAAGGGTCAGCAACCAGAGTCTGGATAACCCCAAAATTAGAATAAAAACAAGCATGACTGGAAAAAAGGAAAGAGAGAAGAAAGAAAGAAAGGAAGGAAGGAAGGAAGGAAGGAAGGAAGGAAGGAAGGAAGGAAGGAAGGAAGGAAGGAAGGGAAAAAAGAAAAGAAAGAAGGGAAGAGAAGAAAAGAAAAGAAAAAAGAAAAGAAAAGGAAAGAAAAAATGAAAACAGAAAAAATCAGTGATATTCTACTATAAACCTAGACAGGAGCATAGCCCAATTGTTGTCAGAGAGGCTTTCCCTGGAAGCTGAAGGGAGCAGATACAGAGATCTACAGGCAAATATTAGTCAGAGCTCAGGATACCCAAGCAGAAGTAGGGAGAAGGACTTTAGGAGCAATTGGGGTCAAGGATACTACAAGAAAACCCACAGAAACAGCTAGCTAACTTAGTCTTGTAGGGGCACGCAGAGACTGAACTGACATTCATGGAGCCTACATGGGTCTGACCTAGGTCCTCTGTACATGTTATGGTTTTATAACTTGGTGTTCTTGTGAAACACTTAACATATGTTGGGATTGTCTCTGACTCTTGTTTGTTCCGTGATCACTTTTCTCCTACTGGGGTTTCCTTGTCCATTTCTGAGATGAGAACTTATTGTAACTTGCTTTCTCATGTTCACTTGATATTCCTAGGAGGCCTGATTTTTTTTTGGAAGGGAAATAAAGGTGGAGTGTATCTCAGAGAGAGGAAAGGATACTGTAAGGAGTGAAGGAATGGAAAACTGTGGTCAGTATGTCAGGATGTATTATGTGAAAGAAGAAAGGAAAAGAAAAAAAAGAGCTATTGCACTTTAGATCTCTAGCCATATTCATTCTACACTGTTTCATCCATTACTAAATATCCTCTCGGTAAGAGACATTAGGAAGGTAGATAATAAAATCACATTGTATCTGGAGTATGAATGATCCTCCACAGCTGTACACAGAGAGAGGAAACATCTAAAATTAGAAAAAACTCTAAATCTATAATTAAAATTTTCAATTGAACTGCAACATTTGGAGGAAGTGTTCTCATATTGTACATTTCTTTCATTGATTTCTTTAGTAATGTGAATACATCATGACAATTCTTTGACACATAAAAAATCATGTGGTCATTACTGAGGGACAACAAAACTGGGATTATAACTTTGCATAACATGGTTTTCAAAATAGCCTTTTTATCATCAAGAAAGGTAATCTGAAAATGTTCTTCTATGATTTTGTTGAAGATATTTTCTGGGCCTTTGAACAGGGAATCTTCTCTTTCCTCTACTCCTATTATTCTTAGGTTTTGTCTTTTCATATTTTCTTGGATTTCTTGGATGGACTGTGTCAGGAATTTTTTGGATTTATCATTTTCTTTGAGAGATACATCGATTTCTTCCATTGTATCTTCTACACCTGAGATTCTTTCTTCCATCTCTTATAGTCTGTTGGTTATGCTTACCTCTGTAGTTCCTGTTTTCTTCCCTAAATTCTTCCTCTCCATGATTTCCTCCATTTGTGTTTTCTTTAATTTTTCCAATTCTATCTTAAGATCTTGATTTGCTTTGTTTATTTCCCTTATCTGTCTGATTGTATTTTCCTGTTTTTCTTTTATTTCTTTTAGTGATTTAATTATTTCTTCTCTGAAGGCCACAAACTGTTTGGCTGCATCTTCCCGTATTTCTTCACAGATGGCCATAATCTGCTTGTCTTTAACTTCCTCCACTTATTTATGGATAGCCATGATCTGTTTGATTTTATCTTCCTCTAATTCTTTAAATATTTTATTTGTTACCTCTATTATCCTCTTCATCAGCATAGATGTAAGGTCATCTTCTTAAAGGAGAGGCCTATAAGATTACAGGCCTCTAATAATAATAAATTAGAAAATCCTCCTGCCACATATTAATCAAAAAAGTAAGTATAAAGAACACAGAAAAAAAGCTGAAAGCTGCAAAGGAATAAGGCCAAATAACATATAATGGCAAACCCATCAGAATCACGCCTGAAATCTCAACAGAGACTATGAAAGCAAGAAGGGCCTGGACGGATATAATGCAGACCCTAAGAGAACACAAATGTCAGCCGAGGTTAATATATCCATCAAAAGTCTCAGTCATCATAGATGGAGAAATCAAGATATTCAATGACAAAAACAAATTCCACCAATACTTACTCACAAATCCAGCATTACAGAAGATACTAGAAGGAAAAATAGAACTCAGGAAAACACAGGAAACAAGTAACCTCACTACAGCAAAACCAAAAGTAGCCAAACACACAAACACACTACCATAGCTAACAGTAACATCAAAGCATCTAATGGCCTCTGGTCATTAATATCCCTTAATATCAATGGACTCAACTCTCCAATAAAAAGACACAGACTAACAGAATGGATATGTAGACAAGACTCAACAATCTATTGCATACAAGAAACACACCTAAGTCACAAAGATAGACATTACCTGAGAGTAAAGGCCTGGAAGAAAGCTTTCCAAGTAAATGGACCCAAGAAGCAAGCAAGAGTAGCCATTATAATATCTAGTAAAATAGACTTTCAACCAAAATTATTAAAAAGAGATGGAGAAGGTCATTTCATACTCATCAAAGGAAAACTCCACCAAGAAGACACCACAATTCTGAACATATATGCCCCAAACACAAGAGCACCCACATTGTGAAAGAAACATTAATAAAACTGAAACCACATATAGATCCTCACACATTAATAGTGGGAGACTTTAACACCCCACTCTCAACAAAGGACAGGTCAACAAACCAGAATTAAACAAAGAAACAATGACTCTAAAAGAGATCATGAATCAGATGGACCTAACAGATGTCTACAGAACATTTCACCCCAACACAAAAGAATTTACCTTCTTCTCAGCACCTCATGGAACCTTCTCCAAAATAGACCGTATAGTTGGTCACAAAACAAGTCTCAACAGATACAAAAAGTTTGAAATAATCCCATGTATCCTATCTGACGACCATGGACTGACTGGATCTCAATGATAACAGAAATAACAAAAAATCCTACACACACATGGAAAATAAACAACTTGCTACTCAATGACAGTTGGGTCAGGGAAGAAACAAAGAAATCAAAGTATTCCTAGAACTCAATGAAAATGAAGGCACAACATGCCCAAACTTATGGGACACAATGAAAGCAGTGCTAAGAGGAAAGTTCATAGCACTAAGTAACTACAAGAAGAAATTCGAAACCTCTATTGTCAGCGTCTTAAAGGTTCACCTAAAAGCCCTAGAAAAAAAAGAAGCAGACACACCAAAGAGGAGTAGATGGCTGGAAATAATCAAACTCAGGGCTGAAACCAATCAATTTAAAACAAATAAAACAATTCAAGGACTCAATGAAACCAAGAGGTGGTTCTTTGAGAAAATCAAGAAGATAGACAAACCCTTAGCCAAACTAACTAAACGGCAAAGTGAAATGATCCAAATCAATAAAATCAGAAATGAAAAAGGGAACATAACAACAGACACTGAGGAAATCCAAACTATCATTAGGACTTACTTCAAAAGTCTATATGCCACAAAATTTGAAAATCTAAATGAAATGGACAACTTTCTTGATTGATTCAACTTATTAAAGCTGAGTCAGGATAAGGTAAATCAATTAAATAGTCATATATCCCCCAAGGAAATAGAAACATTCATCAAAAGTGGCAAATCCAAAAAAAGCCCAGGACCAGATGGTTTCAGCGCTGAATTCTACCAGACTTTCAAAAAAGAGCTAACTCCAATTTTATTCAAACTATTCCACAAAATAGAAACAGAAGGAACACTACCAAACTCATTCTATGAAGCCACACTCACCTTGGTACCTAAACCTCACAAAGACCCAATAGAAAAAGAGAATTTCATGCCAATGTCCCTTATGAACATTGATGAAAAATACTCAACAAAATTCTTGCAAACCAAATACAAGAACAATACATCAAAGATATTATCCACTATGACCATGTAGACTTCATCCCAAGTATGCAGGGGTGGTTCAATATTATGGAAATCCATCAATGTGATCCACCATATTAACAAACTAAAAGAAAAAAAAACACATGATAATCTCCTTAGATGCTTAAAAAGCATTTGACAAAATCCAACATCCATTCAGGTTTAAAGTCTGGGAGAGATCAGGGAAGCAAGGTGCATATCTAAACATAATAAAGGCAATATACAGCAAGCCTATAGCCAACATCAAACTAAACAGAGAGAAACTTAAAGCAATCCCACTGAAGGCAGGGACAAGGCAAGGGTGCCCACTCTCCCTATAGCTCTTCAACATAGTGCTGGAAGTCCTTGCTAGAGAAATAAGACAGTTGAAGTAGATCAAAGGGATACAAATTGGAAAGGAAGAAGTCAAAGTATCACTATTTGCAGAAGATATGATAGTATACCTCAGTGACCCCCAAAATTATACCAGGGAACTCCTACAGGTGAAAAACACCTTCAGCAAAGTGGCAGGATACAAAATTAACTCAAAAAAATCAGGAGCCCTCCTGTATACAAAAGACAAAAGGGCTGAGAAAGAAATTAGGGAAACAACACCCTTCACAATAGCCACAAATGACATAAAGTACCGTGGAGTAACCCTAACCAAGCAAGTCAAAGAATTGTATGAAAAAAAAATTCAAGTCTCTGAAGAAAGAATTAGAAGAACATATCAGAAGATGGAAAGATCTCCCATGCTCATGGCTTGGCAGGATTAATGTAGTAAAAATGGCCATCTTACCAAAAGCAATCTACAGATTCCTATTGATGCAATTCCCATCAAATTACCAACACAATTCTTTACGGACCTGGAAAGAAAAATTCCCAACTACATATGGAATAACAAGAAACCCAGAATTGCTAAAACAATCCTCTAGAATAAAAGATCTTCTGGAGGTATCTCCATACCTGATCTTAAGTTGTATTATAGAGCAACAGTTTTAAAAACTGCATGGTACTGGCATAGAAACAGAATGGTGGATCAATGGAACTGAACAGAGGACCCAGAAATAAACCCACACACTTATGGACACCTGATCTTTGACAAAGACGCCAAAACCATTCAATGGAAAAAAGATAGCATCTTCAACAAATGGTGCAGGTTTAACTGGATGTCTACATGTAGAAAAATGCAAATAGATCCATAGTTATCACCCTGCACAAAACTACAGTCCAAGTGCATCAAAACATAAAACCAGACATATTAAATCGGTTAGAAGAAAAACTGGGAAATACCCTAGAACTCATTGGTACAGGAGAAAACTTCCTGAACAGAACACCAACAGCAAGGGCTCTAAGAGCAACAATCAATAAATGGGACCTCATGAAGTTGAAAAGTTTCTGTAAAGCAAAGGACACCATCATCAGAACAAAATGACTTCCTACAGATTGGAAAAGAATCTTCACCAACCCTCTATATGCCAGAAGGCTAATATCCAGTATAAATAAAAAACTAAAGAAGTTGAAAAGCAACAAATCAAGTAATCCAATTAAGAAATGGGGAACAGAGCTAAACAGAAAATTCTCGATAGAGGAATATCAAATGGCAGAGAAATACTTAACAAAAAGCTCAGTGTCATTAGCCATCAGGGAAATGCAAATCAAAACAACCCTGAGATTTCACCTTACACCCATCAGAACGGCCAAGATCAAAACCTCAAGTGACAACACATGCCAGAGAGGATGTGGAGAAAGGGGAACCCTCCTCCACTGCTGCTGGGAATGTAAACTTGTACAACCACTCTGGAAATCAATCTGGCTTTTCTCAGACTAGGAATAGTGCTTCCCCAAGATCCAGCAATACCGCTCCTGGGCATATATCCAAAAGAGGCTAAAGTACACAAAAAGGACATTTGTTCAACCGTGTTTGTAGCAGCTTTATTTGTAATAACCAGAAGCTGAAAACAACACAAATGCCCCTCAACTGAAGAACGGATATAGAAATTGTGGTACATCTACACAATGGAATATTACTCAGCAATGAAAAACAAGGAAATTATGAAATTTGTAGGTAAATGGTGGGATCTGGAAAGGATCATCCTGAGTGAGCTATCACAGAAGCAGAAATACACACAGGATATATACTCACTCATATAGACATGTCATATGGGATAAACTTACTAAAGTCTGTACACCTAAAGAAAATAATCAAGAGGGATTACTCTGGCTAAAATGCTCAATCCCCACTCTGAAAGGCAAAGAGGATGGACACCAGAAGAAGAAGAAAACAGGGATCAAGTTAGGAGCCTCCCACAGAGGGCCTCTGAAAGGCTCTGCCCTGGAGATTATCAAAGCAGATGTTGAGACTTATGGCCAAACTTTGGGCAGAATTTTGGGAATCTTATGTAAGAAGTGGGGAAAAAAAATAGTAAGAGCTGGGGAGGACAGGAGGTCCACAAGGAGAGCTACAGAACCAAAAAAAAAAAAAATGAGCACAGGGTTTTTTCCTGAGACTCATACTCCAACCAAATATCATGCATGGAAAAAACCTAGAACCCCTGCACAGATGTAGCCCATGGCAGTTCAGTGTCCAAGTGGGTTCCATAATAATGGAAACAGGGACTACTTCTGACATGAACTGATTGGCCTGCTCTTTGATCACCTCCCCCTGAGTAGGGAGCAGCCTTACCATGTCACAAAAGATGACAATGCAGCCACTCCTGATGATATTTGATAGACTAAGATCAAAAGGAAGGAGAGGAGGACCTCCTCTATCAGTGGACTTGGGGAGGGGAGTGTGTGGAGAAGGGGCAGGAAGAGAGGGATTGGGAGGGGAGGAGGGAGGGAACTAGAGGGGGATACATAGTAAATAAATATAATTAAAAATAAAAATAATGGAAAAAAGTGAACAAATTGTAATAAATAAAAATTTTAAATTTAAAAGATAGAAATGTAATCTGATACTATCTTCAGTTTGATCTCATATAACAAAACTATTCATATGTATAGTTAATCACAGTATAATCTAGCATTAAAGTACATGAAGTGGAAAATGAGTAGACACTGACCCAGTTAACAGAAAGAATCCCAAAACAGTGAGCAGGTATTAAAATATGCCATGCAGTGAGTCTCTACATTTGCTTAGATACCCCACTGAGTGGCGTCTTTTTTCAGAGAATCTTACTGAAGAAGGGGGAGATAGATGGAACCAAATGGATAGGAGCCTCATGTGGAGACCAACAAAGACAAAAAAGCTGGGCCCCGGGAAGCCTGCAGAGACTGATGTATCAAAAAAAGACCATGCTCAGAGATGACATAGAACTCTACTCAGATGTAGCCTGTGGACAGATCAGTCTCCATGTGGGTTTCCTAGTAAGGGGAGAAGAGACAGTATCAGACATGAACTTGGTTCCCTGCTCCTTGATCACATACCCCTGTTGGGTCAACCTACCCATCAGTTTTTTAATTGTTATTATTAGTTACATTTTAATAATTCTGTATCCCAGCTGTATCCCTCTCCCTCATTCACTTCCAACCCCACCCTCCCTCCCTCATCTCCTCCCTGCCCCTTTCCAAGTCCACTGATTGGGGAGGACCTCCTCCCCTTCCATCTGACCCTGTTTTATCAGGTATCTTCAAGACTGGCTGCAAAGTCCTCCTCTGTGGCCTAACAGGACTGCTCCTCCCTTGCGGGGGGGAGAAGGTCAAAGAGCCTGCCGTTGAGTTCCTGTCAGAAATAGTCCCTGCTCCTCTTACTAGGGACCCCACTTTGTTACTGAGCTACCATGGGCTACATCCAAGCAGAGGTTCTAGGTTATATCCATACATGGTCCTTGGTTGGAGAAACAGTCTCAACAGTCTCATATAAGACCCCTGTGCCCAGATAGTGAAAATGGCTTTCCTGCCAAAAGCAATCTACAGATTCAATGCAATTCCCATCACAATACCAACACATTTTTTACAGACATTGAAAGAAAGATTCTCTGCTCCATATGGAGAAAAAAAAAAAAAACAGAATCTCCAAAACGATCCTGTAAAACAACAGATCATATTGAAGTATCTCCATCTCCGACCTCAAGCTGTACTACAGAGCAATAGTAATAAAAACTGCTTGGTATCGGCATAGAAACAGAAAGGAGGAACAATGGAACCGACCCAGAAATAAACCCACACACCTATGAATACTTGATTTTTAAGTGTTTTTTTTATTAATTACACTCTATTCATTGTGTATCCCCCCATAAGCCCCTCCCTCCTCCGCTCCCAATCCCACTCTTCATCCCCTTTCTGCATGCATGCTCCTCCCCAAGTCCACTGATAGGGGAAGTCCTCCTCTCCTTCCTTCTGATCTTAGTCTATCAGTTCACATCAAAACTGGCTGCATTGTCCTCTACTGTGGCCCAGTATGGCTGCTCCTCCCTCAGGGGGAGGTGATCAAAGAACAGGCCAATCAGAATATGTCAGAGGCAGTCCCTCTTCCCATTACTATGTAACCCACTTGGACACTGAACTGCCATGGGCTACATCTGTGCACGGGTTCTAGGTTATCTCCATGAATAGTCCTTGGTTGGAGTATGAGTCTCTGGGAAGTTCCCTGTGTTCAAATTTTCTTATTCTGTTGCTCTCCTTGTGGAGACCCTGTCCTCTCCATCTCTTACTATTTCCCAGTTCTTACATAAAATTCCATTCACTCTGCCCAACAGTTGACCATCAGGCTCAGCATCTGCTTGGACAGTATGTAGGGCAGAGGCTATCAGAGGCTCTCTGTGGTAGGTTCCTAGTTTGTTTCATGTTTTCTTCTTCTGACTTTCAGAAGCCCTCTGTAGAAGGTTCCTAGGTTGTTTCCTGTTTTCTTCTACTTCTGATGTCCATCCTCTTTGCCTTTCAGGATGGGGATTGACCGTTTTAGTTAGGGTCCTCTCTCTTGCTTAGTTTCTTTAGATGCACAGATTTTAGTGCTATGTTGTCCTATGTTGTATGTCTATATGAGTGAGTACATACCATGTGTGTCTTTTTGCTTTTGGGACAATTCACTCAGGATGATCCTTTCCAGGTCCCACCATTTACCTGCAAATTTCATAATTTCCTGATTTTTCATTGCTGAGTAATACTCCATTGTATAGATGTATCACAGTTTCTGCATCCATTCTTCAGTTGATGGGCATCTCGGCTGTTTCCAGCTTCTGGCTATTACAAATAAAGCTGCTACAAACATGGTTGAGCAAATGTCCTTTTTGTGTACTTGAGCCTCTTTTGGATATATGCCCAGGCGTGGTATGGCTGGATCTTGGAGAAGAGCTATACCTAGTTGTCTGAGAAAGAGCCAGATTGATTTCTAGAGTGGTTGTACAAGTTTACATTCCCACTAGCAGTGGAGAAGGGTTCCCCTTTCTCCACAACCTCTCCAGCATGTGTTGTCACTTGAGGTTTTGATCTTGGCAATTCTGATGGGTGTAAGGTGAAATCTCATTTTTGTTTTGATTTACATTTCCCTAATGGCTAATGAGGTTGAGCATTTCTTTAAGTGCTTCTCTACCATTCGACATTCCTCTACAGATAATTCTCTGTTTAGCTCTGTACCCCATTTTTTAAGTGGATTACTTGGTTTGCTGCTTTTCAGCTTCTTTAGTTCTTTATATATGCTGGATATGAGTCCTCTATCAGATAAAGGGTTGGTGAAGATTCTTTCCTAATCTGTAGGCAGTCGCTTTGTTTTGATGACGGTGTCCTTTGCTTTGCAGAAGCTTTTCAGTTTCATGAGGTCCCATTTATTGATTGTTGCTCTTAGAGCCCTTGCTGTTGGTGTTCTGTTCAGGAAGTTTTCTCCTGTACCAATGAGTTCTAGGGTATTCCCCACTTTTTTTTCTAGCCTATTTTTTGATCCACTTGGACTGTAGTTTTGTGCAGGGTGATAACTATGGATCTATTTGCATTTTTCTACATGTAGACATCCACTTGGACCAGCACCATTTGTTGAAGATGCTATCTTTTTTCCATTGAATGGTTTTGGCAACTTTGTCAAAGATCAGGTGTCCGTAAGTGTGTGGGTTTATTTCTGAGTCCTCTGTTTGGTTCCATTGATCCACCATTCTGTTTCTATGCCAGTACCATGCAGTTTTTAAAACAGTTGCTCAACAGTATAACTTAAGATCAGGTATGGAGATACCTCCAGAAGATATTTTATTGTAGAGAATTGTTTTAGCAATTCTGGGTTTCTTCTTATTCCATATGAAGTTGAGAATTTTTCTTTCCAGGTCTGTAAAGAATTGTGTTGGTAATTTGATGGGAATTGCATTGAATCTGTAGATTGCTTTTGGTAAGATGGCCATTTTTACTATGGTAATCCTGCCAAGCTATGAGCATGGGAGATCTTTCCATCTTCTGATATCTTCTTCTAATTCTTTCTTCAGAGACTTGAAATTTTTTTCATACAAGTCTTTGACGTCCTTGGTTAGGGTTACTCCGAGGTACCTTATGTCATTTGTGGCTTTTGTGAAGGTGTTGTTTCCCTAATTTCTTTCTCAGCCCTCTTGTCTTTAATATACAGGAGGGCTACTGATTTTTTTGACTTAATTTTGTATCCGGCCACTTTGCTGAGGGTGTTTATCAGCTGTAGGATTTCCCTGGTAGAGTTTTGGGGGTCACTCACGTATACTATCATATCATCTGCAAATAGTGATACTTTGACTTCTTCCTTTCCAATTTGTATACCCTTGATCTCTTTCAACTGTCTTATTCCTCTAGCAAGGACTTCTAGAACTATGTTGAAGGGATATGGAGAGAGTGGGCAGCCTTGTCTTGTCCCTGATTTCAGTGGGATTGCTTTAAGTTTCTCTCCGTTTAGTTTGATGTTGGCTATTAAGTTGCTTGAATGAGCTGTCTCAAATTTCTTATTGAAGGCACTTATGCTATGAACTTTTTTCTTACCACTGCTTTCATTGTGTCTCACAAGTTTGGGTATGTTGTGTCTTCATTTTCATTGAGTTCTAGAAAGACTTTAATTTCTTTCTTTAATTCTTCCCTGACCGAGATCTCATTTAGTAACAAGTTGTTCAATCTCCATGTGTGTGTAGGCTTTTTGCTATTTCTCTTATTGTTGAGGTCCAGCTTTATTCCATGGTGGTCAGACAGATAGAAGACATTATTTCAATCTTCCTGTATCTGTTGAGACTTGCTTTGTGACCCACTATATGGTCTATTTTGGAGAAGATTCCATGAGGTGCTGAGAAGAAGGTAAATTCTTTTGTGTTTGGGTGTAAAGTTATGTAAATGTCTGTTAGGTCCATTTGATTCATGACCTCTGTCAGAGACATTGTTTCTTTGTTTAATTTCTGTTTTGTTGACCTGTCCTTTGTTGAGAGTGGGGTGTTGAAGTCTCCCACTATTAATGTGTGGGGATGTATATATCGTTTAAGTTTTATCAATGTTTCTTTAACAAATGTGGCTGCTCTTGTATTTGGGCCTAGATGTTCAGGATTGTGATGTCTTCCTGGTGAAATTTTCCCTTGATGAGTATGAAGTGTCCTTCCCCATCTCTTTTTATTAATTTTGGTTGAAAGTCTATTTTATCAGATATTAGAATGGCTACTCCTGCTTGCTTCTTGGGTCTGTTTGCTTGGAAAATCGTTTTCCAACCCTTTACCCTCAGGTAATGTCTATCTTTGTGCCTTAGGTGTGTTTCTTGTATGCAACAGATTGCTGGGTTTTGCTAACGTATCCATTTTGTTAATCTGTGTCTTTTTATTGGAAAGTTGAATCCATTGATGTTGAGAGAGATTAATGACCAGTGGCTGATAGATACCTTGATTTTGATGTTGGCTGTGGTCATAAGGTTGTGTGCTTGGTTGCTTTTTGTTTTACTGAAGTGAGGTTATTTATTTCCTGTGTTTTCTTGAAAGAAGCTAATTTTTTGGGGTCATATTTTCCCTTCCAGTGTCTTCTATAATGCTGGATTTGTGTGTAGGTATTGTTGAAATTTGTTTTTATCATTGAATATCTTATTTTCTCCGTCTATGAGGACTGATAGCTTTGCAGGGTATAGTAGCCTGGGCTGACATCTGTGTTCTCTTAGGGTCTGCATTATACCCGTCCAGGCCCTTCTGGCTTTCAAAGTCTCTGTTGAAAAGTCAGGTGTGATTCTAATGGGTTTGCCATTCTATGTTACTTGGCCTTTTTCCCTTGCAGCTTTTAGTATTTTTTCTTTGTTCTGTATACTTACTGTTTTGATTAATATGTGGCGGGAGGATTTTCTTTTCTGGCCAAATTTGTTGGGTGTTCTGTAGGCCTCATGTATTCTTATTGGCCTCTACTTTAAGTTGCGGAAATTTTCTTCAATTATTTTGTTTAAAAATATTTTCTGGGCCTTGGAGAAAGGAGTCTTCTTTTTCCTCTATACCTATTATTCTTAGGTTTTGTCTTTTCATACTGTCTTGGATTTCTTGGACGGTCTGTTTCAGGAATTTTTTGGATTTAACATTTTCTTTGACAGATATATCGATTTCTTCCATTGTATCTTCTACACCTGAGATTCTTTCTTCCATCCTTGTAGTCTGTTGGTTATGCTTACCTCTGTAGTTCCTGTTTTCTTCCCTAAGTTCTTCCTCTCCATTATTTCCTCCATTTGTGTTTTCTTTAATTTTTCCAATTTTATCCTCAAGTCTTGAGTTGTTTTGTTTACTTCCTTCACCTGTCTGATTGTATTTTCTTGTTTGTCTTTTAGTTCCTTCAACTCCATTTCTTTTATTTCATTCAGTGCTTTAAGCATTTCCTTTCTAAAGGCCATAAACTGTTAAGCTGCATCTTCTATTTCTTTACGGATGGCAATATTCTGTTTGAGTTTAACTTCCTGTATGTCTTTACGTATCTTATTTGTTTCCTCTGTTATCATCTTCTTGAGCATAGTTGTTAGGTCATCTTCTTGGATTTCAGTTATGCTGGGGTGTCCAGGGCTACTTGCCCCTGGGTAACTGGGTTCTGGAGATGCCATATTGCTCTGTCTTTTGTTGTTTGAGCTTTTACGCTGGCCTCTACCCATTGTGCTATCTTAGGTGTTTGGGGTTATTTTCTGGTGGTTCCTGGGGATCCTGTGGTGGAGAGAATCCCCTTTGCAGAAAACTGGTTTTTCCAGAAGGATGTCTTCTCAGCTTTTTGGGTATAGTCCTTGGATGGCTGGCATTTTTTCAGGAGTTGCTGCTGCTCACCTCAGGGATAGAGACCTGAGTGGTAACTGTGGTCTTTGTTAGTCGAGAGGGTTCTCCTCTCACCCAGGGAAATCCTGAGGACAGCTGCCCTGTTTCTGGGTTTCTTGCTGTAAATTTAATGATCAGCTGCTGTAACCCAGTTGGATATCTGGCGTGCAGCAACTGTTTGTGCCTGTGTCTAAAACACAGCTGAGTGATGGCAGCTCGGCCCCGCCGGTCTGATAGACTATTTCCAGGGAAGGATTGGGTGTTTTAAGTCAGTAAAGTTTCCTTCTTTCCCTGTGGATTCTCTGGAGACAGGGACTCCAAGTCTCTTTTTTTGCCCTGATGCGCACTGCTCAGTCTCTGCCAGGTTGCTGGCCACAGAAACTGCCTGTGTCTGGAGTACAGCTGAGTGATGGCGGCTCAGTCTCCGCCAGCTGCCTGGCAATCAGAAACTGCCTGTATCTGCCTTTCTGGCCTTTGGGAGCCTGGGAGTGTGCCTAAACTGGGTAATTTTCCCGAGACCTTTTCGGGATGGGGGTGTCGGCTGAGTGCTCTGAGATCAGACCAGCTGTTTTCCTCCCTGTGTGTTTGCATTGTACAGTGAAACTCATTCACTGGTGCCCTGGTGCCCACAGTTCTATCTCAGGCAGCAAATCAGGTGCACAGGCAGAGCTCTGTGCCAGAGCCTTTGTCCCTGGCTCTGGCTCCAGGATGGCTCCTGAAGCGCCTGTGGAACCCGAGTCTTTTCCAGGGGATGTCTGGGTGACCTAAGGTCAGTCCCAATCATTTCCTGCACTGTGGGGTTATCTCTCAATTGGAGATTCCAGTCTCTGATGGTGTGGTGAGAACAGGTCAGTCTGGGACCGTGACTGGCATGTAGCTCTGGGCTGGTGACCAAGTATCTGGCGCAACCAGGAACTCTTCCACAATTTAGCTGGGTGAGTTAAAAGCTGATTGAATCCCCCACTCTGGGGTACCCTCTCACCTGGGAAACACAATCACTTGTGTTTTATGGCCACGAGTTCTGATTGCTGGTCACTGTGCCGGTCCTGCTGTGCTATTCGTCAGAATGAGAGTCCTCCCAGTGCCGCCATCTTGCCCTGCCCTGTTCCCCATTTTTAAAGAAACCAAAACTTTCACTAAACCTCAGTCTGGACCTAAACAAAAAGAAACAAAAGAATACAAGCAATGAAACTCAGTGACACCACCAACCCCACATCAAAAGTAAGTAACAATTGTTGGTCACTACTATCTATCAACATCAAAGTACTCAACTCCCCAATAAAAAGACACAGACTAACAGAATGGTGGTGGAAACTGTCTTATTGTTCTAGCAAGGACTTCCAGAACTATGTTGAAGAGATGTGGGGAGAGTGGGCAGCCTTGTCTTCTCCCTGATTTCAGTGGGATTGCTTTAAGTTTCTCTCCATTCAGTTTGATGTTGGCTATAGGCTTGCTGTATATCGCCTTTACTATGTTTAGATATGTGCCTTGTATCCCTGATCTCTCCAAGACTTTAAACATGAATGGATGTTGGATTTTGTCAAATGCTTTTTCAGCATCTAGGGAGATTATCATGTGGTTTTTTTCTTTCAGTTTGTTAATATGGTGGATCACATTGATGGATTTCTGTATATTGAACCACCCCTGCATACCTGGGATGAAGCCTACTTGGTCATAGTGGATAATAACTTTGATGTGTTCTTGGATTCGGTTTGCGATTATTTTGTTAAGTATTTTTGCATCAATGTTCATAAGGGAGATTGGCCTGAAATTCTCTTTCTTTGTTGAGTCTTTGTGAGGTTTAGGTACCAAGGTGACTGTGGCTACAAAGAATGAGTTTGGTAATGTTCCTTCTGTTTCTATTTTGTGGAATAATTTGAAAAGAATTGGAGTTAGCTCTTCCTTGAAGGTCTGGTAGAATTCTGCGCTGAAGCCATCTGGTCCTGGGCTTTTTTTGGATGGGAGACTTTTGATGACGGCTTCTATTTCTTTGGGGGATATAGGACTATTTAATTGATTTACCTGTTCCTGATTCAGCTTTGGTAAGTCAAATCGATCGAGAAAATTGTCCATTTCATTTAGATTTTCAAATTTTGTGTTAATCTGTGTCTTTTTACTGGAGAGTTGAGTCCATTGATGTTGAGAGTGATTAATGACCAGTGGCTGTTAGATCCATTGATTTTGATGTTGGCTGTGGTCATAAGGTTGTGTGCTTGGTTGCTTTTTGTTTTACTGTAGTAAGGTTAATTATTTAATGTGTTTTCTTGACAGAAGCTAATTTTCTTGGTTTGTATTTTCCCTTTCAGTGTCTTCTGTAATGCTGGATTTGTATGTAGTTATTATTGAAATTTGTTTTTGTCATTGAATATCTTGTTTTCTCTGTCTATGAGGACTGAGAGTTTTGCAGGGTATAGTAGCCTGGGCTGACAGCTGTGTTCTCTTAGGGTCTGCATTATACCCGTCCAGGCCCTTCTGGCTTTCATAGTCTCTGTTGAGAAGTCAGGTGTGATTCTAATGGGTTTGCCATTATATGTTACTTGGCCTTTTTCCCTTGCAGCTTTTAGTATTTTTTCTTTGTTCTGTATACTTACTGTTTTGATTATTATGTGGCGGGAGGATTTTCTTTTCTGGCCAAATTTTTTGGGTGTTCTGTAGGTCTCATGTATTCTTATTGGCTTCTCCTTTAAGTTGGGGAAATTTTCTTCAATGGTTTTATTGAAAATATTTTCTGGGCCTTGGAGAAGGCAGTCTTCTTTTTCCTCTATACCTATTATTCTTAGGTTTTATCTTTTCATACTGTCTTGTATTTCTTGGATGGTCTGTGTCAGGAATTTTTTGGATTTAACATTTTCTTTGACAGATACATCGATTTCTTCCATTGTATCTTCCACACCTGAGATTCTTTCTTCCATCTCTTGTAGTTTGTTGGTTATGCTTACCTCTGTAGTTCCTCTTTTCTTCCCTAAATTCTTCCTCTCCATTAGTTCCTCCATTTGTGTTTTCTTTAATTTTTCCAGTTCTATCTTCAGGACTTGATTTGTTTTGTTTACTTCCTTCACCTGTCTGATTGTATTTTCCTGTTTTTCTTTTAGTTCCATCAACTCTGTTTCTTTTACTTCTTTCTGTTATTTAATTATTTCTTCTCTGAAGGCCCCAAACTGTTTGGCTGCATCTTCCAGTATTTCTTCACGGATGGCCAGAATATGCTTGTCTTTAATTTCCTCCATTTCTTTATGGATAGCCATTATCTGTTTGTTTTTATCTTCCTCTAATTCTTTACGTATTTTATTTGTTTCCTCTATTATCCTCTTCATCAGCATATATGTTAGGTCATCTTCTTGATTTTCTATTATGCTGCATTGTCCATGGCTGTTCGCCCCTGGATGGCTGGGTTCTGGAGATGCCATATTGCTCTGTCTTTTGTTGGTTGAGCTTTTACACTGACCTTTACCCATTGGGCTGTTTTAGGTGTTGGCTGTTAGTTTCTGTGCTTTCTGGAGTCCTGAGTTAGGGAGAATCCCCTTGGCTGGAAGATAATTTTTCCTGAAGGAGTCCTCCTCTGCTTTTTGGTTATGGTCACTGTATGGCCAGTGTTTCTTAGGAATTGCCACTGCTCACCTCAGGTGTATAGCCCTGAGTAGTAGCTGCGGTCTTTGTTAGGCGGGGGGGGGGTTCTCCTTCTACCCATAGAAGTTCTCAAGACAGCTGCCCCACTGCTGGGTTTCTCGTTATAAATTATTGAGCTGCTGCTGTTGTTACAGTTTTCCAGGTACAGTCCTCTTAAAGACCCTGCTGATTCTCTAGCTTTGGGGTTTTCTCCCAACAGGGAAACTCAGTCTGGTATTGTGGGGCACACAGTTCTGTCCGGGAAAGTAAGAGGAGCACCCAGCAACTCTCTGGGCCAGAGGCTGAGTGCACAGCTCTGGGCCTGGAGAATGTGCACCTGGGTTGAGTTGGCTCCTGGGGGCGCCCCTCTGGTCTGGAGGCTGGGTGCCTCAGTCTGGACCGGAAGCTGTGTGTCCCTGTCTGGGATGTTGGCTGCAAGCACTGCTCTGGTCCAGATGCTGTGGGTCTAGCCCTCTTGAAGGACCAGGGATTCCCACAGTTTTGTCAATCTAGCTAGGGGTAACTGGTTGATCCTTGGCACGGTATCTGAGGGCTGCTGTAATGGCTCTCTGGCTTTTGTAGGTCTGAGGATGCAGCTGTGTGCCCCAGTGCCCTAGCGGTATTCAATAATGGTGGATGAACACAGCGCCCTTGCCTGCAGTAGAAGGCTAGAGCCTAGAGTCTGCGTGAATCCAAAAAGTCTTTTGGTGCTATATGTCCTGAGCATTAGACCTGATGATCCCCCCCCTCTGGGGGTTTCCTCCTGCCAGGGACACCCAGTCTTTGCTTTGGTGACCATCGTTCTGTCTGGGGTGGAGGCGAGTAGAACCCACAGGCACAGATGCCCGCCTGTGGCTCCACCTTTCTGGCCGTTGGGATCCTGGGTGTCTCCCTAAACTGGGTAATTTTCCCAAGACCTTTTCGGGGTGGTGGTATCAGCTGAGTGCTCTGAGATCAGACCAGCTATTTCCCTCCCTGTGGGTTTGCACCCAATGGTGAAACTCAGTCTCTGGTGCCCTGGGGCCCACAGTTCTATCTGAGGTGGTGAATCAGGTGTGCAGGCAGGCCAGGCTCTGTGCAGGTGCCTGGGTCCCTGGCTCTGGCTCAGGGCTGGCTCCTGGGGCGCCCACGGAACCCGAGTCCAGGGGATGTCTGGGTGACCTAAGGTCGGTCCCAATCGTTTCCTGCTACGCAGTGTTGTCTTTTGACTGGAAAATCCAGTCTGTGATGTTGTGGGTCTACAGTTCAGTCTGGGACAGTGACCAGATCACGCTGGTGTGTAGCTCTGGGCTGGCGACCAAGTGCCTGGCGGAACCAGGGTCTCTTCCGCGGTTTAGCTGGGCGAGTTAAAGCTGATTGAATCCCCCACCATGGGGTATCCTCTTACCTGAGAAACACAATCACTTGTGTTTTATGGCCGCGAGTTCTGCTTGCTGGTCACTGTGCCTGTCCTGCTGTGCTGCTGTTCAGAATGAGAGTCCTCCCGGCGCCGCCATCTTGCCCCGCCTTCCCACAGTTTTACTCTTAATAACTGTTTGTCCCATAAATTGCTCTTGCTGCATGTCTTATAATAGGTAATGTAAAGAAGGTCACCAGAGCTAACAGCAGAAGATATGATAAAATATGCTTAATCAGAAACTGGAGTGATGAAGCCACAGGGGTACAGAAGAAGTTCTTTAAGGACATTTCTCTGATCTCAACCAGAAGGAAGGGTCTAAGTGGCCGAAGTTGAGGATAACATATCACCATGTTCCTGAGACATGCCCTGAATTTCTAGGACAGAATGTAGGGTATAACTGCTGGTGAATAGCAGGTGAAAGTCCAGGTGAATGATGAGCAGGAGAAGACCTCAAATTCTATCTGTGCAGAACACTGACAGGTCTAGAGGTTTGTTTTTGTTAGAAATACTGTATAGAAGGAAATAGGAGAGAATTTTGATGTGTGATAAAGGAAGTTTCTGCTAATGACCAGAGCAACTCTGGCAACATTCTCTTTAACTGGATGGTTCTCAATCAGTGATTTTTTTTTTCTGGAAGTGCAGACTGAAGCAAGGGCACCATGCATATTAGGCAAGCACTGTACCACTGAATTTTATCCCTGAACTCATTCAATTTACGTTTTGAGACCAGATTTTGAAAGGTGCCTAGGCTGGCTCTGATACACTAAGTGCCCTGGAAGAAGTTCTCTTTGCTGTGCTTTGCTTGTTTGATCTGATCCGGGCTTCAATATGTAGATCAGACTGGCCTCATAATGGAGCCCAGACTGGATTTCAAGTCCCATTCTCCTTTCTTTTGCTTTTCTGTACCTGGCGACTATGGTGCATTTATGGTAACAGTATTTAGAAGGAAATGAACACAAATTCTTGAATTAGATATGCAGGCTGCCTCTGTCAGTTAAGGCCAGTGAGAGGAAGAAGTGCAGACTTTCTCAGGGCAATAGCCCCTTTCAGAGAGCTCATTTTTTGCTGAACTGGCATCAGTAGATTCAACAAACTAACACTTTGTCCCAGACTTGGTCCTGCTGCTAAAACCTCTAACAGAATCAAAAGTTCCAAGGATCAAATGGCCAGTCAGGTAGAAAGGAGGAGTGATGGGGGTCAGGTAAATCACAAGGGAGAAGAAGAAAGGCCTCTACTACATGTGAAGGGGACTAGAAGAACCTGTAGAGATCCTCAAATACGGTACCATGAAGGGTGAGGCACAAAAGCAAACAGTGTAATCTTGGGTGAATTTTTAATGCAGTTATATATATTCTTTCTGGAAAGATGTCTGAGCTAAGAGCTTTGAAACCTGAAACAGCAGCCTGGGCAGGTAGTCCAGAAGAGAACATCACTTTTTTTGGACAATAATAGAACAGTTAAAGATCTAAAATAAAACTTCAAGTATGGTTTCTATTGAACATATTAACTATTTCACATAATGTGTTTTTCAACAAAACAACAAAGTTTAAACTCTACAACTTAAAGCTTCTTTGTTGGTTAGTTTCTATGGCTGTTGCCAAAATATCCCAGAGAAGGACTTAATGGGGTCCAGAATTATTTACTTTGGTTCAGTTTCAGAGATTTGAAACTATAGTCATTGGCTGTTTGGATTCAGGATATGCAGTAGGGTAGACCATGACTACGGTGGGATCAAGTTGCAAAGACAACTCAAGTTATAGTGATCAGAATCCAGAGACAGAGAAATGAAGATGAATGAGGGGTAATATCTTCAAAGACATATGCCCTGGGATTTACTTCCTCTTCAAACATACTATAACTTCAAGTGTATAAAACCTCTCAAAGTAGCACTATCAGCTAGGGACCAATGCTTCAATACAAGAGCCCTTCGCAGGGACAGGGCACTTCCAAACTATACCACCATGGTAAATTAAGAGCTAACTGTACAGGTGCTAGAATATTATTCCCATTTCTAGACTTAGTAAGGAGAGAATTTCTCACGTAGGTAGCACATGGATGAAGCTTGAAGACAAGTGAAATACACTGGTTAGAAAAGGCCAAATACCATGTAATTCCACTAAGGAGATTCCTGATCAAGTCAACTCTGCCAAGGCTGAAAGAAGAATGGTGGGTACTAGCAACCAGGTCACGTAGAAGCAGGAGATGGCATTCAATGAGAATGGTATTCAATTAGAGAATATAGAAAGTGGTAACAGTTCCACACCACTGTGAGTGTAATCCTAGTAATGGAACTGTACACTTAGGTCAGGGGTAAAATGTGATATGTATATTTAGTCACATTAATCAGAATGTACAACAAAGATGAATCTACTAACCAGTGATGTTGTCTTCTCAAGAACCAGTGACCGGTAATGTGGCAGAATAGGCCTCTAGCAGGGCCAGGAGGGCCAATGAGGATCCAGCCCTCTTGAAATGTCCTTTGAGGCTCATTGCAGCCTTCACAGTGAACTGAAAGCTCTTGACCTGCTTCATGGTTGTGACAATTCTATTTTGTCATCAAATTCCAGTTCTTACTGATCTTAGGTTCCCATTTTCAGCCATTAGTGTATGAGTGCTGTGACATCCTCGGGGGCTAACCATGCCAGGTCCTTGGGTTTTTATGTCACATTTTTTCTTATATAGCCTTTTCAGGGTGAGGTGTTTTTGCTAACAGACTGTCCTGCTCATTGGCAAGACCCATTTGACTGGTTCAGACCTGTCTACCATCTTTTTCTTAATTCCTCCTCTCTAAGGCATTGTTTCTAACACCTGTCACCAGAGATGGCGACCTGTTAGAAAAGTCACTGCCATGTATACAGGTGCTAGCAGAGGTGACATCAACACTCTTGAAATGAGATTGGCTAATTAGAGTTATGTAGTATATTTCATTATGCACTCATCAGTTGCAGGGCATTAAGGTTGTTTCAGTTTTCTACTTATTATGACTAGAGCAATGGACATGGCAGAGCAAGTATCTGTGGAGTAGGATGTCAAGCCCTTTGTACATATGCCAAGAAGTGGTACCGTTGTATCACACGGTAGATTTACTTGTAGATTTCTTTTAATTCTCCACACTGATTTCAACAGTGGCTGTACCAGTTTTCAATCTCACCAACATTGAACAAGTGTTTCCTTTTTCCCCATATTCCCTCCAGCATTTGTTTTTCAGTTGCTTTCTTGATCTTAATCACTCTGACTGGGTAAAGATAAAATCTCAAAATAGTTTTAATTTATATATCTTTAATTGCTATCGGATGGTGTACACTTTTTTAAAAAATCATTTCTTCATTTGAGAAAACTGTTCAGGTCTGTAGCCCATCTTTTAATTATGTTGTTTGTTTTCTTGGCTCTTGTTTTTGAGGCCTTTAAATATTTGGATATGAATCTTCAGTCAGATCTATAGCTAGAAAAGATTCTCTCCCATTCTGTAGGATTTCTTATCACTCAGCTGATTTTTTTCATTAGCTATACAGAAGCCTTTTAGTTTTATTAAGCCCCGCTTGTCAACTGTCAACCTTAATTATTGTGCAAATGCAGTCCTATTCAGAAAGTCCTTTCCTGCATAGATATTATGGAGGCTGCTGCCTATATTTTCTTCTAGCAGTTCCAGGGTTTCAGGTTTTAGGTTTCAGGTTTGTGTCTTTGATTTATTTGGACTTAGTTTTTGTTCAAGGTGATAGATATGGCTCTAATTTCATTATTCTTCATGTGGACATCCAGTTTTTTCTGGAACCATTTGTGGAAGATGCTTTCTTTTTTGTGAGCATCTTTGCCAAATTGTAAATGGTTGGTTGGGTGTTTTTAATTTTGTTTCATTGGTCTAAATGCCCGTTTTTGTGCCAGTACCACAGTGTCTTTATTAATATGACTCTGTAATATGTCTTAAGATCTGGAATTGTAAATCCTTCAGAATTGTTCTTTTGCTTAGAATTGTTTTGGTTTTGGTTTGGTTTTGGTTTTTTTTTTTTTTTGTTTTGGTTTTTTTTTTTGTGGTTCCATGTGAGTTTTAAGGTAGCCTTTTTTTTAGTCATGTAGAATTAATTAGGAATTTTATTTGGGATTGCATTAAATCTATAAATTGCTTTTTGTAAAACGATCATTTGATAATATTAATTCTGCCAATCTATGACCATGACATGTCTTGTTTTTCTAGTGTCTTTTTCTCTTTCTTCAGAAGTTAAAATTTTTATTGTAGAAGTCCTTCACTTCCTTGGTGTGGTGTCTTGAGTGAGAATAGCTCCCATAGGCTCACGTATTTGAACGTTTATTCACAGGGAGTGGAACCCTTTAATGGGTTAGCAGGTGTGGCCTTGTTAGAGAAAGTGTGTCACCAGTGGTGGGATTTGAGGTTTTAAAAACCCATGTCCCTCCCCCTCTGCCTACAGATCAGGGTATAACTCTCAGCTAGTGCTCCAGTGCCTGCATGCATGCCACCATGGTCCTCGCTATGATGATAATGGATTAAACTGAAACTGAAAGTGAAGAATATGAGCACAGCAGACTCCTTTTTGGTACTAGCCTCCATCTTGTAATTGACCTATCTCTCACCTCCAGAACCTGAAAAATGTGTTTCTACTTGTGGGAAACCATAACATTCCAGAAGACACAGTGTGCCCACTCTGACACCATTCAGTCAGGAAACAGAAATGACTGCTGTCCTTGTAGTTGCTAAAACAATTATATGTCCTTGTGGTTGCCAACATAGTTACTCCAACTTGCCTTTAGCCAATCACTATGTAACAAGTCTGCTCTTGCTAAACCTTACCCAATCATGTAACCACCAAGTCTGGAAGCCCCTTGCACCTATAAAATTCAGCTTCTTTCTAGACTAGGGGCTGCTGGCCTCTGACTGCTCTTTCAGTTCATGCTGGGAGACCGAGCTTAAGTCCTCAGTAAAGGCTCTTTGCTTTTGCAGATGATTTCTGACTCCTGGTGTGGTCAGTGGTCTTTTGGGGTCTTGCAAACTAGTAAAACAAAGGTAAGTCCCTAATTAAATGTTTTCTTTTATAAGAGTTGCCTTGGCCATAGTGCCTCTTCACAGCAATATAACAGTGATTACGGCAATTGGTTAGATTTATTCCTAGATATCTTATTTTCTTTGAAGCTATTATGAATATATTTTCTCTTTATAAGTTGTTGGTATATAGCAAGTCTATTGATTTGTGCAAGTTGATTCTGTATCTTGACACATCGCTATTTTTAATCATTTCTAGAAGTTTTGGGGGTCTCTAATGTATATCATGGCAACTGAAAATAGGATTAATTTGATTTCTTTTTCTCCTATTTATATCACTTTAATTTCCTTTTTTTTTTTTTTTTTTGGACTTATTGCCCCAGATAGTGTTTTGAGCACAATATTGAAAAGAGTGGGGATAGTGGATATCTCTGTGGCATTATTACTTTAGTAGAATTGCTTCAATCTTTTCTTCACTTAGGATAATGTAGGCAATGGGTTTCTCATATATAGCTTTCATTATGTTGAGGTATATTCCCACTCATCATACATTCTCTTTAGACTTTTAGCATGAAGGCATGTTGGATTTTGTCAAAGTCTTTTTATTCATCTATTGATATGACCATGTGACTTTTAAGTCCACTATTGTGGTTTATTACATTTATCAATACAAATGTATTGAACCATCCCTACATTTCAGGGCCTGGGAGAATACTCTTTGGGGCAGCAGTATTAGGAAAGAAGAATTGGTATGCTTGAGAAAGTTAGCCTTTGTCCCAAAGATCTGTGTTCCTGGGAGTTTTGTCTGAGCAAACTGGAAGGAAGGGCCCTTTGGCAGTATTTATTGATAGCTTGATAACATGCATACCCATTCAATAACATTTGGCCACAAATACCATGTCATAAAAAAGACTATCACAGCATCATTTGCTGTATTGAAAAAGGGAAAAAAAAACCTACTTAATATCTGACAAGTAGATAAGTGATTCATGCTAATTCTATACCATGGAGCTGTATGGTATGTCAACATTAATTATACAAAAAGTCGTATTTACAAAGTGTGATAATTTGGGCTTACAACTTTACAGCTAGCATCAAGTTTTGTTTTGTTTTGCTCTTTGAGGCAGGGTATCACTATATCTACTTGTAACAATCCTCTTTCCTCTCCCTGCCAAATTCTAGGATTAGAAGCATTATCTGCTACTTCCCAGTACTAAAATTAAAGTTTTGGAGTCTGAAAGTATTACAGCATGTGTGAAAAAAATTTTCTCTTTCATTCTAACTAGTGTTTCAGTGTGTGGATCTCTAGAGTTAGTCTGCTTACTAATAAAGTTTAAATATCTGGATTAGCTCTAAGCTTTACAAAACATGTAAAAGCTATGCTTTTGTTAATATATGTTATCTCAGTTCTCTTGGGTAGCTGGCAAAGAGTTGAATTGGGGTAAGGTCACACCATGTTTATTCCATTATTTTAGAAATTACTAAACTCTTTCACAAAGTAGTTGCACCATATTGAACTCTTCGTTTGTTTCTTTGTTTTTATTATTTTTTAATTTAATTTTATTTATATATTTATTTATTACAATTTATTCACTTTGTATCCCTGTTGCAGCCCCTTCCCTTATCTCCGCCTAGTCCCATCCACCCTTCCTCTACTCCATCTATGCCCTGTCCCTAGTCCTCTGATAGGGGAGGACATTCTCCCCTTCTATCTCACCCTAGCTTATCAGGTTTAATCAAGGCTGGTGTCATCATCTTCCTCTGTGGCCTGGCAAGGCTGCACCCCACAGGGGGAGGTGATCAAAGAGCCAGCCACTGAGTTCATGTCAGGGAGAGGCCCCCCTCTGTCTTACTAGGGAACCCAGTGTTTCTCAGGAATTGCCACTGCTCACCTCAGGTGTATAGACCTGAATAGTACCTGTGGTCTTGTTAGTTAGGGAGGCTCTCCTCTCACCCATAGAAGTTCTCAAGACAGCTGCTCAGCTGCAGGGTTTCTCGTTCTGAATTTAGTGAGCTGTTGTTGTTACACTGTTTTCCAGGTACAGCCTTCTTGAAGATCCTGCTGATTCCCTAGCTGTGGGGTTTTCTCCCAACAGGGAAACTCAGTCTGGCATCCTGGGGCCCACAGTTCTGTTTGGGAAGGTGAGAGGAGCACCCAGCAAGTCTCTGGGCCAGAGGCTGAGTGCTTTGCTCTGGGCCAGGAGAATGTGTGCCTAGGGTGAGTTGGTGCCTAGGGGCCCCCCTCTGGTCTTCATGCTGTGCACGCTTCTCTAGGCTGGCAACTCAGGTCTCCTCTCTGGTCAGGAGGATGGGCACCTCACTCTGCGCCGGAAGTTGTGTGTCCCTGTCAGGGATGGCAGCTGAGGGCGCCGCTCTAGTCCGGACCCTGTACACCCAGGTCTGGAATGGCGGCTGAAGTTGCCGCTTTGTTCTAGAGGGCCTATGCTCTGATCTGGGCTGGCACTGTGTGTCACCTTCTGGGCCAGATTGGGGACCGCCATTCTGTCAGGAATGGTGAGTAGAACCCGCAGGCACAGATGCATTTGGCTCTGCCTTTCTGGCCTTTGGGAGCCTGGGTGTCTGCCTAAACTGGGAAATTTTCCGGAGACCTTTTCAGGGTGGGGGTGTCAGCTGAGTGCTCTGAGATCAGACCAGCCGATTCCCTCCCTGTGTGTTTGCACCTGACAGTGAAACTCAGTCTCTGGTGCCCTGGGGCTCACAGTTCTATCTGAAGCAGTGAATCAGGCGCACAGGCAGGGCTCTGTGCCTGGGTCCCTGGCTCTGGCTCTGGGCTGGCTCCTGGGGCACCCACGGAACCCGAGTCTTTTCCAGGGGATGTCTGGGTGACCTAAGGTCGGTCCCAATCGTTTCCTGCACTGTGGGATTATCTCTCAATTGGAGATTCCAGTCTCCGATGGTGTGGTGCGCACAGTTCAGTCTGGGACCGTGACTGGCGTGTGGCTCTGGGCTGGTGACCGGGATCTCTTCCACGGTTTAGCTGGGTGAGTTAAAAGCTGATTGAATCCCCCACTGTGGGGTATCCTCTCACCTGGGAAACACAATCACTTGTGTTTTATGGCCACGAGTTCTGATTGCTGGTCACTGTGCCAGTCCTGCTGTGCTGCTGGTCAGAATGAGAGTCCTCCCAGCGCCGCCATCTTACCCTGCCCTGTTCTCCATTTTTAAAGAAACCAAAACTTTCACTACAGATACTTACTTGAAGATGAGATATTTTGACTAAAGGCTATATATAATCCTTCTCTCAACTTCAAGATATGTCTATTTTCTTATTACCAAATAACAGTAGATATAACTTCCAGGAAATAAGATCCATGAATGTAATAAATCCATTTTCTTAGAAATTCTTGAAGCAATGCTGGGAAATGGCAGAACAGGTAAAATGCAAGCCTACCACAGAGGGCCTCTGAAATACTACCAAGCAGTGTATCAAAGCAAATGTTGAGACTGATAGCCAAATCTTCAGCAGAGTGCAGGGAATCATATGAAAGAAGGGGAAGTTAGTATGATGTGGAGAGGATAGGAGCTCCACAAGGACCAAATATATCTGGTCACAGGGGTCTTTTCTGAGACTGATACACCAAACAAGTGCCATACTTAGAGATAACCTAGAACCCCTGCACAGATGTAGCCCATAGCAGCTCAGTGTCCAGGTGGGTTTTGCCTATGACATGAACTCAGTGGCTGGCTCTTTGATCACCTCCCCCTGAAGCAGGAGCAGCCTTATGAAGCCACAGAGGAAGACAATGCAGCCAATCCTGATGAAACCTGATAGGCTAGGTTCAGATGGAAGGGGAGGAGGGCCTCCCCTATCAGTGGACTTGGAGAGGGGCATGGGATGAGATGAGAGAGGGAGGGTGGGATTGAGAGGGAATGAGGGAGGGGGCCACAGCTGAGATAGAAAGTGAATAAACTGTAAATAATATAAAAAATTAAAATAAAAATAAAAAGGTGATCTGTGAGCATGGGAGACCTTTCCATCTTCTATCTTATTCAATTTCTTTTTTTCAGAGACTTGAACATTTTTTTTAACAGGTCTTTCCCTTGCTTGGTTAGAGTCACACCAATGTACTTTATGTTATTAGGGGCTGTTGTGAAGGGTGTCATTTTTCTCATTTCTTTCTCAGTCCTTTTGTCTTTCGTATACAAGAGAGCTACTATTTTTTTTTGAGTTAATTTTATATCCAGCCACTTTGCTGATTGTGTTTATCAGCTGAAGTAGTTATCTGGTTGAATTTTTGGGGTCACTCATGTAAACTATCATATCATCTGCCAATAGTGACACTTTGACTTCTTCCTTTCCAAATTGTATCCCCTTGAACTCCTTCATTTGTCTTATTGTTCTAGCTAGGACTTCAAGTACTATGTTGAGGAGATGTGGAGAGAGTGGGCAGCTTTGCCTTTCCCTGATTTCAGTAGGATTAATTTAAAATTTTCTCGTTTAGATTGATGTGTGTCTTGTATTCCTGAACTCTCCAAGACTTTAAACATGAACAGGTGTTGGATTTTGTCAAATGCTTTTTCAGCATCTAAGGAGATGATCATGTAGTTTTCCTTCTTTAGTTTGTTTGTATGGTGGGTTACATTGATGGATTTCCATATATTGAACTACCCCTGCATACCTGGGATTAAGCCTAATTGGTCGTGGTGGATGATATCTCTTATGTGTTCTTGGATTCAGTTTGCAAGTATTTTATTGAGGAGTTTTGCATCAATGTTCATAAGAGAGATAGGTCTGAAGTTCTCTTTTTTATTCTTTTTTTTCTCTTTTTTTTGTTGGGTCTTTGTGTGGTTTAGGTATCAAGGTGATTGGGGCTTCATAGAATGAGTTTGGTAATGTTTCTTCTGTTCCTATTTTGTGGAATAGTTTGAAGAGAACTGGAGTTAGCTCTTCTTTGATGGTCTGGTAGAATTCTGCGCTGAAACAATCTGGCCCTGTTTTTGTTTGTTTGTTTGTTTGTTTGTTTGTTTTGTATTTTTTTGAAGGTAGACTTTTGATGACTGCTTCTGTTTCCTTGGGGGATATAGGACTATTCAATCCATTTACCTGATCTTGATTTAATTTTGGTAAATGGAATCTATTAGGAAAATTTTCCATTTCATTTTAATTTTCTTTTTCTTTTCTTTTTTTCAGGAAAATGGATAGAGAAAGGATCATCTTCTTTTCATTTTTTATTTTCCTTTTTTTCATTAATTACAGTTTATTTACTTCATATCCCACCTTTAGTTCCTTCCTCCCCTCTCAAACCCACCTTCCTTCCTCTGACACACCCATGTCCTTCCCCTAGTCCACTAATAGGGGAGGTCTTCCTCCCCTTTCTTCTGATCCCAGTCTATCATGTCTCACCAGGAGTGGCTGCATTGTCTTCCTCTGTGGCCTGGTAAGGCTACTCAGCCCTGAGGGGGAGGTGATCAAAGAGCAGGCCAATCAGCTCATGTCAGAGTCAGTCCCTGTTCCCATTAATATGGAACTCACTTGGACACCAAACTGCCATGTGCTATATCTGTGGAGGGGTTCTAGGTTATTTCCATAATGGTCCTTAGTTGGGGTATCAGTCTCAGAAAAGGCCCCTCTGCCCAGATTTATTGGTTCTGTTGCTCTCTTTGTGGAGCTCTTGTCCTTTCCAGGCATTACTATTACCCAATTTTTTCATATGATTCCCTGCACTCTGCCCAAAGTTTGGCTATAGGTCTTAGCGTCTGCTTTGATAATCTGCAGGGCAAAGACTTTCAGAGCCCTCTGTGATAGGCTCCTGTACTGTTCCCTGTTTTTTCCCTCTTCTGATGTCCATACTCTTTTCTTTTCTGAATGAGGATTTAGTATCTTATCCAGAGTCTTCTTTTTTGATTAGTTTCTGTAGGTGTACAGATTTTAGTAGGTTTATCCTATATTATATATCTAATATCCACTTATAAGTGAGTATATACCCAGTGTGTCTTTCTGTTTCTGGGATACCTCATTAAGGATGATCTTTTCTAGATCCCACCATTTGCCTAAAATTTCATCATTTCCTTGTTTTTAATTGCTGAGTAGTATTCCATTTTGTAAATGTGCCACAATTTCTGTATCCATTCTTCAACCGAGAGGCATCTGGGTTGTTTCCACCTTCTGGCTATCACAAATAAAGCTGCTACAAACATGGTTGAACAAATGTCCTTGTTGTATACTTGAGCATATTTTGGATATATGCCTAGGAGTGGAATAGCTGGATTTTGAGGTCACACTGTTCCTAGTTGTCTGAGTAAACACCAGATTGATTTCCAAATTTGTTGTACAAGTTTACATTTCCTCCAGCAGTGGAGGAGGGTTCCCCTTTCTCCACATCCTCTCCAGTATGGTTTCAGAGTAGAATTCTACCAGACCTTCAAAGATGAGCTAAAACCAATACTCTTCTAATTATTCCACAAAATAGAAACAGAAGTAACATTACCAAACTCATTCTTCAAAGACACAGTCACCTTGGTTCCTAAAACTCACAAAGACCCAACAAAGAAAGAGAACTTCAGGCCAATCTCCCTTATGAACGTTTAAGCAAAAATACTCAACAAAATACTTGCCAACCGAATACAAGAACACATCAATGATATCATCCACTATGATCAAGTAGGCTTCATCGAAGGTATGCAGGGGTGGTTCAATATATGGAAATCCATCAATGTAATCTACCATATAAGCAAACTGAAAGAAAAAACAAACATGATAATCTCCTTAGATGCTGAAAAAGCATTTGATAAAATCTAACACCCATTCATGTTTAAAGTTTTGGAGAGATCAGGGATACAAGACACATACCTAAACATTGTGAAGGCAATATACATCAAGCTGATAGCTAACACCAAACAAAATAGAGAAACTTAAGTCAATCCCACTGAAATCAGGGACAAGGCAAAGTTGCCTACTCTCTTCATATCTCTTCAACATAGTTCTTGATGTCCTTGCTAGAGCAATAAGACAGTTGAAGGAGATCAAGAGCATACAATTTGGAAAGGAATAAGTCAAAGTATCACTATTTGCAGATGATATGACAGTATACACAAGTGACAGCAAAACTCCTACGAGGGAACTCCTACAGCTCTTTTAGATTTTCAATTTTTGTGGCATATAAGCTTTTGTAGTAAGACCTAATGATTGTTTAGAATTCCTCAGAGTCTTTTGTTATGCCCTCCTTTTCATTTCTGATTTTGCTGATTTGGATAGTTTCTCTCTGCCTTTTAGTTAGTTTTGACTAAGGGTTTGTCTATCTTGTTGCTTTTCTCAAAGAACCATCTCTTGGTCTGATTGATTCTTTGTATTGTTTTCTTTGTTTCTAAATCATTGATTACTGCTGTGAGTTTGATTATTTCTAATCATTTACTACTTTTGGATGTGTCTTCTTCTTCTTCTTCTTCTTCTTCTTTGAAATTTTAGGGGTGCTGTTAAGTTGCTTGTATGAGATGTCTCCAACTTCTTTCTGGAGGCACTTAGTGCTATGAACTTTTCTGTTAACAGTGCTTTCATTGTGTCCCACAAGTTTGGGTGAGTTGTGCCTTCATTTTCATTGAATTTTAGGAAGTCTGTAATTTCTCTTTTCATTTCTTCCCTGACCAAGCTGTCATTCAGTAGAGAGTTTTTCGGTTTCCATGTGTATGTAGGTTTTTTGTTATTTCTGTTGTTGTTGAGGTCTAGTTTTAGGCCATGGTGGTCTGATAGGATAAAAGGGCTTATTTCAATCTTCTTGTATCTGTTGAGGCTTGCTTTATAACCAAGTATATGATCAATTTTTGAGAAGACTTTATGAGGTGCTGAAAAGAACAGAATGTATACTCTTTTGTGTTTGGGTGAAAAGTTCTGTAGACATCTGTTAGATCCATTTGATTTAGGACCTTTGCAAATGTCATTATTTTCCTATTTAGCTCTGTCTAAATGATCTGTCCTTTGGTGAGAGTAAAGCATTGAAGTCCCCACTATTAAGGTTTTGGGATCAATGTGTGATTTAAACTTTAATAATATTTCATTTACAAATATAGGTGCTCACTCAGTATCCAAGAAGAACAGGGATTGTCTCTGACATGAACTTATGGGCTTGCTCTTTGATCACTTCCACCACATGGGGGAGCAGCATTACCAGTCTATAGAGGAAGACAAAGAAGCCAGTCCTGATGAGACCTGATTGACTAGGATTAGATGGAAGGGGATGAGAATCTCCCCTATCATTGGACTGGAGGATGGGCATAGGAGAAGAAGAGAGAGGGAGGGTAGAACTGGAAGGGAATGAGAGAGGGGGCCGCATCTGGGATACAAAGTGAACAAACTGTATTTAATAAAAATAAAAAAAATTAAAAAAAAAAAACGGAGGGGCAAGATGGCAGCGCCGGGAGTACTCTCATTCTGAGCAGCAGCAGCAGGATCAGCACAGTGACCAGTAATCAGCACTCACGGCCATAAAACACAATCATTGTGTTTCCCAGGTGAGAGGATACCCCACGGTGGGGGATTCAATCAGCTTTTAACTCACCCGGCTAAAACGCTGAAGAGATCCCGGTTCCACCAGACGCTTGGCTGCCGGCCGCCAGCCCCAGCCCCAGCCCAGAGCCACAAGCCAGTGTCTCTGGTCACGGTCCCAGACTGAACCATGTGCACCACACTATCAGAGACTGGAATTTTCAGTCGAGAGATAACCCCAGGGTACAGGAAACGACTGGGACCAGCCTTAGGTCACCCAGACATCCCCTGGAAAAGACTCGGGGTCCACGGGCATCCCAGGAGCCAGCCCGGAGCCAGGGACCCAGGTTCCAGCACTGAGCCCTGCCTGCCTGCGCACTTGACTCGCCTCCTGAGATAGAACTGTGGGCACCAGGACACCAGGGAATGAGTTTCACTGTATAATGCAAACACACAGGGAGGGAAACGGCTGGTCTGATCTCAGAGCACTCAGCCGACACCCCCAACCTGAAAAGGTCCCCGGAAAATTACACAGCTTAGGGAGGCACCCAGGTTCCCAAAGTCCGCAAAGGCAGACACAGGCAGTTTCTGCTCACCAGACAGCTGGCAGAGACTGAGCTGCCATCACACAGCTGTGCTCCAGGCACAGGCAGTCTCTGCGGCCAGCCAGCTGGCAGACACTGAGCAGTGTGCACCAGGGCAAAAAAAGACACTGAGAGTCCTTGTCTCCAGAGAATCCACAGGGAAGGAAGGAAACTGCACTGACCTAAATCACCCAATCCTTCCGTAGAAAAAGTCTAGCAGACTAGTGGGGCTGAGGCGCCAGCACTCAGCTGTGCTCCAGACACAGGCACAAACAGTTGATGCGCGCCTGATGTCCAACTGGGTCACAGCAGCTGATCATTAAATTTACAACAAGAAACCCAGAAACAGGGCAGCTGCCCTCAGGACTTCCCTGGGTGAGAGGAGAACCCTCTCGACTAACAAAGACCACAGTTACCACTCAGGTCTCTATCCCTGAGGTGAGCAACTCCTGAAAAAACACCAGCCATCCAGGGACCATACCCAAAAAGCTGAGAAGACATCCTTCAGGAAAAACCAGCTTTCTGCAAAGGGGATTCTCTCCACCACAGGATCCCCAGGAACCACCAGAAAATAACCCCAAACACTTAAGATAGCACAATGGGTAGAGGCCAGCGTAAAAGCTCAAGCAACAAAAGACAGAGCAATATGGCATCTCCAGAACCCAGTTACCCAGGGGCAAGTAGCCCTGGACACCCCACCATAACTGAAATCCAAGAAGATGACCTAACAAGTATGCTCATGAAGATGATAACAGAGGAAACAAATAAGATTCGTAAAGACATACAGGAAGATAAACTCAAACAGAATATTGCCATCCGTAAGGAAATAGAGGAAGCTGCAGCCAAACAGTTTATGGTCTTTTGAAAGGAAATGCTTAAAACACTGAATGAAATGAAAGAAACAGAGTTGAAGGAACTAAAAGAAAAACAGGAAAGTACAATCAGACAGGTGAAGGAAGTAAACAAAACAACTCAAGCCCTGAAGATAGAATTGGAAAAATTAAAAAAAACACAAATGGAAGAAATAATTGAAAGGAAGAATCTAGGGAAAAAAACAGGAACTACAGAGGTAAGCATAACCAACAGACTACAAGAGATGGAAGAAAGAATCTCAGGTGTAGAAGATACAATAGAAGAAATTGATGTATCTGTCAAAGAAAATGTTAAATCCAAAAAATTCCTGACACAGACCATCCAAGAAATGCAAGACAATATGAAAAGACAAAACCTAAGAATAATAGGTATAGAGGAAAAAGAAGACTCCCTTCTCCAAGGCCCAGAAAATATTTTCAACAAAATCATTGAAGAAAATTGCCCCAAGCTAAAGGAGAGGCCAATTAGAATACATGAGGCCTACAGAACACCCAACAAATTTGACCAGAAAAGAAATTCCTCCTGCCACATAATAATCAAAACAGTAAGTATACAGAACAAAGAAAAAATACTAAAAGCTGCAAGGGAAAAAGGCCAAGTAACATATAATGGCCAACCCATTAGAATCACACCTGACTTTTCAACAGAGACTATGAAAGCCAGAAGGGCCTCGACGGATATCATGCAGACCCTAAGAGAACACAGATGTCAGCCCAGGCTACTATACCCTCCAAAACTCTCAGTCCTCATAGATGGAGAAAACAAGATATTCAATGACAAAAACAAATTTCAACAATACCTACAAACAAATCCAGCATTACAGAAGACACTAGAAGGAAAAATACAACCCAGGAAAACTAGCTACATTGAAGAAAACACAGGAAATAAATAACCTCACTTCAGTAAAACAAAAAGCAACCAAGCACAGAACCCGATGACCACAGCCAACATCAAAATCAAGGTATCTAGCAGCCACTGGTCATTAATTTCTCTCAACATCAATGGACTCAACTCTCCAATAAAAAGACACAGATTAACAGAATGGATACGTAAACTAAACCCAGCAATCTGTTGCATATAAGAAACACACCTAAGATACAAAGATAGGCATTACCTGAGGGTAAAGGGATGGAAGACGACTTTCCAAACAAATGGACCCAAGAAGCAAGCAGAAGTAGCCATTCTAATATCTGATAAAATAGACTTTCAACAAAAATTAATAAAAAGAGATGGGGAAGGACACTTCATACTCATCAAAGGAAAATTTCACCAGGAAGACATCACAATCCTGAACATCTATGCCCCAAATACAAGGGCACCCACATTTGTTAAAGAAACATTGATAAAACTTAAACCACATATAGATCCCCACACATTAATAGTGGGAGACTTCAACACCCTACTCTCAACAAAGGACAGGTCAACAAAACAGAAAATAAACAAAGAAACAATGTCTCTGAGAGAGGTCATGAATCAAATGGACCTAACAGACATTTACAGAACTTTACACCCAAACACAAAAGAATTTACCTTCTTCTCAGCACCTCATGGAACCTTCTCCAAAATAGACCATATAGTGGGTCACAAAGCAAGCCTCAAGAGATACAAGAAGATTGAAATAATCCCTTGTATCTTGTTTTATCACCATGGAATAAAGCTGAACCTCAACAATAACAGAAATAGCAAAAAGCCTACACACACATGGAAACTGAACAACTTGTTACTAAATGACAGCTGTGTCAGGGAAAAAATAAAGAAAGAAATTAAAGTCTTTCTAGAAATCAATGAAAATGAAGACACAACATACCCAAACTTGTGGGACACAATGAAAGCAGTACTAAGAGGAAAGTTCATAGTACTTTTTTCATGGTTGTCTTATCTGCACTTCCCAGTGGGCTGGAAACATATCCAGGTTAGTATTCAAAAAGTGGAGTGGGGTGGGACATAGAGCATTCTTTAGGCAAAAAAAAAAACCCTCTAAATTAAAAGAGTCTTTATTGAATGAATATTGAGATCATATATGGGGAAACTGAAGAAAAGTTCTGGCTCAAGGAAGCACATGTACCAACAGAATAGTATATGCTAGTCCTTTAAGATTAGTAAGGATTTGAGACATTTTGTTGGAGAAAAGTACTCCAGAAGATGGGAAATGAGTAAGGCATTCTCAGGAATAGAATGAACCCCCGTGCTCTTTGGCAGAGGCATTATGGCTTAGTGTTACTGGAGACTGAAATGGAAACTGCCAGAAATAAGAGTGGACTTAGATCTGACAGAACCTTGATGGTAGTTGTAAACTCTATAGGTAACAAACAGCAAACTCTTGTTATTTTTAATAGGAAATTGAGAGACCATCCATATTCAGCAAGACCAGCTAATGACAGGGAAAGATTAGCATGTGTGTGTGATGGCATTGTGTAAGGAACTAGAAGAGTGTGGCTTAGGAGCAGATTGTGAAAGAGATGAAAAGGAAGAGCATTCATGTGCTGATGACCTCTTATGCATAACAAACTAGGGAAGAATTAAGGCTTGGCAAGGAAGAACACAAGGCTGTAGACTTTGCTGAAATAGGATCTCTAAGGTTTAGAATCTTATAGGAAAGAGAAGAGATAGATATGTAATAAATAATCTAGCATAAAACAGTAGTAATGCAGATGAACAAACTGAAGTGCAAAGAAGAGGTAGTGACCATCTGTTGGAAGGTTGTGGTGATCAGGGCAGAATAGCTAATATTTACCAGTGCAGAATAGGAAACAGGTAAACATTGGGCTATGACTGCCCTGTCCTTCAGCCTCCTTCACACACCTAAATAGAGAAGGTACTCATGAATTTAAACTGTGTGTGTTGGTGATACCTTTACCTTGAAGAGAGGTAGAGACTGATGGAGTTCAAGGCTAGACTTCCTCTACATAGTGTCACTGCCAGCTAGCCTGAATTCTCTTGTAAGACTCTGCCTCAAAAAAAAAAGTAAAAGCATGTATTTGTTGTTTCAGCAGTTTACATATACTTGGTGTTTGTCTGCACTCAGTTGGCAAGGTAAGAAGGCTGACTTATATGCATAATACAGAATGAAATTTCAGTAAATTGGAAGAACAGACTCAGTTGAGATTACTGGTAAAGGAATGGATTGTTTGAGTTCGGGCTGTCCAAGGAAGGAATAGGATCTATAAGATGAAAGACTCAGGCCAAATGAGAGATTTGTGTATTGTTATTTTTAGTAAGGTTTAAGAAGAGGTGTGTGTGTGGAGGTTTGAAGTAGATTTGCTAAAGTTGCTCTGTTTTCCCCCCTTAGGGCCAGGTGTGGTGGTGCACACTTTTAATCCTAGCACTTGGAAGGCAGATGCAGGCAGATATCTGTGAGTTCAAGGCCATCCTAGTCCACATAGCCAGTTCTAGGCCAGCTAGGGCTACCTAATGAAACCCTATTAAAAACAAACACACTCCACAAACTGAAACTGAAATAATTTTAATTAATACAGCAAATATTTTTCATTTCTATTATCCATTTTCATACCTACTTAGTTTTGATTGTTGTCCCTCCATCACAGCTTTCTGCCCCCGCCCCCATACCCTTCCATTCCCAGTAGTCCCCCTTTTACTTTTGTAGCTTACATGCACTACTAAACTTGCTCTTCTATTAAGTTCCTTTTTATGTCTCTCACTGGTCCCTTTCTGGCTTCTATACTACCCCCACATAAGTGCATTATAGAAATCAAAAGATAGGGTCTGCATATGAAAGAGAGCAAGTGCTGTCTGTCTTTCTGAGCAAGAATTTTCATAATTAATGTAATTTTTAATTTCCATTCATTTTGCTTGTTTAAATCAAATTCCATTGTATATTTGTACCATATTTTTTAAAAAAAATCTGTCCATCCCTGGAGGGATATTTAGCGTGATTCTTCTTAATGGATTTTGTGAATGCAGAGCAATAAGCATGCACTGCTGCAGATAGGCTTACCTGGACAATACAGGATCACCTAGATGTGACAGGTAGAGCAAGACATGACAAGCTCAGCTGGAGACAGCCTCAATAGAGACTACCTCAGCTGGACATAACAGGGTAAGCTGTAGACAGGCTCAAATGGACATGACAGGCACAGCTGGACATGTCAGTCTCAGTGGGACATGAGAAGGTCAGCTGGACATACCAGGCTCAGCTGCACCTGACAGGTTCCACTGGACAAGATAGTGGACAGTGGACAGTGCTCAGTTGGACATGCAGGCTCAAATGTACGTGACAAGCCCAGCTAGAGACTGTGTCACCTTGAGACTGGCTCAGCTGGAGACAGGCTCAACTGGTCAGGACAGGGTCTTCTACAGATAGGCTCACCTGGACAGGACAGGCTCACCTGGACAGGACAGGCTCAGTGGGATATGACAAGCTCAGCCTTAATGTGATAAACTTAATGTGATAGCCTTAATGTGATAAACTCAGCCAGACAAGGCACACTCAGCAGGATATAAGATCAACTGGACATGACAGGCTCTGCTGGAAGTGAAAAGCTAAGCTGAAGACAGGCTCAGCTGTACCTGACAGGCTCCATTAGACAAGACAGGCTAAGTTGGACATGCAGGCTCAAATGTACATGACAGGCCTAGCTAGAGACAGGTTCAACTTGAGACTGACTCAGCTGAAGACAGTCTCACCTGGATATGACAGGCTCAGAGGGACCTGACAAACTCAGCTGGAGACAGCCTCCATGGTGAAAGACTCAGCTGGAGGTGACAGGCTCAGGTGGACATGACAAGTACACTGGACATGAGAGTCTCAGCAGTAGTGAGGATCTACTGGACATGAGAGGTTCTGCTGGATGTATAAAGGTCAGCTAGAGATATGACATGCTCAACTGGAAATGACAGTCTCAGTTGGACATGACAATCTCAGCTGGACATTTTATGCTCAGCAGGAGATAGGCTCAGCTCTACAGGACAGGAGGCAAAGCTTGACTTGAGAGCTCACCTGGAAAGTTCAGGCTCAGATGTAGATAGGCTCACATGGACATGACAGGCTCATGTGGATGTGACAGACTCAGTGGGACATGAAAATATCAGCTGGACATCACGGGCTTAGCAAGACACATGATCAACTGGACACACTTGCTCTGCTGGATGTAAAAGTCTCAGTTGGAAACAGGCTCAACTGGACATGACAAGGTCAGCTGGACATAACAGGCTCATCTGGACCTGACAGGCTCCAGTGGACAAGACAGGGTCAGTTAGACATGTCAGGCTCAACTGGATATGACTTTCTCTGCTGGAAACAGGCTCAGCTTGATACGGTCTAAGGTGGACATGACAAGATAGGCTGGATATTGGCTCACCTGGACAAGACAGGCTAAGCTGGACAGGACAGGTGAAACTGGACATGACAGGCTCTGCTGGAAACAGGCTCATTTTGAGACTGGCTCAGCTACAGACAAACTCAATTGGTAATGACAGGCTCTGCTGCAGATACACTCACCTGGACATGACATGCTCAGCGGGACATGACAAGCTCAGCTGGAGATAACCTCAATGATGACGGACTCAGCAGGACATGGCAGGCTCATCTGGAGACAGGCTCAGATGAAAATGACAGGCACAGCTGGACATGAGTGTCTCAGCAGAATACAGGACTAATGAGACAGGCTCTGCTGGATGTGAAAAGCTTAGCTGGAGACAGACTCAGCTAGATATAATAAGCTTTGTTGGATGTGAAAAGCTCAGATAGAGACATGAAAGGCTCAACTGGACATGACAAGCTCAGGTGCACACTGGCTCTCCTGTACAAGAAAGGCTCTGTTGGACATGACAGGCTCAGCTGGACAAGACAGGCTCTCCTGTACATGAAAGTCTCAGGGAGACATGACCCTCTTAGCTGCACTTGATAGGCTCTATTGGACCTGACAGGCTCAGTAGGACATTGCAAGCTCAGCTGTAGGCAGGCTCAAGAGAGAAAGTCTCAGCAGGCAGTGAAAGGCTAGGTTGTACATGACAAGCTCAGATGAATATGCCAGGCTCAGGTGGACACAAGACACTCAGGTGGAAAGGACATTCTCTGTGTGACACTCAGGCTCATTTGTACAAGAAAGGAACAGTTGGACATGGCAGGCTCAGTTAAAGACAAGCTCAGCTGGACATGATAAGCTCAACTGGACACAAGATTATTTGGACAAGAAAGGCTCAGTAGGACATGATTGGCTCAGCTGGACAAGACAGGCTCAAGTGGACATGGCAGGCTCAGATGGAGATAGTCTCTTCTGCACATGACACACTCAACTGAACATGACTGGTTCAGTGGGGCATGACAAACTCAGCTGAAGATAGCCTAAATTGAGACAGACTCAGGTGGATATGGCAGGCTCAGCTGGAGACAGTCTCAGATATGCATGACAGGTACAGCTTGACATAAGAGCCTCAGCAGTAGACATGAAAAACTGGAAATGACAAGCTCTGCTGGATGTGAAAAACTCAACAAGAGACAGCTTAGCAGGCTATGACAAGCTCAGCTAGACATGAGAGGCTCTTCTGGACATGACTATCTAAGCGGGAGATGACAAAGTCTGCTGGACATACTAGACTCACCTACATCTGACAGGCTCCACACTACACAGCATGAGCCAACTGAGCATGAAGTGATTCTAGAGCAGATATGGGAGGATGTCTATGGTTACTTATATGATTAAGAAGGGAGTTTCTAAGCACTAAGTTCATGAAGTTTTATTAGACAGACTATGTCACATGTGTTAACGTGTCCTAACAAGGGCATCCCTTTAACAGCACAAAGATCAGACCCCCTGGGTGATTAATACTGCTTTTATAAACTTCAAGTTCCTTTACTTTAAGTTCCTCCCTCCAACTTTGTTTGGAAATACCCAACCTCAAGGGGGGAAAAAAAAAAAAGCACAATGAAGAATAGGGAGACAAGATGTATTTCTCGGGGAGTAGCAGCCATGATGTCAGGCAGCTCTACTCCTACAAAGCAGACTGCACATGTCAACCTTGTATTTCCATGTCAACGTCTGTGACTGCTCAAGCTAGTGCATGAGATTATAAAGGCTCACTCTGTAGCATAATGTTGTCCTAATATATGTTAGCTCCGAGATTCAGTAGTCTACGTCTAAGACACAAAGCAAGAACTGTAAGAAAATGTAATAATGAACCAGAAAATGAGACAGCCATGTGACAAAGTTTTATTCCAGAAGGCTCCTTTTATGCTGAGCAGTACAACGTATTCTCAAGCACCTGTACCATCTGTCTTTAATCAAGAGGGGCCAGAGTGATTGCTGTTGGCATCTTTCAATTTTCCATTATTTGTACATTTCTGTCTTTTGCTCTCCTCTCTACTTCCAACAACTACTATGCTAATTAGCTTATCTGGACAACATACCACAACCCAGCTTTACCTGGGAAAAGGAATCTTCAGTCAAGGAATTTCCCAGATCTCAGTGGCTTGTATCTATCACTTGACTAATGATTGATGTGGGTGGGACCAGCCCACTGTGGATAGCACCATTCCTAGGGAGGCTGGCCTGAGCTGTATCAGAAAGCTAAGTGAGCATGAGGTAGACAATGAGCCAGAAAGCAGCATTCATCTATGTATTCATCTAGGTATTTTTTCATCTAGGTATTATTTATTCATCTAGGTAATATTTTTGCTTCAGCATTCCTGTTTCAAGTTCCTGCCCTAACTTTCCTCTAGGATGGACTATGACCCAGAAGTTGAAGCAAAATAAGGCTTTTCCTTTCAAAGCTGTTTCTGGCCAGGTTCTTTTTACAGCAACAGAATTAAACTAGACTACTCTACATTTCTCCTTCTTATACCTGAAAATGAAGGAAGACATTTAGAACATGCCAAAGAGTTCTGTGTGAAACTTGATAATTGTTGTTCTCTGTTCTCATTTCTATGGTAATGTGGCAGCCTAATTAGAGTTGATGGCTGAATTGAAGTGCATATTGCTGTTTCTGAGCAGTGGAATTTTGCCTTCTGGCCCTGGCTCTAATCTAAAATTCAGTGTCTCAAAGACTGACCTTGGCAGTCCTACAGTGGAGAGCTTTGATCCTGAGTACTAGATAATAAATTCTGTGTAACCATGGTAACCAGACAGCAAATTTTGTGTAACCTTGAGTGATTCCTTGGATGCTTTACAAAGTAAAGCTGCTGCCATGAAAAACTGCTTGTAATTTTCTGCTATTTAAGTGGTGACCTTACATTCAGTAAATGACACCTTGATCAGAGTCTAGACTTGGTGTCCTCTTTGTATCACCCTGCTCTCTTTTTATCCAGCCCTCACCTAGGTGTTATTCAGATGTCACTGCAGGCCAATGACATGGCATTAAGACCTTCTCTGTGTGAGAGCAGGCAGCAGAAAGAATCTGTGAATCCCAGAGAGAGGACATCACAGTTCTTAACCTTCTTGGTTTTATGGCCAGGACTATGTTTCGACCTTCCTAAGCCTGTTTTTCATGTATATGACAGAAATAAAACGTACTAACTCCTGAGGTTGTGGGAAAAAAAAAAACAAAACAAAAAAAACAAAACGGAATTATATACGTAAAAGCATGTTATAAACTTAAGCTTATTCAGCAAAAAGTTAATACTTTGAAGAACAACAGCTGCTACAGAAGGAACCCTGCCAAATGTAAGAAACATGTGAAAGTCTGTTTTGAGAACAAAAGTCTGCCTAGTGATTCAGCACCAATTTACTAAACTTTGTTATCTACGAGATTAATTTTGTACAAAAATTATCAATACCAACTGAATTCAAAGTATTTTAGCACCTTATATTTTAACTATCCCAAATAATCTTGGGTCAGGTAATAATACTGCTTATTCTGTGTTACATTTTAGGCAACCTCTATATAAGTGAGTATTTTCCTTGTAAATAAGCTAGACTACTTTGTAATAGAAGACCTGACAGAATGTTATGGAACAGCATTCTAACCTGGTAAAAAAAATAGGTATGGCTTCAGCTTTCATTTCAATTCACATATAGCAAATAATCAAACCAAAGATCTCACCTACAGCTGAGAGTGTCCCAGGACTGTCCACCTTCTAGAGATCATACATGGTGAGCTGTTCCTACCAGGTACAGAGGGCTGCTAACCAGTCCACAGTAGTGACTGGAGGTCTCTTTTAGGACTTGACTGCACAGTGTTACAGTTTTCATCCAGCTGACACACCCTTTGTATAAACAGCTCTTACTGACTTTGATGACTATGCTCTCAGGCTATAGTCTTCCCTGTAGAGAAGACCCTATGACAAGAAACTGAAAACAGCCTGTGGTAGCTTGAAAGCAAAAACGGCTGTCAGCCTATCAGAAGGAAGGTAAGCCAATTTTTATAGCAAACTTCTGAGACAGCAAGTGGTTATCTCCTCATTCAATTTGTATGAATTTGTTCTGTAGTTAGAATGGCATTATGACTTCAAATGGTACAATTCTGATATTGTGACATCACAGGGATACTAGTGTGATATAGCAAGGTAATTATGACATAACAAAGATACGAGTAGAATATCAGAATCGTATTGTGAAATCACAGTTGATAATTTTAGCTTAGTATAGAATTAGGACATTACAATTGACTTGTGACATCACAGGGGTACAATTGGTATATCACAAACACATTGTGACATCACAATGCTACTATTGTGAATTCACAAGGAAATTATGACATCACAATGGTTCTACTGATATGTCACAATCGTATTGTGACATCACAGTGATACTAATGTGATATTGATAGACAATTATGATATTACAGTTGAATTATGACATCACAGTGGGAGTATTGTGACATGACAATTGTACAATGACATCACAATGGTACTATTCTGTAGTCACAATGGCATTATAACATCACAAGGTTACTATTAGGATATCACAAAGAGATTGTGACATCACAATGCTACTATTGTGACATCGCAAGAGGATTATTACATCATATTGGTACTAGTAGGACATCAAAAACATATTGTAGCATCACAATGGTTCGATTCTTACATCACTCTAGAACTATGAATTGTGACATCACAATGGTAGTCTTTTGACATCACAATTGTACTATGATATCACAATGGTACCATTCTCTAGTCACAATGGCATTCCAATAGGAGAAAGTTACAAGTGGGATATCACAAAGATATTGTGACATCAACAAGCTACTATTATGACATAGCAATGATATTATGACATCTCAATGGTACTAGTAGGCTATCACAATCATATTGTGACATCACAATTCGATTGAGACATGACCAGAGAATTATGACATAACAATTGAATTGTGACATCACAATGCTACAGTTGAGACATCAGAAGTGAATTATGACATCACAACTGTACTAGTAGGACATCACAATAATATTGTGACATCACAATGCTACTAGTAAGACATCACAATCCTATTGTGGCATCACAATGGTTCGATTTTGACATCAGTAGAGAATTAGGACATTATAATTGAATTGTGATGGTACAATTGTATGACATCACAATGGTACTATTCTTTAGTCAGAGTAAGATTATGAAATCAAATGGTATTCTTTTCTACATCACAATAGTACTATTGTGACATCACAATTGTATTATGATATCACAATGTACAATTGTCTAGTCGTAATGGCATTATGACATCCCAAAGGTACTAGCAGGATATCACAAAGGTATTGGGACATGACAAGGGTATTTTGAGATGACAGTGGTACAAGTAGGTCATCACAATCTATTGTGACAGCACAATTTTGTGTTTGTGACAATACTAGAGAATTATGATATCACCATTGACTTGAGACATCACAATGGTACCATTATGACAGCACAATGTTACTATTGTAACATGAGAAGGGGGTTATGACATAACAATGGTATTAGTATGACATCACGATCCCATTGTGACATCAAAATGGTTTGATTTGGACATCACTAGAGATTTATGCCATTATATTTTAATTGTGACATCATAATCGTAGTGTTGTGATATCACAAATGTATTATGATATCACAATGGTACTATGCTCTAATCGCAATGGCATTATGATTTCACAATGGTACAATTCGGACATCACAAAGACATTGTGACCTCACAATTCTACTATTGTGAAATCACAAGTGTATTATGACATTACAATGATACTAGTAGGACATCACAATCGCATAGTGATATCACAAAGGTATGATTTTGACATCACTAGAGAATTATGACATTTCAATTGAATTGTGACATCACAATGATAGTATTGTGTCTTCACAATTGTACTACGACATCACAATGGAACAATTCTCTTGTGAAAATTGCATTATGACAACACATTTGTACTATTAAAATATCAGAAAGATATTGTGACCTCACGATGCTACCATTGTGACATCACAAGGGTATTGTGACATCACAACGATACTAGTAGGACATCACAATCGCATCGTGACATCACAATGGTATGATTGTGACATCCCTAGAGAATTATGACATTACAATCTTATTGAGACATCCCAATGATACTATTGTTACATCAAAATTGGACTATGATATAACAATTGTCCTATTCTCTAGTCACAATGGTATTATGACATCACAATGGTACTATTAGTATAAAACAAAGACATTTTGACATCTCAATGTTAGTATTGTGACATCGTAAGTGTATTATGACATACCAATGGTACTAGTTAGACATCACAATCGTATTGTGACATCACAATCGTTCAATTGTGACAATTGGAAATTATGACATTATAATTCACTGGTGACATCACAACGGTATTATTGTGACATCACAAGTGTACTATGACATCACAATGGTAATATTTTCTAGTCACAATGGCATTATGACAACACATTGCTACTATTAGGATATCACAAATACATTGTGACATAACAATGCTACTATTGTGATATAACAAGGGTATTACAACATTACAATGGTACTAGTAGGATATCACAAAGACATTGTGTCTTCACTTTCCTACAACAATAGAGAATTATGACATTATAATAGACTGGTGACATCACAATATCATTGTGATATCACAGTTGTACTATGACATCACAATGGTACTATTCTCTAGTCATAATGGCATTGTGACATCACAATGGTACAAATGGGATATCAGAAACAGATTGTGACAACATAATGCTACTATTGTGATATCACAAGAATATTATGACATCACAATGGTGCTAGGAGGACATCACAATCTCATTTTGACATCTCACTGGTTTTATTGTGACATCCATGGAGAATTATGACATTACAATTGAATGGTTACATCACAATAGGACTGTTGTGACATCACAATTGTATTATGATATCACGATGTACAATTGTCAAGTCATAATGGCATTATGATATTACAATACTATTAGGATGTCACAACCATATTGTAACATCACAATGCTACTTTTGTGAAATCACAAGGGAATTATGACATCACAATTGTTCTACCAGTACGTCACAATCGATTTGTGACATCACAATGCTACTAATGTGACATCAATAGAGAATTATAATATTACAATTGAATTATGACATCACAATGGTAGCATTGTGTCACAATGTAAAGTCATCATTCCCAACTGATGGCCCAATAGAAACACTGTGGTGTCACAATATGATTGTGATGTCCTACTAGTAACATTGGGATATTATAGTACAACTGTGATGTCTTGGAAGTACCATTTTGTTGTCAGGGTAAAATTATGATGTCACAATCATACTATTGTGATATCACAATATGATTGGGATGTCCTACTAGTTCGATTTTGTGTCATAATTCCCTTGCGAAGTGACTGTGGTAGCATAGTGATGTCCCAATATCCTTGTGCTTTCATAATAGTACCGTTGTGATGTCATTTTGCCATTGTGAGTAGAGAATAGTACAATTGCGATGGCATAGTACAATTGTGATGTCACAATTGTAACATTGTGGTATCACAATTCAATTGTAATGTCATAATTCTCTAGTGATGTCAAAATCGAACCCTTCTAATGTGATTGTGATGTCCTACTACTAACATTGTGATGTCACAATACCACTGTGATTTCACGGTAGTAACATTGTGAGGTCACAGTAACACTGTGATGTTAAAATCGCAACTTTGTGATGTCATAATACTTTTGTGATGTTTTACGTGTACCATTGTGATGTCACTGTTCAATTCTTACTACTCAATTTCCTAGTGATGGCCCAATGGGAACATTGTGATGTCACAATACGATTGTGATGTTCTCCTACTACCATTGTGATGCCATGAATCCATTGCAATGTAAAAATAATAGTAATGCGATGTCAAAATTGCTTTGTGATATCCTAATTGAACCATTGTAAAGTCACAATTCAATTTTAATGTCATGATTCTGTAGTGATGGCCCAATAGCCACATTGCAATGTGATATTATGATTGTGATGTGCTACTAGTAACATTGTGATGTAACAATACCATTGTGATGTCTTGGTAGAATTGTAATATCATAATATTGTGATGTCACAATCATACCATTCTGATTTCAAAATACGATTGTGATGTCCTACTAGTTTACAGTTGTGATGTCATAATTACCTTGCGTTGTCACAATAGTAACATTGTGATGTCACAATGTCTCTGTGATATTATAATAATATCATTGTGTTATCAGAATGCCATTTTGACTAGAGAAATGTACCACTGTGAGGTCATACTATAATTGTGATGTTACAATTGTATTATGGTGATGTCACAATACAATCGTGATATCCTCCTAGTAATATTATGTCATAATAGCATTGGGATTTCACAATAGTAGCTTTCTGAATTCACATTGTCTTTGTGATGTCCTAATATTACCATTTTGATGTCATAATTCCATTTTGACTAGAGAATAGTACCATTGAGATGTCATAGTACAATTGGGATAGTATCAATGTGATGTCACAAGTCAATTGTTATATTATAATTCTTTAGTAATGTCAAAATCACTAAATTGTAATGTCACAATAAAACCGTGATGTTCTACTAGTACCATTGTCATGTCATAATAGCATTGTGATTTCACAATAGTAGCTTTCTGAAATCACATTATCTTTTTGATGTCCTAATATTACCATTGAGGTGTCATAATACCATTGTGACAAGACAAAAACCATTGTGATGTCATAGTATAATTGTGTTGTCACAGTATTACCATTGTGATGTCACAATAGAACCACTGTGATGACACAACTCAATTGAAATGTCATAATTCTCTAGTGATTTCACAATATGATTGTGATGTCCTCCTAGTACCATTGTGATCTAAGAATATCCTTGTGATATCACAATAATAGCTTTGTGTAGTCACAATGTCTTTTTGATGTCTTAATAGTACTATTGACATATCATAATGCCATTGTGATTAGATAATAGTACCATTGTGATGTCATAGTACAATTTTGTTGTCACAAGTGTATCTTTATAAGGTCACAAGTTAATTGAAATGTCATAATTCTCTAGTAATGTCATAATACGATTGTGATGTGATATTGGTAGCTTTGTGTAGTCACAATGTCTTTGTGATATCCTAATAATACCATTGTGATGTCATAATGACATTATGACAACAGAATAGTACCATTGTGATGTCATAGTAGAATTGTGATATCACAATAGTACCATTATTATATCTCAAGTCACCAGTAATGTCAAAATTGTGATGTCACAATACGATTATGATGTCCTACTAGTATTGTTGTGATGTCATAAAATCTGTGTGATGTCAGAATAGTAGAATTGTGATGTCTCAATGTCTATGAGATATCGTTCTAGTACCATTGTGATGATATAATGCCATTGTGACTAGAGAATAGTGCCATAGTGATGTAATTATACATTTTGTTGCCACAAGAGTACCATTGTGATGTCACAAGTCAATTGAAATATTAAAATTCTCAATTAATTTTTTTTTGTTCTTCTCAATGCAGTTTGTTCAGGAACCTTGAACAATCTTCTGACCCTGGGGAAAGCCAGCCCACAGCTTAAAATAGCCTCTGGTTAGCCAACCCCAGCATGCCTCATGGGCAATGCAGATAGGTCCACATACACGGAAGAAAGCAAGATCCTCAGCCTTAGACAAATATGGAGTTGTTTGTGACAGAGAGCACTCACCATCAGGAAGGTGGAAGGCGGAAACCAGCTCCATCTTTCAGGCACGGCATTACGCAGCTCTCTACAGTTCCCCCTTTTTGTTTTAGACTTGTCAGGCAAGAGTAGAGGTCTGATCTCTGATATTAGAAATAAATTGGGACTTTGTACCAATGTTCATTTAGGTGTCATCCACCCAAAGAGCATCAGACCCGTCAGATACCTTTTGCTCAGAGGCGGGACCTGGGGCATTAACCCGCATGCAATCAGACATGCTCTTCTCTGGGTCCAAAGCAGCTGACCCTGAGTGCAGTGCTTAGCCTCGCATCCTGAGCGTAACATTTTAGCTTTTTATGGTAGCCAACCATGCTTGGGGAGACTGTCCTGCTTCAATGGCTGTAAAGGCCTGAATGATCATGGCTGCATTACACTGTTGTGAGACTCTAATCTTGCATATACACCACAGGCAAACCAAGGAGACCAACACCAGAAGGCCTGCTAACGCTCCCATGCCCGCCCATTCCTTCAGATGATTCATGGCTGCAGCAATCCATGATGATAATCCTGTGGCTAGTCCTGCGTCCACTCTGGTAGAATTTGCCGTAACAATGGCCACTCTCAGCTGCTCCATCATAGTATCGAATTCTTCAGTCCAATTACCTAAAATATAGCTAGACAATTGTTTAGAGAGATTTGCAGCACAGGAAAAATTCTCATATTGTATGATAGTGACACAAAGTCCAGTATACTTCCATTGACAGCCAAGTTGAGCGATTTGCCATAGGGTATCAATTTGCTCCTGCACGAGGTCAATCCTCTGATTGAACACCATCAAGTCTCCTTTTAGTTGAGCATTAATTCCTTTTTGTACATATAAAGCATGAGCTACTTTGGCTAAAAGATTATTTAGGGTCTGAGCAGTCTGCATAGTATGACTCATGGCTAATGCCTCGGTGGTAGTTCCAACAGCCACCAATGAGATGGCAGTAACAATGGTGGCTGTAATTCCAAGATCCCTTTTCTGTCTGAAGAGAGTCATAGCGTGAGGGGCATCAACAGGCACAGGCACCCAGCGAGGCATGCGAGTAACCAGGGCATACCTAAATTCACTAGCATTCCAGCATTGGGAAAAGCAAGTATCATTACCACAATTACTTGGCTCTATCTGGCTAATAATGAATAAAAATGGGGGTTATAAACAAACAGGTGTGGACTTATAGGAAATATTATGAGAAGCCTTAACCCCCTCGTTGGAACTTCCTGCATCAGTTCTAGAACTCGCAGTGGTGGTGTCTGAGGTCTGAGTAGGTTCAGGAGACCATTGCCCCCAGGGGCGAGACGTGCTCCATGTAAATTGACTTACTCCATGTTTTGCTCCACTTTTGAAAGTCATTTAAGGTTCTTAAATTATCTTTTCTTTTTTTTTTCTTTTTTTCATTTATCATCAATTACACTTTATTCAATCTGCATCCCCCCCCCATAAGCCCCTCCTTGCTCCCCTCCCGATCCCACCCTCCCTCTCCTTTCTGAATGCATGCCACTCCCAAAGTCCCCTGATAGGGGGGGTTCTCCTCTCCTTTCTGATCTTAGTTCATCAGTTCATATCAAAAGTGGCTGCATTGTCCTCTACTATGGCCTGGTAAGGCTGCTCCCCCCCAGGGGGAGGTGATCAAAGAGCAGGCCAGTCAGATTATGTCAGAGGCAGTCCCTCTTCACATTACTATGTAACCCACTTGGAGACTGAACTGCCATGGGCTACATCAGAAAGGAGAGGAGGACCTCCCCTATCAGTGGACTTGGGGAGAGGCATGCAAGCAGAAAGGGGGGGAGGGGGGACCGGGAGGGGAGGAGGGAGGGGCTTATGGGGGGATACAAAAGGAATAAATTGTAATTAATAAAAGTTAAATAAAAAATAAAAAAAATTCTCAATTAATGTCAAAATCACTAAATTGTGATGTCACAATAAGATCATGTTGTCCTCCTACTACCATTGTTATGTAATGATAGCATTGCAATGTCACAATAGTAGCTTTCTGAAGTCACATTGTCTTTGTGATGACGTAATATTACATTGATATGTCATAATACCATTGTGACAAGACAATAGTACCATTGTGATGTCATAGTATAATTGTGTTGTCAAAATAGTACCATTGTGATGTCACAATAGTACCATTGTGATGTCACAATTCAATTGAAATGTCATAATTCTCTAGTGATGTAATAATATGATTGTGTTGCCCTGCTGGTACCTTTGTGATGTCATAATATCCTTGCGATGTCACATTAGGAGCTTTGTGTAGTCATGATGTCTTTGTGATGTCCTAATAATACCTTTGTGATGTCGTAATGATATTGTGACAAGAGAATAGCACCATTGTGATGTCTCAAGTCACTGGTAATGTCATAATGCTCTAGTGATGTCACAATATGATTATTATGTCCTACTATTTTCATTGTGATGTCATAAAACACTTGTGACGTCACAATAGTAGAATTGTGATGTCACAATGTCTTTGAGATATCCTATTAGTACCATTGTGATGTCATAGTGCCATTGTGACTAGAAAATAGTGCCATTGTGATGTCATTATATATTTGTGGTGCAACAAGGGTACATTGTGATGTCACAATTAAATTGGAATGTTATAATTCTCTAGTAATGTGACAATCGAACCACTAAATTTTTACAGTATGATTGTGATGTCCTACTTGTAATATTGTTATGTTATAATACCCTTGTGGTTTCCCAATAATAGCACTGTGATGTCCCAATACATTTGTGATATCTTAATAGTACCATTATGATGTCATAATGCCACTATGACTAGAGAAGAGTACCATTGTGATGTCATAATCCTACTCTGACTAGAGAATAGTACCCTTGTGATGTCATAGTACAATTGTGAAGACACAATTGTACTATTGTGATAACTAAATTCAATTGTAATATAATTCTCCACTGATGTCACAATCGAACCATTGTGATGTCACAATATGATTGTAGTATCTTACTAGTAATGTTGTAATATCACAATATTATTGTGATGTCACAAGTCAATTGAAATATTATAATTCTCTATTATTGTCAAAAATCACTAAATTGTGATCTCACAATAAGATCGTGTTGTCCTCCTAGTATCATATTTATGTCATAATAACCTTGCAATATCACAATAGTAACATTGTATTGTCACAATGTATTTGTGATATCCTAATAGTACCATTGTGTTGTCATAATGCCTTTATAACTAGAGAATATTACCATGATGATGTCATAGTATATTTTTGATGTCACCAGTCAATTATAATGTCATAATTCTCTATTATTGTCACAATTGAACCATTGTGGTGTCACAATATGACTGTGATATCCTCCTAGTACCATTTTTATGTCATAATACACTTGAATTGTCACAAATGTTACATTGCGATGTCACAATTACTTTATTTTATACTAATAGTATAGTTATGATGTCATGATACCATTGTGACTAGAGAATAGTACAATTGTTATATCACAGTACGATTTTGATGTCACAATAGTACCATTGGGATGTCGCAATAAGATTGTAATATCATAATTCTCTACGGATGTCACAATCAAACAATTATGATGTCATAATATGAATGTGATGTCCTATTGTTACCATTGTTATGTCATAATACCTTGTGATGTCACAATAGTAGCATTGTGATGTCCCAATACCTTTGTGATATCCTAATAGCACCATTGTGATATCATAATGCCATTATGACTAGAAAAGAGTACCACTGTAATGTCATAATCCTACTCTGACTATAGAAGAGTACCATTGCGATGTCATAGTACAATTGTGATATCACAATGGTACCATTGTGAGGTCACAATTCAATTGTAATATCTTAATTCTCTATAAATGTCACAATTGAACCATTGTTATGTCACAATAGGATTGTGATGTCTTACTAGTAACATTCATTGTGATGTCACAATATTATTATGATGTCCTACTAGTACAGTTGTGATGTCATAATTCACTTCTGATTTCTCAATAGTAGCATTGTGATGTCATAATTCAATTGTTATGTCATAATTCTCTGGTCATGTCACAATCAAACAATTGTGATGTCACAATATGATTGTGATATCCTACTAGTACCATTGAGATGTCATAATACCCTTGCTATGTCATAATAGTAACATGGTGATATCACAATATATTTGTGATATCCCAATAGTACCTTTCTCATATCAGAATGCCATTGTGACTAGAGAATGGTACCATTGTGATGTCATAGTACAATTGTGATGTCACAATTCAATTATAATATCATAGTTCTAGAGTAATGTAGAATCAAACCATTGTGATGTCACAATACGTCTGTGATGTCCTACTAGTACCATTATGATGTAATAATCCACTTGCAATGTCACAATAGTAGCATTGTGATGCCATATTGTCTTTGTGATATACTAAGTGTACCACTGTGATGTTATAAAGCCATTGTGACTGCTGTATATTACCATTGTGAGGTCATATTACAATTGTTATGTCACAATACTACCATTATGATGTCATAATTCAATTGTAATATAATAATTCTCTATCACTGTCACATTAGTACCATTGTGATGTCACAATATGATTGTGACTTAGTGGTAGAACAATTGTGATGCCGTTATGACTAGACAATTGTACATTGTGCTATCATAATACAATCGTGATGTCACAATAGTCCTATTGTGATATAACCATTCAATAGTCATAATTCTCCAGGATGTCACAATAAAACCAGTGTGATTTCACAATGAGATTGTGATGTCCTCCTAGCACCAATGTGATGTCATAATACCCTTGCGATATCACAATAGTAGCATTGTGATGTCATAATGTGTTTGTGATATTCCAATAGTACCATTGTGATTTCACAAGTCAATTGTAATGTCACAATTCTCTACTAAGCTCAAAATTGCTCAATTGTGAGGTCACAATACGATTCTGATATTCTACTAGTACCTTTGTGATGTCATAATTACCTTGCGATGTCACAATAGTGTCATTGTGATGTCACAATATTTTTGTGATAACCTAATTGTACAATTTGAAGTCATAATACCATTGTGACTACATAATAGTACCATTGTGATGTCATAATACCCTTGTGATGTCACAATAGCAGCATTGTGATGTCACTATATCTTTGTGATATCCTAATAATACCATTGTATTGTAATAATGCAATTATAACTAGAGAATAGTTCCCTTGTGATATCGTAGTAGTTGTGAAGTCACAATAGAAGCACTGTGATGTCACAGAATGATTTTGATGTCCTACTAGTACCATTGTGATGTCATAATACCCTTGCGATGTCACAATAGTACCACTGTTAAGTCACATTGTCTTTGTGATGGATGTCCGAATTGTACCATTGTGAAATCATACCATTGTGATTACAGCATAGTAACATTGTGATTGTCATAGTACATTTGTGATATCACAATACTACCATTGTGATGTCACAATTAAAATGTAATGTCATGATTCTCTAGTGATGTCAAAATCGAACCATTTTGATGCCACGATAGGATTGTGATGTCATACTAGTACCATTGTTATATCATAACACCCTTCTGATGTCACAATAGTAGCATTGTGATGTCCCAATAGTAACACTGTGATGTCTCAAGTCAATGGTAATGTCATAATTCTCTAGTATTGTCACAAACACAACATTGTGCTGTCACAATAGATTGTGATGTCCTACTGTACCATTGTTATGTCATAATGCCCTTGTGATGTCCTAATAATAGCATTGTGATTTTTCAATACCTTTGTAATATCCTAATAGTACCTTTGTGATGTCATGATGCCATTATGACTAGAAAAGAGTACCATTATAATATCATAATCCTACTCTGAGAAGAGAATAGTACCATTGCGATGTCATAGTACAATTGTGATATCACAATGGTACCATTGTGAGGTCACAATTCAATTGTAATGTCCTAATCTCTACTGATGTCACAATTGAACCATTGTGATGTCACGATAGGATTGTGATGTCTTACTAGTAATATTGTGACATCACTGAGAGACCAAAATTTAAATTAGCAGCTATTATTAAGACCTGAATTAGGTGGGTGGAGAAGTCCAGTAATGCCCTGAGGGGAAGGACCGCCTTACTGCATTCTTTCCCACCCATTAGAGATACAGTTGCTAGGAAACTGGACCATCCTCCTAGGGAGGGACACCAGATCATTAATGGCCTGGGAACCTTCCTATAGCCAATTGATTCAAAATGTAGCATTTTGACCAATAGATGCATGCCAGGCATGATTCGCGCCTGCCTTGGGCATGCTGGCATGGACCAGAACCTTTACATCCCCCATCCTGGCCATGGCCCACTCAGCTCCCACTGCTTCAGCGGTTGGGTGTGTGTGGGCCCAAGCTGCAGCTTGTAATTTAGAGTAAAAAGAACCTCATATACTTACAGTGGAATCTAGTTTTTCCTGGTCTTTTGGGGTTCATGAACTGGGCAGAACATTTTGTGGGCTTCTCCAGGATCCCAAGACTCCAGGAATCTGACCCGGAGGTTTTTATGCAGGCCGTAAGTGTCTAAATGTTTCTGTGCAATGTTTTTATGTTCAGTACTTTCTGTTCTCTGTTCTGAAAATTCCTCAGAGCTCGAGGTGTCTGTATCTGAGTAGCAAGACGTGATCAAGGTTGTCACAGTGGTGGTCACAGCTGCCAAAGTTCAGGGGGACGCCCCTAGCTTCATCAGTATTTTCAGTATTTTGGTGGGTAATCTGTACTACCTGGTCCCAGTAAGCACCACTCGGTGTCTTCTGGGGCAACAGCCCAGTCTCAGTGTCTCCTGGGGCATCAGGGCCCATGCTTCCTGCACCCAATGCAGGAGGAATCAGTATATTCGGTCTGCCCCAGAAGAGTCAGTTTTGGTCCCGAGAAATTTGGCCAGCTGGTTTGTGTTTTTTTGTCGCAATGTCTCTGTGCAGTATTTGTTTGTGTCTACCTTCTGTTTTTTGTTCTGAAAGGCCTCATGAAACTTGTTGAAAATGTATACGTGTGCCTATGTGTTTATAAGGTCTATGAACGCATATGTATAGGTTACCACGTGGTATATGAAGTCCTTCAGTGTCTCACCGCCATCTTGACTTTACCATGTGGGTTATAATGTGACCGCCATCTTTGTATGTGTAGAAAAAAAAAAAAGGAACCTTGGTCAAATAATTCTCATTTCCTTCTAGGTTAAAAGGATGAGTTATTTTAAATTGGTATTGGTTTTAGAAATTAAATTGCTTGCACTGGTAAATTCTTGTTTTAAAATCTGGTTTTGACTTTTAAGATTATGGTTATACCTTTTGACTTCTCTCCTACAAAAGCGGTACTTTATTTTGATATTGCAAATATGGGTTTTTAAAAATTGTTTAAATGTTTAAGGCTATAATAAAATGTTTAAAGTTTCTCAGGCATTTGGGTATGACAATGATCTTGGGTAGTCTAACAGAAAATTTGAAAGTTTCTCGATCCTTTGGGGAGAACAAAAAACGTTGGTATTTATTTATTTTACTAAACCAAGCCATATGGTTTGCACTAATTGAGAACATTGCAGTTTTTAAAATGTATCTTGAGGAGAGCTGTTTGTTAAGCTGCTTTGTTTATGGAAAAACATGTTTTCACCTAGTTCCTTAAAACTTGTTGTAAGTTCCTTAGAGTTAGTTTATGTTAGCTTTATGTTATCTGCTACAGGGAAGTTATTTTAAAAAAAGAATTTGTCATCACAATCTATTGTGAAAGCACAATTTTGTGTTTGTGACAGTACTAGAGAATTATGACAGTACCATTGATTTGAGACATCACAATGGTACTATTATGACATCACAATGCTACTATTGTAACATCGGAAGGGTTTTATGAAATAACAATGGTACTAGGATGACATCACAATCCTATCGTGACATTAAAATGGTTCGATTTTTACATCACTAGAGAATTATGACATTACATTTTAATTATGACATCATAATCATAGTGTTGTGATATCATAAATGTACTATGACATCACAATGTTACTATGCTCTAATCACAATGGCATTATGACTTCAAAATAGTATAATTGAGACATCATAAAGATATTGTGATTTCACAAAGGTACTATGGTAACATCGCAAGTGTATTATGATGTCACAATTGTACTAGTAGGACATCACAATCACATTGTGACATAACAATGGTATGCTTGTGACATCACTAGAGAATTATGACATTTCAATTGAATTGTGACATCACGATGATACTATTATGACTTCATAATTGTACTATGACATCACAATGGAACTATTCTCTTGTGACAATTGCATGACAACACAATGGTACAATTAGGATATCATAAAGATATTGTGACATCACAAGTTAATTATGACATAGCAATGGTACTATTAGGACATGACGTTGATATTGTGACATCATAATGATGAGATTGTGACATCCCTAGAGAATTATGACATTACAATCTTATTGAGACATCACAGCGGTACTACTGTGACATCAAAATTGTCCTATGACATAACAATTGTCCTATTCTCTAGTCACAATGATATTATGACATCACAATGGTACCATTAGGATATCAAAAATACATTGTGATATCACAATGTTAGTATTGTGACATCGTAAGTGTATTATGACATAATTGTAATATCAGGACATCACAATCATATTGTGACATCACAATGGTTCAATTGTGACAACAATAGAGAATTATGACATTATCATTGACCTCTGACATCACAATCGTATTATTGTGACATCACAAGTGTACTATGAAATCATAATGGTAATATTCTCTAGTCACAATGTCATTATGACAACACAATGGTACTATTAGGATATCACAAATACATTGTAACATCACAATGTTATTATTGTGACATAGCAAGGATATTGTGACATCACAATGGTACTACTAGGATATCACAAAGATATTATGACTTCACTATCCTACCACAATAGAGAATTTTGATATTTGATTGACTGGTGACATCACAATGGTATTATTGTGACATCAAAATTGTACTATGACATCACAATGGTAATATTCTCTAGTCATAATGGCATTATAACATCAAAATGATACTATTGGGCTCTCAGAATCATAGTGTGAGAACACAATGCTACTATTGTGATATTGTAAGGGAATTATGACATCACAATGGTACTAGTAGGATATCACAATGGTATTGTGACATCACAATGGTTTGAATGCTACTTCAGTAGAAAATTATGACTTTACAATTTTTTTGCAATATCACAATGGTATGATTGTGACATCACAATAGTACTATGACATCATACTGGTACTATTCTGTAGTCAGAAAGGCATTATGATTTCAAATGGTACAATTCGGATATCACAAAAATTTTGTGACATTACAGTGCTACTATTGTGACATCGCTAGGGAATTCCGGCATCACAAAGGTACTAGTAGAATATGAGAATCATATTATGATATTACCATTGAATTATGACATCACAGTGGTAATATTGTCGCATAACAATCATACAATGGTACTCTTTTCTAGTCCTAATGGCATTGTGACATCAAAATGGCAATATTAGGATATCACAAAGGTATTGGGACATCACACTGGGTTTGTGATGTCATACTAGTACCATTGTTATCTCATAACACCCTTCTGATGTTATAAGAGTAGCATTGTGATGTCCTAATAGTACCAATGTGATGTCTCTAGGCAATTGTAATGTCATAATTCTCTAGTATTGTCACAAACACAAAATTGTGCTGTCACAATAGATCATGATGTCCTACTTGTACCACTGTTATGTCATAATACACTTGTGATGTCCCAATAGTAGCATTGTGATGTCCCAGTACCTTTGTGTTATCCTAATAGTACCATTGTGATGTGATAATCCTAAATCTGAATAGAGAATAGTACCACTGCGATGTCATAATACAATTGTGATATCACAAGTGTACCACTGTGATGTCACAATTCAAGTGTAATGTCCTAATCTCTACTGATCTCACAATCGAACCATTGTGAAGACAAGATAGGATTGTGATGTCTTACTAGTAACATTGTGATGTCACAATATTATTGTGATGTCCTACTAGTACAGTTGTAATGTCATAATTCACTTCTGATGTCACAATAGTAGCATTGTGATGTCATAATTCAATTGTTATGTTATAATGCTCTGGTCATGTCACAATTGAATAATTGTGATGTCACAATAAGATTGTGATACCCTACTAGTACCATTGGGATGTCATAATACACTTGCTATATCATAATAGTAGCATGGTGACATCACAATATATTTGTGATATCCCAATAGTACCTTTCTCATATCAGAATGCCTTTGTGACTAGAGAATGGTACAATTCTGATATCAAAATACATTGTGATGTCACAATTAAATTATAATGTCATAGTTCTAGAGTGATGCAAGAATCAAACCATTGTGATGTCACAATACTGTTGTGACATCCTAATAGTATCATTGTGATCTCACAATGCCATTATGACTTGACAATCGTACATTGTGATATCATAATACAATTGTGATGTCACCACAGCCCTGTTGTGATATAACCATTCAATTGTTATGTCATAATTCTCCAGCGATGTCACAATAAAAACCAGTGAGTTGTCACTGTGAGATTGTGATGTCCTACTAGTACCATTGTCTTATCAGAATAACCTTGGGAAATCACATTAGTAGCATTGTGTTGTCACAATCTGTTTCTGATATCCCAATAGTACCATTGTGATGTCATTATGCCATTATGACTAGAGAATATTACCATTGTGATCTCATAGTACAATTAGGATGTCACAGTAATACCATTGGGAGGTCAGCAGTCTATTATAAGGTCATAATTCTCTATTGTGGTAGGATAGTGAAGGCACAATATCTTTGTGATATCCTACTAGTACCATTGTGATGTCATAATACCCTTGCTGTGTCACAATATAACATTGTGATATCATAATGTATTTGTGATATCCTAATAGTACCATTGTTGTCATAATGCCATTGTGACTAGAGAATATTACCATTGAGGTGTCATAGTACAATTGTTACTTCACAATGATACCACTGTGATGTCAAAGGTCAATGATAATGTCATAATTCTCTATTGTTTTCACAATTGGACCACTGTGATGTCACAGCACGATTGTGATGTCCTAATAGTAGCATTGTTATGTCATAATACCCATCGATGTCACAGTAGTAACATTGCGATGTCACAATGTCTGTGTTTTTTACTAATAGTACCACTGTGATGTCATAATATCACTGTGACTACAGAATGGTACAATTGTTATGTCGTAGTACAATTGAGACGTCACAATAGTGCCCTTGTGAAGTCACAATATGATTGTAACATCATATCATAATTCTCTAGGGATGTCACAGTCACACCAAAATGATGTCACAATAGGAACATGACGTCCTACGAGTACCGTTGTTATGTCATAATACACTTGTGATGGTACCATAGTAGCATCGTGATGCCACAACATCTTTGTGACATCCTAATTGTACCATTGTGTTATCCTAATGCAATTTCGAGTAGAGAATAGTTCCATCGTGTTGTCATGGCACAGTTGTGATGTCATAATAGTGTCATTGTGACGTCAACATTCAATTGAAATGTCATAATTCTCTAGTGATGTCACAATCATACCGTTGTGATGTCACAAAATGATTGTGATGATGTTCTACTAGTACCATTGTGATACAGTATCGTAATACACTTGCGATGTCACCCTAGTACCTTGTGAAGTCACAATGTCTTTGTGATGTCCGAACTGTACCATTGTGAAGTCATAATGCCCTTGTGAATAGAGGGTAGTACTGTGGCGATGTCATAATACATTTGCGACATCGCAATACTATTATTATGATGTCACGATTAAAACGTAATGTCAAAATTCTCTAGTGATGTCAAAATCGAACCATTTTGATGTCATGATGGGATTGTGATGTCATACTAGTGCCACTGTTACTTCATAAAACCCTTCCGATGTTACAGTAGTAGCATCGTGCTGTACCATTGTGGTGTCTCAAGTCAATGGTAATGACATTATTCTCTAGGATTGTGACAAACACAAAATTGTGCTTTCCCAATAGATCATGAGGACCTACTGGTAACATTTTCATGTCATAGTACCCTTGTGATGTCCCAATAGTAGCAATGTGATATCCCAATACCTTTGTGACCTCCGGCTTGTACCATTGTGATGTCATAATGCCATTATGCCTAGACAATTGCACATTGTGATATCATAATACAATTGTGATGTCACAATAGTACTATTGTGATGAAGAAGAGAGTACCATTTTGATGTCGTAATCCTACTCTGGCCAAAGAAGAGTACCATTGTGATGACATAGTACGATTGAGATGTCACAATTTTACCATTGTGTTGTCACAAACCAATTGTAATGTCCTAATTCTCTACGGCTGTCACAATCGATCCACTGTGACGTCACAATATGATTGTGATGTCTTACTAGTAACTTTGTGATGTCACAGTATTATGGTGAAGTCCTACTAGTACAGTTGTGATGTCATAATTCCATTCTGATGTCATAATAGTAGCATTGTGATGTCACAATTCCATTGTTATGTCATAATTCTCTGGTAATTTCACACTGAAACAATTGTGATATCACAACAAGATTGTGACATCCTACTAGTACCATTGAGATGTCATAGTACCCTTGCTATATATCATAATAGTAGCATGGTGATGTTACAATAAATTTGTGATATCCCACTAGCAACTTTTTCATATCAGAGTGCCATTGTGACTAGAGAATAGTACCATTGTGATGTCATAGGACAATTGTGATGTCACAACTCTACCATTGCGATCTCGCAACTCAATTGTAATGTCATAGTTCTAGAGTGATGCTAGAATCAAACCATTGTGATGTCACAATACCTTTGTGATGTCCTACTAGTACCATTGTGTTGTCAGAATACCCTTGGGAAATCACATTAGTAGCATGGTGTTGTCACAATCTGTTTAGCTCCCCAAGGTCTCTGAGAAGATTTGGGCACAACAGATGACTGTGACTCTGGATTGTGGTATGCTAACCACTGGGTAATACTGCCTCAACTGGCCCACTGCTAGGGCCCAGCCTAAACTGTGGACAAAACTGTGGACACTTGGAGAGTCAATATTTCACGTTGCTAAGGGTGAGGTGAGGCCATTCTCTTGTTTCTTTCTCCACAGAAACAGTCTCTTATCTTCTGTGCCTGGCTGGACTGCCTCTGTTCAGGATGCCATGAGACACAGGAGCCAGGGACACTGCCTAGGTGATGGACTAACTAGTTATCTCTGTCATTTTGATTGGCACAAGGATAGGTATATTTATTTAGCTTATAATTTATCCTTCTCAGGTCTCTGAACACCTTGACGGCTATGCTAAGCTTATGGTAGCTTTACAGCTAAAGAGCAGACAATTAGATCCACTGTTAGCTCCTTGATCAGTTAATTAGCTAGTTAAAACTACCAGGTACTAGATCTCTTATTTAGAAGAAAAACAGGTTTGCCTGTGTCTTAAGATAAATAAATGGAGCTTATGTAGGGTCTGAAGATATAGGAGTTTAGGTTTCAAAAATCTAAAAAATGTTATTTGGTCTGAGAAAATGTTTCAGGGTTAAAAAAATTAGAGGGTCTTAAGTAAATGTTTTAAGATGTATAAATGAGTTATAATGATATAAAAATGTTTTAAAGCACATTAAAAATGGGAGATACTTTAGATTTCTTCCCCCCTTTGCTACTGTTGTGCTTATGTTATGATATTTCATAAGTTCAAAGTTTTGGCATTAATCAGTAGAGTTCTGATAAGTTGATGGAGCACTGACTGCATATTATTCAGTCACCAGGTTGAGATTTTAATTTCCTTTTGTTGGCTTCTGGAGATAGACATAAAGGTGCTTCTCATTATGTTAAAAAAAACATCTGTTTAATGTGAATATCTGACCCAAAAGTCATAGTTCTTAGTATGGTATTCTTAATATCTGCCAATTCTGGGGTAGACTTTAACACAGCAATATCTTAAACTTATTCCTTCTAGTTACTTTATAAAGAAAAATCCAAGCATCCAGGGTTTAGCACTAAAGCCAGTAATGTATTTCTGCCTAATTTTCCAGTGTAAATGTGAAGATGGGGTCTAAAAATAGATGCTGAATGTATGAAAATTGGCCAAGCTCCATTCATGGCTAATTATGAACAGCTATGCCCACAGAAAAAGTGTTAAAGAGTTCCAGACTGCAGACACAGTTGTTTATAAAGGTTATAAAACAAACAGCTAACTGATACTCATTCAGTGGGATGCAATTTTACCTGTTACTCTCAGAATGTTATGTTAGATTTGCTGAATATATATTTCCTTTTGTGTACCAAAAAATCCATATGAGTTTCAGGATGTGACCTGGATCTGGCATAGCTCAAAAGGATTGCAGATGAGATTTTCCCTGATCTTTCCCATTTAATAGACAAATTTTAACTTCTGTCTCCATTCTGAATTTGTCTCAGAAGATTTTCACCTGTTTAATACTGTTCCAGGATCACCTGTGGACTGCAAGCTGAAATGTGGACTTCCTGGAAACTTACATGATTGTTAACTGCCTCTTCAGGTGGATCAACTAACCAACCAGATGCTTGGGATTGCCCTATTGCCCAGCCTTTGACTGGCATTTCAGTCTCCCCCGCCCCTGTTGCCTACGGTCCAACTGTCAGCATTGAAGAAGCTCTAGAAGATGGATCTTCACCCAAATCCCACCTAGCAGGCTGAAATACTAAGTCAAAAGGGGCTCCCTGGCATTAGCTATTATCTTGGGCATCTGCTTATCTGAAATGGAAACTAATATTGCAGCAACTGGGCTAAAAGCCTAGAGAGACCCTAGAGAAAAAGGATAATAGATGTCCTTGGCTTACTACCCCTATATCTACCCTGAAGGGACCCCTACTCATTTTGATTTTTATCTTTGGGCCTTGTATTTTCAATTGCTTAATGGCTTACATAAAGAAATGCTTGAGAGCAATACACTAATGGTACTCAGATCCCATTATAAAAAGGTAAATCTATAAGATACAAGGGGTCATATCTGGAAGAGCCAAGATTGGGTCTTCAAATGATCATGGGAAAGGGAGAAATGAGAGACCAAAACATAAATTAGCAGCTATTATTAAGACCTGAAGTAGGTGGGTCAGGAATTCCAGTGATGTCCTGGGGAAGGACCACCTTAATGCATTCTTTCCCCACCCACTAGAGATACAGTTGCTAGGAAAATGGACCATCCCCCTAGAGAGGGACACCAGATCATTAATGGTCTGGGAACCTTCCTACAGCCAATCAATTCAAAATGTAGCATTTTGACCAATAGATACATGCCAGGCAGGAATAGACCCTGCCTTGGCCATGGTGGGATGGACCAGAATCTTTAAATCACCCAACCTGGGCACAGCGTGCTCAGCTCCCAATGCTTCGGCAGTGGGTGTGTGTGGGCCGAAGCTGCAGCTTATAATTTACAATAAAAGAACATGCTGTATTTATAGCGGATTCTAGTTATTCCTGGACTTTTGGGGTTCAAGAACTGGGCAGAATATCACCATATTATTATGATGTCCTACTAGTACAGTTGTGATGTCATGATTCACTTCTGATGTCACAATAGTAGCATTGTCATGTCACAATTCAATTGTTATGTCATAATTCTCTGGTCATGTCACAATCGAACAATTGTGATGTCACAATACGATTGTGATATCCTACTAGTACCATTGAGATGTCATAATAACCTTGCTATGTCATAATAGTAGCATGGTGACGTCACAATATCTTTGTAATTACCCACTAGTAACTTTCTCATATCATAATGCCATTGTGACTAGAGAATCGTACCCTTGTGATGTCATAGTACAATTGTGATGTCACAAGTCTATCATTATGATGTCACAACTCAACTGTAATGTCATAGTTTTAGAGTGATGTAAGAATCGAACCATTGTGATGTCACAATACATTTGTGATGTCCTACTAGTACCATTATGATGTAATAATCCTCTTGTGATGTCACAATAGTAGCATTGTGATGCCACAATGTCTTTGTGATATCCTAAGTGTACAATTGTGATGTTGTGATGCCATTGTGACTACAGAATAGTACCATTGTGATGTCATATTACAATTGTTATGTCACAATACTACAAGTGTGATGTCATAATTTAAGTGTAATACCATAATTTTCTATCGATGTCACATGGGTATTATTGTGATGTCACAACACGATTGTGACTTACTGGTAGAACAATTGTGATGTCATAATTCCCTTGTGATTTCACAAAAGTAGCATTGTGATGTCACAATATGGTTGTGACATCCTAATAGTATCATTGTGATATCATAATGCCATTATGACTAGACAATTGTACATTGTGATATCATAATATAATTGTGATGTCACAACAGTCCTATTGTGATGTAACCATTCAGTTGTAATGTCATAATTCTCTAGAGATGTCACAATAAAAACCAGTGTGATGTCACAATGACATTGTAATGTCCTTCCAATAGAGTTGTGATGTCATAATTCTTTGCAATGTCACAATAGTACTATTGTGATGTCACAATGTGTTTGTGATATACCAATGAAAGACCAAAAGATAAGCAGTGATTGTTAACACTATGTAGAGTAGGCACGGTATAGCAAGAGCTACCTCGCTGCATTCTTTCCCGCCTTCCCGGTTCCGGGTGGGTACGTGACTCGGCTCACAATCTGCCTTCCCGCCTTCCCTGTTCTGGGTACGTGACTTAACTACGGCTTTGTTCAAACCACCCAATCAGACCCCTGTAACTATGTTTCTCGCTTCTGTAACCACGCCTCCTGCTCCTGAGCCCTATAAAAACCCGTCACCCCAACCGAGAGGCGCGCAAGTCCTCCGATAGGCTTGGTCGCCCCGGGTACCCGTGTATCAAAATAAACCTCTTGCGGCTTGCATCCGAAGGCTGGTCTCGCTGTTCCTTGGGAAGCGGGGTCGCCCCATCTAGATAGGCTCCTGGGAGTCTTTCATTTGGAGGTCCCACCGAGATCTGAGACCCCCGCCCAGGGACCATCGACCCAGCATCGGGAGGTAAGACCTGCCGGCTTTTTGTTCTGTGAGTCGTGTATCGTTGTGTTAAACGGTCTGTCTTTGTGTGAGTTCGTTTCCAGGGGGTTCGAGTCCCCCTGTGGTCTGGACTTGGCCAGGTCATCTGTATCAGATGGAAACTAGAAGGAGCCGATGGGCTCGTACTTCTTTTCCGTGCCTCCTGGGAGACGTCTCAGGAGTGCCTGGTAGGGGAATCATTTGCTTCCCTGTCTGAAAGGTAACCCTTCTTGGGTTCGCTCCTGTCTGGAAACACGAGCCAAGTGGGACTCTTTGGGGCGACACCCCTGAGAGAAGGCTACGTGCTTCATCTGGGAGACGGAGGAACCGGACCTCCGACACGGTCTCCATCTGAATTTTTGTGTTCGCTTTGGCGCCGATCTCGTACTGCGCGGTTTGTGTTGTCTTCTGTCTGCCTGATTTTTGTCATAAGTGTAGTGAGTGTTGTTTGTCTGTCTACCTTTTGTTTTCTGTTCTGAAAGGCCTCACGAAATTTGTTTAAAATGGGTGCCTATGCGCTTTATTAGATCCATAAGCGCATATTGTATAGGCTGCCACGTGGTCTAAAGTGTCTCAGTGTCTCGCCGCCATCTTGACTTCACCATGTGATTTTATAATGTAACCGCCATCTTGGTATGGGTAAAAAAAAAAAAAAAAAAAAAAAAAAAAAAAAAAAAAAAAAAACAACCTTGGTCAAATCTCATTTCCTTCTAGGTTAAAAGGATAGCTTATTTTAAATTGTTATTGGTTTTAAAAATTAAATTGCTTGCACTGGTAAATTCTGGTTTTAAAATCTGGTTTTAATTTTAAAGATTATGTTTATGCCTTGTGACTTCTACAAAAGGGGTACTTTGTTTTAATATTGCAAAAACGGGTTTTAAAAAATTGTTTAAAGTTTATCAGACATTTGGGTATGACTATGACTGAGAAAATTGCAGTTTTTGAAATGTATCTTATGGAGAGCTGTTTGTTTGATAAGCTGCTTTGTTTATAAAAAAAAACATGTTTACACCCTCTTTATCTTGAGACAAAGAAAAGGGGAAGTTTCACCAAGTTCCTTAAAGCTTGTTCTAAGTTCCTTAGAGTTTGGTTGTTACCTTTATGTTATCAGATGCAGGAAAGTTATTTTAAAAAAAAATTTGGCAGTTTCAGAACTCCTCTTTATAGTAATGTAACTTGCTTTTGCTTTGCCTATAAAAAGCAAATCGTACGTAGACTCTGGGCTTCAGCAGGATCATGTCAGAATGGAAAGGATTTTAGTGAGAGTTTTTATGTCCTCTGAAAAGCAAGAAAGAGAGCAAAAAAGTAAGCATGTCTGGTTAAGCCAGAAAAGAAAAGCTAGAAATCTAAATGTATATAGCATGTTGCAGAAGGTTAGTGGATGTGTTATAAAAAGCCAGAGAGTTAATATGATTTAAAGAAAAACTGTATTAAAATGTTATACTTCATTTAAAAGGTTGGTGATTCCTCATTACAAAATGTTTTTTATGCTCTTTTAAGGAAAAAAATTCTAGCTGATAGGTTTGGTATGGCTAAAATAATTACAGTTTAAAATTGTTCTGTTATGCAGTTGGTTCTGAAGCTTGTTTGATTACTGGGAACTTTTGGTTGTGGAGGATTATGGAAGCTCCGAAGTGTTTGCTGTATCATCAGCACCTAATGGCCATGTTTGGTATTGTCAGTCACAGCCTGTGCTAATGCTAGAGCATGGCCAGCTGCCATGATAGTTCAGCAATGGAGAGCTCGTAAAGCTGTAGTTTGGCTGCCATATTTGTTTAAGACTTCCAGCTGAGTTCAGTTACACGTGGCCAGCCGCCATGATGGTTCAGCAATAGAGAGCACGTGAAGCTGTAGTTTGGCTGCCATGTTTGTTTAAGGATTCCAGCTCAGTTCGGTTACACGTGGCCAGCCACCATGCTGGTCTGGAGATATGTTTAGTCATTAGTGCTAAATGCAAAGCTTTTTAATGTTCAATCTTAATGCAAGTAGTAGGAGCAGCAAGATTAGCTAGCCTCTCTATAAACTGTATCCGATTAAAAGGTTTGCTTTGATTTTAGTTCAGAAAGAACAGATTTAAAGTCATGCTAAATACTGCAGTTGAGCCTTACCTAGTCTCTTGTCTATTTGTCTTAAAATATATACTTCTAGGACATGCATCTCGAAAATATGCTAGAATCAGAGATCATAGCATTCTGTTTTATAGGACACAGTTTAGAGCAGATGATAAAAACAGAGTAACTCGGATATGCTGGCCCTCAAGCTTGTCAGAAATCTGAATTAGGCATTTTAACATGTGTAAGCTTATTGTGACAGGAAGTCCCGCAATCCTGGCAGTAGCTCCCCCAAGGTCTCCGAGAAGATTTGGGCACAACGACAGATGAATGCTACTCTGGATTGTGGTATGCTAACCACTGGGCAATATTGCCTCAACTGGCCCACTGCTAAGGCCCAGCCAAAACTGTGGACACCTGGAGTCAATGTTTCACGTTGCTAAGGGCGAGGTGAGGCCATTCTCTCATTTCTTTCTCCACAGAAACAGTCTCTCATCTTATGTGCCTGGCAGAACTGCATCTGTTCAGGATGCTGAAACACAGGAGCCAGGGACACTGCCTAGGTAATGGGCTAACTAGTTATCCCTGTCATTTTGATTGGCACATGGATTGGTATTTATTTAGCTTATAATTTATCCTTCTCAGGTCTCTGAACACCTTGATGGCTATGCTAAGCTTACGGTAGCTTTGCAGCTAGAGAGAAGACAATTAGATTGACTGTTAGCTCATTGATCAGCTCATTAGCTAGAACCACAGAGTACTAGATACCTTATTTAGAAAAAAAAGACAGGTTTGCCTTGCTCACAGGACTCATGTCTTGAGATAAATAAGTGGAGCTTCTATAGGGTCTGAGAATATAGGAGTTTAGGTTGTAAAAATCTAGAGTGTTATTATTTAGTTTAAAAAAATGTTTCAGGGTTGATAAATTCAAAAGATTGGAGAGTCTAAGTAGTTTTTTTAGGTATATAATTATAAGTTATAAAGAGATAAATATTTTAAAGCAGATTAAAAATGGGAAATATTTTAAATTTCTCCCCCCTCTTTGCTACTGTTGTGCTTATGTTATAAAATTTTAAAAGTCCAGAGTTTTGGCATTGATCAATAGAGTTCTGATAAGTTGATGGAGCAATAACTGCTTATTATTCAGTCACCAGGTTAAGATTTTAATTTCCTTTGTTGGCTTCTAAAGATAGACTAAAGGTGCTTCTCATTATTTTAAAAACATCTGTTTAATGTGTGTATCTGACCCAAAAGTCATAGCTTTTAGTATGGTATTCTTAATATCTGCCATTTCTGGGGTAGATTTTGACACTGAAATATCCTAAACCTATTCCTTCTAGTTGCTTGGTTAAGGAAAGTCCAAGCATCCAGGGTTTAGCACTAAAAGCCAGTAATGTATTTCTGCCTAACTTTCCAGTGTAAACATAAAAGTAAAAGTGAAAACTAAAAGTATATGCTGAGTGTATAAAAATGGCCAAGCTTCATTCGTGACTAATTACAAACAGCTATGCCCACAAAAAAAAATGTTACTGTGGACACACTTAGGTTGTGTATAAAGGTTATAAAACAAACAGCTAACTGATACTCATTCAGTGGGATGCAGTTTTACCTGTTCCTCTCAAAATGTTTGATTTGCTGATATGTTACTTTTCTGAGTATTTAAAATTATGTATATTTCCTTTTGTGTACTAAAATTTCATATGAGTTTCAGGGATGTGACCTGGATCTGGCATAGCTCAAAAGGATCGCAGATGAGATTTTCCCTGATCTTTCCCATTTAATAGACAAATTTTAACTCCTGTCTCCAGTCTGAATTTGTCTCAGCAGATCTTCACCTGTTTAACTCTGTCCGGGATCAGCTGTGGACTGCAAGCTGAGATCTGGACTTCCTGGAAACTGACATGATTGCTCCCTGCCTCTTCAGGTGGATCAACGAACCAAGCACAGGGGGGCCTTACTGATCAGGTACATTATGTCCTAACCTGGGAGGATATTGTTTGCCATCCACCCCCCTGGGTGCGCCCCTTTGTTCTCCCCACAGGGAAGAGGAGAAAAAGAAAGTGCTCACTTCTCCAGAAGCAGACTTCCTCCTTTTTGACCTTCCGCCCCCTTATCCGCCAGCCATGGCCCCTACCCCTGCCAGTTCCCTGGCCAGTTCTCCTGCCAGACCTCTGACCGTTTCCCCTGTCAGTCTCCCGGAGGCTGTCAGTTCTCCCTTGGGGCCTAGGGCGGGGCTAGCGTGCAACTTTCCTAGTCCCCTCACAGGTCCCTCAGTGCTGCCGCCACAGACACCGTCAGTACTGCAGACACCGCCAGAGGTCCCGCTGCACTTACCAGCTGACCCTGCTCAGAATGAACGGGGCCCAGCAGCTGGAGCACAAAGCCGCAGAGCAACTCAGCTGGACTTGGTGGCTCTCCTGTTGCGAGCCTATGGATTCCCAGATGGAGACGGGGAACACCCCCTTCAGTACTGGCCTTTTTCCACAGCTGATCTCTACAATTGGAAGGCTCACAATCCCCCTTTTTCTGAGAACCCCCAAGCCTTGACTGACTTGTTTGAATCTGTCCTTTTCTCTCACCAGCCCACTTGGGATGATTGCCAACAGCTTTTACAGACACTCCTGACTACCGAGGAGAGGGGACGAGTTCTTCTAGAAGCAAGGAAGTATGTCCCGGGGGCGGATGGGAGGCCTACAGTTCTCCCCGACGAGATTAATAATGGGTTTCCTCTCTCTCATCCTGATTGGGATTACAATACACCAGAGGGTAGGCAGCACTTGAAGGTTTACCGCCAGACTCTAATGGCGGGTCTCCGTGGGGCTGATCGAAGACCCACCAATTTGACTAAGGTAAGAGAAGTGGTCCGGGGGCCGGAGGAATCTCCTGCAGCCTACTTAGAATGGCTGATAGATGCGTTCCACCGGTTTACTCCCTATGACCCTGCTTCAGATGAGCATGGGGCAACTGTAGCTGTATCTTTCATAGATCAGTCAGCTAGGGATATTCGTAGGAAACTTCAGAAATTAGAAGGTCTGCAGGATAAGTCGTTGAAGGATTTAGTGCAAGTAGCAGAGAAAGTCTTCTATAGTCGAGAAACAGAAGAAGAAAAAGAAGAAAGGAATCAGAAAGAACAGGAGATAAGAGAGAGAGAGAGAGAGACAAGAGGCAGGATAAAAAATTGACTAAGATTCTGGCCACCGTAGTTCAGGAAAGTCGTACTGAAAGGGAGAGAGTTCCTGGCAACCGTAAGGGCCCTTTGTCTAAGGACCAGTGTGCCTACTGCAAGGAGACAGGACACTGGAGGAGGGATTGCCCCAAAAGGAAGAAGAAGCAGCTGAATTCTCGAGCCACAGGGACCAGGGTCCTGACCTTAAACAATGACAGCGATTAGGGAGGACGGGGTTCGGTTCCCCTCCCCGAACCCAGGGTAACCCTCAAGGTGGAGGGGAAGCCAGTCCATTTTCTAGTGGATACTGGCGCTCAGCATTCAGTTCTGTTGCAAGACTCAGGGGCTAAGAAAGAAAAAATATCATGGGTTCAAGGGGCCACTGGATGTAAGCAATATACATGGACTACCCGAAGAACAGTGGACCTCGGAGTGGGCCGGGTATCCCACTCATTCTTAGTCATGCCTGACTGCCCATACCCATTTCTGGGATGGGATATCCTGACCAAAATAGGAGCCCACATCTATTTTAACCCAGAAGGCCCACAGGTTACACATAAAAGAGGGGATCCTATTCACGTGCTTACAATTCACTTGGAAGATGAATACCGGCTATTTAAAAATTTAAAAGAGGGGGAAAAAGACATTGACTGGTGGGCAAAAAAAATACCCTGAGGCCTGGGCTGAAACAGCTGGATTAGGGAAAACAAGAAAGCAACCGCCAGTCCAGATAGAGCTAAAACCTCAGGCAGCCCCAGTTGCAGTGCGGCAGTATCCAATGTCTAAGGAAGCCCATGATGGGATTCACCCTCATATACAGCGACTCCTTGACCTAGGGGTTTTGAAAATGTGTCAATCTGCTTGGAATACTCCATTACTGCTGCTCTGGAAGCCTGGGAGCAACGATTATCGGCCTGTGCAAGACCTGAGGGAAGTTAGCAAACAGGTTATGGACTTACATCCAACAGTCCCCAACCCGTATAACCTGCTGAGCTCCCTTCCCCCTGACAGAGCCTGGTATACTGTTCTAGACCTTAAAGATGCATTCTTTTGTCTTCGACTTAGCCCTGCCAGCCAAGACATTTTCGCTTTTGAATGGAAAGATCCCGACTCCGGGGTCTCGGGCCAACTAACATGGACTCGACTTCCCCAAGGATTTAAGAATTCTCCTACCATATTTGATGAAGCCCTGCACCGAGACCTGGCACACTTCCGGGCCACAAATACTCAGGTAACTCTTCTCCAGTACGTGGATGACATCTTACTAGCTGCAGATTGTCAGAAAACCTGTCTCAAAGCCACCGGCCAACTGTTACAAAAATTGGGCGAACTCGGCTATAGAGCATCAGCAAAGAAGGCCCAGATATGCCGGAAACAGGTCAGTTACCTGGGGTAACTAAAGGAAGGAAAAAGATGGTTATCGGAGGCTAGAAAAGAGACTGTGTTTCATATTCCCCCTCCATGAACTACAAAACAACTGAGGGAATTTCTTGGTACAGCGGGGTTTTGCCGATTATGGATTCCTGGGTTCGCTGAAATGGCAGCCCCTCTGTATGCCCTTACAAAATGACTGTTTTTCCTGGGGAAAAAATTAACAGGCTGCATTTGATAATATTAAACAGGCTTTAATGTCAGCTCCAGCCTTGGGACTTCCTGATGTCACTAAACCTTTTCATCTCTATGTGGCCGAGAACCAGGGGATGGCTAAAGGGGTGTTAACTCAAAAGATTGGACCCTGGAAGAGACCGGTAGCTTATTTATCTAAAAAGCTTGATCCAGTAGCAGCAGGATGGCCGACCTGCCTTTGGATAATAGCAGCAGTCGCCGCATTGGTAAAGGATGCTGACAAGCTGACCTTGGGACAAGATCTTACTGTTTATGCCCCTCATGCCCTTGAGAGTGTTGTCAGACAGCCACCTGATCGCTGGCTCACAAATGCTCGCATGACTCATTACCAAACTTTGCTTTTGAATAATGACAGGATTACTTTTGCCCCAGCAACGGGGCTAAACCCTGCCACCCTGTTACCAGATCCAGAGATTCAGCCCCCAGAGCATGATTGCTTGCAGGTGTTGGCGGAGGAACAGGGATGGCGAAAGGACTTAAAAGACCAGCCTCTGCCGGATGCAGAGGTGACATATTACACAGATGGGAGTAGCTTTTTGAAAAATGAAAAAAGAAAAGCAGGAGCAGCGGTGGTGGAAGGACACAATATGGGCCCAAGCGCTGCCTGAAGGCACCTCTGCTCAACGAGCAGAACTAATTGCCTTAACTCAAGCATTAACTTTGGGGAAAGGCAAAAAGATAAACATCTACACTGACAGCAGGTATGCCTTTGCTACGGCCCATGTGCACGGGGCCATCTACCAGCAGAGAGGCCTATTGACATCAGCCGGTAAAGAAATTAAAAATAAAAATAAAATCTTGGCCTTGCTCAATGCCTTACTACTGCCCACCAAGGTAAGCATAATTCACTGCCTGGGACATCAGAAGGGAAATTCCAAGGCAGCAAAGGGAAATAACATGGCTGATCAGGAGGCTAAAGCAGCTGCCAGAGAAAGTCCTGCTCCAATGATATTAACTACTGAATTGCCAGAGAAGAAACAGCTAAAATACTCAGAGGACGACCTGGAGCAAGTACAGAGAAAACAAGGGACATTCGATGCTAATGTGGGAGCATAAATTGACTCCAAAGGTAAGGTCATTTTGCCACAGGAAGATGCTAAGAGACTAATAGCGCAAATGCATCAATGGACTCATTTAGGGGCAAGGAAATTGACTGAAATTGTTCTCCTATCTCCTTACCGAATACTAAACCTCACTGCTCTAACCGAAAAAGTGACTCAGACATGTATCCCTTGCCAAAAGGTAAATGTAGGGAAGAATTTACAAAGCTCGGGAAAACGGTTAAGGGAAACTAGACCTGGAATGCATTGGGAAGTGGACTTTACCGAGATCAAGCTGGCCAGGTATGGAAATAAATATCTTCTAGTCTTTGTAGATACCTTCTCAGGATGGGTGGAAGCTTTTCCCACCAAGAAAGAGACTGCTCTGGTTGTAGCCAAGAAGATTTTAGAAGACATTTTCCCCGGTTTGGAGTTCCAAAGGTAATCGGGTCAGACAATGGGCCGGCCTTCGTTGTTCAGGTAAGTCAGGAGGTGGCCAGATTTTTGGGGACTAATTGGAAATTACATTGTGCATATAGACCCCAAAGTTCAGGACAAGTAGAAAGAATAAATAGAACTCTAAAAGAGACCCTTACTAAATTGACCATGGAGACTGGCGGTGACTGGGTGGTACTCCTCCCTCTGGCTCTTTTTAGGGTCAGGAATACTCCTTCCTTGTTGAATCTCATGCCTTTTGAACTATTGTATGGAATTCCTGCTCCCTTGACTCTCCTGGGAGACCCTCTTGACATAACTAGTGGTAACTCTGACTTTTTGTCCAGGTTAAAGGGACTGCAGCTTATTAAAAAAGAAATCTGGATCAAGGTTGACAGTTCATATGCGCCAGGATCCTTAGAGGTGCCACATTAGTTCCAAGTTGGAGACTTGGTTTATGACACCGTAGTCAAAATTTAGAACCCCGGTGGAAAGGTCCTTACTGCATCCTGCTCACCACCCCAACGGCTGTGAAGGTAGAAGGCATTGCTGCTTGGATCCACGCATCACATGTCAAACCCGCTCCAGAGGACTCCACTTCTGACTGGAAAGTCCAGCCCAGTGACAATCCCTTAAAACTTAAACTTGTTAAAAATGTTAGCCGTGGGTGATATCCACAAACTGCTGGTGCTTTTGGCTCTGTTAAGCACTTACAATACTTGCTTGGGCTCCAGTCCTCACCAGCCCAAACTTTTGACTTGGGAAGTAACTAATCAGAGACATATTATAATTTGGTCTGTTTCAAAGATAGCCCCACCCTTCACATGGTGGCCAGACTTGTACCCTGACCTTTGTAAAATGGCTCTAGGAGCACCTGCTAACTGGGATTTGCAAAGCCACCTAGACCCCAACGTGGTTCCTGGGGACCATAGACATGGGTCTTTTAGTGAGAGAAGGGGCTTAGATCCCTGGGGTGGGGGGGCTGTGGGACCACCAACCACCGCAGTATGCTGCGAGTCCTAACCTTTTATGTATGTCCAGGACCCCAACAGCAACCTAAAATGGTAAACAAATGTGGGGGGAGAAATGACTTCTACTGCAAAAACTGGGGGTGTAAAACCACTGGCGATACTTACTGGAAGCCTACCTCCAGTTGGGATTACATTGTTGTTAAAGCTAATTACAGTTATGCCCAGCCCCCAGACTGGGGACCAAACAATAAGTGGACTAATCAGCCAATATGTACCACCTGGTGCCACCCCCTGCTAATCCAGTTCACAGACGCTGGAAAACAAATTTCAACTAACTGGGTGACGGGGTTCACTTGGGGCCTACAAATATATAAAAAAAAGATATGATGATGGGTTACTTTTCACCATCAAATTAAAAATAACAGCCCCATCTGCTAAAGTAGGGCCAAATAAAGCTGGCCCTCACCTGGTTCCCCCAGTGAAAGCGGACCCCCAGACTATAGTCCCACGTCCAGCAACCCCCTCACTGACTCCTAACTCAAAAATGGGTAAAGATTCTTCTTCCCCTAAGCCTCCTGGACCATACATTACTTCCCTAGCACAGGGGGCCTTTCAGGCGCTAAATAACACCAACCCCAAGGTTACTGAGTCTTGTTGGTTATGCTTTGGAATTGCTCCCCCATATTATGAAGGAATTGCCTTTACAGATGAGATAAGTAACTCCCAAGAGGCAACAGCCTGCCGTTGGACGCAAAGGGAGGCTAGACTTTCCCTGTCTGCTGTTTCAGGGCAAGGACTCTGTGTAGGTAAAGTCCCCCCAGTCATCAGTTTTTATGCAACCAAACCTATGATGTTGCAGGTCTGTCTGGGTACCTCATACCACCAATCGATGGATGGTAGGCCTGTGTGACAGGGATCACTACTTGTGTCAGTACTCAGGTGCTTGTCAATTCATCTGACTACTGTGCCCTGGTCCAGGTAATCCCCCGAGTCACCTATCACCCATATGAAGAGCCCTTCCAATTCTGGGACTCTGTGGGGGAACCGCTGATATGAACAAAAAGAGACCTGGGAATTTCCTTAGCCATAATGCTTGGGGTCGGGCTAGGAGCAGTAGGGACAGCAGCTGGAGTGTCGGCTATAGCCCTCCGACATAGCGGGTTAAATGAGCTTAGGGCAGCTGTTGATGAGATTATAGAAAGATTAGAAAGCACAATTAGAGAGCTCAAAGATTCCTTACAGTCATTATCAGAGATGGTGTTACAAAACAGAAGGGGCTTAGATTTATTGTTTTTGCAATAAGGAGGTTTATGCGCTGCTCTAAAAGAAGAATGCTGTTTCTATGTCCACCATACTGGAGTTGTCACTGAGACCCTAGATAAGGTCAAAGAGGGCTTAAAAAAGAGAAAGCGAGAACGAGCCCAAAGCCTAGGATGGTTTAAAGGATGGTTTAATTCCTCTCCATGGATGACCACTTTAATCTCCACCTTGTTAGGCCCTTTGCTAATTCTTCTCCTGATTGTAACTCTTGGCCCTTGCATTCTTAATAAGCTAGTCAATTTTGTGAGAGAACGGATCAGTACCGTTCAGTTCCTTATGCTTCGACAGCAGTATCAGCAATTAGAGATGCAGGCTGAATCTAGCCTGTAATTTTAGGGTTAAAATTATGCCAAAGAAAAAGGGGGGAATGAGAAATGGGACCATCCCAAATTAGAAAGAAAAACAAATGGACCTTAAATAAGGGCCAGCTAAGAAGAAAGAAGAACAAGTCAGGCAATTTAGGGGAGGACTGTCCTTGGAGCTGTGAGCTCCCCGCTATAGCTGCCAGCCCGCATAACTGCTATCTTTTCTGCTGACTAATCAATGTAAAGGCCTCATTTTTTTAGGAATAAAAACTCTGTGCTTAGTATGCTCAGGGTCGTCTCCTGCTTTGAAGGGACGACCCCCATCGCGATCGGAATAAACTGCCTCTTGCTTTTGCATCGAACCGAACCCTGGTCTGTGAGTCTCTTTGGGGGAGGGAGCGGTACAGACCCTGCACCGGGAGTGCAGGTTTTGCAAAGGGAATTAATGAGACATAAAATTAGATATAAGGCTCAGGATATTTGTAGCCATGAAAATATGAGGTTGAAATCCTTCACAGATGGAACACATAGAATGAAAGCTATAGAGAAACCTAGGAATCATCATGAGCAGTGCCAGCATTGTGGAGCAGAATAAATAGGAGTTCTTATGTACCTAAAACGTTAGGTGTTCTCTTGGAATTCTCTAGTTTTATGTTTGGTTTGATCACCTTGGCAAAAGAGGCAGTTAAGAAGTGTTGGGAGTAGCCCAAACTTTCCCCTTCTATTTTTGGTACTACTGGAGTATATCCAGCAAAGAGAACAACAATGTATTGGACAATTGCTTTTGTTCATTAAACACAGAAAGTTCAACAAGAGGGATTCAAATGCAGGTTAACTTACCTGAAGAGTGCAATATCTTGGTAGCTGTACAAATGATCCTATGTTTTCTTTTAATGGCTCTAATATTCCAATGAAGTATCAAAAAACAATATGACTTTAGAGAATTAATTTTTAACTAGTGATACGCACCAAAATTCTTCATGGGTCTTTCTCAAGATACCTACACCATTACAAAAGCTTCCCCACAGAAAATTCTGATTGAGAATATTTTGGTTAAGGTCCAAAACTAACTGTAATGGTCCCATAAGTGATTCTGATGCACATACATATCACAGCACATCAATTCTAAGACTAAGTAATAAACCAAATTTGGTTCCACAATCAACCAGAGTTTTCATTCTGAAGCTTCTGTACCACACACTAACCTCCTGGGAAGCTCTGAGTCAAGAACTTAGAAGCAATCCACCTTCCAAGTAATACCTCAGATTGTGAAACCTAATCCCTTTCAGATACTTATAAGCCACACACCAGCTTTGGCTTGGTAAATTTTAGAAGATCCAGCTTCTCATCAGAATTCAGAAAAAATGATCCACTCTATTGCTTAAACCTCAGCTCTCAGTTTTAATAATGACCCTGCCAGCAAGACTATTACAACCATGACTTAACAGAACCAATCTGTTGTACTGTAATATTTACAGTCGATTTTTCCAAAACCAAGATATTCAAGATTACACCTTTCAAATTATATCATACATATTGATGAAACATTTCAAATATAATTATCCAGGAATAAAAAATGGTTATGGCAACCAAAATTTACAATTACCCATTTCTTCTCTTAACTGACAATTTCTACTTCAAAGTAATAAACCCCACAGGCTGCTAGTATCAGGTGTGTGACTTGAACAGATGCTGCATCTAACGGAGTTCTACCATGACCTACATGTGAAACTTGAAAATCAAAGGACAGATGAGGTTTTCACCTGAAAGTCTTAAAAAATTCAAAAAAAAAAACAAAAAGAACTAAGGCACTTAGATGAAATTTAAATTCTGTTCTCAGTATTTCAGGTAACTGAATAAGTAACAAATCATTTACCATTACAGTTACTTCAATATGCAAAATAGCTGCAGCTAGCCAAAAGACTCTTCACACTAATACTTGGTTGTATTGAGAGTTCAGAATCTAGCCAGGCTGTGGTGGCACAAGCCTTTAATTCCAGCACTGGGAAGGCAGAGGCAGGCAGATCTCTCTCAGTTAGAGGACAACCTGGACTGCAAAGTAAGTTTCAGAAAAACCAGGGCTACACAGAAATATCTTGTCTAAAAAAAAAACCCCAAAAGTTTTCAAGAAAAAAAGAATTAAGAATCTGAGCAATCTGAGTATGGACAATGGCCCTGTTTTTTTCTTTCAAGATTTTAAAAAGATTCTCTTTATGTGTAAGTGAATGACTGTCACTGGGTATGTATACCACCTGTGTGCCTGCTGCCCAAAGGCCAGAAGAACTTGTTGGATCCCTTGGAACTGCTTTTATTATAGGCTATTGTGAGGTTGCCATGTGGATGCTGGAAATCAAATCCAAATCCTCTGCAAGAACGACTGACTCATCTCTCTGGTTCCCAAACAAGAGAAACTTAAGGCTATAATTTTCAGTTATTCTGGATTTGCAGCACATGAGAAAATGATCATAATTTTATCAGATCTAAATCTGTATTTAATTTTTAACATTCCTTTTTGGTATTATGTTCTTTTGGAATGTATAAAAGTTCCCCTTGTTCATTCAAATGCTGGTTTCTCTACCCCACTATCTGGTTTCAATCCAGACAATGTATTATCATGCTTAGCATCACCTTTCTCAAGTTTGTGTAAACATGCCACCACCACCATTTGTTCTCAATGTTGTCAATTAAAAAAAAAAAAAACAGCCATTGCTATGCAAGGGTAGAATAGGGTGGGACATCCTGATCCAGAGGGGAGAGGAAAGAAGACAAAGGGTAGGAGCAGAGGTCGGCGGGAGAGAACTTGGAACCACATGGAGAGATGAACAGAACTTAAGATATGACTAAAAGAAAGTATAATGAGTAAAATCTGAATGGTAGGAAACTATGTGGGTTTGGAGGTTTAGAATGGAGTAATCATTGCCTAGCTTTGTGCTCTAGGTTAATTAAATAAATCTTAGACTCTGTGTGGTGATATGATTTGGTGTCCCTGATTTAGGAATAAACACTAGCTAACTAAAACATAAATCAATAATAAATATTAATATTCAACAGCAATTTCTATACATACTTTTGCAAAATGGACAACTTTTTAAACTGAAGATAATTGTATGATGGCAAAATTTAAAATAAACTACATTAGTAGGTAAATCTCACTAAGAATTTATGAATCTGTTAGTTGAAATATTCTTATCATTTCTGAATGAAGGCTAATCCACAGTTGTTTTTTGTTTGGTTGATCTTGTTTTTGTTTTGCTTTGATTTTTTTGAGACAGGGTTTCACTGTATAGCCTTGGCTATTCTTCAGTGTGGGTTACACAAGAAATGTCATCTCAAAGAACCAAGAGTGCTGAAGTTTACAAATGAATTATGCAAAGAAAAGACAAAAGACCTACTGTTTTAATAATGCTCTTTGTGATGTAGCAATTAAAATACCCAGCAAAAACTGAAGTTTTTGTATTTGGGTAACTATTGAATCAAGCATCATACCCTATTCATAAATATTCATGAGCTAGCAAAAGCATTAAACATGGATAATGAAATTCTCTTGCTTTCACATTTTCTTGGGACAATTGTCTTAACATAAGGTTAGATAAAGGAGAGATTCAATAAGATTCCATGTGTTAGTAAATGCTGACATTTTGATTAATCTATATCACTAAAATCTTCAATACCCAAAATGAGGTGAGAGTCTAACTTACTTTAGCCGATACAGCAAATTCTGAAACCAGTGGATGATTTAATTTCTAAACAAGAAAAATGAAAAGCAATGGGAACTTGACCTGGAACAATTTTGAGACACTAATCTATTATTATCTCTTCCTTTAAGAACTCCCCCCAAAACTTTATTTCATCAAGGCTCAAATTGTCTTCATCGTTTAAAAAAAAATGGCCCCGTGGAAGAGCAATGAAAAACAGGATCACTACTATTCAGTTTCCCTCTCCTCACAAGTGTAGCACTGGCAAAGGGCAACAACCTGCTGCCCCCTCAGACTGCATTCAGCCCCAGCCTCTCAAATGTATCTATCTCCAGAGCATGGTGTGGATTTTGCTCAAAATTAAACATTCACAGGTGACAGGATCCTTTTTTTTTATGCATAATGAAAGTAAGATTTATTTAATGTAAAGTCAAGTACAATTACATATAGGTAGAGAGAAGTTCCACAAAACAAACAAACAAACAAACAAATGAACAAAACATAATTATAAATGTGAAGAAGAATGATCCAGAGCTAAAGTAAATTAACCCTTTTTGTTGTGGTGGTGGTTCAAATTTTCACTTTGTGACTTTGTTTCCTGTTTAAAAAAAAAATTAACCATACATGGTCCTTTTTTTTTAAAGAAATAAAGAATTTATTTTTATTTTATTTTTTTTATCAGTTACATTTTATTAACTCTGTATCCCAGCTGTGTCCCGATCCCTCGTTCCCTCCCAGGCCCTCCCTCCCTCCCTGCAGCCAGTCCTGAAGATACCTGATAAAACAGGATCAGGTGACAGGATCCTAATGGAAATGAAGAGTACTGCCTTGCTAGACCTCCTTAATCTCACTTGTAGGTGAGACACCTGTGGAGAGAAGCTAAGGGCCTGTGGGGAAAACTGTGGTTTAGAGCAGCCAGGACCCTTATTGGCGCTGCATCTTGTTTGGGGGATTTCCAGCCCCACCTGCAACAAAAGAAACAGGGCTGACAGACTGTTTTCTCCAAGAATCAACAGCTGTTAGCACCACTTTTCTTTCAAGACAGGGTCTTGCTGGGTAGCTCTGGCTGGACTGCCAACCCATGGCAATCCTCCTGCCTTAGTAGAGTATATGAGCCCCCATACCCAGGTGCAGTTATGTTAAAATATAATGGGATATTTCAAACTATTTACAATAAAAACGTTTTTTTTTTTTTTTTTTTTTTTTTAATAGTCCTAACATACTCCTACATCAATCTCTTAACATACTATCACTTTAGGGGACAAAATTATTCATCAACACCCTTATCCTCCTAAACCACACTCTCCAGAAGAAGTGGTGATCAAAAACCAAAGAACTTACACCCCAAAAAATAGGAATGAAAAAAAGAAAAAAGAAAAGACAATACAAAAAAGAAAAACAAAGAACACTATAAACAATAAACAAAAACAGCAGCCAAGTTGGACGTTTTTGGAGAAGCAGTAAACAGTGAGTCCAGAAGAGCACAGAAGGCTTAGAGGGGTCTCCGTGGAAAGAGACAGGAGGAGGATCATTGCCCTATGGAAACACAGGTTCCTGAATACCACCCTGCTTGGCTCAGAAGGCATTGTAGGCCCGTTTCCTCTAACCTTAGTCTCAGGCGTTCAGAATATTGACTCACAACACTGTGGTGTGTGAGAGCGACTTAGGCCTATGACTGATTTGGAGGAAGGTTTAGCCTGGGAGAACAAGCAGGCAGTGAGCACATCTCAGCACTGTGCATCTGAGGCACCCAAGGGTTTGCACTGTAAGGCAGGTTCACACCAGGGTACAGGGCTCTCGGACCTCCACCCGAGATATGCTCAGCCAGAGTCCTGACCCTGCCCTATGGAAGCCTGCTACAACCCTGCTCCTGCAGCCCCCCCCCCCCATGGGTGTCAGGCATGTCTGTTTGCCTGATTCTTGTCACTCACTGGCCCACCCCAGGCAGTGGATTCCCAAGCCCCACCCCCACCCCCCCAAGTGAACTGGGGCCCCAGACCCTCCAGGTTACAGCCCACCACCCTGGCAGGCCACACAAGCGGCTGAGCCCCACAGCAATAGTAGGCCTACACTGACCTCTTGGTCCAGCTCCTGGTGCTGCCCACTGGGTATGGATCAACAAGAGGGCTGCCAGCCAAGGGAGCACTTGCCTGGCACCATCATAGAACATACCGAAGAGAATGCCTAGGACACCTTACTGTGATGAAAGAATTGACACACGCGCATCACTCTCAGGTTTCCATGTGGTGGAGCTTCTGCTCCAAGCAACTTGGCAGGCTAGAGCGCCCGATGACCTCAGTTTCCTCACCTGAGCAACCCTTTCTGTTGAGCTGGCAGCACTTATCCCCTCACACACACTTAGGGAAGGTCAAAGGTATGGTATTCATTTCCTTGCCTGCCTCTGTGCTTCAAGTCTCAGGACATAGTGGCCCCTTTTTGCCCCAGAGCCCTCGAGCATCCCTTAAATTCCTAAGACAGTGTCTTTTGCCCAATGCTATCATGACTTGTCTCCAAAGCAAACTAGAGTTCCCTTAATATGGCCATCCCTTGTTCTCCACAGAAGGCCCCTAACCTTGGGCTTGGCCTCAGATTAGGATACCAAGGGCACCACAGCACCTGGTCCAACATCAAAATATCCCAACTAGCTCTGAGAACTTTGAGCTTTAGCTTCTCAGATTGGGTTGCTCTGTCTATAAGATGAAGATGAACAAGAGGTATATTGAAGAAGCTCTTGGAGTAAGCAGAGTTTTTTGGGAAAAATCATCCATAAGCCATTCTCAGGCTGCTGATTCTGAAGCTTCTACCACTCTTGTTTTGAATGGAAAGCCCATTAAGAGAGAAAATTCAGTGATGAGGAACACTTGCTGTTCTTGCAGACAACTTGAGGTCTGTTCTCAGCCACAGCTGAGCAGCTCACAGCAACCTGAAACTCCAATTTCATGGGATTCAACACCATTTTCTGGCCACCATATACACTAGCACACACGTGGCATATATGCACACAGACACACGTGTACATGTAAGCATACTTTTTTATGGTGTTCTTCCTGGAAAGGGCATAGTAGTACACACCTCCAGTCTGTTGAGAGGCAGAGGATAGCCAATCTCTAAGTCTGAGGTTTACACAGTGAATTCCAAGCTGGCAAGGACTGCATAATGAGACCTTGTCTCTAAAATAATAAAGACCAGAGGGGCCTTTTTTTTCCATAGAGGATGTTCATATTCTTCCTAGGCCTGCATCCTCTTACTGGCTCCACAGTGGAGATTTTCCAATTCTCTGATAGGGTTCAAGCCCATCGATTTGACATGGGGGAAGATTAAAATAACTTGAAACTTCCAGGCATGGCGGTGCATGCCTCGAATCCCAGCAATCTGGCAGGCAGTGACAGGTGGATCTCTGAGAGGTCAAGGCCAGCACGGTCTACAAATCGAGCCCAGAATCCCCAGGGTTACATGGAGAATCAGTCTCTAAAAACAAACGAACAAACAAACAATCAAACAAACAAAATAACACAGAAGCCAACGTTGGTTTGGAGAGTGCTCCATGCTTAATGCTCTTCCATAGGACCCAGGTTTAATTCCCAGCATTCAGTGGCTTACAATTCTATCTACAGTCCCAGAGAAGCTAAGACCCTTTCCTGCCTCTGTGGTTACCAGACTTGCATGTGGTGGACAGACCTACCTTGAGGCAAAATATCCATATATATTACACTGAATATATAAATAGATAAATAAGGCAAATATCAAACTGACTGCGGCTGTCAACATTTATAATCCTAGCACTGAAGTGAAAGAGGGAAAGAAGATCAAATGTTTAATGTCAACCTGGATTACAAAATAAGGTAGTGACTTTCCTAGGCTACACAGTAATAGTGTCAAAAACAAAACAGGGCAGACAAAATGGCTCAGGGGACAGCACTGCCTGCCACACTAACATGACTACATCCCTAAAACCGATGGTAGAGGGCCTGCAGATAGGACTCAGAGGTTAAATTCCTGAGTTCAAATCCCAGCACCCACATGGGGGCTCACAACCATCTAAAATGAGATCCTGTAGTGTGCAGGTGCCCTCTACGGGTGTACAGGTGTACATGCAGACAGGATATTATATACATAATGAATAAATATATATATAAAGAGATAGATAGATAAATAAATAATTAAATAAATAAATAAATAAATAAATAAATAAATCTGTAAAAAGAAAAAAATACATTGAGGGAGAGGAAGTTGTCCCCTGACTCCAGCACTCTCTCTGACATGTGTGTATACATGCATGTATGCAAGAATATGTACACACACACACCACCAAAAAAATGAAACAGAGCAAATCATCTCCTGTTGCTTAAGGGCTATAACACTTTTGTAGTTCAAAGAGACTGAAATACTGTCCAGGAACCTACATGTTTGAAATATGTCTCATAAAGCTGGGGAGAACTTTGACTTTTCTCTGGAGATAAGCAATGAAGGCAATGGGACAGAATCTTAAACAGGGGGAAAAGCCATGGTATTCAGCTAGTTAGAAGAACCAGAGAACAAAATGCATATGGAATGCTGAGCAAGCTATTCTGTTACTGAGTTCTAAGAATAAAACCTGAAGAGGTGGGTTGAGGCTACCAACAACATTTCAGGTGCCATAGTAGGACATCGGATCTCATTTTATAATCCTGTGGGCTATTTTCTTTTTCCTTGAGTCAGGGTTTCTCTTAGAATGTATGGTAGCCCTGACTGTGCTGGAATTCATTTTGTAGACCAGGGTGGTCTCAAACTCAGATATCTGCTTGCCTCTCTCTGTGTAAATTTCTGACCAGTGTAAATTATCTGCCATCTGAGATCTCAATTTGTTATTAACAGTTTACAGGTGCTAAGAGATCGCATGACTTTAGTCCCAGCACTTGGGAGGCAAAGACAGGTAGATCTCTGATTTTTGTTATTTTATAATATTTATTTTTTATATTAATTATGGGTCATTTACTTTGTATCCCATTATAGCCCCTTCCCTCATTTTCTCCCAATCTCCTCCTCCCTCCCTCATCTCCTCAACATACCCCTCTCTAAGTTCACTAATAGGGGAGGTCCTCCCACCCTTCCATCTGATCCTAGTCTATCAGGTCTCATCAGGACTGACTGCAATGCCCTCCTATGTGGCCTAGCAAGGCAGTTCCTCCCTCAAAGGGGGCGGGTCAAGGAGTCTGCCACTGAGTTCATGTCAGAGACAATCCCTGTTCCCCTTACTAGGGTAACCTACTTGGATGATGAGCTGCCATGGGCTATGTCTGATCAGGGGTTCTAGGCTACATCCATGCATGTTCCATGGTTGGAGAATCAGTCTCAGAAAAGCTCCTGTGCCCAGATATATTTGGTGTTGTGGCGATCCCATCGTCTCCATGTCTTACTAACTCCCTCTTTGTTCATGATTCCCTGCACTCTGCCCAAGGTTTGGTTATGAGTCTCAGCATCTGCTTTGATACACTGCTAGGTAGAGTCTTTAAGAGGCCCTCTATGGCAGACTGCTGTCCTGTTTCTTCTTTTCTCCTTCTTCCCATGTCCATCCCATTTGTGTTTCTAAGTGAGGATTGATCATCTCATCCCGGAACCTGTTCTTGTTTAGCTTCTTTAGGTGTGCAGATTTTAGTATGTTTGTCCTTTCTTATAACTCTAGTATCCACTTCTAAGTGGGTATATACTGTGTGTGTTTCTGCTTCTGGAATACCTCACTTCAGAAGAAGGTCTCTGATTTTGAATCCAGCATGGTGTACAGAGGGAATTTGAGGACAGCCAGGCGGCTGTGGAGAGTCAGAGAAAGAGAGAGAGAGAGAGAGAGAGAGAGAGAGAGAGAGAGAGAGAATTAGAAAGAAAAAGCAAGCTGAGCCAGCTGAACACTTAAATCCAAGCACTCTGAAGATACAGGCAACTCTTGAGCCTGGGATACACAAGGAATGGCACCTCAAAAAATCCTAGAGTGCTGAATAAGTGCTGAACCTTACAAATGAACTGTGCATAGATAAATACTGAAGACCTTCTACTATAATATTGTTCTTTATGTTATAGAAATTAAAATACCCAGCACAAAAGTGATGTTAATGAATTCGGGTATCTATTGAATCTAGCATCATACCCTATTCATAAATATTCATGAGCTAGCAAAAGCATTAAACATGGATAATGAAATTCTCCTGCTTTCAGATTTTCCTGGGACTCCTGTACTTACATGGGTTGGGTCAAGGAGAGACTCCCTAAGATTGTATGCATTAGTCAGTGAGTACAACTTAAGTCATCTACATCACTAAGAGATTCAACACCCAAAAGAGGGTAAGAGTCTAACTTACTTTAGCAGATACAGCAAAATCTGAAACCATGGATGATTTAATTTCCAAACAAGAAAAAAAAAAAAAAAAAACACAATGGGAGCTTGACCTATAACAGTCTTGAGACACTAATCTATTATTATCTCTTCCTTTAAAACACCACCAAAAACATTATTTCATCAAGGCTAAAATTGTCTACATCATTTAAAAAAATGGCCCCATGGAAAGGCAATGAAAAAAGTAACACTACTACTCAATTTCCCTCTCCTCACAAGTGTAGCACTGGCAAAGGGCAACACCCTGCTGCCCCCTCAGACTGCATTCATCCCCAGTTTCTCAAAGAGCATGGTGCAAATTTCCCTCAAAATTAAACATTCACAAGCTATATGATCCTAACGGAAATGAAGAGTACTGCCTGGCTTGATCTCCTTAATCTCTCTTGCAGGTTTCATATTACAACAGAATACAAGACACCTGTGGGGAGAAGCTAAGGGCCCTCGGGAAAAAATAAGGTTTAGAGCAGCCAAGACCCTTTCTGGAGTTGCATCAACTTTGGGGGATTTCCAGCCCCACCTGCAAGGGAAGAAACACGGCTGACAGGCTGTTTCCTCCAAGCATCAATGGCTTTTAGCACTGCTTTGCTTTCAAGACAGGGTCTTGCAATGTAGCTCTGGCTGGACTGGCAACCCATGGGAATCCACCTGCCTCAGTAGTGTGCATGAGGTCTGATTCCCTCTTTCAGTTCTGTTAAAAGTTAATGGGATAGTTCAAGAATATTCACAGTAAGGTTTTTCAATTGTCCTCACATACTCCTATATCTATCTATTTCTTAACTGACTGTCTCTTTAAGGGACAAAATTAAACATCACCACCCTTATCCTCCCAAAGCACACACTCTAGAAGTAGTGGGGGTTGAACACCACAGAATTTCTACATCCAAAAAAATTTGAAAAAACAAAACAAAACAACAACAACAATAAAACCCTCAGTCATTTCGGACATTTAGCTAGGTTTTCCAAGAAGCAGTGAACAATGAGACCTGAAGAGCATGGGAGGCTCTGAGGGGTCTCCATGGAAAGAGACAGGTGGAGGAGCAACATTTTACCAAAAAACAGGGGCACTTGACACCTCCCTGCTCGTCTCATAAGGAATTTTGGGCCTTTTTCATCTACTCTCAGTCTCAAGCAGCCTGAAAAAGTACTCACAAGATTGTGGTATCTAAGAGCTACCCCTGATTTGGAAGGATGTTTTGATTGGGAGAACAAGCAGGCAATGACCACATCTCAGCACTCTGGGTCTGAGGCACCCAGGGATTCTGGCTGAAATGCAGGTTCACCTCTTCCCAACCATCATCATCATACGCTATGGCCGAGAAAGAAAGGCAACTCCATGGCAGTGGGATCATGGGGTAGCTACATGTTTACCTCTCAGTAGATAAGGAAACATAGATTATGCATCTCACCTGCCCCCCACCCTATAGATTCATCTCCTCCAGGAAGTGCCTACTCTCCAAAGGTTTCACAGCCTCCCATTATAGTGACACCAAATGGGGACCTAGTGTTCAAACATGAGCCTGTGAGGGACACTTTACTTCTAAATATTCACTCTCCATTCTGAACTCCTCTCAGGCAGCTGTTGTGGCCCTGTGTCTGGATCTTTTATTGTTTCAAAAAATCACACAGTGATAAGCAAAAGTTTTCTAAGACTATCTTTGGCCCTCCCCTCATCCACCTTGTGCCAACTTCACATCCCATTAAATGTACCAAGATACAAGCATGTTCCAACATAAACATTATTTAGTGGTGGAAATAGTTCTGAATGGGCTTCCTGATGTTGTTTGGAAATGAAATAGGATGCCTGTCTTCATCTACATTTACTCAGTCCTCAGGCCTTGTGTATACCTCCGGGCTATTAGGGAAAGATCCTTAAAAATTGTTTGCAAATGCAACAACTGTTACAATGTCACTTCAATTTGTATATGTTTGACAGTGCATTTTTTTCTGCCTGTACTTAAACAGTTATTTGATTTTGTCATTACTTTTAATATTTTGGGCAAGATTCTCTCTGGAGTACAAAAGGTTGTGGGTCTTCAGTTCTTTCTTATGGTGCCTAAAAATCATTCACACACTTATACACCTACATTCACGCACAAATATGCATACACATAATACACACATACACATACATGTTTACATAAATATTCACAAGTGCATACATACATACATACAAGTACACAAATATTCACACAAGTACCCTGAGTTTTTCTATATATGGTTTTGTTGCATTTTCTGCCTGGGAGTGAACTTGTATAGTAAAAACATATAATGATAAAAAGATTTTCCAGTTTTGCTCCTCCCAAGAGACAGGCACAAGTGCAAATTATTACGAATGCTAATTATTACAAAATTACCAGTTTGTCTGGGTTACCATCTCCCTTGGTCTTTCCTCTAGCCTTTGTCTCAGGGAGGCAAGTCTCAGAATAGGACAAGTTAAGGATTTAGAATAAATAGTGTGAATTAAGTCCATGGAAGTGATAACCCCTGACAGACAGCACGGCAACTGGGTGAGGGTCCTCCAGACGGAAGCAGACACACAGGAAATATGAGAGGGAAGTAGCAGTGTGTGGTTTTCTGTGTGGTGAAACAGTGGCAATAAGAGAAAGAGGCAGCAGCCATCTTGTGAGCAGAACTGCACAGTGTCAGCAGTGAGGCTTGAGCATTGTGAGCCTTTCCTCCTTCTCCCCTCACTATAGCTGGGTATTGTCATCACACAGGGATTTAGGTCTTCAAAAGCTAATGTCATTCCCAGTTAGCTCTCTGTGATTCCTGATTATGGATTAGATGTAAACCCTCAACTACTGCTCCAGGGTCATGTGTGCCTGCTTGCTGCCATGGTCCCTACCATGATGCTCTAATCCTCTGGAACTGTGAGCTCACATTAAATGCTTTCTTTTATAGGTTGCCTGGTCATGGAGTTTTGTTGCAGCAATAAAAAAGTGACTAGGACAACGTATATCTTCTATTTTCCGTCTCAGATTTCCTTCTGCCTCAGTTACAATAACACCTGCCATGGGATTTAGCGTCCACAGGACAATCTAGTATTAGCCTTTTCCTTCCTTCCTTCCTTCCTTCCTTCCTTCCTTCCTTCCTTCCTTCCCTCTATCCCTCCTTCCTTAGTTCCTTCCTTCCCTCCATTTTTTTCCTGGAGAAAGGGTTTTTCTGTGTAGCCTTGGTTGTCCTGGACTTAATCTGAAGTCCAGGCTGGCCTCAACCTCAGAGATCCACCTGCCTCTGCCTTCCCCAATGATTGTCCTCTTTCAAGATCTGTAGCATGAGCACATCCACTAGGCTCCTTGACATAGGTTCTCGGCATTGGCAATGAACATATTTTGGGGAGACACTTCAAAGTGTGTGTGTGTGTGTGTGTGTGTGTGTGTGTGTGTGTGTAGGTGATGACACTAAGCGAAAAAGGGATTTATATAATTGAAGAATAAAATAGAGGTGGGGTGGAGAGATTACTCAGTATAAGCATGAAGAGCAGTGTTTGTATTCCTAGAACCCACATAAAAGCTGGGCAGGCCTGGTGTCGACATTTAATCCCACTACTCAGGACCCAGAGATATGGGAGGTTCTGAGCAAGCTTTTTAGTAGACAATTAGGAATAGCTGCTCTTCATGGTCAGTGAGCAACCCTGCCTCAATTAAAGGTGATCAGGCTCACCTTCACACTGTCATGTGCAAGGACATGCAGATTCTCACACACATATACACACATTCTCACGTGATCCCATACACACAATCAGAGAAAGAGAGAGATGAGGAAATTTTGTACTCCTGTAAGTCCAGCACTTGAGAGATGAAGGCAGGAGGAAACCGAAGTTTCAATCCAGTCTTCACCGGAAGGGTGGTTCAAACAAAGCCATATTACACAAAACCTTTCCCCTCCCCCGAAAAAAAAAACCAATCAAACAAAATGAGACAAAAAAGACTAGCCAGGTAGTAGGGGTGCATGCCTTTAATGCCAGCACTCAGGAGGGAGAGGCAGACTGTTCTCTGAATTTGAGACCAGCCTGGTCTACATAGTAAGTTCCTGTATTGCCAAGAGTACACAGAGAAACTCTGTTTAGACAAAGGAAACAAACAAAGAAACCAAAAACAACAAATCCCCAAAATCTGATCAGGGCAGTACTTGCACACATGTACTCAAATGTTAGGGTGAATACAGGGGCTCACACTAGGAGCACCTATATTCACAGTAAATTTAAGATGTTCTTGACATAATTTTGCCAAGCACTAAGGGTCCCATGAGTACAGAGGATGGGACAGTATATGGAAGGATGTCGTTGGCTGTTGAGTCAACTAGCCAGCCATTTGACACCAAATGCCAGTGTGACTTTGTGCCAGAGTGAATGTTGTATGGTGGCATAGGAATCAGTGAGACCTGGGTTTCTCATGAACCTCAAAGCCCTGTGTGGAGCAAATTTACCTATAGTTACTATCACCTATAATTTTACCTATAGGTAAAATGTATTACCTCTGGTGAGTTTCCATTTGTACTATGGTAAAGGTTGTATCTGAGGGACCATTGGCAGCCAGTAACAGCAAGTGCTGTGGATCTTTAATTAGTTGATGTCTCTTTCTAAGTTAGATACTTGTAGCTGAAGAAGGAAAATGACTGAAGTTTTTGAAAGAGCTTTATCATTTGAAAGGTACAGATATTTTAATATCTTTGAAATACTAAGGTTTAGAAAGTCCCACAGATTGGTGGACATACTTCTCCTTGTGGATCTTTGAGGGTGCTTTAAGGAAACAAACCAAAAATATTAAAAGCTTACCAAGCATAATTAGCCATAATTAAATAAATGATTTCTAAAGCAGGTTCACTAAAACACTTCAAATAGTGCTACTTAAAGCACAGATTATCCCCCTAGGGTATATGGTTGTAGCCCAGTTGTAGATCATGTACCAGGTGTTGGGTTCAATTTTTAGTGGACCAATCTGTGTGCAACCTAGCATCATGTGTTTCATCCAATTGTTTCTGAAGAGTTGATGAAAAACATGCGGGACACATTTGGGGCCAATCCACAGTGTGTAGGCAAGTTACAGCCCCATATTTGACACTTTGGAGAGCTATTTATCATTGTCCTAAAGGACTATCATTTTCTCCTCTGTTTCCATAAACTGTCTATTTAGGGTTCCTATGGTTCCTTTCCTGTGTCATCATTCCTAACTATGCCTTTGGCTGCTTGCACAAGGGAGCATCACTTAACTAGAGCACCTTCAGGTATGGCAGGTGTCCTTAAATTAGTCTCAGAGATTTTCTGGTTTAGCCTTCCTTATCTAGAATTTCATCCTGAACTTGTCCTTTGATCCAGAAGCACTAATGGAGAAGATGAGTTTTCCCTGAACGTTTTCTGTTGTTGTTCCATTATAATTCATTCTGCATGTCAACAGCTATCAACAAGAGGGCCATAGAAATCAGTGTGGAAAAGAGGATGTTACTTTTGCCAATTAAGAGAAAGGCCACAGGAGTTTGGAAAGAAAAAAAAAATGTTAAGAGGGAACTCAGAAGAAGGTTTAGACTGTATTAACTTGTCAAATCATTATTAATGAAGAGTATCCCATCCAAAATTGTGATTTTTTTTTGTCAAAAATCATCAAGAACAGATGAATGAAACATGCAGTTTCCTCTTAAATAACAGGTTTCCACATGTGTTTTGTTTCATGTAATCATTTCTAAAAAAAAATCATGTAATCATTTCTAAAGAAAAATCATGAAATAAAGTAGCACATTTGTATTGTCCCATGAGACTCAGTAGGCCATTTCTGCCCTGAATCCTGGACTTCAGGAACACTCTAATTTGGTGTGTGGCAATCACCAGCAGTGCCACCTTTGTGTTCTGTCCAAGACAACATGTTGATTCAGATGTAGAACCCTTCCTTTGCAGACCTTGGTCTATCTGCCCCTGTACTAGAAGCATGTATTTCTAAAGAGCAGCAGCTGGCTCTCAGTCCTTCTTTCTCACAATCTGGTGCCCTGACTGACTTCAATATTGCCTGTAATTCCTCTTCCTTCCTTATTCCCACACCCAACAGTGCATTCTATATGTATAAAGGTTGATTAATTAAAACACACTTAAAACTAACCCCATGTTGGACCTCTTCTTGCTGGAGTCCACTACCCTGGGATACCTATGGGCATTTATTTTTATTTGTCACAGGCTAGCTCCAGAAGTATCCCAAACCTGTTTAGGTGTGGTACAAGGTCATCCAGGGTAGGGGTGCCATATATATTGTGGGTAACAAACTGAACTTCTTGACATCTTGGAATGTACTCCTATTGGTTTGGTCTTATCTAGGTATCACTAACAACATCTTATAGTGTCCAGTTTATTGTATATTTTTGGAAAAAAAATGTATTATTGACATAAAATCACATCCATTTGTTTACATGTTTTCAGTGACTAACTTCATCCACAATGGTGAAGATTAGTAGTTTCAATGGATACATATGGCCCACATGACCTAACATACTAATTACATAGGTTATAGTAGAAGGTGTTTGTCAGCCCCTTGTTTAGAAACTTGATGTGATATGGTTGGAGTAAGGACAGTCTCCTGGAGTCAAAGGAACCAGAGCTTTTCACAGATGTCAAATTCTATTGTACATGGTGTTGTCAAAATCTCTCTGCATGAAAGTGAGCTGGATTAGCAGTTTACTTTTAATAGAAATTATGGCAAAAGTGACAATGTGTCACCTCATCCTGGGTTTTGTTCTGGTGCTGTTGTCTTCTTGATATGCACACTTTGGTAAAATCTGCTGCCATTTTGAAGAGGTCCACTCTGAGGGCCACTTCTGGCCAATAGCTAGTAATGATGTGGTGTTCTTATTATTCCTGGGGAAAGGAATCCTGCCAGTGACCATATCTGTGAGCTTGTCATCAGATCCTTCCTAAGTCAAGTGGTAAGGTGACTCACAGCCACAGACAACACACTTTGAATATCTGGGATAAGGTCATTCAAGCAGAATACACAGGGAAGATGTGGTGGTTTGAATGAGAATGGCTCCCATAGGCTCGTATCTTTGAATACTTAACTGGTCTCCAGTTAGTGGAATTGTTTGAAAAGGAATTAGGAGGTTCCATATTGGAGGAAGCATAGATCTGGTGTTGGGCTTTGAGGTGTCAAAAACTCACACCAGCCCCAATCTCTGTCTCTATTTTTCTTTCTCTCTTTTGCTCTCTAGGTCTCTGGCTCTCTGCCTGCAACTTTCATATCAATTTGTGAGCTCTCTGCTACTTCTCTATCACAAAGCCTAACTGTCTGCTGTCATGCTTCTTGTCCTGGTAATCATGGACTAACTTTTTAAAACTGTGAGTAAGCCTCTAAGTAAATGCGTTCTTTTATACGTCACCTTAGTCATTTTTTTTTTTTCCTAGCAATAGAACAGTTACCATGTTAGAAGAAACCTGCTCCACAGTTATGTTTAATAATAAATCTTATGTCATGGAATTTGGGGGTGTTTGCTATGCAGCAAGTAAAGATTCCCATGTTTTAAAAAAAGGGCATAATTTTTTGCTACTTAACAAAGAGAGCTATGATGAGAATTAATGCGTTCATAAAACGTTTAGACATCTCCAGAAGCCCTTCCTAAATGCACAAGCATTTCCCGTTCTTGACGTTTGACCATCTGCCTGTCTTGGTTGCTATTCCTAAAGTGGCTCCTTTTACCCCATGAAGTTCTCAGGGACTCCTAATTCATTAATTAAATAACGAAATAGTAACTGTTTTAAGAAAGAGACTTCTTCAGAAAAGGTTTACTCTTGCACTTTATGGACCCACGAGGGAATCCCTGGCTAAGCTCCCTGTGGCCCAGCAGGGCTCAGTTGCTCTCCCTGGATGCAAATCAGGCTCGCTGAGTATGAGGGAATGGCTTAAGAAGAGAAGCAGGGCTGAGCCTGCACCTGAGAGGCTGCCAAACAGCCAGCTGGCATGTGCACCTTGCACCACCCCCTCAGCTGGCGCCATCCCAGCTCAGCCTCTCCACAGCCTGCCTGCCCACCGGAAACAGACGGGAGAGCAGCGCCCCTCGCAGGCTCTCTGCTTCTTTTCCCCACCTCACCCAGGCCCGCCTGCCAGCGCCCCTTGCTGTCCCACCACTCCAGGTCACTCCCTGGCCCACCCACAGCGGGTCTCCTCCACCGCTGCGCTCCGACTTCCGGGGCGCGCAGACTAGGCGTCACAGTGACAGCGCCTCTGGGCGTCACAGTGACAGCGCCTCTGGGCGTCACAGTGACAGCGACCAGGGAAGCACAGGAGGAAGTGGTGACTAGTGGAGGCGCAGCTCTCTGAGTCGCTGCAGGGATGTCTGAGCAGCCTCTGCCACCAGCTGACAATGGGGCCTCTGGCTCCGGAGATGCCCAGGGAGGCTTAGGGACTGCGGTGGACTCCATGCTGTCCCACCCGCCGACACCCATGCCGCCCCAGGCCACCGCCTCAGCAGCCAACCCCGCCAGCGCTCCACCTGGCCTGCCATGTCCCTGGCTGGGCTGCAGGCATTCCGGGATCAGTTGCAGGTGTTCAGGTCCCGGCCCTGGAGACTTCCAGTAGTGTGGAGGCCTCTTTCTGAGCAGGAGCCACAGAGCGTTTGAAGAGCTTCTACCAGGCTGTGGACGGTTCAGGTCCAGGAGCCTGAAGGACAAGTTCAACTACATCGACCTCTCACAAAACAACCTGAGGGTGCACTACAGAGGTACATGATTCCAGTTCTCACTTAGAGATCAGACAATGCTGGGTGAGGCTCTGGGCTAGGGAAGGACCTGGGCTTCTTAGGCCCGGAGGGGGATGCTTTGAGGGAATCCAGGATGACGGGACACATTGCCCCTTCCTATTTCCCTGAGATAAATCTATTGGCCAGAGTTGGGTTGCATTGTTCTCCAGGTAGAGAGGGTCAGGTTATCTCCTCTTATGCAGTGGTGGTGCGAGACAGGATTCCGAAGTACAGTTTCTAATTAAGCGAGAGCCTACAGACACAGGAGGAAGAGCCTAATCAGTGGGTTATTTGTCCTAAATTATGCCCAAGATTGTGTAGCAGTACAAAACGAGTAGGGACCCACTTTATCTAAGTGGTTGAAAATTTCAAAATACCAAAGTTTTTTTTTTTTTTTTCTCCTTTTAGTTAGGACATTTTGTTGATTTCCTTGTGGATTATTACTTAATTTTGTTTTTAAATTGGTGTCAACAGTAAGTGCTATGCTATGTTTACTTCTGTTTTGGCTGCCAGAATGCTTTTGTTAGATTTGACAGAACTTCATTTTACATTTGTGGTTTATGGTAATTAAAAAGCATCTAAAGGCAGAGACTGTGTAGGGGAGGTTAGTGAGCAAAGAATCCCAGCTTTCCTGAATCCCAACAGTCACTGGTGGTACTAGCTCTGTTAGGTGACAGGGCCTCAGTGTCTTCTGAGTGCTGTGGGAGTTGATCTGGATGGTCGGTAAGAAAATTTTTGTGGTAGCATAACTCTCACGATTGTGGCTAATTTGGTATTGTAACATTCCTTGATTGGTTGTATTTACTTCTTTTATGTAAAATTAATCATCGAGGCCAGAGACAAATGCATGCTTACATGGTTTGGGTTTGAATGTCACAGTTTTCTTGTGGCCATTTTCTTACTTTCTGTTGTGTAACACTGATAGTCACTTTCTGGAACACTGTTGTTTCATAAACATGGACCATTAGTTTTGGAAGAACAGATTTGTTGTCATCCTTTTCTCCAGTTTTTATCTCGTTTGTCTCTCATTTCCCCATGTTACAAAGACAGTGTCTGTCTTCTAAACCTTCAAGGAGTCTTACTATTTTAATTTTAAAATCTATGTCTTTTCTGGTATTACCTTTTTTTTTTTGGTTGTTTGTTTGTCTTTTGAGGGACACCAAATGCACTGGACAACTTTAACTCAAGAGCAAAGAGGAATTTTGTAGATTAATAAAACATTAAATTCACAAACAAGAGTAGATGATTTATGTGACGTATCCTTGTGCTGCATTGCTTTTTTACTATGAAATATTACTCTTTGCATTTTTCTGTATTACAAAATTGTAAAAGATTGGTTAAAACTGTTTTCCAAAAATGATGATCTTGATTTTAGTCTGCACACATTCTGTGTTTAAAATCTTATTCTAAATTGGAAATGCTGATCCAATTTTGTATTGGAATTGGAAGCAGTATCTTCAGAGATGGGAAGGTACCATGTTAAAAATGACAGATACCTAGATAAAAATGGGTTGAATTGCAGGAGAATTATGGTGTATATGGAATAGTGTATGTTATTTTTTTTTCTTTCAACTGTGTACTTGTGTGTGGGTGTTTGCTCCAATCAGTTTGATATGGTACAGTTGTGGAGCTCAGATGACAACTTGTGGGAGTGGATTCCCTCTTTCCTCCATGTGAATTCTAGGGATTTAATTCAGGTCATCAGACTGTTGTTGGTAGGTGTCCTTACCCATTGAACCGCCTTGCTCGTCTTATGATAAAATTTTGAGGCATTTTAGGTAACAAGCTATTATTGAAACACTCAAGACTGCCCCTCTTATTTAAAAAAAATTGTCAGTTGATTAATTTCTAAAGTGACAGGTTTAGAATTGATTATAATAATTTTATTTTATTTTTGATGAGTATTAAAGAATCATTTAATAAATATGACATTGAGTTCAGTTAGCATACATGCTTCAATTACAGATCCACTCTCTCTTTTTCAAGTGCAAGCATGCACACACACACACTATCAGGACTCTTTAAAGAGACACAAACAGATCTGACACAAGTAGATTTGGCAAGTGGGAGCACCTGAAGGTTTGATTTTCACAGTCTTGTGTAAGTCAGACTGGACTGACCATTTTGTGGGGTTAAAGAGATGGTTCAGCTGTAAGGGCACTTATTGAGCTTGTAGAGGACATGGGTTTAATTTCTAGCACCTACATGGTGGTTAAACTATCCGTAACTACAGTTCCAAGGAATCTGATGCCCTCTTTTGATCTCTTTGGCCACCAGGAACACGTACATGCAGGCAGGCAAAACACTTCTATGCATAAATAAATTTTAAAAATTTAAAAAGAAAACTAATTTTTCTGTCTCCAAATTTTGTGATCTCTGCTTTATTTGTAATAACTCATTTCATTTGTGTTGATTTATTTTCAGTTTAGTGAAAGAGTGTTGTCATCAAAGATATTTCTCATTAGGGGAAAAGGTAACTGAAATTCAGTAATGCTTCGGAAAATTTGGGACACTTTGGTAGTCCTGTCTTGTAGCGCTTAGGACAGATGACAGAGAATTGGAACTGGGGAGCCTGAAGAAGTGATGAAACAGTGAAGTGCACCTTTCAATTGTAGCATCTTTATTCTTTTTATGTGTGGGTGTCTGGTATGCATGCCTGAGTGCGTGTGCCCTGTTGTCCAGAAGAGGGCATTGGATCCCCTGGACCTGGAGTTCCTAGCAATTGTGACCCACCTGGTGTCTGTGCCAAGAACCAAACTCAGGTCCTGGGAGAGCTTCAAGTTGTGTTTTGCAGAGCGATCTCCCCAAGTCGCAGCAGTTACTAGTCTTTAACCCTTACCAAAGATAATTCCCGGAAAATGTTGTACTGTTTTTCCTTATTATATTTTTAATGTAATAATGAATGTACATGCAGGCTTGTGTTCTATTGTGTGTTATGGGCAGGTACATGTGGAGGTCAGAGGACAACTTCAAATGCTGATTCTCTTTCCATCTTGTAGGTCCGGTGGCCTGGAGTTTAGGTCATTGTGAAACTCCTATTTACTGAGCCATCTCACTGACTTAAAAATATATTTGTTAAATATGATCAAATATCTTAAGAAATGTTTGCTTTCAAAGAGAAAGGAGGATTATAGGGGTGCTAAGAAGGTGTTTTAGTGGGTAAAGTGTTTTCTCTACAAGCATGAGGACCAGAGTTCAGATCACCACCACTCACATGAAAGCAGTTTGTGTCAATGTGTGCCAGAAACTCTTGGTGTGTGTGTGTGGGGGTGGGAATTTGTTGGCCACATGTGCACAGGTATGTCTTAGGGACTTTTCAGCCAGAGAATAGCCAGTCCCAGGTTCAGTGAGAGACCATAAAACAAGACTAAAAAGTGATTGAGGAAGATAACTCATTTACTGTGCACACACTTATACACACACACACACACACACACACACACACACACACTATATATATATTATATATATAAGGGTAATTTAAGAGATCTTTAAAAGCAAGAAATTTATAATAGGCATGGGGGTAAGTACCTGTAATTTCAGGATGTGTGGGAGGTTGAAGACACAGAGGTTTATTTTGTCAGCCTGTCTTTCATACTAAGATATTGTATGAAAACAAAAAATCAAATTAATTAGAAGTGAACTGAGTTTTCCCTGGATGTCTTTGCTAAAATTTTGATAAATTTGCTTTGATGGAACTTAATAATTATTTCAGAAAAAAAAAACTAGCTAGCTATTGGGCAGAAAATTCTGTTAATTTCGTATGCCTTGTCTACTCAACTCATTCATTGTTTCATGTAAACTCCATGTTTACTTGGTGCCAGTTTTTGGGCTTAAAGAGGATTAAAATACCGTCTTTGACTGCACAAAGTTCAAAGAAAATAAAATGAAGTAGTGGGGGAAAATTTAGAATGATATTGTGGAAGATAGGAGCCTCTAACTCAGGCTGGCCCTCATACTTCCTAATGCTGTGACCTCATGTTATGACTCCAACCATAAAATTATTCTTGTTGCTACTTCATAACTGTAATTTTACTACTGTTATGAATTGCAGTGTAAGCATCTGTTTTCTGATGTTCTTAGGCAACTGCTGTGAAAGAGTCATTTGACCCCGCCCCCAATGAACCACAACCTACAGTTGAGAACCACTGCTGTTTCTTGGAAAATTTACGCTAGGTAGTTAATTCTGTATCAGGCCACTTTGCTGAAGTTTATCATCTGTAGGAGTTCCCTGGTAGAGTTTTTGGGATCACTCACGTCTACTATCATATCATCTACAAATAGTTTGACTTCTTCATTTCCAATTTGTATCCCCTTGATCTACTTCAACTGTCTTATTGCTCTAGCAAGGACTTCCAGAACTATGTTTAAGAGATATGGAGAGAGTATGCAGCTTTGTCTTGTCTCTGATTTCAGTGGGATTGCTTTAAGTTTCTCTCCATTCAGTTTGATGTTGGCTATAGGTTTGCTATATCTCGCCTTTAGATATGTGCCTTATATCCCTGATCTCTCCAATACTTTAAACATAAAAGGATGTTGGATTTTCTCAAATGCTTTTTCAGCATCTAGAGAGATTATTATCTGTTTTTTTTCTTTCAGTTTTTTAATATGGTGGATCACATTGTTGGATTTCTGTATATTGAATCACCCCTGCATGCCTGGGATGAAGCCTACTTAGTCATAGTGGATGATATCTTTGTTGTGTTCTTGTATTCGGTTTGCAAGTATTTGTTGTGTATTTTTGCATCAATGTTCATAAGGGAGATTGACCTGAAATTCTCTTTCTTTGTTGGGTCTTTGGGAGGTTTATGTACCAAAGTGACTGTGGCTTCATAGAATGAGTTTGGTAGTGTTCCTTCTGTTTCTATTTTCTGGAATAGTTTGAAGAGAATTGGAGTTAGCTCTTCTTTGAAGGTCTGGTAGAATTCTGTGCTGAAACCATCTGGTCTTGGGCTTTTTTTTGGATTGGAGACTTTCAATGACAGCTTCTATTTCCTTGGGGGATATAGGACTTTTTAATTCATTTACCTGGTACAAATTCAGCCTTTGTAAGTCGAATCCATCAAGAAAATTGTCCATTTCATTTAGATTTTCAAATTTAGACATATAGACTTTTGAAGTAAGTCCTAATGATTGTTTGGATTTCCTCAGTGTCTGTGGTTATGTGCCCCTTTTCATTTCTGATTTTGTTGGTTTGATTGGTGTCTCTCTGCCTTTTAGTTAGCTTGGCTAAGTGTTTGTCTATCTTCTTGATTTTCTCAAAGAACCAGTTCTTGGTTTCATTGATTCTTTGAATAGTTTTATTTGTTTCTAATTGTTTGATTTCAGCCCTGAGTTTGATTAATTCCAGCCATCTACTCCTTTTTGGTGTGTCTGGTTCTTCTTTTTGTAGGGTTTTTAAGTTAACCATTAAGTGTCTTGAATGCGCTGTCTCAAACTTCTTCTTGAAGTCACTTAGTGCTATGAACTTTCCTCTTAGCACTGCCTTCATTGTGTCCCACAAGTTTGGTTATGTTGTGTCTGCATTTTCATTGAGTTCTAGGAAGACTTTAATTTCTTTCTTTATTTCTTCCCTGACCCAACTGTCATTTAGTAGCAAGTTGTTCAGTTTCCATGCATTTGTAGGCTTTTTGCTATTTCTGTTGTTGTTGAGGTCCACCTTTATACCATGGTGATCAGACAGGATACAAGGAATTATTTCAATCTTCTTATATCTCTTGAGGCTTGCTTTGTGACCAACTATGTGGTCTATTTTGGAGAAGGTTCCATGAGGTGCTGAGAAGAAGGTAAATTCTTTTGTGTTTGGGTGTAGCGTTCTAGAAATGTCTTTTAGGTCCATTTGATTCATGACCTCTGTCAGAGACATTGTTTGTTTAATTTCTGTTTTGTTGACCTGTCCTTTGTTGAGAGTGGGGAGTTGAAGTCTCCCACCATTAATGTGTGGGGATCTATTCGTGGTTTAAGTTTGATCAATGTTTCTTTAACAAATGTGGGTGCCCTTGTATTTGGGGCATAGATGTTCAGGATTGTGATGTCTTCCTGGTGGAATTTTCCCTTGATGCGTATGAAGTGTCCTTCCCCATCTCTTTTGATTAATTTTGGTTGAAAGTCTATTTTATCAGATATTAGAATGGTTACTCCTGCTTGCTTCTTGGGTCCATTTGCTTGGAAAGCCATCTTCCAACCCTTTACCCTCAGGTAATGTCTATCTTTGTGACTTAGGTTTGTTTCTTGTATGCAACAGATTGCTGGGTTTTGTTTACGCATCCATTCTGTTAGTCTGTGTCTTTTTATTGGAGAGTTGAGTCCACTGATGTCGAGAGAGATTAATGACCAGTGGCTGTTAGATCCTTTGATTTCGAGGTTTTGTCCTTGCTTGCTTTTTGTTTTACTGTAGTGAGGTTAATTATTTCCTGTGTTTTCTTGAACGTAGCTAGTTTTCTTGGGTTTTATTTTCCCTTCTAGTGTCTTCTGTAACACTGGATTTCTGTGTAGGCATTGTTGAAATTTGTTTTTGTCATTGAATATCTTGTTTTCTCCGTCTATGAGGACTGAGAGTTTTGCTAGGTATAATAGCCTGGGCTGACAGCTGTGTTCTCTTAGGGTCTGCATGATATCTGTCCAGGCCCTTCTGGCTTTCATAGTTTTTGTTGAAAAGTCAGGTGTGATTCTAATGGGTTTGCCATTATATGTTACTTGGCCTTTTTCCCTTTAGCTCTTAGTATTTTTTTCTTTGTTCTGTATACTTACTGTTTTGATTATTATGTGGCAGGAGGATTTTCTTTTCTCGTCTAATTTTTTTGGGTGTTCTGTAGGCCTCTTGAATTCTTATTGGCCTCTCCTTTAAGTTGGGGAAATTTTCTTCAATGATTTTGTTGAAGATATTTTCTGGGCCTTGGAGCAGGGAATCTTGTTTTTCCTCTATTCCTATTATTCTTACGTTTTGTCTTTTTTGTTGTCTTGAATTTCTTGGAAGGTCTGTGTCAGGATTTTTTTAGATTTACCATTTTCTTTGGCAGATACATCTCTTTCTTCCATTGTATCTTCCACACCTGAGATTCTTTCTTCCATCTCTTATAGTGTATTGGTTATGCTAACCTCTGTAGTTCATGTTTTCTTCCCTAAGTTTTTTCTCTCTACAATTTCCTCCATTTGTGTTTTCTTTAATTTTTCCAATTCTATCTTCAATTCTTGAGCCATTTTGTTGATTTCCTTCACCTGTCTGACTGTATTTTCCTGTTTTTCCACCAATTCTTTCAGCCGTTTGTTTGAACAAACTTATCTTTCTTTTCTTTCATTCAGTGATTTAAGCATTTCCTTTCTAAAGACCAGAAACTGTTTGGCTGTAACTTCCTCTATTTCTTTATGGATGGCCGTATTCTGTTTGAGTTTATTTCCTCTAGGTTTTTACGTATTTTATTTCTTTCCTCTGTTACCATCTTCATGAGCATAGTTGTTAGGTCATCTTCTTGGATTTCAATTATGCTGGGGTGTCCAGGGCTACTTGCCCCTGGATAACTGGGTTCTGGAGGTGCCATATTACTCTGTCTTTTGTTGGCTGAGCTTTTATGCTGAAGTCTACCCATTGGGCTATCTTAGTTGTTTGGGGTTAGTTTCTGGTGTTTCCTGGGCATCTTGTGGTGGAGAGAATCCCCTTGGAAGAAAGCTGTTTTTTCTTGAGGGAAGTCTTCTCTGCTTTTTGTGTATTGTCAATGGCTGGCTGGCCTTTCTCAGGAGTTTCCGCTGCTCCCCTCAGGGATAGAAACCTGAGTGGTAACTGTGGTCTTTGTTAGTCGAGAGGGTTCTCCTCTCACCCAGGGAAGTCCTGAAGACAGCTGCCCTGCTTCTGGGTTTTTGCTGTAAATTTAATGATCTGCTGCTGTGACCTGTGTCCCTTGGTTTGGTCAGTTTTGTGAGGGGTAAATAGTTGCCCATTGGAGCCTTATCTGGGGGTTGATCTTGGGGATTCCTGGCTTTTGTAGGTCTGAGGTTGTGGCTCTGTGTCCCTGTCCCAAGTGGTAGTCTGTGGTGGGTGGGTACCGCTTTCCTGGTAAGAGCAGGCTATTTGGTACACAGCAGGTCCCTGGGTTGGGCCAATCTTTGGCACCTATTCCAGGGACATACTGGGTTACCTAAGTCTGTCCTCTTTGCTTAGTTCCCTGTGAGGATTTCTCCTGAAAGTGACTCCCAGTCTCTGTTGCCCTGGGGCACATATTTGGAGAGCTGGCGTGCAGCAATGTTTTTGCCTGCTCCTGGAGCCCAGTTAAGTGATTGCAGCCCTGAGATGCTGGTCTGTGAGACTTTTTCCAGGGAAGGACTGGATGATTTAAGTCAGTACAGTTTCCTTCCTTCCCTGTGGATTCTCTTGGGACCAGGACTCCCAGTCTCTTTTTTGCCCTCTGGCGCACAGCTCAGTCTGTGCCAGATAGCTGGTGGGCAGAAACTGTGCCTATGTCTGGAGCACAGCTCAGTGATGGCGGCTCAGACCCTCTGGTCTGTGAGACTTTTTCCAGGGAAGGACTGGGTGATTTAAGTCAGTACAGTTTCCTTCGTTCCCTGTGGATTCTCTCGCAACAGGGACTCCAGATGTGTGGTATTTTTTGTTCCCACCAATCAGCCTGGGAATGTAATCAGGACACAGGTGTGTGGCTCAGGTCTTGGGACCTAGTGCTTGTGCGACCTGGGATCTCTTCCAGGTTCTGGCTGGGTGTCCTGAGAGTGGTCCTGACTGATTCCCACACCGTGGGGTTTTCCTCTCACCTGGGAGAAATGATCACTGTTGTTTTAACGCCCAGAGGTCAGTCTCTTGGTCGCTGTACAGGAAATATTGTCCTGCTCCTCAGAAGCCCTTTTCTGCTGGCGCTGCCATCTTGTTGTCTCCCTGCTCTATTGATTTCTTAAAGTAAACTTTCAATCAAATTGGTGTGGAAGATGTTAGCACTGCATTTATAATATCCTTGAGGATAATTGAAAATGAGAATCTTTTGTTTGTTTCTGAAACAGAATCTCACAATGTAGCCCTGGCTGGCCTGGAAGTTACTATATAGACAAGGCTAGCTTTGAACTCAGAGATCCATCTACCTCTCAGCTTTCTGAATGGTGGGATTAAGGGTGTGTGCCACCATGCCAGGCCATAGAAAATGGAATCTTAGTATGAGATTTTCATGGAAATAAGGAGATGATAAAAAAAAAAGAAGCCTCACAGAAGGACCTGAGTAAGTTCCGCAATCAAGGGTCTTTAAGTGATCTCAGCCATGGAAATTCACAAAGCTGTACCAATTCTGTAGGTGAGACTCAGCTACAGTTGCAGATTTTGGATCTTTCCTCCATGACTGGCTTATCTTTCCTTCTGATTTGAAGCACTGAGGAAGAATGATGCTTGCAGAGCTACTGCACAGTTTATTGTCTACAGATTTTCACGGGTGTTATTATATGAGTTAGTAATCTTCACACAGGGTGATAACATGTTGGATTAGTTACTTTTCTCAACACTGTGAGAAAATGAGTTGCGGAAACAACATGGGGGAGGATTGGTTTATTTCTGTTCATCCTTTTGAGGGTTGCACAGTCCTCAATAGTGGGGAAGGGATGTTGGGGTTCTTGGAGGCAACAGGACTCTGAGGCTGCTTCCTTTATCCTATGGATCAGGAAATGACACCTCTGATCCACCCTCAACCACTCACTTATTGCAACTCAATGGATACCACCTCTTACAGGTTCCAACATACTTCCCTGATTGATCTCACAGCGAGGAACAAATTTCAAACATGTGCTTGTGAAGGACAGTTCACAAGTAAAACCATAACACATGTGTTGGCTTTGATTCGGTTGGGAGTAGTAATAAAATGCAGAGTATTGTACCATACAGTCTGAGCCCTGCTGTCTTCATTAGGGACAATGTGAGGACCTTCCTCCTGGGAAGGGTTTGTAAGTCATCTGAAGCCTGGGAAGAGGGGTTACTGTTAGCACTGTTTTAGGACTTACCTTGAGGAGGTAGTTGAACTGACAGTGTTTACCTGTATGGAGGGAGAGAGCTATGGCAGAGGCAAAACATTAATGCATCAGTAACAGGTAGATGGAGGCCCAAGAAGAAACTGTTTTGAGGTATCTAGGTGGAAAGTAGAGTAGTGTCATGGGACCTGAGCTATGGAAATTAGAAAGGAAGAAGAGATCCAGTATAGAGTGGATAGGGTAGTGTGTAATCGATAGACCTGGAAAATTGGTCACTGGTTTTGGTATAAGACCATTGTAGCCATTGGGATAGCAGTCTGTATTTCATGATGGAAATAAAACCCAGCTGTCAGGAGTTGAAAGAATAAGTGGAGGTCCTTGTAAAGAGGATGTGGCAGAGAGGGCATGCTTGAGGACATAGAAAGATTATCTTTAGAAGGTTAAGGGAATAACATCTTTGTTTTTAACGGCCAATATTTGGTTACATTTTAGCTGAGGGCCAGATTATGATATCATCATGGTAGATGGGAATCCCACGTAATCAAGACTTTTGAAATTAATGTGACAGCAGTTGTATTAGTTCTGCATCAGTCTTCATTCTGTTTGTAAGTAAAACTGAAGTGATGTTTAAATTGGTATGAGACTATGATTTTAGGTCAAGGTAAAATTGTTACTCAATACCAACCTTAATAAAATACTGACAGGGACAATGGTTTATCACACGGAGGCACAGTACTTTGTGATAAAAGTGAATAAATTGTGGGGAGATTGTGTTCTCAAAGGATGAGGTAAAATTAAAGAAGAAATTGATAAAGATACTTAGTTTGAGGGCTGATGAGGTAAAGACCATAATCAGTCTTTGTAGAACACAAGTAGTAGGTCCTGGAGAGGATAAATAGACCATGGGAGTCAGGCTGCTGTGGACATGTATCACATTGGAATAGAAGATTGGAGAGCTGACTTTGACTACATCTAATGTCCTCTCATTTTCTTCAAAAAATAAACTCACCAAGCTTAAATAGCTTAACATGAATGAAGACGAAGTGGATGATCCTTTTAGAATAACTGAAACAGGTTGACTGAAGATTTCTGAAAATAATGTAGGTGGCAGTGACAAAGACCAGGTGATGAATTTGTGGCAGTGATCTTTTACCACATTGATTGCTAGGGTAGTAGCAGGGAAAGTGGACTGTGATACTGATGAAAGGCCATGGCCATGGCTTTTCTGGTAAAGGTGGTGGAAGGATGGGCTTATGAAGAAATCAAGGGCATTTGACGCCTTTTAAGAGATTCTCAGGTAAGCTTGTTCTGGAAGAAGAAAAAAAATCCGAAGGAGAGATTCAGATAATTAGATAAACTGTAAAAGTGAAGTCTTCAGATAGTGTGTTCTATAAGAAGACAACAGGCATTTCTGCTGCAATGCCACAAATGCATTGTGGAGCAAACCTTGTTTTCCATACAACTGTGCATTAGAAATAACAGGACCCTGGGAGGGTGAGGCTGGGGTAATTTCTTAGGAGTGTGGAACTTTGTAACAACACAGCTGTCACAGTTCTAAAGATATGCAAGCTTAGGTCAGTCACCACTGGTGTTTGTGCTAGCATTGCACATGTCTGACTCGCAGTCTTAGATTCTTCTTAAAGGCGTGTTCTTGACACCTACTTAATAAAATGAAAAGCGTCTTTAAAAACAAAACAAACCCAAAATCCCAAACAGGAAATACACATGTTAGAATGGCTAAATTTTAACCATAACCTGAGAGTTTGCCAGGTGTTGGTGTGGCTATCTAACAACAAAACCTCAAATTATTGTTAGTGGGGATGCACAATGGTATAGCTACTTTGGAGATGGTTGGCTGTACTAACACAGCAAACTATATGTTTATCCTACTTCCCATTAGCAGTATACCCAAATATTTACCTAACTCATCTGAATACCTAAATCTTCTCTGCTGGTCAATGTTTGCACCAAATATACTGATAATCTTTGTAGTGGTAGCAACCAAGATATATTTCAGTAAGTAGTGACAGATGGGATCAATAGACCCAGGAAGTTTGATGTAATGGGATATGATCAATGACTAATGAAGTGAGCCATCAGGTCATGCAGACATGTTGAATTTGAACTCCATATTCCTAAGTGAAGGCAACCTGTCTAAAAGGACTAAGTAGAAAGGGTAAAAGAGTAGATGCAGTGAAAAAGTGTGGTTGTCCAAGGAATGGGATCAAATAGACTAAGTATAGAGGGTATTCTCAGACAGTAAAAATATCTTGTGTGCTTGTGATACTGTACTTGTGGATATGGCATTGTGTCTTAGGCAAACCATAGAATTTTTTAATACCAAGAACTGTAACGAACACAAATTTTAAAAATCATTTAGGAGACATGCAAAAACCCCAGGGTAGAATGCAGAATGTGGTTTTTATTTTTTAAGTAGCGTTTCAATGCATTCTGGCTAAATGGCTTACTACTGTGCTATATTCCTAGCCTGTTTTTTTTTTTTTTTTTTTTTTTTTTTTTTTTTTTTTTTTTTTTGAGACAGGGTCTATATAAGTTGCCCATGTATTCATTGATTTTGCAAGCTGCCTCCTTCAGGACACTAAGTAGCTTGGTGACAGGTCAACACTACCAGGCCCAGTTTGACAAAATAATCTAGGCACTTTCCACCCTTTCTCGTTTTCTTTGTGCTCTCCACTCACCTTTCTCCTTTGTATTTTTGATGGGGCAGCAGCTCTCAAACTGTGAGTCACAACCCCTTTGGGGGTCAAATGAGTCTTTCACTGGAGTCACATATTAGATAACCTGTATATTTACATTATGATTCTAAATATAACAAAAATACGGTTACAAAACAGAAATGAAATAATTTTATGGTTGGGGTTCACCACAACATGATGAACTCTTTTAAAGGGTCTCAGAATTAGGAAGGTTGAAAACCACTGTGATAGAGCCACATGTAGCTCAGGCTATCCTTGAAGTCACTCTGTGTAGCTGAAAGCAACTTTGAGTTCCTAATTTTTTGCTTCTAACTCCCAAGTGCTGAAATTGTGGATGTAAACCACTCTACCCAACTTGATAAAATAATCTTCATTGCATAACATATTTGAAATATCCTCAGGGAAGGGGAGAAAGTATTGACCTCTGTAACTTTTGAATTAATTATGCCTAAGTAAAGGCAAAGCAAACTACATTTTGAACTCTAGTTGGTAAAAGTCATGTCCTATGTGTTTTGTGGGCTAATTTTCTAATGCCAATTCTGATTCTGTTAACTTCCCATACTGCTGGACATATGTGATGGAAGTGAATGGGTGAATCTGTCCTCATATAGGAAACTTTCTTGATACCTCTAACCTGTGTCCCTTGCCTTGTTGCCCTGATGGCTTAACATAGTGGCATTCTGTGCACTTTAGGGAGATAGTTCTGTTAAAATATCAAATCTTTCTGTATCAGGGCTTTACATATTGCTAAGCTTTTAACATTTGTCAGAGTATTGAGAAAAGCTGTGTTATAGACCAAGTGACATCTTGATTCTGCTAGCACCATTCCCATATTTAAATTCAAGTGAGCTAAGTCATATTTAAGGAATATATTCTGTTGTATGACAGGCTTGGTTAGGATTCAGCATTTCTGAGGTGGAACGGTTGCAGGTAGTTGCCAAAATGTAGACTGTGGGTCTAGGAAGGAGTGCTTAAAGTGAGAGTGAAAAGCCCATGATTGGGGTGTCACCACAACCTTAGGAACAATATTAAAGTGTCATATTTTTGTAAAGGTTGAACTGGCCTAGAGCATTGTATGTTTTAGGCAATGCTCTACCACTGAGCTACACCTCCATCCCCTCTGTGATTTTTAAATTTAATAATGAATCCACTCATTTATATTTTCACATTTACAGGACTTTTCTAAAATGTTTTGCAAGAGCATAATAAACAAAGGCTCTTAATAGATTTAAGATTGTGAAGAACTTTTGGATATTTTGTGTACTGAAAACATGTATAGGATTTTAAGTTGAATGGATTTAGCATGGGTCTACTAATTTGGAACAAATTATACCATCTCCATAAAAGTTTGACTTTTAAAAATGATGCTATATAACCTATGTTACAAATGTTGAATGAGAAAATTCCATGTAAGACCACATAGCACTTTTAGAAGTTGTGCACCATATGGCATTCATACTCTTTATCTTCTGCCTTAAATCAGATAAAGATAGATGAGGATAGATATGGCATGACTCCCAGAATTCTCAATGTCCCTAAATCTTTCATGTGTGGTCATAACTCTTGCTGGAATTTAATTTGCAGCACTTATGCTGGCTTGGAATTCTCAATCAGTAGGTTTCTAAAATGGACATGGTTTATTTCACTTTTTCCTCAGTTATGAAATGAGACTACATAGTACTTTTAATCATTGGGTTGTTTTGAATTTTAAAGGATTTACTGAATACAGTTCACTTAAAATGGGGCTTTCCCTATAGCACTATATATGTTAGATATTGCTTCTTATTTATATCTTGAGATCACTCCTAGAAGTTGTGGTTAGTACTAGAAACTTTATTATTGGTTGTTACGATAAAAATTTTGGTAAATTAAAAGAAGTTTTGGTTACTGCCAAAATTTACTATTTATTATTAAAAAAACAATAATAAAATAATTGATTTAAAATTCCAATTAAAATGTCCAGTCAATATTTTCTTTTTTCCTGTCTTATTCCCACTAATTCTCTTTCTTTTCCAACTCATCTCTTTCTTTTATCTTCTCCCCATGAGTGTGTATGTGTGTGTGTTTAACCCATTGAGTTTCATTTGGGTTGCTTACATATCATAGGTGATGATTGATACAGGAGGAAGAACATCATATCAGTGCCTACATCACTGAAGAAAATGTCTCTCCCTCACCTTATAACCATTTACTACTTACTTGTAGATCCTTTACATGAAGCACAATGTTGACAGACCTAAGTTTGTGCAGATAATCCTATATGCTGAGAGTTCAAGAGTGCATTTGCTCTGCCATGCTTGGAAGACAGCATTCCACAGTACTCCATTCCTTCCTCTAGCTCTCAACATTCTCTCTACATCTCCTCTATAATGTTCCCTGAGCCTTGGAGAAGGTAGTATAGATTTCTCTTTCGGGTTGAACATTCAGAGATCACTTATTCTCCATACTTGACTACTAGCTGTCATGCACTGTAGAAAGAAGCTTCTTTGACCAAAGCTAACAGCAGCACTAATCTATGGGCATAAACATAAATACTTAGAAGCCACTTTACAAGTTCATCAGGGTCTATTTGACAAAACAACAGAAGTAGATTCCCCATTAGTACCTCCCCAGCCACGGGCTCTTGGCCAGGTCTATAGAATGAGAGGTGAGTGGACCTTAAATACAATCAAAGTGTGGTTGCTCATGCCACTACTTAATTTACCTGTAGGTACAACTTGCTTGGCTGGTCAGTAATATAGTAACACACAGTGTCCAAAGTTGAGGAAGACTTTTGTTGACTGCTCTTCCCTAGTGGCCTGTAAAGCACCTTTTGGCACTATGAACAATAGCTATCAGTGAGGAAGTTTCTAGCTCAGCTCCTGCTTGTTTTCTCTATGTACTATGATTAAAGTGTGTCTGTCAGTAGGGTCTTAACCATCTCATTCTGGTGAGCAACCAAAAGCAATGGCAAACAGCATGTATTATTTTGGGAACCAACAACTCACAAGGAGTAGGCCCAACTATGACTGTCTAATTTTTAATGCATGAATTTTGCATGATCATGTAACCTAATTTGAATACGGTTTACTGAAAATCTATTTCACTGTTACTACAATTCAATAAATGTCTACATAGTAAGTGGTTATTGTGCATAAAGGGATTGGGGCCACAGATAGCTTAGCTGGTTAAGTGCTTACTACACAAGCATGAGGTGTTAAGTTTGAGCCTCAGGGCATACATTTAAAAAAACAACTGCATGGATGATGGCATGAACATGTAATTCCTGTCCTGAGAAAACAGAGATTGGCACATCTATTGAACTCCAGGCTTGTAAGTGTCTTCCCTCTTCCTTCTTAACAAAGTTGGTGATACCTTCTGAACAATACCTATGGTGATCTCTGGTCTCCACACGTATGCACAGAATTCTCATATGCATCCCACAAACACACAAATATACACATGACTGTTTGGCACATTTGTGCAGTTACTTTTTCCTTGTTTCTCAGCTCATCATGAATCTATTACCTACATATGTTAAAATTATGGGGATATGGAGGGGTAGGCTGCATTTTGCTGCTTCCAGTTTTGTCTTACTAGCTGACTTCATTCGTTATCTGTGGTCTTAGGGCTGAGTCTTGCGTTTGCCTTTATAAAAGTGTTTTCATGGTGAACTTGTGAAATGGCTCATTGCAAGTCAAGGAAATTGAGTTCAGTCCTTAGAACCCACAGTGGAAGGGAAGAACTGAGTCCTGGGTGTTGTCCTCTGATACATACTCGCCTTTTCGTCGTTGTTTTTTTGGTGTTTTGCCTGCCTGTATATCTGTGTGATGTTGACAGATATTGGATTTGCAGATAGTTGTGAGCAGCCATGTTGTTGATGGGAATGGAAAACTGGTCCTCTGGAAGAACAGTCAATGGGAGGAAGGTTGGGTTGGGAGGGAATAAGGGAGGGGGCTGCAGCTGAGATATAAAGTGGAAAAAAAACTAATTAATATAAAAATAATTTTTAAACAAAGAAAGGATAAAAGCCTTACTCATCAGGTGCTCTATAATATTACCAGTAGCATTGTGGTATCTCATTTTTTAAGAGGAAAATATGGAGCTGTACTTCTCAATAGACTGTTATTGACTCAAGAATTGTGGATCAAGCCAGGAATAGTGACACATGCCTGTAATCCCAGCACTGGAGGTGGCAGAGGCAAGTGGATCTCTGAGTTTGAGGCCAGCCAGATCTACAAAGTGAATCCAGGACAGCCAAGGCTCCAAAGAGAAACCCTGTCAAAAAATAAATAAATAAACAACCAAACCAAAATAAGTGTGGATTAGTCTTTATTCACAATTGATAAGAATATATCAAATAACAGAATTATAAATTTTTGATGAGATTTGCCTATTAATGTAGTTTATTTAATAGTATGCCATCATACAAATATCCCCAGTTTAAAAAGTGGTCCGTTTTGCAAAAGAATGTATATGAAAGTTACAAATTAAATACAGATTTAGATCTGATAAAATTAAGATCATTTTTTCTTGTGCTTCCAATCCAGAATAACTGAAAATTATGGCCTTAAATTTCTCTAGTTTATGAAATGGAGAGTTGATTCAGTAGTTCTTGTAGAACATTTGGGTTCAATTCCCAGCACCCACAAGACAACCTCACAATGGCCTATAATAACTGCAGTTCCAAGAGATCAAACATGTTCTTCTGACCTTTAGGCATCAGACACAGTGGTGGTATACATACATGCAGATATTTATTCACTCACACATGAAAAAAATCTTTTTAAAATATCTTAAAAATTTAACAGCCACTGCCCATACTCATTGTGGTCAGAGTCTTAATTTTTTATTGTTAATTAAAGTTTATTAATTTGTATTCCAGCTGTAGCCTCCTCCCTCTTCCCCTACCAATCCCACTCTCTCGCTCATCTCCTCTCATAGTCCTCCCCATATCCACTGATAGACGAGGTCCTCCTCCCCTTCCATCTGACTGTAGCCTATCAGGTTTCATCAGGAGTGGCTGCAATGTCTTCCTCTGTGGCCTGGTAAGGTGACTCCAGAGCCAGCCACTGATTTCATTTCAGAGACATTTCCTCTTCCCATTATTAGGGAACCCACTTGGAGACTGAGTTGCCATGGGCTAAATCTGTGCAGGGGTTCTAGGTTATCTCCATGCCTGGTCCTTAGTTGGAAGTATCAGGCTCAGAAATGACTCCCTTTGCCCAGATTTTTTGGTTAGTTGCTCTCCTTGTGGAGCTCCTGTCCTCTCCAGGTCTTTCTCTCTTCCCCTTCCTTCATTAGATTCCCTGCATTCTGCCCAAGTTTGGCTATGAGTCTCAGCATCTGCCTCTATGCCCTGCAGGGTAAAGGCAGAGGTCCTCTGTGGTAGGCTCTTGTCCTGTTCCCTGTTTTCTCCCTTTCCAATTTCTATCCTGTTGGCTTGTCTAAGAAATGGCTGATCATGTTAACCAGGCACCTACTTGTTCTGGTTCTGACCTTTTTTTTCCTTGAAAAAAATTTTTTAGGTGAGAGTTTTCTGTGTAGCCCTGGCTTTCCTGGAACTTACTCTGTAGACCAGGTTAGCCTCTAACTCACAGAGATCTGCCTGCCTCTGCCTCCCCAGTGCTGGGATTAAATATTTATGCCACCAATGCCTGGCTAGATTCTGAACTCTTAATACAATCAAGAGATAGTGCAAAGAGTTTTGTGGCTAGCTGCAGCTATTTTGCACATTCAATTCATTGTAATATTAAATGTTTTGTCACTTCTTCAGTTACTTGAAATGATGAGTACAGAACTTAAATTTCATCTGAGTGCATTATTTCCTTGAGTTGCTTAAGATTTTCACTGGAAAATCGCATCTATCCTTGTTTTTCTCGTTTCACGTGTAGATCATTGTAAAACTCCCAATGTTGAAGCATCTGTTCAAGCCATGCCTCTGATACCAGCAGGCTGTGGGATTTATTATTTTGAAGTAAAGATTGTCAGGAAGGGAAGAGACAGGTAAGTGTAAATTTTGGTTGCCCTAACCATTTTTTATTCCTGGATAACGATATTTGAAATTATTCATAAATATATATAATATAATTAGAAAGTTTTAATCTTGAAAATGTTGGTTTTGGAATAAAAGGCTCTAAATGTTACAGTACAAAAGATTGGTTCTTTTAAGTACTAGTTGAATTAAATCTTGAGCTCATGGTTGAAACAGTCTTTCTGGCAGGATCTTCATTAAAACTGAGAGTTGAGGGTTAAGCAATGGAGTGGCTCATTTTTTTCTGAATTCTGTGGAGAAACTGGATCTTCTAAAACTTGCTTACCCAAAGCCAGTATATGGCTTGTGTGTATTTTAAATTGCTTGGGGTTCAGGATCTGAGGTATTACTTGGTGGATTGGTTCTAAGTTCTTGACTGAGAGCTTCTTAGGAGGTTTGTATGTGGTATGGGAGCTTCAGAGTACAAACTCTTGTTGATTGTAGAACCAAGTTTGGTTTATTGCTTAGTCTAAGAATTGATGTGCAGTGATATGTATGTACATCAGAATCACTTGTGTGATTATTAAAGTATGTTCTTGACCATAACCAAAGTATTCAGTAGGAAGGCTTTGGTAATGGTGTAGGCATTTTGAGAAAGGTCCATGAGGAATTTTGGTGCATATTCCTATTTAAGAACTAATTCTCTAAAGTCATATTATTTTCTGATCCTTCATTGGGATATGAATCATTTTAAAAAAATAGGATCATTTTTCCAGCCATCAAGATTATTGCACACTTCAGGTCAGTTAACCTGTATTTGAATGCCTCTTGTTGATCTTTCTGTGTTTAATTAACAAAAGTAAGTCTCCAATACATTATTCTTCTCTTTACTAGATTTATACTTTGCCAATAGTACCAAAAATATAAGGGGGAAAGCTTGGGCTACTCCTAACACTTCTTAACTGCCTGTTTTCCCAAGACGATCAAACCAAACATAAAACCAAAGTTATGACTAGGAATTTTGAACACTTTCTAAAAGTATTTATTAGCCTTTTGGATTATTTTAGAAATCTGTTCAGTTGTATAGCACATTTGGTGTATCACTTTATTAATATTTACTATTTGTTTATCCTTTAATAAAGCTGCTGTTAGTCCTAAACAGCTGTTTAACCAAAATCACCACACAGAGACTAGGATTTATTTTGTTAACCTAGAACACAATGCTGGGCAATAGTTACTCCATCCTAAACCTCCAAGCCCATATAGTTCCTACCATTCATATTTTACCCATTATACTTGCTTTTAGTGATATCTTAGGTCCAGTTCATTTCTGCACATGGTTTCCAAGACCTCTCCTCCAGCCTTTCTCTCCCAGATCCTGCTCCTGCCACTTCTCCTCCTCCTCTCCTTTGGCTCCTCCCTTCTCCCTTCTACCCCTTCCTCTGCTCCCACTCTGAACCAGGATGTGTACCCTATCCTCTACATTGCCCAGCATCGTGGCTGGTTGTTTTAATTGACAAATTGGAGAACAAATGGTGGCATGTTTACACAAACTTGATACAGGTGATACTTAGAATAAACATCACAATGCAATGTTGGGTTTGAACCCAGGTAGTTGGGGGAGAGAAATCAGCATTTGAATGAACAAGGGTAAGGTTCCAAAAGAACATTATACCAACATTTTCCACTTTAAGTCCAATAAAAGGCTCCTTCTCCTCAATACAACAATAATTATGAAATGATGAAAACTCTTAGGTAAAATCTACATGTGCAATGTCCAGTCCCTGTGTATTTAGCAACTCAGGAGAAAGTCATGTCCTAATTCCATCATGATGTCATAATACCATTATGATATCATAATATGATAGTGATGTCATAATTCCATGGTGATGACATAATCCCTTTATGAATTCATATTCTATTATGATGCCAAAATTCCATTCTGATATCATTATTCCATTATGATGTCATAACATAATTCCATAGTGAAGTCATAATCCTTTTATGAAATCATAATACCTTTGTAATTTCATAATTTCATAATGATGTCATAATTCCTTTCTGATGCCAAAATTCCATTGTGATGTCATTATTCCATTATGATGTCATAATCCCATTATGCTGTCCTAATAACTAGATGATGTCATAATAGCACAAAGAAATAATGCAATTGTAAAGTCATAATAGCCTTTGAAATCATAGAATCCATAAGGTTATCATGAAAGAATAAAGATATCATAATATCATTTTAATGAAATGATAACTTCATAATTCCATTATGAAGACATTCCATTATGATGTCAAAATTCCATTCGGATGTCATAATACCATTATGATGTTGTAATTCTCTTATGATATCATACTACCACTATAGTGTCATAATTCCATAATGAATAAATAGTAACATTGTGATGTCAAAATTCCATTGTAATGTCATACTTCCATTAAGATGTCATAATTCTGTTATGAAGTCATAATTCCATTGTGATGTTGTTATTCTGTTATGATGTTATAATTCTAATATAAAGTCACACCTCTATGATGTCATAATTTCATTATGATATCAAAATAGCATGACGATGTCATAATACCATTGAGATGTCATAATACGATTACGGTGTCATAATTCGATTATGATGTCATTATTCCATTATGAAGTTATACTTATACTGTGATGTCTAAATCCTTTTTATATATCATAATAATCATCTTTCCATTGTGATGTACCAGTGTGCTGTATTAATTCCATTGTGATGTTATAATTCCATGGTGATGTCATAATACCGTGAAGAAATAATGCAACTGTGGTCTCACAATATGCTTGTGTTATCATAGAATCCATATGGTTATAATGGGTGAATAAAAATGTCATAATATCATTATAAAGAAATGATAAATTTAGGATGTCATAATCTATTGTGATGTCATATTACCATTGTGATGTCATAATTGCATTATAATGTCAGAATTCTACTTTGAGGTCAGAGAATCCATCAGGATGTCATAACTGTACTGGGATGTCATATCCTAATTCCATCATGATGTCCTAATATCATTATGAAAACATAATACCACAGTAATGTGATAATTCCATTGTGATGTCATAATACCATTATGGTGTCTTAATACCATTGTGATGTTATAATCCCTTTATGACATCATAATTCTGTAGTAAATTCATAATTCTATTATGCTGTCATAACTCTGTTGTGATGTCATAATACCATGAAGAATCATGGAATTTTGATGTCATAATATCCTTGTGATATGAAAGAATCCATAAGGTTATCATGAGAGAAGAAAGATGTCAATAACTTTATAGTGTCCTAATTCCATTATAATGCCATAATACCATTATGATGTCACATAAACATTATTATGTCATAACTCAATTGTGATGATATTTTACTATTCTAATGTCATACTATAATTAGGAAAACATAATACCATAATGATGATATAATACTGTTGGGATATCATGAGAAAATTAAGATGTCATAAGACCATTTTGATGTCATAATTCCATTGTGCTGTCACAACACGATCATGACAAAATAATTCCATAGTGATGTCATAACACCATTGTAGTGTCACAGAATCCATTAGGATATCTTGAGAAAAGAAGAATCTCATAATACCATTATAAGGAAATTTTAACCTTACAATGTCTTAATACCATTGTGAGGTGATAATAGCATTATAATGTCCTAATTTTATTATGATGGGATAACTACATTGAGATTTCATGATGACATTATGATGTCAAATGCAATTATGATGTCATTATTCTATTATGATATCATACTACCATTATGGTGTCCTAAGTCCATAATGAATATATCATATAATTGTGATGTCATAATTCCCTTTTAAAGTCATAATTCCATTGTGATATCAAAATAGGCCTTAGTGATCTCACAATAATGCAAATGAGATGTCCTAATACCAATGTGATATTTCAATACTACCATTGTGATGTCAAAATTCAATTGTGATACCATAATACCATTGTGATGTCCTAATAATATTATTGTCTTCTCAAAATTGTACCACTGTGATATCACAAACTTATCATAGTCTTGTCACAATACCACTGTGATGTCATAATACTACCATTGTGACCTCATAACACAAAAGTGATATCATTTAAGTATAATATCATAATTTCCTAGTGATGTCACAATGGTATCATTTTGGTGACTACCATTATGATGCCATTATTCCTGTGTGATGTCACATACTACCATTGTAATGTCACAATGTCATTGTGATATCGTCACAGTACCATTGTGATCTCTTGGTAGTAACATTGTGGTATCATAGTACCATTGTGATGTCTTGTAGTGCCATTGTGAGGTCATAGTAACACTGTAATGTCACAGTCGTTTCATTGTGATGTCACAATTTAATTATTGATATCACAATCGAACAACTGAGAAATCACAATAAGATTGTAATGTCCTACTAGTACCGTTTTGATGTCACAATACAATTTTGATGTCATAATAAAACTGATAACACAATACGATTGTGATGTCCTTCTACTACCATTGTGATGTTATAATTCCTTTGCTATGTCACAATTGTACCATTGTGATGTCACAATGTCTTTCTGATATATAATAGTACCATTGTGATACCATAATGCCATTAATGACTGGAGAAGAGTACTAATGTAATGTCATAATCCGAGTCTGAATAGAGAATAGTACCATTGCAATGTCATTCTATAATTGTGATGTCACAATTGAACAATTGTGATGTGACAATAGGATTGCGATGTCTTACTAGTAACATTGTGATGTCACAATACATTTGTGATGTCACAATTCAATTGTTATGTCATAATTCTCTGGTCATGTCACAATTGAACAATTGTGATGTCACAATGCGATTGTGATATCCTGTTAGTACCATTGAGATATCATAATACTCTTGCTATGTGATCATAGTAGCACGGTGATGTAACAATATCTTTGTGGTATCCCACTAGTACCTTTCTCATATGAGAATCCCATTGTGACAAGAGAATGGTACCATTGTGATGTCACAGTACGATTGTGATGTCACAAGACTACCATTGTGATGTCACAATTCAATTGTAATGTCATAGAGTGATGTAGCTATCGAACCATTGTGATGTCACAATACATTTGAGGTGTCCTACTAGTACCATTATGATGTAATAATCCTCTTGCGATATCACAATAGTAGCATCGTGATGTCACAATGTCTTTGTGATATCCTAAGTGTACCACTATGATGTCATAATGCCATTGTGACTAGAGAATAGTACCATTATGATGTCATTTTACAATTGTTATGTCACAATAAAACCATTGTGATGTCATAAAATTTGTAATATAATAATTGTCTATCGATGTCACATTAGTATCATTGTGATATCACAATACGATTGTGATGTACTGGTAGAACAATTGTGATGTCATAATAAACTTGTGATTTCAAAATTGTAGCACTGTGATGTCACAATATCGTTGTGACATCCTAGTACTATCATTGTGATATCATAATGCTATTATGACTAGACAATTATACATTGTGATATCATAATACAATTGTGATGTCACAATAGTCCTATTGTGACGTAACCACTCAATTGTAGTGTCACAATTCTACAGCGATGTCACAATAAAATCAGTGTGATATCACAATGAGATTTTTGATGTCCTCGTAGAACCATTTTGATGTCATAATACCCTAGCGATATCACAATAGTAGCACTGTGTTGTTACAACATGTTTCTGATATCCTAATAGTACCACTGTGATGTCATAAAACCTTTATGACTAGAAAAGAGTACGATTGTAATGTCATAATCGTACTCTGACTAGAGAATAGTATCATTGCGATGTCATACAACAATTGTGACATCACAATTGTACCATTGTGATGTCACAATTCAATAGAATGTCCTAAATCTCTCCTGATGTCACAATCGAACCATTGTGATGTCACAATAGGATTGAGATGTCTTACTAGTAACATTGTGATGTCACAGTATTATTTTGATGTCCTACTAGTACAGTTGTAATGTAATAATTCACTTCTGATATCTTAGTCAATTCTTACATCATAATTCTCTAATCATGTCACAATCGAACAATTGTGATGTCATAACACCCTTGTGTTGTCACAATAGTACTACTGTGATGACACAATGTCTTTGTGACATCCTCATAGTAACATTGTGATGAATTGTGACTAGAGAATAGTATCATTGTGATGTCATAGTACACTTGTGATGTCACAAAACTACCATTGTGATGTTACCAGTCAATTGTCATAATTATCTATTGTTTCAAAAAAGAAACCATTGTGATGTTGTACTAGTACCATTGTGATGTCATAATACCCTTTCGATGTCACAACAGTGCCATTGTGATGTCACAATGTCTTTGTGACATCCTCATAGTAACATTGTGATGTCATAATGAATTGTGACTAGAGAATAGTACCATGGTAATGATATAGTACACTTGTGATGTCACAATACTACCATTGTGATGTCACCATTGTGATATCACAATACGATGATATCACAATGGTCCTACTGGTACCATTGTTATGTCGTATTACAATTGCGATATCACAATAGTAACATTGTGATGTCACAATGACTTTGTTTTATACTAATAGTACCATTGTGATGTCATACTCCATTGTGATGTCACAATACTACCATTGTGATGTCTCTATTTGTTGTCAACATCAAACCATTGTGATGTCCCAGTACCAGTGTGATGTCGTACTAGTGCCATTGATATGTCATAATACCCTTGTGATGTCACAATTCAACCATTGTGATGTCACAGAATGATTGTGATGTCCTACTAGTACAATTGTGATGTCATAATACTCTTGCGATGTCACAGTAGAAGCTTTCTGAAGTCACAATGTCTTTGTGATGTCTAAATTGTACCATTGAGAAGTCATAATGCCATTGTGATTACAGCATAGTACCATTGTGATCTCATAGTACATTTGTGATATCACCATATTACCATTGTGATGTCACAATTAAAATGTAATATCATAATTCTCTAGTGATGTGAAAATCAAACCATTTAGATGTCACGATGGGATTTTGATGTCATACTAGTTCCATTGTTATGTCATAACACCCTTTTGTTGTCACAATAGTACATCCTCATAGTAACATTTGATGTTGTAATGCATTGTGACTAGAGAATAGTTCCATTGTGATGTCATAGTACACTTGTGATTTCACAATACTACCATTGTGATATCAGTCAATTGTAATGTCATATCCTCAATTGTCGTACAAATCGAACCATTCTGATGTCATAATACAATTGTGATGTCCTACTAGTACCATTGTTATGTCATAATACACTTGTGATATCATAATAGTAACATTGTGATGTCACAATGACCTTGTTTTATGCTAATCGTACCATTGTGATGTCATAATACAATTTTGACTAGAGAATATTACAATTGTTTTGTCTTAGTACAATTTTGATGTCATAATAGTAGCATTGTGATATTATTACAATATCTTTGTGATATCCTAATAGTACCATTGTGTTGACATAATGCAATTGTGACTAGAGAATATTTCCATTGTGATGTCATAGTACAATTGTCAAGTCACAATAGTATCATTGTGATGTCACAATGCAATTGAAATGTCATAATTCTCTAGTGAAGTCCCAATTGAACCATTTTGATGTCACAAAAAGAGTTTGATGTCCTACTACTACCTCTGTGAGGTCACAATACCCTTGAGATGTCACAATAGTAGATTTGTGAAGGTACAATGTCTTTGTGATGTCTGAATTGTACCATTGAGAAGTCATAATGCCATTGTGATTACAGCATAGTACTCTTGTGATGTCATAGTATATTTGTGATATCACAATACTATCATTGTGATGTCACAATTAAAATGTAATGTCATAATTCCGATGTCACAATAGTAGCATTGTGATGTGATAATAGTAACACAGTGATGTCTCAAGTCAATGGTTTTGTCATAATTCTCTAGTATTGTCACAAACACAAAATTGTGCTGTCACAATAGATCATGATGTCCTACTTGTACCATTGTTATGTCATAATACCCTTGTGATGTCCTAATAGTAGTATTGTGATGTCTCAACATTTGTGATATCCTAATAGTACCATTGTGATGTCATAATGCCATTATGACTAGAAAAGAGTACCATTGTAATGTCATAATCCTACTCTGACTAGAGAATAGTAACATTGCGATATCATACTACAAGTGTGATGTCACAAATGAACGATTGTGATGTCACAATAGGATTGTGGTACCTTACTAGTTATATTGTGATGTCACAATATTATTGTGATGTCCTACCAGTACAGTTGTGATATCATAATTCACTTCTGATGTCTTAGTAATAGCATTGTGATATCATAATTCAACTGTTACATCATAATTCTCTAATCATGTCACAGTCGAACAATTGTGATGTCACAATACGATCGTGATATACTACTAGCACCATTGTGATGTCATAACACCCTTGGTTTGTCACAATAGTACCCTGTGATGTCACAATGTCTTTGTGACATCCTCATAGTAACATTGTGATGTCGTAATGAATTGTGACTAGAGAATAGTACCATTGTGATGCCATACTACACTAGTGATGTCACAATACTACCATTGTGATGACACCCGTCTATTGTAATGTCATAATTCTCTATTGATGTCAAAATCGAACCATTGTGATGTGACAATATGAACGTGATGTCCTACTAGTACCATTGTTATGTCATAATACATTTGCAATGTTATGTGACAGCAATAGAGAATTCTGGCATTATAATTGAGTGGTGACCTCACAATGGTATTATTGTGACATCACAATTGTACTATGACATCACAATGGTAATATTCTCTAGTCATAATGGCATTATGCCATCACAGTGGTACTATTAGGACATCACAAATACGTTGTGACTACACAAAGCTACTATTGTGACATCACAAGGATATTATGATATCACAATGGTAGTAGCAGGACATCACAATCATATTGTGACATCACTAGAGAATTATGACATTTCAATTAAACTGTGACATCGCAATGGTACTCTGGTGACATCATAATTGTAGCTGCACATTACAATGATACTATTCTCTAGTCACAATGACATTATGACATCTCAACAGTACTAGTAGGATATCTCAAAATCATTGTGACATTATAATGTTACTATGGTGGCATCGCAAGTGCTTTATGACATGACAATGGTACTAGCAGGAGATCAGAATCATATTGTGACATCACAATGTTTCCAATGTGACTTCACCAGAGAATTATGACATTTGACAATTGTGACATCACAATTGTACTATGATATCACAATGGTACTATTCTCTAGTTACAATGGCATTATGACATCTCAGTACTACTAGTACGATATCACAAAGACATTGTAACATCACAATGTTACTACTGTCACATCGCATGTGTATTATGACATGATAATCATTCTAACAGGAGATCACATTCACAGTGTGACACCACAATATTTCATTTGTGACTTCACTAGAGAATTATTACATTACAATTGAATTGTCCCATTACAATGGGACTATTTTGACATCAAAATTGTACTATGATTTCTCTAAGGAACTATTCTCTAGTCACAATGGCATTATGACATCACAATTGTACTGTTAGGATATCAAAAAGAGAGTGTGACATCACAATGCTACTATTGTGACATCGCTAGTGTTTCAAGACATAACAGTGATAGTAGTGGGACATTACAATCTATTTGTGACATATAAATGGTTCGATAATGACATCACTAGAGAATTATGACATTACCATTGACTTTAGACATCACAATCGTACTGTTGTGACAACAAAATTATACTATGACATCACAATGGTACTATTGTCTTGTCACAATGGTATTATGACACCTCAATGGTAATATTAGGACATCACAAAGACAATGTGATTTCAGAAAGCTACTATTGTGACATTGCAATGCTATTATTACATAACAATGGTACTAGGAGAATATCACGATCTTATTGTGACATCACAATTTAGTGATTTTGACATTACTAGAGAATTATATTTCAATTGACTTGTGACATCACAATGGTACTCTTGTGAAATCTCAATTGTACTATGATATCACAATGGTACTAGTAGGATATCACAATGTCTTTGTGACATCACAAAGCTACTATTGTGACATCACAAGTATATTATGAAATCACAATGATACTAGTAGAACATCACAATCGTATTGTGATATCACAATTTTGTGATTGTGTCCTTACTAGAGAATTATGACATTACCATTGACTTGAGACACCACAATAGTACTATTGTGACATCACAATTTTACTATGACATCAAAATGTAATATTCTGTAGTCACAAGGGAATTATGACATCAAATGGTACTATAAGGATATTACAAAATATTGTGACATAACAATGCTACTGATATCACAAGTGTATTATGCCATCACAATGGAACACGTAGGACAACAGAATCTTATTGTGACATCACAATGGTAGTATTGGAAAATGACAGTTGAAGTATGATATCACAATGTACTATTCTCTTATCACAATGGCATTATGACATCACAACAGTACTATTAGGATATCACAAAACATTCTGACACCACAACAGTACTAGTAGGACATCAGAATTGTATTGTGACAATACAAGGGTAATATTGTGATATCACAATTGTATTATGACATCACAATGGTATTATTCTCCTGTCACATGGCCTTATGACATCACATTGTTGCGATTGGGACATCACAATTTTTATGACCTCACAATGGTACTACTAGGACATCACAATCATATGGAGAAATCACAGTGGTATTAGTAGAATATCACAGTCGTATTTTGACATCATAATGGTTCAACTGTGACATCACTAGTGAATTATGGCATTACAATTGAATTGTGACATCAAATGCTACTATTGTGACATCACAATTGTAGTATGACTTAACAATGGCATTATGTTATCAGTACAGTACTAATATATCACAAAGGTATTTTGACATCACAATGCTACTCTTGTGACATCGCAAGGGAATTATGATATCATAGTCGTATTAGTAGGACATCACAATCTTATTGTGAAACCACTATAGTACGATTGTAACATCACAATTGTACTATGACCTGTTATAATGGTACATTTCTCTAGTCAAAAATGGCATTCTGACATCACAATGGTACTATTGTGACATCGCAAGGGAATTATGACATCACAACTGTAAACTAGTAGGACATCACAATCATATTTTGAAATCAGAATGGTATGATTGTGACATCACAATATTATGATATTACAGTTCTACCAAGACATCACAATGGTATTGTGACATCACAATGTCACTAGTAGCACATCACAATCGTAATATCACATTGCAATGTGTCTATTGGGACATTACTACAGAATCATGACATTAAAATTGTATGGGGGGGCAAGATGGTGGCGCCAGGAGAGCACTGTATCTGAGAAGCGGGACAACACTCTCCGTGCAGCGACCAGGAGACTGAACTCTGGGCCCTAAAACTACAGCGATCATGTTTCCCAGGTGAGGGGAGGCTCCCACAGCGTGGGAATCGGTCGGGTGCACTCTCGGACCACACAGCCAGAACCCTGAAGAGATCACGGGTAACGCGGGCTTTGGATCTCAGGGCTGGAGCCTCAAGCCTGCATGTCCCGATCACTTTCCCAGGCTGATTGGTGGGCACAAAGGTGCCAGAAACTGGGAGTCCCAGTCGCAAGAAAACCCCACGGGGAAGGAAAGTTGCGAGACTGATCACGGGTCACCCAGTGTTTCCCTGGAAGGTCTCGATGACCATGGGTACCTGCTGCCATCACAACTGAGATTCCGCCATGCATGGAGAACAGCTGCACGCCCAGCTCAAAATCCCTACTCCCTCTTCGGAGGAGGCAGGAGGCGTCCAGCAGAATCTGCCACAGACCACATTGTCGGTACCCCAACCCAAGATTGGGGCTGAGAAAACCCAATCCTTTCAGGCACTCCCCCAAATGCCGACTTAACACTGCTGCGGCGGAGCGGAAGGATAAAGAGGTGCACAGCAGCTTCACAGTGCCGGGACGCCAGTGCTGCCGGCTGCTCCTAGCAAACAAACTTCAGCTCGGGATCTGGGACTGTGGTCATTCAACACATCCTGAGATTCTCCTGGGTCCAGCACAATAAGGTCTAACACCAAGTCCTATCACCGGCGCCCCCCACCCCCCAACCCCTGGCAGAGAAATCCCGGCTCAGGATCGGACTGAAAAGTCCCAACCCCTTCTGGCACTCCCCTGAGAGCACCGCCATAAGCTTGCCCTAGCGGAGGGGAAGGTCAGAGGGGAAGGACAGAGAGGCAGCCTGCCACAGGACACAGCACCCCCTCTCCAGCACACCCAGTTACCCCTAGCAGAGAAACCCAAGCTCTGGATCTGAGGACACTCAACCCTACTTGGTACTCCTCGGGATCAGCAAACATAGGTTCCTCCCGCCAGGGTGCTTCTGGGAGAGAGATCTGGGCCTGGGATCTGGGATTGAGAACACTCAACCTAACTCTTTCCCGCGCTACCTGGGACCAGTCAACATAACTCCTCCTGGCAGAGGGAAAGCACAGAGAGGCAGCACACAGGGAAGGTGGACACCGAGTCCTGCAGCCACAGTGTCACAGAGCTGACTGTTAGCCTACCCGCGCATTTTCTGCAGCAGGACCAAATCAGAGTAGAGAGCAAGGGGAACCCCTGTGCATTCCAACTGGTCCTGCAAGAGGGTGAGTAAGCCTTCTAGGGAGAGTTTGCCCCAGACCCAGGACCTCTCCACAGAAGCAACCAGACGAGATCCCTGCTACATACCCCTAGTGTGGGCATCATACGGATTCTTGGGATAGCAACCCCAACGTTGAAGCCACTGCCTTGTGGGTCCACCAGTGTAATCCAGGAAAGCAATCCCTGGATCTCAGACAGAACTGCAGGCCACTGCAATAGTCAACGAATCCGCACATGCACACTGCGCCTGCTAAAAGCTCATGCCAATAGCGCCAGCGTCATATTCCTTACTTAGGCAAAACTGAAACCACAACGCATACTCCCAAACCAGTGAACCTCTCTCATCTTCCTGAAAAAAAAAAAAAAAAAAAAACCAGTCCAGAAAACAAAAAGAGACAATCATAGCCCGAACTACAAACTCGAGGAACAGTGAGGGTTATAAATAACTAGATGGCTAGAGGGAGACGTAAGAACACTCCCAACAAAAATCAGGACATAATGACCTCACCAGCAAACCCACAAAACTATGGACACTTCAATTCACTAGATATACAAGAAAATGACCCCAAAACTATGTTTCTCCAGCTATTAGACGCCCATAAAGATGAAATGAACAAAGCCCTCAGAGAAATAGCCAAAGAAATCGAGACAAACCAAGAGGAAACAAATCAAGCTCTCAGAGAAATGACCACAAAAATTGAGGCAAACAAGGAAGAAATGCACAAAGCTCTCAAAGAAATGTCCACACAAATGAAGGCAATAAAGAAGAAATAAACAAAGGTCTCATAGAAATACAGGCAATTATAGCCAAAGAAGTAGAGGCACAATTAGTGATACATAGAGAGGAAACGGACAAAAAAATAGAAGCTGTCATTGAAAAGCAGGACTCCACATTCAAAAAGATGAAGGAAATGGTGCAAGACATGAAAACAGAATTAGAATCAATAAAGAAAATACAAATAGAGAAAAACCAGGAGCTGGAGAACATAGAGAAAAGATCGGGAACTACAAAGGTAAGCATCACCAACAGAACACAAGAGGTGGAAGAAAGAATCTCAGGAGCCGAAGATACACTTGCAGAAATTGACACATCTCTCAAAGAAAAAATAAAATCAGAAAAGTTCCAAACACAAAACATCCAAGAAATCAAGGACACCATGAAAAGACTAAAGCTAAGAATAATAGGAGTAGAAGAAAAAGAAGACATCAGGCTCAAAGGTCCGGAAAATATTTTCAAGAAAATTATAGAAGAAAACTTTCCCAACTTAAAGAAGGAGATGGCCATAAACATACAAGAGGCCTACAGAACACCAAGTAGACTAGACCAGAAAAGAAATTCTTCACATCACATCATAGGCAAAACACTGAACCTACAGAACAAAGAAAAATTTCTAAAAGCAGCAAGGGAAAAAGGCCAAGTAACATATGAAGGTAGACCTATCAGAATCATGCCAGATTTCTCAACAGAAACCATGAAAGCCAGAAGGGCCTGGACAGAAATCAAACAGTCCTTATGGGACCACAGATTCCAACCCAGACTACTACACCCAGCAAAACTTTCAATCAACATAGACGGAGAATTCAAAATATTCCATGACAAAACGAAATTTAAACAATATCTACATAGTAACCCAGCTCTACAGAAGTTACTAGAAGGGAAACTCCAAAGCAAAGAAAACAACTACATCTAAGGAAACAGAGGAAATAGATAACTATACAACAACAACAACAAAAAAAAAAATCAAAAGAATACAAGCAATGAAACTCAGTGACACCACCAACCCCACATCAAAAGTAAGTAACAATTGTTGGTCACTAGCATCTATCAGCATCAACGGACTCAACTCCCCAATAAAAAGACACAGACTAACAGAATGGTTGCGGAAACAGGATCCAACATTCTGTTGCATCCAAGAAACACACCTATGCAACAAAGATAAACACTACCTCAGAGTAACGGGCTGGAAAAATGTTTTTCAAGCAAATGGTTCCAGAAAACAAGCTGGAGTAGCCATCCTAATATCTAATAAAATAGACTTTCAACCCAAGTTAATCAAAAAACATTAGGAGGGCCACTATATTCTCATCAAAGGAAAAATCCACCATCACAATTTTGAAAATCTAGGCCCCAAATACAAGAGCGCCTACATTTGTAAATGAAATTAAAGCTTAAATCACGCATCGGTCCTAATACCTTAATAGTGGGAGACTTCAACACTCCACTCTCAACAAGGGACAGATCAACTAGACAGAAAACAAATAGGGAAATAAAAACATTTACAGAGTCCCTAAGTCAAATGGACCTAATAGACGACTACAGCTCTTTTCATCCAAACTCAAAAGAGTATACCTTCTTTTCAGCACCGCATGGAACCTTCTCCAAAATAGACCATATAGTTGGTCATAAAGCAAGCCTCAACAGACACAAAAAGATTGAAATAAACCCTTGTATTCTATCTGACCACCATGGACTAAACGTGGACCTCAACAACAACAGAAATAACAAACAGCCTACAGGCACACGGAAACTGAACAACTTGTTACTCAAGGACAGCTGGGTTAAGGAAGAAATAAAGAAAGAAATTAAAGACTTCCTAGAATTCAATGAAAATGAAGGCACAACATACCCAAATTTATGGGACACATTGAAAGCAGTGCTCAGAGGAAAATTTATAGCACTAAGTGCCTGCAAGAAGAAATTCGTAACATCACATACAGACAACTTAATGGCCCAACCGAAAACCCTAGAAAAAAAAAGAAGCAGATACACCCAAGAGGTGCAGATGGCTGGAAATAATCAAACTCAGGGCTGAAATCAATCAACTAGAAACAAATAAAACTATCCAAAGAATCAATGAAACAAAAAGCTGGTTCTTTGAGAAAATCAACAAGATAGACAAACCCTTTGCCAAACTAACTAAAAAGCAGAGAGAAACTATCCAGATCAGCAAAATCAGAAATGAAAATGGGGACATAACCACAGACACTGAGGAAATCCAAACAATTATTAGGTCATACTACAAAAGCCTATATGCCACAAAATTTGAAAATCTAAATGAAATGGATAATTTTCTTGAAAGATTCCATGTACCAAAACTAAGTCAAGATGAGGTAGAAAGACTGAATAGCCCTATATCTCCCAAGGAAATCGAAGCAGTCATTAACAGTCTCCCCTCCAAAAAAAGCCCTGGACCAGATGGCTTCAGCGCAGAATTCTACAAGACCTTCAAAGAAGTGCTAACTCCAATTCTCCTCAAGCTATTCCACAAAATAGAAACAGAAGGAACACTACCAAACTCATTCTATGAAGCCACAGTCACCTTAATACCTAAACCACACAAAGACCTAACAAAAAAAAAAAGGGAACTTCAGGCCTATCTCTCTTATGAACATTGACGCAAAAATACTCAATAAAATACATGCAAACCGAATCCAAGAACATATCAAAGATATCATACACCATGACCAAGTAGGCTTCATCCCAGGCATGCAAGGGTGGTTAAACATACGGAAATCCATCAATGTAGTCCACCACATAAACAAAATGAAACAGAAAAACCACATGATCATCTCCTTAGATGCTGAAAAAGCATTTGACAAAGTCCAACACCCATTCATGTTTAAAGTCTTGGAGAGATCAGGGATACAAGGCACATATCTAAACATAGTAAAGGCAATATATAGCAAGTCTATAGCCAACATCAAACTCAATGGAGAGAAACTTAAATCAATCCCACTGAAATCAGGGACAAGACAAGGCTGCCCACTCTCTCCCTACCTCTTTAACATAGTACTTGAAGTCCTAGCCAGAGAAATAAGACAACTAAAGGAGATCAAGGGGATACAAATCAGAAAGAAAGAGGTCAAAGTGTCACTATTTGCAGATGATATGATAGTACACATGAGCGACCCCCAAAATTCAACCAGAGAACTCCTCCAGCTGATAAACACCTTCAGCAAAGTGGCAGGATACAAAATCAACAATTCAAAAAAATCAGAAGCCCTGTTGTATACCAAAGACAAAAGGGCCAAGAAAGAAATTAGAGAAACAACATCCTTCACAATAGCCACTAATAACATAAAGTACCTTGGGGTGACACTAACCAAGCAAGTGAAAGACCTGTTTGAGAAAAACTTCAAGTCTCTGAAGAAAGAAATTGAAGAAGATATCAGAAGATGGAAAGATCTCCCGTGCTCATGGATTGGTAGGATTGACATTGTGAAAATGGACATACTGCAAAAAGCAATCTACAGATGCAATGCAATTCCCATCAAAATACCAACTCAATTCGTTACAGACCTTGAAAAAAAGATTCTCAGCTTCCTATGGAGAAACAAAAAACCCAGAACCTCCAAAACAATCCTGTACAACAACAGATCATCTGGAGGTATCTCCATCCCTGATCTCAAGTTGTACTACAGAGCAATAGTAATAAAAACTGCATGGTATTGGCATAAAACCAGAAAGGAGGATCAATGGAACCGCATAGACCACCCAGAAATGAACTGGGTCTTCCACACACTTATGAATACTCGATTTTTGACAAAGAAGCCAAAACCATTCAAAGGAAATAAGACAGCATCTTCAATAAATAGTGCTGGTCCAACTGGATGTCAACATACAGAAAAAGGAAAATAGATCCATATTTATCACTCTGCACAAAACTAAAGTCCTTGTGGAACAAAGACCTCAACATAAAACCGGATACTCTAAATCTGTTAGAAGAAAAAGTGGGGAACAGCCTAGAACTCATTGGCACCGGAGACAACTTCCTGAACAGAACACCAACAGCACAAGCTCTAAGAGCAACAATCAATAAATGGGACCTCATGAAACTGAAAAGCTTCTGTAAAGCAAAGGACACCATCATCAAAACACAATGACTGCCTACAGATTGGGAAAGAATCTTCACTAACCCTTTATCTGACAGAGGACTAATATCCAGTATATACAAAGAACTAAAGAAGCTGAAAAGCAGCAAACCAAGTAATCCAATTAAAAAATGGGGAACATAGCTAAACAGAGAATTCTCTGTAGAGGAATATAGAATGGCAGAGAAGCACTTAAAGAAATGCTCAACCTCATTAGCCATCAGGGAAATGCAAATCAAAACGACCCAGAGATTTCACCTCACACCCATCAGAATGGCCAAGATGAAAAACTCAAGTGACAACACATGCTGGAGAGGTTGTGGAGAAAGGGGAACCCTCCTCCACTGCTGGTGGGAATGTAAACTGGTACAACCACTTTGGAAATCTATCTGGTGCTTTCTCAGATAATTAGGAATAGTGCTTCCTCAAGACCCAGCTATACCACTGCTAGGTCAATACCCAAACTTTGCTCAAGTACATAAAAGAGATACTTGCTGAACCATGTTTATAGCAGCTTTATTTGTAATAGCCAGAACCTGGAAACAACCCAGATGTCCATCAACGGAAGAATGGGTACAGAATTTGTGGTATTTTTACACAATGGAATACTACCCAGTAATTAAAAAGGAGGAAATCATGAAATTTGCAGGCCAATGGTGGGATCTAGAAAAGATCATTCTGAATGAAATATCCCAGAAGGAGAAAGACAAACACGGTATATACTCAGTTATATAGACCTATAAGATATGATAAACATAATGAAATCTATACACCTACAAAAGATAATCAAGAGAGCGGACATGGGGTAAGATGATCAATCCTCATTTAGAAAGATAGATGGGATGTGCATTGAACATATGACAGGAGTCTACTGAGCGCATCTGAAAGTCTCTAACTAGCAGTGTTTTCAAAGTAGATACAAAGACTCATGACCAAACCTTCGGCAGAGTACAGGGAATCATATGAAAGAAGGGGAGTTAGTATGATGGGGAAAGGATTAGAGCTCCACAAGGACCAAATATATCTGGGAACAGGGTCTTTTCTGAGACTGACATTCAACCAAGGACCATGTATAGATATAACCTAGAACCTCTGCTCAGATGTAGCCCGTGGTAGCTCAGTAACCAATTGGTTTCCCATAGTGAGGGGAACAAGGACTATTTCTAACAGGAACTCAATGACTGGCTCTTTGACCTCCCCACCCCCCAAGGGAGGAGCAGTCCTGTTAGGCCACAGAGGAGGACATTGCAGCCAGTCCTGATGATACCTGATAAAACAGGATCAGATGAATGGGGAGGAGGTCCCCCCCATCAGTGGACTTGGAAAGGTGCACGGTGGAGATGAGGGAGGGAGGGTGGGATTGGGAGGGAATGAGGGAGCAGGACACGGCTGGGATACAGTTAATAAAATGTAACTGATAAGAAAAAAAATAAAATTAAAAAAATTAAAAAATTAAAAAATGAATTGTGACTTCACAATGGTTCTATTAGGATATCACAAAGCAATTTTGACATCTCAGTACTATTATTTTCACATTGCAAGGGATTCATGACATCACAATGGTAGTAGGAGAACATCACAATCGTATTGTGACATCACAATGTTTCCATTGGGCCATCACTAGGAAATTCAGTAGTAAGAATTCAATAGTGACATCACAATGGTACTTGCAGAACATCACAATAGTATTGTGACATCACAAAGGTGCAATTTTAACATCACAGTTTTACGATGACCTCACAATGTTACTACGGTGAAATCACAGCAGTATGGTGACATCTCAATGTTAGTAGTAGGACATCACAATCACATCAGAAGGGTTCAATTTTGACATCACTAGAGAATAATGACATTACAATTGAATTGTGATATCACAATGGTACAATTGTGACAGGACATCACAGTTGTACTATTCTCTACTCACAATGGCAATATGACATCACAAAGGTACTATTATGAAGGCACAAGAATATTGGGACATCACAATGCTACCACAGTGACATCCCAAGGGAGTTATGACACCAAAATCGTACTAGTAGAACATCACAATCACATTGTGATTTCACAATGGTACGATTGTGACATCATAATTTTACCTTGACAACAAAATGGTACTTCTAAGACATCACAGTTGTACTGTAACGGCCCAATGTTACTAGTAGGACATCACAATCACATTGTGACACCACAATGTTTCTATTGGGCCATCACTTGGGAATGATGACTTTACATTGTGACACCTTAACTGTACTAGAAAGGTATCACAATCTTATAGTGACATCTCAATGGTTCGTTTGGGACATTGCTAGAAAATTATGACATTCCAATTGAGTTTTGACATCAGAATGGTAAAATAGTGACATCACAATTGTCTTGTGACATCAGAATGGTACCATTGTGACATCACAATGGTACAACCATGACATCACAATTGTACAATAACATCACAATTATACTATTCTCTAGTTACAATGGCATTATGATACCACAATGGTACTATTATGATATTATAAAGACACTGCGACATCACAATGCTACTATTGTGAAATCGCAAGGGAATTATGACAACACAACAGTAGTAGTAGTACAACCTCACAATCGTATTGTGATATCATAAGCGTACTAATAGGACATGACAGATGTAGTGAGTTATCACAAGTGTTGGATTGTGGCATCACAATTTTATGATGAAATCACAATGGCACTACCAAGACATCACCATGACATTTTGACATCACAGTGTTACCAGTAGGACATCACAATCATATTGTGACATCACAATGGTTGGATTTGACATCACTAGAGAATTATTATATTATAATTGAATTGTGACACAACAATGGTACTACTGTGACATTACAATTGTACTATGATGTCACAATGGTACTATCCTGTAGTCACAATATCATTATGACATCACAATGGTTCTATTAGGATATCACAAAGACATTCTGATATCACAATGCTACTATTTTGATATCTCAAGGAAATTATGGCATCACAATGGTAGTAGAAGAACACCACAATCATATTGTGATGTCACAATTGTACAATTGTGACATTAAAATTTAATTAGGACATCACATTGCTATTGACAAGCCATCACAATTGAAATGTGATATCACAATGGTACGAATAGGACATCACAATTATATTGTTACATCACAATTTTTTGATCGAGACATCACTGGAGAATTATGATATTACAGTTCAATTGGGGTATCTCAATGGTGCTATTGTGACCTCATAATTGTACTATGACATCACAATGGTACTATTCTCTAATAACAATTTGATTATTATGGCCATGGCTTTTCTGGTAAGGATGGTAGAAGTATAGGCTTATGAAGGAAATCAAGGGCATTTGAGGCCTTTTAAGAGATTCTTGGGTAAGCTTGTCCTGGAAGAAGAAAAAAAAATCTCAGGGAAAGATTCAGAGAATTAGATAAACATTAAAAGTGAAGTCTTCAGATAGTGTGTCCTATAAGAATACAACAGGCATTTCTGCTGCAATGCCAGAAAAGCATTGTGGAGAAAACCTTGTTTTCCATACAACTGTGCATTAGAAATAACAGGACCCTGGGAGGGTGACGATAGGGTAATTACTTAGGAGTGTGGAACTTTGTAACAACACAGCTGTCACAGCTCTAACGATCTGCAAGCCTAGGTCAGTCCCCACTGGTGTTTGTGCTAGCATTGCACATGTCTGACTCTGCAGCCTTATAGTCTTCTTGAAGGTGTATTCTTGACACCTACTTAATTGAAATGAAAAGCCTCTTTAAAAACAAAACAAACCCCAAACCACAAACTGGAAATACACATGTTAGAATGTTAGAATGACTAAATTATAACCATAACCTGAGAGTGTGCCAGGAATTGGTGTGGCTACCTAACAACAAAACCTCCAATTATTGTTAGTGGGGATTCACAATGGTATGGCCACTTTGGAGATGTTTGGCTGTACTAACACAGCAAACTATATGTTTATCCTACTTCCCATTGGCAGCATACCCAAATATTTACCTAGCACATCTGAATACCTAAATCTTCTCTGATGATCAATGTTTGCACCAAATTTACTGATGATCTTTAAAGTGATAGCAACCAAGATATCTTTCAGTAATTAGTGACAGATGGGATCAAGACACCCAGGAAGTTTGATGTAATGGAATATGATCAATGACTAATGAAGTGAGCCATCAGGTCATGCAGACATGTTGAATTTGAACTCCATATTCCTAAGTGAAGGCAACCTGTCTAAAAGGACTAAGTAGAAAGGGTAAAAGAGTAGAGGCAGTGAAAACGTGTGGTTGTCCAAGGAATGGGATCAAATAGACTAAGTATAGAGGGTATTCTCAGACAGTAAAAATATCTTGTGTGCTTGTGGTAGTGTACTTGTGTATACATGGCATTGAGTCTTAGGCAAACCATAGAACTTTATAATACCAAGAACTGTAACGAACACAAATTTTAAAAATCATTTAGGAGACAGGCAAAAACTCCAGGGTAGAATGCAGAATGTGATTTTTATTTTTTAAGTAGCGTTTCAATGCATTCTGGCTAAATGGCTTACTGTTGTGCTACATTCCTAGCCTGTTTTAATTTTTTGAGACAGGGTCTATATAAGTTGCCCATGTAGTCATTGATTTTGCAAGCTGCCTCCATCAGTACATGAAGGAGCTGGGTGATAGTTCAACAATACCAGGCCCAGCTTGACAAAATAATCTAGGCACTTTCCACCCTTTCTCATTTTCTTTGTGCTCTCCACTCACCTTTCTCCTTTGTACTTTTTGATGGGGCAGCAGCTCTCAAAATATGAGTCACAACCCCTTTGGGGATCAAATGAGTCTTTCACATGGGTTTCATATTAGATAACCTGTATATTTACATTATGATTTATAAATGTAACAAAAATATGGTTACAAAACAGCAATGAAGTAATTTTATGGTTGGGGTTCACCACAACATGAGGAACTCTGTTAAATTTAGGGTCTCAGAATTAGGAAGGTTGAGAACCACTATGATAGGGCCTCATGTAGCCCAAGCTGTCCTTGAAGTCACTATGTGTAGCTGAAAGCAACTTTGAATTCCTAATTTTCTGCTTCTAACTCCCAAGTGCTGACATTTAGATGTGAACCACCCTACCCAACTTGATAAAATAATCTTCATTGCATAACATATTTGAAATATCCTCAGGGAAGGGGAGAAAGTATTGACCTCAGTAACTTTTGAATTAATGAAGTCTAAGTGAAGGCAAAGCAAACTACATTTTGAACTCTAGTTGATAAATTCATATCCTATGGGATTGTGGGCTAATTTTCTAATGCCAATTCTGATTCTGTTAACTTCCCATACTGCTGGTCATATGTGCTGGAAGTGAATGGGTGAATCTGTACTCATATAGGAAACTTTCTTGACACCTCTAACCTGTGTCCCTTTCCTTGTTGCCCTGATGGCTTAACATAGTGGCTTGCTGTGCACTTTAGGGATATACTTCTGTTAAAATATCAGATCTTTCTGTTTAAGTGCTTTCCATTTTGCTAAGCTTTTAACATTTTTCAGAGTATTGAGAAAAGCTGTGTTATAGACCAAATGACATCTTGAAAACAAAAACAATCAAACCAACATAATTGTGGATTAGTCTTTATTCACAAATGATAAGAATATATCAAAGAACAGAATTATAAATTCTTGATGAGATTTGCCTAATAATGTAGTTTATTTAATAGTATGCCATCATACAAATATCCCCAGTTTAAAAAGTGGTCTGTTTTGCAAAAGAATGTACAAGAATATTACAAATTAAATGCAGATCTAATCCGACAAAATTAAGATCATGTTCTCATGTGCTTCCAATCCAGAATAACTGAAAATTATAGCCTTAAATTTCTCTAGTTTATGAAACGGAGAGATGATTCAATAGTTTTTGTAGAGGATTTGGGTTAGATTCTCAGCACCCACAAGACAACGTCACAATAAACTATAATAACTGCAGTTCCAAGGGATCAAACATATTCTTATGGCCTTTAGGCAGCAGGCACAGAGGTGGGATACATACATGCAGACATTCATTCACTCCCACATGAAAAAAAAAATCTTTTTAAAACATCTTAAAAAACATTTAACAGCCACAGCCCATACTCATTGTGTTCAGAGTCTGAATTTTTTTATTAATTACAGTTTATTCATTTGTATCCCAGGTGTAGCCTCCTTCCTCATCCCCTACCAATTCCACTCTCTCTCCTTCAACTCCTCTCATATCCCTCCCCATGTCCACTTCTAGAAGAGGTCCTCCTCCCCTTCCATCTCACTGTAGCCTATCAGGTTTCATCAGGAGTGGCTGCAATGTCTTCCTCTGTGGCCTGGTAAGGTGACTCCAGAGCCAGCCACTGATTTCAGTTCAGAGACATTTCCTCTTCCCATTATTAGGGAACCCACTTGAAGACTGAGTTGCCATGGGCTAAATCTGTGCAGCGGTTCTAGGTCATCTCCATGCCTGGTCCTTAGTTGGAGTATCAGTCTCAGAAATGACTCCTTTGCCCAGATTTTTTGGTTAGTTGCTCTCCTTGTGGAGCTCCTGTCCTCTCCATGTCTTTCTCTCTCCCCCTTCCTTCATTAGATTCCCTGCATTCTGCCCAAAGTTTGGCTATGAGTCTCAGCATCTGCCTGGATGCCCGGCAGGGTAAAGGCAGAGGTCCTCTGTGGTAGGCTCTGTGATGTTCCCTGCTTTCTCTCTTTCTGATTTCTATCCTGTTGGCTTTTCTAAGAAAGGGTTGATCATCTTAACCAGGGACCTCCTTGCTTAGCTTCTGACTAAGCTGACATTTTTTTTTTCTTGAAAACTCTTTTTAGATGAGAGTTTTCTGTGTAGCCCTGGCTTTCCTGGAACTTACTCTGAAGACCAGGTTAGCCTCTAACTCACAGAGATCTCCCTGCCTCTGCCTCCCCAGTGCTGGGATTAAATGTTTGTGCCACCAACGCTTGGCTAGATTCTGAAATCTTAATACAACCAAGAGATAGTGCGAAGAGATTTTTGGCTAGCTGCAGCTATTTTGCACATTCAATTCGTTGTAATATTAAATGTTTTGTCACTTCTTCAGTTACTTGAAATGATGAGAAGAGAAATTAAATTTCATCTAAGTGCCTTATTTTCTTGAATTGTTTAAGATTTTCACTGGAAAATCGCATCTGTCCTTTGTTTTTCACGTTTCACATGTAGATCATTGTAAAACTCTCAATGTTGAAGCATCTGTTCAAGCCACGCATCCAATACAAGCAGGCTGTGGGATTTATTATTTTGAAGTAAAGATTGTCAGGAAGGGAAGAGACAGGTAAGTGTAAATTTTGGTTGCCCTAACGATTTTTTTTATTACTGGATGTTTATATTTTAAATGATTCATAAATGTATATGACATAATTAGAAAGTTTTTATCTTGAATATGTTGGTTTTGGAAAAAAAGGCTCTGAATGTTACAGTACAAAAATTGGTTTTTTTAATTACTATTTTAATTAAAGCTTGAGCTCATGGTCATTACAGTCTTTCTGGCAGGGTCATTATTAAAACTGAGAGTTGAGGGTTAAGTAATGGAGTGGCTCATTTTTTCTGAATTCTGTGGAGAAGCTGGATCTTCTAAAACTTGCTTACCCAAAGCTAGTACATGGCTTGTGTGTATTTTAAATTGCTTGGGGTTCAGGATCTGAGGCATTACTTGGAAGGTGGATTGCTTATAAATTCTTGACTGAGAACTTCATATGAGGTTTGTATATGGTATGGAAGCTTCAGAGTACAAACTATTGTTGATTGTAGAACCAAGTTTGGTTTATTGCTTAGTCTAAGAATTGATGTGCAGTGATATGTATGTACATCAGAATCACTTGCATGACTATTAAAGTATGTCCTTGACCTTAACCAAAATATTCAGTAGGAAGGCTTTGGTAATGGTGTAGGCATTCTGAGAAAGGTCCATGAGGAATTTTGGTGCATATCCCTATTTAAGAACTAATTCTCTAAAGTCATATTATTTTCTGATCCTTCATTGGGATATGAGTCATTTACAAAAAAAAAAAAAACAACATAGGATCATTTGTCCAGCCATCCAGATTATTGCACACTTTAGGTAAGTTAACCTGCATTTGAATGCCTCTTGTTAATATTTCTGTGTTTAATTAACAAAAGTAAGTGTCCAATACATTATTCTTCTCTTTACTAGTATACTCTGCCAATAGTACCAAAAATAGAAGGGGGAAAGCTTGGGCTACTCCTAACACTTCTTAACTGCCTGTTTTGCCAAGATGAGCAAACCAAACATAAAACAAGAGTTCTGAGTAGGAATTTTGAACACTTTCTAAAAGTATTTATTGGCCTTTTATATTATTTTAGAACTCTGTTCAGTTGTATAGCACATTTATTGTATCACTTTATTAATATTTACTATTTATTTATCATTTAGTAAAGCTGCTGTTAGTCCTAAACAGCTGTTTAACCAAAATCACCACACAGAGACTAGGATTTATTTTGTTAATATAGAACACAACGCTGGGCAATAGTTGCTCCATCCTAAACCTCCAAGCCCCCATAGTTCCTCCCATTCAGATTTTACCCATTATATTTGCTTTTAGTGATATCTTAGGTCCAGTTCATTTCTGCACATGGTTTCCAAGACCTCTCCTCCAGCCTCTCTCTCCCAGATCCTGCTCCTGCCACTTCTCCTCCTCCTCTCCTTTGGCTCCTCCCTTCTCCCTCCTACCCCTTCCTCTGCTCCCACTCTGAACCAGGATGTGTACCCTATCCTCTACATTGCCCAGCATCGTGGCTGGTTGTTTTAATTGAAAAATTGGAGAACAAATGGTGGCATGTTTACACAAACTTGATACAGGTGATACTTAGAATAAACATCACAATGCAATGTTGGATTTGAACCCAGGTAGTTGGGGGAGAGAAATCAGCATTTGAATGAACAAGGGTAAGGTTCCAAAAGAACATTATACCAACATTTTCCACTTTAAGTCCAATAAAAGGCTCCTTCTCTTCAATACAACAATAATTATGAAATGATGAAAACTCTTAGGTAAAATCTACATGTGCAATGTCCAGTCCCTGTGTATTTAGCAACTCAGGAGAAAGTCATGTCCTAATTCCATCATGATGTCATAATACCATTATGATATCATAATATGATAGTGATGTCATAATTCCATGGTGATGAGATAATCCCTTTATGAATTCATATTCTATTATGATGTCATAATTCCAGTATGATTTCATAACATAATTTTATATATCATAATAACATTACAATGCCATCTTTCCATTGTGATGTCATAATACCTGTGTGCTGTAATAATTCCACTGTGATGTCATAATTCTGAGGTGATGTCATAATACCATGAAGAAATAATGCAACTCTGATGTCATAATATCCTTGTGATATTGTAGAATCCATATGGTTATAATGGGAGAATAATGATATCATTTCATTGTAATGATATTATTATAACTTTAAGATGTTATAATCTATTGTTATGTCATGTTATCATTGTGATGTCATAATTGCATTATAATGTCATAATTCTACTTTGAGGTCCGAGAATCCATCAGGATGTCATAACTATACTGTGATGTCATATCCTAATTCCATCATGATGTCCTAATATCATTATGAAAACATAATACCACAGTAATGTGATAATTCCATTGTTATGCCTGATGCGTCTAAAACAAAAAGGGGGAACTGTAGAGAGCTGCGGAATGCTATGCCTTAAAGATGGAGCTGGTTTCCGCCTTCCACCTTCCCGATGGTGAGTGCTCTCTGTCACAAACAACTCCACATTTGGCTAAGGCCGAGGATCTGGCTTGCTTCCATGTATGTAGACCTATCTGCATTGCCCCCGTGGCACGCCTGGGTTAGCTACCCAGAGGCTATTTAAGCTGTGGGCTGGCTTTCCCCGGGGTCCGAGGATTGTTCAATGTTCCTGAATAAACTGCATTGAAAAAAAAAAAAGAAAAAAAAATAAGAAAACATAATACCATAGTGATGTCGTAATACCATTGTGATGTCATAGTACCATTATGATGTCTTAATACCATTGTAATGTTATAATCTCTTTATATTATAAATCATAATAACATAGTAAATTCATAATTCCATTATGCTGTCATAACTCTGTTGTGATGTCATAATACCATGAAGAATCATAGAATTGTGATGTCATAATATCCTTGTGATATCAAAGATTCCATAAGGTTAGCATGAGGGAAGAAAGATGTCAATAACTTTATAGTGTCCTAATTCCACTATAATGCCATAATACCATTATGATGTCACATAAACATTATTATGTCATAATTCAATTGTGATGATATTTTACTCTTCTAATGTCACAATATAATTAGGAAAACATAATACCATAACGATATAATACCGTTGGGATATCATGAGAAAATTAAGATGTCATAAGACCATTTTGATGTCACAATTCCATTGTGCTGTCACAACACGATCATGACAAAATAATTCCATAGTGATGTCATAACACCATTGTAGTGTCATAGAATCCATTAGGATATCTTGAGAAAAGAAGAATCTCATAATACCATTATAAGGAAATTTTAACATTACAATGTCTCAATACCATTGTGAGATGATAATAGCATTATAATGTCATAATTCCATTATGATTGGATAACTACATTGAGATTTAATGATGACATTATGATGTCAAATGCAATTATGATGTCATTATTCCATTATTATATCATACTACCATTATGGTGTCCTAAGTCCATAATGAATATTTCATATAATTGTAATGTCATAATTCCATTGTAATGTCATAATTCATTGTGATATCAAAATAGTGATCTCACAATAATCCCATTATGATGTCATAATGCAAATGAGATATCCAAATACCAATGTGATATCCCAGTAGTACAATTGTGATGTCAAAATTCAATGTGATATCATAATACCATTGTGATGTCCTAATAATAGCATTGTGTTCTCAAAATTGTACCACTGTGATGTCACAAACTTATCATAGTCTTTGTCACAATACCACTGTGATGTCACAATACTACTATTGTGATATCATAACACAAAAGATATCATTTAAGTATAATATCATAATTTCCTAGTGATGTCATAATGGTATCATTTTGATGACAATACTATTGCCCTGTCCTACTAGTACCATTATGATGTCATTATTCTTGTGTGATGTCACATACTACCATTACAATGTCACAATGTCATTGGGATATCCTCATAGTACCATTGTGATCTCTTTTTAGTAACAATGTGGAATCATATTACCATTGTGATGTCTTGTAGTGTCATTTTGATGTCATAATAACATTGTAATGTCATAGTCGTAGCATTGTGATGTCGCAATTCAATTATTGATATCACAAACCAACAACTGAGAAATCACGATAAGATTGTGATATCCTACTAGTAACATTGTGATGTCATAATAAGCCATTGTGATGTCATAATACCATTATAATTTCGAAATGGTACCATTGTGATGTCACATTATGATTGTACCAATAGGATTTCACTGGTACCACTGTGATGTCACATGACTTCCTAGTATGATTGTGATGTAATCTTTCACACACATTGTCACAAGAGTATCATTGTGATATCACAATGTCTTTGTGATATCATAATAGTATCATAGTGATGTAATAATACCAATAAGATGTCATGATAGTACCATGGTACTATTGTTATGTAACAATAATACTCTTGTGATGTCACAATTCAATCATAATATAATAATTTTCAAGTGATGTCACAAATGTACAATCGTAATGTGACAAATTCATTGTGATGTCCTACGAGTACACTTGTGATGTCATAAATCCCTTGAGATGTCACAGTAGTAGCATTGTGATGTGACATAATGCCAGGAGAATAGTACCATTATGATGTCATAGTACAATTGTGATGTGACAATAATACCATTCTGAATATCACAATTTAATTGTAGTAATGCCACAATCGAACCATTGTGATGTCACAATACAATTGTAACTTCATAATTCCCTATTGGTGGTAAAATAGAAATATTCTGATGTCACAATATAATCGTGATGTCCTACTATTACAATTATGATGTCACAAGTCCATTGTGATATCTTGGTAATGTGACAATCGTACCAGTGTGATATCACAATACAATTGTGATATCCTAATTACCATTGTGACGTCACAATTCAATTGTAACTTCATAATTCCCTAGTGAAGGCCTAATAGCAATATTGTGATGTCACAATACGATCGTGAAGTTGTGATGTCGCAAAACGATTGTGATGTCATAATAAAAATTGATAACACAATACGATTACCATTGTGTTGTTATAATTCCCTTGCTATGTCACAATTGTACCATTACGATTTCACAATGACTTTCAGATATAATAATATTACCATTGTGATGCCATGATGCCATTATGACTAGAAAAGTGTACCAATGAAATAATTATCATTGCGATGTCATAGAACAATTGTGATATCACAATCGAAATATTGTGATGCGAAAATAGGATTGTGATGTCTTACTAGTAACATTGTAATTTCACAACATTATGGTGATGCCCTACCATTGTGATGTCATAATTCACTTCTGATGTCAACATAGTAGCATTGTGATGTCACAATTCAATTGTAATGTCATTGTTCTAGAGTGATGCAAGAATCGAAACATTGTGATGTCACAATACATTTGTGATATCCAACTAGTAACGTTATGATGTAATAATCCTCTTGCGATATCACAATAATAGCATCCTGATGTCACAATGTCTTTGTGATAGCCTAAGTGGTACCACTGTGATGTTATAATGCCATTGTTACTACAGAATATTACCATTGTGATGACGATGTACAATTGTTATGTCACAATACCACCATTGTGATGTCATAATTCATTTGTAATATAATTGTCTATCAATGTCACATTATTACCATTGTGATGTCACAATACAATTGTGAAGTACTGGTAGAACAATTTTGATGTCATAATTCAATAGTAGCATTGTGAATATCTTTGTGACTTCCTAGTGCTATCACTGTGATATCATAATGCCATTATGACTAGACAATTGAATATTGTGATATCATAATACAATTCTGATGTCACAATAGTCCTATTGTGATGTAACCATTCAATTGTTATGTCATAATTCTCCACAAATGTCACAATAAAACCAGTGTGATGTCACAATGAGATTGGAATGTCCTCCTAGAACCATTTTGATGTCATTTCCCTTGTGATATCACAATAGTAGCATTGTGTTCTTACAGCTTGTTTCTGTTATTCCAATAGAACCATTGTGATGTTATAATACCATTATGACTAGAAAAGACTACGATTGTAATGTCATAATCCTACTCTGACTAGAGAATAGTATCATGTCACAATTCAGTATACTGTCATAATTCTCTACTGATGTCACAAACCATTGTGATGTCACGATGTCTTACTAGTAATATTGTGATGTCACAATATTATTGTGATGTCCTACTAGTACAGTTTGATGTCTTAATTCACTTCTGATGTCTCAATACTAGCATTGTGATGTCACAATTCAATTGTTTGTGAAAATCGTAAACAATTGTGATTTCACAATTGTGATATCCTACCAGTACCATTGTGATGTCATAATACACTTGCGTTATCACAATAGTAGCTTTGTGAAGTCACAATATCTTTGTGATGCCTGAATTGTACCGTTGAAAAGTCATAATGCCATTGTGATTACAGCATAGTGTTGGGAGCCGCGTGATCGTCTCGCTGGCAGAAACGCACGCGAACACAAGGATCCTCCCGCAACAAAATCTTTATTACAGTCACGTGATGAGGAGAGGAGAGGGCAGCGGGCATTGGCCGAGAGACGCCACGGCGGCCCGCGGGCCGCGGCCCGGTGCGGGCAAGCCCCGGGCGGGGAGAGGGGGAGGAGGAGAGGAGAGAGAGAGCCCCGATGTGGCGCTGTTTATATAAGCCCGGGTCGCACCTGAGTGTCATGTCAATACCCTGATTGGCTGCTCACTCTTTACCCCGCCTGATGACTCGGGCCCAACGTGCTTAGCGTGCTTACGCAATTCGCGCATGCGTACTGGAGTCTGTTTACAGTTTTGAGGGTGGAATGTCAACGCCATCTAGTGGCGTCTGAGTCTCAGCTCTCCACAGCATAATACCATTGTGATGTCATAGTACACTTGTGATATCACCACAATGACCTCACAATGGTACTACTAGGACATCACAATCATATTGCAAAATCACAGTGGTATTAAAAGGATATCACAATCGTATTTTGACATCATAATGATTCAACTGTGACATCACTAGTGAATTATGGCATTACAATTGAATTGTGACATCAAATGTTACTATTGTGACATCACAATTCTACTGTGATGCAACAATGGCATTATGATATCAGTAAGGTACTAATACATCACAAAGATATTTCGACATCACAATGCTACTATTGTGACATACCAAGGGAATTATAATATCATAGTGGTACTAGTAGGACATCACAATCTTATTGTGAAATCACTATGGTACGATTGTAAAATCATAATTGTACTATGACCTCACAATTGTGCTAGTCAAAAATGGCATTCTGACATCACAATGGTACTATTATGATATCACAGAGAGAATTTGACATCACAATTGTAAACTAGTAGGACATCACAATTGTATTTTGAAATCAGAATGGTACGATTGTGATATCAAAATATTATGATATTACAATTCTACCAAGACATCACGATGGTGTTGTGACATCACAATGTTACTAGTGGCACATCACAATCATAATATCACATTGCAGTGTGTCTATTGGGCCATCACTACAGAATCATGGCATTAAAATTGAATTGTGACTTCACAATGGTTCTATTAGGATATCACAAAGCAATTTTGACATCTCAATACTATTATTTTGACATCACAAGGGATTCATGACATCACAATGGTAGTAGGAGAACATCACAATCATATGGTGACATCACAAAGGTGCAATTTTAACATCACAGTTTTATTATGACCTCACAATATTACTACCGGAAATCACAGCGGTATTGTGACATCACAATGTAAGTAGTAGGATATCACATTCACATTGTGACATCAAAAGGGTTCGATTTTGACATTTAATTGTTATGACATAACAATTGAATTGTGATATCACAATGGTACAATTGTGACATCAAAATGGTAGTATGACATCGCAATTGGAATATTGTCTACTCACAATGGCAATATAACATCACAAAGGTACAAGGATATTGGAACATCACAGTGCTGCCACCCTAACCCTTAACTGTACTAGAAAGGTATCACCATCTTATCATGACATCTCAATGGTTTGTTTGTGACATCACTAGAAAATTATATTACAATTGACTTTTGACATCAGAATGGTAAAATAGTGACATCACAATTGTCTTGTGACATCATAATGGTAGTACTGTGACATCAAAATGGTACAACCATGACATCAAAATTGTACTATGACATTACAATGTTACTATTCTCTAGTTACAATGGCATTATGATACCACAATGGTACTATTAAGATATTACAAAGACATTGTGAGATCACAATGTTACTATTGTGAAATCACAAGGGAATTATGACAACACAACAGTAGTAGTACAAAATCAAAATCGTATTGTGACATCACAAGCATACTAATACGACATGACAATTATGTGTGTTATCATCACAATTTTATGATGAAATCACAATGGCACTATCAAGACATCACAATGACATTTTGACATCACAGTGTTACCAGTAGGACATCACTATCGTATTGTGACATCAATAGAGAATTAGTAGTACCATTGTGGTATCACAATTCAACACCACAATGGTAATACTGCGACATTACAAGTGTACTATGATGTCACAATGGTACTATTAGTATATAACAAAGACATTCTGATATCACAATGCTACTATTTTGACATTGCAAGGAAATTATGACATCACAATGGTAGTAGAACATCACAATCATATCGTGATGTCACAATGGTACAACTGTGACATAAAAATTTAATTATGAAATCACAATGCTACTAAAAAGCCATCACAATGAAAATTTGATATCACAATGGTACTAATAGGACATCACAAATGTATTGTTACATCACAATTTTTTGATCGAGACATCACTAGAGAATTATGACATTACCGTTCAATTCGTATACCTCAATGGTGCTATTGTGACATCACAATTGTACTATGATATCATTATGATACTATTCTCTAATAACATTTGGATTATGACAACACAACAGTACTATTATGGTATCACAAAACATTGTGACATCACCATGCTACTACTGTGATATAGCCAGGGAATTATGATATCACAATCATACTAGTAGGACATCACAATCGTATTGTGACATCACAATGGTTCCATTGTGACATCACTAGAGAATTAAGACATTGCTATTGAATTCTGACATCTTGATGGTACTATTGTGACATCACAATTGTACAATAACCTTACAATGGCATTAGGATAGTAGTAAGGTACTAATATATCACAAAGATATTTTGAAATCACAATGCTAGTACTGTGATATTGCAAGGGAATTTTCACATTAGTACCATATCACGGTCATATTGTAATATCACAGTTTTATTGTGACATCCCAATGTTACTACCAAGGCATCACAATTGTACTGTAACATCACAATGTTATTAGTAGGACAGCACAATCTTATTGTGACATCACAATGATTCTATTGGGCCATCACTAGGGAATCATGATGTTACAACTGAATAATGACATCTCAATTGTACTGGTAGGCCATCACAATCTTATTGTGACAGCACAATGATTTGTTTGTGAAATCATTACAGAATTATGACATTATAATTCGATTATGATGTCACAATGGAACTATTGTGACATCATAACCGTACTATGATATCACAAAGACATTGTGATGTCACAATGCTACTTGCTATTTTGACATCTCAAGGGAATTATAACATCACAATGGTAATAGTAGGACTATTGTATTGTGATATCACAATGGTACAAATGTGAAACCACAATTTTATTATGACATCACAATGTTACTACCAAGACATCACAATGGTATTGTGACATCACAACCGTACTGTTAGATCATCACAATCATATTGTGTCATCACAATATTTCTATTAGGTCTTCACTAATGAATTATGAAGTTCAAATTTAATTGTCATATCACAAAGGTACTAGTAGGATATCACAATCATATTGTGATATCCCAATGGTATGATTGTCAGATCACAATTTTATTATGACATCACAATGGTAATATTAAAACATCACAGTGGTATTGTGACATTCACAATGTTATTAGTACAAAATCACAATCATATTGTGGCATCAGAAAGGTTTGATTGTGACATCACTAGAGAATTGTGACATTACAATTGAATTTTGATATCACAATGTGACATCACAATTGTTCTGTGACATCGCATTTGTACTATTCCCTACTCACAATGGCATTATGACATCGATATGATACTATTATGATATCACAAAGACATTGTGAGTCCACAATGCTACTGTGACATCACAAGGGATTTCTGACAACAGAATGGTACTAGTAGGACATCACAAATATATTGTGAGATCACAATGTTTCTATTGGGCCATCAGAAGGGAATTATTAAGTTACAATTGAATTGTGAGATTACAAGTGTATTAGTATGGCGTTACAATCGTTTTGTGACATCAGAATAAGTTCGATTGTTTCAAAACTGGATAAGTTTGACATTACAATTGAATTGTGACATCACAATGGTACTATTTTGATGTCAGAATTGTACTATGATATCACAATCGTACTATTCTCTGGTCACAATGGCATTATCACATCACAGTGGTACTATTAGAATACCACAAATATATTGTGACATCACAATGCCTCCAATCACACTCATATTGTGATGTCATAATGGGACGATTATGAAATCACAATTTTATTATGACTTCAAAAGTGAAGTAACAAGGCATCACAATGGTATTGTGACATAACAATATTACTAGTAGGACATCACAATTTCATTGTGACATCACAGTGTTTCCATAGAGAATTATGACATTACAATTGAAATCTGACATCAAATGGTAGAATTGTGATAGCACAATTGTACTATGACATCACAATGATACTATTCTTTAGTTATGATGGCATTATGACATCACAATGGTACTATTTTGATATCACAAAGACATAGTGACATCACAATGCAACTATTGTGTCATCAGAAGGGAATTATGACAACATAACAGTACTAGTAGAACACTACAATCGTATTGTATCATCACAATTTTAGGATTGTGACATCACAGTTTTATTATGACGTCACAATGGTACTTTTGTGACATCACAGTGTCACTAGTGGGACATCACAATTGTATTGAGACATCGCTATGTTTCGATTGTGACATCACAAGAGAATTATTACATTATGATTGAATTGTGACACCACAATGGTACTATTGTTACCTCACAATTGTACTATGACAACACATTGGTACTATTCTCTAGTCACAATAGTATTATGATATCAAAATGGTAATATTTAATATCACGATGACATTGTGACATCACAATGCTACTATTGTGACATTTTAAGGAAATTATGACATCACAGCCTACTAGTAGGACATCACAATGTTATTGTGATATCACAATGGTACGATTGTGACATCATAATTTTATTATGACATCTCCATGATACTACTATACATCTCAATGTTATTGTGATGTCACAAAGGTACTAGTAGGACATCACAATCATATTGTGACTTCACAATATTTCTATTAGGCCTTCACTACGGAATTATGAAGTTACAATTGAATTGTGATATCACAATGGTACTAGTAGGACATCACGATCGTATTGTGATATCTAAATATTTCTATTGTACCACCAACAGGGAATTATCACATTACAATTGATTTGTGATATCACAGCAATACTAGAAGGGCATCACACTTGTATTGTGACATCACAGTGGTTCGATTGTGACATTACTAGAGAATTTTGACATTACATCATTACAATTGAATTGTGATATCACAATTGTAGTATTGTAACCTCAGAATTATACTATGACAGCAAAATGATACTATTCTATCAGAAAGACATTGTGACATCACAATGGTACAATTGTGACATAGCAAGGGAATTATAACATCACAATGGTAGTAGAAGGACATCACAATTGTATTGTGATATCAGTTTTATTATGACATCACAATGGTATTGTGACATCACAACGTTACTAGTAGGACATCACAATGGTATTGTGACATCACAATATTTCTATTAGGCCTTCACTAGGGAATTATGAAGTTACAATTGAATTGTGACGTTCCAATGGTACTATTAGGATATCACAATCATATTGTGATATCGCACTGGTACGATTGTCGCATCACAATTTTATTATGACATCACAATGGTACTACCAAGACATCACAATGGAGTTGTGACATCATAATTGTAATAGTAGGACATCACAATTGTATTGTGACATCAGAATATTTCTATTTTACTGCCAATAGGGAATTATGATGTTACAATTGAATTGTGACATCACAATGGTACTAGAATGGCATCAGAATTGTATTGTGATATCACAATGGTTCAATTGTGACATTACTACAATTAATTTGTGATATTTAGAATGGTATTATTGTGACATCAACATTGTACTATGACATCACAATGGTACTATTCTCCTGGCATTATGACATCACAATGTTAATATTATAATATCTGAAAGACATTGTGACATCACAATGCTACTACTGTGACATCGCAAGAGAATTACGACATCATAAGTGTACTCCTAGGACATCACAATGAATTTCCCACGTTACAATTGTACATTTGTGACATCACTTGAAAATTATTATATTACGATTGAATTGTGACATCATAAGAGTACTATTATTACATAACAATTGTAGCATGGTACAAGCAATACATCTTATTGGCATTATTACATCACTATGGTACTATTATGATATCAAAAAGACATTGTGATATCACAATGACACTATTGTGACAATGTGTGTGAATGATGACATCACAATTATACTAGGAAGACATGTGATATCACAATGGTACCACAGTGAAATCATAATGGTACAATGATAATGTGACATCACAATGGTACCATTTCGAAATTATAATGTTATTATGATATCACAATGGCACTACAAGACATCACAATGGTACTATGATACCACAATGTTACTACCAAGAGATCACAATGGTACTATAATGATATCCCAATGACATTGTGACATTACAATGGTAGTATGTGACATCACACAGGAATAATGACATCATAATGGTACTAGTAGGACAGGGCAATACTATTGTCATCAAAATGATACCATTGTGAAATCACTAGGAAATTATGATATTATACTTAAATGATATCACTTTTGTGTTATGAGATCACAATGGTAGTATTGTAAATGTAGCAAGTGCATGTCTAAACACACAGAGACACTCATTTCTTCCTCAGTTTGCAGACAAAAACAAAACCAAAAAAACCCCACTTTTAACCACATGTCTGTTTGACTGATCCTGCATGCAGTTGTCCAATCACTTGCTGCAGTGCTGGGGTTGAACCCAGGGTCTCACATAAACATGCATGTGAGCAAGTGTAACACAACCCTGAGATACAGCCCTAGCCCTCCAGCCTTGTTTACAGTTGTGGGCCCCCCTCATCCCTGGGTTTTATACTTTCCATAGGGTGGTGGCAAGCAAACAATAGACCGGGAGAACCTACACAAACTCTTCTCTCTATAGGCCTACCCTGTGCTGGCACCAGAGTACTTTCCTGTAGGTAATTCAACGGAACAAGAGAACTCAGGACCAAACACAGCAAAGCCTCAAAGCAGAGAATAAAAGTACGTATAGAGGTTTGCTATTTCCTGGGAAACTAACCAGACAAGTGCCTGGATGTGTACACACCTATGTTCAATTGTTTATAGAAAAGGACTCAGATGATCTATTTCAAAAATAAAGACAACAACCTTTTTATTTGATAGGGTAAAATTCCCTAAAAATGTCTTCAAAGATAGGATTTAAAAATTCCCTTCCCCTCTTCTCTATATGAGGTATCTTTTGTCTCCTCTTGTTTTGCTAGAAGCAAAGAGCACTGTGTACATTTTCTCATCACCCCGCTGTGCATGCTAGAGCTCAGGATCATGTTCAGAGCTCACATGTTATGCTGGGGTCCTGCATGCATTCCTCCCTGCTTCCATCCTTAAAGGAAAAGAGCTCAGCAGAGTGGAGCCAGAACTGTTATGCTGGCAGCAGGTGATGGATGCAATGAGGGTGGGGATTGACTGTGTGATGTTGTTAAGCTATGGATCTATTTGGAGGATGTCTGAGCAGGGCGATTAGAAAACACCTGAATATAGTGTGCAACTCAAAGCTACTATCTTATTTGTGATTGTGAACGCCAAGGAGAGGGAAAAAGAGATGATATCTATAGGACTGTAAGATAACACACTGGTCTGATGGTCAAGATTCCCAGCATTTGATGCTTTCTGTGACTTGGGTCAACCTATTTAATACTTCGCCCACCGTAGTAACTATAGGGTTTCTCAGGTGGAATGGTGGCTCACACCTGTAATCCCAGCATTGAAGAGATAAGAGGATCAGTTCAATGCCAGGTTCAACTACATGTATGAGTTCCTGTCTCAAAATAAATAACAGCAAGATCAAGAACAACTGAAAGCAACCTGTGTAAATATCCAACCTCTGTATAGTTACTTAGAGATTTTGCTATTAGACACACTTCTAATTTGTTATCATAAATAGCTCAAACACTCAAAGCACATGCTGCTGTATACACTGAATATTTCAAAGCTGCTATGAGGCCCAGCATTCTTTTTTTTTTTTAATATTTTTTTTTCTCATTAGTTACATTTTGTTAATTCTGTATCCCAGCTCTATCCCTCCTTCCCACCCCAATCCCACCCTCTCTCGCTCATCTCCTCCCTGCCCCTTTCCAAGTCCACTGATTGGGGAGGCCCTCCTCCCCTTTCATATGACTCCGTTTTGTCAGGTATTTTTAGGACTGGCTGCAAAGTCCTGCTCTGTGGCCTAACAGTACTGTTCCTCCCTTGGGAGGTGAGGAGGTCAAAGAGCCAGTCATGGCGCTCCTGTTAGAAATAGTCTTTGTTCCCCTTACTATGGGAAACCAATTGATTACTGAGCTATCAGGGGTCAAATCCAAGCAGAGGTTCTAGGTTTTATCCTCTCATGGTCTTTGGTTGAGTGTCCATCTCAGAAAAGACCCTGTGCCCCGATATGTTTGGTCCTTGTGGAGCCCATATCCTTTCCACATCAAACTCCCCTTCTTTCATATGATTCCCTGCACTCTGCCGAAGGTTTGGTTATGAGTCTATGTATCTACATTGGAACACTGCTAGGTAGAGTCTTTCCGATGCTTTCTGTGGTAGACTCCTGTCATATGTTCAATGCATATCCCATTGTCTTTCTAAATGAGGATTGATCATCATACCCTGTGTCTGCTTTCTTGATTATCTTCTTTAGGTGTATAGATTTCATTATGTTTATCATATCTTTTTTTTTTTCAATGCAGTTTATTCAGGAACCTTGAACAATCATCTGACCCTGGGTAAAGCCAGCCCACAGCTTAAAATACCCTCTGGGTAGCCAACCCCAGCATGCCTCGTGGGCAATGCAGATAGGTCCACATACACGGAAGCAAGCCAGATCCTCAGCCTTACCCAAATATGGAGTTGTTTGTGACAGAGAGCACTCACCATCGGGAAGGTGGAAGGCGGAAACCAGCTCCATCTTTCAGGCGCGGCATTACGCAGCTCTCTACAGTTCCCCCTTTTTGTTTTGGACGCATCAGGCAAGAGTAGAGGTCTGATCTCTGATATTAGAAATAAATTGGGACTTTGTACTGATGTTCATTTAGGTGTCATCCACCCAAAGAGCATCAGACCCGTCTGATACCTTTTTCTCAGAGGCGGGACCTGGGGCATCAACCCGCATGCAATCAGACATGCTCTTCTCTGGGTCGAAAGTAGCTGACCCTGAGTGCAGTTGATGCCCCTCACGCTATGACTCTCTTCAGACAGAAAAGGGATCTTGGAACTACAGCCACCATTGTTACTGCCATCTCATTGGCGGCTGTTGGAGCTACCGCCGCGGCATTAGCCATGAGTCATACTGGGCAGACTGCTCAGACCCTGAATAATCTTTTAGCCAATGTAGCTCATGCCTTAGATGTACAAAAAGGAATTAATGCTCAACTAAAAGGAGGTTTGATGGTGTTCAATCAGAGGATTGACCTCGAGCAGGAGCAAGTTGATACCCTATGGCAAATTGCTCAACTTGGCTGTCAATGAAGGTATGCTGGACTTTGAGTCACTAGCATACAACATGAGAATTTTCCCTGTGCTGCAAATCTGTCTAAACAGTTGTCTAGCTATATTTTAGGTAATTGGACTGAAGAATTTGATACTACGATGGAGCAGCTGAGAGTGGCCTTTGTCACGGTAAATTCTACCAGAGTGGACGCAGGACTAGCCACAGGATTATCATCATGGATTGCTGCAGCCATGAATCATCTGAAGGAATGGGCGGGCATGGGAGCGTTAGCAGGCCTTCTGGTTTTGGTCACCTTGGTTTGCCTGTGGTATATATGCAAGATTAGAGTCTCACAACAGCGTAATGCAGCCATTACCATTCAGGCCTTTACAGCCATTGAAGCAGGACAGTCTCCCCAAGCATGGTTGGCTACCATAAAAAGCCAAAATGTTATGCTCAGGATGTGAGGCTAAGCACTGCACTCAGGGTCAGCAGCTTTGGACCCAGAGAAGAGCATGTCTGATTGCATGCAGGTTGATGCCCCAGGTCCCGCCTCTGAGAAAAAGGTATCAGACGGGTCTGATGCTATTTGGGTGGATGACATCTAAATGTTAATCATATCTTTTAGGTCTATATAAGTGAGTATATTCTATGTTTGTCTTTCTCCTTCTGGGATAATTCACTCAGAATGATCTTTTCTAGATCCTACCATTTGCCTGCAAATTTCATGATTTCCTCTTTTTTGATTGCTGAGTAGTATTCCATTGTGTAAAAATACCACAACTTCTGTACCCATTCCTCCGTTGATGGACATTTGTTTCCAGGTTCTGGCTATTACAAATAAAACTGCTACAAACATGGTTGAGCAATTGTCCTTATTGTGTGCTTGAGCAAATTTTGGGTATATGCCTAGCAGTGGTAAAGCTGGGTCTTGAGGAAGCACTATTCCTAATTGTCTGAGAATGTGCCAGATTGACTTCCAAAGTGGTTGTACCAGTTTACATTCCCACCAGCAATGGAAGAGGGTTCCCCTTTCTCCACAACCTCTCCAGCATGTGTTGTCACTTGAGTTTTTCATCTTGGCCATTCTGATGGATGTAAGGTGAAATCTCTGGGTCGTTTTGATTTGCATTTCCTAATGGCTAACTACGTTGAGCATTTCTTTAAGTGTTTCTCTGCCATTCTATATTCCTCTACAGAGAATTCTCTGTTTAGCTCTGTTACCCATTTTTTTTAATTGGATTACTTGGTTTGTTGCTTTTCAGCTTCTTTATTTCTTTATATATACTGGATATTAGCCCTCTATCAGATAAAGGGTTGGTGAAGATTCTTTCCCAATCTGTAGGCAGTCGCTTTGTTTAGATGAAGGTGTCCTTTGCTTTACAGAAGCTTTGCAGTTTCATGAGGAACCATTTATTGATTGTTGCTCTTAAAGCCTGTGTTGTTGGTGTTCTGTTCAGGAAATTGTCTCCTGTTCCAATGAGTTCTAAGCTGTTCCCCAATTTTTCTTCTAACAGATTTAGAGTATCTAGTTTTATGTTGAGGTCTTTGATCCACTTAGACTTTAGTTTTGTGCAGGGTGATAAATGTGGATTTATTTTCATTTTTCTGCATGTAGACATCCAATTAGACCAGCACCATCTGTTGAAGATGCTATCTTTTTTCCATTGAATGGTTTTGGCTGCTTTGTCAAAAATCCAGTATTCATAGGTACATGAGTTTATTTCTGGGTCTTCTATTCGGTTCCATTGATCCTCCTTTCTATTTCTATGCCAATACCATGCAGTTTTTATTACTATTGCTCTGTAGTACAACTTGAGATCGGGGATGGAGATACCTCCAGATGATCTGTTGTTGTACAGGGTTGTTTTGGAGATTCTGGGTTTTTTGTTTCTCCATATGAAGCTGAGAATCTTTTTTTCAAGGTCTGAAAAGAATTGAGTTGGTATTTTGATGGGAATTGCATTGAATCTGTAGTTGCTTTTTGCAGTATGTCCATTTTCACAATGTTAATTCTACCAATCCATGAGCACAGGAGATCTTTCTATCTTCTGAGATCATCTTCAATTTCTTTCTTCAGAGACTTGAAGTTTTTCTCAAACAGGTCTTTCACTTGTTTGGTTAATGTCACCCCAAGGTACTTTATGTTATTAGTGGCTATTGTGAAGGGTGTTGTTTCCCTAATTTCTATCTTGGCCCTTTTGTCTTTTGTGTACAGGAGGACTTCTGATTTTTTTGAGTTGATTTTGTATCCTGCCACTTTGCTGAAGGTGTTTATCAGGTGAAGGAGTTCTCTGGTTGAATTTTTGGGGTTACTCATGTATACTATCATATCATCTGCAAATAGTGATAATTTGACCTCTTCCTTTCCAATTTGTATCCGCTTGATCTCCTTTAGTTGTCTTATTGCTCTGGCTAGGACTTCAAGTACTATGTTGAAGAGGTATGGAAAGAGTGGGCAGCCTTGTCTTGTCCCTGATTTCAGTGGGATTGATTTAAGTTTCTCTCCATTGAGTTTGATGTTGGCTATAGACTTGTTGTATATTGCCTTTACTATGTTTAAGTATGTGCCTTGTATCCCTGATCTCTCCAAGACTTTAAACATGAATGGGTGTTGGACTTTGTCAAATGCTTTTTCGCCGTTCAAGGAGATGATCATGTGGTTTTTCTCCTTCAGTTTGTTTAGGTGGTGGACTACATTGATGGATTTCTGTATGTTGAACCATCCTTGCATGCCTGGGATGAAGCCTACTTGGTCATGGTGGATGATTTTTGATATGTTCTTGGATTTGGTTTGCATGTATTTTTATTGAGTATTTTTGCATCAATATTCATAAGAGAGATAGCTCTGAAGTTCTCTTTTTCTGTTGGGTCTTTGTGTGGTTTGGGTATCAAGGTGACTGTGGCTTCATAGAATGAGTTTGGTAGTGTTCCTTCTGTTTCTATTTTGTGGAATAGTTTGAGGAGAATTGGTATTAGCATTTCTTTGAAGGTCTGGTAGAATTCTGCGCTGAATCCATCTGGCCCAGGGCTTTTTTTGGAGGGGAGACTGTTAATGACTACTTCAATTTCCTTGGGGGATATAGGGTTATTCAGTCTTTCTACCTTACCTTGACTTAATGTTGGTAAATGGAATCTATCAAGAAAATTGTCCATTTCGTTTAGATTTTCAAATTTTGTGGCATATAGGCTTTTGTAGTATGATCTAATGATTGTTTTGATTTCTTCAGTGTCTGTAGTTATGTCCCTCTTTTCATTTCTGATTTTGCTGATTTGGATAGGTTCTCTCTGCTTTTTAGTTAGCATGGCTAAGGGTTTGTCTATCTTGTTGATTTTCTCAAAGAACCAGCTCTTTGTTTCATTGATTCTTTGAATAGTTTTATTTGTTTCTAATTGATTGATTTCAGCCCCGAGTTTGATTATTTCCAGCCTTCTTCTCCTCTTGGGTGTATCTGCTTCTTTTTTTTTTTTTTTTCCTAGGGTTTTCAGTTGGGCCATTAAGTTACTCGTATGTGATGTTACAAATTTCTTCTTGAAGACACTTAGTGCTATAAATTTTCCTCTGAGCACTGCTTTCAATGTGTCCCATAAATTTGGGTATGTTGTGCCTTCATTTTCATTGAGTTCTAAGAAGTCTTTAATTTCTTTCCTTATTATTTCTTCCTTAACCCAGCTGTCATTGAGTAACAAGTTGTTCAGTTTCCATGTGCGTGTAGGTTTTTTATTATTTCCATTGTTGTTGATATTCAACTTTAGTCCATGGTGGTCCGATAGAATACAAGGGATTATTTCAATCTTTTTATATCTGTTGAGGCTTGCTTTGTGACCAACTATATGGTCTATTTTGGAAAAGGTTCCATGAGGTGCTGAAAAGAAGGTATATTCTTTTGAGTTTGGGTGGAAAGATCTGTAGACGTCTATTAGGTCCATTTGATTTAGGGACTCTGTAAGTGCTTTTATTTCCCTATTTGTTTTCTGTCTATTTGATCTTTCCCTTGGTGAGAGTTGGGTGTTGAAGTCACCCACTATTAGGGTATTGTGATCAATGTGTGGTTTAAGCTTTAATAATGTTTCATTTCTGAATGTAGGTGCTCTTGTATTTGGGGCATAGATGTTTAGAATTGTAGTGTCTTCTTGGTGAATTTTTCCTTTGATGAAATTGTAGTGCCCCTCTATGTCTTTTTTGATTAGTTTTGGTTGAAAATCTATTTTATTAGATATTTGGATAGCCACTCCTGCTTGTTTTTTGGGACCATTTGCTTGAAAAATTGTTTTCCAGCCTTTTACTCTGAGGTAATGTTTATCTTTGTTGCGTAGTTGTGTTTCTTGGATGCAGCAGAATGTTGGTTCATGTTTCCGCGCCCATTCTGTTATTCTGTGTCTTTTTATTGGAGAGTTGAGTCCATTGATGTTGATAGATAATAATGACCATTGTATGTTATTTCCTATTATTGTGGACTTGGTGATGTTACTGTGAATCATTGCTTGTTTACTTTTGATTTTTTTTGGAAATTATCTTTAACCTATATTTTCTTGGGTGTATTTGTTCTCAATGGATTGGAATTTTCCTTCTAGTATCTTCTGTAGTGCTGAGTTGCTGTTCAAATATTGCTTAAATTTAGTTTTGTCGTGGAATATTTTATATTCTCCATCTATGTTGATTGAAAGCTTTGCTGGGTAAAGTAGTCTCAGTTGGCATCTGTGGTCCCTTAGGGCCTGTATGATATCTCCCCAGGCCCTTCGGGCTTTCATAGTTTCTGATGAGAAGTCCGGTGTGATTCTGATAGGTTTGACTTTATATGTTATTTGGCCTTTTTCCCTTGCTGCTTTTAGTATCTTTTCTTTGTTCTGTAGATTAAGTGTTTTGAATATGATGTGGCGTGAGGTGTTTCTTCTCTGGTCTAATCTATTTGGTGTTCTGTAGGCCTCTTGTATGTTTGTGGACATCTCTTTCTTTAGGTTGGGAAAATTTTCTTCTATTATTTTCTTGAAAATATTTTCTGGACCTTGTAGCCTGAACTCCTCTTCTTCTTCAATTCCTATTATTCTTAAGATTTTGACTTTTCATGGCATCCTTGATTTCTTGGATGGTGTGTGTTTGGGATTTTTCTGATTTTATTTTTGCTTTGAGAGAAGTATCAATTTCTTTGAGTATATCTTCAGCACCCGAGATTCTCTCTTCCATCTCTTGTATTCTATTAGTGATGCTTACCTTTGTGATTCCTTCTCTTTTCTCTAAGTTCTTCAGTTCCAGGGTTTTCTCGGTTTGTGATTTCTTTATTGATTCTAATTCTGTTTTCATGTCTTGCAACATTTCCTTCATCTGTTTGAGTGTGGATTCCTGTGTCTCCAAGATGGTCTCTAATTTTTTTGTTTGTTTCCTCTCTTAGTGCCTCTGTTTCTGCCTCCACTTGTTTGGCTATATTTGCATGTGTTTCTTTAAAGGCTTGTTCATTCACTTCGTTTTTCTTTGTTTCTATTTGGGATTCCAAATCTTGACGGGATTTTTTTGTATCCTCTTTAACTGTTTGAATCTGTATGACTATTTCTTTGAGAGATTTGTTGGTTTCTTCTTTATGTGCCTCAAATAACTGAATAATCATAGCTTTAAAATAATTTTCTTGTGTTTCTGCTGAGTTGGAGTGTCCAATAATTTTGGAGGTTGCCGGGGAAGCCATGATATCTTGATTTGTGTTGGTTGTGTTCTTTCGCCGACCTCTGGCCATTTGGTTATCCATAGTGTTCACTGTCTGTTTCTGGATTCTCCAGGTCAGACTGGTTTTTCTCTGGTATCTGGAGAATTCTTCAGGAAAATGGGTGAGGTCTAGTGGTTTCAGTGTGTGCATTGGTTATTCAGCTATACCTACCTGTAGGAGGAAAGTTCGCAGGCGCAGAAGGACAAATGCGGGGTAGTGTGTTTTTGAGCGTGTGCTTGTGGGTGTGAACTAAGGGACAGGGTGTTGGTGAATGAAGAGGCCTTCAGTGTGTGAGAGGGGTGCCCTGCAGGCACTGAAGTTGTTGCAGGCGCTAAGGGATCACAAGCACTGTTGAAGAATGTGCGCGCTTATTGATTTTACAAGTCTGCTGGTCTTTGGTGTCTATTCAGCTGGTTTTCTGCCACTGACGGATTGGATGGCCCCTACAATCACTGGCTGGGCAGCCCTGTGTAGTCCGTGCTGCCACTTGCAGACTTGGGATCTGGGAACGGTTGTACTGTGGATCTGAGTCTCTGTGGCTAGCACTGTATTGGGCGTGCGCTCTGGCGGGGTGGAGTTTCGGCTGTGTGTGCACTCCTGCAGAGCAGGGTGGTGGTGGTAGTGGGGGGGGGGTGTTCCGCGAGTCAAGAGCTTGGCGAGAGGGCCTTAGGTGGGGTGTGTTCTCCTCTGAGTGGTGGCGTTCAGCAGGTCATTACTGCTCTCCGCTGTGGCTGCGGGGTCTGGAGCCCTGCCTTCGTGCCTCCACCTGTCTTGGGTCCCAGACACTGAGCTTTGCGGCTTTGGTATGCAGGAAGAATTGCATTATGGATCTGAATCTCTGTGGTTAGCGCTCAGTGTTTGGAGCTCTGTGATTGGGCGTGCGCTCCTCCTGGGAGGAGGTTTCCGGGGTTATTGCCCTTGGGACGTGAGCTCCACTGCACTTCCTGCTGCCTTCTAGCTCCAGATCGATCATGTCAGCAGGATGGGGGAGGGGACGCTCCGCGGGTCCGGAGGGAGGCTCAGCATTCTTAAACAACATCACTGTGGTACAACAGGACTTAAAGGAGGAAGCTAGTCCTCATCTACTTTTTCAGCAAGTGGCATGACCTTGACACACTCCAGTCCTGTAGCAGAGACCATCTAAATCTCTATGGTTTTCTTTATGATTTATTTATTTTAAAAGATATATCTTAGATATATCTTATTGTTAATTATGTGTATGTGTGTATGTGTGCATAAGCATTTGTGCATCTGTTAGTGCATGTGCAAGTGGAGTTCAGCGGGGAGCATCAGATACCCTGGAGCTGGCATTATTGACAGTGGGAACATCCTATTATGTGTGGTGGGAAATGAACTTGAGAGCCCCACAAGAGTGATACATGATTTTAAACACTGAGATATCTCTCCAGCTTCTGTTTAGTTGTTTTGGTTCTTTGAGATATGGTCTAATGTCTCTCAGGGAGAAATTGAAGTTGCTATGAAGCACAGGCTGGCCTTGAACTCCTGATCCTCCTGATATTCTAGATTTATACAAATCCATTGTACAAATATTTAGGAATCATTTGTTTGTGTTCCAAGTGGGGAAAGCACAGCAGTGGTTGTTAGCCATGATAAAAGCTTACCTAACACTTGTCATTTTTTGAGATCCAATATTAAGTACATTTCTATTGTGCTAAAACATGATGTCATGCTATCTTAGGGAAGAAAGAGTTTATTTGGGTTTAGCGTTCCAGTTTTTTTTTTCCTTACCTAACTTAAGGTTTATGAGTTTGCGATGGCAGAGCAGAGGCATGGGCACAAGCAGAAAGCATGGCATCAGGAACAGGAAGTTGAGAACACACTTCATGAACTGCAAGCATAAAGCAAAAATAATGACCTGGGAAGTAGAGTGAGGCCTTAAGCACTCAGCACCCACTCCTAGATATATATACATCCTCCCAAACATCCTCAACCAGAGTCATCAATGGGAGACAGGGATTTTGGGGGCATTTCTCATTCAAATCTCCATACAGAAAGCTCAGGATCTCACAGGTACAAGGCAAGTGTTATGCCTCCAGCCTTGTTGTTGCAGCCTTTTTGGAATTAATGGCAAATTTGGAGTTAATGGCATCTGAGCAGTGGAATTCGGCCTCTTGGCTTTGGCTATTTTCCAAAGTCCAGTTTGTCATAAACTGACCTTAGTGGTCTTACAGAGGACTGCTCTGACCCTGAGAAACTCTATGCAGCCATAGTAACCAGACAGCAGGCTCTGTGTAACCTTGAGTGAGCTCTCCTATGTTTTGACCAAGTAAAGCTACTACCTGAGGAACTACTTGTACTTTTTTGCCTACTTAAATGTTAACCTGATGTCCATTAAATCGACACCTAGATCAGCATGTAGACTTTGTGTCCTTCTCTGTGTTGCCCTATCTCTCTCTCTCTTCCAGCCCTCTCTCAGGTGGTATTCAGGTGTCACTGCTGGTCGGTGAAACCTTGTAATATTTTTAAAGACAATTAAAACATAAAAAAATGTGTTGTTATTTTTGTTGTTGTTGTTTTATAGTATGTGTGTTTTGTCTGCATTTAGGCCAGAAAAGAGCATCAAAATCCTTCAAGACAGTTGTGAGCCACCATGTATTGCTGGGAATTGAACTGTGTATCCTTGGCTGTAATGCAACTCAGTATGTAGACCAGGCTAGCCTTGAACTCACAGATCTAACTGCTTCTGCCTTCTGAGTGCTGGGATTAATGGTGTGCACCACCACCACCCAGCTTTTTTTTTGTCAGGGTTTCATTTATTTCAGGCTGACTTCATACTTGCTATCTAGCTGAAGACGATGTAGAGTTCTGATACTCCTGCAATCAACCTACCAGTTGTGGGCTAGCAGGCATTTACCACTATTTACCACTATGCCTGATTTGTGCAGTACTAGGAATCAAACTCAGGGCTTCATGAATGCTAGGCAAACACTAACAATGGAGGTACATTCTCCATCTCATAAGATTTACTGATTGATTGACATATAATTCACACATTAATTTAAGTGACCTGTCTGGCATAACTGGTGCTTTGTTTTACCCAGGGTAGGTAGAGATAAGCAACAACAGCGTTAGGCTCCTTGGTGACCCAGGCAAACAGTAGATAGATCCAGGACATCTGTAATTGGTTGGCACTTTCAGCTCTAAGAATTCAGAACCATCAGACCACCTACTGATGACTCACTGGCAAGCCCTGCCTCACACAGATGTTTTAGTTATCCTGTAAAGTGTTTTTAAGCACTCTGACTTGCGATTTCATGCCCATCAGTTTGTTATTATTCTCCACCTGGCATTGTTCACTCTCCTACAGTGGTTGTCTGGGGCATTTGCCTTTGTAATTTCTGATTGAGAAGATGCTTTGGCCACATTGTTAGAGCTTCAGCAGTTATTAATCATGAGAGCACCTGTTTGCACCACAACAAAAAGAAGCTGAATACTTGTTCAGCATACTCAGGAAACATTAAGTCCATTTGATTTGTACCTATTGAGTCAGTACAGAGTGAAACAAGCCATGGAGGCACAGACAAACTGGTACTTGGCTGAGCGAGTTGAGTTGAGCAAGGCATACAGACCTCAGAACCAAACTTGACAGGGTCAGGGTGAAGAGTACAGGCATAGCCTGGCTGTCTGAGTTTGCTTTCTGTTGCTGTGAATAAACAAAATGACCAAAAGGTGTTTGGTGGAGGAAAGGGTTATCTGGCTTACACTTCTGTATTATAGTCCAGCCTTGAGGGAAGTCAAAAGAGGATGCAGAAGGCAGGAACTGAAGCAGAGACCACAGAACACTTCTTATTGGTCCACACTTCAGCTGAGTTTCAATAACCTTTCTCATACAGTTTCAAGTTCTCTAGCCTGAGGAACATGCCAAAGGCCCACAGTGGATTATGCCACACTATATCAACTAGAAATCAAGAAAAATGCCCCACAGACATGCACACAGGCCAACCTGATGGCAATTCCTCTGTTGAGATTCCCTCTTTTAGGTGTGTGAAGTTGAGAGCCAAGATGAGTCATCACACACAGTTATGGACTTGGGGTCATTTTTTAAATCTGGATTTTAAAAGCTGGTTCCCAGATGAAAATGTTAACATATTCACTGGGTGTATCTCCCTCATATGAGTTGGAAGAATCATGAAATTCCAACTATGTTCAGTAATATTTATATCTCTTTTCATTTCTCTCTCAGATATTTCTCAAGCAATTGTACTCTTTGTGATGAAATTAGTTTAGTCTTGTCAAAGTCTCTCTGCATCAAAGTGAGCTGGATTAGCAGTTTACTTTTTTTTTAATAGACATTATGGCAAAAGTGACAATGTGTCACCTCATCCTGGGTTTTGTTCTGGTGCTGTTGTCTTCCTGATATGCACACGTTGGTAAAATCTGCTACCATTTTGAAGAGGTCCACTCTGAGGGCCACTTCTGGCCAATAGCTAGTAATGATGTGGTGTTCTTATTAGTCCTGAGGAAAGGAATCCTGCCAGTGACCATATCTCTGAGCTTGTCATCGGATCCTTCCTATGTCAAGAGGTAAGGTGGCTCACAGCCATAGCCAACACACTTTGAATGTCTGAGATAAGCTCATTCAAGCAGAAGGCACAGGGAAGGTGTGGTGGTTTGAATGAGAACGGCTCCCATAGGCTTATATCTTTGAATACTTAAATGGTTTGCAGTTAGTGGAATTGTTTGAAAAGGATTAGGAGGTTCCATATTGGAGGAAACATAGATCTGGTGTTGGGCTTTGAGATGTCAAAAACTCACACCAGCCCCAATCTCTGTCTCTATTTGTCTTTCTCTCTTTTGCTCTCTAGGTCTATGGCTCTCTGCCTGCAACTTTCATATCAATTTGTGAGCTCCTCTGCTACTTCACCACAAAGCCTAACTATCTGCTGTCATGTTTCTTGTCCTGGTGATCATGGACTAACGCATTAAAACTGTGAGTAAGGCTCTATGTAAAAGCGTTCTTTTACACGAGTCACCTGAGTCATGTGTGCATGTGTTCTTTTTTTTTTTTTTTTTTTTTCCCTAGCAATAGAACAGTTACTAAGTCAGAAGAATCCTGCTCCACAGATATATTTAATAATAAATCTTATGTCACCGAGTTTGGGGGTGTTTGCTATGCAGCAAGTAAAGATTCCCATGTTTTTAAAAAAGGGCATAATTTTTTGCTACCTAACAAAGAGGCCTATGATGAGAATTAATGCGCTCATAAAATGTTTAGACATCTCCAGAAGCCCTTCCTAAATGCACAAGCATTTCGCGTTTCTGACCTTTGACCATCTCCCTGTCTTGGTTGGTATTCCTAAAGTGGCTCCTTTTCCCCCCCCATGACGTTCTCAGGGACTCCTCATTCATTAATTAAATAACGAAAGAGTAATGTTTTAAGAGAGAGACTTCTTCAGAAATGGTTTACTGTGGCCCTTTATGGACCCACGAGGGAATCCCTGGCTAAGCTCCCTGTGGCCCAGCAGGGCTCAATTTCTCTCCCTGGGTGCAAAGCAGGATCACTGAGTCTGAGGTAATGGCTCAAGGAGAGAAGCAGGGCTGAGCCTGCACCTGAGAGGCTGCCAAACAGCCAGCAGGAAGGTGCATCCTGGCACCACCCCCCTCAGCTGGCGCCACCCCCTCGCAGTGTCTCCACAGCCTGTCTGCCCACCGGAAATAGACGGGAGAGCAGCGCCCCTCGCAGGCTCTCTGCTTCTTTTCCGCACCTCACCCAGGCCCCCCCGCCAGCGCCCCTTGCTGTCCCACAACTCCGGGTCACCTGGTCGCCAGCGCCTGGTGGAGGCTTCCTCGCTGCCCCTGGCCCACCCACAGCGGGTCTCCTCCACCGCTGCGCTCCGACTTCCGGGGCGCGCAGACAAGGCGTCACAGTGACAGCGCCTCTGGGCGTCACAGTGACAGCGACCAGGGAAGCACAGGAGGAAGTGGTGACTAGTGCAGGAGCCGCTCTCTGAGTCTCTGCAGGGATGTCTGAGCAGCCTCTGCCACCAGCCAACAATGGGGCCTCTGGATCCAGAGATGCAGTGCCTGCGCCCACGGCCACCAGCATGGACTCCTCCCAGGCTGGCTCACCAGGTGGAGGCTTAGGGACTGAGGTGGCCTCCATGCTGCCCTACCCGCCGCCACCCATTCCGCTCCTGGCCACCGCCTCAGCGGCCAACCCCGCCAGCGCTCTACCTGGCTGGACAGGAGGCATTCCGGGATCAGCTGAAGCTGTTCAAGTCCTGGCTCTAGTGATTTCGAGTAGTGCGGTGGCCCCTTTCTGAGTGGAGCGACAGAGCGTTTGAAGAGCCTCTACCCGGCCGTGGCCGAGCAGAAGACTCCACTGCCCATATCCTGGAGCCTGAAGGAAAAGTTCAGCTACATCGACCTCTCACAAAACAACCTGTGAGTGCACTACAGAGGTACTGGATTCCAGGTCTCACTTAGAGATCAGACAGTGCTGGGTGAAGCTCTGGGCTAGGGAAGGAGCTGGGCTTCCGAGGCCCGGAGGGGGATGCTTTGAGGGAATCCAGGATGATGGGACACATTGCCCCATCCTATTTTCCTGAGATAAATCTATTGGCCAGAGTTGGGTTACATTGTTTTCCAGGTAGAGAAGGTCAGGTTATCTCCTCTTATGCAGTGGCTGTGCGAGACAGGATTCCAAGGTACAGTTTCTAATTAAGCGAGAGCCTACATACACAGGAGAGAGAGCCTAATCATTGGGTTTTTTGTCCCAAACTATGCCCGAGATTGTGTAGGGGTACAAAATGAGAAGGGACCCAAGCTGGCCATGATTGTTCCTTGCTGAAAGCAACTGGGAGAGTGAGAGGGAAACCTCAGGATTCCCTGATTATTCAGGGAGCAGAACTGCCCCCTCCTCTATCCCAAATTGGAAATGTCATGTGTTTCCAGATGGTGTTACATCAAGTTTTGTTGAAAACAAGGGTTTTAAAAGATACCAATTAGCCTTTTGAAGAAAACTGGCTTATATTTTGCATCTGCAGCTAACATACTTAGCCACCTTAGGCTTCTGCTCCTTCCCATCCCCACTTTTTCGCTGTTAAAACAAAGCTTTAAACAATTCAATTGTATAGAAAATTATAAAGGACAAGGGCGGGGTTGAATTGTACCTCAGATTAATTGCCTGCATCAAGTTTACTTGTGTGGAACAGGAAAAAAAAAAAAAAAAAACAACAACAAAAAAAACAATGTAGTGATATCAGTATGGATACACATCCCAGAGGCTCTAAATCTAAAGCAGAGGTGTGTTTACATTCTACGCAGGCTCTTTTTGTTGGCTCTAACGGAAGGGGGTCTTCAGATCCTAGTGATATGTATGTAGAGTATACAAACCTTTGGCAAGATTCAGAAAGAATTAACAACTGGAGTTTGAGAAGAACCTTGAAAAATCAGCTACTGTTTAAATGAGTATTACAACAGAAATCTGCTGAATGATTTGGTTGTCAAGAATCTACACAAAGATGGGCCTTTTAACATTTCTTCTTGTTGTCATAGATCCAAAGAAGTACTTACTATTTTGAACATTATATCCTTTACTTAAGTGGCTGAAAATTTCACAATACCAAAGGGTTTTTTTTTTTCCTTTCAGTTAGGACATTTTGTTGATTTCCTTGTGGATTATTACTTAATTTTGTTTTTAAATTGGTGTGAACAGTAAGTGCTATGCTATATTTCCTTCTGTTTTGGCTGCCAGAACGCTTTTGTTAGATTTGACAGAACTTCATTTTACATTTGTGGTTTATGGTAAATAAAAAGCATCTAAAGGCAAAGACTGTAGGGGAGGTTAGTGACCAAAGAATCCCAGCTTTCCTGAATCCCAGCAGTCAATGGTGGTACTTACTCTGTTAGGAGACAGGGCCTCAGTGTCTTCTGAGTGCTGTCGGAGTTGATCTAGATGGTAGGTAAGAAAATTTCTGTGGTAGCTTAACTCTCATGATTGTGGCTAATTTGGCAATGTAACATTTATTGATTATTTGTATTTACTTCTTTTACGTAAAATTAAACATCCAGGCCAGAGACAAATGCATGCTTATGTGGTTGGGGTTTGATTGTCAGTTTTCCTGTGGCCTTTTTCTTACTTTCTGTTGTGTAACATTGATATTCACTTTTTGGGAAATTGTTGTTTCATAAATATGAATCATGAAGTTTGGAAGAACAGATTTGTTGTCATCCTGTTCTCCAGCTTTTATCTCCTTTGTCTCTCATTTCCACATGTTACAAAGAAAGTGTCTCTCTTCTAAACCTTCATGGAGTCTTGCTATTTTAAAGTCTGTGTCTTTTCTGGTGTTACCCCCCCCCCCCCTTTCTTTTTTGGTTAATTGTTTGTTTGTCTTTTGAGGGACACCAAATGCACTGGACAACTTTAACTCAAGAGCAAAAAGGAATTGTTGTAGATTAATAAAACGATAAATTCCAAACAAGAGTAGATTTTTTATGTGATGTATCCCTGTGCTGCATTTCTTTTTTAATATGAAATATTACTCTTTGCATTCTTTTGTATTACAAAATTGTAAAAGATTGATCAAACTTGTTTTCCAAAAATGATGATCTTTAAACACATTCTGTGTTTATAATTTTATTCTAAACTAGAAATGCTGATCCAATTGAGAATTGGAATTGGAAGCCATATGTATCTTCAGAGATGGGAAGGTACCATGTTACAAATGACAGATACCTAGATAAAAATGGATTTAATTGCAGGAGAGTTATGGTGTATATGGAATAGTGTATGTTTTTTTTTTTTTTCTTTTAGCTGTGTACATGTGTGTGGGTGTTTGCTCCTATCAGTTTGACATGGTACAGTTGTTGAGCTCAGATGACAACTTGTGGGAGTGGATTCCCTCTTTCCTCCATGTGAATTCTAGGGATCTAATTCAGGTCATCAGACTTATTGGCAGGTGTCCTTACCATTGAGCCACCTTGCTGGTCTTATGATAAATTTTGAGGCATTTTATGTAACAAGCCCTACAGACTATCAAAGCAGATGCTGGGCCTGATGGGCAACTGTTGGGCAGAGTGAATGGAATTTTATGTAAGAACTGAAAAATAGTAAGAGCTGGAGAGGACAGGGTCTCCACAAGGAGAGCAACAGAACAAGAAAATTTGAACACAGGGAACTTCCCAGAGATTCATACTCCAACCAAGCACTATTCATAGAGATAACCCAGAACTCCTGCACAGATGTAGCCCAGGACAGTTCAGAGTCCAATTGGGTTACATAGTAATATGAAGAGGGACTGCCTCTGACATAATCTGATTGGCCTGCTCTTTGATCACCTCCCCCTGGGGGGTAGCAGCCTTACCAGGCCATAGTAGATGACAATGCAGCCACTTTTGATGTGAACTGATAGACTAAGATCAGAAAGGAGAGGAGAACCTCCCCTATCAGTGGACTTGGGGAGTGGCATGCAAGCAGAGGGAGGAGGGAGGGTGGGATTGGGAGGGGAGGAGGAAGGGGCTTATGCGGGGATGCAGAATGAATAAATTGTAATTGATGAAAATTAAAAAAAAAAAGGGAAAAAATAATTTAAGAACCTTAAAGGACTTTCAAAAGTGGAGGAAAACATGGAGTTAGTCAATTTACATGGAGCACGTCTTGCCCCTGGGGGCAATGGTCTCCTGAACCTACTCAGACCTCGGACACCACCACTGCTAGTTCTAGAACTGATGCAGGATGTTCCAACGAGGGGGTTAAAGCTTCTCATAATATTTCCTATAAACCCACACCTGTTTGTTTATATCCCCCATTTTTATTCATTATTAGCCAGATAGAACCAAGTAATTGTGGTAATGATACTTGCTTTTTTTGCCCAGTGCTGGAATGCTAGCGAATTTAGGTATGCCCTAGTTACTCGCATGCCTCGCTGGGTGCCTGTGCCCATTGATGCCTCTCACGCTATGACTCTCTTCAGACAGAAAAGGGATCTTGGAACTACAGCCACCATTGTTACTGCCATCTCATTGGCGGCTGTTGGAGCTACCGCCTCGGCATTAGCCATGAGTCATACTGGGCAGACTGCTCAGACCCTGAATAATCTTTTGGCCAATGTAGCTCATGCCTTAGATGTACAAAAAGGAATTAATGCTCAACTAAAAGGAGGCTTGATGGTATTCAATCAGAGTTTTGACCTCGTGCAGGAGCAAATTGATACCCTATGGCAAATCGCTCAACCTGGCTGCCAATGAAAGTATGCTGGACTTGGTGTCACTAGCATACTACATGAGAATTTTTCCTGTGCTGCAAATCTGTCTAAACAATTGTCTAGCTATATTTTAGGTAATTGGACTGGAGAATTCGACACTATGATGGAGCAGCTGTGAGTGGCCATTGTCACGGAAAATTCTACCAGAGTGGACGCAGGACTAGCCACAGGATTATCATCATGGATTGCTGCAGCCATGAATCATCTGAAGGAATGGGCGGGCATGGGAGTGTTAGCAGACCTTCTGGTGTTGGTCTCCTTGGTTTGCCTGTGGTATATATGCAAGATTAGAGTCTCACAACAGAGTAATGCAGCCATGACCATTCAGGCCTTTACAGCCATTGAAGCAGGACAGTCTCCCCAAGCATGGTTGGCTACCATAAAAAGCTAAAGTGTTATGCTCAGGATGCAAGGCTAAGCACTGCACTCAGGGTCAGCTGCTTCCTACCCAGAGAAGAGCATGTCTGATTGCATGTGGGTTGATGCCCCAGGTCCCGCCTCTGAGCAAAAGGTATCAGACGGGTCTGATGCTCTTTGGGTGGATGACGCCTAAATGAACATCAGTACAAAGTCCCAATTTATTTCTAATATCGGAGATCAGACCACTACTCTTGCCTGATGCGTCTAAAACAAAAAGGGGGAACTGTAGAGAGCTGTGTAATGCCGCGCCTTAAAGATGGAGCTGGTTTCTACCTTCCACCTTCCCGATGGTGAGTGCTCTCTGTCACAAACCACTCCATATTTTGCTAAGGCTGAGGATCTGGCTTACTTCCATGGATGTGGACCTATCTGCATTGCCCACGTCGCATGCTGGGGTTGGCTACCCAGAGGCTATTTAAACTGTGGGCTGGCTTTCCCCAGGGTAAGATGAATGTTCAAGGTTCCTGAATTAACTGCATTATTGAAAAAAAAAACATGCAAAAACAAGTAAAAAAAATAATAAAAATAAAAAAATGAAAACTCGCCCGAAAAAAAACTTTATTTCCTCAAGATTAAAACTGTATTCCTCATTTCACCAAAATGGCCCGATGGAAAGGCAATGAAAAAAGGATCACTACTACTCCATTTCCTTCTCCTAACAAGTGTAGCACTGGCAAAGAGCAACAACCTGCTGCCCCCTCAGACTGCATTTAGCCTCAGCCTCTCAAAAGTATCCATCTCCAGAGCAGGCTGCGGACTTCCCTCAAAATTAAACATTTAGAGGCGACAGGATCCTAATGGAAATGAAGAGTACTGCCTTGCTCAACCTCCTTAATCTCTCTTGTAGGTTTCATGTGGCAACCAAAAACAAGACACCTGTGGGGAGAAGCTAAGGGTCCTTGGGGAAAACCATGGTTTAGAGCAGCCAGGACCCTTTCTGGAGCTGCATCCTGTTTGGGTGATTCCCAGCCCAACCTGCAAAAAAGGAAATAGGGCCGACACGCTGTTTCGTCCAAGCATCAACAGGTTTTAGTAGTACTTTGGTTTCAAGAAAGGGTCTTGCTGGATAACTCTGGCTGAACTGGCATCCCATGGCAATCTTCCTTCCTCAGTAGAGTGCATGAGGTCTCATTCCCTGTTTCAGTTCTGTTAAAAGTTGATGGGATAGTTCAAGACTATTCACAATAAAAATGTTTTTCAATTGTCCTCGCATATTCCTACATCTATCTATTTCCTAACTGACTGTCTCTTTAATGGACGAAATTAAGCATAGCTACGCTTATCCTCCCAAAGTGCACACTCCAGAAGTAGCGGTGGTCAAACACTACAGAACTTCTACATCTAAAAAAATTTGAAAAAACAAATCAAGGACAACAAACCCTCAGTTATTTCAGGCATTTAGTTAGGTTTCCAAGAAGCAGTAAACAGTAAGTCCAGAAGAGCACAGAAGGCTCAGAGGGGTCTCCATGGAAAGAGACAGGAGGAGTATCATTGCCCTACCGAAAACACAGGGCCCTGAATACCCCCCTGCTTGGCTCAGAAGGCATTGTAGGCCTGTTTCCTCAAACCTTAGTCTCAGGCTTCCAGAAAAAAAAAAATTACTCACAACCCTGTGATGTGTGAGAGTGACTTATGACTTGATTTGGAGGAAGGTTTTGGCTGGGGGAACCAGCAGGCAGTGAGCACATCTCAGCACTCTGCATCTGAGGCACCCAGGGATTCGGACTGAAACGCAGGTTCACCTCTAACCCAATGGCTACTCCCAGGGCACAGGGCTCTTGGACCTCCACCGGAGATGGATGCTCAGCTAGAGTCCTGACCCTGCCCTACGGAAGCCTGCTACAACCCTGCCCTGCAGCCGCCCCCACACACACACCATGGGTGTTGGGCAGGTCTCTTTGCCTGATTCTTGTCACTCACTGGCCCGCCCCAGGCAGTGGATTCCAAAGCCCCCCAAGGGAACTGGGGACTGAGGTGCGTCCAGGTTTGGGCCCGCTGCCCTGGTAGGCAGCACAGGCGGCTGAGCCCCAAAATAGTAGCAGCCCTACCCTGAACTCTTGGACCATCTCCTGGAACTGCCCACTGGGTATGGATCAACAAGAGGGCTGCCAGCCGAGGGAGCAGTTGCCTGGCACCATCATAGAAAGCACCTAGCAGAATGCCTGGGACACGTGACTGTGACAAAAAAATTGACCCATGCTCACCATTCTCAGGTTTCCCTGTGGTGGAGCTTCTGCTACCAGTAACTTGGCAGGCTAGCGCGCCTGAAGACCTCAGTTTCCTCACCTGAGCAACCCTTTCTGTAGAGCTGGCAGCACTTATCCCTTCACACACACTTAGGGAAGGTCAAAGGTATGGTATTTGTTTCCTTGCCTGCCTCTGTGCTTCAAGTCTTAGCACATAGTGGCCATTTTTTTTTGCCAGAGAGCCCCAGAGCATCCCTTAAATTCCTAAGACAGTATCTTTTGCCCTTTGCTATCATGACTTCTCTCCAAGGCAAACTAGAATTCACTGAATATGGCCATCCCTTGTTCTCCACAGCAGGCCCCTAAACTTAGGCTTAGCCTCAAGATTAGGATACCAAGGGCACCACAGCACCTGGTCCAATATCAAAATATCCTGACTAGCTCTGAGAACTTTGAGCTTTAGTTTCTCAGAGATCTGGTTGCTCTGTCTGTAAGATGAAGATGAACAAGAGGCAGATTTAAGAATCTGCTTGAGTAAGCAGAGTTTCTCAGGAAAAATAATCCATAAGCCATTCTCAGGCTGCTGATTCTGAAGCTTCTAACACTCTTGTTTTGAATGGAAAGCCCATTAAGAGAGAAAATTCAGTGATGAGGAACACTTGCTGTTCTTGTAGACAACTTGAGGTCTGTTCTCAGCCTCCGCTGAACAGGTCACAGCAAACTGAAACTCCAGTTTCATGGGATTCAACATTTTCTGGCCACCATATACACCAGCACATGTGGCATATATGCACACAGACACACAAGTACCTATAAGCATACTTTTTTATGGTGTTCTTCCTGGAAAGGGCATAGTAGTACACACCTCCAGTCTCTTGAGGGGCAGAGGATAGCCAATCTCTAAGTCTGAGGTTTACACAGTGAATTCCAAGCTGGAGAGGACTGCATAATGAGACCTCGTCTCTAAAATAATAAAGACTAGAGGGGTCTTCTTCTTTTTTTTTTTTTTTTTTCTTTTCCATAGAGGACATTAATATTCTTCCTAGGCCTGGGTCCTCTTACTGTCTCCACAATGGAGATTGTCCAATTCTCTGATAGGGTTCAAGCCCACAGATTTGACATAGGGGGAAGATTAAAATAACTTGAAACTGCCAGGCATGGTGGTGCATGCCTCTAATCCCAGCACGCTGGCAGGCAGTGACAGGTGGATCTCTGAGGTCAAGGCCAGCATGGTCTACAAATCGAGCCCAGATCCCCAGGGCTAGATGGAGAAACAGTCTCTAAAAACAAACAAACAAACAAACAAGCAAACAAACAAAGTAATACAGAAGCCAATATTGGCCTGGAGAGTGCTCCATGCTTAATCCTCTTCCAGAGGACCCTGGTTTAATTTCCAGCATTCAGTGGCTTACAATTGTATCTACAGTCTCAGAGAAGCTAAGACCCTTTCCTGCCTCTGAGGTTGCCAGACTTGCATGTGGTGGACAGACCTACCTTGAGGCAAAATAACCATATATATTACACTGAATATATATTACATAAATACATAATACATAAGGCAATTATCAAACTGACTGTGGCTGTCCACATTTATAATCCTAGCAATGAAGTGAAAGAGGGAAAGAAGATCAAAGATTGCTGTCAACCTGGATTCCAAAATGAGATAGTGACTTTCCTAGGCTACACAGTAATAGTGTCAAAACAAACAAACAAACAAACAAACAAAAAAAAGTGGGACAGACAGAATGGCTCAGGAGACAACAATGCCTGCCACACTAACATAACTACAAAGGCAGATCCCTAAAATTAATGGTAGAGGAGCTGCAGACAGGACTCAGAGGTTAAATTCCTGAGTTCAAATCCCAGCACCCACATGGGGGCTCAGGACCATCTACAATGAGATCTTCTGGTGTGCAGGTGCCCTCTACTGGTATACAGGTGTACATGCAGACAGAATATCGTATACATAATGAATAAATAGATATATAAATAAATAATTGAATCTGTAAAAAGAAAAAAAAATACATGGAGGGAGAGGAAGTTGCCCCTGACTCCAGCACTCTCACTGATATGTGTTTATACGTTCATGTATGCAAGTATATGTACACACACACACCCGAAAAAAAAATGAAACAGAGCAAATCTCCTGTTGCTTAAAGACTATAATGCTTTTGCAGTTCAAAGTGACTGAAATATTCTCCAGGAATCTACATGTTTGAACTATGTCTTATAAAGCTGGGGAGAACTTTGACTGGACCCTGGAGATAAGCAATGAAGGTAAAAGGGATAGAATCTTAAACAGGGGAAAAGGACATGGGATTCAGCTAGTGAGAAGAAACAGGGAACAAAATGTATATGGAATATTGAGTAAGCTATTCTATTACTGAGTTCGAAAAATAAAACCTGAAGAGGCGGGTTGAGGCTAGCAACAACATTTCTGGTACCATAGTGGGACATCATATCTCATTCTATAATCAAATTGGCTATTTTCTTTTTCCTTGAGGCAGGGTTTCTCTTAGAATGTATGGTAGCCCTGGCTGTGCTAGAATTCATTTTGTAGACCAGGGTGGTCTCAAACTCAGAGATCTGCCTGCCTCTCTCTGTGTAAATTTCTGACCAGTGTAAATTATCTGCCATCTGAGATCTCAATATGTTATTAACAGTTTACAGATGCTAAGAGAGACCATGACTTTAATCCCAGCACTTGGGAGGCAAAGACAGGTAGATCTCTGATTTTGTTATTTTATAATATTCATTTTTATATTAATTATGGGTCATTTACTTTGTATCCCATCTGTAACCCCTTCCCTCATTTCCTCCCAATCTCATCCTCCCTCCATCATCTCCTCAACATGCCCTTCTCTAAGTCCACTGATAGGGGAGGTCCTCCCATTCTTCCATCTGAACCTAGATTATAAGGTCTCATCAGGACTGTCTGCAATGCCCTCCTCTGTGGCCTAGCAAGGCAGCTCCTCCCTCAAAGAGGGATGGTCAAAGAGCCTGCCACTGAGTTCATGTCAGAGACAATCCCTGTTCCCCTTACTAGGGTAACCTACTTGGATGATGAGCTGCCATGGGCTACATCTGATCAAGGGTTCTAGGTTACATCCATGCATTGTCCTAGGTTGGACAATCAGTCTCAGAAAGGCCCCTGTGCCCAGATATATTTGGTCCTTGTGGTGATCCCATCCTCTTCATGTCTTACTAACTCCCCCTTTGTTCATGATTCCCTGCACTCTGCCCGAGGTTTTGTTATGAGTCTCAGCATCTGCTTTGATATACTGTGAGGTAGAGTCTTTCAGAGGCACTGTATGGTAGGCTGCTGTCCTGTTTCTCGTTTTCTCCTACTTCCCATGTCCATCCCATGTGTGTTTCTAAGTGAGGATTGATCATCTTATCCCAGAACCTCTTCTTGTTTATCTCCTTTAGGTGTGCAGATTTAGTATGCTTGTCCTATCTTATAAGTCTAGTATCCACTTCTAAGTGGGTATATACTGTGTGTGTCTTTCTGCTTTTGGAATATCTCACTAAGAAAGAAGATCTCTGATTTTCAATCCAGCATGGTGTACAGAGGGAATTCGAGGACAGCAAGGGGCTGTGGAGAGTCTGAGAGAGAGAGAGAGAGAGAGAGAGAGAGAGAGAGAAAGAGAAAGAGAGAGAGAGACAGACTTAGAAAGAAAAAGCAAGCTGAGCCAGCTGAACTTAACTTAAATCCAAGCACTCTGAGGATATAGGCAACTCTTGAGCCTAGGATACACAAGAAGTGGCATCTCAAAAAAACCTAGAATAAGTGCTGAACCTTCCAAATGAACTGTGCAAAGACAAAGATTGAAGACCTTCTACTATAATATTGTCCTTTTTGTTGTAGAAATTAAAATACCCAGCACAAAAGTAATGTTATTGTATTTGGGTATCTATTGAATCTAGAAGCATACCCTATTCATAAATATTCGTGAGCTAGCAAATGGATTAAACATGGATAATAAAATTCTCCTGCTTTCAGATTTTCCTGGGACTCCAGTACTTACATGGGTTAGGTCAAGGAGAGACTCCCTAAGACTGTATGCATTAGTCAGTGAGGACAACTTGAGTCATCTACATCATTAACAGTTTCAAAACCCAAAAGAGGGTAAGAGTCTAACTTACTTTAGCAGATACAGCAAAATCTGAAACCAGTGGATGATTTAATGTTTAAACCAGAAAAAAAGAAAGCAATGGGAGCTTGACCTAGAACAGTCTTGAGACACTAATCTATTATTATCTCTTTCTTTACCCCCCCCAATAAACTTTATTTCATCAAGGCTAACATTGTCTACATCATTTAAAAAAATGGCCCCATGGAAAGGCAATGAAAAAAGTAACACTACTTCTCAATTTCCCTCTCCTCACAAGTGTAGCACTGGCAAAGGGGCAACCACTGGCTGCCCCCTCAGACTGCATTCAGTCCCAGCTTTTCAAAGAGCAGGGTACGGGTTTCCCTCAAAATTAAACATTCATAGGCTACATGATCCTACGGGAAATGAAGAGTACTGCCTGGCTTGATCTCCTTAATCTCTCTTGCAGGCTTCATTTTATTGCAGAATACTAGACACCTGTGAGGAGAAGCTAAGGGCCCATAGGAAAAAAGGTTTAGTGCAGCTAGGACACTTTCTGTAGCTGCATCCTCTTTGAGGGATTGCCAGCCCCAAGTGCAAGGGAAGAAACAGGGCTGACAGGCTGTTTCCTCCAAGCATCAATGGCTTTTAGCACTGCTTTGCTTTCAAGACAGGGTCTTGCAATGTAGCTCTGGCTGGACTACCAACCCATGGCAATCCAACTGCCTCAGTAATGTGCATGAGGCCTGATTCCCTCTTTAAGTTCTGTTAAAAGTTAATGGGATAGTTCAAGAATATTCACAATAAAAATGTTTTGGACACCTGATTTTTGACAAAGACGCCAAAACCATTCAATGGAAAAAAGATAGCATCTTCAACAAATGGTGCTGGTCCAACTGGATGTCTACATGTAGAAAAATGAAAATAGATCCATACTTATCACCCTGCACAAAACTGAAGTCCAAGAGGATCAAAGACCTCAACATAAAACCAGACACATTAAAACGGCTAGAAAAAAAAAGTGGGGAATACCCTAGAACTCATTGGTACAGGAGAAAACTTCCTGTACAGAACACGAACAGCACAGGCTCTAGGAGCAACAATCAATAAATGGGACCTCATGAAACTGAAAAGCTTCTGCAAAGCAAAGACACCGTCATCAAAACAAAGCGACTGCCTACAGATTGGGAAAGAATCTTCACCAACATTTATCTGATAGAGGACTCATATCCAGTATATATAAAGAACTAAAGAAGCTGAAAAGCAGCAAACCAAGTAATCCACTTAAAAAATGGGGTACAGAGCTAAACAGAGAATTCTCTGGAGAGGAATATCGAATGGCAGAGAAGCACTTCAAGAAATGGTCAACCTCATTAGCCATTAGGGAAATGCAAATCAAAACAAAAATGACATTTCACCTTACACCCATGAGAATGGCCAAGATCAAAAACTCAAGTGACAACACATGTTGGAGAGGTTGTGGAGAAAGGGGAACCCTTCTCCACTGCTGGTGGGAATGTAAACTTGTACAACCACTCTGGAAATAAATCTGGCGTGTTCTCAGACAAGTAGGAATAGCGCTTCCCCAAGATCCAGCCATACCACTCCTGGGCATATATCCAAAAGAGGCTCAAGTACACAAAAAGGACATTTGCTCAACCATGTTTGTAGCAGCTTTATTTGTAATAGCCAGAAGCTGGAAACAGCCCAGATGCCCCTCAACTGAAGAATGGATGCAGAAACTGTGGTACATCTATACAATGGAGTATTACTCAGTAATGAAAAAATAAGGAAATCATGAAATTTGCAGGTAAATGGTGGGACCTGGAAAGGATCATCCTGAGTGAGTTGTCCCAAAAGCAAAAAGACACACACGGTATATACTCACTCATATAGACATACAACATAGGACAAACCCACTAAAATCTGTGCATCTTGCCATGGACTGGCCCAGTCGGGCTCCCGTAGTCCGCAGGAGAACAAGGCTTTAGACAGGAAGACACGGTTTCGGCAAAGAATTCACAGACAGAGACACCTTGATGGTTTTGACTCTGCTGCAACTTTACTGAAATCAAGCTAGTATTTTTATAATGATTTCACAAAAGTCACCTTAAAATTGGCATACTTCCCAGAACATTCAGACTTTTACCACGAATACAAAGTTTACATTTTAACTCAAAATGCAGTCAGACATAAAGCAGTACCCACAAGTAAAGGTGGCCTAAAATCCTTTGATCAGAGCAAACAAAGGAAAAGAAACCTCAAATATAGTTTCATTATTGCTAACCAATGAAGAGGAAAGTGAGGAGCTAAGTCAGATGCCTGCCAAAGTCCCTCTCTATATCAAAATCTAACTACACCTTTGTTAACCCTCCTCCCATATGTCCTGCCCAAGATAGATGATCTTCCTTAGGAACAAGACACTGAAGGGAGGGGAAACTCCCGCCAGCTGCACCTCTCATGCTATTATTTCTTAAGAAGGAGCCTATTATTATTTCACTATTCTTAATGCTTATTAATTACTAAATCTAATTCATTACTTTTTTTTAAACTTATTTTTATTACCTTTAACAATCTACTAATGATAAATTTCTTTATAAAGTTAGTTGTGCTGTTTCAGGTGTCACAGAAAAAGATCAAAGAATTCATTATTCCAGCCCCAGAGCCACAACTGAAGAAGCGTAGAAATCTCAGAACATGTCTCTTTTCCAAGTGGGATGAGTTTGCCAGGGACCTTCCAGGGGGCGTATTTCCTGGGAAATCATATCCCCCGCCCTGTAGCTTATGCTACTATGGCGACACTGGCTTGGGTGTAGCACATCTAAAGAAACTAAGCAAGAGAGAGGACCCTAACTAAAACAGTCAATCCCCATCCTGAAAGGCAAAGAGGATGGACAACAGAAGAAGAAGAAAACAGGAAACAACCTAGGAACCTTCTACAGAGGGCTTCTGAAAGCCAGAAGAAGAAAACAGGAAACAAACTAGGAACCTACCACAGAGGGCCTCTGAAAGCCTCTGCCCTACAGACTATCAAAGCAGATGCTGAGCCTGATGGGCAACTGTTGGGCAGAGTGAATGGAATTTTATGTAAGAAGTGGAAAATAGTAAGAGCTGGAGAGGACAAGGTCTCCACAAGGAGAGCAAGAGAACAACGAAATTTGAACACAGGGAACTTCCCAGAGACTCATACTCCAACCAAGGACTATTCATGGAGATAACCTAGAACCCGTGCAGAGATGTAGCCCATGACAGTTCAGTGTCCAAGCGGGTTACATAGTAATGGGAAGAGGGACTGCCTCTGACATAATCTGATTGGCCTGCTCTTTGATCACCTCCCCCTGTGGGGGGAGCAGCCTTACCAGGCCACAGTAGAGGACAATGCAACCACTTTTGATGTGAACTGATAGACTAAGAACAGAAAGGAGAGGAGAACCTCCACTATCAGTGGATTTGGGGAGTGGCATGCATGCAGAAAGGGGAGGGAGGGTGGGTTCGGCAGGGGAGGAGGGAGGGGCTTATGGGGGGATACAAATTGAATAAAGTGCAATTAATAAAAAATGTTTTTCAATTGTCCTCACATACTGCTACATCTATCTATTTCATAATTGACTGTCCTCTAAATGCGCACACTCCAGAAGTAGTGGGGGTCGAACACCACAGAATTTCTATATCCAAAAAAATGAAACAACAACAACAACAACAACAACAACAAAACCCTCAGACATTTTCGACATTTAGCTAGGTTTTACAAGAAGCAATGTACAAAGAGACCTGAAGAGCATGGAAGGCTCTGAAGGGTCTCCATGGAAAGAGACAGGTGGTGGAGCATATTTTACCAAAAAGCAGGGACACTTGATACCTCCCTGCTTGTCTCATAAGGCATTTTGGGCCCTTTTCATCTAATCTTAGTCTCAAGAAGCCTGAAAAAATTACTCACAAGATTGTGGTATCTAAGAGTGACCCCTGATTTGGAGGGACATTTTGACTGGGAGAACAAGCAGCTAGTGACCACATCTCAGCACTCTGGGTCTGAGGCACCCAGGGATTCTGGCTGAAATGCAGGTTCACTGCTTCCCAGCCATCATCATCATATGCCATGGCCGAGAAAGAAAGGCAACTCCATGGCAGTGGGATCATGAGGTAGCTACATGTTTACCTCTCAGTAGACAAGGACACATAGATTATGCATCTCACCTGCACCCCACACTATAGATTCATCTCCTCCAGGAAGGGCCTACTCTCCAAAGGTTTCACAGCCTCCCATTGTAGTGACACCAAATGGGGACCTAGTGTTCAAACATGAGCCTGTGAGGGACACTCTACCTTTAAATATTCACTCTCCAACCTGAACTCCTCTCAGGCAGGTGATGTGGCCCTGTGTCTGGATCCCTTATTGATTCAAGGACTCACACAGTGATAAGTAAAAGTTTTCTAAGACTATCTTTGGCCCTACCCTCAGCCACCTTGTGCCAACCTCACATCCCATTAAATGTACCAAGATACAGGCATGTTCCAACATAAACATTATTTAGTGGTGGAAATAGTTCTGAATGGGCTTCCTGATGTTGTTTGGAAATGAAATAGGATGCCTGTCTTCATCTAAAATTACTCAGTCCTCAGGCCTTGTGTATACCTCGGGGTATGAGGGAAAAATCCTTAAAAATTGTTTGCAAATGCAACAACTGTTACAATGTCACTTAAATTTGTATATGGTTGACAGTGCATTCCTTTCTGCATATACTTAAACGCTTATTTGATTTTGTCATTATTTTTAATATTTTGGGCATGCTTCTCTCTGGATTAGAAAAGGTTGTGGGTCTTCAGTTCTGTCTTATGCTGCATAAAGAGATCATTCACACACTTATACACCTACATTCACGCACAAATATGCATACACATAATACACACATACACACATACACACATACACATACATATTTACAAACATACTCACATGTGCATACATACAGATACACAAACATACACAAATATGCACACAAGTACCCTGAGTTTTTCTAGATTTGGTTTTGTTCTATTTTCTGTCTGGGAGTGAACTTGTATAGTAAAAACATGCAATGAGAAAAATATTTTCTAGTTCTGCTCCTCCCAAGAGACAGGCATAAATGCAAATTATTGTGAATGCTAATTATTACAAAATGATCAGTTTGTCTGTGTTACCATTTCCCCTGGTCTTTCCTCTATCCCTTGTCTCAGGGAGGCAAGTCTCAGAATATTCCAAGTTAGGGATTTAGAATAAATAGTGTGAATTAAGTCCATGGCAGTGATAATCCTTGACAGACAGCATGGCAACTGGGTGAGGGTCCTCCAGAAGGAAGCAGACCCACAGGGAAGGGCAGAGGGAGAGGGAGAGAAGTGTGTGATTTTCTGTGTGGTGAAACAGTGGTAATAGGATAAAGAGGCAGCAGCCATCTTGTGAGCAGAACTGAACAGTGTCAGCAGTGATGCTTGAGCTTTGCGAGCCTTTCCTCCTTCTCCCATCACTATAGCTGGGTGTTGTCATCACACAGGTAAAGTTTCTTCAGCCAGAGGCTACTCTCTCCTCACTGCCCTGCCTGTGTAGGGAGTCACATTTCTGTGTCTAGCATTAAGCTGGATTGCCTCTGTCTTTGTATTAGTCCTCTTTGTAGCTTTTCAAAAGGAAGAATGTGATTATAATCATTATTTACCAAATCCATTCATTCTTATGGGAAATGGGGCACTTCTATCATACTCTTCAAATTCATTTTCCTTGTTTGCATGGAATCTTACTATGGAGTCCAGGCTCTTCTTGAATTTGCAATCCTCCTGTCTCAGCCTTCTACATGCTGGGACTACAAGTAGATGCCACCATGCTAGGCTCAATTTCATTCATCTTGTCATTTATTGTAAAATTTATGTGAGGGCAGTACTCCTTCAGGTCAAGACCTTATCCACTAAAACTATTAAACATATCAACAGTGCTTTGGAGCCAGGCATGTGCTTGCCTGACCTGTGTATAACAGCTCATTTAATTAGGTCCAAAACTCTCTGTGCAGAAGAGGAGCCTACTGACAAGCATTTGGGGTTGGTGTCCTCAAATGCACAGAGTTATTTTGTTTGGGTGTGGGTGTGGGAGGTATATGTGTGGGTGTGGCAGCAGTACACAAAATTTGGAGGTCAGAGTTGATCTTCACCATCTTGGAGGCTTACACAGGCTGGGACATTCCAGGTAGTAGCCCAAAGGTTACAGGTGAGTGAGTTGGATCTAAACTCAGGCCCTCATATTACAGAACAAGTATGAGCCATCTCCCAAGTCCTAGATGTGTAAGAATTTCAACCATAAGTGTTGATGCTGCCTGTACCTGCTTAACATACCCATTATACAGATGGAGGGACTGAGGCAGAAAAGGAGTCAGAGAAACTCTCTTAGTTAAGGGCTTAACCAACATTTTAATAACTATATAGTAGGATTCAAAGTTTGATTTTAAAACATGACACTTAATTAATTCAGCTAAGGAGTGGGCTGGAATGTACAACACTTTGAAAAGCATATGAATTATAGAATTATTTCTGCAAAATTCATTCCAGCACACTAAACTAGTTTCCAATTAGTTAAGTACTTCCAGATTGACTCTGAAGAGGCACTGTCATGTTCTTAATAAATGTTGATGTCTTGGTAAGAAGAGGGAACAAACACGTATTAAAATCCTTAAAATGAAAAAGAGCTGGCTTTTTTGAGGTTGTCAAGTGTCTGACTATTTTTTTTAACGAGTTGTCTTACTCAGAGTTTCTATTGCTGTGGAGGGACCCCATGACCACAGCAACTCTCATAAAGGAGACTGTTTAATTGGGGCTGGTTTACATTTCAGAGGTTTAGTCCATTATCTTCATGGTGGGAAGCTTGAGAGCATGCATGCACACATGGTGTTGGAGAAGGAGCTGAGAGTTCTACATCTGAATCCAAACACAGCATGAAGAAAGACAGAGAAAGACACTGGGTATAGGTTGAGCTTCTGAGACCTCAAAGCTCACCCCCAGTGACATGCTCCCTCCAAAAATGCCACACCTCCTAATAATGCCACTCCCTAGGCATTCATATATATGAATCTCTGGGGACCACCAATGAAGCAGTGGGCTATGGGTAGCTTCGAAAATTTTGCTAAATAGATTCTTCACAGATGCCACCACATTCCAAATGAGTGTAAGACAATTTAGAGTTGAATTCAATTCGCCAAGGTCTGATTGTCCTAAAAAAGGCAATATCAAGAAAGTTTTTGGTGGGAGCTACAAAATAAAAATTTTGATAGAATTCAAATTCAGGATAACACAGACTATAATCCTAATTTTGTTCTAATATGCCTGGACTCTAGGGCCAATCCCAAATATCACAAAAATGAATGAAAAGGTTAATAGAAAATCTGGTCTACATCTAATTTAATACAGATGTTCTTGGGTCTGATTTCTATAATTTACTGTGTTTTTATTTTTTTTTAATCTGGTTGTCTTCTGACCTCCATACATGCAAATGTAGCGAGTGCATGTCCAAATACACAGAGACACACTCATTTCTTTCTCAGTTTGCAGACAAAAAACAAATAAACAAACAAACAAACAAAAAACACTTTTAACCACATGTGTGTTTGACTGATCCTGCCTGCTATTGTCCAATCTCTTTTTCTGCAGTGCTGGGGTTGAACCCAGGGTCTCTCATAAACTTGCATGTGAGCAAGTGTAACACCACCATGAGCTACAGCCGCAGCCCTCCCACCTTGTTTACAGTAGTGGGCCACGTCATCCCTGGGTTTTATACTTTTCATAGGGTGGTGGCAAGCAAACAATAGACCAGGAGAAACTGCACAAACTGTTCTCTCTATAGGCCTACCCTGTGCTGGCACCAGAGTACTTTCCTGTAAGTAATTCAAGGTAACAAGAGAACTCAGGACCAAACACAGCAAAGCCTGAACCCAGAGAATACAAGTACGTATAGAGGTTTGCTATTTCCTGGGAAACTAACCAGACAAGTACCTGGATGTGTATACACCTGTGTTCAATTGCGTATAGAACAGGACTCAGATGATCTATTTAACAAATAAAAACAACAACCTTTATATTTGATAGGATAAAATTCCCTAAAAATGGCTTCAAAGATAGGATTTAAAAATTCCCTTCCCCTCTTCTCTATATGAGGTATCTTTTGTCTCCTCTTGTTTTGCTAGAAGGAAAGAGCACTGTGTACATTTTCTCATCACCCCGCTGTGCATGCTAGAGCTCAGGATCATGTTCACAGCTCACATGTTGTGCTGGGGTCCTGCATGCATTCCTCCCTGCTTCCATCCTTAAAGGAACAGAGCTCAGCAGAGTGGAGCCAGAACTGTTATGCTGGCAGCAGGTGATGGATGCAATGAGGGTGGGGATTGACTGTGTGATGTTGTTAAGCTATGGATCTATTTGGAGGATGTCCGATCAGGGCGATTAGAAAACACCTGAATATAGTGTACAACTCAAAGCTACTATCTTATTTGTGATTGTGAACGCCAAGGATAGGGACAAATAGAAGATATCTATAGGACTGTAAGAAAACACACTGGTCTGACGGTCAAGATTCCCAACATTTGATGCTTTCTGTGACTTGCGGCAACCTATTTAATACTTTGCCCACCATAGTTACTATAGGTTCTCTCAGGTGGCATGGTGGCTCAAACCTGTAATCCCAGCACTGAATAGGTAAGAGGATCAGTTCAATGCCAGGTTCAACTACATGTATGAGTTCCTGTCTCAAAATAAATAACAGCAAGATCAAGGACAACTGAAAGCAACCTGTGTAAATATCCAACCTCTGTATAGTTACTTAGAGATTTTGCTATTAGACACACTTCTGATTTGTTATTATAAGTAGCTCAAACACGCAAAGCATATGCTGCTGCACACACTGAATAACTCAAAGCTGCTGTGAGGAGAAGCATTCTTAAACAGCATCACTGTGGTACAACAGGGCTTACACGAGGAAGCTGATCCTCATCAACTTTTGCAGCAAGTGGCATGACCTTGACACACTCCAGTACTGTAGCAGAAGACCATCTAAACCTCTATGGTTCTCTTTCAGATTTATTTATTTTAAAAGATATATCTTATTGTTAATTATGTGTATGTGTGTCTACGAATATGTGCATCTGTTAGTGCATGTACCTGTGCAGTTCAGCAGGGAGCATCAGCTACCCTGGAGCAGGCGTTATTGACATTGTGAACATCCAGGTATGTGTGTTGGGAACTGAAATTGAGAGCCCCACAAGAGTGATACATGTTTTAACCACTGAGATATCTCTCCAGCTTCTGTTTAGTTGTTTTTCTTCTTTGATACATGGTCTAATGTCTCTCTGATGTCTCTCAGGGAGAAATTGAAGTTGCTATGAAGCACAAGCTGGCCTTGAACTCCTGATCCTCTTGACTCCACTTCTGAAGTCCTGGGATTGCTGATGTGCATCATCGTACTTGGTATCTTTCTGCAGTTTATAAATGTAATTGCACACCCATGTTCAGTGAAACTCTCTAATTTAGGGCTAGTATGATGTACAGGAGACAGAAACACAGGAGTCTAAATGAAGCTATCCATCTAAGCTTGCACACATTCCATTGTAATGGGTGTCATGTATCACTCATGTATCTGTGGTCTGTTGTTCTGTGGAGATCACAGTTGATATTCACAGCAGTTTGACTTCAATTGCACAGTTACTAAAATTTTTTTCTCTTATGTTTAACCTCAACATAGTGAGCTCAACAAAAAAAAAAAAAAAAAAAAACATTAACTGTCTAGTGTACACACTTCTGGAAATATGCTCACTTCCTATTAAAGAGAATGGCTGGTGTCTGTCACTCAACAGATGTTGGAAGTCACTAGGAAGCATATCTTCAAGGAACTTCTATTTCAGAAGGTAAAATCTGTACACATGAGAAAGTTAGTGATCAATGCTGTCTCAGTTTGGGTTTTATTGCTGAGAAGAGTCACCATGTGCATAGCAACTCTTATAAAGGAAAACATTTAATTGTGGCTGGCTTACAATTTCAGAGGTTTAGCCCATTATCTTCATGGTGGGAAGCATGGCAGTGTGCAGGCAGATTTGGTGCTGGAGAAGTTGCTGAGCATTCTTCATTTTGATCCACAAGCAGGAAAGAGGAGACTGGACTCCACAGTGGGTTTGAGCTTGAGCACAGGAGACCTCAAAGCCCACCCTCACAGTGAGACACTTCCTCCATCAAAACCACACTTTCTCTAACAGGGCCACATCTCCTAATAGTGCCACTCCCCTTAGGCCAAGCATTCAAACACAGGATTCTATGTGAGCCATACCTATTCAAACCACCACAACGAACAAGTAAGATGGAATCAAGAGCTACAAGGTAGATGCAAAGTTGTTTGGATTGTAAAAGTGGAGCCTGGGGCTGGCTGGGCAGAGAACAGACTTCCATAGGAGTCTCAGAACATGATTCATGGATGAAGTGCGTCTCTGAAAAAATTTAGTGCAAATAAAGAGATAACTGGGCTTTTGGTACTAATATCGAAAAGCCTGATCAATGTATGAAGAAAGAAAGCAAGGACTGGGGATACCCATCCCCTTCCTTTTGCTTCATATATTAGACTTCATCCTTCAACTCCAGCTAGATAGCTATAAATTCACAGAGTAGCCAGTCACGCTCAACACCACTTGTTGAGGGAATGTTTTATACTCCCTGACATCTGTAAGGGAAGAGAAGGGAATTGTAGTACTTACCGAAGACAAATAAAAACATTGAAAAAAAATGTGTTACTTTTCTTTCTACCCCTTCACTTTCTCACCTAATTACTTGGCTGGAAAGTGTTAGAAGGGGTGAGAGCATGTGAGGGGGTGAGGAAAATGTATTCTGTGCAGGGCCAGAAAGTTCGATTTAGTGTCCAACAGCCAAAAGTTTAGATGGGCCCTACACATCAAGCAAGGTCTGACGTGAGGGAACACTTCCCACAAGGTGGGTGGCATATAAGCACATACAGGTTCAAAAAATGTGTGTCAGTGCAATAAGGCAAATGAGGCTGGGAAAATTTAATGAACATACATTTACTTATCTATGGTCCTCGAAGTCCAAGTGGATGGACTTGGCTTTTCTGTTCAATTCTAGGGTAGCTTTCTGGCTATACTTGAAAATGGTACACAGTATAGTAAGAGCACATATAGAAAGCCAGTTTTTCTCTTTGGACTAGAGTCCACTCTCAAGGGAATGAACCAGGATTCCATGATAACATCTTTAATCCTTCCTAAGAGCATGCAACAGTGACATATTGACCTTTTACAAGACTCCCATCTCTTAAACATTCCATCTCTCTTTAAAACCACCACATTGAGACCAGGCTTCCAACATATGGTCCTTTGAGATAATACTTGTTCCATACCAAAACCAAAGCAAGGAGAAGGCATCAGAGCCTGGGAAGAGTTTCTTAGGTATGTGACTCCTCTATTGAACAACACGATTTTTTAAATTCCTACCTCTGTTTCAAACTTTCAAAAGTTGATAAAATCTCTCTCTCTCTTTATATATATGGTGGTTTTTCAAAACAGGGTTTCTCTGTGCAGCCTTGGCTATCTTGGAACTCACTCCGTACAGGAGTCTGGCCTTTAACATGAGAGCTGCCTGCCTATGCCTCCCAACTGCCTAGATTAAAGGCATGTGCCATCTCTGCCCAGCATATATATGTGTGTGTCTGTATATGTATATATCCAAATATATCTTAATATATATTAAAGCCTTAATATATATATATATATATATATATATATATATATATATATATATATTTCAAACTTTTAGAGCTGCTTTTGGCGAGAGGATGAAACTATTTTATTTAGAGTATTCCATATTCCATAGTTTATTTGCTATAGGAAAGGAAACCCAGAATATTCCAGACAGCCTCTGGGATTTCAGGATATTGAACAGACCAGAATTCTCTATTCCAATCTATGGGATGTTTTAGATTTACACAAATCCATTGTACAAATATCTAGGAATCATTTGTTTGTGTTCCAAGTGGGGAAAGCACAGCAGTGATTGTTAGCCATGATAAAAGCTTACCTAACACAGGTAATTTTTTGAGAACCAATATTAATTTCTTTTCTATTGTGCAAAAACTTGATGCAATACTAACTTATGGAAGAAGGAGTTTATTTGGGTTTAGCGCTCCAGTTTAACCTTACCTAACTTAAGGTTTATGAGTCTGCGATGGCAGAGCAGAGGCATGGGCACAAGCAGAAAGCATGGCATCAGGAACAGGAAGTTGAGAACACACTTCCTGAACCACAAGCATGAAGTAAAAAAGAGTGACCTGGGAAGTAGAGTGAGGTATTAAGCACTCAACACCCACTCCTAGAAATATACTTCCTCCCAAACCTCCTCATCCAGAGTCATCAACTAGAGACCAAGACTTTGGGGGCATTTCTCAATCAAATCTCCATACAGAAAGCTCAGGATCTCACATGTACAAGGCAAATGTTTTGCCTCCAGCATTGTAATCTTTTTACAGAGATTTAAAACATAAAAATGTCTTGTTATTTTTGTTGTTGATGTTTTATGAGTATGTGTGTTTTACCTGCATTAAGGCTAGAAAAGAGCATCAAAATCCTTCAAACAATTTATAGACAGTTGTGCACCACCACGCATTGCTGGGAATTGAACTGTGTGTCCTTGGCTATAATGCAACTCAGTATGTATACCAGGCTAGCCTTGAACTCACAGATCTAACTGCTTCTGCCTTCTGAGTGCTGGGATTGATGGTGCTCACCACTACCACCCAGCTATTTTTTTTTCAGGGTTTCATGTATTTCAGCCTGACTTCAAACTTGCTATTTAGCTGAAGATGATGTAGAGTTCTGATACTTCTGCAATCAACCTACCAGTTGTAGGCTAGCAGGCATTTACAACTATGCCTGATTTGTGCAGTACCAGGAATCAAACTCAGCGTTTCATGAATGCTAGACAAACACTAACATTGGAGGTACGTTCTCCATCTCATAAGATTTACTGAGTGATTGACATATAATTCACACATTAATTTATGTGACATGTCTGGCATAAATGGAGCTTTGTTTTACCCAAGGTAGGTAGAGACAAGCAACAACAGCGTTAGGCTCCTTGGTGACCCAGGCTAACAGGAGATAGATCCAGGACATCTGTAATTGGTTGGCACTTTCAGCTCTGGGAATTCAGAAACTTCAGACCACCTATGGGTGACCCACTGGCAAGCTCTGCCTCACAAAGGTGTTTTAGTTATCCTGTGAAGTATTTATAAGCACAATGATTTGTGATTCCATGCCCATCAGTTTGTTATTATTCTCCACCTGGCATTGTTCACTCTCATACAGTGGTTGTCTGGGGTATTTACCTTTGCAATTTCAGTTTGAGAAGATGCTTTGGCCACATTGTTAGAGCTTCAGCAGTTATTAATCATGAGAGCACCTGTTTGCACCACAACAAAAAGAAGCTGAATACTTGTTCAGCATACTCAGGAAACATTAAGTTCATTTGATTTGTACCTATTGAGTCAGTACAGAGGGAGACAAGCCACGGAGGCACAGAATAACTGGTACTTGGCCGACAGAGTTGAGTTGAGAGAGGCATAGAGACCTCAGAACCAAACATGGCAGGGTCAGGGTGAAGAGTACAGGCATAGCCTGGCATTCTGAGTTTGCTTTCTTTTGCTGTGAATAAACAAAATGACCAAAAGCTGGTTAGTGGAGGAAAGGGTTATCTGGCTTACACTTTTGTGTTATAGTCCAGGCTTGAGGGAAGTCAAAGGAGGATGCAGAAGTCAGGAACTGAAGCAGAGACCACAGAAGAACACTTCTTACTGGTCCACACTTCAGCTGAGTTTCAATAATCGTTCTTATACAGTTCCAAGTTCTCTAGCCTGAGGAACATGCCAAAAGCCCACAGTGGACTATGCCACACTACATCAACTAGAAATCAAGAAGAATGCCCCACAGAATTGCCCACAGGCCAACCTGATGGTAATTCCTCTGTTGAGATTCCCTCTTGTTAGGTGTGTGAAGTTGAGAGCCAAGATGAGTCATCACACACAGTTATGGACTTGGGGTCATTTTTAAATCTGGATTTTAAAAGCAGGTTCCCAGATGAAAATGTGAACATATTCGCTGGGTGTATCTCCCTCACATGAGTTGGAAGAATCATGAAATTCCAAGGATGTTCAGTAATACTTGTGTCTCTTTTGATTTCTCACTCAGGTATTTCTTAAGCAATTGTACTCTTTGAGATGAAATTAGTTATTAGTCTTGTCAAAGCCTCTCTGCATGAAAGTGAGCTGGATAAACAGTTTACTTTTAATAGGCCTTATGGCAAAAGTGACAATGTGTCACCTCATCCTGGGTTTGTTTCTGGTGCTGTTGTCTTCTTGATATGCACACTTTGGTAAAATCTGCTGTCATTTTGAAGAGGTCCACTCTGAGGGCCCCTTTTGGCCAATAGCTAGTAGTGATGTGGTGTCCTTATTATTCCTGGGGAAAGGAATCCTGCCAGTGACCATATCTATGAGCTTGTCATCAGATCCTTCCTAAGTCAATTGGTAACGTGGCTCACAGCCACATCCAACACACTTTGAATATCTGAGATAAGCTCATTCAAGCAGAAGACACAGAGAAGGTGTGGTGGTTTGAATGAGAATGGCTCCCATAGGCTCATATCTTTGAATACTTAGCTGGTCTCCAGTTAGTGGAATTGTTTGAAAAGGATTAGGAGGTTCCATATTGGAGGAAGCATAGATCTGGTGTTGGGCTTTGAGGTGTCAAAAGCGCACACCAGCCGAAATCTCTGTCTTTTTTTCTCTTTCTCTCTTTTCCTCTCTAGGTCTCTGGCTCTCTGCCTGCAACTTTCTTTCTTTTTTCACGTGACTGTAATAAAGATTTTGTTGCGGGAGGATCCTTGTGTTCGCGTGCGTTTCTGCCAGCGAGATGATCACGCGGCTCCCAACACTATGCTGTAATCACAATGGCATTATGACTTTTCAACGGTACAATTCAGGCATCACAAAGATATTGTGACTTCACAAAGCTACTATTGTGATAACGCAAGTGTATTATGACATCACAATGGTACTGGTAGGATATCACAATCGTATTGTGAAATCACAATTGTTTACGATTTTCACAAACAATTGAATTGTGACATCACAATGCTAGTATTGAGACATCAGAAGTGAATTAAGACATCAAACTGTACTAGTAGGACATCACAATAATATTGTGACATCACAATATTACTAGTAAGACATCGTGACATCACAATGGTTTGTGACATCAGTAGAGAATTATGACAGTATACTGAATTGTGACATGATACTATTCTCTAGTCAGAGTAGGATTATGACATTACAATCGTAGTCTTTTCTAGTCATAATGGTATTATAACATCACAATGGTTCTATTGGGATAACAGAAACGAGCTGTAAGAACACAATGCTACTATTGTGATATCACAAGGGAAATGACATCAAAATGGTTCTAGGAGGACATTCCAATCTCATTGTGACATCACACTGGTTTTATTGTGACATTTGTGGAGAATTATGACATAACAATTGAATGGTTACATCACAATAGGACTATTGTGACATCAGAATTGTATTATGATATCACAATATTCAATTGTCTAGTCATAATGGCATTATGATATCACAGTGATAGCACTAGGAAGTCACAACGATATTCACAATGCTACTATTGAATTATGACATCAAAATTGTTCTACCAGTACTTCACAATTGTATTGTGACATCACAATGGTAATAATGTGACATTGATAGACAATTATATTACAAATGAATTATGACATCACAATGGTGGTATTGTGACATAACAATTGTACATCGTCATCACAATGGTAATATTCTGTAGTAACAATGGCATTATAACATCACAGTGGTACCACTTAGGCTATCACAAAGACATTGTGACATCAGGATGCTATTATTGTGATATCGCAAGAGGATTATTACATCATAACGTTACTAGTTGGATATCACAAATGTATTGTGACATCACAATGTTTTGATTCTTGCATCACTCTAGAACAATGACATTACAATTGAATTGTGACATCACAATGCTACTATGTTGACATCAGAAGTGAATTATGACATCACAATGGTAGGGCATCACCATAATGTTGTGAAATTACAATGTTACTAGTAAGACATCACAATCCTATTTTCACATCACAATATTTCGATTGTGATATCACAATTGTTCTATGACATCGCAATGATAATTATTTCATTGGTACACTTTTCTAGTCATAATGGCATCATGGCATCACAATGGTAATATTATTATATCTGAAAGTCATTGTGAAATCGTAATGGTACAATTGTGACATAGCAAGGGAATTATAACAACACAATGGTAATCGTATTGTGTTATCAATTTTTATTATGACATCACAATCGTTTTGCGACATCACAACTTCACGATCGTATTGTGACATCACAATATTGCTATTAGGCCTTCACTAGGGAATTATGAAGTTACAATTGAATTGTGACGTCACAATGGTAATTAGGATATCACAATTGTATTGTGATATCACACTGGTACGATTGTCACATTACCAAGATATCACAATGGACTTGTGACATCATAATTGTAATAGTAGGACATCACGATTATATTGTGACATCAGAATATTTCTATTTTACCACCAATAGGGAATTATGAAGTTACAATTGTATTGTGACATCACAATGGTTCGATTGTGGCATTACTACAATTAAATTGTGATATTCAGAATGGTATTATTGTCACATCACAATTGTACTATGACATCATAATGGTACTATTCTCCTGGCATTATGTCACATCACAATGCTACTACTGTGACATCTCAAGGGATTTATGACATCACAAGTGTACTCGTAGGACATCACAATGAATTTGTCACATTACGATTGTACATTTGTGACATCACTTGAAAATTATTATATTATGATTGAATTGTGACATCACAAGAGTATTATTGTTACATAACAATAGTACCATGGTACTATCATGACATCTTATTGGTATTATTACATCACTATGATACTATTATGATATCACAAAGACATTGTGATATCACAATGATACTCTTGTGACAATGTGTGTGAAAGATTACATCACAATCATACTAGGAAGTCATGTGACATCACAGTGGTACCAGTGAAATCCTATTGGTACAATCATAATGTGACATCACAATGGTACCATTTCGAAATTATAATGGTATTATGACATCACAATGGCTTATTATGACATCACAATGTTACTAGTAGGATATCACAATCTTATCGTGATTTCTCAGTTGTTGGTTTGTGATATCAATAATTGAATTGCGACATCACAATGCTACGACTATGACATTACAATGTTATTATGACATCAAAATGACACTACAAGACATCACAATGGTAATATGATTCCACATTGTTACTAAAAAGAGATCACAATGGTACTATGAGGATATCCCAATGACATTGTGACATTGTAATGGTAGTATGTGACATCACACAAGAATAATGACATCATAATGGTACTAGTAGGACAGGGCAATAGTATTGTCATCAAAATGATACCATTATGACATCACTAGGAAATTATGATATTATACTTAAATGATATCTTTTGTGTTATGATATCACAATAGTAGTATTGTGACATCACAGTGGTATTGTGACAAAGACTATGATAAGTTTGTGACATCACAGTGGTACAATTTTGAGAACACAATGCTATTATTAGGACATCACAATGGTATTATGATATCACATTGAATTTTGACATCACAATTGTACTACTGGGATATCACATTGGTATTTGGATATCTCATTTGCATTATGACATCATAATGGGATTATTGTGAGATCACTATTTTGATATCACAATGAATTATGACATTACAATGGAATTATGACATTACAATTATATGAAATATTCATTATGGACTTAGGACACCATAATGGTAGTATGGTATAATAATGGAATAATGACATCATAATTGCATTTGACATCATAATGTCATCATTAAATCTCAATGTAGTTATCCAATCATAATGGAATTATGACATTATAATGCTATTATCATCTCACAATGGTATTGAGACATTGTAATGTTAAAATTTCCTTATAATGGTATTATGAGATTCTTCTTTTCTCAAGATATCCTAATGGATTCTATGACACTACAATGGTGTTATGACATCACTATGGAATTATTTTGTCATGATCGTGTTGTGACAGCACAATGGAATTGTGACATCAAAATGGTCTTATGACATCTTAATTTTCTCATGATATCCCAACGGTATTATATCGTTATGGTATTATGTTTTCCTAATTATATTGTGACATTAGAAGAGTAAAATATCATCACAATTGAATTATGACATAATAATGTTTATGTGACATCATAATGGTATTATGGCATTATAGTGGAATTAGGACACTATAAAGTTATTGACATCTTTCTTCCCTCATGCTAACCTTATGGAATCTTTGATATCACAAGGATATTATGACATCACAATTCTATGATTCTTCATGGTATTATGACATCACAACAGAGTTATGACAGCATAATGGAATTATGAATTTACTATGTTATTATGATTTATAATATAAAGAGATTATAACATTACAATGGTATTAAGACATCATAATGGTACTATGACATCACAATGGTATTACGACATCACTATGGTATTATGTTTTCTTATTTTTTTTTCTTTTTTTTTTTTTCAATGCAGTTTATTCAGGAACATTGAACAATCCTCGGACCCCGAGGAAAGCCAGCCCACAGCTTAAATAGCCTCTGGGTAGCCAACCCAGGCGTGCCACGGGGGCAATGCAGATAGGTCTACATACATGGAAGCAAGCCAGATCCTCGGCCTTAGCCAAATGTGGAGTTGTTTGTGACAGAGAGCACTCACCATCGGGAAGGTGGAAGGCGGAAACCAGCTCCATCTTTAAGGCATAGCATTCCGCAGCTCTCTACAGTTCCCCCTTTTTGTTTTAGACGCATCAGGCATAACAATGGAATTATCACATTACTGTGGTATTATGTTTTCATAATGATATTAGGACATCATGATGGAATTAGGATATGACATCACAGTATAGTTATGACATCCTGATGGATTCTCGGACCTCAAAGTAGAATTATGACATTATAATGCAATTATGACATCACAATGATAACATGACATAACAATAGATTATAACATCTTAAAGTTATAATAATATCATTACAATGAAATGATATCATTATTCTCCCATTATAACCATATGGATTCTACAATATCACAAGGATATTATGACATCAGAGTTGCATTATTTCTTCATGGTATTATGACATCACCTCAGAATTATGACATCACAGTGGAATTATTACAGCACACAGGTATTATGACATCACAATGGAAAGATGGCATTGTAATGTTATTATGATATATAAAATTATGTTATGAAATCATACTGGAATTATGACATCATAATAGAATATGAATTCATAAAGGGATTATCTCATCACCATGGAATTATGACATCACTATCATATTATGATATCATAATGGTATTATGACATCATGATGGAATTAGGACATGACTTTCTCCTGAGTTGCTAAATACACAGGGACTGGACATTGCACATGTAGATTTTACCTAAGAGTTTTCATCATTTCATAATTATTGTTGTATTGAAGAGAAGGAGCCTTTTATTGGACTTAAAGTGGAAAATGTTGGTATAATGTTCTTTTGGAACCTTACCCTTGTTCATTCAAATGCTGATTTCTCTCCCCCAACTACCTGGGTTCAAATCCAACATTGCATTGTGATGTTTATTCTAAGTATCACCTGTATCAAGTTTGTGTAAACATGCCACCATTTGTTCTCCAATTTTTCAATTAAAACAACCAGCCACGATGCTGGGCAATGTAGAGGATAGGGTACACATCCTGGTTCAGAGTGGGAGCAGAGGAAGGGGTAGGAGGGAGAAGGGAGGAGCCAAAGGAGAGGAGGAGGAGAAGTGGCAGGAGCAGGATCTGGGAGAGAGAGGCTGGAGGAGAGGTCTTGGAAACCATGTGCAGAAATGAACTGGACCTAAGATATCACTAAAAGCAAATATAATGGGTAAAATCTGAATGGGAGGAACTATGGGGGCTTGGAGGTTTAGGATGGAGCAACTATTGCCCAGCGTTGTGTTCTATATTAACAAAATAAATCCTAGTCTCTGTGTGGTGATTTTGGTTAAACAGCTGTTTAGGACTAACAGCAGCTTTACTAAATGATAAATAAATAGTAAATATTAATAAAGTGATACAATAAATGTGCTATACAACTGAACAGAGTTCTAAAATAATATAAAAGGCCAATAAATACTTTTAGAAAGTGTTCAAAATTCCTACTCAGAACTCTTGTTTTATGTTTGGTTTGCTCATCTTGGCAAAACAGGCAGTTAAGAAGTGTTAGGAGTAGCCCAAGCTTTCCCCCTTCTATTTTTGGTACTATTGGCAGAGTATACTAGTAAAGAGAAGAATAATGTATTGGACACTTACTTTTGTTAATTAAACACAGAAATATTAACAAGAGGCATTCAAATGCAGGTTAACTTACCTAAAGTGTGCAATAATCTGGATGGCTGGACAAATGATCCTATGTTTTTTTTTTTTTTTTTTGTAAATGACTCATATCCCAATGAAGGATCAGAAAATAATATGACTTTAGAGAATTAGTTCTTAAATAGGGATATGCACCAAAATTCCTCATGGACCTTTCTCAGAATGCCTACACCATTACCAAAGCCTTCCTACTGAATATTTTGGTTAAGGTCAAGGACATACTTTAATAGTCATGCAAGTGATTCTGATGTACATACATATCACTGCACATCAATTCTTAGACTAAGCAATAAACCAAACTTGGTTCTACAATCAACAATAGTTTGTACTCTGAAGCTTCCATACCATATACAAACCTCATATGAAGTTCTCAGTCAAGAATTTATAAGCAATCCACCTTCCAAGTAATGCCTCAGATCCTGAACCCCAAGCAATTTAAAATACACACAAGCCACGTACTAGCTTTGGGTAAGCAAGTTTTAGAAGATCCAGCTTCTCCACAGAATTCAGAAAAAATGAGCCACTCCATTACTTAACCCTCAACTCTCAGTTTTAATAATGACCCTGCCAGAAAGACTGTAATGACCATGAGCTCAAGCTTTAATTAAAATAGTAATTAAAAAAACCAATTTTTGTACTGTAACATTCAGAGCCTTTTTTTCCAAAACCAACATATTCAAGATAAAAACTTTCTAATTATGTCATATACATTTATGAATCATTTAAAATATAAACATCCAGTAATAAAAAAAATCGTTAGGGCAACCAAAATTTACACTTACCTGTCTCTTCCCTTCCTGACAATCTTTACTTCAAAATAATAAATCCCACAGCCTGCTTGTATTGGATGCGTGGCTTGAACAGATGCTTCAACATTGAGAGTTTTACAATGATCTACATGTGAAACGTGAAAAACAAAGGACAGATGCGATTTTCCAGTGAAAATCTTAAACAATTCAAGAAAATAAGGCACTTAGATGAAATTTAATTTCTCTTCTCATCATTTCAAGTAACTGAAGAAGTGACAAAACATTTAATATTACAACGAATTGAATGTGCAAAATAGCTGCAGCTAGCCAAAAATCTCTTCGCACTATCTCTTGGTTGTATTAAGATTTCAGAATCTAGCCAAGCGTTGGTGGCACAAACATTTAATCCCAGCACTGGGGAGGCAGAGGCAGGGAGATCTCTGTGAGTTAGAGGCTAACCTGGTCTTCAGAGTAAGTTCCAGGAAAGCCAGGGCTACACAGAAAACTCTCATCTAAAAAGAGTTTTCAAGAAAAAAAAAATGTCAGCTTAGTCAGAAGCTAAGCAAGGAGGTCCCTGGTTAAGATGATCAACCCTTTCTTAGAAAAGCCAACAGGATAGAAATCAGAAAGAGAGAAAGCAGGGAACATCACAGAGCCTACCACAGAGGACCTCTGCCTTTACCCTGCCGGGCATCCAGGCAGATGCTGAGACTCATAGCCAAACTTTGGGCAGAATGCAGGGAATCTAATGAAGGAAGGGGGAGAGAGAAAGACATGGAGAGGACAGGAGCTCCACAAGGAGAGCAACTAACCAAAAAATCTGGGCAAAGGAGTCATTTCTGAGACTGATACTCCAACTAAGGACCAGGCATGGAGATGACCTAGAACCGCTGCACAGATTTAGCCCATGGCAACTCAGTCTTCAAGTGGGTTCCCTAATAATGGGAAGAGGAAATGTCTCTGAACTGAAATCAGTGGCTGGCTCTGGAGTCACCTTACCAGGCCACAGAGGAAGACATTGCAGCCACTCCTGATGAAACCTGATAGGCTACAGTGAGATGGAAGGGGAGGAGGACCTCTTCTAGAAGTGGACATGGGGAGGGATATGAGAGGAGTTGAAGGAGAGAGAGTGGAATTGGTAGGGGATGAGGAAGGAGGCTACACCTGGGATACAAATGAATAAACTGTAATTAATAAAAAAATTCAGACTCTGAACACAATGAGTATGGGCTGTGGCTGTTAAATGTTTTTTAAGATGTTTTAAAAAGATTTTTTTTTTCATGTGGGAGTGAATGAATGTCTGCATGTATGTATCCCACCTCTGTGCCTGCTGCCTAAAGGCCATAAGAATATGTTTGATCCCTTGGAACTGCAGTTATTATAGTTTATTGTGACGTTGTCTTGTGGGTGCTGAGAATCTAACCCAAATCCTCTACAAAAACTATTGAATCATCTCTCCGTTTCATAAACTAGAGAAATTTAAGGCTATAATTTTCAGTTATTCTGGATTGGAAGCACATGAGAACATGATCTTAATTTTGTCGGATTAGATCTGCATTTAATTTGTAATATTCTTGTACATTCTTTTGCAAAACAGACCACTTTTTAAACTGGGGATATTTGTATGATGGCATACTATTAAATAAACTACATTATTAGGCAAATCTCATCAAGAATTTATAATTCTGTTCTTTGATATATTCTTATCATTTGTGAATAAAGACTAATCCACAATTATGTTGGTTTGATTGTTTTTGTTTTCAAGATGTCATTTGGTCTATAACACAGCTTTTCTCAATACTCTGAAAAATGTTAAAAGCTTAGCAAAATGGAAAGCACTTAAACAGAAAGATCTGATATTTTAACAGAAGTATATCCCTAAAGTGCACAGCAAGCCACTATGTTAAGCCATCAGGGCAACAAGGAAAGGGACACAGGTTAGAGGTGTCAAGAAAGTTTCCTATATGAGTACAGATTCACCCATTCACTTCCAGCACATATGTCCAGCAGTATGGGAAGTTAACAGAATCAGAATTGGCATTAGAAAATTAGCCCACAATCCCATAGGATATGAATTTATCAACTAGAGTTCAAAATGTAGTTTGCTTTGCCTTCACTTAGACTTCATTAATTCAAAAGTTACTGAGGTCAATACTTTCTCCCCTTCCCTGAGGATATTTCAAATATGTTATGCAATGAAGATTATTTTATCAAGTTGGGTAGGGTGGTTCACATCTAAATGTCAGCACTTGGGAGTTAGAAGCAGAAAATTAGGAATTCAAAGTTGCTTTCAGCTACACATAGTGACTTCAAGGACAGCTTGGGCTACATGAGGCCCTATCATAGTGGTTCTCAACCTTCCTAATTCTGAGACCCTAAATTTAACAGAGTTCCTCATGTTGTGGTGAACCCCAACCATAAAATTACTTCATTGCTGTTTTGTAACCATATTTTTGTTACATTTATAAATCATAATGTAAATATACAGGTTATCTAATATGAAACCCATGTGAAAGACTCATTTGATCCCCAAAGGGGTTGTGACTCATATTTTGAGAGCTGCTGCCCCATCAAAAAGTACAAAGGAGAAAGGTGAGTGGAGAGCACAAAGAAAATGAGAAAGGGTGGAAAGTGCCTAGATTATTTTGTCAAGCTGGGCCTGGTATTGTTGAACTATCACCCAGCTCCTTCATGTACTGATGGAGGCAGCTTGCAAAATCAATGACTACATGGGCAACTTATATAGACCCTGTCTCAAAAAATTAAAACAGGCTAGGAATGTAGCACAACAGTAAGCCATTTAGCCAGAATGCATTGAAACGCTACTTAAAAAATAAAAATCACATTCTGCATTCTACCCTGGAGTTTTTGCCTGTCTCCTAAATGATTTTTAAAATTTGTGTTCGTTACAGTTCTTGGTATTATAAAGTTCTATGGTTTGCCTAAGACTCAATGCCATGTATACACAAGTACACTACCACAAGCACACAAGATATTTTTACTGTCTGAGAATACCCTCTATACTTAGTCTATTTGATCCCATTCCTTGGACAACCACACGTTTTCACTGCCTCTACTCTTTTACCCTTTCTACTTAGTCCTTTTAGACAGGTTGCCTTCACTTAGGAATATGGAGTTCAAATTCAACATGTCTGCATGACCTGATGGCTCACTTCATTAGTCATTGATCATATTCCATTACATCAAACTTCCTGGGTGTCTTGATCCCATCTGTCACTAATTACTGAAAGATATCTTGGTTGCTATCACTTTAAAGATCATCAGTAAATTTGGTGCAAACATTGATCATCAGAGAAGATTTAGGTATTCAGATGTGCTAGGTAAATATTTGGGTATGCTGCCAATGGGAAGTAGGATAAACATATAGTTTGCTGTGTTAGTACAGCCAAACATCTCCAAAGTGGCCATACCATTGTGAATCCCCACTAACAATAATTGGAGGTTTTGTTGTTAGGTAGCCACACCAATTCCTGGCACACTCTCAGGTTATGGTTATAATTTAGTCATTCTAACATTCTAACATGTGTATTTCCAGTTTGTGGTTTGGGGTTTGTTTTGTTTTTAAAGAGGCTTTTCATTTCAATTAAGTAGGTGTCAAGAATACACCTTCAAGAAGACTATAAGGCTGCAGAGTCAGACATGTGCAATGCTAGCACAAACACCAGTGGGGACTGACCTAGGCTTGCAGATCGTTAGAGCTGTGACAGCTGTGTTGTTACAAAGTTCCACACTCCTAAGTAATTACCCTATCGTCACCCTCCCAGGGTCCTGTTATTTCTAATGCACAGTTGTATGGAAAACAAGGTTTTCTCCACAATGCTTTTCTGGCATTGCAGCAGAAATGCCTGTTGTATTCTTATAGGACACACTATCTGAAGACTTCACTTTTAATGTTTATCTAATTCTCTGAATCTTTCCCTGAGATTTTTTTTTCTTCTTCCAGGACAAGCTTACCCAAGAATCTCTTAAAAGGCCTCAAATGCCCTTGATTTCCTTCATAAGCCTATACTTCTACCATCCTTACCAGAAAAGCCATGGCCATAATAATCAAATTGTTATTAGAGAATAGTACCATTGTGATGTCATAGTACAATTATGAGGTCACAATAGCACCATTGAGATACCCCAATTGAACTGTAATATCATAATTCTCCAGTGATGTCTCGATCAAAAAATTGTGATGTAACAATATAATTGTGATGTCCTATTCGTACCATTGTGATATCACATTTCAATTGTGATGGCTTGTCAATAGCAATGTGATGTCCTAATTAAATTTTAATGTCACAATTGTACAATTGTGACATCACAATATGATTGTGGTGTTCTTCTACTACCATTGTGATGCCATAATTTCCTTGAGATATCAAAATAGTAGCATTGTGATATCAGAATGTCTTTGTGATATCCTAATAGAACCATTGTGATGTCATAATGATATTGTGACTACAGGATAGTACCATTGTGACATCATAGTACAATTGTAATGTCACAGTAGTACCATTGTTGTATCACAATTCAATTATAATATAATAATTCTCTAGTGATGTCAAATCCAACCATTGTGATGTCACAATATGATTGTGATGTCCTACTGGTAACACTGTGATGTCAAAATGTCATGGTGATGTCTTGGTAGTGCCATTGTGATTTCATCATAAAATTGTGATGCCACAATCCAACACTTGTGATAACTCACTACATCTGTCATGTCCTATTAGTACGCTTATGATATCACAATACGATTGTGAGGTTGTACTACTACTACTGTTGTGTTGTCATAATTCCCTTGCGATTTCACAATAGTAGCATTGTGATGTCGCAGTGTCTTTATAATATCATAATAGTACCATTGTGGTATCATAATGCCATTGTAACTAGAGAATAGTATAATTGTGATGTTATTGTACAATTGTGATGTCATGGTTGTACCATTGTGATGTCACAATGGTACCATTCTGATGTCACAAGACAATTGTGATGTCACTATTTTACCATTCTGATGTCAAAATTCAATTGGAATGTCATAATTTTCTAGCAATGTCCCAAACGAACCATTGAGATGTCACTATAAGATTGTGATACCTTTCTAGTACAGTTAAGGTGTCACAATGTAAAGTCATCATTCCCAAGTGATGGCCCAATAGAAACATTGTGGTGTCACAATGTGATTGTGATGTCCTACTAGTAACATTGGGCCGTTACAGTACAACTGTGATGTCTTAGAAGTACCATTTTGTTGTCAAGGTAAAATTATGATGTCACAATCGTACCATTGTGAAATCACAATGTGATTGTGATGTTCTACTAGTACGATTTTGGTGTCATAACTCCCTTGGGATGTCACTGTGGTAGCATTGTGATGTCCCAATATTCTTGTGCCTTCATAATAGTACCTTTGTGATGTCATATTGCCATTGTGAGTAGAGAATAGTACAACTGTGATGTCCTGTCACAATTGTACCATTGTGATATCACAATTCAATTGTAATGTCATTATTCTCTAGTGATGTCAAAATTGAACCCTTCTGATGTGATTGTGATGTCCTACTACTAACATTGAGATGTCACCATACTGCTGTGATTTCACCGTAGTAACATTGTGAGGTCATCGTAAAACTGTGATGTTAAAATTGCACCTTTGTGATGTCACAATACTATTGTGATGTTCTGCAAGTACCATTGTGATGTCACTATTGAATTCTTACTACTGAATTTCCTAGTGATGGCCCAATGGAAACATTGTGATGTCACAATACGATTGTGATGTTCTCCTACTACCATTGTGATGTCATGAATCCCTTGCAATGTGAAAATAATAGTACTGAGATGTCAAAATTGCTTTGTGATATCCTAATAGAACCATTGTGAAGTCACAATTCATTTTTTAATTTTTTAATTTTTTTAATTTTATTTTTTTTCTTATCAGTTACATTTTATTAACTGTATCCCAGCCGTGTCCTGCTCCCTCATTCCCTCCCAATCCCACCCTCCCTCCCTCATCTCCACCGTGCACCTTTCCAAGTCCACTGATGGGGGGGACCTCCTCCCCATTCATCTGATCCTGTTTTATCAGGTATCATCAGGACTGGCTGCAATGTCCTCCTCTGTGGCCTAACAGGACTGCTCCTCCCTTGGGGGGTGGGGAGGTCAAAGAGCCAGTCATTGAGTTCCTGTTAGAAATAGTCCTTGTTCCCCTCACTATGGGAAACCAATTGGTTACTGAGCTACCACGGGCTACATCTGAGCAGAGGTTCTAGGTTATATCTATACATGGTCCTTGGTTGAATGTCAGTCTCAGAAAAGACCCTGTTCCCAGATATATTTGGTCCTTGTGGAGCTCTAATCCTTTCCCCATCATACTAACTCCCCTTCTTTCATATGATTCCCTGTACTCTGCCGAAGGTTTGGTCATGAGTCTTTGTATCTACTTTGAAAACACTGCTAGTTAGAGACTTTCAGATGCGCTCAGTAGACTCCTGTCATATGTTCAATGCACATCCCATCTATCTTTCTAAATGAGGATTGATCATCTTACCCCATGTCCGCTCTCTTGATTATCTTTTGTAGGTGTATAGATTTCATTATGTTTATCATATCTTATAGGTCTATATAACTGAGTATATACCGTGTTTGTCTTTCTCCTTCTGGGATATTTCATTCAGAATGATCTTTTCTAGATCCCACCATTGGCCTGCAAATTTCATGATTTCCTCCTTTTTAATTACTGGGTAGTATTCCATTGTGTAAAAATACCACAAATTCTGTACCCATTCTTCCGTTGATGGACATCTGGGTTGTTTCCAGGTTCTGGCTATTACAAATAAAGCTGCTATAAACATGGTTCAGCAAGTATCTCTTTTATGTACTTGAGCAAAGTTTGGGTATTGACCTAGCAGTGGTATAGCTGGGTCTTGAGGAAGCACTATTCCTAATTATCTGAGAAAGCACCAGATAGATTTCCAAAGTGGTTGTACCAGTTTACATTCCCACCAGCAGTGGAGGAGGGTTCCCCTTTCTCCACAACCTCTCCAGCATGTGTTGTCACTTGAGTTTTTCATCTTGGCCATTCTGATGGGTGTGAGGTGAAATCTCTGGGTCGTTTTGATTTGCATTTCCCTGATGGCTAATGAGGTTGAGCATTTCTTTAAGTGCTTCTCTGCCATTCTATATTCCTCTACAGAGAATTCTCTGTTTAGCTATGTTCCCCATTTTTTAATTGGATTACTTGGTTTGCTGCTTTTCAGCTTCTTTAGTTCTTTGTATATACTGGATATTAGTCCTCTGTCAGATAAAGGGTTAGTGAAGATTCTTTCCCAATCTGTAGGCAGTCATTGTGTTTTGATGATGGTGTCCTTTGCTTTACAGAAGCTTTTCAGTTTCATGAGGTCCCATTTATTGATTGTTGCTCTTAGAGCTTGTGCTGTTGGTGTTCTGTTCAGGAAGTTGTCTCCGGTGCCAATGAGTTCTAGGCTGTTCCCCACTTTTTCTTCTAACAGATTTAGAGTATCCGGTTTTATGTTGAGGTCTTTGTTCCACAAGGACTTTAGCTTTGTGCAGAGTGATAAATATGGATCTATTTTCCTTTTTCTGTATGTTGACATCCAGTTGGACCAGCACTATTTATTGAAGATGCTGTCTTATTTCCTTTGAATGGTTTTGGCTTCTTTGTCAAAAATCGAGTATTCATAAGTGTGTGGAAGACCCAGTTCATTTCTGGGTGGTCTATGTGGTTCCATTGATCCTCCTTTCTGGTTTTATGCCAATACCATGCAGTTTTTATTACTATTGCTCTGTAGTACAACTTGAGATCAGGGATGGAGATACCTCCAGATGATCTGTTGTTGTACAGGATTGTTTTGGAGGTTCTGGGTTTTTTGTTTCTCCATAGGAAGCTGAGAATCTTTTTTTTCAAGGTCTGTAACTAATTGAGTTGGTATTTTGATGGGAATTGCATTGCATCTGTAGATTGCTTTTTGCAGTATGTCCATTTTCACAATGTCAATCCTACCAATCCATGAGCACGGGAGATCTTTCCATCTTCTGATATCTTCTTCAATTTCTTTCTTCAGAGACTTGAAGTTTTTCTCAAACAGGTCTTTCACTTGCTTGGTTAGTGTCACCCCAAGGTACTTTATGTTATTAGTGGCTATTGTGAAGGATGTTGTTTCTCTAATTTCTTTCTTGGCCCTTTTGTCTTTGGTATACAACAGGGCTTCTGATTTTTTTGAATTGTTGATTTTGTATCCTGCCACTTTGCTGAAGGTGTTTATCAGCTGGAGGAGTTCTCTGGTTGAATTTTGGGGTCGCTCATGTGTACTATCATATCATCTGCAAATAGTGACACTTTGACCTCTTTCTTTCTGATTTGTATCCCCTTGATCTCCTTTAGTTGTCTTATTTCTCTGGCTAGGACTTCAAGTACTATGTTAAAGAGGTAGGGAGAGAGTGGGCAGCCTTGTCTTGTCCCTGATTTCAGTGGGATTGATTTAAGTTTCTCTCCATTGAGTTTGATGTTGGCTATAGACTTGCTATATATTGCCTTTACTATGTTTAGATATGTGCCTTGTATCCCTGATCTCTCCAAGACTTTAAACATGAATGGGTGTTGGACTTTGTCAAATGCTTTTTCAGCATCTAAGGAGATGATCATGTGGTTTTTCTGTTTCATTTTGTTTATGTGGTGGACTACATTGATGGATTTCCGTATGTTTAACCACCCTTGCATGCCTGGGATGAAGCCTACTTGGTCATGGTGGATGATATCTTTGATATGTTCTTGGATTCGGTTTGCATGTATTTTATTGAGTATTTTTGCGTCAATGTTCATAAGAGAGATAGGCCTGAAGTTCTCTTTTTTTTTTTTTTGTTGGGTCTTTGTGTGGTTTAGGTATTAAGGTGACTGTGGCTTCATAGAATGAGTTTGGTAGTGTTCCTTCTGCTTCTATTTTGTGGAATAGCTTGAGGAGAATTGGAGTTAGCACTTCTTTGAAGGTCTTGTAGAATTCTGCGCTGAAGCCATCTGGTCCAGGGCTTTTTTTGGAGGGGAGACTGTTAATGACTGCTTCGATTTCCTTGGGAGATATAGGGCTATTCAGTCTTTCTACCTCATCTTGACTTAGTTTTGGTACATGGAATCTTTCAAGAAAATTATCCATTTCATTTAGATTTTCAAATTTTGTGGCATATAGGCTTTTGTAGTATGACCTAATAATTGTTTGGATTTCCTCAGTGTCTGTGGTTATGTCCCCATTTTCATTTCTGATTTTGCTGATCTGGATAGTTTCTCTCTGCTTTTTAGTTAGTTTGGCAAAGGGTTTGTCTATCTTGTTGATTTTCTCAAAGAACCAGCTTTTTGTTTCATTGATTCTTTGGATAGTTTTATTTGTTTCTAGTTGATTGATTTCAGCCCTTAGTTTGATTATTTCCAGCCGTCTGCTCCTCTTGGGTGTATCTGCTTCTTTTTTTTTTCTAGGGTTTTCGGTTGGGCCATTAAGTTGTCTGTATGTGATGTTACGAATTTCTTCTTGCAGGCACTTAGTGCTATAAATTTTCCTCTGAGCACTGCTTTCAATGTGTCCCATAAATTTGGGTATGTTGTGCCTTCATTTTCATTGAATTCTAGGAAGTCTTTAATTTCTTTCTTTATTTCTTCCTTAACCCAGCTGTCCTTGAGTAACAAGTTGTTCAGTTTCCGTGTGCGTGTAGGCTGTTTGTTGTTGAGGTCCACGTTTAGTCCATGGTGGTCAGATAGAATACAAGGGTTTATTTCAATCTTTTTGTGTCTGTTGAGGCTTGCTTTATGACCAACTATATGGTCTATTTTGGAGAAGGTTCCATGCGGTGCTGAAAAGAAGGTATACTCTTTTGAGTTTGGATGAAAAGAGCTGTAGTCGTCTATTAGGTCCATTTGACTTAGGGACTCTGTAAATGTTTTTATTTCCCTATTTGTTTTCTGTCTATTTGATCTGTCCCTTGTTGAGAGTGGAGTGTTGAAGTCTCCCACTATTAAGGTATTAGGACCGATGCGTGATTTAAGCTTTAATTTCATTTACAAATGTAGGCGCTCTTGTATTTGGGGCCTAGATATTCAAAATTGTGATGGTGGATTTTTCCTTTGATGAGAATATAGTGGCCTTCCTTATCTTTTTTGATTAACTTGGGTTGAAAGTCTATTTTATTAGATATTAGGATGGCTACTCCAGCTTGTTTTCTGGAACCATTTGCTTGAAAAACATTTTTCCAGCCCGTTACTCTGAGGTAGTGTTTATCTTTGTTGCATAGGTGTGTTTCTTGGATGCAACAGAATGTTGGATCCTGTTTCCGCAACCATTCTGTTAGTCTGTGTCTTTTTATTGGGGAGTTGAGTCCGTTGATGCTGATAGATGCTAGTGACCAACAATTGTTACTTACTTTTGATGTGGGGTTGGTGGTGTCACTGAGTTTCATTGCTTGTATTCTTTTGATTTTTTTTGTTGTTGTTGTATAGTTATCTATTTCCTCTGTTTCCTTAGATGTAGTTGTTTTCTTTGCTTTGGAGTTTCCCTTCTAGTAACTTCTGTAGAGCTGGGTTACTATGTAGATATTGTTTAAATTTCGTTTTGTCATGGAATATTTTGAATTCTCCGTCTATGTTGATTGAAAGTTTTGCTGGGTGTAGTAGTCTGGGTTGGAATCTGTGGTCCCATAAGGACTGTTTGATTTCTGTCCAGGCCCTTCTGGCTTTCATAGTTTCTGTTGAGAAATCTGGCATGATTCTGATAGGTCTACCTTCATATGTTACTTGGCCTTTTTCCCTTGCTGCTTTTAGAAATTTTTCTTTGTTCTGTAGGTTCAGTGTTTTGCCTATGATGTGATGTGAAGAATTTCCTTTCTGGTCTAGTCTACTTGGTGTTCTGTAGACCTCTTGTATGTTTATGGCCATCTCCTTCTTTAAGTTGGGAAAGTTTTCTTCTATAATTTTCTTGAAAATATTTTCCGGACCTTTGAGCCTGATGTCTTCTTTTTCTTCTACTCCTATTATTCTTAGCTTTTGTCTTTTCATGGTGTCCTTGATTTCTTGGATGTTTTGTGTTTGGAACTTTTCTGATTTTATTTTTTCTTTGAGAGATGTGTCAATTTCTGCAAGTGTATCTTCGGCTCCTGATATTCTTTCTTCCACCTCTTGTGTTCTGTTGGTGATGCTTACCTTTGTAGTTCCCGATCTTTTCTCTATGTTCTCCAGCTCCTAGTTTTTCTCTATTTGTATTTTCTTTATTGATTCTAATTCTGTTTTCATGTCTTGCACCATTTCCTTCATCTTTTTGAATGTGGAGTCCTGCTTTTCAATGACAGCTTCTATTTTTTTGTCCATTTCCTCTCTATGTATCACTAATTGTGCCTCTACTTCTTTGGCTATAATTGCCTGTATTTCTATGAGACCTTTGTTTATTTCTTCTTTATTGCCTTCATTTGTGTGGACATTTCTTTGAGAGCTTTGTGCATTTCTTCTTTGTTTGCCTCAATTTTTGTGGTCATTTCTCTGAGAGCTTGATTTGTTTCCTCTTGGTTTGTCTCGATTTCTTGGCTATTTCTCTGAGGGCTTTGTTCATTTCATCTTTATGGGCGTCTAATAGCTGGAGAAACATAGTTTTGGGGTCATTTTCTTGTATATCTAGTGAATTGAAGTGTCCATAGTTTTGTGGGGTTGCTGGTGAGGTCATTATGTCCTGATTTTTGTTGGGAGTGTTCTTACATCTCCCTCTAGCCATCTAGTTATTTATAACCCTCACTGTTCCTCGAGTTTGTAGTTCGGGCTATGATTGTCTCTTTTTGTTTTCTGGACTGTTTTTTTTTTTTTTTTTTTTTTTTTCAGGAAGATGAGAGAGGTTCACTGGTTTGGGAGTATGCGTTGTGGTTTCAGTTTTGCCTAAGTAAGGAATATGACGCTGGCGCTATTGGCATGAGCTTTTAGCAGGCACAGTGTGCATGTGCGGATTCGTTGACTATTGCAGTGGCCTTTAGTTCTGTCTGAGATCCAGGGATTGCTTTCCTGGATTACACTGGTGGACCCACAAGGCAGAGGCTTCAACGTTGGGGTTGCTATCCCAAGAATCCGTATGATGCCCACACTAGGGGTGTGTAGCAGGGATCTCGTCTGGTTGCTTCTGTGGAGAGGTCCTGGGTCTGGGGCAAACTCTCCCTAGAAGGCTTACTCACCCTCTTGCAGGACCAGTTGGAATGCACAGGGGTTCCCCTTGCTCTCTACTCTCTGATTTGGTCCTGCTGCAGAAAATGCGCGGGTAGGCTAACAGTCAGCTCTGTGACACTGTGGCTGCAGGACTCGGTGTCCACCTTCCCTGTGTGCTGCCTCTCTGTGCTTTCCCTCTGCCAGGAGGGGTTATGTTGACTGGTCCCAGGTAGCGCGGGAAAGAGTTAGGTTGAGTGTTCTCAATCCCAGATCCCAGGCCCAGATCTCTCTGCCAGAAGCAGCCTGGCGGAAGAACCTATGTTTGCTGATCCCGAGGAGTACCAAGTAGGGTTGAGTGTCCTCAGATCCAGAGCTTGGGTTTCTCTGCTAGGGGTAACTGGGTGTGCTGGAGAGGGGGTGCTGTGTCCTGTGGCAGGCTGCCTCTCTGTCCTTCCCCTCTGACCTTCCCCTCCGCTAGGGCAAGCTTATGGCGGTGCTCTCAGGGGAGTGCCAGAAGGGGTTGGGACTTTTCAGTCCGATCCTGAGCCGGGATTTCTCTGCCAGGGGTTGGGGGGTGGGGGGCGCCGGTGATAGGACTTGGTGTTAGACCTTATTGTGCTGGACCCAGGAGAATCTCAGGATGTGTTGAATGACCACAGTCCCAGATCCCGAGCTGAAGTTTGTTTGCTAGGAGCAGCTGGCAGCACTGGGGTCCCGGCACTGTGAAGCTGCTGTGCACCTCTTTATCTTTCCGCTCCGCCGCAGCAGTGTTAAGTCGGCATTTGGGGGAGTGCCTGAAAGGATTGGGTTTTCTCAGCCCCAATCTTGGGTTGGGGTACCGACAATGTGGTCTGTGGCAGATTCTGCTGGACGCCTCCTGCCTCCTCCGAAGAGGGAGTAGGGATTTTGAGCTGGGCGTGCAGCTGTTCTCCATGCATGGCGGAATCTCAGTTGTGATGGCAGCAGGTACCCATGGTCATCGAGACCTTCCAGGGAAACACTGGGTGACCCGTGATCAGTCTCGCAACTTTCCTTCCCCGTGGGGTTTTCTTGCGACTGGGACTCCCAGTTTCTGGCACCCTTGTGCCCACCAATCAGCCTGGGAAAGTGATCGGGACATGCAGGCTTGAGGCTCCAGCCCTGAGATCCAAAGCCCGCGTTACCCGTGATCTCTTCAGGGTTCTGGCTGTGTGGTCCGAGAGTGCACCCGACCGATTCCCACGCTGTGGGAGCCTCCCCTCACCTGGGAAACATGATCGCTGTAGTTTTAGGGCCCAGAGTTCAGTCTCCTGGTCGCTGCACGGAGAGTGTTGTCCCGCTTCTCAGATACAGTGCTCTCCTGGCGCCACCATCTTGCCCCCCCATACAATTTTAATGTCATGATTCTGTAGTAATGTCCCAATAGACACATTGCAATGTGATATTACGATTGTGATGTGCTACTAGTGACATTGTGATGTCACAATACCATTGTGATGTCTTGGTAGAATTGTAATATCATAATATTGTGATGTCACAATCATACCATTCTGATTTCAAAATATGATTGTGATGTCCTACTAGTTTACAGTTGTGATGTCATAATTCCCTTGCGATGTCACAATAGTACCATTGTGATGTCAGAATGCCATTTTTGACTAGAGAAATGTACCATTATAACAGGTCATAGTACAATTGTGATGTTACAATCGTACTATAGTGGTTTCACAATAAGATTGTGATGTCCTACTAATACGACTATGATATCATAATTCCCTTGCGATGTCACAAGAGTAGCATTGTGATGTCAAAATACCTTTGTGATATATTAGTACTGTACTGATAACATAATGCCATTGTTAAGTCATACTACAATTGTGATGTCACAATAGTAACATTTGATGTCACAATTCAATTGTAATGCCATAATTCACTAGTGATGTCACAGTTGAACCATTATGATGTCAAAATACGACTGTGATATTCTACTAATACCACTGTGATTTCTCCATATGATTGTGATGTCCTAGTAGTACCATTGTGAGGTCATAAAAATTGTGATGTCCCAATCGCAACAATGTGATGTCATAAGGCCATGTGACAGGAGAATAATACCATTGTGATGTCATAATACAATTGTGATATCACAATATTACCCTTGTATTGTCACAATACAATTCTGATGTCCTACTAGTACTGTTGTGGTGTCAGAATGTTTTGTGATATCCTAATAGTACTGTTGTGATGTCATAATGCCATTGTGATAAGAGAATAGTACATTGTGATATCATACTTCAACTGTCATTTTCCAATACTACCATTGTGATGTCACAATAAGATTCTGTTGTCCTACGTGTTCCATTGTGATGGCATAATACACTTGTGATATCAGTAGCATTGTTATGTCACAATATTTTGTAATATCCTTATAGTACCATTTGATGTCATAATTCCCTTGTGACTACAGAATATTACATTTTGATGTCATAGTAAAATTGTGATGTCACAATAGTACTATTGTGGTGTCTCAAGTCAATGGTAATGTCATAATTCTCTAGTAATGACACAATCACAAAATTGTGATATCACAATACTATTGTGATGTTCTACTAGTATCATTGTGATTTCATAATATACTTGTGATGTCACAATAGTAGCTTTGTGATGTCACAAAGACATTGTGATATCCTACTAGTACCATTGTGATGTCATAGTACAATTGGGATTTCACAAGAGTACCATTGTGATGTCACAAGTCAATTGAAATATAATTCTCTAGTAATGTCAAAATCACTAAATTGTGATGTCACAATAAGATCGTGATATTCTCCTAGTACCATTGTTATGTAATAATAGCATTGCAATGTCACAATAGTAGCTTTCTGAAATCACATTGTCTTTGTGATGTCCTAATATTACCATTGAGGTGTCATAATACCATTGTGACAAGACAGTAGTACCATTGTGATGTCATAGTATAATTTTGTTGTCACAACAGTACGATTGTGATGTCTAAAGTCAATGGTAATGTCATAATTCTCTAGTGATGTCATTATCGAACCATTTATATGTCACAAATAGATTGTAATGTCCCACTACTATCACTGTTATGTCTTGAAACACTAGCGATGTCACAATAGTAGCATTGTGATGTCACACTCTCTTTTTGATATCCTAACAGTACAATTGTGATGTCATAATGCCATTGTGACTAGAGAATAGTTCCTTAGAGAAATCATAGTACAATTTTGATGTCAAAATAGTCCCATTGTAATGGGACAATTCAATTGTAATGTAATAATTCTCTAGTGAAGTCACAAATGAAATATTGTGGTGTCACACTGTGAATGTGATCTCCTGTTAGAATGATTATCATGTCATAATACACATGCGATGTGACAGTAGTAACATTGTGATGTTACAATGTCTTTGTGATATTGTACTAGTAGTACTGAGATGTCATAATGCCATTGTAACTAGAGAATAGTACCATTGTGATATCATAGTACAATTGTGATGTCACAATTGTCAAATGTCATAATTCTCTGGTGAAGTCACATTGGAAACATTGTGATGTCACAATATGATTCTGATCTCCTGCTAGTACCATTGTCATGTCATAAAGCACTTGCGATGCCACCATAGTAACATTATGTCACAATGACTTTGAGATATCCTACTAGTACTGTTGAGATGTCATAATGTCATTGTGACTAGAGAATAGTATCATTGTAATGTGCAGCTACAATTATGATGTCACCAGAGTACCATTGCGATGTCACAGTTTAATTGAAATGTCATAATTCTCTAGTGATGTCACAATATGATTGTGATGTCCTGCTACTACCATTGTGATATCATAATATCCTTGTGATGTCACAATAGTAGCTTTGTGTAGTCACAACGTATTTGTGATGTCCTAATAGTACCACTGTGATGGCATAATGCCATTATGACTAGAGAATATTACCATTGTGATGTCATAGTACAATTGTGATGTCACAATAATACCATTGTGAGGTCACCACTCAATTATAATGCCAGAATTCTCTATTGCTGTCACATAACATTGCAAATGTATTATGACATAACAATGGTACTAGTAGGACATCACGTTCATATTGTCACATCACAATGGTTCGATTTTGACATCAATAGAGAATTATGACATTACAATAGACGGGTGTCATCACAATGGTAGTATTGTGACATCACTAGTGTAGTATGGCATCACAATGGTACTATTCTCTAGTCACAATTCATTACGACATCACAATGTTACTATGAGGATGCCACAAAGACATTGTGACATCACAATGGCACCATTGTGACATCAAAAGGGTATTATGACATCACAATGGTACTAGTACAACATCACAATGGTATTGTGACATCACAATGGTTTCTTTTTTGACAACAATAGCTAATTATGCAAATTGATTGGTGACATCACAATGGTAGAATTGTGACATCACAAGTATACTATGACTTCACAATGGTACTATTCTCTAGTCACAATTCATTATGACATCACAATGTTACTATGAGGATGTCACAAAGACATTGTGACATCACAGGGTACTATTGTGACAAACCAAGGGTGTTATGACATCACAATGGTGCTAGTAGTATATCACGATCGTATTGTGACATCACAATTGTTCGACTGTGACATGATTAGAGAATTATGATGTAACAGTTGAATTATGATATCACAATGCTATTACTAAGACATCAGAAGTGAATTATGATATCACAACTGTACTGGTAGGACATCACAATAATATTGTGACATCACAATGTTACTAGTAAGGTACCACAATCCTATTGTGACATCACAATCGTTCATTTGTGACATCACACTTGTAGTATGACATCGCAATGTTACTATTCTCTAGTCAGAGTAGGATTATGACATTACAATGGTACTCTTTTCTAGTCATAATGGCATTATGATATCACAATGGTACTATTAGGATATCACAAAGGTTGGGACATCACAATACTACTATTAGGACATCACAAGGGTATTATGACATAACAATGGTACAAGTAGGACATCATGATCTATTGTGACAGCACAATTTTGTGTTTGTGACAATACTAGAGAATTATGACAAAACCATTGACTTGAGACATCACTGTGTTACTATTATCACATCACAATGCTACTATTGTGACATCGGAATTATGACATTACATTTTAATTGTGACATCACAATGATAGTATTGTGATATCACAAATATACTATGACATCACAAGAGTACTATGCAGTAATCACAATGGCATTATGACTTCTCAATGGTACAATTCAGACATCACAAAGACATTGTACCTTCACAAATCTACTATTGTGACATCTCAAGGGTATTGTGACCTCACAGAGGTAGTAGTAGGACATCAAACTCTTTTTGTGACATCAAAATGGTTCAATTGGGACTTCACTAGAGAATTATGACATTTCAATTGCATTGTGACATCACAATGATACTATTGTGACTTGACAATTGTACTATGACATCACAATGGAAATATTCTCTAGTCACAATTGCATTATGTCAACACAATGGTACTATTAGGATATCACAAAGATATTGTAATAATATCACAATGCTACTATTATGACATCAAAATTGTACTAAGACAAAACAATTGTAATATTCTCTAGTCAAAATTGTATTATGACATCACAATGGTACGATTAGCATAAAACAAGGTCATTGTGACATCACAATGTTACTATTATGATATCACAAGTGTATTATGACATAACAATGGTACTAGTAGGACATCACAATTGTATTATGACATCAGAATGGTTCGATTTGTACGACAATTGAGGATATGACATTACAATTGACTGATATCACAATGGTAGTATTGTGAAATCACAAGTGTACTATGACATCACAATGGAACTATTCTCTAGTTACAATGCATTACAACATCACAATGTTACTATGAGGATGTACTATTGTGACAACGAAAGGGTGTTATGACATAACAATGGAACTAGTATGACATCAAAATCCCATCGTGACATCTAAATGGTTTGATTTTCACATCACTAGAGAATTATGATATTACATTTTAATTGTGACATCACAATGGTAATATGGTGATATCACAAATGTACTATGAGATCACAATGGTACTATGCTGTAATCACAATGGCATTATGACTTCTCAATGGTACAATTTAGACATCACAAAGACATTGTGACTTCAGAAAGCTTCTACTGTGACATCGCAAGAGTATTATGACATCACAATTGTACTAGTAGGACATCACAATCATTTTGTGACATCACAATGGTTGAATTGTGACATCACAAGGGTATTATGACATATCAATGGCACTAGTACGACATCACACTGGTACTGGGACATCACAATGGTTTGATGTTGACAACAAATAGAGACATCACAATGGTAGTATTGTGACATCACAAGTGGAGTATGACATCACAATGGTACTATTAGTATAAAACAAAGTCATTGTGACATCACAATGTTACTATTATGATATCGCAATTGTAATACGACATAACAATGGTACCAGTAGGACCATTGTGATATCATCGTATTGTGATATCACAATGGTGACATCACAATGGTAGTATTGTGACATCACAAGTGTACTATATCATTACCATGGTACTATTCTCTAGTCACAATTCATTATGACATCACAATGTTACTATGAGGATGTCACAAAGACATTGTGACATCACAATGGCACTGTTGTGACATCGAAAGGGTATTATGACATCACAATGGTACTAGTACAACATCACAATGGTTTCTTTTTTGACAACAATAGATAATTATGACAATTGACTGGTGACATCACAATGGTAGTTTTGTGACATCACAAGGGTACTATGACATCACAATGATACTATTCTCTAGTCACAATTCATCACAATGTTACTATGAGGATGTCACAAAGACATTGTGTCATCACAGTAGTACTATTGTGACAACACAAGGGTGTTATGACATCACAATTGTTCGATTGTGACATGATTAGAGAATTATGATGTAAGAATTGACTAAGATATCAGAAGTGAATTATTACATTACAACTGTACTAGTAGGACATCAAAATAATACTGTGACATCACAATGTTACTAGTAAGACATCTCAATCCTATTGTGACATCACAATGGTTCGATTGTGACATCAGGAGAGATTTAGGACATTCTATTGAATTGTGACATCACAATGGTACAATTGTGATGTCACAATTGTTGTATGACATCGCAATGATACTATTCTCTAGTCAGAGTACGATTATGACATTACAATCGTACCCTTTTCTAGTCATAAAGGTTTTATGACATCACAGTGGTACTATTAGGATATCAGAAACATGTTGTAACAATACAGTGCTACTATTGTGATATCGCTAGGGTATTATGACATCAAAATGGTTCTACGAGGACATCAAAAATCTCATTGTGATATCACACTGATTTTATTGTGACATCGCTGTAGAATTGTGACACTACAATTGAGTGGTTACGTCACAATAGGACTATTGTGACATCACAATTGTATTATGATATCACAATGTACAATTGTCTAGTTATAATAGCATTATGATATCACAATGATAGTACTAGGATGTCACAACGATATTGTGACATCACAGTGCTACAATTTTGAAATCACAAGTTTATTATGACATCACAATTGTTCTACCAGTACGTCACAATCGTATTGTGATATCACAATGATACTAATGTGACATCAATAGACAATTATTATATTACAACTTTTATGACATCACAATGGTTTTATTGTGACATAACAATTGTAAAATGACATCATAATGGTACTATTCTCTAGTCACAATGGCATTATGACATCATAGTGGTACACTTAGGATATCACAAAGACATTGTGACATCACGATGCTACTATTGTGATATCACAAGAGGATTATTACATCATAATGGTACTAGTAGGACACCTCAAATGTATTGTGACATCACAATGGTTCGATAGCTACATCACTCTATGACATTACAATTGAATTGTGACATCACAATGGTAGTCTTGTGACATCACAATCGTACTGTGACATCACAATGGTACCATTCTCTTGTCACAATGGGATTCTCATATGAGAAAGGTACTAGTGGAATACCACAAAGATATTGTTACATCACCGTGCTACTATGATCACATAGCAAGAGTATTATGATATCTCAATGGTACTAACAGGATATCACAATCGCATTGTGACATCACAATTGTTCAATTGTGACATGACCAGAGAATTATGACATAACAATTGAATTGTGACATCACAAATGTATTGTGACATTACAATGTTACTAGTAAGACATCGCAATCCTATTGTCACATCACAATTGTTCGATTGTGACATCACAATTATAGAATGACATTGCAATGGTACTATTCTCTATTCAGACTCGGATTATGACATTACATTAGTACTCTTCTCCAGTCATTAATGGCATTATGGTATCACAATGGTACTATTATATATCAGAAAGACATTGTGACATCACAATGGTACAATTGTGACATAGCAAAGGAATTATAACATCACAATGGTAGTAGAAAGACATCACAATCGTATTGTGTTATCAGTTTTATTATGACATCAAAATTGTATTGTGACATCAAAACGGTACTAGTAGGACATTACAATCTTATTGTGATTTCTCAGTTGTTCGATTGTGATATCAATAATTAAATTGTGACATCACAATGAAACGACTGTGACATTACAGTGTTACTATGACCTCACAATGGCACTACAAGACATCACAATGGTACTATGATACCACAATGTTACTACCAAGAGATCACAATGGTACTGTGACGATATCACAATGACATTGTGACATTACAATGGTAGTATGTGACATCACACAGGAATAATGGCATCATAATGGTAGTCACCAAAATGATACCATTGTGACATCACTAGGAAATTATGATATTATACTTAAATGATATCACTTTTGTGTTATGAGGTCACAATGGTAGTATTATGACATCACAGTGGTATTGTGACAAGACTATGATAAGTTTGTGATATCACAGTGGTACAATTTTGAGAAGACAATAATATTATTAGGACATCACAATGGTATTATGGTATCACAATTGAATTTTGACATCACAATGGTAGTATTGAAATATCACATTGGTATTAGGACATCTCATTTGCATTATTGTGAGATCACTAAGGCCTATTTTGATATCAAAATGGAATTATGACATTAAAAGGGAATTATGACATCACAATTATATGATATATTCATTATGGACTTAGGACACCATAATGGTAGTATGATATCATAATAGAATAATGACAACATAATTGCATTTGACATCATAATGTCATCATGAAATCTCAATGTAGTTATCCCATCATAATGAAATTAGGACATTATAATGCTATTATCACCTCACAATGGTATTAAGACATTGTAAGGTTAAAATTTCCTTATAATGGTATTATGAGATTCTTCTTTTCTCAAGATATCCTAATGGAGCCAAAGGAGAGGAGCCAAAGGAGAGGAGGAGGAGAAGTGGCAGGAGCAGGATCTGGGAGAGAAAGGCTGGAGGAGAGGTCTTGGAAACCATGTGCAGAAATGAACTGGACCTAAGATATCACTAAAAGCAAGTATAATGGGTAAAATATGAATGGTAGGAACTATATGGGCTTGGAGGTTTAGGATGGAGTAACTATTGCCCAGCATTGTATTCTAGGTTAACAAAATAAATCCTAGTCTCTGTGTGGTGATTTTGGTTAAACAGCTGTTTAGGACTAACAGCAGCTTTACTAAAGGATAAACAAATAGTAAATATTAATAAAGTGATACACCAAATGTGCTATACAACTGAACAGATTTCTAAAATAATCCAAAAGGCTAATAAATACTTTTAGAAAGTGTTCAAAATTCCTAGTCATAACTCTGGTTTTATGTTTGGTTTGATCGTCTTGGGAAAACAGGCAGTTAAGAAGTGTTAGGAGTAGCCCAAGCTTTCCCCCTTATATTTTTGGTACTATTGGCAAAGTATAAATCTAGTAAAGAGAAGAATAATGTATTGGAGACTTACTTTTGTTAATTAAACACAGAAAGATCAACAAGAGGCATTCAAATGCAGGTTAACTTACCTGAAGTGTGCAATAATCTTGATGGCTGGACAAATGATCCTATTTTTTTAAAATGATTCATATCCCAATGAAGGATCAGAAAATAATATGACTTTAGAGAATTAGTTCTTAAATAGGAATATGCACCAAAATTCCTCAGGGACCTTTCTCAAAATGCCTACACCATTACCAAAGCCTTCCTACTGAATACTTTGGTTATGGTCAAGAACATACTTTAATAATCACACAAGTGATTCTGATGTACATACATATCACTGCACATCAATTCTTAGACTAAGCAATAAACCAAACTTGGTTCTACAATCAACAAGAGTTTGTACTCTGAAGCTCCCATACCACATACAAACCTCCTAGGAAGCTCTCAGTCAAGAACTTAGAACCAATCCACCTTCCAAGTAATACCTCAGATCCTGAACCCCAAGCAATTTAAAATACACACAAGCCATATACTGGCTTTGGGTAAGCAAGTTTTAGAAGATCCAGCTTCTCCACAGAATTCAGAAAAAAATGAGCCACTCCATTGCTTAACCCTCAACTCTCAGTTTTAATGAAGATCCTGCCAGAAAGACTGTTTCAACCATGAGCTCAAGATTTAATTCAACTAGTACTTAAAAGAACCAATCTTTTGTACTGTAACATTTAGAGCCTTTTATTCCAAAACCAACATTTTCAAGATTAAAACTTTCTAATTATATTATATATATTTATGAATAATTTCAAATATCATTATCCAGGAATAAAAAATGGTTAGGGCAACCAAAATTTACACTTACCTGTCTCTTCCCTTCCTGACAATCTTTACTTCAAAATAATAAATCCCACAGCCTGCTGGTATCAGAGGCATGGCTTGAACAGATGCTTCAACATTGGGAGTTTTACAACGATCTACACGTGAAACGAGAAAAACAAAGGATAGATGCGATTTTCCAGTGAAAATCTTAAGCAACTCAAGGAAATAATGCACTCAGATGAAATTTAAGTTCTGTACTCATCATTTCAAGTAACTGAAGAAGTGACAAAACATTTAATATTACAATGAATTGAATGTGCAAAATAGCTGCAGCTAGCCACAAAACTCTTTGCACTATCTCTTGATTGTATTAAGAGTTCAGAATCTAGCCAGGCATTGGTGGCATAAATATTTAATCCCAGCACTGGGGAGGCAGAGGCAGGCAGATCTCTGTGAGTTAGAGGCTAACCTGGTCTACAGAGTAAGTTCCAGGAAAGCCAGGGCTACACAGAAAACTCTCACCTAAAAATTTTTTTTCAAGAAAAAAAAAGGTCAGAACCAAAACAAGTAGGTCCCTGGTTAACATGATCAGCCATTTCTTAGAAAAGCCAACAGGATAGAAATTGGAAAGGGAGAAAACAGGGAACAGGACAAGAGGCTACCACAGAGGACCTCTGCCTTTACCCTGCAGGGCATCGAGGCAGATGCTGAGACTCATAGCCAAACTTGGGCAGAATGCAGGGAATCTAATGAAGGAAGGGGGAGAGAGAAAGACCTGGAGAGGACAGGAGCTCCACAAGGAGAGCAACTAACCAAAAAATCTGGGCAAAGGGAGTCATTTCTGAGCCTGATACTCCCAACTAAGGACCAGGCATGGAGATAACCTAGAACCCCTGCACAGATTTAGCCCATGGCAACTCAGTCTCCAAGTGGGTTCCCTAATAATGGGAAGAGGAAATGTCTCTGAACTGAAATCAGTGGCTGGCTCTGGAGTCACCTTACCAGGCCACAGAGGAAGACATTGCAGCCACTCCTGATGAAACCTGATAGGCTACAGTCAGATGGAAGGGGAGGAGGACCTCGTCTATCAGTGGACATGGGGAGGACTATGAGAGGAGATGAGCGAGAGAGTGGGATTGGTAGGGGATGAGGGAGGAGGCTACAGCTGGAATACAAATTAATAAACTTTAATTAACAATAAAAAATTAAGACTCTGACCACAATGAGTATGGGTAGTGGCTGTTAAATTTTTAAGATATTTTAAAAAGATTTTTTTTCATGTGTGAGTGAATAAATATCTGCATGTATGTATACCACCACTGTGTCTGATGCCTAAAGGTCAGAAGAACATGTTTGATCTCTTGGAACTGCAGTTATTATAGGCCATTGTGAGGTTGTCTTGTGGGTGCTGGGAATTGAACCCAAATGTTCTACAAGAACTACTGAATCAACTCTCCATTTCATAAACTAGAGAAATTTAAGGCCATAATTTTCAGTTATTCTGGAATGGAAGCACAAGAAAAAATGATCTTAATTTTATCAGATCTAAATCTGTATTTAATTTGTAACTTTCATATACATTCTTTTGCAAAACGGACCACTTTTTAAACTGGGGATATTTGTATGATGGCATACTATTAAATAAACTACATTAATAGGCAAATCTCATCAAAAATTTATAATTCTGTTATTTGATATATTCTTATCAATTGTGAATAAAGATTAATCCACACTTATTTTGGTTTGGTTGTTTATTTATTTATTTTTTGACAGGGTTTCTCTTTGGAGCCTTGGCTGTCCTGGATTCACTTTGTAGATCTGGCTGGCCTCAAACTCAGAGATCCACTTGCCTCTGCCACCTCCAGTGCTGGTATTACAGGCATGTGTCACTATTCCTGGCTTGATCCACAATTCTTGAGTCAATAACAGTCTATTGAGAAGTACAGCTCCATATTTTCCTCTTAAAAAATGAGATACCACAATGCTACTGGTAATATTATAGAGCACCTGATGAGTAAGGCTTTTATCCTTTCTTTGTTTAAAAATTATATTTATATTAATTAGGTTTTTTTTTCCACTTTATATCTCAGCTGCAGCCCCCTCCCTTATTCCCTCCCAACCCAACCTTCCTCCCATTGACTGTTCTTCCAGAGGACCAGTTTTCCATTCCCATCAACAACATGGCTGCTCACAACTATCTGCAAATCCAATATCTGTCAACATCACACAGATATACAGGCAGGCAAAACACCAAAAAAACAACGACGAAAAGGCGAGTATGTATCAGAGGACAACACCCAGGACTCAGTTCTTCCTTTCCACTGTGGGTTCTAAGGACTGAACTCAATTTCCTTGACTTGCAATGAGCCATTTCACAAGTTCATCATGAAAACACTTTTATAAAGGCAAACGCAAGACTCAGCCCTAAGACCACAGATAACGAATGAAGTCAGCTAGTAAGACAAAACTGGAAGCAGCAAAATGCAGCCTACCCCTCCATATCCCCATAATTTTAACATATGTAGGTAATAGATTCATGATGAGCTGAGAAACAAGGAAAAAGTAACTGCACAAATGTGCCAAACAGTCATGTGTATATTTGTGTGTTTGTGGGATGCATATGAGAAGTTCTGTGCATACGTGTGGAGACCAGAGATCACCATAGGTATTGTTCAGAAGGTATCACCAACTTTGTTAAGAAGGAAGAGGGAAGACACTTACAAGCCTGGAGTTCAATAGATGTGCCAATCTCTGTTTTCTCAGGACAGGAATTACATGTTCATGCCATCATCCATGCAGTTGTTTTTTTAAATGTATGCCCTGAGGCTCAAACTTAACACCTCATGCTTGTGTAGTAAGCACTTAACCAGCTAAGCTATCTGTGGCCCCAATCCCTTTATGCACAATAACCACTTACTATGTAGACATTTATTGAATTGTAGTAACAGTGAAATAGATTTTCAGTAAACCGTATTCAAATAATTAGGTTACATGATCATGCAAAATTCATGCATTAAAAATTAGACAGTCATAGTTGGGCCTACTCCTTGTGAGTTGTTGGTTCCCAAAATAATACATGCTGTTTGCCATTGCTTTTGGTTGCTCACCAGAATGAGATGGTTAAGACCCTACTGACAGACACACTTTAATCATAGTACATAGAGAAAACAAGCAGGAGCTGAGCTAGAAACTTCCTCACTGATAGCTATTGTTCATAGTGCCAAAAGGTGCTTTACAGGCCACTAGGGAAGAGCAGTCAACAAAATTCTTCCTCAACTTTGGACACTGTGTGTTACTATATTACTGACCAGCCAAGCAAGTTGTACCTACAGGTAAATTAAGTAGTGGCATGAGCAACCACACTTTGATTGTATTTAAGGTCCACTCACCTCTCATTCTATAGACCTGGCCAAGAGCCCGTGGCTGGGGAGGTACTAATGGGGAATCTACTTCTGTTGTTTTGTCAAATAGACCCTGATGAACTTGTAAAGTGGCTTCTAAGTATTTATGTTTATGCCCATAGATTAGTGCTGCTGTTAGCTTTGGTCAAAGAAGCTTCTTTCTACAGTGCATGACAGCTAGTAGTCAAGTATGGAGAATAAGTGATCTCTGGATGTTCAACCCGAAAGAGAAATCTATACTACCTTCTCCAAGGCTCAGGGAACATTATAGAGGAGATGTAGAGAGAATGTTGAGAGCTAGAGGAAGGAGTGGAGTACTGTGGAATGCTGTCTTCTAAGCATGGCAGAGCAAATGCACTCTTGAACTCTCAGCATATAGGATTATCTGCACAAACTTAGGTCTGTCAACATTGTGCTTCATGTAAAGGATCTACAAGTAAGTAGTAAATGGTTATAAGGTGAGGGAGAGACATTTTCTTCAGTGATGTAGGCACTGATAAGATGTTCTTCCTCCTGTATCGATTCCCAAAACCCACAAGACAACCTCACAATGGGCTATAATAACTGCAGTTCCAAGGGATCAAACATATTCTACTGACCTTTAGGCAGCAGGCATGGATGTGGTATACATACATGCAGACATTCAATCACTCACACATGAAAAAAGTCTTTTTAAAACATCTTAAAAAAAAATAACAGATCCTGCCCATACTCATTTTGGTCAGAGTCTGAATTTTTTATTATTAATTACAGTTTATTCATTTATATCCCAGCTGTAGCCTCCTTCCTCATCCCCTTCCAATCCCACTCTCTCTCGCTCATCTCCTCTCATAGCCCTCCCCATGTCCACTGATAGAAGAGGTCCTCCTCCCCTTCCATTTGACTGTAGCCTATCAGGTTTCATCAGGAGTGGCTGCAATATCTTCCTCTGTGGCCCGGTAAGGCGACTCCAGAGCCAGCCACTGATTTCATGTCAGAGACATTTCCTCTTCACATTATTATGGAACCCACTTGGAGACTGAGTTGCCATGGGTTAAATCTGTGCAGGGGTACTAGGTCATCTCCATCCCTGGTCCTTAGTTGGAGTATCAGTCTCAGAAATTACTCCTTTGTCCAGTTTTTTTTTTGTTATGTTGCTCTCCATGTGGAGATCCTGTCCTCTCCAGATCTTTCTCTCTCCCCCTTCCTTCATTAGATTCCCTGCATTCTGCCCAAAGTTTGGCTATGAGTCTCAGCATCTGCCTCAATGCCCTGCAGGGTAAAGGAAGAGGTCCTCTGTGGTAGGCTCTTGTCCTGTTCCCTGTTTTCTCCCATTCCGATTTCTATCATGCTGGCTTTTCTGAGACACGGTTGATCATCTTAACCAGAGACCTCCTTCCTTAGGTTCTGAGCATTTTTTTCTTGAAAACTTTTTTAGACGAGAGTTTTCTGTGTAGCCCTGGCTTTCCTGGAACTTACTCTATAGACCAGGTTAGCCTCTAACTCACAGAGATCTGCCTGCCTCTGCCTCCCCAGTGCTGGGATTAAATGTTTGTGCCACCAACGCCTGGCTAGATTCTGAACACTTAATACAACCAAGAGATAGTGTGAAGAGTGTTTTGGCTAGCTGCAGCTATTTTGCACATTCAATTCATTGTAATATTAAATGTTTTGTAACTTCTTGAGTTACTTGAAATGATACTTAGAATAAACATCACAATGCAATGTTCGGATTGAACCCAGGTAGTTGAGTGAGAGAAATTAGCATTTGAATGAACAATGGTAAGGTGTATACATTCCAAAAGAACATTATACCAACATTTTCCACTTTAAGTCCAATAAAAGGCTCCTTCTCTTTCAATACAATAATAATTATGAAATTATGAATATTCTTAGGCAAAATCTGCATGTGCAATGTCCAGTCCTTGTGTATTTAGCAATTCAGGAGAAAGTCATGTCCTAATTCCATCATGATGTCATAATACCATTATGATATCATAATATGATAGTGATGTCATAATTCCATGGTGTTGACATAATCCCTTTATGAATTCATATTCTATTATGATGCCATATTTCTATTGTGATATCATTATTCCATTATGATGTCATAACATAATTCCATAGTGAAGTCATAATCCTTTTATGAAATCTTAATAACATAATACCATAATGATGTCATAATTCCTTTTTGATGCCAAAATTCCATTGTGATGTCATTATTCCATTATGAAGTCATAATCCCATTATGCTGTCCTAATTCCTAGGTGATGTCATAATACCACAATGAAATAATGGAATTTTGAAGTCATAATAGCCTTTGAAATCATAGAATCCATAAGGTTATCATGAGAGAATAAAGATGTCATAATATCATTATGATGAAATGATAACTTCATAATGAAATTATGAAGACATTCCATTATGATGTCAAAATTCTATTTGGATCTCATAATATCATTATGATGTCATCATTCCCTTATGATATCATACTAACATTATAGTTTCATAATTTCATAATGATACATAATAACATTGTGATGTCAAAATTCAACTGTAATGTCATATTTCCATTAAATATCATAATTCCATTATGAAGTCATAATTCCATTGTGATGATGTTATTCTGTTATGATGTTATAAAGTCATACCTCTATGATATCATAATTCCATTATGATATGAAAATACCATGACGATGTCATAATACCATTGTGATGTCATAATACGATTACAGTGTCATAATTCGATTATGATGTTATTATTCCGTTATGAAGTTATATTTATACTGTGATGTTAAAATTCCATTTAGATATCATAATAACATTATGATGTCATCTTTCCATTGTGATGTCATAATACCAGTGTGCTTTAATAATTCCATTGTGATGTACTAATTCTGAGGTGATGTCATAATACCATGAAGAAATAATGTAACTGTGATGTCACAATATCCTTGTTATATCATAGAATCCATATGGTTATAATGGGAGAATAAAGATGTCATAATATCATTGTAATGAAATGAAAATTTTAGGATATCATAATCTATTGTGATGTCATATTACCATTGTGATGTCCTAATTGCATTATAATGTCATAATTCTACTTTGAGGTCAGAGAGTCCATCAGGATGTTATAACTGTACTGGGATGTCATATCCTAATTCCATCATGATCTCCTAATATCATTATGAAAACATAATACCATAGTGATGTGATAATTCCATTGTGACGTCATAATACCATTATGATGTCTTAATACCATTGTGATATTATAATCCCTTTATGAAATCATAATACCATAATAATTTCATAATTCCATTATGCTGTCATAACTCTGTTGTGATGAAGAATCATACAACTGTGATGTCATAATATCCTTGTGATATCAAAGAATCCATAAGGTTATCATGAGAGAGGAAAGATGTCAAAATATGAATATAATGAAATGAAAACTTTATAGTGTCCTAATTCCATTATAATGCCATAATACCATTATGATGTCACATAAACATTATTATGTCATAATTCAATTGTGATGATATTTTACTCCTCTAATGTCATAATATAATTAGGAAAACAGAATACCGTAATGATGATATAATACCGTTGGGATATCATGAGAAAATTAAGATGTCATAAGACCATTTTGATGTCATAATTCCATTGTGCTGTCACAACACGATCATGACAAAATAATTCCATAGTGATGTCATAACACCATTGTAGTGTCATAGAATCCATTAGGATATCTTGAGAAAAGAAGAATCTCATAATACCAATATAAGGAAATTTTAACATTACAATGTCTTAATACCAATGTGAGGTGATAATAGCATTATGATGTCCTAATTTCATTATGTATCAATAGTACTCTTTTGATGTCACAATTCAATCGTAATATAATAATATCACAATAAGATTGAGTTATCCTACCAATAGACTTATGATGTCATAATTCCCTTAAAATGTCACAATACAATTGTGATGTCACAGTGTCTTCGTGATATTACCATTTTGGCTATTGTGACTAGAGAATAATACCAATGTGTTGTCATAATTCTCTAGTGATGTCACAATCGAAACACAATGATGTCCTAATACAATTGTCCTACTAGTGCCACTGTGATGTCACAAAAGTGCCATTGTGATGTCATAATAAAGCTGTGATGTCACAATCCTACAATCGTGTTGACACAAAACGATTGTGATATCCTACTAGTATCGTTGTATTATCATAATTCCCTTCCGATGACACAATAGTAGCATTGTGATGTCACAATGTCTTTGTGATATCAAAATAGTACCATTGTGATGTCATAATGCCATTGTAACTAAAGAATAGTATCATTGTGATGTCATAGTACAATTGTGCTATCACAATTCTACCATTTGATGTCAGATTTCAATTGTAATGTCATAATTCTCTAGTAATGGTACAATGGAAACACTGTTATGTCACAATGAAATTGTGATGTCCTACTAGTAATATTCTTATATCACAATAACATTCTGATGGCTTCTTACTTCACTTATGATGTCATAATAAAATAGTGATTTCATAATTGTACCATTATGACATTCCAATGTGAGTGTGATATGCTAATTTCCTTGCTGTGCCACCATACTAGCATTGTGATGTCACAATATATTTGTGATATACTAATAGTAACATTGTGATGTGATAATGCCATTGTGACCAGAGAATAGTACAATTGTGATATCTTAGTACAATTTTGGTGATATCACAATTCAATTGTAATCTCACAATTCTCTAGTGATGTCACAATCCAACCTTTCTTATGCCACAATATGATTGTGATGTCTCGGTATTACAATTGTTATGTCATAATAAAATTGTGATCTGACAATCATACCATTGTGATATCACAATATGATTGTGATATCCTACTAGTACCTTTGTGATGTGACAATTAAATTTGAACTTCATAATTCATTAGTGAAGGCCTAATAGAAATATTGTGATGACACATATGATTGTGATGATCTAATAGTACAGTTGTGATGTCACAATACCATTGTGATGTCTTGGTAGTAACATTGTGATGTCATAATAAAATTGTGATGTCACATTCATACCATTGTGATATCACAATACGATTTTTATGTCCTACTATTACCATTGTGATGTTATAATTTTGAGATTTCAAAATAGTATTGTGACATCACAATGTCTTTATTATATCATAGTACGGTTATGATGTCACAACAGTACTTTTGTGACATCACAATTGAATTGTAATGTCATAATTCTGTAGTGATGTCACAAACAAATCATTGTGCTGTCACAGTAAGATTGTGATGGCCTACCAGTACAATTGTGATGTCATAATTCAGTTGTAACATCATGATTCCCTAGTGATGGCCCAATAGAATCATTGTGATGTCAAAATGAGATTGTGCTTTCCTACTAATAACATTGTGATATTACAGTACAATTGTGATGCCTTGGTAGTACCATTGTGAAGTCACAATGAAACTGTGATGTCACAATGGTACCATTGTGATATCACAATATGATTGTGATATGATACTAATGATATCACAGCACTAGCATTGTGATGTCAAAATATCTTTGTGATATATTAGTACCTTACTGATACCATAATGCCATTGTTATGTCTTAGTACAATTGTGATGTCACAATACTACCATTGAGATGTCAAAATTCAATAGTAATGTCATAATTCTCTAGGGATGTAAAAATGGAACTACTGTGATGTCACAATACGATTGTGATATCAGTAGTAGCATTGTGATGTCACAATGATTTGTGCTATCATAATAGTACCATTGTGTTATCATAATCCAATTATTAGAGAAGAATACCATTGTGATGTCATAGTACAATTGTGATGTCCCAATAGCACCACTGAGATGTACCAATTGAACGGTAATGTCATAATTCTCTAGTGATGTCTCGATCGAAAAATTGTGATGTAACAATAAAATTGTGATGTCCTATTAGTACCATTTTGATATCAAATTTCCATTGTGATGGCTTGTTAGTAGCATTGTGATTTCATAATTAAATTTTTATGTCACAATTGTACCATTGTGATGTCATAATTTCCTTGCAATCTCAAAATAGTAGCATTGTGATATCAGGATGTCTTTGTGATATCCTAATAGTACCATTGTACTACAGGATGGTACCATTGTGATGTCATAGTGTCACAGTAGTACCATTGTGGTGTCACAATTCAATTATAATATAATTCTCTAGTGATGTCTCAATCCAACCATTGTGTGTAACTAGTAACATTGTGATGACAAAATATGATTGTGATGTCTTGGTAGTGCCATTGTGATTTCATAAAATTGTGATGTCACAATCCAACAATTGTGAGAACTCACTACAATTGTCATGTCCTATTATACACTTGTGATGTCACAATACAACTGTGATGTTGTACTACTACTGTTGTGTTGTCATAATTGCCTTGCAATTTCACAATAGTAGCATTGTGATGTCGCAATGTCTTTGTAATATCATAATAGTGACATTGTGGTATCTTAATGCAATTGTGACTAGAGAATAGTATAATTGTGATGTCATTGTACAATTGTGATGTCATGGTTGTACCATTGTGATGTCACAATGGTACCATTATGATGTCACAAGACAATTGTGATGTCACTATTTTACCATTCTGATGTCAAAAGTCAATTGTAATATAATTTTCTAGTGATGTCACAAATGAACCATTGAGATGTCACGATAAGATTGTGATCCCTTTCTAGTACAGTTAAGGTGTAACAATGTAACGTCATTATTCCCAAGTGATGGCCCAATAGAAACATTGTGGTGTCACAATAAGGTTGTGATGTCCTACTAGTAACATTGGGATCTTACAGTACACCTGTGATGGCTTGGAAGTACCATTTTGTTGTCAGGGTAAAATTGTGATGTCACAATAGTACCATTGTGATGTATCAAGTCAATGGTAATGTCATAATACTCTAGTAATGTAACAATCACAAAATTGTGATATCACAATTTGATTGTGATGTCCTACTAGTATCATTGTGTGTCATAATATACTTGCGATGTCACAATAGTAGCTTTGTGATATCACAATGTCTTTGTGATGTCATAATGCCATTGTGACTAGAGAATAGTATCATTGTGATGTCATAGTACAATTGGGATGTTACAAGAGTACTATTGTGATGTCACAAGTCAATTGTTATAATTCTCTAGTAATGTCAAAAACACTAAATTGTGATGTCACACTAAGATCATGATGTTCTCCTAGTACCATTGTTATGTAATAGTAGCATTGCGATTTCACAATGCTACTCTTTCTGAAATCACATTGTCTTTGTGATGACCTCATATTACCATTGAGGTGTCATAATACCATTGTGACAAGACAATAGTACCATTGTAATGTCACAATAGTACCATTGTGATGTCTAAAGTCAATGGTAATGTCATAATTATCTAGTGATGTCATTATCGAACCATTTTGATGTTACAATAAGATTGTAATGTCCCACGAGTACCATTGTTATGTCATGATACACTAGTGATTTCAAAATAGTAGCATTGTGATATCACACTGTCTTTGTGATATCCTAACAGTACCATTGTGATGTCATAATGCCATTGTGACTAGAGAATAGTTCCTTAGAGAAATCATAGTACAATTTTGATGTCACAATAGTACCATTCTTATGGGACAATTCAATTGTAATGTAATAATTCTTTAGTGAAGTCACAAACGAACCATTGTGGTGTCACAATGTGATTGGGATATCCTGTTAGAACCATTATCATGTCATAATACACATAGTAACATTGTGATGTTACAGTGTCTTTGTGATATCGTACTAGTACCTTTGAGATGTCATAGTGCCATTGCGACTAGAGAAAAGTACCATTGTGATGTAATGGTACAATTGTGATGTCACAAGAGTACCATTGTGATGTGACAATTCAATTGTAATGACATAATTCTCTGGTGAAGTCACAATTGAAACATTGTGAGGTCACAATATAATTCTGATCTTCTGCTAGTACCATTGTCATGTTATAATGCACTTGCGATGCCACAATAGTAACATTATAAATAGTACCTTTGAGATGTCATAATGGCATTGTGACTAGAAAATAGGACCATGGAGTGATTGTGACATTCCTAGGGAATTATGACATTACAATTGGTTTGTGACATGAAAATGGTAGTATTTTGACATCACAGTTGTACTTTGATATCACAATGGTACTATTCTCTAGTCATAATGGTAATATGACATCATAATGGTACTATTAGGATATCAGAAACACATTGTAACAACACAATGCTACTATTGTGATATGCAAGGGTAGTATGCAATCACAATGGTGTGAGGAGGACATCGCAATCTCATTGTGACATCAGTGGAGAAGTATGACATTACATTTGAATGGTTACATCACAATAGGAGTATTGTGACATCAGAATTGTATTATGATATCACAGTGATACTATTGTGACTTTATAATTGTACTACGACATCACAATGAAACTATTCTCTAGTCACAATTGCATTATGACAACACAATGTTACTATTAGGATATCATAAAGATATTTTGACATCACAATGCTACTATTGTGACATCGCAAGCATATTATGACATAACAATGGTACTAGTAGGACATCACGTTCGTATTGTGACATTATAGTGGTTCGATTTTGACAACAATACAGATTCTCTAATTGACTGGTGACATGGTAGTATTGTGACATCACAAGTGTACTATGACATCACAATGGTACTATGAGGATATCACAAAAACATTGTGACATCACAGCAGTACTATTGTCACAATGCAAGTGTGTTATGACATAACAATGGTCCTAGTATCACATCAAAATCCCATCGTGACATCAAAATGGTTCGATTTGGACATCACTAGAGAATTATGACATTACATTTTAATTGTGACATCACAATGGTAGTATGGTGATATCACAAATGTACTATGACATCACAATGATACTATGCTGTAATCACAATGGCATTATGACTTCACAATGGTACAATTTGAACATCTCATAGACATTGTGACTTCACAAAGCTACTATTGGGACATTGCAAGGGTATTATAACATCACAATGGTACTAGTAGGACATCACAATCATTTTGTGACTTCACTAGAGAATAGCATTTCAATTGAATTGCGATATCACAATGATACGATTGTGACTTCAGAATCATATTGTAACTTCACAATTGAGCAATTTTGAGCTTAGTAGAGAATTTTGACATTACAATTGACTTGTGACTTCACAACAGTACTATTGGTATATCACAAACACATTGTGACATCACAATGCTACTATTATGAAATTGCAAGGGAATTAAGACATCACAACTCTACTGGAAGGACATAAGAATCTCATTGTGATATCACACTGGTTTTATTGTGATGTCCCTGGAAAATTATGACATTACAATTGAATGGTTACATCACAATAATAACCATGACATCATGATTGTATTGTGATGCTACAATGTACTATTCTCTATTCACAATGGCATTCTGATAGGAGAAAGGAACTATTGGGACCACAATGGAGTGATTGTGACATTCCTAGGGAATTATGACATTACAATTGTCTTTTGACATGAAAATGGTAGTATTGTGACATCACAATTGTACTATGGCATCACAATGGTACCATTCTCTGAGAAAGGTACTAGTGGAATATCACAAAGATATTGTGACGTCACCATGCTACTATTATGACATAGCAAGGGTATTATGACATCTCAATGGTACTAGTAGGATATCACAATTGTATTGTGATATCACAATTGTTTGATATCACAATTGAATTGTGACATCACAATGCTACTATTGTGACATCAGAAGTGAATTATGACATCACATCTGTACTAGTAGGACATCACCATAATATTGTGACATCACAATGTTACTAGTAAGATATCACAATCCTATTGTAACTTCACAATGGTTCGATGGTGACATTAGTAGAGAATTATGACAGTTCATTTGAATTGTGACATCACAATGGTACAATTGTGATATCACAATTGTAGTATGACATTACAACGGTACTATTCTCTAGTCAGAGTAGGATTATGACATTACAGTGGTACACTTTTCTAGTCATAATGACATTATGACATCACAATGGTACTATTAGGATATCACAAAGGTATTGGGATATCACAATGCTACTATTGGGACATCACAAGGGTATTATGACATAACAATGGTACAAGTAGGACATCACGATCTATTGTGACAGCATAATTTTGTGTTTGTGACAATACTAGAGAATTATGACATTACTATTGACTTGAGGTATCACTGTGGTACTATTAGGACATCACAATGCTACCATTGTGACATCGGAAGGGTGTTATAATATAACAATTGTACCAGTACATCACAATCATTTAGTGACATCAATTTAGTGGTTCAATTTTGACATATATCGACAGTATATTGAATCGTGACATCACAATTGTAGTATGACTTCGCAATGGTACTATTCTCTAGTCAGAGTAGGATTATGACATTACAATGGTACTCTTTTCTAGTCATAATGCATTGTAACATCACAATGGTACTATTGGGATATCAGAAACACCTTGGAACAACGGAAAGCTACTATTGCTATATCGCAAGAGTATTATGACATCACAATGGTTCTAGGAGGACACACCAATATCATTGTGACACACTGGTTTTATTGTGACATCGGTGGAGAATTATGACATTACAATTGAATGGTTACATCACAATAGGACTATTGTGACATCACAATTGTATTATGATATCACAATGTATAATTGTCTAGTCATAATGGCATTATGGTATCACAATGATAGTACTAGGATGTCACAATGATATTGTGACATCACAATGCTACTATTGTGATATCACAAGGGAATTATGACATCACAATTGTTCTCTATTATTCTCTGCTATTCTCTAGTTTCTACTATTCTCTAGTCACAATGGCATGATGATATCTCAGTGGTACTAATAGGATATCACAAAGACATTGTGACATAACAATTTTACTATTGTGGCATCGCAAGTGTATTATGACATGAAAATAGAACTAGTAGGACATCATAATCCTATTGGGACGTTACAACGGTATGATTTTGACATCACTAGAGAATTATGACATTACAATTGACTTGTGACATCATAATGCTACAATTATGACATCAAAATTGTACTATGACATCTCAATGGAACTATTGTCTAGTCACAGTGGTATTTTTAGATCACAATGGTACCATGAGGATATCACAAACACATTGTGACATCACAATGCTACATAATTGTAATATGACATAACAATGGTACTAGTAGGACATCACAACCTAATTATGACATCAAAATGGTTCAATTATGACATCACTAGAGAATTATAACATCACTATTGAATTGTGACATAACTGTGGCACAATTGTGACATCATAATTGTACTATGAAACCACAATGGTACTATGCTCTAGTTATAATGGAATTATGATGTCACAATGATACAATTAGGACATCAGAAAGACATTGTGACATTACAAAACTACTATTGTGACATCGCAAGTGTATTATGATATAACAATGATACTGGTATTAAATCACAATTGTATTGTGATGTCACAATTTTGTGATTGTGAAATTACAAGAGTATTATGACATTCCCATTGACTTGAGATATAACAATGGTAATATTGTGACATAACAATGGTACTATTGAGACATCACAATTGAGCTATGACCTTACAATGGTACTATTCTCTAGTCAAAATTGCATTATGCCATCACAATGGTACTATTAGGACATCACAAATACATTGTGACTACACAAAGCTACTATTGTGCCATGACAAGGATATTATGACATCACAATGGTACTAGCAGGAAATCACAATGACATCACTAGAGAATTATGACATTTCAATTGAACTGTGCCATCACAATGGTACACTTGTGACATCATAATTGTAGTTTAACATCACAATGGTACTATTCTCTAGTCACAATGCCATTATGAAATCTCAATGGTACTAATAGGATATCTCAAAGACATTGGGACATCATAATGTTACTATTGTGGCATCACAAGTGCATTATGACATGACAATGGTACTAGCAGGAGATCAGAATCATATTGTGACATCCAAATATTTCAATTGTGACTTCACCAGAGAATTATGTCATTACAATTGAATTGTGACATCACAATTGTACTATGACATCACAATGGTACTATTCTCTAGTCATAATGGCATCATGACATCTCAATGTTACTGGTTGGATAGCTCAAAGACATTGTGACATCACAATGCTACTACTGTGAAATCGCCAGTATGATTTATGATACCCCAGTCATACTAGTAGGATATCACAATCGTATTGTGACATCACAATGGTTCCATTGAGACATCACTACAGAATTATGACATTACTATTGAATTCTGACATCGCAATGGTACTATTGTGACATCACAATTGTAGTATGATATTACAATGATACTATTATATTAGCACAAAAATATCGTGACATCACAATGCTCGTACTGTGATATTGAAGGGGAATTATGACATTAGTACCATATCACAATCATATTGTGATTTCACAATGGTACCATTATGACAGCACAGTTTTATTGGGACATCAGAATGGTACTAACAAGGCATCACAATAGTATTGTAACATCACAATGTATTTAGTAGGAAAACACAATTTTATTTTGACATCACAATGATTCTATTGGGCCTTCACTAGGGAATCATGATGTTACAACTGAATTATGACATCACAATTGTACTGGTATTCCATCACAATCTTATTGTGACAGCAGAATGATTTGTTACTGACATCACTACAGAATTATGATATTACAATTAAATTGTGATGTCACAATGGTACTATTGTGACATCATAACCATACTGTGACATCACAATGGTACTATTCTCTGGTGACATTCCCATTATGACTTTAAAATGGTACTATTATGAACTCACAAAGACATTGTGATGTCACAATACTACTATTTTGTATGTATATTTTGATGTTTAGGATAATATCACAATGGTAATAGTAGGTCATCACAATTGTATTGTGATATCACAATGGTATAAATGTGACATCACAATTTTATTATGATATCACAATGTTACTGCCAAGACATCACAATGGTATTGTGACATCACAAATGTACTATCAGGTCATCACAATTATAATGTGTCATCACAATATTTCTATTAGGCGTTATGAAGTTCAAATTTAATTATCACATCACAAAGGTACTAGTAGGATATCACAATCATATTGTGATATCACAATGGTATGATTGTCAGATCACAATTTTATTACAACATCATAATGATAATACCAAGACATCACAGCGGTATTGTGACATCACAATGTTATTAGTACAAAATCACAATCATATTGTGCTATCAGAAAGGTTGCATTTTGACATCACTAGAGAATTGTGACATTACAATTATCACAATGGTATTGTTCTGTGACATTGCATTTGTACTATTCCCTACTCACAATGGCATTATGACATCGCTATGGTACTATTATGATATCACAAAGACATTGTGAGTTCACAATTCTACTGTGATATCACAAGGGAATTCTGACATCACAATGGTACTAGAAGGTCATCACAAATATATTGTGAGATCACAATGTTTCTATTGGGCCATCAGAAGGGAATTATTAAGTTACAATTAAATTGTGACATCACAAGTGTACTAGAAGGGCATCACAATCGTTTTGTGACATCAGAAAGGTTCGATTGTGACAACACTAGATAAGTTTGACGTTACAATTGTACTATGATATTACAATCGTACTATTCTCTAGTCACAATGGCATTATCACATCACAATGGTGCTATTAGACTATCACAAATATATTATGACACCACAATGCTACTATGGTGGCACAGCAAGGAAATTAGGATATTACACTCGTATTGTGATGGTACTATTATGAAATCGCAATTTTATTATGACATCATAAGTGAAGTAAGAAGGCATCACAATGGTATTGTGACATATCAATATTTCTAGTAGGACATCACAATTTCATTGTGACATCATTGTGACATCATAGTGTTTCCATTGTACCATCAAAGGAGTATTATGACATTACAATTGAAATCTGACATCAAATGGTAGAATTGTGATAGCACAATTTTACTATGACATCACAATGATACTATTCTTTAGTTACAATGGCATTATGACATCACAATGGTACTATTTTGGTATCACAAAGACATTGTGACATCAAAATGCAACTATTGTGTCATCGGAAGAGAATTATGACAACACAATGGTACTAGTAGGACATCACAAGCGTATTGTGTCATCACATAATAAAACATCGCAGTTTTATTATGACACCACAATGGCACTTTTGTGACATCACAGTGTCACTAGTAGGACATCACAATTGTATTGAGGCATCGCTATGTTCCGATTATGACATCACTAGATAAATATTATATTATAATTGAATTGTGACACCACAATGGTACTATTGTTACCTCACAATTGTAGTATAACATCACATTGGTACTATTCTCTAGTCACAATAGCATTATGACATCAAAATGGTAATATTTAATATCACAAAGACATTGTGACATCACAATGCTACTATTGTGATTATGACATCACAGTCTACTAGTAGGACATCACAATGTTATTGTGATATCACAATGGTACGAATGTGACATCATAATTTTATTATGACATCTCCATGGTACTACTATACATCTCAATGGTATTGTGACATCACAAAGGTACTAGTAGGACATCACAATCGTATTGTGACATCACAATATTTCTATTAGGCCTTCACTACAGATTTATGCAGTTATAATTGAATTGTGATATCACAATGATACTAGTAGGACATCACGATCGTATTGTGACATCAAAATATTCTATTGTACAACCAACAGGGAATTATAACATTACAATTGATTTATGATATCACAACAATATTAGAAGGGCATCACAATTGTATTGTGACATCACAATGGTTCGATTATGACATTACTAGAGAAGTATGACATTACAATTGAATTGTGATATCACAATAGTAGTATTGTAACATCAGAATTGTACTATGACAGCAAAATGATACTATTCTATCAGAAGATATTGTGACATCACAATGGTACAATTGTGACATAGCAAGGGAATTATAACATCACAATAGTAGTAGGACATCACAATCGTATTGTAATATCACTTTTATTATGACATCACAATGGTATTGTGACATTACAACAGTACTAGTAGGACATCACAATCGTATTTTGACATCACAATATTTCTATTAGGCCTTCACTAGGGAATTATAAAGTTACAATTGAATTGTGATGTCACAATGGTACTATTAGGATTGTGATATCACACTGGTACGATTGTCACATCACAATTTTATTATGACATCACAACGATACTACCAAGACATCACAATGGATTTGTGACATCATAATTGTAATAGTAGGATATCACGATTTTATTGTGAAATCAGAATATTTCTATTTCACCACCAATAGGGAATTATGATGTTACAATTGAATTGTGACAATACAATCGTACTAGAAGGGCATCACAATCGTATTGTGACATCACAATGGTTCGAATGTGACATTACTAATTGCACTATGACATCACAATTGTACACTTCACCTGGCATTATGAAATCACAATGTTAATATTATAATATCTGAAAGAAATTGTGACATCACAATGCTACTACTCTGACATGAATTATGACATCACAAGTGTACTCATAGGACATCACAATGATATTGTCACGTTTTAATTGTACAAAAATTTTTATTATTGAATTGTGACATCATAAGAGTACTATTGTTACATAACAATTGTAGCATGGTACAACCAAGATATCTTATTGGTATTATTACATCACTATGATACTATTATGATATCACAATATCATAATAGCTATTGTGATATATCAATGATATTATTGTGACAATGTGTGTGAATGATTACATCACAATCATACTAGGAAGACATGTGACATCACAATGGTACCACTGTGAAATCATAATGGTACAATCATAATGTGAGATCACAATGGTACCATTTTGAAATTATAATGGTATTACAACATCACAATGGTACTAAAAGACATCACAATTTTATTATGACATCACAAAGATACTAGTAGGACATCACAATCTTTTTTCATCATAATCTTATTACATCACAACTGAGAAATCAAAATAATTGATTTGTGACATCACAATGATATGACTGTAACATTACAATGTTTTTATGACATCATAATGGCACTAAAAGATATCACAATGGTACTATGATACCACAATATTACTACCAAGAGATAACAATGGTACTATGATGATATCACAATGACATTGTGACATTACAATGGTAGTATGTGACATCACACAAGAATAATGACATCATAATGGTACAAGTAGGACATATTTATCACCCTGCACAAAACTAAAGTCCAAGTGGATCAAAGACCTCAACAAAAAACCAGATACTCTAAATCTGTTAGAAGAAAAAGTGGGGAGCAGCCTAGAACTCATTGGCACAGGAGACAACTTCCTGAACAGAACATCAACAGCACAGTCTCTAAGAGCAACAATCAATAATTGGGACCTCATGAAACTGAAAAGCTTCTGTAAAGCAAAGGACACCGTCATCAAAACAAAGCGACTGCCTACAGATTGGGAAAGAATCTTCACTAACCCTTTATCTGACAGACTAATATCCAGTATATACATAGAACTAAAGAAGCTGAAAAGCAGCAAGCCAAGTAACCCAATTAAAAAATGGGGAAGAGAGCCAAACAGAGAATTCTCAAGAGAGGAATATCTGAATGGCAGAGAAACACTTAAATACTCAACCTCATTAGCCATCAGGGATATACAAATCAAAACATTTCAATTGAATTGTGACATCACAATGATACTATTGTGACTTCACAATTGTACTACGACAGGACAGTGGGACTATTCTCTAGTCACAATTGCATTATGACAACACAATGGTACAATTAGGATATCACAAAATGTTGTGACCTCATGATGCTACTATTGTAACATCACAAGGGTATTATGACAAAACAATGGTCCTAGTAGGATATCATGTTCCTATTGTGACATCATTTTGGTGTGACTGTGACATCCCAGGAGAATTATGATATTGCAATCATATTGTGACTTCCCAATGGTACTGTTGTGACATCTAAATTGTACTATGACATAACAATTGTACCATTCTGTAGTCACAGTGATATTATGACATCAGAATGGTACTAGTAGTATAAAACAAAGACACTGTGATATCGCAATGTTACTATTATGACATCGAAGTGTATTATGACATGACAATGGTACTATTAGGACATTGCAATCGTACTGTGAAATCACAATGGTTCAGTTGTGACAACAATAAAGAATTATGCCATTATCATTGACCTCTGACATCACAATGGTATCGTTGTGACATAACAATTGTACTATGACGCCACAATGGTAATATTCTCTAGTCACAATGCCATTATGGCAACAATGGTACTATTAGGATATCACAAATACATTATGACATCGCAATGTTATATTGTGACATAGCAAGGGTATTATGACATCACAATGGTACTAGTAGGATATCACAAAGAGATTGTGCCTTCACTATCCTACCACAATAGAGAATTAGGACATTATAATAGACCGGTGACCTCACAATGGTATTATTGTGACATCATGATTGCACTATAACATCACAGTGGTAATATTCTCTAGTCATAATGGCAGAATGACATCACAATGGTACTACTGGGATATCAGAAACAGATTGTGACAACACAATGCTACTTTGTGATTTCGCGAGAGTATTATGGCAACACAATGGTTCTAGTAGGACATCACAATCTCATAGTGACATCACGCTGGTTTTATTGTGACATCTCTGGAGAATTATGACATAACAATTGAATGGTTATATCACAATATGACTGTTGTGGCATCACAATTGTATTATGATATCACAAGGTACAACTGTCAAGTCATAATGGCATTATGATATCACAATGATACTATTAAGATGTCACAACAGTATTGTGACATCACAATGCTACTATTGTGAAATCACAAGGGAATTATGACATCACAATTGTTCTACCAGTACGTCACAATCGTATTGTGACATTACAGTGGTACTAATATGACAGAGAATTATGATATTACAGTTGAATTATGACATCACAGCGGTAGGATTGTGACATGAGAATTGTACAATGACATTGCGATGGTAATATTCTGCACTCACAACGGCATTATAACATCACAGTGGTACACTTAGGATATCACAAAGACATTGTGACATCACAGTGCTACTATTGTGACGTCGCAAGGGGATTATTACAATCATAATGGTACTAGAAGGACATCACAAAGGTATTGTGACCTCACAATGGTTTCATTCTTGCATCACTCTAGAACTATGACATTACAATTGAATTGTGACATCACAATGGTAGGCTTGTGACATCACAATCATACTATGACATCACAATGGTACTATTCCCTAGTCACAATGGCATTCTGATATGAAAAACTTGCTAGTGGGATATCGCAAATTTATGGTAACACCACCGTGCTACTATTATGATATAGCAAGGGTATGATGACAATTGTTCGAGTGTGACATTACCAGAGACTTATGACATAACAATGGAATTGTGACATTGCAATGCTACTATTATGACATCAGAAGTGAATTATGACACCACAACTGTACTAGTAGGACTTCAAAATAATACTGTGACATCACAAAGTTACTAGTAAGACATCACAATCATATTGTGACATCACAGTGGATCGATTGTGACAGCAGTAGAGAATTAGGACATTACCATTGAATTGTGACACCAGAATGGGACCATTGTGACATCACAGTGGTACAATGGTGACATCACAGTGGTACTCTTCTTCAGCCAGAATAGGGTTATGACATCAAAATGGTACTCTCTTCTACATCACAATAGTACTATTGTGACATCACAATTGTATTATGATATCACAGTGTACAATTGTCTAGTCATAATGGCATCATGACATCACAATGGTACTAGTAGGATATCACAAAGGTATTGGGATATCACATTGCTACTACTGGGACATCACAGGGTATTATGGCATGAAAATATTACAAGTAGGTCCTCACGATCTATTGTGAAAACACAATTTTATGTTTGTCACAATCCTAGAGAATCATGTCATTACCATTGACTTGAGACATCACAATGGTTCTATTATGACAGCACAATGCTAATACTGTAACATCGGAAGGGTTTTATGAAATAACAATGGCACTAGTATGACATCACAATCCCATCATGACACCAAAATGGTTCGATATTGACATCACTAGAGAATTATGACATTACATTTCTATTAGGCCTTCACTAGGGAATTATGAAGTTACAATTGAATTGTGAAATCACAATGGTATTATTAGGATAGCACAATCGTATTGTGATATCAAACTGGTACGATTGTCACATCACAATTTTACTATGACATCACAATGGCACTATGACATAAAATGGTACTCTTCTCCTGGCATTGTGACATCACAATGCTACTATTATGACATCGCAAGGAAATTATGACATCACAAGTGTACTCATAGGAAATCACAATGATATTGTCACGTTACAATTGTTCATTTGTTACATCACTTGAAAATTATTATATTATGATTGAAATGAGACATCATAAGAGTACCATTGTGACATAACAATTGTAGCATGACATCACAATGGTATTACCAAGATATCTTATTGGCATTATTAAATCACTATGGTACTATTATGATATCACACAGAGATTGTGATATCAGAATGATACTATTGTGAAAATGTGTGTGAATGACGACATCACAATCGTACTAAGAAGACATGTGACATCACAATGGTACCATGGTGAAATTATAATGGTACAATCATAATTTGACATCACAATTTTATTATGACATCACACTGATACTAGTAGGACATCACAATCTTACTGTGATTTCTCAGTTGTTCGATTTTGATATCAATAATTGAATTGGACATCACAATGTTACGACTATGATATTACAATGTTACTATTACCTCACAATGGCACTGCAAGACATCAGAATGGTACCATTATACCCCAATGTTACTACCAAAAGATCACAATGGTACTATGATGATATCCCAATGATATTGTGACATTACAATGGTAGTATGTGACATCACACAGGAATAATGACATCTTAATGTTTCTAGTAGGACATGGCAATAGTATTGTCATCAAAATGATACCATTGTGATATCATTAGGAAATTATGGTGTTATACTTAAATGATATTACTTTTTTGTTATGAGATCACAATGGTAGCATTGTGACATCACAGTGGTATAGTGACAAGACTATGGTAAGTTTGTGACATCACAGTGGTACAATTTTGAGAACACAATGCTATTATTGGAACATCACAATGGTATTATGACATCACAATTGAATTGTTGTGATATCACATTGGTATTATGACATCTAATTTGCATCATGACATCATAATGGTACTATTGTGAGATCACTATAGCCTATTTTGATATCACAATGGAATTATGGCATTACAATGGAATTTTGACATCACAATTATATGATATATTAATTATGGACTTAGGACACCTTAATGGTAGTATGATATCATAATGGAATAATGACATCATAATTGCATTTGACATCATAATGTAATCATGAAATCTCAATGTAGTTATCCAATCATAATGAAATCAGGACATTATAATGCTATTATCACCTCACATTGGTATTAAGACATTGTAATGTTAAAATTTCCTTATAATGGTATTATGCGATTGTTCTTTTCTCAAGATATCCTAATGGATTCTATGACACTACAATGGTGTTATGACATCACTATGGAATTATTTTGTCATAATCGTGTTTTGACAGCACAAAGGAATTATGACATCAAAATGGTCTTATGACATCTTAATTTTCTCATGATATCCCAACGGTATTATATCGTCATTATGGTATTATGTTTTCCTAATTATATTATGACATTAGAAGAGTAAAATATCATCACAATTGAATTATGACACAATAATGATTATGGAACATCATAATGGTATTATGACATTATAATGGAATTAGGACACTATAAAGTTATTGACATCTTTCTTCTCTCATGATAACCTTATGGATTCTTTGATATCACAGGATATCATGACATCACAATTCTATGATTCTTCATGGTATTATGACATCACAACAGAGTTATGACAGCATAATAGAATTATGAAATTACTATGGTATTATGATTTCATAGAGGGATTATAACATCACAATGGTATTATGACATCACGATGAAATTATAATATCACTCTGGTATTAAGTTTTCATAATGATATTAGGAGATCATGATGGAATTAGGATATGACATCCCAGTACAGTTATGACATCCTGATGGTTTCTCTGACCTCAAAGTAGAATTATGACATTATAATGCAATTATGACATCACAATGGTCTTATGACATCACAATAAATTATGACATCCTAAAGTTATCATTTCATTTTAAACATCTTTATTCTCCCATTATAATCATATGGAGTCTATGATATCACAAGGATATTGTGACATAACTGTTGCGTTATTTCTTCATGGAATTATGACATCACCTTGATATTACGACATCACAATGGAATTATTACAGCACACTGGTACATCACAATGGAATGATGACATCGTAATGTTGTTATGATATCTAAAAGGAATTTAGGCATCACAGTATATATATAACTTGACACTGTAATCGTATTATGACATCACAATGTTATTATGACATTGTCATGCTATTTTGATATCACCATTATGACATCATAGAGGTATAACTTTATATTAGAATTATAACATCATAACAGAATAACAATCACAATGGAATTATGACTTCATAATAGAATTATGACATCTTAATGGAAGTATTACATTACAATGGAATTTGGACATCACAATATTACTATGTATTTATTATGGAATTATGACACTATAATGATAATATGATATCATAAGGGAATTACGACATCATAATGGTATTATGACATCTGAATGGAATTTTGACATCATAATGGAAGGTATTCATAATGGAATTATGAAGTTATCATTTCATTATAATGATATTATGACATCTTTATTCTCTCATGATAACCTTATGGATTCTATGATATCCCAAGTCTATTATGACTTCACAATTCCATTATTTTTTTTATTTTTTTATCAGTTACATTTTATTAACTCTGTATCCCAGCCGTGTCCCAATCCCTCATTCCCTCCCAGTCCCTCCCTCCCTCCCTCATCTCCACCGTGCCCCTTTCCAAGTCCACTGATATGGGGGGACCTCCTCCCCATTCATCTGATCCTGTTTTATCAGGAATCTTCAGGACTGGCAGCAAAGCCCTCCTCTGTGGCCTAACAGGACTGCTCCTCCCTTCGGGGTGGGGAGGCCAAAGAGCCTGTCATTGAGTTCCTGTTAGAAATAGTCCTTGCTCCCCTCACTTTGGGAAACCAATTGGTTACTGAGCTACCACAGGCTACATTCTTTGTGGTATTATGACATCATCTAGGAATTAGGACAGCATAATGGGATTGTGATATTATAATGGAATAATGACATCACAATGGAATTTTGGCATCAGAAAGAAATTATGACATTATTATGGAATTATGAAATTGTACAATGGTATTATGATTTCATAAAAGGATTATGACGTCACTAAGGAATTATGTTATGACATCATAAAGGAATAATCATATCAGAATGGAAATATGGCATCATAATAGAATATGAATTCATAAAGGGATTATGTCATCACTATGGAATTATGACATCACTATCATATTATGATACCATAATGGTATTATGACATCATGATGGAATTAGGACATGACTTTCTCCTGAGTTGCTAAAAACACAGGGACTGGACATTGGACATGCAGATTTTACCTAAGAGTTTTCATAATTTCATAATTATTATTGTATTGAAAGAGAAGGAGCCTTTTATTGTACTTAAAGTGCAAAATGTTGGTATAACGTTCTTTTGGAACTTTACCATTGTTTATTCAAATGCTGATTTCTCTCCCCCAACTACCTGGGTTCAATCCCAACATTGCATTGTGATGTTTATTCTAAGTATCACCTGTATCAAGTTTGTGTAAACATGCCACCATTTGTTCTCCAATTTGTCAATTAAAACAACCAGCCACAGTGCTGGGCAATGTAGAGAATAGGGTGGACATCATGGTTCAGAGTAGGAGGAGAGGAGGGAGTAGGAGGGAGAAGGTAGGAGCCAAAGGAGAGGAAGAGGAGAAGTGGCAGGAGCAGAATCTGGGAGAGTGAGGCTGGAGGAGAGGTCTTGGAAACCATGTGCAGAAATGAACTGGACCTAAGATATCACTAAAAGCAAGTATAATGGTTAAAATCTGAATGGGAGGAACTATGCGGGCTTGGAGGTTTAGGATGGAGTAACTATTGCCCAGCATTGTGTTCTAGGTTAACAAAATAAATCCGAGTCTCTGTGTGGTGATTTTGGTTAAAAAGCTGTTTAGGACTAACAGCAGCTTTACTAAAGGATAAATAAATACTAAATATTAATAAAGTGATAAAACAAATGTGCTCTACAACTGAACAGAGTTCTAAAATAATACAAAAGGCCAATAAATACTTTTAGAAAGTGTTCAAAATTCCTAGTCATAACTCTGGTTTTATGTTTGGTTTGATCACCTTGGCAAAACAGGCAGTTATGAAGTGTTAGGAGTAGCCCAAGCTTTCCTCCTTCTATTTTTGGTACTATTAGCAGAGTATAAATCTAGTAAACAGAAGAAAAATGTATTGGACACTTACTTTTGTTAATTAAACACAGAAAGATCAACAAGAGGCATTCAAATGCAGGTTAACTTACCTGAAGTGTGCAATAATCTTGATGGCTGGACAAATGATCCTATGTTTTTGTTTTTGTTTTGTTTTGTTTTTTAATGACTCTTATATCCCAATGAAGAATCAGAAAATCATATGACTTTAGAGAATTAGTTCTTAAATAGGGATATGCACCAAAATTCCTCAGGGACCTTTCTCAAAATGCCTACAACTATTACCAAACCCTTCCTATTGAATATTTTGGTTAAGGTCAAGAACATATTTTAATAGTCACACAAGTGATTCTGATGTACATACATATCACAACACATCAATTCTTAGACTAAGCAATAAACCAAATTGGTTCTACAATCAACAGTTGTTTTTACTCTGAAGCTTCCATACAAAATACAAACCTCCTAGGAAGCTCTCAATCAAGAACTTAGAAACAATCCACCTTCCAAGCAATACCTCAGATCCTGAACCCCAAGCAATTTAAAATACACACAAACCACGTACTGGCTTTGGGTAAGAAAGTTTTAGAAGATCCAACTTCTCCACAGAATTTGGGAAAAATTAGCCACTCCATTGCTTAACCCTCAATTCTCACTTTTAATAAAGAGCCTGCCAAAAAGAGTGTTACAACCATGAGCTCAAGGTTTAATTCAACTAGTATTTAAAAGAACCAATCTTTTGTACTATAACATTTAGAGCCTTTTTTTCCAAAAACAACATTTTCAAGGGGAGGCAGAGGCAGGCAGATCTCTGTGAGTTAGAGGCTAACCTTGTCTACAGAGTAAGTTCCAGGAAAGCCAGGGCTACACAGAAAACTCTCATCTAAAAAAAGTTTTCAAGAAAAAAAGGTCAGAAGCTAATCAAGGAGGTCCCTGGTTAAGACGATCAACCCTTTCTCAGAAAAGCCAACAGGATAGAAATCAGAAAGGGAGAAAACAGGGAACAGGACAAGAGCCTACCACAGAGGATCTCTGCATTTACCCTGCAGGGCATAGAGGCATATGCTGAAACTCATAGCCAAATTTGGGCAGATTGCAAGGAATCTAATGAAGGAAGGGGGAGAGAGAAAGACATGGAGAGGACAGGAGCTCCACAAGGATAGCAACATAAACCAAAATATCTGGGCAAAGGAGTAATTTCTGAGACTGATACTCCAACTAAGGACCAGGCATGGAGATAACCTAGTACCCCTGCACAGATTTAGCCCATGGAAACTCAGTCTCCAAGTGGGTTCCCTAATAATGGGAACAGGAAATGTCTCTGACATCAAACCAGTGGCTGGCACTGGAGTCGCCTTACCAGGCCACAAAGGAAGACATTGCAGCCACTCCTGATGAAACCTGATAGGCTACAGTCAGATGGAAGGGGAGGAGGACCTCTTCTATCACTGAACATGGGGACGGCTATGAGAGGAGATGAGGGAGAGAGAGTGGGATATGTAGGGGATGAGGGAGGAGGTTACAGCTGGGAAACAAATGAATAAACTGTAATTGGGAATAAAAAATTCAGACTATGACCATAATGAGTATAGGCAGTGGTTGTTAATTTTTTAAAGATAGTTTAAAAAGATTCTTTTCATATGTGAGTGAATGAATGTCTGCATGTATGTATACCACCTCTGTGCCTGATGCCTAAAGGTCAGAAGAACATGTTTGATCTCTTGGAACTGCAGTTATTATAGGCCATTGTGAGGTTGTCTTGTGGGTGCTGTATATCGAACCCAAATCCACTACAAGAACTATTGAATCATCTCTCTGTTTCATAAACTAGAGAAATTTAGGGCTATAATTTTCAGTTATTCTGGATTGGAAGCACATGAGAAAATTATCTTAATTTTATTGGATCTAAATCTGTATTTAATTTGTAACATTCTTATACATTCTTTTGCAAAACAGACCACTTTTTTAAACTGGGGTTATTTGTATGATGGTATACTATTAAATACACTACATTAATACGCAAAACTCATCAAGAATTTATAATTCTGTTATTTGATATATTCTTATCATTTGTGAATAAAGACTAATCCACAATTATTTTGGTTTGGTTGTTTCTGTTTGTTTGTTTGTTTGTTTGTTTTTAAGACAGGGTTTCTCTTTGGAGCCTTGGCTGTCCTGGATTCACTTTGTAGTACAGGCTAGACTCAATCTCAGAGATCCACTTGCAGATGCCACCTCCAGTGCTGGGATTACAGGCGGTGGAACTGTGCCTGGCTTGTTCCACAAATTTTGAGTCAATAAAAGTCTATTGAGAAGTACAGCTTCATATTTTTCTCTTAAGAAATGAGATTACACAATGTTACTGGTAATATTATAGAGCACCTGATGAGTAAGGCTTTTAACCTTTCTTTTTTTTCAACAATTATTTTTATATTAATTACAGCTTTTTTTCACTTTATGTCCCAGCTGCAGCCCCCTCTCTTATTCCCTCCCAATCCTATCCTCACTCCCATTGACTGTTCTTCCAGAGGAAGAGTTTTCAATTTCCATCAACCACATGGCAGCTCACAACTATCTGCAAATCCAAGATATGTCAACATCACACAGACATACATGCAGGAAAAACACCAACAAAACTGTTGCGAGCTGCGTGGTCGTCTCGCCAGCCATAACGCACGCAGACAACAGGATCCTTCTGCAGCAAGCTTTATTGCAGTCAAACGATGAAAGGAGGGGAGGAAGACCCCGAGTTCCCAAAGTGGCGCTGTTTATATAAGCCCTGCTCGAACCAAAGTGGTGGGGGATGACGTATCATCCCCTGATTGGCTGCTCACCCATCACCCCATATGACGCCCCGGGCTGGGCTCGTGACAAAGGTTGCCCAATTGTCAAAACGGTCATAACGGTCATAACGGTCATGCGCTCTAGGACTTGTTTACCAGTTTAGAAGGGCAGAAGCCAGCGCCATGGCAACCAAACCCCGGCTCTCCACACAAAACAACAACGAAAAGGCGAGTATGTATCAGAGGACAATGCCCTGGACTCAGTTCTTCCCTTCTACTGTGGGTTCTAAGCACTGAACTCAATTTCTTTGACTTGCAATGAGCCATTTCTCAAGTTTACCATGAGACATTTTCTTCAGTGATGTAGTCACGGATAAGATGTTCTTGATCCTCTATCAATAATCACCCATGATAGGTAAGCAACTCTAATGAAACTCAGTGGGTTAAACATACACATACATACATACACACACGGGGAGAAGGTAAAGAAAGAGATCAGTTGGAAAAGAAAGGAAATTAGTGGGAATAAGACAGGAACAAAGAAATTATTGACTGGACATTTTAATTGGAATTCTAAATCAATTATTTTATTATTGGTTTTTTTAAATAATAAACAGTAAATTTTGGCAGCAACCAAAACTTATTTTAATTTACCAAAATTTTTACCTTAACAACAAATAATAAAGTTTCTGGTACTGACCACAATTTCTATGAGTGATTTCAAAATATAAATAAGAAGTAATGTTTAACATATATCTAGTACGATAGGAAAAGCTCCAATTTAAGTGAACTGTATTTAGTAAATCCTTTAATATTCAAAACAACCCAATGATTAAAAGTACTATGTAGCCTCATTTCATAACTGAGAAAAAAATTGAAATAAAACATGTCCATTTTAGAAATCTAGTGATTGAGAATTCCAAGCCAGCATAAGTGCTGCAAATTAAATTCAAGAAGCCTGCTCCAGCAAGAGTTATGACTCCACATGAAATATTTAGGGACACTGAGAATTCTGGGAGTCATGCCATATCTTTCCTCATCTATGTTTTATCTGCTTTAAGGCAGAAGAAAAAGAGAATGAATGCTGTAAGGTGCACAACTTCTAAAGGTGATATGTGGTCTTGCATGGAATTTTCTCATTCAACATTTGTAACATAGGTAATACAGCATCATTTTTAATAGTCAAACTTTTACAGAGATGGTATCATTTGTTTCAAATTGGTAGAATCATGCTAAATCCATGCAAATTAAAATCCTATACATGTTTTCATTGCACAAAATATCCAAAAATTCTTCAAAATCTTAAATCTATTAAGAGCCTTTGTTAATTACGCTCTTGTAAAACATTTTAGAAAGTTCTGTAAATATGAAAATGTAAATGAGTTGATTCATTATTAAATATAAAAATCACAGAGGGGATGGAGGTGTAGCTCAGTGGCAGAGTATTGCCTACCACATACAATGCTTTAGGCCAGTTCAAACTTTACACAACTATGATCCTTTAATACAGTTCCTCAGTTTGTGGTGACACCCCAATCATGGGCTTTTTACTCTCACTTAAAGCACTCTGTCTTTGACCCACAGTCTAGATTTTGGCAACTACCTGCAACAGTTCCACCTCAGAAATACTAAATCCTAACCAGGCCTGTCCTACAAAAGTATATATATACATATATATATATATATGTATATATATATATATATATATATATATATATTCCTTAAATATGACTTAGCTCACATGCATTTAAATATGGGAGTGGTGCTAGCAGAATCACGATGTCACTTAGTCTATAACACAGCTTTTCTCAATACTCTGATAAATGTTAAAAGTTTAGCAATATGGAAAGCCCTTAAACAGAAAGATCTGATATTTTAACAGAAGTATATCCCTAAAGTGCACAGCATGTCACTATGTTAAGCCATTAGGGCAACAAGGCAAGGGACACAGGTTAAAGGTGTTAAAAAGGTTTCCTATATGAGTACAGATTCACCTATTCACTTCCAGCACATATGTCCAGCAGTATGGGAAGTTAACAGAATCAGAATTGGCATTAGAAAATTAGCCCACAATCCCATAGGATATGACTTTATCAACTAGAGTTCAAAATGCAGTTTGCTTTGCCTTTACTTAGACTTCATTAATTCAAAAGTTACTGAGGTCAATAATTTCTCCCCTTCCCTGAGGCTATTTCAAATATGCAATGAAGATTATTTTCTCAAATTGGGTAGGGTGGTTCATATCTACAATGTCAGCACTTGGGAGTTAGAAACAGAAAATTAGTAATTCAAAGTTGCTTTCAGCTACACCTAGTGACTTCAAGGACAGCCTGGGCTACATGAGTCCCTATCACAGTGATTCTCGACCTTCCTAATTCTGAGACCCTTTAACAGAGTTCCTCATGTTGTGTTGAACCCCACCCATGAAATTATTTCATTGATTTTTCGTAACCATATTTCTGATACATTTATAAATCATAATATAAATATACAGGTTATCTAATATGTGACTCCTGTGAAAGACTCATTTGACCCCCAAAGGGGTTGTGACTCACAGTTTCAGAGCTGCTGCCCCATCAAAAATACAAAGGAGAATGGTGAGTGGAGAGGACAAAGAAAATGAGAAAGGGTGGAAAGTGCCTAGATTATTTTGTCAAGCTGGGCATGGTAGTGTTGACTTGTCACCCAGCTACTTAGTGTACTGAAGGAGGCAGCTTGCAAAATCAATGACAACATGGGCAACTTATATAGACCCTGTCTCAAAAAATTAAAATAGGCTAGGAATATAGCACAGCAGTAAGCCATTTAGCCAGAATGCATTGAAACCCTGCTTAAAAAATAAAAGTCACATTCTGCATTCTACCCTGGAGTTTTCGCCTGTCTCATAAATGATTTTTTAAATTTGTGTTCATTACAGTTCTTGGTAATATAAAGTTCTATGGTTTGCCTAAGACTCAATGCCATTTATCCAAAACTACAGTACAACAAACACACAATATATTTTACTGTCTGAAAATACCCTCTATGCTTAGTCTATTTGAACCCATTCCTTGGACAAACACACTTTTTCACTACCTCTACTCTTTTACCCTTTCTAATTAGTCCTTTTAGACAGGTTGCCTTCACTTAGGAATATGGAGTTCAAATTTAACATGTCTGCATGACATGATGGCTCACTTCAATAATCATTGATCATATCCCATTACATCAACCTTCTTGGGTCTCTTGATCGCATCTGTCAATAATTACTGAAAGATATCTTGGTTGCTACCACTTTAAAGATCAACAGCAAATTTGGTGCAAACATTGACCAGCAGAGAAGGTTTAGGTATTCAGATGAGCTAGGTAAATATTTGCGTATACTGCTAATAGGAAGTAGGATAAACATATAATTCGCTGTGTTAGTACAGCCAACCATCTCCAAAGTGGCTATACCATTGTGAATCCCCAATAACAATAATTGGAGGTTTTATTGTTAGGTAGCCACACCAACACCAGGCACACTCTCAGGTCATGGTTAAAATTTAGCGATTCTAACATGTGTATTTCCTGTTTGGGGTTTTGGGTTTGTTATGTTTTTAAAGAGGCTTCTCATTTCAATTAAGTAGGTGTCAAGAACACACCCTCAAGAAGAATCTAAGGCTGCAGAGTCAGACATGTGCAATACTAGCACAAACACAAGTGGGGACTGACCTAGGCTTGCAGATCATTAGAACTGTGACAGCTGTGTTGTTACAAAGTTCCACACTCCTATTTAATTACCCCAGCCTCCCCTTCCCCCGGTCCTGTTATTTCTAATGCACAGTTATATGGAAAACAAGGTTTTCTCCACAATGCATCTGTGGCATTGCAGCAGAAATGCCTGTTGTCTTCTTATAGAACACAATACCTGAAGACTTCACTTTTAAAGTTCATCTGATTCTCTGAATCTTTCCTTGGGATTTTTTTTCTTCTTCCAGGAAAAAATTACCCCAGAATCTCTTAAAAGGCCTCAAATGCCCTTCATTTCCTTTATAAGCCTATCCTTCCACCACCCTTACCAGCAAAGCCATGGTCTTTCATCAGTATCACAGTCCACTTTCCATGCTACTACCCTAGCAGTCAATGTGGTAAAAGATCACTGCCATGAATTCATCACCTGGTCTTTCTCAGGGCCACCTACTTTATGTTCAGAAATCTTCAGACAACCTGTTTCAGTTATTCTAAAAGTATCATCCCCATCGTCTTCATTCATGTTAAGCATTTTAAGCTTGGTGAGTTTATTTTGTGAAGAAAATGAGAGGCGATTAGATGTAGTCAAAGTCAGCTCTCCACTCTGCTATTCCAATGTGATTCTTTTCCACACCAGCTTGCCTCCCATGGTCTATTTCTCCTCTCCAGGACCTACTACCTGTGTTCTACAAAGACTGCTACTGGTCTTTACCTTATCAGCCCTCAAACTAAGTATCTGTAGTAATTTCTTCTTGAATTTTACCTCACCCTTTGAGAACACAATGTCCCCACAATTTACTCACTTTTATCACAAAGTGCTATGCCTCCGTGTGATAAACCATTGTCCCTGTCAGTATTTTATTAAGGTTTGTATTGAGTAACAATTTTACTTGACCTAAAATCATAGTCTTATACAAATTTAAACATCAATTCATTTTTACTTACAAACTGAATGAAGACTGATGCAGAACTAATATAACTGCTGTCACATTACTTTCAAAAGTCTTGATTACGTGGGATTTCCATCTACCCATATGATATCAGAATCTGGCCCTCAGCTAAAATGTAACCAAATATTGGCCATTAAAAACAGAGATTTTTTTTTCTCCCTTAACTGTCTAAAGATAATCTTTCTATGTTCCTCAAGCATGCCCTCTCTGACACATCCTCTCTACTTGCAACCTCCACTTTTTCTTTCAACTCCTGACAGCTGGGTTTTATTTTCATTATGAAATACACACTGCTATCCCTAAGGCTACAATGGTCTTATTCCAAAACCAGTGATCAACTTTCCAGGTCTATCCACTACACTCTACACTATCCACTGTATACGGGAACTCTTTCTCCTTTCTAATTTCCACAGCTCAGATCCCATGACACTACTCTCCTTTCCAACCAGTTACCTCAAAACAGTTTCTTCTTGGGCCTCCTTCTGCCTGTTAATGATGCATTAATGTTCTGCCTCTGCCATAGCTCTCTCCCTCCATACAGTAAAACACTGTCAGTTCAACTACCTTTTCAAGGTAAGTCCCAAAACAGTGCTAACAGCAATCCCTCTTCCCAGGCTTCAGATGACTTAGAAACCCTTTCCAGGAGGAAGGTCCTCACATTGTCCCTAATGAAGAAGAAGGGCTTAGACTGTGTGGTGCCACAATACTCTGCATTTTATTACTACTCCCAATCCAATCTAAGCCAACACATGTTTTATGGTTTAACTTGTGTACTGTCCTTCACAAGCATGTGTTTAAAATTGTTCCCTCGCTGTAAAATCTATCAGGGAAGTATGTTGGAACCTTTATGAGGTGGTATCCATTGAGTTGCAATAAGTGAGTGGTTGAGGGTGCATCATAGGTGTTATTTCCTGATCCATAGGACAAAGGAAGCAGCCTCAGAGTCCTGTTGCCTCCAAGAACCCCAACATGCCTTCCCCACTATGGAGGACTGTGTAACCCTCAAAAGGATGAACAGAAATAAACCAATCCTACCCCATGTTGTTTCTGCAACTCCTTTACTCACAGTGTTGAGAAAAGTAACTAATCCAACATGTTAGCACCCTGTGTGAAGATTACTAACTCATATAGTAACACATGTGAAAAGCTCTAGACAATGAACTGGGAGTAGCTCAGGAGGCATCATACTTCCCCAGAGCTTCAAATGAGAAGGACAGGTAAGCCAGTCATGGAGAAAAGATCCAAAATCTGTAACTGTAGCTGAGTCTCAGCTACAGAATTGGTACAGCTTTGTGAATTTCCATGGCTGAGATCACTTAAAGACTCTTGATTCCAAAACACTTACTCAGGTCCTTCTGTGAGGCTTCTTTATCTTTCAGTATTTCCTGATTTCCATGAAAATCTAATATTAAGATTCCAATTTCTACGGCCTGGCATGGTGGCACACACCCTTAATCCCACAATTCAGAAAGCTGAGAGGTAGATGGATCTCTGAGTTTAAAGCCAGCCTCGTCTATATAGTAACTTTCAGGCCAGCCGAGGCTACATTGTGAGATCCTGTTTCAGAAACAAACAAAAGATTCTCATTTTCAACTATCCTCAAGGATACTATAATGCAGTGCTAACATCTTCCAAACCAATTTGATTGAAGGTTTACTTTAAGAAATAAAGGAAGTTACAGCCAAACAGTTTCTGGCCTTTAGAAAGGAAATGCTTAAATCACTGAATGAAATAAAAGAAACAGAGGTTTGTTCAAACAAACAACTGAAAGAATTGATGGAAAAACAGGAAAATACAGTCAGACAGGTGAAAGAAATCAACAAAACGGCTGAAGATCTGAAGATAGAATTGAAAAAATTAAAGAAAACACAAATGGAGGAAATTGCGGAGAGAAAGAACTTAGGGAAGAAAACAGGAACTACAGAGGTTAGCATAACCAATAGATCAGAAGAGATGGAAGAAAGCATCTCAGGTGTGGAAGATACAATGGAAGAAATAGATGTATCTGATAAAGAAAATGTTAAATCTAAAAAATTCCTGACACAGACCCTCCAAGAAATTCAAGACAACATAAAAAGACAAAACCTAAGAATAATAGGAATAGAGGAAAAAGAAGATTCACTGTCCCAAGGCCCAGAAAATATTTTCAACATCATTGAAGAAAATTTCCCCAACTTAAAGGAGAGGCCAATAAGAATTCAAGAGGCCTACAGAACACCAAATAAAGTAGACTAGAAAAGAAAATCCTCCTGCCACATAATAATCAAAACAGTAATTATACAGAACACAGAAAAAATACTAAGAGCTGCAAGGGACAAAGGCCAAGTACCATATAATGGCAAACCCATTAGAATCACACCTGACTTTTCAACAGAAACTATGAAAGCCAGAAGGACCTGGACGGATATCATGCAGACCCTAAGAGAACACAGATGTCAGCCCAGGCTACTAAACCGTGCAAAACACAAAGTCCTCATAGACGGAGAAAACAAGATATTCAATGAAAAAAAAAAACAAATTTCTACAATACCTACACACAAATCCAGTGTTACAGAAAACACTAGAAGGGAAAATACAGCCCAAGAAAACTAGCTACTTTCAAGAAAACGCAGGGAATAATTGACCTCACTACAGACCGTACCCAACCTCAAAATCAAAGGATCTAACAGCCACTGGTCATTTATCTCTCTCAACATCACTGGACTCAATTCTCCAATTAAAAGACACAGATGAACAGAATGGTTGTCTAAACAAAATCCAGCAACCTTTTGAATACAATAAACACACCTAAGTCACAAAGATAGACATTACCTGAGGGAAAAGGGTTGAAAGATGGCTTTCCAAGCAAATGGACCCAAGAATCAAGCAGGAGTAGCCTTTCTAATATCTGATAAAATAGACTTTCAACCAAAATTAATCAAAAGAGATGGGGAAGTACACTTCACACTCATGAAGGAAAAATTCCACCAGGAAGAAATCACAATCCTGAACATCTATGCCCCAAATACAAGGGCACCCACATTTGTAAAAGAAACATTGATCAAACTTAAACCACACATAGATCCCCACACATTAATAGTGGGAGACTTCAACATCCCACTCTCAACAAAGGACAGGTCAACAAAACAGAAATTAAACAAAGAAACAATGTCTCTGACAGATGTCATGAAACAAATGGACCTAACAGACATTTCTAGAAGGCTACACCCAAACACAAAAGAATTTACCTTCTTCTCAGCACCTCATGGAACCTTCTCCAAAATAGACCACATAGTTGGTCACAAAGCAAGCCTCAACAGATACAAGAAGATTGAAATCCTTGTATCCTGTCTGATGACCATGTAATAAAGCAGGACCTCAACAACAACAGTAATAGCAAAAAGCCCACACAATCATGGAAACTGAACAACTTGTTACTAAATAACAGCTGGGTCAGGGAAGAAATAAAGAAAGAAATTAAAGTCTTCCTAGAACTCAATGAAAATGAAGACACAACATACCCAAACTTGTGGGACACAATGAAGGCAGTGATAAGAGGAAAATTCATAGCACTAAGTGCCTTCAAGAAGAAATTCGAGACAGTGCATTCAAACAACTTAATGATTCACTTAAAAGCCCTAGAAAAAGAAGAAGCAGACACACCAAAAAGGAGTAGAAGGCTGGAAATAATCAAACTCAAGGCTGAAATCAATCAATTATAAACAAATAAAACAATTCAAAGAATCAATGAAACCAAAAGCTGGTTCTTTCAGAAAATCAACAAGATACAAAAACCCTTAGACAAGCTTCCTAAAAGGCAGAGAGATACCATCCAAATCAACAAAATCAGAAATGAAACGGGGGACATAACCACAGACAATGAGGAAATCCAAACAATCATTAGGACTTACTTCAAAAGTCTATATGCCACAAAATTTGAAAATCTAAATGAAATGGACAATTTTCTTGATTGGTTTGACTTAAAAAAGCTGAATCAGGACCAGGTAAATCAATTAAATAGTCCTATATCCCCCAAAGAAATAGAAGTGGTCATCAAAAGTCTCCCATCCAAAAAAGGCCCAGGACCAGATGGCTTCAGCGCAGAATTCTACCAGACCTTCAAAGAAGAGCTAACTCCAAATCTCTTCAAACTATTCCACAAAATAGAAACAGAAGGAACACTACCAAACTCATTCTATGAAGCCACAGTCACCTTGGTACCTAAACCTCACAAAGACCCAACAAGGAATGAGAATTTCAGGCCAATCTCCCTTATGAACATGGATGCAAAAATACTCAACAAAATACGTGCAAACCGAATACAAGAACACATCAAAGATATCATCCACTATGACCAAGTAGGCTTCATCCCAGGCATGCAGGGGTGGTTCAGTATATAGAAATCCATCAATGTAATCCACCATATAAACAAACTGAAAGGAAAAAAAAAAAAACAACTCATGATAATCCCCCTAGATGCTGAAAAAGCCTTTGACAAAATCCAACATCCATTCATGTTTAAAGTATTGGAGAGATCAGGGATACAAGGCACTTATCTAAACATACTAAATGCGATGTATTGCAAACCTATAGCCAACATCAAACTGAACAGAGAAAATCTTACAGCAATCCCACTGAAATCAGGGACAAGACAAGGCTGCCCACCCTTCATCCTGGATTCCCTCAAAGCATATCCCCCAGCTCCCTTGCCTTGGATCCCCAGCTCCTTCCTTAGCCCAGAGCCTCACCCAGCACTGTTTGATCTCTAAGTGAGATCTGGAATCCTGTACCTCTGTAGTGCACCCTCAGGTTGTTCTGTGAGAGGTCGATGTAGCTGAACTTGTCCTTCAGGCTCCAGGACATGGGCAATGGAATCTTCTGCTTCTGCGGGTAGAGTTTCTTCAAAAGCTCTGTGGCTCCTGCTCAGAAAGGGGCCACCACACTACTCGAAGTCTCCAGGGCCGGGACTCGAACACCTGCAACTGATCAAGGAATGCCTGCGTCCCAGCCAGGGACACAGCCAGGCCAGGTGGAGTGCTGGCGGTGTTGGCCGCTGAGGCGGTGGTCAGGGGCGGCATGAGTGCTGGCGGGTGGGGCAGCATGGAGGCCACCGCAGTCCCTAAGCCTCCACCTGGTGAGCCAGCCAGGGAGGAGTCGATGGTGGCATGCATGGGCGCGGGCAGGGCGTCTCCGGAGCCAGAGGCCCCATTGTTGGCTGGTGGCAGAGGCTGCTCAGACATCCCTGCAGAGAATCAGAGAGCGGCTCCTCCACTAGTCACCGCTTCCTCCTGCGCTTCCCTGGTCACTGTCACTGTGACGCCCAGAGGCGCTGTCACTGTGACGCCCAGAGGCGCTGTCACTGTGACACCTAGTCTGCGCGACCCGGAAGTCGGAGCGCAGCGGTGGAGGAGACCCGCTGGGGGTGGGCCAGGGGGCGCGAGGAAGCCTCCACCAGGCACTGGCGGCCAGATGACATGGAGTGATGGGACGGCAAGGGGTGCTGGTGGGCGGGCCTGGGTGAGGTGGGGAAAAGAAGCAGAGAGCCTGTGAGGGGCGCTGCTCTCCCGTCTGTTTCCGGTGGGCAGGCAGGCTGTGGAGAGGCTGCGCGGGGGTGGCGCCAGCTGAGGGGGTGGTGCCAGGTACACCTGCCCGCTGGCTGTTTGACAGCCTCTCAGGTGCAGGCACAGCTCTGCTTCTCTCCTTGAGCCATTCCCTCAAACTCAGTGAGCCAGCTTTACACCCAGGGAAAGCAATCAGGGAGCCTAGCCAGGGATTCCCTAGTGGGTGATTAAGGGCCACAGGAAACCATTTCTGAAGGAGAAGTCTCTCTCTTAAAACAGTTACTCTTTCGTTATTTAAAGAATGAGGTGTCCCTGAGAACTTCCTGGGGGGGGGGGGGGAAGGAGCCACTTTAGGAATACCAACCAAGACATGCAGATGGTCAAAGGTCAGGAACGGGAAATGCTTGTGCATTTAGGAAGGGCTTCTGGAGATGTCTAAACATTTTATGAGCCCATTAATTCTCATCATAGGTTTCTTTGTTAGGTAGCAAAAAATTATGCTCATTTTTTAACATGGGAATCTTTACTTGCTGCATAGCAAATACCCCCAAACTCAGTGACGTAAGATTTATTATTAAACATATCTGTGGAGCAGGTTTCTTCTGACTTAGTAACTATTCTATTGCTAGGGGAAAAAACAAACAAACAAACAAATTAAAAAAAAACATGACTAAGGTGAGGTATAAAAGAACGCATTTACTTTAGAGACTTACTCACAGTTTTAAAAAGTTACTCCATGATCACCAGGACAGGAAGCATGACAGCAGACAGTTAGGCTTTGTGATGGAGAAGTAGCAGAGGAGCTCACAAATTGATCTGAAAGTTGCATGCAGAGAGCCAGAGAACTAGAGAGCAAAAGATAGAAAGAGAAAAAGAGACAGAGATAGGGGCTGGTGTGAGCTTTTGACACCTCAAAGCCCAACACCAGATCTATGCTTCTTCCAATATGGAACCTCCTAATCCTTTTCAAACAATTCCACTAATGAGACCAGTTAAGTGTTCAAAGATACGAGCCTATGGGAGCCATTCTCATTCAAACCACCACACCTTCCCTGTGTCTTCTGCTTGAATGACCTTATCCCAGACATTCAAAGTGTGTTGGCTGTGGATGTGAGTTACCTTACCACTTGATTTAGGGAGGATCTGATGACAAGTTCACAGATATGGTCACTGGCAGGATTCCTTTCCCCAGAATTAATAAGGACACCACATCATTACTAGCTATTGGCCAGAAGTGGACCTCTTCAAAATGGCAGCAGATTTTACCAAAGTCTGTAAATCAAGAAGACAACAGCACCAGAACAAATCCCAGGATGAGGTGACACGTTGTCACTTTGGACATAATGTCTATTAAAGGTAAACTGCTAATCCATCTCACTTTCATGCAGAAATACTTTGACAAGGCCATTTACAGCAGAATTTGACATCTGTGAAAAGCTCTGGTCCCTTTGACTCCAGGAGACTGAGGAATTACAGGCAATATTGAAGTCAGTCAGGGCACCAGGTTGTGAGAAAGAAGGACTGAGAGCCAGGTGCTGCTCTAACCTTATCACATCAAGTTTCTAAACCAGAGGCTGACAAACCTCTTCTGCAATAAGCTATGTACTTGGTATGGTAGGTCATGTGGGCCATATGTATCCATTGAAAATACTCATCTTCACCATTGTGGATGAAGTTAGTCACTGAAAACATGTAAACAAATGAATGTGATTTTATGTCAATAATACTTTTTTTTCAAAAACTATACAATCAGCTGGACACTACAAGATGTGGTTAGTGATACCTGCTCTATATGAGACCAGACCACTAGGAGTACATTCCCAGATGTCAAGAAGTTCAGTTTGTTACCCACAATATATATGGCACCCCTACCCTGGATGACCTTGTGCCACACATAAACAGGTTTTGGATACTTCTGCAGCTAGCCTGTGACAAATAAAAATAAATGACCACAGTTATCTGAGGGTAGTGGACTCCAGCAAGGAGGTCCAAGTTGGTGTTTGTGTTCAGTTTGGTTTTAATTAGTCAACATTTATACATATAGAATTCTCTGTTGGGTGCGGGAATAAGGAAGGAAGAGGGATTACAGGCAATATTGAAGTCAGTCAGGGCACCAGGTTGTGAGAAAGAAGGACTGAGAGCCAGGTGCTGCTCTTTAGAAACACATGCTTCTAGTACAGGGGCAGATAGACCAAGGTCTGCAAAGGAAGGGTTCTGAATCTGAATCAACATGTTGTCTTGGACAGAACACAAAGGTGGCACTGCTGGTGATTGCCACACACCAAAGTAGAGTGTTTCTGAAGTCCAGGGTTCAGGGCAGAAATGGCCTACTGAGTCACATGGGACAATACAAATGTGCTACTTTATATCATGATCTTTTTATTTTTTAGAAATGATTACAATGCAGTGTTCACAAAACAAAACCCATGTGGAAAACCAGTTATTTAAGCAGAAACTGCATGTTTCATTTATCTGTTCTTGATGATTTTCGACAAAAAAAAAAAAAATCACAATTTTGAATGGGATAATCTTCATTAATAATGATTTGGCAAGTTAATACAGTCTCAACATTCTTCTGAGTTCCCTCTTAACATTTTCTTTTTCTTTCCAAACTCCTGTTGACTTTCTCTTCATTGGCAAAAGTAACATCCTCTTTTCCACACTGATTTCTATGTTCCTCTTGTTGATAGCTGCTGACATGCAGAATGAATTATACTGGAACAACAACAGAAAATGTTCAGGAAAAACTCTTCTCACTTATTGCTTCTGGATCAAAGGTCAAGTTCAGGATGAAATTCTAGATAAAGAATGCTGAATGAGAAAATCTCTGAGATTCATTGAAGGACACCTGTCATAACTGAAGGTGCTATAGTTAAGTGGATGCTCCCTTGTGCAAACAGCAAAAGGCATAGTTAGGAATGATGACACAGGAAAGGGACCACAGGAGCCAAAAATAGCCAGTTGATGGAAACAGAGGAGAAAATGATAGTCCTTTAGGACAATGATAAATAGCTCTCCAAACTGTCAAATATCATGGGGCTGTAACTTGCCTATGCACTGTGTATTGACCCCTAAAATGGCCTGAATGTTTTTCAACAACTCTTCAGAAACAATTGGATGAAACCCATAAGGCTAAGTTGCTCACAGATTGGTCCACAAAAACTTGGACTCAAGGCCTGGTACATGTTCTACCACGGGGCTACAATCATAGACCCCAGGGGGGATAATCTGTGCTTGAAGTAGCATTATTTGAAGTGATTTAATGAACCTGCTTTAGAAAACATATTATTTAATAATAGCTAATTATGCTTGGTAGGATATTAATATTTATGTTTGTTTTCTTTAAGCACCTTCAAAGATCCACAAGGAGAAGTATGTCCTCTAATCTGTGGGACTTTCTAAACATTAGTATTTCAAAGATGTTAAAATATCTGTAACTTTCAACTGATAAAGCTCTTTCAAAAACTTCAGTCATTCTCCTTCTTCAGCTACAAGTATCTAACTTAGAAACAGACATCAACTATTTAAAGGTCCACAGCACTTGCTGTTACTGGCTTCCAAGGCTCCCTCAGATACACCCTTTACCATAGTACAAATGGAAACTCACTATAGGTCATACATTTTACCTATAGGTAAAATTATAGTTGATAGTAACTATAGGTAAATTTGCTCCACACAGGGCTTTGAGGTTCATGAGAAACCCAGGTCTCACTGAGTCCTGTGCCACCATACAACAGGCACTCAATGTGAAGGGTACAGTCTGGCACAAAGTCACACTGACATTAGGTGTCATATAGCTGGCTAGTTGACTCAACAGCCAAGGACATGGTTCCATGTACTACCCCATCCTCTGTGCTAATGGGACCCATAGTGCTTGGCAAAATTATGTCAAGAACATCCTAAAGTTAGTGTGAATATAGGTGTTCCTAGTGTGAGTCTCTGTATTCACCCTATCATATGAGTACATGTGTGCAAGTACTGCCCTGATCAGATTTTGGGGTTTTGTAGTTTTTTGTTTCTTTGTTTGTTTCCTTTGTCTACAAAGAGTTTCTCTGTGTACTCCTGGCTCTACAGGAACTTACTATGTAGACCAGGCTGGTCTCAAACTCAGAGAACAGTCTGCCTCTTCCTCCTGAGTGCTGGCATTAAAGGCATGCACCACTAAGCCCTGGCTAATCTTTTTTATCTTGTTTTGTTTGTTTGTTTGTTTGTTGGGAGGGGAAAGGTGTTGTGTTATATGGCTTTGTTTGAACCACCCTTCCGGTGTAGCCTGGATTGAAACTTCAGTTTCCTCCTGCCTTCATCTCTCAAGTGCTGGACTTACAGGAGTGCCAACTTTCCTTTCCTCATCTCTCTTTTTCTGATTGTGTATATGGGATCGTGTGAGTATGTGTGTATATGTGAGAGAGAATCTGCATGTGCTTGTATGTGACAGTCTGAAGGTGAGCCTGATCACCTTTAATTGAGGCAGGGTTGCTCACTGACCATGAAGAGAAGCTTTTCCAAATTGTCTACTAAAGAGCTTGCTCAGTGCTTCCCAAATCTCTGGTTCCTGAGTAGTGGGATTAAATGTGGACACTAGGCTTATCCAGCTTTTATGTGGGTTCTAGGAATGCAAACACTGCTCTTCGTGCTTTGTCCCAAAAAGATGATCATAGCCAATGCGAAGAACCTATGTCAAGGAGCCTGGTGGATGTGCTCATGCTACAGATCTTGAAAGAGGACAACCATTGGGGAAGGCAGAGGCAGGTGGATCTCTGAGTTTGAGGCCAGCCTGGACTACAAATTAAGTGCAGGACAGACAAGGCTACACAGAAAACACCTGTCTCCAGGAAAAAACTGAAGGAAGGATGGAAATAAGGAAGAAAATAAAGAAGGAAGGAAGGAAGGAAGGAAGGAAGGAAGGAAGGAAGGAAGAAAAGAAGGAAGGAAAAGCATAATACTGGATTGTTCTGTGGACTATAAATCCCATGGCAGGTGTAGTTATATTTGAGGCTGAAGGAAATCTTAGACAGAAAATAGAAGATATATGTTGTCCTAGTCACTTTTTTATTGCTGCAGCAAAACTCCATGACAAGGCAACCTATAAAAGAAAGCATTTAATGCCAGCTCACAGTTACAGAGGATTAGACATCATGGTAGGGACCATGCCAGCTAGGAGGCACATGTGACCCTGGAGCAGTAGTTGAGGGTTTACATCTAATCCATAATCATGAATCACAGAGGGCTAACTGGGAATGGCATTACTTTTGAAGCCCAAAATCCCCCCTCCAACTCCCTGCCCCCTGCCAGTGAAACACCTTCTCCAGCAAGGCCACACCTTCTAATTCTTTCCAAAGCAGTTCCACTAATTTCAGAACAAGCATTCAAATACATGAGCCTGTGGGGGCCAGTCTCATTCAAGCCACCACTTACACAGTGTGGAGAGCCGAGGTTTGGTTGCCATGGCGCTGGCTTCTGCCCTTCTAAACTGGTAAACAAGTCCTAGAGCGCATGACTGTTATGACCGTTATGACCTTTGGGCAACCGTCGTCACGAGCCCAGCCCGGGGCGTCATATGGGGTGATGGGTGAGCAGTCAATCGGGATGATACGTCATCTCACACCACTCTGGTGCGAGCAGGGCTTATATAAACAGCGCCACTTCGGGGCTCGGGGTCTTCCTCCTTTCAGCGTTGGATTGCAATAAAGCTTGCTACAGAAGGATCCTGTTGTCCGCATGCATTATGGCTGGCGAGACGACCACGTGGCTCGCAACATTTGGTGCCGAAACCCGGGATCCCGGGAGCCTGCCATAGCCAGTGCCGAGGAGACCCCTCGTTCGCGGGGAGGATTCAGAACTGCAGCAGCGAGATAAATTCTGAGAAGCATGTTTGGTCTTGATTTATCTCATCTTTCACTTCAGCTAGCAGAAGCCTTTATTGCTTTCTCTGTTGTGACCATTGCCCTCGTCCTCTTTCTTTTGGTTTCGTACGAGCTTAAGGGTGACCTCGAAAGGAAAGACATTAACAGAAAGCTAAGAGTAGGCACTAATGGAGTGTTAGAGGCGATACAAAACAGCATGTCAGAAACAGAACGTGACAAAAGATTAGGTGCCCCAATGGATAGAAATATAGACGTTGCTAAGAAAAAAAGGCCCTTCTGCGCATGTTAAAGCCGCAGGAGCGAGAGATAAGGGAAAGAACGCCCTGGGAGAGAAACATATAAGGAGAAGAAAAAATCTAAAAAGGAGCCTCTCTATCCAACAAAAAAACTAGAGGCTTTAGAAATTGGCAATTCTGAGTCGGAGGAATTAAGTCCCTCCGAGGGGTCAGAGGAAGAAGTAGCCCGTTATGAGGAAGAATGATACCACCCAGATGAGCGGCCATTACTGTTGTATCGGAAGCAAAGTAGTATGAGGAACAGGAAGGGCGCACTTTCTCAGTCAGCCGCTCCCGTTGTCTCTAGTGCTCCTTCACTCTACACTGGGAGGCACTGTCCTGATTCCTTCTTTTCAACAAAAGATAGACACAAAATTTTTCAGACTTTTCCAGTATTTGAAGATGTGGAGGGAGGCCGTGTCCATGTACCTGTAATTACCCTCTAGTCAAGGAACTGGCAGAGTCAGTTAATAAGTACGGGGTGGATGCTAATTTTACAATTATTCAGCTTGAGAGGCTAGGCTCTACAGCAATGACCCCAAATGATTGGCAGACTGTAGTGAAAGCTGCCCTCCCTAATATGGGAGTGTATTTAGAATGGAAAGCCTTATGGCATGATGACTGTCAATCCCAAGCTAGGGCTAATGCCAATGCAGAAGACAATCAACGACGCTGGACATTTGAGCTACTAACAGGTCAAGGTCCACATGTTCAGCAACAGACAGATTATGATTGGGGAGTGTATAGCCAAATATCTGCTGCTGCAATTAAAGCATGGAAGGCCCTTTCAAAGAAGGGCGGGACCGAGAACCATTTAACAAAAATTATCCAGGGTCCTCAGGAGTCATTCCCAGAATTTGTGGCCAGAATGACAGATGCAGCAGGCAGAATATTTGGAGACCCGGAAAGGGTCCGAACAATGATAGAGCAACTGGTGTATGAGAATGCTTCACCAGAATGCAAGGCAGTCATTACCCCCAGAAAGAGCAAAGGACTGACAGATTGGATAAAAGTTTGCCGAGGACTCGGAGGCCCGCTTACCAACGCCAGCCTGGCGGCAGCCATATTGCAAAACAATAACCACCCAAGTTCTGGAAACAATAAAGTTTGCTTTAATTGTGGCAAAATGGGTCATTTAAAAAGAGACTGTCGTATGTCTGCACAAAAGAAAGTTCCTGGACTTTGCCCTAAGTGTAGAAAAGGCAATCATTGGGCTAATGAATGCCGCTCAGTCAGAGATATTCAGGGAGAACTTATACAGCATGACACCCCCTCTGAGGAGAGAAATAAAAATGTTCCAAAAAACGGACTTCAGGGCCCCAGATCTCAGGGCCCCAAAAGATATGGGACACAGGCAGACAATGGGAGGGTTTATCCAGCTGTAGAGCAACAAGAGGATCAGCAGGGTTGGACCTCCGTTCCACCTCCCAATTCTTATTAATGCCACACATGGGGGTGCAACCTGTCCCAGTGAAGTTTGAAGGCCCCCTGCCTGAAGGAAGTGTTGGTCTTATTTTGGGTCGCTCCTCTCTCACTCTAAAAGGACTTATGGTCCATCCTGGAGTATTAGATCAAGATTTTACGGGACAGCTCCAGGTGCTTTGTTCCTGCCATCAAGGTGTATTTTCTATTTCTCCTGGAGATAGGATTGCTCAATTGGTCCTCCTCCCAAGCCTTCATGATTGCTTTCCATTTACCGAAACATCAAGGGGTGCAAGAGGGCTTGGTTCCACAGGAACAGATTTTGCTCATTTGGTAGTTGATCTTAAAACTAGACCTACTCTACAATTACAGATAGAAGGGAAAAGTTTTACTGGTATTTTGGACACAGGGGCTGATAAAAGCATTATCTCTTCCACCTGGTGGCCTAAGGTGTGGCCTGTTACACAATCATCCCACTCCTTACAAGGGTTGGGATATGAGGCCAGCTCTGCGATTAGTTCACGTTCTTTGATGTGGCAGGCACCAGAAGGTCAAACAGGAAGCTTCATACCATATGTTCTTCCTCTCCCTGTCAATCTCTGGGGAAGAGATATTTTGCAGGATTTAAGATTAGCATTGACCAATGAGTATTCGCAACAAGCGGTTGATATAATGAAAAGGATGGGTTATAAGGAAGGAAAAGGCCTTGGTAAACAGGAACAAGGGAGATTACACCCGATTTCACAGGAAAGTAATACAGGGAAACAAGGCTTGGGTTTTCATTAGCTGCCATTGAGGGTTCCATGCCCATATCTTGGCTCACAGAGGAAGCCGTATGGGTTCCTCAATGGCCCCTTTCCTCTGAAAAGCTGGAAGCCGCTACAAGGCTGATTAAAGAACAGGTACAGCTTGGTCATTTGGAACCATCTTGCCCTCTTCTCAAATTTGGAATTGGCTAAAGAGTTTCATAAGAAATTTCATGTGACAGCTGAAACACTGCGTCATCGATTTGACATAACTAGAAAGGAAGCTAGAGATATTGTAACCCAATGTCAAAATTGTTGTCAGTTCTTACCTATGCCTCATGTTGGGATTAATCCCAGAGGAATCCGTCCGCTACAAGTGTGGCAGATGGATGTTACTCACATTTCATCTTTTGGTAAACTTCAATATTTACATGTTTCCGTTGATACTTTCTCTGGAGTTATGTTTGCTTCTCCCCTGACTGAAGAAAAGGCAGCCCATGTTATTCAACATTGCCGGGAGGCATGGAGTGCCTGGAGAAAGCCCAAAATTCTAAAAACTGACAATGGGCCAGCCTATACTTCTCAGAAATTTGGACAGTTTTGTCATCAAATGAGAGTGACCCACCTAACGGGTCTCCCATATAACCCTCAGGGACAGGGTATTATTGAACGTGCTCATCGCACTCTAAAATCCTACTTAATAAAACAAAAAGGGGGAGTCGAGGAGGCTCTGCCCTCAGTGCCATGAGTGACTGTTTCCTTGGCACTCTTTACTCTCAATTTTTTAAATTTGGACAGTCAGGGCCACTCGGCGGCTGATCGCCACTGCTTAGAGCCTGATAGGCCTAAGGAAATGGTCAAATGGAAGGATGTCTTGACTGGTCAATGGAAAGGCCCGGATCCTATCTTAATAAGATTCAGGGGAGCTGTCTGTGTTTTCGCACAGGAAGAAAACAATCCATTCTGGGTACTGGAGCGCCTCACGTGAAAGCTCGTGGCAGCTGAAGATGATCTTTCAACGAATATACCTGCAACTAATTCCAGTTCTTGCTTGGATCCTTCTAAATCGGGTTCCTAGTATTGTGGGGGTACAACATTGGGCCATTTTGTCTGCATTCCCAAAGCCTATGCCGGTCAGACATAATTCATTGTTTTTTCCTAAATTTTTCTCGTCCAATACAAATCAGACGGTTTTTCTGCCTAGTCCTGTCTGTGTTTATTCCCCTTTTTTACTTGTTTTCTCCAATAATTCTTTTATAAATTGTACCAATGAGACATGCTGGATGTCGCAATGTTGGAATGCCAGGCGTTCCGCTCGTGCCCTGGTTGTTAGAGTCCCGCAGTGGATCCCAATCCCTGTGGAGACTCCATCCACCCTCTCCCTGTTTAGACAGAAGAAAGATTTTGGCATCACCACAGCCGTTGTTACTGCCATCGCTGACTGCAGTCGGCTTGGCAATGGCAAATTAAGTCCAAACAAGCACAACAGTAAATCAATTGTTGGCAGGTGTGGCTGAAGCTATAAACCTTCATGCATCTGCTAGTGAACAATTAAAAGGCGGATTGATGGTTCTTAACCAGCGTCTGGATCTTGTGGAAGAAAGAATAGATATTTTATCTCAATTGGCTCAATTAGGGTGTGAAAGAAAAATAGGAGCACTCTGTATTACCAGTTTACAATATGAAAATCTTACCTGAGCCGCAAATTCGTCCAGGAAATTGTCCCTATATCTTGCAGGAAATTGGTCAGAAGGATTTGAAGAAACGAAGAGCTAAGGGCGGCGGTGGCGACCATTAATTCTACTCGAGTGGATTTATCGCTCACAGATGGCTTATTATCCTGGGTTTCTTCTGCCTTTTCTTATTTTAAGGAATGGGTAGGCGTTGGGATGTTTGGCGCTGCCCTGTGCTGTGGTTTAATATTTGTCCTCTGGTTGTTCTGCAAACTCAAACCCAACAAAAACGTGACAAGGTGGTGATCGTACAGGCGCTAGCCGCTCTGGAGCAAGGCACCTCCCCTGATATTTGGTTATCCATGCTGAAAAATTAATGTTTGACAAGGTTGCCTCTGTCTTTGCCGGCACATGCCACAATCTGGATTTACAGCCCTTGTACTCCCTGGGGATCTGTTTCCCATTGCATATGGTTGTCTGCCTATAAATTATCAAACTTTTCTTACAGATGCTCCTGATTTGACAGTTAAAGGCAAAAAAAAAAATGATAAAAGATTAATGTGAGAGCTTCAAATTTCTACTTTGGGGTACCTTAATTATAATGTAACTTTTGAAAAGGCTCCTTTTATGCCTCTCCCTCTTTGTGCAGAGAAATTTAGAGATAAAGATCAATTTTGGGAAAGTAGCCTTACAGGTGCCCCTAAATGGTTAGAATGTGGCTTCCCTCAGGCTGCAGCTAAATATGTGCCTGTAGGGACCCATATGGAGGTTTGGGATTTTTCAATTGTTTCAGGTAATTATGATTATACTAAATATTTAAAAAATAATTCAGATAAGTTCAATGGATATATCCCTCCAGGATTGGGACAAAAAGTACAAAGATGGTTTTCACCTGGTTATGTGGAACCTATTTGGGTCTCTAGAGATCCTAAGCCCAATGCTACAGTTTCACATCATGAGTTGTTTAGATTGGCAGCTAGTGCCAATATGATTTTACAAAAAAGGCCTAAAAGGAAAAATTCTGTGCCTTTGGCAACCAGGGCATGTGTTGCTTATCCTTTTGCTCTTCTTATGGGATATACTTCTCAAATTAATATAACTCATGTTGGAAATTCTTATAAAATTCATTGTGTAGCTTGCAGGGTTACTAATTGTATTGATTCTAGTTTGGATAAGAACATTGCTGTTATGATTTCAGTTAAGAGACCTGCTTATGTTATGCTTCCTGTTGATTTACAAGAAGAAGAATGGTATGAGAATACTGCTTTAAAGACTTTAGAAAAGCTAAGTGAATTGATTAGGCCTAAGAGATTTGTTGCAGCACTTATATTAGGGATTTCAGCATTAACTGCAATTTTGACCACCTTTGCTATTGCTACTACAGCGTTAGTTCAAGAGGTACATACAGCAGATTTTATTAATGAGATGAATAAAAATATTTCTTTAGCCCTTTTAGAACAATTTATTATAGATAAAAAGTTAGAATCCAAGATAAATGCGCTGGAGGAAGCAGTTTTAGCCTTGGGACAAGATATGGGTAATATTAGAACGAGGATGGAAGCTCGATGCCACGCTGCCTTCTCATATATTTGTGTTACACCTTTACCATACAATGCTTCTGACCAATGGGAAAAGGTAAAAAATCATTTGCAAGGAGTTTGGAAAGATACGGATATTACTCATGATTTAGATAGTTTGCAAAAAAATATAGCAGCTATTAGCAAGGCTCATTTGGATGAAGCAAGTTTGAATTCTTTAGCTTCTGATTTGCAGTCAGGAATTAGAAATTTAAATCCTTTAAATTGTATTCATTATTTAGTGATAATAGGGGCCCTGATTTTATTATTTTTATTGGTTGTGCTCCTGTTTCCTTGTCTTTTTAAATTACTGCTCCACTCCATCCGCACTGTAGAGAGAGATTTGTTTGAATTGCGTCTTAAAAACAAGAAAGGGGGAGATGCCACACCCATGCCAGTGTTGCCATAGTAGCATAAGCTACAGGGCGGGGGATCTGATTTCCCCGGAAATACGCCCCCTGGAAGGTCCCTGGCAAACTCATCCCACTTGGAAAAGAGACATGTTCTGAGATTTCTACGCTTCTTCAGTTGTGGCTCTGGGGTTGGAATAATGAATTCTTTGATCTTTCTCTGTGACACCTGAAACAGCACAACTAACTTTATAAAGAAATTGATCATTAGTAGATTGCTAAAGGCTTTAATAAAAATAAGTTTAAAAAAAAGTAATGAATTAGATTTAGTATTAATAGGCATTAAGAATAGTGAAATAATAATAGGCTCCTTCTTAAGAAATAATAGCATGAGAGGAGCAGCTGGCAGGAGTTTCCCCTCCCTTCAGTGCCTTGTTCCTAAGGAAGATCATAAATCTTGGGCAGGACATATGGGAGGAGGGTTAACAAAGGTGTAGTTAGATTTTGATATAGAGAGGGATTTTGGCAGGCATCTGACTTAGCTCCTGACTTTCCTCTTCATTGGTTAGCAATAATGAAACTATATTTGAGGTTTCTTTTCCTTTGTTTGCTCTGATCAAAAGGTTTTTAGGCCAAGATTACTTGTGGGTACTGCTTTATGTCTGACTGCATTTTAAGTTACATTTGAGTTAAAATGTAAACTTTGTATTCTTGGTAAAAGTCTGAATGTTCTGGGAAGTATGCCAATTTTAAAGTGCCTTTTGTGAAATCATTGTAAAAATACTAGCTTGATTTCAGTAAAGTTGCAGCAGAGTCAAAACCATCAAGGTGTCTCTGACTGTCAATTCTTCGCCGAAACCGTGTCTTCCTGTCTAAAGCCTTGTTCTCCAGCGGAAGACGGGAGCCCGACTGGGCTGGTCCATGGCAAGATGCACAGATTTTAGTGGGTTTGTCCTATGTTGTATGTCTATATGAGTGAGTATATACCGTGTGTGTCTTTTTGCTTTTGGGACAACTCACTCAGGATGATCCTTTCCAGGTCCCACCATTTACCTGCAAATTTCATGATTTCCTTATTTTTCATTGCTGAGTAATACTCCATTGTATAGATGTACCACAGTTTCTGCATCCATTCTTCAGTTGAGGAGCATCTGGGCTGTTTCCAGCTTCTGGCTATTACAAATAAAGCTGCTACAAACATGGTTGAGCAAATGTCCTTTTTGTGTACTTGAGCCTCTTTTGGATATATGCCCAGGAGTGGTATGGCTGGATCTTGGGGAAGCGCTATTCCTACTTGTCTGAGAAAGCGCCAGATTTATTTCCAGAGTGGTTGTACAAGTTTACATCCCCACCAGCAGAGGAGAAGAGTTCCCCTTGCTCCACAACCTCTCCAGCATGTGTTGTCACTTGAGTTTTTGATCTTGGCCATTCTGATGGGTGTAAGGTGAAATCTCATTTTTGTTTTGATTTGCATTTCCCTAATGGTTAATGAGGTTGAGCATTTCTTGAAGTGCTTCTCTGCCATTCTATATTCCTCTACAGAGAATTCTCTGTTTAGCTCTGTTCCCCAATTTTTAAGTGGATTACTTGGTTTGCTGCTTTTCAGCTTCTTTAGTTCTTTATATATACTAGATATGAGTCCTCTGTCAGATAAAGGGTTGGTGAAGATTCTTTCCCAGTCTGTAGGCAGTCGCTTTGTTTTGGTGATAGTCTCCTTTGCTTTGCAGAAGGTTTTCAGTTTCATGAGGTCCCATTTATTGACTGTTGCTATTAGAGCCTGTGCTGTTGGTGTTCTGTTCAGGAAGTTTTCTCCTGTACCAATGAGTTCTAGGGTATTCCCCACTTTTTTTTCTAGCCAATTTAATGTGTCTGGTTTTATGTTGAGGTCTTTGATCCACTTGGACTTCAGTTTTGTGCAGGGTGATAAGTATGGATCTATTTTCATTTTTCTACATGTAGACATCCAGTTGGACCAGCACCATTTGTTGAAGATGCTATCTTTTTTCCATTGAATGGTTTTGGCGTCTTTGTCAAAAATCAGGTGTCCAAAACATTTTTATTGTGAATATTCTTGAACTATCCCATTAACTTTTAACAGAACTTAAAGAGGGAATCAGGCCTCATGCACATTACTGAGGCAGTTGGATTGCCATGGGTTGGTAGTCCAGCCAGAGCTACATTGCAAGACCCTGTCTTGAAAGCAAAGCAGTGCTAAAAGCCATTGATGCTTGGAGGAAACAGCCTGTCAGCCCTGTTTCTTCCCTTGCAGGTAGGGCTGGCTATCCCTCAAAGAGGATGCAGTTACAGAAAGGGTCCTGGCTGCTCTAAACCTCTTTTTCCCATGGGCCCTTAGCTTCTCCTCACAGGTGTCTTGTATTCTACCATAATATGAAGCCTGCAAGAGAGATTAAGGAGATCAAGCCAGGCAGTGCTCTTCATTTCCTTTAGGATCATGTAGCCTATGAATGTTTAATTTTGAGGGAAACCTATACCCTGCTCTTTGAGAAGCTGGGACTGAATGCAGTCTGAGGGGGCAGCCAGTGGTGGCCCTTTGCCAGTGCTACACTTGTGAGGAGAGGGAAATTGAGTAGTAGTGTTATTTTTTCCATTGCCTTTCCATGGGGCCATTTTTTAAAATGATGTAGAGAATGTTAGCCTTGATGAAATAAAGTTTATTGGGGGGGGGTTAAAGAAAGAGATAATAATAGATTAGTGTCTCAAGACTGTTCTAGGTCAAGCTCCCATTGTTTTCTTTTTTTCTGGTTTGGACATTAAATCATCCACTGGTTTCAGATTTTGCTGTATCTGCTAAAGTAAGTTAGACTCTTACCGTCTTTGGGGTTTTGAATCTGTTAATGATATAGATGACTCAAGTTGTCCTCACTGACTAATACATACAATCTTAGGGAGTCTCTCCTTGACCTAACCCATGTAAGTACAGGAGTCCCAGGAAAATCTGAAAGCAGGAGAATTTAATTATCCATGTTTAATGCTTTTGCTAGCTCATGAATATTTATGAATAGGGTATGAGGCTAGATTCAATAGATACCCAAATACAATAACATCACTTTTGTGCTGGGTATTTTAATTTCTACAACAAAAAGAACAGTATTATAGTAGAAGGTCTTCAGTCTTTGTCTTTGCACAGTTCATTTGGAAGGTTCAGCACTTATTTAGCACTCTAGGTTTTTTTGAGATGCCACTTCTTGTGTATCCTAGGCTCAAGAGTTGCCTATATCCTCAGAGTGCTTGGATTTAAGTGTTCAGCTGGCTCAGCTTGCTTTTTCTTTCTAAGTCTCTCTCTCTCTCTCTCTCTCAGACTCTCCACAGCCCCTTGCTGTCCTCGAATTCCCTCCGTACACCATGCTGGATTGAAAATCAGAGATCTTCTTCCTTAGTGAGATATTCCAGAAGCAGAAAGACACACACAGTATATACCCTCTTAGAAGTGGATACTAGACTTATAAGATAGGACAAGCATACTAAATCTGCACACCTAAAGAAGGTAAACAAGAAGAGGTTCTGGGATAAGATGATCAGTCCTCATTTAGAAACACACATGGGATGGACATGGGAAGTAGGAGAAAACAAGAAACAGGACAGCAGCCTACCATACAGTGTCTCTGAAAGACGTCTACCTAGCAGTATATCAAAGCAGATGCTGAGACTCATAACCAAACCTCGGGCAGAGTGCAGGGAATCATGAACAAAGGGGGAGTTAGTAAGAAATGGAGAGGATGGGATCGCCACAAACACCAAATATATCTGGGCACAGGGGCCTTTCTGAGACTGATTCTCCAACCTAGGACAATGCATGGATGTAACCTAGAACCCTTGATCAGATGTAGCCCATGGCAGCTCATCATCCAAGTAGGTTACCCTAGTAAGGGGAACAGGGATTGTCTCTGACATGAACTCAGTGGCAGGCTCTTTGACCCTCCCCCTTTGAGGGAGGAGCTGCCTTGCTAGGCCACAGAGGAGGGCATTGCAGACAGTCCTGATGAGACCTTATAAGCTAGGTTCAGATGGAAGGGTGGGAGGACCTCCCCTATCAGTGGACTTAGAGACGGGCATGTTGAGGAGATGAGGGAGGGAGGGAGGATGAGATTGGGAGGTAATTAGGGAAGGGGCTACAGATGGGATAAAGTAAATGACCCGTAATTAATATAAAAATGAATATTATAAAATAACAAAATCAGAGATCTACCTGTCTTTGCCTCCCAAGTGCTGGGATTAAAGTCATGGGCTCTCTGGGCATCTGTAAACTGTTAATAACATATTGAGATCTCAGATGGCAGATAATTTACACTGGTCAGAAATATACACAGAGAGAGGCAGGCAGATCTCTGAGTTTGAGACCACCCTGGTGTACAAAATGAATTCCAGCATAGTCAGGGCTACCATACATTCTAAGAAAAACCCTGCCTCAAGGAAAAAAAAATAGCCCACAGGATTATAGAATGAGATCCGATGTCCTACTATGGCACCCGAAATGTTGTTGCTAGACTCAACCCACCTCTTCAGGTTTTATTTTTAGAACTGAGTAACAGAATAGCTTGCTCAGCATTCCATATGCATTTTGTTCCCTGGTTCTTCTCACTGGCTGAATCCCATGTCCTTTTCTCCTGTTTAAGATTCTGTCCCTGTTACCTTCATTGCTTACCTCCAGGGTCCAGTCAAAGTTCTCCCCAGCTTTATAAGACATATTTCAAACATGTAGGTTCCTGGAAAATATTTCAGTCACTTTGAACTGCAAAAGCATTATAGTCTTTAAGCAACAGGAGATTTCCTCTGTTTTATTTTATTTTTTGGGGTGTGTGTGTGTGTGTACATATACTTGCATACATCCATGTATAAACACATATCAGTGAGAGTGCTGGAGTCAGGGGACAACTTCCTCTCCCTCCATGTATTTTTTCTTTTTACAGATTTAATTATATATATATATTCATTATGTATACAATATTTGGTCTGTATGTACACCTGTACAACAGTAGAGGGCACCTGCATACCAGAAGATCTTATTCTAGATGGTTGTGAGCCCCCATGTGGGTGCTGGGATTTGAACTCAGGAATTTAACCACTGAGTCCTGTCTGCAGCCCCTCTACCATCAAATTTAGGGAACCGCCTTTGTAGTCATGTTAGTGTGGCAGGCAGTGTTGTCACCTGAGCCATTCTGTCTGTCCCGTTTTTTTTTTTTTTTTTTGTTTGTTTTTTTTTTTTTTTTTTTTTTTGGACAATATTACTGTGTAGCCTAGGAAAGTCACTATCTCGTTTTGGAATCCAGGTTAACATCAAACTTTTGATCTTCTTTCCCTCTTTCACTTCAGTGCTAGGATTATAAATGTGGACAGTCACATTCAGTTTGATATTTGCCTTATTTATGTGTTTATATATTCAGTGTAATATATATGGTTATTTTGCCTCAAGCTAGGTCTGTCCACCACATGCAAGTCTGGCAACTTCAGAGGTAGGAAAGGGTCTTAGATTCTCTGGGAGTGTAGATACAATTGTAAGCCACTGACTGCTGGGAATTAAACCAGGGTCCTCTGGAAGAGCATTAAGCATGGAGCACTCTCCAGGCCAATATTGGCTTCTGTGTTATTTTGTTTGTTTGCTTGTTTGTTTGTTTGTTTGTTTTTAGAGACTGTTTCTCTATGTAGCCCTGGGAATTCTGGGCTCGATTTGTAGACCATGCTGGCCTTGACCTCAGAGATCCACCTGTCACTGCCTGCCAGCGTGCTGGGATTAGAGGCATGCACCACCATGCCTGGCAGTTTCAAGTTATTTTAATCTTCCCCCTATGTCAAATCGGGGGGCTTGAACCCTTTCAGAGAATTGGACAATCTCCATTGTGGAGCCAGTAAGCTGACTCAGGGCTAGGAACAATATGAACGTCCTCTATTTATAAAAAAACAGACCCCTCTGATCTTTATTATTTTAGAGACAAGGTCTCATTATGCAGTCATTGCCAGCTTGGAATTCACTGTGTATACCTCAGACATAGAGATTGGCTATCCTCTGCCCCTCAACAGACTGGAGGTGTGTACTTCTACACCATTTCCAGGAAAAACACCGTAAATTATGCTTACATGTACACGTGTGTCTTTGCGCATATATGCCACGTGTGTGCTGGTGTATATGGTGGCCAGAAAATGGTGTTGAATCCCATGAAACTGGAGTTTCAGGTTACTGTGAGCTGCTCAGCTGTGGCTGAGAACAGACCTCAAGTTGTCTACAAGAACAGCAAGTGTTCCTCATCACTGAATTTTCTCTCTTAATGGGCTTTCCATTCAAAACAAGAGTGTTAGAAGCTTCAGAATCAGCAGCCTGAGAGTGGCTTATGGATGATTTTTCCTGAGAAAGTCTCCTTACTCCAACAGATTCTTAAATCTGCCTCTTGTTCATCTTCATCTTATAGACAGAGCAACCAAATCTCTGAGAACCTAAAGCTCAAAGTTCTCAGAGCTGGTCGGGATATTTTGATGTTGGACCAGGTGCTGTGGTGCCCTTGGTATCCTAATCTTGAGGCTAAGCCTAAGTTTAGGGGCCTGCTGTGGAGAACAAGGGATGGCCATATTCAGTGAATTCTAGTTTGCCTTGGAGACAAGTCATGATAGCATTGGGCAAAAGATACTGTCTTAGGAATTTAAGGGATGCTCGGGGGCTCTGGGGCAAAAAATGGCCACTATGTGCTGAGACTTGAAGCACAGAGGCAGGCAAGGAAACAAATACCATACCTTTGACCTTCCCTAAGTGTGTGTGAGGGGATAAGTGCTGCCAGCTCTAGCCTGCCAAGTTACTGGTAGCAGAAGCTCCACCACAAGGAAACCTAAGAACGGTGTGCACGTGTCAATTCTTTCGTCACAGTCACGTGGCCCAGGCATTCTGCTCGGTGCTTTCTATGATGGTGCCAGGCAACTGCTCCCTCGGCTGGCAGCCCTCTTGTTGATCCATACCCAGTGGGCAGCTCCAGGAGCTGGACCAAGAGGTCAGTGTAGGGCTGCTATTGCTGTGGGGCTCAGCCGCCTGTGCTGCCTGCCAGGGCAGTGGGCCCAAACCTGGACACACCTCAGTCCCCAGTTCCATTGGGGGGGGTTGTTATGATGTTCTTTTAAAATGTATATGCCTTACCCTTGTTAATTCAATTGCTGATTTCCCCACCCCCAACTCTCTGGTTTCAATCTGGATATTGCATTGTGATACTCACTATAAGCATCCTGTCTCAACTCTTGTGTAAACAGGACACAAATAAAGCAACTAGATACAATGTTGTGCTATGGGAGGAGCCAGAGGACAGGAAAGAGGGGAGGAGCTAGAGAACAGGAAGGGGCGAGAAGGAGGAGGAGCTCGAGGAGAGGAGCAGGAGGAGAGCAGAGCGAGAGGAGAGAGCTTGGAAGACTTGGAGCATGAACCAGACATAAGATTTCACAAAACGCAAGTATAATGTGGGAAATCTAAATGTTAGGAAACTGAGGGCTTGGAGGTTTAGGAGGGAGTAAATATTGCCCAGCACTGTGTTCTAAGTTAACTAAAAACCCAGTCTCTGTGTGGTGATTTGGTTATACAGCTGCTGAGGATTAACAGCAGCATTACTAAAAGATAAACCGGTAGTAAATATTAATAACCACTTACAACAGGGGGGGCTTTGGAATCCACTGCCTGGGGCAGGCCAGTGAGTGAGAAGAATCAGGCAAAGACACCTGCAGGACACCCATGGTGGGGGGGAGGGCGCAGCTGCAGGGCAGGGTTGTAGCAGGCCTCCATAGGGCAGGGTCAGGACTCTGGCTGAGCATCTATCTCGGGTGGAGTTCCAAGAGCCCTGTGCCCTGCGACTGGCCATTGGGTTAGAGGTGAACCTGCGTTTCAGTCCGAATCCCTGGTTGCCTCAGATGCAGAGAGCTGAGATGTGCTCGCCGCCTGCTTGTTCTCCCAGCCTAAACCTTCCTCCAAATCAGTCATAGCCCTAAGTCGCTCTCACACACCACAGCGTTGTGAGTCACTTTTGCTGGAAGCCTGAGACTAAGGTTTGAGGAAACAGGCCTACAATGCCTTCTGAGCCAAGCAGGGTGGTATTCAGGGCCCCGTGTTTTTGGTAGGGCGATAATCCTCCTCCTTTCTCTTTCCACGGAGACCCCTCTGAGGCTTCTGTGCTCCTCTGGACTCACTGTTAACTGCTTCTTGGAAACCTAACTAAATGTCCAAAATAACTGAGGGTTTTGTTGTTCTTATTTTGTTTTATCAAACTTTTTTAGATGTAGAAGTTCTGTAGTGTTCGACCACCACTACTTCTGGAGTGTGCGCTTTGGGAGGATAAGCATAGCTATGCTTAATTTTGTCCAATAAAGAGAAGTCAGTTAGGAAATAGATAGATATAGGAATATGCGAGGACAATTGAAAAACGTTTTTATTGTGAATATTCTTGAACTATCCCACCAACTTTTAACAGAACTGAAACAGGGAATGAGACCTCATGCACTCTCCTGAGGCAGGGAGATTGCCATGGGATGCCAGTTCAGCCAGAGCTACCCAGCAAGACCCTGTCTTGAAACCAAAGTACTACTAAAAGCTGTTGATGCTTTCACGAAACAGCCTGTTGGCCCTATTGCTTATGTTACAGGTGGGGCTGGGAATCACCCAAACAGGATATAGCTCAAGAAAGGGTCCTGGCTGCTCTAAACCATGGTTTTCCCCAAGGGCCCTTAGCTTCTCTCCACAGGTGTCTTGTTTTTGGTCACCATATGAAACCTACAAGACAGATTAAGGAGGTCGAGCAAGGCAGTACTCTTTATTTCCTTTAGGATCCTGTAGCCTGTGAATGTTTAATTTTGAGGGAAACCTGCACCCTGCTCTGGAGATAGACACTTTTGAGAGGCTGGGGCTGAATGCAGTCTGAGGGGTCAGCAGGTTGTTGTTCTTTGCCAGTGCTACACTTGTGAGGAGATGGAAATTGAGTAGTAGTGTTCCTTTTTTCATTGCCCTTCCACGGGGCCATTTTTGTAAAATGAGGAATACAGTTTTAGCCTTGAGGAAATAAAGTTTTTTGGGGGGAGTTTTTAAAGGAAGAGATAATAATAGAATAGTATCTCAAAATTGTTCCAGGTCAAGTTCCCATTGCATTTCTTTTTTTCTTTGTTGGACATTAAATCATCCACTGGTTTCAGATTTTGCTGAGCTGCTAAAGTAAGTTAGACTCTCACCTCATTTTGGGTATTGAATCTTTTAGTGATATAGATTGATCAAAATGTCAGCATTGACCCTCACATATAATCCTAAGGAGTTTCTCCGTGACCTAACCCATGTTAGGACAGGAGTCCCACTAAAATCTGAAAGCAGGAGAATTTCAATATCCATGTTTAATACTTTTGCTAGCTCATGAATATTTATGAATAGGGAATGATGCTAGATTCAATAGTTACCCGAATATAATAACAACACTTTTGTGTTGGGCATTTTAATTGCTGCAAAATAAAGAGCATTAATATAGTACAAGGTCTTCTGTCTTTATCTTTGCACAGTTCATTTGTAAGTTTCAGCACTTATTCAGTACTCTAGATTTTTTTGAGATCCCATTCCTTGTGTATCCAAGGCTCAAGAGTTGCCTGTATCCTCAGAATGCTTGGATTTAAGTGTTAAACTAGCTCAGCTTGCTTTTTCTTTCTAAGTCTCTCTCTCTCTCTCTCTCTCTCTCTCTCTCTCTCTCTGAGACTCTCCACAGCACCCTGGCTGTCCTCAAATTCCCTCTGTACACCCTGCTGGATTCAAAATCAGAGATCTTGTTCCTGATTGAGGTATCCAAGAAGCAGAAAGACACACACAGTATATACCCACTTAGAAAAGTATACTAGACTTATAAGATTAGAGAAACATACTAAAATCTGCACACCTAAAGAAGCTAAAAAACAAGAGTTTCTGGGCTAAGTTGATCAGTCCTCACTTAGAAACACAAATGGGATGGACATGGGAAGTAGGAGAAAAGAAGAAACAGGACAGCAGCCTACCATACAGGACCTATGAAAGGCTCTACCTAGCAGTATATCAAAGCAGATGCTGAGAATCATAACCAAACCTTGGGCAGAGTGCAGGGATTCATGAAAGAAGGGAAGTTATTAAGATATGGAGAGGATGGGATCGCCACAAGGACCAAATATATCTGGGCACAGGGGCCTTTCTGAGACTGATTCTCCAACCAAGGACAATGCATTGATGTAACCTAGAACCCCTGATCAGATGTGGCCCATGGCAGCTCATCATCCAAGTAGGTTACCCTAGTAAGGGGAACAGGCTCTTTGACCCGCCCCCTTTGAGGGAGGAGCAGCCTTGCTAAGCCACAAAGGAGGGCATTTTAGCCAGTCCTGATGAGACCTGATAGACTAGGATCAGATGAATGGGTGGGAGGACCTCCTTATCAGTAGACTTAGAGAGGGACATGTTGAGGAGATGAGAGAGGGAGAATGAGATTGGGAGGAAATGAGGCAAGGGGCTACAGATGGGATATAAAATAAATGACCCACAATTAATATAAAAAATAAATATTATAAAATAAAAATTCAGAGAACTACCTGTCTTTGCCTCCCAAGTGCTGAGATTAAAGTCATGGGGTCCCTTAGCACTGTAAACTGTTAATAACAAATTGAAATCTCAGAATAGCCCACAGGATTATAAAATGTGATCTGATGTCCTACTATGGCATCCGAAATATTGTGGCTAGCTTCATCCCACCTCTTCAGGTATTATCCTTAGAACTCAGTAACAGAATAGTTTGCTGACCATTCCACATGCAATTTGTTCCCTGGTTTTTCTCGCTAGCTGAATCCCATGGCCTTTTCCCCTGTTTAAGATTCTGTCCCTTTATCTTGATTGCTTATCTCCAGACTCCAAAGTTCTCCCCAGCTTTGTAAGACATATATCAAACAGTTAGGTTCCTGGAGAATATTACAGTCTCTTTGAACTGCAAAAGTATTATAGCCCTTAGCAACAAAATATGATTTGCTCTGTTTTATATTATTTTCTGGGTGTGTACTTACATATACTTGCATAAATACACGTATAAACACGTATCAGAGAGAGTGCTGGAGTCAGGGGACAACTTCCTCTCCCTCCATATATTTATTTTCTTTTCAAAGATTTATTTCTTTATTATGTATACAATATTCTGTCTCTATATACATGTGTATACCGGTAGAGGGTACTTGCACACCAGAAGATCTCATTCTAGATGGTCCTGAGGCCCCATGGGTGTGCAGGGATTTGATCTCAGGATTTTAACCTCTGAGTCCTGTCTGCAGGCCCTCTACCATCGGTTTTAGGGATCCACCTTTGTAGTCACGTTAGTGTGGCAGGCACTGTTGTCCCCTGAGCTATTTTGTCTGCCCCGTTTTGTTTTTGACACTATTACTGTGTAGCCTAGGAAAGTCACCAACTTGTTTTGTAATCCAGGTTGACATAAACTCTTGATCTTGTCTCCTTCAGTCACTTCAGCGCTAGGATTTTAAATGCTGACAACCACCATCAGTTTGGTATTTGCCTCATTTATCTATTTATTTATTCACTGTAATGTCTATGGATATTTTTCCTGAACTTACATCTGTCCACCACATGCAAGTCTGGCAACCACAGAGGTGGGGAAGGGTGTTAGCTTCTCTGAAACTTTAGATACATTTGGAAGCTAGCTCTACGAGCTTCTTAAATCTGCCTCTTGTTCATCCTCAACCTCTAGGCAGAGCAACCAAGTCTCTGAGAAGCTAAAGCTCAAAGTTCTCAGAGCTAGTTGTGATAATATGGTGTTGGACCAGGTGCTGTGGTGCCCTTGGTATCCTAATCTTGAGGCCATGCCCAGGGTTAGGGGCCTACTATGGAGAACAAGGGATGGCCATATTCAGGGAACTCTAGTTTGCCGTGGAGACAAGTCATGAGAGCATAGGGCAAAAGATAAGTGTCTTAGGAATTTAAGGGATGCTCTGGGGCTCTCGGGCAAAAGGGGGCCCCTATGTGCTGAGACTTGGGCCGCAAGCAGTTTTAAATCTATGCAAAATTAACGTGGGGAAGAGGAGGGCAAAAGTTAAGAGATAGGCCAGAAGGCTGTGCCTCTGGACTGGTGGGGGGGCCCTGTTGGGAGACTTTTAGAAAACCCACTTTAATCCTGGAGCGAGAAGAGGCGAGGACCCTATCAGCACCGAGTCTTAAGTCTGTGTGACCTTGGTTCAGCCTCTCTTGGGCGCCTCAGTATCCTCCTCACCAGGGAACTCGAGTCGACCCCAAGCACAGACAGAGGCGGTGAAGAAAACAAATGCCTTACCTTTGACAATCCCTAAGTGTGTGCGAGAGGACAAGTGCTGCCAGCTCGAAACAGAAAGGGTTACTCAGGTGAGAATACCAAGATGGGATCCTCGAACCTGCCAGGGTGCTAGGAGGCAAAAGCTCGCCCAGGGGCACACCTGGGACTGGTGCGCATGCGCCAAGTCTTCCAACACAGTCATGTGCCCCAGGCATTCTGCACAGGGGCTGGGCGAGCACTCTCCGACTGACAGGTCGCGCTGACGAATCGGCGGGAAGAAATCGTTAGTTCTTTGGGAGGAGAGGCTGTTGATTGGACATGACCTCAGTCAGGGGCGGGCTCTTTGTTGTCCTAAGTTACCAGGATGGCCGGCTTCTGCCCCCTCGGCTGGCAGCCCTCTCGGTGCTGATCCCTACCCAGTGGGCAGCGCCAGGAATTGCACCAAGCGGTCAGTGTAGGGCTGCTACTGCTGTGGGCCTCAGCCGCCTGTGCTGACTGCCAGGGCCACGGGCCCAAATCTGGACGCGCCATGGCCCCCAGTTCCCCGTGCGGTGCCTTGGTCACCTGCTGTTGTCCGGGGCCGGCCAGTGAGTGACAGGAGTCAGCCCAAAAGACACGCCGGACACCCATGTTGGGGGGTGAGGGGCGGGGCGGCAGGAACCGGGTTGTGGCAGGCGTGCATAGGGCAGGGTCAGGACTCTGGCGGAGCATCCCTGGAAATAGCACACCAGCTTCCCAGTTGGCCTTGAGCACAGTCTTTCAGATGCTGGCAGGGAGGCTGGGAGGGCAGCCCGAGTGGAGGTTGGAGAGCCCTGTGCCCTGGGACTGTCCAGTGGGGTAGCAGTGAACCTGCCTTTCAGTCCGAATCCCTGGGTGCCTCAGACGCAGAGTGCTGAGATGTGCTCACTGCCTGCTTGTTCTCCCAGCCTAAACCTTCCTCCAAATCAGTCATAGGCCTAAGTCGCTCTCACACACCACAGCGTTGTGAGTCATTTTTTTTTTTTCTGGAAGCCTGAGACTAATGTTTGAGGAAACAGGCCTACAATGCCTTCTGAGCCAAGCAGGGTGGTATTCAGGACCCTGTGTTTAAGGTAGGGCGATGATCTTCCTCCTGTCTCTTTCCACATTGATCCCTGTCTGCCTTCTGCGCTCCTCTGGACTCACTGTTGACTGCTTCTCGAAAAACGTAGTCAAATGTCCACCGTGGCTGCTGTTTTTGTTTATCGTTTATTGCTTTTTTTGTCTTTTTTTTTTTTCCCCCGAGGTGTAAGTTCTGTGGTGTTCGACTACCATTTCTGGAGCGTGTGCTTTAGGAGGATAAGGGTGATGATGATTTATTTTAGCCCCTAAGGCGACAGTCTGTTAAGAGATAGATGTAGGATTATGTTAGACAATTGAAAAAAAAGTTTTTATTGTGAATAGACTTGCTCTATCCCAGAAACTTTGAACAGAACTGCACCTTGGTATGGGAGCTCATGCACTCTACTAAAGGAGGAGCATTGCCACGGGTTGGCAGTCCAGCAAGACCCTGTCTTGAAACCAAAGCAGTGGTAAAAGCTGTTGATGCTTGGAGGAAAGAGCCTGTCAGCCCTATTTCTGATGTTGCAGGTGGGGCTGGGAATCACCCAAACAGGATTTAGCTCCAGAAAGGGTCCTGGCTGCCCTAAACCATGTTTTTTCCCCACGGGCCCTTAGCTTCTCCCCACAGGTGACTCGTTTTCTGTTGCCATCTGAAACCTGCAAGAGAGATTAAGGAGGTCGAGCAAGGCAGTACTCTTCATTTCCATTAGGATCCTGTTGCCTGTGAATGTTTAATTTTGAGGGAAACCCGCACCCTGCTCTGGAGATAGATACTTTTGAGAGGCTGGGGCTGAATGCAGTCTGAGGGGTCAGCAGGTTGTTGCTCTTTGCCAGTGCTACACTGGTGAGGAGAGGGAAATTGAGTAGTAGTGATCTTGTTTTTCATTGTCCTTCCACGGGGCCATTTTTTTAAATTTCAGTCCTTGGGCCGTGTGTATACATCGGGGCTATGAGGGAAAGATCCTTAAAAATTGTTTGCAAATGTGACACCTCTTACAGATGTCACTTTACTTTGTATATGATTGACAGTGCATTCTTTTCTGCCTATTCTTACCGACTTATTTGATTTTGTCATTATTTTTAATATTTTGGGCATTATTCTCTCTGGAGTAGAAAAGGTTGTGGGTCTTCAGTTCTTTCTTATGGTGCCTAAAAAATTATTCAAACACTTATACACCTACATTCATGCACAAATATGCATACACATAATACACATAATACACACATACAAATACATATTTACATACATACTCACATTTGCATACATATAACACACACATACACAAATATACACACAAGTTACCTGAGTTTTTCTAGATTTGATTTTGTTCTATTTTCTGTCTGGGAGCGAACTTGTACATTAAAAACATATAATGAGAAAAAGATTTTCCAGTTTTACTCCTCCCAAGAGACAGGAACAAATTCTAATTATTATATTCATAATAATTATTAAAAAATGACCACTTTTTCCGGGTTCCCATCTCCTTTGGTCTTTCCTGTAGTCCTTGTCTCAGGAACTCAAGTCTCAGAATAGGACAAGTTAAGGATTTAGAATAGTGTGAAATAAGTCCATTGCAGTGATATCCAGTGAGAGACAGCATGGCTACTGGGTGAGGGTCCTCCAGAAGGAAGCAGACCCACAGGAATGGGGAGAGAGAAGTAGCAGTATGTGGTGTTCTGTGTGGTGAAACAATGGCAATAAGATAAAGAGGCAGCAGCTATCTTGTGAGCAGAACTGCACAGTGTCAGCAGTGAGGCTTGAGCTTTGCGAGCTTTTCCTCCTTCTGCGGTCATTACAAATGGGTGTTCACACAGGTAAAGCTTCTGCAGCCAGAGACTAACCATGCCTCACTGCCCTGCCTGTCTAGGGAGTCACATTTCTGTGTCTAGCATTAAGCTGGATTACCTCTGTCTTTGTATTAGTCCCATTTTTAGCTTTTCAAAAGGAAGAGTATGATTATAATCATTTACCAAATCCATTCATTTTCATGGGAAATGGGGCACTTCTATCATACTCTTCAAATTCATTTTCCTTGTTTGCACTGAGTCTTAGTATGGAGTCTGGGCTCTTCTTGAATTTGCAATCCTCCTGCCTTAGCCTTCTGCATCTGGGACTACAAGTAAGCACCACCATGCTAGGCTCAATTTCATTCATCTTGTCATTTATTGTGATATTTATGTGAGGGCAGTACTCCTTCAGGTCAAGACCTTATCCACTAAAGCTATTAAACATATCAACAGTGCTTCTTCTGAGCTAGGCATGTGCTTGCCTGACCTGTGTATGACAGCTCATTTAATTAGGGCCAAAACTCTCTGTGCCGAAGAGGAGCCTACTGACAAGCATTTGGGGATGGTGTCCTCAAATGCACAGAGTTCTTTTGTTTGGGTGTGGGTGTGGGAGGTATATGTGTGGGTGTGGTAGAACTACACAAAATTTGGAGGTCAGAGTTGATCCTCACCATCTTTGATGCTTACCCAGCCTGGAACCTTCCAGGTAGGAGCCCAAAGGTTACAGGTGAGTGAGTCGGATCTAAACTCAGGCCCTCATATTACACAACAAGTATGAGCCATCTCCCCAGTCCTAGATATGTAAGATTTCCATCCGTAAGTGTTGATTCTGGAGGGTAGCCAAGATGGTTGGTGCCGGGAAAACAGCGCCTCAGAGCAGCAGGACAGCACTTTCCGTGCAGAGACCAGGAGACTGAACTCGGGGCCCTGAAACTACATCTATCGGGGAGGCTCCCACGGCGGGGGAATCGGTCTGGTCCACTCACAGCTACCCAGCCAGAACCAGGAAGAAATCCCGGGTAATGCGGGCTTTGGGTCTCCAGGCTGGAGCCGCAAGTGGGCGGGTCCCAGCCACTTTCCCAGGCTGATCCGTGGGCACAAGGGTACCTGAGACTGGGAGTCCCAGTCGCGGGGGGACCCCATGGGGAAGCAGGGTTGCGCGTCTAAATGCAGGTCACCCAGTCTCTCCCCAGAAAGTCTCTGCCGCCATCACAGCCGAGCTCCTGCCGCGCGCAGAGAGCTTTGCACTCAGCTCAGAGGTACAGACAAGCTGTGCGCCCCAGTACAACAGGGATTGGGAACACCTGTCCGGAGAGGACCCCACAGAAAAGGAAGAAACCGTGCTGCTGGGGTCACCTAGGGAAAGTCTAGCAGACTGCAGATTGCAAACAGACAGAACTGAGTGCCCCAAGACACCAGAGCAGTACTCACCCGCCACAGATTACCGCAGCTGATCACTAAATTTACAGCAAGAAACCCAGAAGGAGGGCAGCTGCCCCCAGGACTTCTCCCGGTGAGAGGAGAGCCCTTTTGACTAATCAGGACCACAGTCACCACCCAGGTCTCTAGGCATGAGGTGAGCTGTAGCAACTCCTGGAAAACAGCGGACATCCAGGGACTATACCCAAAAAGCTGGGAAGGCTTCCTTCAGGAAAAAACATCTTCCTGCCAAAGGGATTCTCTCCACTACAAGAGTCCAGGAACAACCAGAAACTAAATTCAAACAACTAAGATAGCCCAATGGGTAGAGGAAAACGTAAAAGTTCAACCAACAAAAGCCAGAGCATTATGGCATCTCCAGAACCCAGTTATCCAGGAGCAAATAGCCCTAGACACCCCAGCATAAATGAAATTCAAGGAGACAACCTAACATCTATGCTCAAGAAGATGATAACAGAGGAAACGAATAAAATACGAAAAGAAATAGAAGAAGCTGAAGCCTAAAAGTATGTGGCCTTTAGAGAGGAAATGCTTAAATCACTGAATGAAATAAAAGAAACAGTGGATTGTTCAAACAAACAGCTAAAGGAATTGACTGAAAAACATGAAAATACAGTCAGACAGGGGAAGGAAACCAACAAAATACCTCAAGACCTGAAGATAGAATTGGAAATATTAAAAAAAAAAAAACAAAAAAACAAAAATGGAAGAAATTGTGGAGAGAAAGAACTTAGGGAAGAAAGCAGGAACTACAGAGGTTAGCATAACCAATAGGCTACAAGAAATGGAAGAAAGAATCTCAGGTGTGGAAGATACAATGGAAGAAATAGATGTATCTGTCAAAGAAAATGATAAATCTAAAAAATTCCTGACACAGACCGTCCAAGAAATTCAAGACAACATAAAAAGACAAAACCTAAGAATAATAGGAATAGAGGAAAAAGAATATTCCCTGCACCAAGGCCCAGAAAATATTTTCAACAAAATCATTGAAGAAAATTTCCCCAACTTAAAGGAGAGGCCAATAAGAATACAAGAGGCCTATAGAACACCCAATAAATTAGACCAGAAAAGAAAATCCTCCCGCCACATAATATTCAATACCGTAAGTATTAAACCATTCAATGGAAAAAAGATAGCATCTTCAACAAATGGTGCTGGTCCAACTGGATGTCTACATGTTGAAAAATGAAAATAGATCCATACTTATCACCCTGCACAAAACTGAAGTCCAAGTGGATCAAAGACCTCAACATAAAACCAGACACATTAAATCGGCTTGAAATAAAAGTGGGGAATGCCCTAGATCTCATTGGTACAGGGGAAAACTTCCTTAACAGAACTCCAACAGCACAGGCTCTAAGAGCAACAATCAATAAATGGGACCTCATGAAACTGAAAAGCTTCTTCAAAGCAAAGGACACCGTCATCAAAGCAAAGCGACCTCCTACAGATTGGGAAAGAATCTTCACCAACCCTTTATCTGACAGAGGACTCATATCAAGTATATAAAAAGAACTAAAGAAGCTGAAAAGCAGCAAACCAAGTAACCCACTTAAAAAATGGGGAACAGAGCTAAACAGAGAATTCTCTGTAGAGGAATACCAAATGGCAGAGAAGCACTTAAAGAAATGCTCAACCTCACTAGCCATTAGGGAAATGCAAATCAAAACAAAAATGAGATTTCACCTTACACCCATGAGAATGGCCAAGATCAAAAACTCAAGTGACAACACATGCTGGAGAGGATGTGGAGAAAGAGGAACCCTTCTCCACTGCTGGTGGGAATGTAACCTGGTACAACCACTCTGGAAATCAATCTGGCATTTTCTCAGACAACTAGGAATAGTGCTTCCCAAGATCCAGCCATACCACTCATAGGCATATATCCAAAAGAGGCTCAAGCACACAAAAAGGAAATTTGCTCAACCATGTTTGTAGCAGCTTTATTTGTAATAGCCAGAAGCTGGAAACAACCCAGATGCTCCTCAACTGAAGAATGGATGCAGAAAATGTGGTACATCTACACAATGGAATATTACTCAGCAATGAAAAATAAGGAAATCATGAAATTTGCAGGTAAATGGTGGGACCTGGAAAGGATCATCCTGAGTGAGTTGTCCCAGAAGCAAAAAGACACACATGGTATATACTCACTCATATAGACATACAACATAGGACAAACCCACTAAAACCTGTGCATCTAAAGATACTGAGCAAGAGAGAGGACCCTAACTAAAATGTCCAATCCCCATCCGGACAGGCAAATAGGATGGACATCAGAATAAGAAGAAAACAGGAAACAACCTAGGAACCTACCACAGAGGGCCTCTGAAAGCCTCTGCCCTACATACTATCAAAGCAGATGCTAAGCCTGATGGGCAACTGTTGGACAGAGTGAATGGAATTTTACGTAAGAACTGGGAAATAGTAAGAGCTGGAGAGGACAGGGTCTCCACAAGGAGAGCAACAGAACAAGAAAATTTGAACACAGGGAACTTCCCAGAGACTCATACTCCAACCAAGGACTATTCATAGAGATAACCCAGAACCCCTGCACAGATGTAGCCCAGGGCAGTTCAGAGTCCAATTGGGTTACATAGTAATGTGAAGAGGGACTGCCTCTGACATGAACTGACTGGCCTGCTCTTTAGTCACCTCCTCCTGAGGGGGAGCAGCCTTACCAGGCCATAGTAGAGGACAATGCAGCCACTTTTTGATGTGAACTGATGGACTAAGTTCAGAAAGGAGAGGAGAACCTCCCCTATCAGTGGACTTGGGGAGTGGCATGCATGCAGAGGGAGGAGGGAGGATGGGATTGGGAGGGGAGGGAGGGGCTTATGGGGGGATGCAGAATGAATAAAGTGTAATTGATGAAAAATTTAAAAAAAAAAAGAAAAAATAATTTAATAACCTTAAATGACTTTCAAAAGTGGAGCAAAACATGGAGTTAGTCAATTTACATGGAGCACGTCTCGCCCCTGGGGGCAATGGTCTCCTGAACCTACTCAGACCTCGGACACCACCACTGCTAGTTCTAGAACTGATGCAGGATGTTCCAACGAGGGGGTTAAGGCTTCTCATAATATTTCCTATAAGTCCACACCTGTTTGTTTATTATTAGCCAGATAGAGCCAAGTAATTGTGGTAATGATACTTGCTTTTTTGCCCAATGCTAGAATGCTAGTAAATTTACTAGCTGGTTACTCGCATGCCTCGCTGGGTGCCTGTGCCCATTGATGCCCTCATGCTATGACTCTCTTCAGACAGAAAAGGGATCTTGGAATTACAGCTGCCATTGTTACTGCCATCTCATTGGCTGCAGTTGGAGCTACCACCACGGCATTAGCCATGAGTCATACTGGGCAGACTGTTCAGACCCTGAATAACCTTTTAGCCAATGTAGCTCATGCCTTAGATGTACAAAAGGGAATTAATGCTCAACTAAAAGGAGGTTTGATGGTGTTCAATCAGAGGATTGACCTCGTGCAGGAGCAAAATGATACCCTATGGCAAATTGCTCAACTTGGCTGTCAATGAAACTATGCTGGAATTTGAGTCACTAGCATACAACATGAGAATTTTCCCTGTGCTGCAAATCTGTCTAAACAATTGTCTAGCTATATTTTAGGTAATTGGACTGGAGAATTCGATACTAAAATGGAGCAGCTGTGAGTGGCCATTGCCATGGTAAATTCTACCAGAGTGGACGCAGGACTAGCCACAGGATTATCATCATGGATTGCTGCAGCCATGAATCATCTGAAGGAATGGGCGGACATGGGAGCTTTAGCAGGCCTTCTGGTGTTGGTCACCTTGGTTTGCCTGTGGTATATATGCAAGATTAGAGTCTCACATCAGCTTAATGCAGCCATGACCATTCAGGCCTTTACAGCCATTGAAGCAGGACAGTCTCCCCAAGCAAGGTTGGCTACCATAAAAAGCCAAAATGTTATGCTCAGGATGCGAGGCTAAGCACTGCACTCAGGGTCAGCCGCTTTGGACCCAGAGAAGAGCATGTCTGATTGCATGCAGGTTGATGCCCCAGGTCCCGCCTCTGAGAAAAAGGTATCGGACGGGTCTGATGCTCTTTGGGTGGATGATACCTAAATGAACATCAGTACAAAGTCCCAATTTTTTTCTAATATCAGAGATCAGACCTCTACTCTTGCCTGATGCGTCCAAAACAAAAAGGGGGAAATGTAGAGAGCTGTGTAATGCCGCGCCTTAAAGATAGAGCTGGTTTCTGCCTTCCACCTTCCGGATGGTGAGTGCTCTCTGTCACAAACAACTCCACATTTGGCTAAGGCTGAGGATCTGGCTTGCTTCCATGTATGTGGACCTATCTGCATTGCACACATGGCATGCTGAGGTTGGCTACCCAGAGGCTATTTAAAGTGGGCTGTCTTTACCCAGGGTCAGATGATTGTTCAAGTTTCCTGAATAAAGTGCATTGAAAAAAAAAGTGTTGATTCTGCCTGTAACTGCTTAACATACACATTATAGAAATGGAGAGACTGAGGCAGAAAATGAGTCAGAAAAACTCTCTTAGTTAAGGGTTTAACCAACATTTTAATAACTATACAGTAGGATTCAAAGTTTGATTTTAAAACATGAAACTTAATTAATTCAGCTCAGGTGTGGGCTATAATGTATAACACTTTGAGAAGTGTATGAATTATAGAATTATTTCTGGGAAATTCAGTCCAGCACAGTAAACTAGATTCCAATTAGTTAAGTACTTCCACATTGACTCTGAAGAGGCACTGTCATGTTCTTAATAATTGTTGATGTCTCACTTGGAATAGGGAACAAACACGTATTAAAATCCTTAAAATGAAAAAGAGCTGGCTTTGTTTAGGTTGTCAAGTGTCTGACTATTTTTTTAACAAGTTGTCTTAGTCAGAGTTTCTATTGCTGTGGAGGGACACCATGACCATAGCAACTCTCATAAAGGAGAGTGTTTAATTGGGGCTGGTATATAGTCCAGAGGTTTAGTCCATTATCATCATGGTGGGAAACATGAGAGCATGCATGCAGACATGGTGTTGGAGAAGGAGCTGAGAGTTGCACATTTGAATACAAATACAGCATGAAGAAAGACAGAGAAATACACTGGACATAGCTTGAGCTTCTGAGACCTCAAAGCTCACACCCAGTGACATGCTTTCTCTCTAACAAGGCCACACCTACTAATAGTGCCACTTCCTAGGCATTCGAATATATTAATCTCTGGGGACCGCCAATGAAGCTGTTGGCTATGGGGTAGCTTGGAAATTTGTTTGATAAACAGTTTCTTCACAGATGCCACCACATTCCAAATGAGTGTAAGACAATTAAGAGTTGAATTCAATTCCACATTCCAAATGAGTGTAAGACAATTAAGAGTTGAATTCAATTCACCAAGGTTTGCTTGTCCTATAAAAGGCAATATCAAGAAATATTTTGGTGGGAGCTACAAAATAAAAATTTTTGATTGAATTCAAATTCAGGATAACACAGACTATAAACTTAATTTTGGCCTAATATGCCTGGACTCTAGGGCCAATTCCCAAATATCACAAAAATGAATGAAAAGGTTAATAGAAAATCTGGTCTACATCTAATTTAATAACAGATGTTCTTGGGTATGATTTCTATAATTTTCTGTTTTTTTTTTTTAAATCTGGTTGTCTTCTGACCTCCATACATGCAAATGTAGCAAGTGCATGTCTAAACACACAGAGACACACTCATTTCTTACTCAGTTTGCAGACAAAAAAAACAAAACAAAACAAAACAAAAAACAACCCACTTTTAACCACATGTGTGTTTGACTGATCCTGCCTGCTGTTGTCCAATCTCTTTTTCTGCAGTGCTGAAGTTGAACCCAGGGTCTCACATAAACATGCATGTGAGCAAGTGTAACACCACCCTGAGCTATAGCCCTAGCCCTCCAGCCTTGTTTACACTGGTGGGCTACCCTCATCCCTGAGTTGTATACTTTTCATAGGGTGGTGGCAAGCATACAATAGACCAGGAGAACCTGCACAAACTGTTCTCTCTCTAGGCCTACCCTGTGCCTGGCACCAGAGTACTTTCCTGTAAGTAATTCAAGGGAACAAGAGAACTCAGGACCAAACACAGCAAAGCCTCAACCCAGAGAATAAAAGTAAGTATAGAGGTTTGCTATTCCCTGGGAAACTAACCAGACAAGTGCCTGGATGTGAACACACCTGTGTTCAATTGTTTATAGAAAAGGACTCAGATGATCTATTTAACAAACAACAACAACTTTTATATTTGATAGGGTAAAATTCCCTAAAAATGGCTTCAACGATAGGATTTAAAAATTCCCTTCCCCTCTTCTCTATATGAGGTATCTTTTGACTCCTCTTGTTTTGCTAGAAGCAAAGAGCACTGTGTACATTTTCTCATCACCCCCGCTGTGCATGCTAGAGCTCAGGATCATGTTCACAGCTCATATGTTGTGCTGGCGGCCTGCATGCATTCCTCCCTGCTTCCATCCTTAAAGGAACAGAGCTCAGCAGAGTGGAGCCAGAACAGTTATACTGGCAGCAGGTGATGGATGCAACGAGGGTGGAGATTGACTGTGTGATGTTGTTAAGCTATGGATCTATTTGGAGGATGTCTGAGCAGGGTGATTAGAAAACACCTGAATATAGTGTACAACTCAAAGCTACTATCTTATTTGTGATTGTGAACGCCAAGGAGAGGGAAAAAGAGATGATATCTATAGGACTGTAAGAAAACACACTGGTCTGACGGTCAAGATTCCCAACATTTGATGCTTTCTGTGACTTGGGTCAACCTATTTAATACTTCACCCACCGTACTAACTATAGGGTCTCTCAGGTGGCATGGTGGCTCACACCTGTAATCCCAGCATTGAATAGATAAGAGGATCAGTTCAATGCCAGGTTCAACTACATGTATGAGTTCCTGTCTCAAAATAAATAACAGCAAGATCAAGAACAACTGAAAGCAACCTGTGTAAATATCCAACCTCTGTATAGTTACTTAGAGATTTTGCTATTAGACACAGTTCTAATTTGTTAGTATAAATAGCTCAAACACGCATAGCACATGCTGCTGCACACACTGAACAACTCAAAGCTGCTGTGAGGAGAAGCATTCTTAAACAGCATCACTGTGGTATAACAGGGCTTACATGAGGAAGCTGGTCTTCATGTACTTTTTCAGCAAGTGGCATGACCTTGTCAAACTCCAATCCTGTAGCAGATCATCTAAACCTCTATGGTTCTCTTTAAGGTTTATTTATTTTAAAAGATATATCTTATTGTTAATTATGTGTATGTGTGTATGTGTGTACAAGTATTTGTGCACCTGTTAGTGCATATGACTGTGGAGTTCAGCAGGGAGCATCAGATACCCTGGAGCTGGCATTATTGACACTGTGAACATCCAGGTATGAGTGCTGGGAACTGACCTTGAGAGCCGCACAAGAGTGATACATGTTTTTAACCACTGAGATATCTCTCCAGCTTTTGTTTAGTTGTTTTTGTTCTTTGAGATATAGTCTAATGTCTCTCTAATATCTTTCAGGGAGAAATTGAAGTTGCTATGAAGCACAAGCTGGCCTTGAACTCCTGATCCTCTTGACTCCACTTCTGAAGTCCTGGGATTGCTGATGTGCATCATCGTACTTGGTATCTTTCTGCAGTTTATAAATGTAATTACACATCCATGTTCAGTGAAACTCTCTAATTTAGGGTTAGTATGATGTACAGGAGACAGAAACACAGGAGCCTAAATGAAGCTATCCATCTAAGCTTGCACACATTCCATTGTAATGGTTGTCATGTATCATGTATCTGTGGTCTGTTGTTCTGTGGAGATCACAGTTGATATTCACAGCAGTTTGACTTCAATTGCACAGTTACTAAAAGTTTTTTCTTTTATGTTTAACCTCAACATAGTGAGCTCAACAACAACAACAACAACAACAAAAAAAAAAACATTAACTGTCTAGTGTACACCCTTCTAGAAATATGCTCACTTCCTATTTAAGAGAATGGCTGGTGTCTGTCACTCAACAGATGTTGGAAGTCACTGGGAAGCATATCTCCAAGGAACTTCTATTTCAGAAGGTAAAATCTGTACACATGAGAAAATTAGTGATCAATGCTGTCTCAGTTTGGGTTTTATTGCTGTGAAGAGACACCATGTGCATGGCAAATCTTATAAAGGAAAACATTTAATTGGGGCTGGCTTACAATTTCAGAGGTTTAGCCCATTATCTTCATGGTGGGAAGCATGGCAGTGTGCAGGCAGACTTGGTGTTGGAGAAGTTGCTGAGCATTCTCCATTTTGATCCACAAGCAGCAAAGAGGAGACTGGACTCCTCACTGGGTTTGAGCTTGAGGACAGGAGAACTCAAAGCCCACCCTCACAGTGACACACTTCCTCCAACAAAACCACACTTACTCTAACAGGGCCACACCTCCTAATAGTGCCTCTCCCCTCCGTTCAAACATTCAAACACAGTATTCTAGGCAAGCTATACCTATTCAAACCACCACAAAGACCAAGTCATATGGAATCAAGAGCTACGAGGTAGATATAAAGGTATTTGTATTGTAAAAGAGGAGCCTTGAGCTGGCTGGGCAGTGAAGAGGCTTCCATAGAAGGAGTCTTAGAACATGATTCATGGATGAAGTGCATCTCTGGAAATAATTAGTGCAAATAGAGAGAAAATTGGGCTTATGACAGTAAATATGGAAAGGCCTGATCAATGTACGAAGAAGGAAAGCAAGGACTGGGGATACCCATCCCCTTCCTTTTGCTTCATATATTAGACTTCATCCTTCAACTCCAGACAGTTAGCTATAAATTCACAGAGTAGCCCCTCACGCTTCACACCATTTGTTGTGGGAATGTTTTATACTCTCTGTCATCTCTAGGGGATGAGAAGGGAATTGTAGTACTTACTGAATAGAAATGAAAACCTTGAAAAGAACTGTGTTACTTTTCTTTCTACCACTTCACTTTCTTACCAAATTACTTGGCTGGAATGTGTTAGAATGGGTTAGAGCATGTGATGGGGTGAGGAAAATATCTTCTGTGCAGGGCCAGAGAGTGCAATTTAGTGTTAGATGGGGCCTGCACATTGAGCAAGGTCTGACATGAGGGACCTGTTCCCACAAGGTGGGAGGCATATATGCACATACAGGTCCAAAAAATGTGTGTCAGTGCCCAGATCATATGACAGAGACTTTTATATGTGGGATGTATTTGTCCATTTTCCTATAAAACAATGAGGCAATAAGGCAATGAGGCTGGGAAAATATAAAGAACACACATTTACTTAGCTCATGGTCCTGGAAGTCCAAGGGCATTGTCTTGGTTTTTCTGTTCAATTCTAGGGTAGCTTTCTGGTTATACTTGAAAATGGTAAACAGTGTAGTTGGAGTACATATAGAAAGCCAGGTTTTCTCTTTTGACTCGAGCCCATTCTCAAGGAAATGAACCAGGATTCCATGATACCATCTTTAATCCTTCCTAAGGGCATGACACAATGACATATTGACCTTTTACAAGACTCCCATCTCTTAAACATTCCACCTCTCTTTAAAACTACCACATTGAGACAAGACTTCCAACATGTGGTCCTTGGGGATTATACTTGTGCCTTACCCAAACCAAGGCAAGGAGAAAGCATCAGAGCCTGGGAAGAGTTTCTTAAGTCTGTGACTCCCACTACTGAACAACAACAATTTTTTTTACAATAACAATTTTTTAAATTCCTACTCCTGTTTCAAACTTTCAAAAGTTGATAAAACCTAGTACAACCACACTGGAAATCAAACTGGCGCTTTCTCAGACTACTAGGAGTAGTGTTTCCTCAAGATCCAGCCATACCATTCCTAGGCATACCCAAAAAAAGGCTCAAGTACACAAAAGGACATTTGCTCAACCATGTTAGTAGCAGCTTTATTTGTAATAGCCAGAAGCTGGAAACAGCCCAGATGCCCCTCAACTGAAGAATGGATGCAGAAATTGTGGTACATCTACACAATGGAATATTACTCAGCAATGAAAAATAAGGAAATCATGAAATTTACAGGTAAATGGTGGGACCTGGAAAGGATCATCCTGAGTGAGTTGTCCCAGAAGCAAAAAGACACACATGGTATATACTCACTCATATAGACATACAACATAGGACAAACCCACTAAAATCTGTGCATCTTGCCATGGACCGGCCCAGTCGGGCTCCCATCATCCGCGGGAGAACAAGGCTTTAGGCAGGAAGACACGGTTTCGGCGAAGAATTGACAGACAGACACACCTTGATGGTTTTGACTCTGTTGCAACTTTGTGGGACCTGGAAAAGATCATCCTGAGTGAACAGTCCCAGAAGCAGAAAGACACACACGGTATATACTCACTCATATAGACATATAATAAAGGATAAATCTAGTAAAATCTGTACATCTAAAGTAACTAATCAAGAGAGAAGACCCTGACTAAAATCCTCAATCCCCATCCCGAAAGGCAAAGAGGAAGGATATCAGAATAAGAAGAAAACAGGAAACAAGCTAGAAACCCGCCACGGAGGGCCTGTGAAAGGCTCTGCCCTGCAGACTATCAAAGCAGACACTGACTTATGGCCTACTATTGGGCAATGTGCATGGAATCTTATGTAAGAAGTGGGAAATAGTAAGATCTGGAGAGGACAGGAACTCCACAAGGAGAGCAACAGAACCAGAAATTTGATCACAGGGGTCTTACCAGAGACTCATACTCCAAACATGTATCATGCATGGAGATTACCTAGAACTCCTGCACAGATGGAGCCCATGGCAGTTTAGTGTCCAAGTGGGTTACATAGTAATGGGAAGAGGGATTGCCTCTGACATAATCTGAATGGCCTGTTCTTTGATCACCTCCCTCTGAAGTTGGAGCAGTCTTACCAGGCCACAGAAGATGACAATGCAGCCAGTTCTGATGAGATCTGATAGATTAAGATCAGAAGGAAGGAGAGGAGGATCTCCCCTTTCAGAGGACTTTGGGAGGCGAATGTGTTAAGAAGGGGGAGGGATGGTGGGACTGGGAGGGGAGGAGGGAGGGGCTTATGGCGTATACAAAGTGAATAAACTGTAAATAATAAAAATAAAATAGTTGATACAATCTCTCTCTCTCTCTCTCTCTCTCTCTATATATATATATATATATATATATATATATATATATATATATATACTGTTTTTTCAAAACAGGGTTTCACTGTGTAGCCTTGGCTATTCTGGAACTCACCCTGTACAAGAGTCTGGTCTGTAACTCAGACATCTGCCTGCCTCTGCCTCTCAACTGCCCAGATTAAAGGCATGTGCCACCACTCTCCAGCATATATGTATATATATATTCATACATATATATTACTATATATTAAAACCTTAATATATTGCAAACCTTTAGAAATGCTTTTGGAGAAAGGATGGAACTATTTTATTTAGAGTATACCATATTCCAGACTTTGTGATAGTTTATCTGCTATAGGAAAGAAAACCCACAACATTCCAGACAGCCTCTGGGATTTAAGGATATTGAATTGACCAGAATTCTCTATTCCAATTTATGGAATATTCTAGATTTACACAAATCCATTGTACAAGTATCTAGGAATCACTTGTTTTTGTTCCAAGTGGGGAAAGCACAGCAGTGATTCTTAGCCATGATAAAAGCTGACCTAACATGAGTCATTTTTTGAGAGCCAATATTAATTACTTTTTTATTGTGCTAAAACATGATGCCATACTAACTTATGAAGAAATAGTTTATTTGGGTTTAGCTCTCCAGTTTAACCTTACCTAACTTAAGGTGTATGACTCTGCGATGGCAGAGCAGAGGCATGGACACAAGCAGAAAGCATGGCAGCAGGAACAGGAAGTTGAGGACAGACTTCATGAAATGCAAGCATAAAGCAAAAATAATGACCTGGGAAGTAGAGTGAGGCCTGAAGCACTCAACACCCACTCCTAGAAATAAACTTCCTCCCAAACCTCCTCAACCAGAGTCATCAACAGGAGACCAAGACTTTGAGGGCATTTCTCATTCAAATTACCATACAGAAAGCTCAGGGTCTCATATGTACAAGGCAAGTGTTATGCCTCCAGCCTTGTAATCTTTTTGAAGACATTAAAAACATAAAAAATGTGTTATTATTTTTGTTGTTGTTGTTTTATGAGTATGTGTGTTTTGAATGCATTAAGGCCAGAAAAAAGCATCAAAATCCTTCAAACAAGTTATAGACAGTTGTGAGCCACCATGTATTGCTGGGAATTGAACTGTGTATCCTTGGCTGTAATGCAACTCAGTATGTAGACCAGGCTAGCCTTGAACTCACAGATCTAACTGCTTCTGCCTTCTGAGTGCTGGGATTGATGGTGTGCACCACCACCACCCAGCTTTTTATTTTTATTTTTTTTGTCAGGGTTTCATGTACTTCAGGATGACTTCAAACATGCTATTTAGCTGAAGATGATATAGAGTTCTGATACATCTGCAATCAACCTACCAGTTGTGGGCTAGCAGGCATTTACCACTATGCCTGATTTGTGCAGTATTAGGAATCAAACTCAGGGCTTCGTGAATGCTAGACAAACACTAACAATGGAGCTACATTCTCCATGTCATAAGATTTACTGATTGATTGACATATAATTCACACATTAATTTAAGTGACCTGTCTGGCATAAATGGTGCTTTGTTTTACCCAAGGTAGGTAGAGACAAGCAACAACAGCGTTAGGCTCCTTGGTGACCCAGGCAAACAGGAGATAGATCCAGGACATCTGTAATTGGTTGGCACTTTCAGCTCCGGAAATTCAGAAACTTCAGTCCACCTACTGGTGACCCACTGGCAATCCCTGCCTCACAAAGGTGTGTTAGTTATCCTGTGAAGTATTTATAAGCACTCTGATTTGCGATTTCATGCCCATCAGTTATTATTCTCTACCTGGCATTGTTCACTCTCCTACAATGGTTGTCTGGGGTATTTGCCTTTGCAATTTCTGCGCGAGAAGATGCCTTAGCCACATTGTTAGAGCTTCAGCAGTTACTAATCATGAGAGCACCTGATTGTACCACAACAAAAAGAAGCTGAGTACTTGTTCAGCATACTCAGGAAACATTAAGTCCATTTGATTTGTACCTATTGCGTCAGTACAGAGTGAGACAAGTCATGGAGGCACACACAGACTGGTACTTGGTTGAACAAGTTGGGTTGAGCAAGGCATAGAGACCTCAGAACCAAACATGGCAGGTTCAGGGTGAAGAGTACAGGCATAGCCAGGCTGTCTGAGTTTGCTTTCTGTTGCTCTGAATAAACAGAATGACCAAAAGGTGTTTGGTGGAGGAAAGGGATATCTGGCTTACACTTCTGTGCTATAGTCCAGCCTTGAGGTATGTCAAAAGAGGATGCAGAAGGCAGGAACTGAAGGAGAGACCGCAGAGGAATACTGCCGGTTCCCAGATGAAAATGTGAACATATTTGCTGGGTGTATCTCCCTCATATGAGTTTGAAGATTCATGAAATTCCAAATATGTTCAGTAATATTTGTGTCTCTTTTGATTTCTCACTCATATATTTCTTAAGCAATTGTACTCTTTGAGATGAAATTAGTTATTAGCCACAGATTTAAAAAATATTTTCAGTAGGATGCAGGTACCCCTTTGAAGGTCCTGGTGCTCTGAACAGTGCCCAACCGAGGGCTTCTGGGAGTGCTGGTTGACAGTGGCTCCTTAGCCACCCATGCAGAATGTTGTTCCACCATGGGAGTGGTATGGCTTTCAGCTAATAAGTAAGTAGTGCAAGTTATAAGGGTTTGGGCGCTTACTCAGGTTGAAGGGACAATTATGTGTTGTGTATGTGCTCATGATCTCCCTAGGGGAGGCTGGAGGCAGACGTCTTTGAGTTCATCAAGGCCTAGCCACACTCTTCCCCACACCTCACTCTCCTGCTTCCTTTCCCTTCAGATGAATTTGGGAGATCTCCCTCAACCTCTTCTATCAGACACCCTGCAGCAGACTCTGGTGTTCTAGAAAGCTGGCCTGGAACACGTGGCAGAAAAAGACGAGATGCTGTTGATGTTGGGTTTATAAGTGGGTAGGTGTGACGTGTGTGAGGCATCTAATGGTTCAGATGTAACAGCATGAGCTTCAGCAGCCATGGTTACCTTCTAATGGCATCTTGAAAGATCGTTTATGGCTTTTGGGCTTCTGTTGTTAGGACACCCCAGCTCACATCTCAATCCGAAAATTAATTTTGCCACTAACCTGGACACTTATAACCTATATCTTTACTGAAATGTGGCGGGGCTGAAAGAGAGTGAAGAAGGGAAGGAGAGAGAGAGAGAGAAAGAGAGAGGGAGAGAAGAAGAAGAAGAAGGAGGAGGAGGAGGAGGAGGAGGAGGAGGAGGAGGAGGAGGAGGAGGAGGAGGAGGAGGAGGAGGAGGAGAAGGAGAAGGAGAAGAAGAAGAAGAAGAAGAAGAAGAAGAAGAAGAAGAAGAAGAAGAAGAAGGAGAGATTATTATGAAGACAAGTAAGAAAACTTTATTTGTCTTATCAAGCTATAAAATTTATGTAGCACACTGTGCTCCTTGTCTTTAAAAAGTACATTTAATTTAAAACCATTACAATACACCTTTTTTTTAAGTTAGGGTTTCTCTGTGTAGCTCTGGCTGTCCTGAAACTCACTCTGCAGAGTAGATCCACCTGCCTCTGCCTCCTGAATGCTGGTATTAAAGGTGAGTGCCACCATTGCTGGGCTAAAAGCATTACAATACCGATATTGAAAATATGCCTACTATTTATCTTTGCCTTTCACAACACATAGTATACTTAATGTGCTCACAACTTTGTGCACCCTCTCCCTGAACCTACACAACATGTGGTGTACTTGTCTGTATACTGTTTTTTATGCCCGAATTAATAGATTGCTGTAATAGAAGCCATAGTAAAAAAAAAATGCTGGACTTTCCAAATCAAGATGTCACAGAGTTGTATTCACCCAGCTCCAAAGACAGAAACTATTCTTTGCCACCTCTGGGTTGGGTGGCTAGAGCATTTATTAGCTATGGTCAGGTCTCTGTCTGCATCACCTTGGTATGACCTTTCTTTCTCTGTGTAAGTGGTGGCTTGAATGAGACTGGCCCCCAGAGGCTCATGTATTTGAATGCTTGTTCTGAAATTAGTGGAACTGTTTTGGGAAGAATTAGGAGGTATGGCCTTGCTGGAGAAGGTGTTTCACTGGCAGGGGGCAGGGAGTTGGAGGGGGGATTTTAGGGCTTCAAAAGCTAATGTCATTCCCAGTTAGCTCGCTGTGATTCCTGATTATGGATTAGATGTAAACCCCCAACTACTGCTCCAGGGACATGTGTGCCAGCTTGCTGCCATGGTCCCTACCATGATGGTCTAATCATCTGGAACTGTGAGCTCACATTAAATGCTTTCTTTTATAGGTTGCCTTGTCATGGAGTTTTGCTGCAGCAATAAAAAAGTGACTAGGACAACGTATATCTTCTATTTTCTGTCTCAGATTTCCTTCTGCCTCAGTTACAACAACACCTGCCATGGGATTTGAGTCCATAGGACAATCCAGTATTATCCTTTTCCTTCCTTCCTTCCTTCCTTCCTTCCTTCCTTCCTTCCTTCCTTCCTTCCTTCCTTCCTTCCTTCCTTCCTTCTTTTCTTCCTTCCTTCCTTCCTTCCATTTTTTTTTCCTGGAGAAAGGTTTTTTTTCTGTGTATCCTTGGCTGTCCTAGACTTCATTTGTAGACCAGGCTGGCCTCAAACTCAGAGATCCACCTGCCTCTGCCTTCCCCAATGATTGTCTTCTTTCAAGATCTGTAGCATGAGCTCATCCACAAGGCTCCTTGACAGAGGTTCTCGGCATTGGCTATGAACATCTTTTGGCGAGACACTTCAAAGCTTGTATGTGTGTGTGTGTGTGTGTGTGTGTGTGTGTGTGTGTGTGTGTGTGTGATGACACTAAGAGAAAAAGGGATTTACATAATTGAAGAATAAAATAGAGGTGGGGTGGAGAGATGACTCAGTATAAGCACTAAAAGCAGGGTTTGCATTCCTAGAACCCACATAAAAGTTGGGCAGGCCTGGTGCCAACATTTAATCCCATTCCTCAGGAACCTTAATATGGGATGCACTAAGCAAGCTCTTTAGTAGACAATTTGGAATAGCTGCTCTTCATGGTCAGTGAGCAACCCTGCCTCAATTAAAGGTGATCAGGCTCACCTTCACACTGTCACATGCAAGCACATGCAGATTCTCACACACGTATACACACATACTCACATGATCCCATACACACAATCAGAGAAAAACAGAGATGAGGAAAGTTAGCACTCCTGTAAGTCCAGCACTTAAGAGATGTAGGCAGGAGGAAACCAAAGTTTCAATCCAGGCTACACCGGAAGGGTGGTTCAAACAAAACCATATAACACAACACCTTTCCCCTCCCCTGAAAAAAACAAACATACAAACAAAACAAGACAAAAAAAAAAAAAAAAAAAAAAAAAAAAAACTAGCCAGGGGGTAGTGGTGGATGCCTTTAATTCCAGCACTCAGGAGGGAGAGGCAGACTGTTCTCTGAGTTTGAGATCAGTCTGGTCTACACAGTAAGGTCCTGGACAGCCAGGAGTACACAGAGAAACTCTGTCTAGACAAAAGAAACAAACAAAGAAACCAAAAACTACAAAACCCCAAAATCTGATCAGGGCAGTACTTGCACACATGTACTCACATGTTAGGGTGAATACAGGGGCTCACACTAGGAGCACCTATATTCTCACTAACTTTAGGATGTTCTTGACATAATTTTGCTAAGCACTAAGTATCCCATGAGCACAGAGGATGGGGCAGTACATGGAAGCATGTCCTTGGCTGTTGAATCAACTAGCCAGCCATATGACACCCAATGCTAGTGTGACTTTGTGCCAGACTGCACCCTTCACATTGAGTGAATGTTGTATGTTGGCATAGGACTCAGTGAGACCTGGGTTTCTCATGAACCTCAAAGCCCTGTGTGGAGCAAACTTACCTATAGTTACTATCACCTATAATTTTACCTATATGTAAAATGTATTACCTATAGTGAGTTTCCATTTGTACTATGGTAAAGGGTGTATCTGAGGGACTATTGGCAGCCAGTAACAGCAAGTGCTGTGGACCTTTACATAGTTGATGTCTGTTCCTAAGTTAGATACTTGTAGCTGAAGAAGGAGAATGACTGAAGTTTTTGAAAGAGCTTTATCATTTGAAAGGTACAGATATTTTAACATTTTTGAAATACTAAGGTTTAGAAAGTCCCACAGATTGGTGGACATACTTCTCTTTGTGGATTTTTGAAGGTGCTTAAAGGAAACAAACCAAAAATATTAAAAGCTTACCAAGCATAATTAGCCATAATTAAATAAATGATTTCTAAAGCAGGTTCACTAAATCACTTCAAATAGTGCTACTTAAAGCACAGATTATCCTCTTAGGGTCTATGATTGTAGACCAGTGGTAGAACATGTACCAGGCCTTGGGTCCAATTTTTAGTGACCAATCTGCGTGCAACCTAGCATTGTGTGTTTCATCCAATTGTTTCTGAAGAGTTGATGAAAAACATGCAGGCCACTTTTGATGCCAATCCACAGTGCATAGGGAAGTTACAGCCTCATGATATTTGACACTTTGGAGAGCTATTTATCATTGTCCTAAAGGACTATCATTTTCTCCTCTGTTTCCATAAACTGTCTATTTTTGGCTCCTATGATCCCTTTCCTGTGTCATCATTCCTAACTTTGCCTTTGGATGCTTGCACAAGGGAGCATCCACTTAACTAGAGCACCTTCAGGTATGGCAGGTGTCCTTCAATGAGTCTCAGAGATTTCCTGGTTCAGCTTTCCTTATCTAGAATTTCATCCTGAACTTGACCTTTGACCCAGAAGCACGAAGGGAGAAGATGAGTTTTTCCTGAATGTTTTCTGTTGTTGTTCCATTATAATTCACTCTGCATGTCAGCAGCTATCAACAAGAGGGACATAGAAATCAGTGTGGAAACGAGGATGTTACTTTTGCCAATTAAGAGAAAGGCCACAGGAATTTGGAAAGAAACAAAAATGTTAAGAGGGAACTCAGAAGAAGGTTGAGACTGTATTAACTTGTCAAATCATTATTAATGAAGATTATCCCAGCCAAAATTTGATTTTTTAGTCCAAAAATCATCAATAATGGATGAATGAAACATGCAGTTTCCTCTTAAATAACTGGTTAGCAATATGGAAAGCCCTTAAACAGAAAGATCTGATATTTTAACAGAAGTATATCCCTAAAGTGCACAGCATGCCACTATGTTAAGCCATCAGGGCAACAAGACAAGGGACACAGGTTAGAAGTGTTAAGAAGGTTTCCTATATGAGTACAGATTCACAGATTCACTTCCAGCACATATGTGCAGCAGTATGGGAAGTTAACAGAATCAGAATTGGCATTAGAAAATTACCCACAGTCTCATAGGATATGACTTTTAACAACTAGATTTCAAAATGCAGTTTGCTTTGCCTTTACTTAGACTTCATTAATTCAAAAGTTACTGAGTTCAATACTTTCTCCCCTTCCCTGAAGTTAGTTCAACTATGTTATGCAATGAAGATTATTTCATCAGGTAGGGTAGAGGTTTACATCTACAATCTCAGCACTTGGGAGTTAGAAGCAGAAAATTTGTAATTCAAATTTGCTTTCATCTACACATAGTGACTTCAAGGACAGCCTGGGCTACATGAGTCCCTATCACAGTGGTTCTCGACTCTCCTAATTCTGAGACATTTTAACAGAGTTCCTCATGTTGTGGTGAACCCCAACCATAAAATTATTTCATTGCTGTTTTGTAACGGTATTTTTGTTACATTTATGAATCATAATGTAAATATACAGGTTATCTAATATGTGACTCCTGTAAAAGAGTCATTTGACCCCCAAAGGGGTTGTGACTCACAGTTTGAGAGCTGCTGCCCCATCAAAAAGTACAAAGGAGAAAGGTGAGTGGAGAGGACAAAGAAAATGAGAAAGGTGGAAAGTACCTAGATTATTTTGTCAAGCTGGGCCTGGTAGTGTTGACCTGTCACCCAGCTACTTAGTGTACTGAAGGATGCAGCTTGAAAAATCAATGACTACATGGGCAACTTATATAGACACTGTCTCAAAAAATTAAAACAGGCCAGGAATATAGCACAGCAGTAATCCATTTAGCCAGAATGCATTGAAACGCTACTTAAAAAATAAAAATCACATTCTGCATTCTACCCTGGAGTTTTTGCCTGTCTCCTAAATGATTTTTTATATTTGTGTTCATTGCAGTTCTTGGTATTATAAAGATCTATGGTTTGCCTAAGACACAATGCCATGTATCCACAACTACAGTACCACAAGCATGCAAGATATTTTTACTGTCTGAAAATACCCTCTATACTTAGTCTATTTCATCCCATTCATTGGACAACCACATTTCTTCACTACCTCTACTCTTTTACTTTTCTACTTAGTCCTTTTAGACAGGTTGACTTCACTTAGGAATATAGAGTTCAAATTCAACATGTCTGCATGACCTGATGGCTCACTTCATTAGTCCTTGATCATATCCCATTACATCAAACTTCTTGGGTTTCTTGACCCCATCTGTCACTAATTACTGAAAGTTATCTTGGTTGCCACCGCTTTAAAGATCATCAGCAAATTTGGTGCAAACATTGACCAGCAGAGAAGGTTTAGGTATTCAGATGAGCTAGGTAAATATTTGGGTATACTGCTAATGGGAAGTAGGATAAACATATAGTTTGCTGTGTTAGTACAGCCAACCATCTCCAAAGTGGCTATACCATTGTGCATCCCCACTAACAATAATTTGAGGTTTTGTTGTTAGGTAGCCACACCAACACCTGACACACTCTCAGGTTATGGTTAAAATTTAGCCATTCTAACATGTGTATTTCCTGATTGGGGTTTGGGTTTTGTTTTGTTTTAAAAGAGGCTTTTCATTTCAATTAAGTAGGTGTCAAGAACACACCCTCAAGAAGAATCTAAGGCTGCAGAGTCAGACATGTGCAATGCTAGCACAAACAACAATGGGGACTGACCTAGTCTTGCAGATCATTAGAACTTTGACAGCTGTGTTGTTACAAAGTTCCACACTCCTAAGTAATTACCCCAGCCTCACCCTCCCAGGGTCCTGTTATTTCTAATGCCCAGTTGTATGGAAAACAAGGTTTTCTCCACAATGCATTTGTGGCATTGCAGCAGAAATGCCTGTTGTCTTCTTATAGAAAACGCTACATGAAGACTTCACGTTTAAAGTTTAATTAATTCACTGAATCTTTCTTTGGGATTTTTTCTTCTTCTTCTTCCAGAACAAACTTACCCGAGAATCTCTTAAAAGGCCTCAAATGCCCGTGATTTCTTCATAAGCCCATCCTTCCACCACCCTTACCAGAAAAGCCATGGCCATGGCCTTTCATCAGTATCACAGTCCACTTTCCCTGCTACAACCTTATCAGTCAATGTGGTAAAAGATCACTGCCATAAGTTCATCACCTGGTCTTTCTCAGTGCTACCTACATTATATTCAGAAATCTTCAGTCAACCTGTTTCAGTTATTCTAAAAGGATCATCCACTTCGTCTTCATTCATGTTAAGCTTTTTAAGCTTGGTGAGTTTATTTTTCAAAGAAAATGGGAGGCCATTAGATGTAGTCAAAGTCAGCTCTCCACTCTGCTATTCCATTGTGATCCATGTCCACACCAGCCTGACTCCCATGGTCTTTTTCTCCTCTCCAGGACCTACTACCTGTGTTCTGCAAAGACTGCTACTGGTCTTTACCTCATCAGCCCTCAAACTAAGTATCTTTAGCAATTTCTTCTTGAATTTTACCTCACCCTTTGAGAATACAATGTCCCCACAATTACTCACTTTTATCACAAATTTCAGTGCCTCTGTGTGATAAACCATTGTCCCTGTCAGTATTTTGTATTAAGGTTGGTATTGAGTAACAAATTTACCTTTACCTAAAATCATACTCTTATACCAATTTAAACATCACTTCAGTTTTACTTACAAACTGAATGAAGACGGTTGGAGAACTAATATAACTTCTGTCACATTACTTTCAAAAGTCTTGATTATGTGGGATTTCCATCTACCCTGATGATATTAGAATCTTGCCCTCTGCCAAAATGTAACCAAATATTGGTCATTAAAAGTACAGATGTTTTTCCCTTAGCCTTTTAAAGATAACCATTCTATGTTCCTCAAGCATGCCCTCTCTGCCACATCCTCTCTACTTGCAGCCTCCACTTATTCTTTCAACTCCTGACAGTTGGGTTTTATTTTCATCATGAAAAACAGACTGTTATCCCTAAGGCTACAATGGTCTTATTCCAAAACCAGTAATCAATTTTCCAGGTCTATCCACTACACACTACACTATCCACTATATACAGTACCTCTTCCTCCTTTCTAATTTCCACAGCTTAGTTCCCATGACACTACTCTCCTTTCCACCCAGGTACATTGAAACAGCTTCTTCTTGGGCCTCCATCTGCCTGTTAAGGATGCATTAATGTTCTGCCTCTGCCACAGCTGTATCCCTTTCTAATTTCCATAGTTCAGGTCCCATGACAATACTCTCCTTTCCAACCAGGTACCTCAAAACAGTTTCTTCTTGGGCCCCCATCTGCCTGTTAATGATGCATTAATGTTCTGCCTCTGCCATAGCTCTCTCCCTCCATACAGTAAAACACTGTCAGTTCAACTATCTCCTCCAGGTAAGTCCCCAAACAGTGCTAACAATTATCCCTCTTCCCAGGCTTCAGATAACTTACAAACCCTTCCCAGGAGGAAGGTCCTCACATTGTCCCTAATGAAGAAAGCAGGGTTCAGATTCTGTGGTGCCACAATATTCTGCATTTTATTACTACTCACATTCCAATCTAAGCCAACACATGTGTTATGGTTTTACTTGTGAACTGTCCTTCACAAGCACATGTTTAAAATTGGTCCCTTGCTATGAGATCTATCAGGGAAGTATGCTGGAACCTTTAAGAGGTGGTATCCATTGAGTTTCAATAAGTGAGTGGTTGAGGGTGGATCAGAGGTGTTATTTCCTGATCCATAGAACAAAGAAAGCAGTCTCAGAGTCCTGTTGCCTCCAAGAACCCCAACTATGGAGGACTCTGTAACCCTCAAAAGGATGAACTGAAATAAACCAATCCTCCCACATGTTGTTTCTGCAACTCCTTTTCTCACAGTGTTGAGAAAAGTAACTAATCCAACATGTTAGCACCCTGTGTGAAGATTACTAACTCATATAGTAACACCTCTGAAAAGCTCTAGACAATAAAATGTGTAGTTCCTCAGCAGGCATCATACCTCCCCAGAGCTTCAAATGAGAAGGAAAGATAAGCCAGTCACAGAGCAAAGATCCAAAATCTGCAACTGTAGCTCAGTCTCAGCTACAGAATTGGTACAGCTTTGTGAATTTCCATGGTTGAGTTCACTTGAAGACCCTTGATTGCAGAACTTACTCTGGTCCTTCTGTGAGGCTTTCTTTTCTTTCAGCAACTCCTGATTTCCATGAAAATCTCATACTAAGATTCCATTTTCTAGGGCCTAGCATGGTGGCACACACCCTTAATCCCACCATTCAGAAAGCTGAGAGGTAGATGGATCTCTGAGTTCAAAGCCAGCCTCGTCTATATAGTAACTTCCAGGCCAGCCAACGCTACATTGTGAGATCCTGTTTCATAAACAAACAAAAGATTCTCATTTTCAATTATCCTCAAGGATATTATAATGCAGTGCTAACATCATCCAAACCAATTTGATTCAAGGTTTACTTTAAGAAATCAATAGAGCTAGGTAAGTCATACTTCTCACATTATTCCTCATATTCCTCATATATTCCTCAGAAATATATATGCATTTCTCTATCCCTTCCACTATGCATGTTACATTCTTTAAAGCAACAGATTTCTAAAAGAATTGGCATTTTTTTTCTTGTACACTAATTCTATCTTTCAATCAGTGTGTGGTCTTAAATTAAAATATGAGTCAGGCACTTCCTTTTTAAAATTTCTTGATGATTCTCTACGTCCCACAGAATGAAGTCTAAGCTTACAGATCCAAACACTTAGAATAACTGTTTACTCCATGCTTTTGACTTTCATACACTCTGCCCTAGAAGTTTCTCTTATTTTTTAAGTTCGGTTACTGAGCTTAACTTTTCAAAGAAACAGCAGTGGTTCTCAACTGTAGGTTGAGGTCCATTGGGGGTGGGGTCAAATGATTCTTTCACAAGAGTTGCCTAATAACATCAGAAAACAGATGCTTACACTGCAATTCATAATATTAGTAAAATTACAGTTATGAAGTAGCAACAAAAATAATTTTATGGTTGGAGTCACCACAACATGAGGTCACAGCATTAGGAAGTATGAGATCCAGCCTGAGTTAGAGGCTCCTATCTTCCACAGTATCATTGTAAAATTTCCCCCACTACTTCATTTTGTTTTCTTTTAACTCTGTACAGTCAAAGACGGTATTTTAATCCTCTTTAAGCCCAGAAACTTGCACCAAGTAAACATGGAATTTACATGAAAGAATGAATGAGTTGAGTAGACAAGGTATAAGAAATTAACAGAATTTTCTGCTAGTTTTTTCTGAGTATAATTATTAAGTTCCATCAAAGCAAATTTATCAAAATTTTAGCAAGGAGATTCAAGGGAAAACTCAGTTCACTTCTAATTAATTTGATTTTTTTTCTGTTTTGATACAAGATCTTATTATGTAAATCAGGCTAGCAAAATAAAACTGTCTTCAACCTCACACACATCCTGACATTACAAGTACTCACCACCATGCCCATTATAAATTTCTTGTTTTTAAAGAACTCTTAAATTACCCATATATATATATATATATATATATATAGTGTGTGTGTGTGTGTGTGTGTATGTGTGTGTAAGTATCTGCAGAATAAATGAGTTATCTTCTTCAATCACTTTTTAGTCTTGTTTTATGATCTCTCACTGAACCTGGAACTGGCTGTTCTCTGGCTGAAAAGTCCCTAAGAGATACCTGTGTTCATTTGGCCAACCCATCACGCCCCCCCACACCCACACACACCAAGAGTTTCAGGTGCACACTGACACAAACTGCTTTCATGGGAGTGGTGGTGATCTGAACTCTGGTCCTCATGGATGTAGAGAAACCACTTTACCCACTAAGCCACCTTCTTAGCACCCCTATTATGCTCCTTTGTCTTTCTAAGCATACATTTCTCAAGATATTTGATCAGACTTAACAAATATATTTTTAAGTCTGTGAGATGACTCAGTGAATAGGAGTACCACAATGACCTAAACTCCAGGCCACAGGACCCACAAGATGGAAAGAGAAGCAGCATTTGAAGTTGTCCTCTGACCTCCACATGTACATGCCCATAACACACAATAGCACACAAGCCTGCATGTACATTCCTTATTACATTAAAAATATAATAAGGAAAAAATTACAACATTTTCCGGGAATTATATTGAGTAAGGGTTAAAGACTTGTAACTGCTGCGACTTGGGGAGATTGCTCTGCAAAAACACAACTTGATGCTCTCCCAGGACCTGAGTTTGGTTCTTGGCACAGAAACCAAGTGGGTCACAATTGCTAGTAACTCCAGTTCCAGGGGATCCAATGCCCTCTTCTGGACACCAGGGCATAAGCACTCAGGCATGCATACCCGACACCACACATAAAAAGAATAAAGATGCTACAATTAAAAGGTGCCCTTTTCTGGTTTTGTCTTTTTTTTTTTTTTTTTTGGTGGGAGCTGTAGGTCTAGCTTGGGCTGGGGTACAGACAGTGTGGTCTGTGGCAGATTCTGCTGGACGCCTCCTGCCTCCTCCTAAGAGGGAGTAGGGTTTTGGGCGCTGGGAAGTTCCTGGGGATCACCTCTCAGTGTGTCTCCTCCCAGAAGAGTCTGCTGTGACCTGATTCTAGATGGAATCAGATCATGGTTAGTCTCTTACTTCTTGGAAGTCTAGATAACTCTGTTCTGGGTTTATCAGCCCCTTCACTTACCAATTTCCGTGTTGTGGGTCCTCTCCCCTTCAGCTAAGCTGCACACTAGCTGCTGCCATCTTGGAAGATCTAGAAAAGATCATTCTGAGTGAAATATCCCAGAAGGAGAAAAACAAACACGGTATATACTCACTTGTATAGACGTATAAGATACGATAAACATAATGAAATCTATAAACCTAAAAAAGATAATCAAGAGAGCAGATATGGGGTAAGATGATCAATCCTCTTTTAGAAAGACAGATGTGATGTGCATTGAATGTATGACAGGAGTCTACTGAAGGCATCTGAAAGACTCTAACTAGCAGTGTTTTCAAAGCAGATACAAAGAGTCATAACTAAACCTTCAGCAGAGTACAGGGAATCATATGAAAGAAGGGGAGTTAGTATGATGGGGAAAGGATAGGAGCTCCACAAGGACCAAATATATCTGGGCACAGGGTCTTTTCTGAGACTGACATTCAACCAAGGACCATGTATGGATATAACCTAGAACCTCTGCTCAGATGTAGCCCGTGGTAGCTCAGTAACCAATTGGTTTCCCATAGTGAGGGGAACAAGGACTATTTCTAACAGGAACTCAATGGCTGGCTGTTTGACCTCCTACCCCCCAAGGGAGGAGCAGTCCTATTAGGCCACAGAGGAGGATGCTGCAGCCAGTCCTGAAGATACCTGATAAAACAGGACCAGATAAATGGGGAGGAGACCCCCCCATCAGTGGACTTGGAAAGGGGCAGGGTGGAGATGAGGGAAGGAGGGTGGGATTGGGAGGGAATGAGGGAGTTGGATACAGCTAGGATATAGAGTTAATAAAATGTAACTGATAAGAAAAAAATAAAATTAAAAAAAAAGAAAAGGTTTAAATGCAGGCGATTTCTCCTTGCTTCTAAATAAAAGCACCTTATATTATTAATAACTCAACTAAAAGGTGAATTTGTTACTTCAGTTAAATTCATTAAATGCAAGCACATGTTCTTCCAGTTGGCCTAGAATTTAGCATAGGACCAGAGCTGAAAGAAGATCAATAAGTGGGATTGGATCCAAGCTTTCAAGACCCTGCTAGCACTGGAGAGGTCAAAGTGTACAAGAAGGAAAATTTCATCCTAACATTATGAAATTAAATTACTACATAAGACCATAAAAATTAGGGAGTCTCAATGTCTTCAGTTCTTAGATAAAATATAAGAATTTCACTGAATAAAAGCTGGATCTTTTCTGGCGTTTAAAGCCATTCATTGCTGCTATACTTACTGCCTGCAAACTACAGCTTTAGCACACCACATTGGTTGACTGCCTGATTAGAATGGAGTATGTGTCTTTGCCAGTTTTATAATTCTGATAAAATATATGGATTTTATTCAGAAGCTTTAAGGTTCAATATGAGTCACATTTTCTCGACGTAGGGAATCCCAAGAAGCTTCTTCGCATTTTATACTAATCCACTGGCATAAAAATCACACTTATGACCATTGAATTGGATATACTTTGACAAGAAAATTGTACAGTTATTGTTTAATTTTTGTAGCTTTGATCTTTCATTTCATGTATTTTGAGTCCATCAGAACATTTGCAATGTGAGAAGAGTGACATCAATAAAGCATCTCTTTCCACATGTGACAAAAAAATAAAATAAAATAAAATGAAATAAAATAAAATAAAATAAAATAAAATAAAAGGTGCACTTCACCGTTTCATCACTTCTTCAGGCTCCCAAGTTCAAATTCACTGTCATCTGTCCTAAGCACTGCAAGGTAGGACTACCAAAGTGTCCCAAATTTTCTGAAGCATGACTGAATTTCAGTTACCTTTTCCCCTAATGAGAAATACCTTTGATGGCAACTGTCTTTCACTAAAGTGAAAATAAATCAACACAAGAAATGAGTTATTACAAATAAAGCAGAGATCACAAAATTTGGAGACAGAAAAATTAGTTTTCTTTATCTTTTTTCTTTTTTATTTTTTTCAATGCAGATTATTCAGGAACCTTGAACAATCATCTGACCCTGGGGAAAGCCAGCCCACAGCTTAAGTAGCCACTGAGTAGCCAACTCCAGCGTGCCATGTGGGCAATGCAGATAGGTCCACATACATGGAAGCAAGCCAGATCTTTGGCCTTAGCCAAATGTGGAATTGTTCGTGACAGAGAGCACTCACCATCAGGAAGGTGGAAGGCGGAAACCAGCTCCATTTTTAAGGCACAGCATTCTGCAGCTCTCTACAGTTCCCCCTTTTTGTTTTAGATGCATCAGGCAAGAGTAGAGGTCTGATCTCTGATATTAGAAATAAATTGGGACTTTGTACTGATGTTCGTTTATGTGTCATCCACCCGAAGATCATCAGACCTGTCCGATACCTTTTTCTCAGAGGCTGGACCTGGGGCATCAACCCACATGCAATCAGACATGCTCTTCTCTGGGTCTAAAGCGGCTGACCCTGAGTGCAGTGCTTAGCCTCGCATCCTGAGCGTATCATTTTAGCTTTTTATGGTAGCCAACCATGCTTGGGGAGACTGTCCTGCTTCAATGGCTGTAAAGGTCTGAATGGTCATGGCTGCATTACTCTGTTGTGAGACTCTAATCTTGCATTTTTACCACAGGCAAACCAAGGAGACCAACACCAGAAGGCCTGCTAACATTCCCATGCCCGCCCATTCCTTCAGATGATTCATGGCTGCAGCAATCCATGATGATAATCCTGTGGCTAGTCCTGCATCCACTCTGGTAGAATTTTCCGTGACAATGGCCACTCACAGCTGCTCCATCGTAGTGTTGAATTCTCCAGTTCAATTACCTAAAATATAGCTAGACAATTGTTTAGACAGATTTGCAGCACAGGAAAAATTCTCATGTAGTGTGCTAGTGACACAAAGTCCAGCATACTTTCATTGGCAGCCAGGTTGAGCGATTTGCCATAGGGTATCATTTTGCTCCTGCACGAGGTCAATCCTCTGATTGAACACCATCAAGCCTCCTTTTAGTTGAGCATTAATTCCTTTTTGTACATCTAAGGCATGAGCTACATTGGCTAAAAGATTATTCAGGGTCTGAGCAGTCTGCCCAGTATGACTCATGGCTAATGCCCAGGCGGTAGGTCCAACAGCCACCAATGAGATGGCAGTAACAATGGTGGCTGTAGTTCCAAGATCCCTTTTCTGTCTGAATAGAGTCATAGCGTGAGGGGCATCAATGGGCACAGGCACCCAGCGAGGCATGTGAGTAACTAGGGCATACCTAAATTCGCTAGCATTCCAGCACTGGGCAAAAAAGCAAGTATCATTACCACAATTACTTGGTTCTATCTGGCTAATAATGAATAAAAATGGGGGATATAAACAAACAGGTGTGGGTTTATAGGAAATATTATGAGAAGCTTTAAGCCCCTCGTTGGAACATCCTGCATCAGTTCTAGAACTAGCAGTGGTGGAGTCTGAGGTCTGAGTAGGTTCAGGAGAACATTGCCCCCAGGGGCGAGACGTGCTCCATGTAAATTGACTAACTCCATGTTTTCCTCCACTTTTGAAAGTCCTTTAAGATTCTTAAAGTATTTTTTTCCCTTTTTTTTAAAATTTTCATCACACTTTATTCATTCTGCATCCCCGCATAAGCCCCTCCCTCCTCCCCTCCCAATCCCACCCTCCCTCCTCCCTCTGCTTGCATGCCACTCCCCAAGTCCACTGATAGGGGAGGTTCTCCTCTCCTTTCTGATCTTAGTCCATCAGTTCACATCAAAAGTGGCTGCATTGTCCTCTACTATGGCCTGGTAAGGCTGCTCCCCCCCAGGGGGAGGTGATCAAAGAGCAGGCCAGTCAGATTATGTCAGAGGCAGTCCCTCTTCACATTACTATGTAACCCAATTGGACTCTGAACTGCCCTGGGCTACATCTGTGCAGGAGTTCTGGGTTATCTCTATGAATAGTGCTTGGTTGGAGTATGAGTCTCTGGGAAGTTCCCTGTGTTCAAATTTTCTTTTTCTGTTGCTCTCCTTGTGGAGACCCTGTCCTCTCCAGCTCTTACTATTTCCCAGTTCTTACACAAAATTCCATTCACTCTGCCCAACAGTTGCCCATCAGGCTCAGAATCTGCTTTGATAGTCTGTAGGGCTTGTTACATAAAATGCCTCAAAAATTTATCATAATACCAGCAAGGTGGCTCAATGGTAAGGACACCTGCCAACAAGTCTGATGACCTGAATTAGATCCCTAGAATTTACATGGAGGAAAGAGGGAATCCACTCCCACAAGTTGTCATATGAGCTCCACAACTGTACCATGTCAAACTGATAGGAGCAAACACCCACACACATGTACACAGTAAAAGAAAAAAAATAACATACACTATTCCATATACACCATAACTCTCCTGCAATTCAATCCATTTTTATCTAGGTATCTGTCATTTGTAACATGGTACCTTCCCATCTCTGAAGATACGGCTTCCAATTCCAATTCTAAATTGGATCAGCATTTCCAGTTTAGAATAAAATTATAAACACAGAATGTGTTTAAAGATCATCATTTTTGGAAAACAAGTTTGATCAATCTTTTACAATTTTGTAATACAAAAGAATGCAAAGAGTAATATTTCATATTAAAAAAGAAATGCAGCACAGGGATACATCACATAAAAAATCTATTCTTGTTTGGAATTTTTCATTTTATTAATCTACAACAATTCCTTTTTGCTCTTGAGTTAAGGTTGTCCAGTGCATTTGGTGTCCCTCAAAAGACAAACAAACAATTAACCAAAAAAAAGGAGGTAACAATAGAAAAGACACAGACTTTAAAATAGCAAGACTCCATGAAGGTTTAGAAGAGAGACACTTTCTTTGTAACATGGGGAAATGAGAGACAAAGGAGATAAAAGCTGGAGAACAGGATGCAACAAATCTGTTCTTCCAAACTTCATGATTCATGTTTATGAAACAACAATTTCCCAAAAAGTGAATATCAATGTTACACAACAGAAAGTAAGAAAAAGGCCACAGGAAAACTGACAATCAAACCCCAACCACATAAGCATGCATTTGTCTCTGGCCTGGATGATTAATTTTACATAAAAGAAGTAAATACAAATAATCAATGAATGTTACAATGCCAAATTAGCCACAATCATGAGAGGTAAGCTACCACAGAAATTTTCTTACCGACCATCTAGATCAACTCCGACAGCACTCAGAAGACACTGAGGCCCTGTCTCCTAACAGAGTAAGTACCACCATTGACTGCTGGGATTCAGGAAAGCTGGGATTCTTTGGTCACTAACCTCCCCTACAGTCTTTGCCTTTAGATGCTTTTTATTTACCATAAACCACAAATGTAAAATGAAGTTCTGTCAAATCTAACAAAAGCGTTCTGGCAGCCAAAACAGAAGTAAACATAGCATAGCACTTACTGTTCACACCAATTTAAAAACAAAATTAAGTAATAATCCACAAGGAAATCAACAAAATGTCCTATCTGAAAGGAAAAAAAAAACCCTTTGGTATTGTGAAATTTTCAGCCACTTAAGTAAAGGATATAATGTTCGAAATAGTAAGTACTTCTTTGGATCTATGACAACAAGAAGAAATGTTAAAAGGCCCATCTTTGTGTAGATTCTTGACAACCAAATCATTCAGCAGATTTCTGTTGTCATACTCATTTAAACAGTAGCTGATTTTTCAAGGTTCTTCTCAAACCCCAGTTGTTAATTCTTTCTGAATCTTGCCAAATGTTTGTATACTCTACATACATATCACTAGGATCTGAAGACCCCCTTCCATTAGATCCAACAAAAAGAGCCTGCTTAGAATGTAAACACACCTCTGCTTTAGATTTAGAGCCTCTGGGATGTGTATCCATACTGATATCACTGCATTGTTTTTTGTTTTTTTGTTTGTTTGTTTGTTTTTTTCTGCCTGTTCCACACAAGTAAACTTCATGCAGGCAATTAATATGAGGTACAATTCAACACCGCCCCTGTCCTTTATAATTTTCTATACAATTGAATTGTTTAAAGCTTTGTTTTAACAGCGAAAAAGTGGGGATGGGAAAGAGCAGAAGCCTAAGGTGGCTAAGTATGTTAGCTGCAGATGCAAAATATAAGCCAGTTTTTCTTCAAAAGGCTAATTGGTATCTTTTAAAACCCTTGTTTTCAACAAACTTGATATAACACCATCTGGAAACATATGACATTTCCAATTTGGGATAGAGGAGGGGGCAGTTCTGCTCCCTGAATAATCAGGGAATCCTAAGGTTTCCCTCTCACTCTCCCAGTTGCTTTCAGCAAGGAACAATCATGGCCAGCTTGGGTCCCTTCTCATTTTGTACCCCTACACAATCTCGGGCATAGTTTGGGACAAATAACCCATTGATTAGGCTCTCTCACCTGTGTATGTAGGCTCTCGCTTAATTAGAAACTGTACCTTGGAATCCTGTCTCGCACTGCCACTGCATAAGAGGAGATAACCTGACCTTCTCTACCTGGAAAACAATGTAACCCAACTCTGGCCAATAGATTTATCTCAGGAAAATAGGATGGGGTAATGTGTCCCATCATCCTGGATTCCCTCAAAGCATCCCCCTCCGGGCCTCGGAAGCCCAGCTCCTTCCCTAGCCCAGACCTCACCCAGCACTGTCTGATCTCTAAGTGAGACCTGGAATCCTGTACCTCTGTAGTGCACTCACAGGTTGTTTTGTGAGAGGTCGATGTAGCTGAACTTGTCCTTCAGGCTCCAGGATATGGGCAGTGCAGTCTTCTGCTCGGCCACGGCCCGGTAGAAGCTCTTCAAATGCTCTGTGGCTCCACTCAGAAAGGGGCCACAGCACTACTCGAAATCACCAGAGCCAGGACTTGAACAGCTGCAGCTGATTCCGGAATGCCTCCTGTCCAGCCAGGTAGAGCGCTGGCGGGGTTGGCCGCTGAGGCGGTGGCCAGGGGCGGAATGGGTGGCGGCGGGTAGGGCAGCATGGAGGCCACCTCAGTCCCTAAGCCTCCACATGGTGAGCCAGCCTGGGAGGAGTCCATGCTGGTGGCCATGGGCACAGGCACTGCATCTCTGGATCCAGAGGCCCCATTGTTGGCTGGTGGCAGAGGCTGCTCAGACATCCCTGCAGAGACTCAGAGAGCTGCTCCTGCACTAGTCACCGCTTCTTCCTGTGCTTCCCTGGTCGCTGTCACTGTGACGCCCAGAGGCACTGTCACTGTGATGCCTTGTCTGCTCGCCCTGGAAGTCGGAGCGCAGAGGTGGAGGAGACCCGCTGTGGGTGGGCCAGGGGTAGCGAAGAAGCCTCCGCGACGCGCTGGCGGCCAAGTGACCCTGGGTGGTGGGACAGCAAGGGGCGCTGGCGGGCGGGCCTGGGTGAGGTGGGGAAAAGAAGCAGAGAGCCTGCGAGGGGCGCTGCTCTCCAGTCTATTTCCGGTGGGCAGACAGGCTGTGGAGACACTGCGAGGGGGTGGCGCCAGCTGAGGGGGTGGTGCCAGGATGCACCTTCCTGCTGGCTGTTTGGCAGCCTCTTAAGTGCTGGCACAGCCCTGCTTCTCTCCTTGAGACATTCCCTCAGACTCAGTGAACATGCTTTGCACCCAGGGAGAGAAATTGAGCCCTGCTGGGCCACAGGGAGCTTAGCCAGGGATTCCCTAGTGGGTCCATAAAGGGCCACAGGAAACCATTTCTGAAGAAGTCTCTCTCTTAAAACATTACTCTTTCATTATTAAATTAATGAATAAGGAGTCCCTGAGAACGTCATGGGGGGGAAAAGGAGCTACTTTAGGAATACCAAACAAAACAGGCAGATGGTCAAAGTTCAGAAACGCGAAATGCTTGTGCATTTAGGAAGGGCTTCTGGAGATGTCTAAACATTTTATGAGCGCATTAATTCTCATCATAGGCCTCTTTGTTAGGTAGCAAAAAATTATGCCCTTTTTTAAAAACATGGGAATCTTTACTTGCTGCATAGCAAACACCCCCAAACTCGGTGACATAAGATTTATTATTAAATATATCTGTGGAGCAGGAGTCTTCTGACTTAGTAACTGTTCTATTGCTAGGAAAACAAAAACAAAAACAAACAAACAAACAAAAAAAACACATGCACACATGACTCAGGTGACTCGTGTAAAAGAACGCTTTTACTTAGAGGCTTACTCACAGTTTTAATGCGTTAGTCCATGATCACCAGGACAAGAAACATGACAGCAGATAGTTAGGCTTTGTGGTGAAGTAGCAGAGGAGCTCACAAATTGATCTGAAAGTTGCAGGCAGAGAGCCAGAGACCTAGAGAGCAAAAGAGAGAAAGACAAATAGAGACAGAGATTGGGGCTGGTATGAGTTTTTAACATCTCAAAGCCCAACACCAGATCTATGCTTCCTCCAATATGGAACCTCCTAATCCTTTTCAAACAATTCCACTAACTGCAGACCAGTTAAGTATTCAAAGATATAACCCTATGGGAGCCATTCTCATTCAAACCACCACATCTTCCCTGTGCCTTCTGCTTGAATGAGCTTATCTCAGACATTCAAAGTGTGTTGGCTGTGGCTGTGATTCACCTTACCTCTTGACATAGGAAGGATCTGATGACAAGCTCAGAGATATGGTCACTGGCAGGATTCCTTTCCTCAGGATTAATAAGGACACCACATCATTACTAGCTATTGGCCAGAAGTGGCCCTCAGAGTGGACCTCTTCAAAATGGCAGCAGATTTTACCAAAGTGTGCATATCAGGAAGACAACAGCACCAGAACAAAACCCAGGATGAGGTGACACATTGTTATTTTTGCCATAATGTCTATTAAAAAAAAAAAGTAAACTGCTAATCCAGCTCACTTTGATGCAGAGAGACTTTCCCAAGACTAATAACTAATTTCATCTCAAAGAGTACAATTGCTTGAGAAATATCTGAGAGAGAAATGAAAAGATATAAATATTACTGAACATACTTGGAATTTCATGATTCTTCCTACTCATATGAGGGAGATACACCCAGTGAATATGTTCACATTTTCATCTGGGAACCAGCTTTTAAAATCCAGATTTAAAAATAACCCCAAGTCCATAACTGTGTGTGATGACTCATCTTGGCTCTCAACTTCACACACCTAAAAGAGGGAATCTCAACAGAGGAATTGCCATCAGGTTGGCCTGTGGGCATGTCTGTGGGGCATTTTTCTTGATTTCTAGTTGATATAGTGTGGCATAGTCCACTGTGGGCCTTTGGCATGTTCCTCAGGCTAGAGAACTTGAAACTGTATACGAAAGTTTATTGAAACTCAGCTGAAGTGTGGACCAGTAAGGAGTGTTCTTCTGTGGTCTCTGCTTCAGTTCCTGCCTTCTGCATCCTCTTTTGACTTCCCTCAAGGCTGGACTATAATACAGAAGTGTAAGCCAGATAACCCTTTCCTCCACCAAACACCTTTTGGTCATTTTGTTTATTCACAGCAACAGAAAGCAAACTCAGACAGCCAGCCTATGCCTGTACTCTTCACCCTGACCCTGTCAAGTTTGGTTCTGAGGTCTGTATGCCTTGCTCAACTCAACTCGCTCAGCCAAGTACCAGTTTGTCTGTGCCTCCATGGCTTGTCTCACTCTGTACTGACTCAATAGGTACAAATCAAATGGACTTAATGTTTCCTGAGTATGCTGAACAAGTATTCAGCTTCTTTTTGTTGTGGTGCAAACAGGTGCTCTCATGATTAATAACTGCTGAAACTCTAACAATGTGGCCAAAGCAACTTCTCAATCAGAAATTACAAAGGCAAATGTCCCAGACAACCACTGTAGGAGAGTGAACAAAGCCAGGTGGTGAATAATAACAAACTGATGGGCATGAAATCGCAAGTCAGAGTGTTTAAAAACACTTTACAGGATACCTGAAACATCTGTGTGAGGCAGGGCTTGCCAGTGAGTCATCAGTAGGTGGTCTGATGGTTCTGAATTCTTAGAGCTGAAAGTGCCAACCAATTACAGATGTTCTGGATCTATCTCCTGTTTGCCTGGGTCACCAAGGAGCCTAACGCTGTTGTTGCTTATCTCTACCTACCCTGGGTAAAACAAAGCACCAGTTATGCCAGACAGGTCACTTAAATTAATGTGTGAAATATATGTCAATCAATCAGTAAATCTTATGAGATGGAGAATGTACCTCCATTGTTAGTGTTTGTCTAGCATTCATGAAGCCCTGAGTTTGATTCCTAGTACTGCACAAATCAGGCATAGTGGTAAATAGTGGTAAATGCCTGCTAGCCCACAACTGGTAGGTTGATTGCAGGAGTATCAGAACTCTACATCGTCTTCAGCTAGATAGCAAGTATGAAGTCAGCCTGAAATACATGAAACCCTGACCAAAAAAAAAAAAAAAAAGCTGGGTGGTGGTGGTAGACACCATTAATCCCAGCACTCAGAAGGCAGAAGCAGTTAGATCTGTGAGTTCAAGGCTAGCCTGGTCTACATACTGAGTTGCATTACAGCCAAGGATACACAGTTCAATTCCCAGCAATACATGGTGGCTCACAACTGTCTTGAAGGATTTTTACGCTCTTTTCTGCCCTAAATGCAGACAAAACACACATACTATAAAACAACAACAACAAAAATAAAAACACATTTTTTTATGTTTTAAATGTCTTTAAAAATATTACAAGGTGTCACCGACCAGCAGTGACACCTGAATACCACCTGAGAGAGGGCTGGAAGAGAGAGAGAGATAGGGCAACACAGAGAAGGACACAAAGTCTACATGCTGATCCAGGTGTCGATTTAATGGACATCAGGTTAACATTTAAGTAGGCAAAAAAGTACAAGTAGTTCCTCAGGTAGGAGCTTTACTTGGTCAAAACATAGGAGAGCTCACTCAAGGTTACACAGAGCCTGCTGTCTGGTTACTATGGCTGCACAGAGTTTCTCAGGGTCAGAGCAGTCCTCTGTAAGACCACTAAGGTCAGTTTATGACAAACTGGACTTTGGAAAATAGCCAAAGCCAAGAGGCCGAATTCCACTGCTCAGATGCCATTAACTCCAAATTTGCCATTAATTCCAAAAAGGCTGCAACAACAAGGCTGGAGGCATAACACTTGCCTTGTACCTGTGAGATCCTGAGCTTTCTGTATGGAGATTTGAATGAGAAATGCCCCCAAAATCTTGGTCTCCCATTGATGACTCTGGTTGAGGATGTTTGGGAGGATGTATATATCTAGGAGTGGGTGCTGAGTGCTTAAGGCCTCACTCTACTTCACAGGTCATTATTTTTGCTTTATGCTTGCAGTTCATGAAGTGTGTTCTCAACTTCCTGTTCCTGATGCCATGCTTTCTGCTTGTGCCCATGCCTCTGCTCTGCTATCGCAGACTCATAAACCTTAAGTTAGGTAAGTTTAAACTGGAACGCTAAACCCAAATAAACTCTTTCTTCCCTAAGATAGCATGACATCATGTTTTAGCACAATAGAAATGTACTTAATATTGGATCTCAAAAAATGACAAGTGTTAGGTATGCTTTTATCATGGCTAACAACCACTGCTGTGCTTTCCCCACTTGGAACACAAACAAATGATTCCTAAATATTTGTACAATGGATTTGTGTAAATCTAGAATATCAGGAGGATCAGGAGTTCAAGGCCAGCCTGTGCTTCATAGCAACTTCAATTTCTCCCTGAGAGACATTAGACCATATCTCAAAGAACCAAAACAACTAAACAGAAGCTGGAGAGATATCTCAGTGGTTAAAAACATGAATCACTCTTGTGCGGCTCTCAAGTTCATTTCCCACCACACATAATAGGATGTTCCTACTGTCAATAATGCCAGCTCCAGGGTATCTGATGCTCCCCGCTGAACTCCACAGGCACATGCACTAACAGATGCACAAATGCTTATGCACACATACACATAATTAACAATAAGTTATATCTAAGATATATCTTTTAAAATAAATAAATCATAAAGAAAACCATAGAGATTTAGATGGTCTCTGCTACAGGACTGGAGTGTGTCAATGTCATGCCACTTGCTGAAAAAGTAGATGAGGACTAGCTTCCTCCTTTAAGCCCTGTTGTACCACAGTGATGTTGTTTAAGAATGCTGAGCCTCCCTCTGGACCCGTGGAGCGTCCCCTCCCCCATCCTGCTGACATGATCCATCCCGAGCTAGACCACAGGAGGAAGTGCAGTGGAGCTCACGTCCCAGGGGCAATAACCCCAGAAACCTCCTCCCAGGAGGAGCGCAGGCCCAATCACAGAGCTCCAAACACTGAGCGCTAACCACAGAGATTCAGATCCATAATACAATTCTTTCTGGATACCAAAGCCTCAAAGCTCAGTGTCTGGGACCCAAGACAGGTGGAGGCACGAAGGCAGGGCTCCAGACCCCGCAGCCACAGCAGAGAGCAGTAATGACCTGCTGAACGCCACCACTCAGAGGAGAACACACCCCACCTAGGGCCCTCTCGCCAAGCTCTTGACTCGCGGAACACATCCCCCACTACCACCACCACCCTGCTCTGCAGGAGTGCACACACAGCCGAAACTCCACCCCGCCAGATCGCACGCCCAATACAGTGCTAGCCACAGAGACTCAGATCCACAGTACAACCGTTCCCAGATCCAAAGTCTGCAAGTGGCAGCACGGACTACACAGGACTGCCCAGCCAGTGATTGTAGGGGCCATCCAATCCCTCAGTGGCAGAAAACCAGCTGAATAGACACCAAAGATCAGCAGACTTGTAAAATCAATAAGCGCACACATTCTTCAACAGCGCTTGTGATCCTTTAGCACCTGCAACAACTTCAGTGCCTGCAGGGCACCACTCTCACACACTGAAGGCCTCTTCATTCACCAACACCCTGTCCCTTAGTTCACACCCACAAGCACACGCTCAAAAACACACTACCCCGCATTTGTCCTTCTGCGCCTGCGAACTTTCCTCCTACAGGTAGGTATAGCTGAATAACCAACGAACACACTGAAACCACTAGACCTCACCCATTTTCCTGAAGAATTCTCCAGATACCAGAGAAAAACCAGTCTGACCTGGAGAATCCAGAAACAGACAGTGAACACTACAGATAACCAAATGGCTAGAGGTGGGCGAAAGAACACAACCAACACAAATCAAGGTATCATGGCTTCCCCGGCAACCTCCAAAATTATTGGACACTCCAACTCAGCAGAAACACAAGAAAATTATTTTAAAGCTATGATTATTCAGTTATTTGAGGCACATAAAGAAGAAACCAACAAATCTCTCAAAGAAATAGTCATACAGATTCAAACAGTTAAAGAGGATACAAAAAAATCCCGTCAAGATTTGGCCTCCCAAATAGAAACAAAGAAAAACGAAGTGAATGAACAAGCCTTTAAAGAAACACATGCAAATATAGCCAAACAAGTGGAGGCAGAAACAGAGGCACTAAGAGAGGAAACAAACAAAAAAAATAGAGACCATCTAGGAGACACAGGAATCCACACTCAAACAGATGAAGGAAATGTTGCAAGACATGAAAACAGAATTAGAATCCATAAAGAAATCACAAACCGAGAAAACCCTGGAACTGAAGAACTTAGAGAAAAGAGAAGGAATCAAAAAGGTAAGCATCACTAATAGAATATAAGAGATGGAAGAGAGAATCTCGGGTGCTGAAGATATACTCAGAAGTTGATACTTCTCTCAAAGCAAAAATAAAATCAGAAAAATCCCAAACACAAACAATCCAAGAAATCAAGGATGCCATGAAAAGGCAAAATCTGGTCCAGAAAATATTTTCAAGAAAATAATAGAAGAAAATTTTCCCAACCTAAAGAAAGAGATGTCCACAACCATACAAGAGGCCAACAGAAGACCAAATAGATTAGACCAGAGAAGAAACACCTCACGCCACATCATAGTCAAAACACTTAATCTAAAGAACAAAGAAAAGATACTAAAAGCAGCAAAGGAAAAAGGCCAAGTAACATATAAAGGCAAACCTATCAGAATCACTCTAGACTTCTCATCAGAAACTATGAAAGCCAGAAGGGCCTGGGGAGATATCATACAGGCCCTAAGGGACCACAGATGCCAACTGAGACTACTTTACCCAGCAAAGCTTTCAATCAACATAGATGGAGAATATAAAATATTCCACGACAAAACTAAATTTAAGCAATATTTGAACAGCAACCCAGCACTACAGAAGATACTAGAAGGAAAATTCCAATCCAATGAAAACAAATACACCCAAGAAAATATAGGTTAAAGATAATTTCCAACAGAAATCAAAAGTAAACAAGCAATGATTCACAGTAACATCACCAAGTCCACAATAATAGGAAATAACATACAATGGTAATTATTATCTATCAACATCAATGGACTCAACTCTCCAATAAAAAGACACAGAATAACAGAATGGGCGCAGAAACAGGAACCAACATTCTGCTGCATCCAAGTAACACAACGACGTAACAAAGATAAACATTACCTCAGAGTAAAAGGCTGGAAAACAGTTTTTCAAGCAAATGGTCCCAAAAAAACAAGCAGGAGTGGCTATCCTAATATCTAATAAAATAGATTTTCAACCAAAACTAATCAAAAAAGACATAGAGGGGCAGTACAATTTCATCAAAGGAAAAATTCACCAAGAAGACACTACAATTCTAAACATCTATGCCCCAAATACAAGAGCACCTACATTCAGAAATGAAACGTTATTAAAGCTTAAACCACACATTGATCGCAATACCCTAATAGTGGGTGACTTCAACACCCAACTCTCACCAAGGGACAGATCAAATAGACAGAAAACAAATAGGGAAATAAAAGCACTTACAGAGTCCCTAAATCAAATGGACCTAATAGACGTCTACAGATCTTTCCACCCAAACTCAAAAGAATATACCTTCTTTTCAGCACCTCATGGAACCTTTTCCAAAATAGACCATATAGTTGGTCACAAAGCAAGCCTCAACAGATATAAAAAGATTGAGATAATCCCTTGTATTCTATCAGACCACCATGGACTAAAGTTGGATATCACCAACAATGGAAATAATCAAAAACCTACACGCACATGGAAACTGAACAACTTGTTACTTAATGACAGCTTGGTTAAGGAAGAAATAAGGAAAGAAATTAAAGACTTCTTAGAACTCAATGAAAATGAAGGCACAACATACCCAAATTAATGGGACACATTGAAAGCAGTGCTCAGAGGAAAATTTATAGCACTAAGTGCCTTCAAGAAGAAATTTGTAACATCATATACGAGTAACTTAATGGCCCAACTGAAAACCCTAGGAAAAAAAAAAAAAAAGAAGCAGATACACCCAAGAGGAGAAGAAGGCTGGAAATAATCAAACTCGGGGCTGAAATCAATCAATTAGAAACAAATAAAACTATTCAAAGAATCAATGAAACAAAGAGCTGGTTCTTTGAGAAAATCAACAAGATAGACAAACCCTTAGCCATGCTAACTAAAAAGCAGAGAGAACCTATCCAAATCAGCAAAATCAGAAATGAAAAGGGGGACATAACTACAGACACTGAAGAAATCAAAACAATCATTAGATCATACTACAAAAGCCTATATGCCACAAAATTTGAAAATCTAAACCAAATGGACAATTTTCTTGATAGATTCCATTTACCAACATTAAGTCAAGATAAGGTAGAAAGACTGAATAACCCTATATCCCCCAAGGAAATTGAAGCAGTCATTAACAGTCTCCCCTCCAAAAAAAGCCCTGGGCCAGATGGATTCAGCGCAGAATTCTACCAGACCTTCAAAGAAATGCTAATACCAATTCTCCTCAAACTATTCCACAAAATAGAAACAGAAGGAACACTACCAAACTCATTCTATGAAGCCACAGTCACCTTGATACCCAAACCACACAAAGACTCAACAGAAAAAGAGAACTTCAGAGCTATCTCTCTTATGAATATTGATGCAAAAATACTCAATAAAATACTTGGAAACCGAATCCAAGAACACAACAAAGATATCATCCACCATTACCAAGTAGGCTTCATCCAAGCAATGCAAGGGTGGTTCAACATACAGAAATCCATCAATGTAGTCCACCACCTAAACAAACTGAAGGAGAAGAACCACATGATTATCTTCTTGAACGGCGAAAAAGCATTTGACAAAGTCCAACACCCATTCATGTTTAAAGTCTTGGAGAGATCAGGGATACAAGGCACATACTTAAACATAGTAAAGGCAATATACAACAAGCCTACAGCCAACATCAAACTCAATGGAGAGAAACTTAAATCAATCCCACTGAAATCAGGGACAAGACAAGGCTGCCCACTCTTTCAATACCTCTTCAATATAGTACTTGAAGTCCTAGCCAGAGCAATAAGACAACTAAAGGAGTTCAAGGGGATACAAATTGGAAAGGAAGAGAACAAACTGTCACTATTCGCAGATGATATGATAGTATACATGAGTAACCCCAAAAATTCAACCAGAGAACTCCTTCACCTGATAAACACCTTCAGCAAAGTGGCAGGATACAAAATCAACTCAAAAAATCAGAAACCCTCCTGTACACAAAAGACAAAAGGGCTGAGAAAGAAATTAGGGAAACAACACCCTTCACAATAGCCACTAATAACATAAAGTACCTTGGGGTGACATTAACCAAACAAGTGAAAGACCTGCTTGAGAAAAACTTCAAGTCTCTGTAGAAAGAAATTGAAGACGATCTCAGAAGATAGAAAGATCTCCTGTGCTCATGGATTGGTAGGATTAACATTGTGAAAATGGACATATTGCAAAAAGCAATCTACAGATTCAATGCAATTCCCATCAAAATACCAACTCAATTCGTTACAGACCTTGAAAAAAAGATTCTCAGCTTCATATGGAGAAACAAAAAACCCAGAATCTCCAAAACAACCCTGTACAACAACAGATCATCTGGAGGTATCTCCATCCCCGATCTCAAGTTGTTCTACAAAGCAATAGTAATAAATACTGCATGGTATTGGCATAGAAATAGAAAGGAGGATCAATGGAACTGAATAGAAGACCCAGAAATAAACCCATGTACCTATGAATACTCGATTTTTGACAAAGCAGCCAAAACCATTCAATGGAAAAAAGATAACATCTTCAACAGATGGTGCTGGTCTAATTGGATGTCTACATGCAGAAAAATGAAAATCCACATTTATCACCCTGCACAAAACTAAAGTCTAAGTGGATCAAAGACCTCAACATAAAACTAGACACGCTAAATCTGTTAGAAGAAAAAGTGGGGAACAGCTTAGAACTCATTGGAACAGGAGACAACTTCCTGAACAAAACTCCAACAGCACAGGCTTTAAGAGCAACAATCAATAAATGGTTCCTCATGAAACTGAAAAGCTTCTGTAAAGCAAATGATACCGTCATCAAAACAAAGCTACTGCGTACAGATTGGGAAAGAATCTTCACCAACCCTTTATCTGATAGAGGGCTAATATCCAGTATATATAAAGAACTAAAGAAGCTGAAAAGCAACAAACCAAGTAATCCAATTAAAAAAATGGGGAACATAGCTAAACAGAGAATTCTCTGTAGAGGAATATAGAATGGCAGAGAAACACTTAAAGAAATGCTCAACGTCGTTAGCCATTAGGGAAATGCAAATCAAAACGACCCAGAGATTTCACCTTACATCCATCAGAATGGCCAAGATGAAAAACTCAAGTGACAACACATGCTGGAGAGGTTGTGGAGAAAGGGGAACCCTCTTCCATTGCTGGTGGGAATGTAAACTGGTACTACCACTTTGGAAATCAATCTGGCACATTCTCAGACAATTAGGAATAGTGCTTCCTCAAGACCCAGCTTTACCACTGCTAGGCATATACCCAAAATTTGCTCAAGTACACAATAAGGACAATTGCTCAACCATGTTTGTAGCAGTTTTATTTGTAATAGCCAGAACCTGGAAACAAATGTCCATCAACGGAGGAATGGGTACAGAAGTTGTGCTATTTTTACACAATGGAATACTACTCAGCAATCAAAAAAGAGGAAATCATGAAATTTGCAGGCAAATGGTGGGATCTATAAAAGATCATTCTGAGTGAAGTATCCCAGAAGGAGAAAGACAAACATAGAATATACTCGCTTATATAGACCTAAAAGATATGATAAACATTTAGGTGTCATCCACCCAAAGAGCATCAGACCCGTCAGATACCTTTTTCTCAGAGGCAGGACCTGGGGCATCAACCCGCATGCAATCAGACATGCTCTTCTCTGGGTCCAAAGAGGCTGACCCTGAGTGTAGTACTTAGCCTCGAATCCTGAGCATAACATTTTGGCTTTTTATGGTAGCCAACCATGCTTGGGGAGACTGTCCTGCTTCAATGGCTGTAAAGGCCTGAATGGTCATGGCTGCATTACGCTATTATGAAACTCTAATCTTGCATATATACCACAGGAAAACCAAGGAGACCAACACCAGAAGGCCTGCTAACGCTCCCATGCCCACCCATTCCTTCAGATGATTCATGGCTGCAGCAATCCATGATGATAATCCTGTGGCTAGTCCTGTGTCCACTCTGGTAGAATTTACCGTGACAATGGCCACTCTCAGCTGCTGCATCGTAGTATCGAATTCTTCAGTCCAATTACCTAAAATATAGCTAGACGATTGTTTAGACAGATTTGCAGCACAGGGAAAATTCTCATGTTGTATGCTAGTGACTCAAAGTCCAGCATACTTTCATTGACAGCCAAGTTGAGCGATTTGCCATAGGGTATCAACTTGCTCCTGCTCGAGGTCAATCCTCTGATTGAACACCATCAAACCTCCTTTTAGTTGAGCATTAATTCCTTTTTGTACATCTAAGGCATGAGCTACATTGGCTAAAAGATTATTCAGGGTCTGAGCAGTCTGCCCAGTATGACTCATGGCTAATGCCGCAGCGGTAGCTCCAACAGCCGCCAATGAGATGGCAGTAACAATGGTGGCTGTAGTTCCAAGATCCCTTTTCTGTCTGAAGAGAGTCATAGCGTGAGGGGCATCAACTGCACTCAGGGTCAGCTGCTTTCGACCCAGAGAAGAGCATGTCCAATTGCATGCGGGTTGATGCCCCAGGTCCTGCCGCTGAGAAAAAGGTATCAGACGGGTCTGATGCTCTTTGGGTGGATGACACCTAAATGAACATCAGTACAAAGTCCCAATTTATTTCTAATATCAGAGATCAGACCTCTACTCTTGCCTGATGCATCCAAAACAAAAAGGGGGAACTGTAGAGAGCTGCGTAATGCCGCGCCTGAAAGATGGAGCTGGTTTCCGCCTTCCACCTTCCCGATGGTGAGTGCTCTTTGTCACAAACAACTCCATATTTGGCTAAGTCTGAGGATCTGGCTTGCTTCCATGTATGTGGACCTATCTGCATTGCCCACTAGGCATGCTGGGGTTGGCTACCCAGAGGCTATTTTAAGCTGTGGGCTGGCTTTACCCAGGGTCAGATGATTGTTCAAGGTTCCTGAATAAACTGCATTGAAAAAAAAAAGATATGATAAACATAATGAAATCTATACACCTAAAGAAGATAATCAAGAAAGCAGACACAGGGTATGATGATCAATCCTCATTTAGAAAGACAAATGGGATATGCATTGAACATATGACAGGAGTCTACCACAGAAAGCATCATAAAGACTCTACCTAGCAGTGTTCCAAAGTAGATACATAGACTCATAACCAAACCTTTGGCAGAGTGCAGGGAATCATATGAAAGAAGGGGAGTTTGATGTGGAAAGGATAGGAGCTCCACAAGGACCAAATATATCTGGGCACAGGGTCTTTTCTGAGATGGACACTCAACCAAAGACCATGAGAGGATAAAACCTAGAACCTCTGCTTGGATGTGACCCGTGATAGCTCAGCAATCAATTGGTTTCCCATAGTAAGGGGAACAAAGACTATTTCTAACAGGAGCGCAATGACTGGCTCTTTGACCTCCTCACCTCCCAAGGGAGGAACAGTACTGTTAGGCCACAGAGCAGGACTTTGCAGCCAGTCCTGAAAATACCTGACAAAACGGAGTTATATGACAGGGGAGGAGGTCCTCCCCAATCAGTGGACTTGGAAAGGGGCAGGGAGGAGATGAGCGAGAGAGGGTGGGATTGGGGTGGGAAGGAGGGATAGAGCTGGGATACAGAATTAACAAAATGTAACTAATGAGAAAAAAAATTAAAAAAAAAAAGAATGCTGGGCCTCACAGCAGCTTTGAAATATTCAGTATGTGCAGCAGCATGTGCTTTGCATGTTTGAGCTATTCATAATAACAAATTAGAACTGTGTCTAATAGCAAAATCTCTAAGTAACTTTACAGAGGTTGGATATTTACACAGGTTGCTTTCAGTTGTTCTTGATCTTGCTGTTATCTATTTTGAGACAGGAACTCATACATGTAGTTGAACCTGGCATTGAACTGATCCTCTTACCTAGTCAATGCTGGGATTACAGGTGTGAGCCACCATGCACCTGAGAGTATAGATACTACAGTGGGCGAAGTATTAAATAGGTTGACCCAAGTCACAGAAAGCATCAAATGTTGGGAATCTTGACCATCAGACCAGTGTGTTTTCTTACAGTCCTATAGATATCATCTCTTTTTCCCTCTCCTTGGCGTTCACAATCACAAATAAGATAGTAGCTTTGAATTGCACACTATATTCAGGTGTTTTCTAATCGCCCTGCTCAGACATCCTCCAATAGATCCATAGCTTAACAACATCACACAGTCAATCTCCACCCTCATTGCATCCATCACCTGCTGCCAGCATAACAGTTCTGGCTGCACTCTGCTGTGTCCTTTTCCTATAAGGATGGAAGCAGGTAGGAATGCATGCAGGACCCCAGCACAACATGTGAGCTCTGAACATGATCCTGAGCTCTAGCATGCACAGCGGGGTGATGAGAAAATGTACACAGTGCTCTTTGCTTCTAGCAAAACAAGAGGAGACAAAAGATACCTCATATAGAGAAGAGGGGAAGGGAATTTTTAAATCCTATCTTTGAAGCCATTTTTAGGGAATTTTAGCCTATCAAATATAAAGGTTGTTGTCTTTATTTTTGAAATAGATCATCTGAGTCCTTTTCTATAAACAATTGAACACAGGTGTGTACACATCCAGGCACTTGTCTGGTTAGTTTCCCAGGAAATAGCAAACCTCTATATGTACTTGTATTCTCTGCTTTGAGGCTTTGCTGTGTTTAGTCCTGAGTTCTCTTGTTCCCTTGAATTACCTACAGGAAAGTACTCTAGTGCCAGCACAGGCTAGGCCTATAGAGAGAAAAGTTTGTGCAGATTCTCCTGGTCTATTGTTTGCTTGCCACCACCCTATGGAAAGTATAAAACCCAGGGATGAGGGTGGCCCACAACTGTAAACAAGGCTGGAGGGCTAGGGCTGTATCTCAGGGTGGTGTTACACTTGCTCACATGCATGTTTATGTGAGACCCTGGGTTCAACCCCAGCACTGCAGCAAAAGTGATTGGACAACAGCAGGCAGGATCAGTCAAACAGACATGTGGTTAAAAGTGGGTTTTTTTTGGTTTTGTTTTTGTCTGCAAACTGAGGAAGAAATGAGTGTCTCTGTGTGTTTAGACATGCACTTGCTACATTTACAATACTACCATTGTGATCTCATAACACAAAAGTGATATCATTTAAGTATAATATCATAATTTCCTAGTGATTTCACAATGGTATCATTTTGATGACAATAGTATTGCCCTGTCCTACTAGTACCATTATGATGTCATTATTCCTGTGTGATGTCACATACTACCATTGTAATGTCACAATGTCATTGGGATATTATTATAGTACCATTGTGATCTCTTGGTAGTAACATTGTGGTATCATAGTACCATTGTGATGTCTTGTAGTGCCATTGTGATATCATAATAACATTATAATTTCGAAATGGTACCATTGTGATGTCACATTATCATTGTACCATTATGATTCCACTGTGGTACCATTGTGATATCACATGTCTTCCTAGTATAATTGTGATGTCATCATTCACACACATTGTCACAATAGTGTCATTGTGATATCACAATGTCTTTTTGATATCATAATAGTACCATAGTGATGTAATAATGCCAATAACATGTCTTGCTTGTACCATGCTACAATTGTTATGTAATAATAGTACTCTTATGATGTCACAATTCAATCGTAATATAATAATTTTTAAGTGATGTCACAAATGTACAATTGTAACGTGGCAAATTCATTGTGATATCCTAGGAGTACACTTATGATGTCGTAATTCTCTTGCGATGTCACAGTAGTAGCATTGTGATGTCACAATGTCTTTCAGATATTATAATATTAACATTGTGATGTCATAATACCAGGAGAATAGTACCATTGTGATGTCATAGTACAATGTTGATGTCACAATAATACCATTCTGAATATCACAAAGTAATTGCAGTAATGTCACAATTGAACCATTGTGATATCACAGTACGATTCTGATGCCCTTCTAGTACCATTGTGATGTCACAATTCAATTGTAACATCATAATTCCCTATTGGTAGTAAAATAGAAATATTCTGATGTCACAATACAATCGTGATGTCCTACTATTACAATTATGATGTCACAACTCCATTGTGATGTCTTGGTAGTACCATTGTGATGTCATAATAAAATTGTGATGTGACAATCGTACCAGTGCGATGTCACAATATGATTGTGATATCCTCATAGTACCATTGGAACGTCACAATTCAATTGTAACTTCATAATTCCCTAGTGAAGACCTAATAGAAATATTGTGATGTCACAATACCATTGTGATGTCCTACTAGTAGCGTTGTGATGTCACAATACCATTGTGATGTCATAATAAAACTGATATCACAATACAATTGTGATGTCCTTCTACTACCATTGTGATGTTATAATTCCCTTGCTATGTCACAATTGTACCGTTGTGATGTCACAATGTCTTTCTGATAGAATAGTATCATTTTGCTGTCATAGTACAATTCTGAGGTTACAATACTACTATTGTGATATCACAATTCAATTGTAATGATGTAATGTCAAAATTCTCTAATAATGTCACAATCGAACCACTGTGATGTCACAATACAATTGTGATGCCCTTCTAGTATTGCTGTGATATCACAAATCAATTGTAATGTGATAATTCCCTGTTGGTGGTACAATAGAAATATTTAGATATCACAATACGATCGTGATGTCCTACTAGTACCATTGTGATATCACAATTCAATTGTAACTTCATAATTCCGTAGTGAAGGCCTAATAGAAATATTGTGAAGTCACAATATGATTGTGATGTCCTACTAGTACCTTTGTGACATCACAATAACATTGAGATGTATAGTAGTATCATGGAGATGTCATAATAAAACTATGATGTCACAATCGTACCATTGTGATATCACAATAACATTGTGATGTCCTACTAGTAGGCTGTGATGTCATAATTTCCTTAAAATGTCACAATAGTAGCATTGTGATGTCACAATGTCGTGATATTAAATATTACCATTTTGATATCATAATACTATTGTGACTAGAGTACCAATGTGTTGTCATAGTACAATTGTGAGGTAACAATAGTACCATTGTGGTGTCACAATTCAATCATAATGTAATAATTCTCTTGTGATGTCACAATTGAAACATAGCGATATCTCAATACAATTGTGATGTCCCACTAGTGACACTGTGATGTCACAAAAGTACCATTGTGACGTCATAATAAAACTGTGATGTCACAATCCTAAAATTGTGATGATACAATACGATTGTAGTGTCCTACTAGTGCTGTTGTGTTGTCATAATTCCCTTCTGATGACACAATAGTTGCATTGTGATGTCACTATGTTTTGTGATATCAAAATAGTACCATTGTGATGTCATAATGCCATCATAACTAAAGAATAGTATCATTGTGATGTCATAGTACAATTGTGCTATCACAATTCTACCATTTGATGTCAGATTTCAATTGTAATGTCATAATTCTCTATGGAAATACTGTGATGTCACAATGAAATTGTGATGTCCTACTAGTAATATTGTTATGTCACAATACCATTGTGATGCCTTGTTACTTCACTTTTGAAGTCATAATAAAATTGTGATTTCATAATCGTACCATTATGACATTACAATATGAGTGTGATAGGAGGCATTGTGATGTCACAATATATTTGTGATATTCTAATAGTACCACAGTGATGTGATAATGCCATTGTGACCAGAGAATAGTACGATTGTGATAACATTGTGATGTTACAGTACAATTGTGATGCCTTGGTAGTAACATTGGGATGTCACAATAAAACTGTGATATTACAATATGACTCTGATATGGTACTAATGTGAAAATTCCCTTGCAATATCACAGTACTAGCATTGTGATGTCAAAATATCTTTGTGATATATTAGTACTTTACTAATATCCTAATGCCATGATTCTGTAGTGATGGCCCAATAGACACACTGCAATGTGATATTATGATTGTGATGTGCCACTAGTAACATTGTGATGTCACAACACCATCGTGATGTCTTGGTAGAATTGTAATATCATAATATTTTGATATCACAATCGTACCATTCTGATTTCAAAATACAATTGTGATGTCTTACTAGTTTACAGTTGTGATGTCAAATTGTCTCTGTGATATCATAATAGTACCATTGTGATGTCAGAATGCCATTTTGACTAGTACAATTGTGAGGTCATAGTACAATTATGATTTTACAATCGTACCATTGTGATTTCACAATAAGATTGTGATGTCTTACTAGTACCACTATGATATTATAATTCCCTTGGCATGTCACAATAGTAGCATTGTCGAAATATCTTTGTGATGTATTAGTACCTTACTGATATCATAATGCCATTGTTGCATCACAGTAGAATTGTGATGTCACAATAGTAACATTTGATGTCACAATTCAATTGTAATGCCATAATTCACTAGTGATGTCACAGTTGAATCATTATGATGTCAAAATACGATTGTGATATCCTTTTAATACCACTGTGATTTTGCAATATGATTGTGATGTCCTAGTAGTACCATTGTGAGGTCATAATAAAATTGTGATGTCACAATCGTAACAATGTGATGTCATGAGGCCATGTGACAGTTGAATAATACCATTATGATGTCATAATACAATTGTGATGTCACAATGCTACCATTGTATTGTCAGAATACAATTGTGATGTCCTACTAGTACTGTTGTGGTGTCAGAATGTTTTGTGATATCCTAATAGTACCATTTTGATGTCATAATGCCATTGTGATAAGAGAATAGTACATTGTGATATCATATTTCAACTGTCATTTTATAATACTACCATTGTGTTGTCACAATATGATTGTGATGTCCTACAAGTACCATTGTGATGGTATAATACACTTGCGATATCACAATAGTAGCATTGTTATGTCACAATGTCTTTGTAATACCCTTATAGTACCATTTGATGTCATAATTCCATTGTGACTACAGAAAATTACCATTGTGATGTCTTGGTGAAATTGTGATGTCACAATAGTACTATTGTGATGTCTCAAGTCAATGGAAATGTCATAATATACTAGTAATGTCACAATCACAAAATTGTGATATCACAATATGATTGTGATGTCCTACTAGTATCATTGTGATGTCAAATTATACTTCATAATGTCTTTGTGATATCCTACTAATACCATTGTGATGTCATAATGCCATTGTGTCTAGAGAATAGTATCATTGTGATGTCATAGTACAATTGGGATGTTCAAGAGTACCATTGTGATGTCACAAGTCAATTGTTATACTATAATTCTGTAGTAATGTCAAAATCACTAAATTGTGATGTCATAATAAGATCATGATGTTCTCCTAGTACCATTGTTATGTAATATAGCATTGCGATTACAAAATAGTAGCTTTCTGAAATCACATTGTCTCTGTGATGTCCTAATATTACCATTGAGGTATCATAATACCATTGTGACAAGACAATAGAACCATTGTGATAACATAGTATAATTGTATTGTCACAATAGTACCATTGTAATGTCACAATAGTACCATACTGATGTCTAAATTCAATAGTAATGTCATAATTCTCTAGTGATATTACTATCGATCCATTTAGATGTCACAATTAGATTGTAATGTCCCACTAGTACCATTGTTATGTCATGATACTCTCGTGATGTCACAATAGTAGCATTGTGATGTCACACTGTCTTTGTGATATCCTAACAGTATCATTGTGATGTCATAATGCCATTGTGACTACAGAATAGTTACTTAGAGAAATCATAGTACAATTTTGATGTCACAATAGTACCATTGTGATGGGACAATTCAATTGTAATGTAATAATTCTTTAGTGAAGTCACAAACGAACCATTGTGGTGTCACAATGTGAATGTGAGCTCCTGTTAGAACCATTATCATGTCATAATACACATGCAATAGTACAATAGTAACATTGTGATGTTACAATGTCTTTGATATCATACTAGTACCATTGAGATGTCATAATGCCATTGTGACTAGAGAATAGTACCATTGTGATGTCATAGTACAATTGTGATGTCACAAGAGTACCATTGTGATGTGAGAATTAAATTGTAATGACATAATTCTCTGATGAAGTCACAATTAAAACATTGTGATGTCACAATATGACTCTGATCTCCTTCTATTACCATTGTCATGTCATAATGCACTTGCGATGCCACAATAGTATCATTATGATGTCACATTGTCTTTGAGATATCTTACTAGTACCGTTGAGATGTCATAATGGCATTGTGACTAGAGAATAGTACCATTGTGATATTAAACTACAATTATGATGTCAGAAGAGTACCATTTTGATTCACAGTTCAATTGAAATGTCATAATTCTCTAGTGATGTCACAATATGATTGTGATGTCCTGCTAGTACCATTGTGATATTATAATATCCCTTGATAAAGTAGCTTTGTGTAGTCACAATGTATTTGTGATGTCCTAATGGTACCATTGTGATGGCATAATGACATTCGACTATAGAATAGTACCATTGTGAGGTCATAGCTCAATTGTGATGTCACAACAGTACCATTGTGATGTCACAATATTACCATTGTTATGTCTGAAGTCAATGGTAATGTAATAACTCTCTTAATTTCACAATCACAAATTGTGATGTCACAATACAATTGTGTTGTAATACTAGTATCATTGTGATATCATAATATACTTGCGATGTCACAATAGTAGCTTCGTAATGTCACAATGTCTTTCTGATGTCCTAATTGTATCATTGTGAAGTCATAATGCCATTGTAACTAGAGCATAGTACCATTGTGATTTTGTAGTAAACTTATTATGTCACAGTTGTATCATAGTGATGTCACAATTCAATAGTGATGTTTTAATTCTCAAGTGATGTCACAATTGATCCATGTTGATGTCAAAATTAGATTGTGATGTCCTACTAGTTCCATTGTTATGTCATAGTACAATTACGATATCACAATAGTAGCATTTTTATGTCACAATGTGTTTGTGATATCCTCATGGTACCATTGTGATGTCATAATACCATTGAAATGTGATAGTACAATTTTGATGTCATAATTGTAGCATTCAATTGCAATGTCATAATTCTCTAGTGATGTCAAAATCATACCGTTGTCACGTCCCAATAGGACTGTGATGTCCTATTAGTATCATTCTCATGTCATAATACACTTGCAATGCCACAATAGTAAAATTGTTATGTCACAATGTCTTTGTGATATCTTATTAGTACCATTGAGATGGCATAATGCCATTATGACTAGAGAATAGTACCAATGTGATGTCATAGTACAATTGTGATGTCACAATTCAATTAAAATATCATAATTCTCTAGTGATATAACACTATGATTGTGATGTCCTTCTAGTGCAGTTGTGATGTCATAGTATACTTGCGATGTCACAATAATCGCTTTGTGATGTCGCAGAATCTTTGTGATATCCTATTTGTACCATTGTAATGTCATTGTACAATATTGGTGCCACAAGTGTACCATTGTGATGTCACAAGTCAATTGCTATGTCATAATTCTCTAGTGATTTCACAATCATATTGTTCTGATGTCCCAATAGGATTATGATGTCAAAAATACCTTGTGAGGTCACAATGGTAGCATTGTGATTTCACAATAGGTTTGTGATATCTTTTTATTACCATTGTGATGTCATAATGACATTGTGACTACAGAATAGTACCATTGTGATTCATTGTACGATTTTGGTGCTACAAGAGTACCATTGTGATGTCACAAGTCAATTGTTACATTATATTTCTCTAGTAATATCAAAATCACTAAATTTTGATGTCACAATAAGATCATGTTGTCCTCCTACTACCATTGTTATATCATAATAGCATTGCGATATCACAATAGTAACTTTCTGAAGTCACATTTTCTTTGTTATGTTGTAATATTACATTGAGATGTCATAATACCATTGTGACAATAGTACCATGTGATGTCATAGTATAATTGTGTTGTCACAGTAGTACCATTGTGATGTCACAATAGAACCATTGTGGTGACACAATTCAATTGAAATGTCATAATTCTCAAGTGATTTCACAATATGATTCTGATTTCCTCCTAGTACCATTGTGATCTAAGAATATCCTTGTGATATAACAATAGTAGCTTTGTGTAGTCACAATGTCTTTGTGATGTCCTAATAGTACTATTGACATGTCATAATGGCATTTTGATTAGATAATAGTATCATTGTAATGTCATAGTACAATTTTGTTGTCACAAGAGAATCTTTATGATGTCACAAGTCAATTGAAATGTCATAATTCTCTAGTGATGTCATAATATGATTGTGATGTCATATTAGTAGCTTTGTGTAGTCACAATGTTTTGTGATGTCCTAATAATACAATTGTGATGTCATAATGATATTATGACAAGAGAATAGTACCATTGTGATGTCATAGTAGAACTGTTATATCACAATATTACCATTGTTATGTCTCAAGTCACTGGTAATGTCAAATTTGTGATTTCACAATACGATTATGATGTCTTACTAGTATCATTGTGATGTCATAAAATCTTTGTGATGTCAGAATAGTAGAATTATGATGTCACAATGTCTTTGAGATATCCTCATAGTACCATTTTGATGTCATAATGCCATTGTGACCAGAAAATAGTGCCATTGTGGTGTCATTATACATTTTTGGTGCCCCAAGAGTGCCATTGTGATGTCACAATTAAATTGAAATGTCATATTTCTCTAGTGATGGGACAATCAAAATACTGACATTTTACAGTACGATTGTGATGTCCAACTTGTACCATTGTTATGTCATAATGCCCTTGTGATGTCCCAATATATTTGTCCTATTGCACTGTGATGTCCCAATATATTTGTGATATCCTAATAGTACCATTATGATGTCATAATGCCATTATGACTAGAAAAGTGTACCATTGTGATGTCATAATCCTACTCTGACTAGAGAATTGTACCATTATGATGTCATAGTAATTGTACCATTGTGATGACAAAAATAAATTGAAATATAATTCCCTACTTATATCACAATTGAACCATTGTGATGTCACAATATGATTGTGATATCTTACTAGTAACATTGTGATGTCACAAGTCAATTGAAATATTATAATTCTGTATTAATGTCAAGTCACTAAATTGCAATGTCACAATAAGATCGTGTTGTCCTCCTAGTACAATTGTTATGTCATAATACACTTGCTATGACTCAATAGTAATATTGTGATGTCACAATGTATTTGTGATATCCTAATAGTACCATTCTGTTGTCATAATGCCATTATGGCTAGAGAATTTTACCATTGTGATGTCATAGCACAATTGTGATGTCACAATATTACTATTGTGATGTCACCATAATGTCATAATTCTCTATTGTTGTCACAATTGAGCCATTGTGGTGTCACAATATGATTTTGATGTCCTACAAGTACCATTGTTATGTCATAATACACTTGCAAAGTCACAATAGTAACATTGCGATGTCACAATGTGTTTATTTTATTCTAATAATACCATTATGATGTCATGATACCATTGTGACTAGAGAATAGTACAACTGTTATATCACAGTACAATTTTGATGTCACAATAGTACCCTTGGGATGTCACAATAAGATACCCTTGCTATGTCATAATAGTAGCAAGGTGATGTCACAATATATTTGTGAAATCCCAATAATACCTTTCACATATCAGAATGCCACTATGACTAGAGAATGGTACCATTGTGAAGTCATAGTACAATTTTGATGTCAAAAGACTACCATTGTAATGTCACAATTGTAAGAATTGAACCATTGTGATTTCACAATACTGTGATGTCCTACTAGTACTATTATGATGCAATAATCCTCTTGCGATAACACAATAGTAGCATTGTGATGTCACAATTTCTTTGTGATATCCAAGGTGTACCACTGTGATGTCATAATGCCATTCTGACTACAGAATATTACCATCGCGATGTCATTGTACAATTGTCATGTCACAATAATACCATTGTGATGTCACCAGTCAATTAATGACATAATTCTCTATTGTTTCAACAATTGAACCTTTGTAATGTTACGGTACAATTCTGATGTCCTACTAGTACCATTGTTATGTCATAATACCCTTGCAATATCACAATAGTAACATGGCTATGTCACAATGTGTTTTGTACTAATAATACCATTGTGATGTCCTAGTAGAATTGTGATGTCAGCATTCAATTATAATTCCCTATTGTTACAATCGAACCACTGTGATCTTACAATATGATTTGATGTCCTACTAGTACCATTGTTATGTCATAATACACTTGCGATATCACAATAGTAACATTGCGATGTCACAATGACTTTGTTTTATACTAATAGTACCATTGTGATGTCATACCATTGTGACTAGTGAATATTACAATTGTTATGTCATAGTACAATTTTGATGTCACAATAGTACCATTGGGATGTCATAATTCTCTAGGGATGTCACAATCACACAATTAGGATATCACAATACAAACGTGATGTCCTACTAGTACCACTGTTATGTCATAATACCCTTGTGATGTCACAATAGTAGCATTGTGATGTCACAATATCTTTGTGTTGTGTTGTCATAATGCAATGGTGACTAGAGAATAGTTCCATTGTGATGTCATAGTACAATTGCGAAGTCACAATAGTATTATGATGTCACAATTCAATTGAAATGTCATAATTTTCTAATGAAGTCACAATCGAACCATTGTGATGTCATAAAATGATTGTGATATCCCTCTAGTACAATTGTGATCTCATAATACCTTTGCGAGTTCACAATAGTAGCTTTGTGATGTCCCAATACCTTTGTGCTATCCTAATAGTACCATTGTGAGTACCATTGTGATGTCATAATCCTACTCTGACTAGAGAATAGTACCACTGCGATGTCATACAATTGTTATATCACTATTGTACCATTGTGAGTCACAATTCAATTGTAATGTCATAATTCTGTACTGATGTCACAATTGAACCATTGTGATGTCACAATAGGATTGTGATGTCTTACTAGTATTATTATTGGGATGTCCAGTCTTTGCAGGTGAAAATTCAAAAATCTGAGGCAAAAATTCAACCTTCACAGGAAAAACTCAGCTACTGCTAGTGACATGTGAAACATTGCAACAGAGATTTCATATATCACAGTCAATATTTCAGTCAAATCACAGGAAAATCCAAATATCCAGGTGATAAGTCAGCCAATCCAGGTGAAATTTCAAACTTTGTAGAAAAACTTCAACCATCACAATGGAAACTTCAACCATCGCAGGTGAAGTTAAAACCACCTCAAAAGAACATTCAACTATCAAAGGTGCAATTTTCAACTTTGCAGGAAAAGGCGAAAATTCAACCATCACAGGCAAAACTTCAACCTTCACAGGAAATGGTCAACCACTGCAAGTGACATTTCAACCTTCGCAAGAGAGACTTCAAACTTCACAGGTGACATTTAGTCACCTCACAGAATGTTCATTCATCACAGGAGATAATTCAGCCTATCCAGGTGAAATTTCAAACTTTGCTGGAATAACTTCAACCATCATAATGGAAACATCAACCATCACAGGTGAAATTTCAACCACCTCAAAGGAAACTTCAACACAATTTTACCTTTACAAGAAAAACGTCAACCATCCTAGGTGAAACTTCAACCATTACAGGGGATATTTCAGCGAAGGCACAGGCAAGTTCAGTCTTTTTAGGTGAAAGTTCAACCATCTGAGGTCAAATTTCAATCTTTACACGAAAAAGGTCATCCATTGCAGGTGACATTTCAAACATCGCAAGAGAGACATCAAACATCACAGGTGACATTTCAGTCACCTCCCAGGAAAGTTCAAGAGGCACAGGAGATAATTCGGCCTGCGTAGGTGAAATTGGAAATTTGCCGGAAATACTTCAACCATCTCAATGGAAACTTCAACCATCCCAGGTGAAATTTCAGCCACCTCAAAGGAAAATTCAACTATCAAGTGTTTAAATTTTATTTTTACAAGAAAAACATCAACAATCCTGGGTGAAAATTCAAACATTACAGGGGTTATTTTAGCGATGGCACAGGAAAGTTCAGTCTTTGCAGGTGAAAATTCAACAATCTCAGGTGAAACTTCAACCTTCACAGGAAAAACTCAACCACTGGTAGTGACAAGTGAACCATCGCAAGAGAGACGTCAAACATCACAGGTGACATTTCAGTCACATCACAGGAAAATCCAAATATCACAGGCGATAAGCCAGGCAAGCCAGGTGAAATTTCAAATGTTGCAGGAAAAGCATCAACCATCACAAAGGAAACTTCAACCATCACAGGTGAAGTTGCAGCCACCTCTTGGAAACTTCAACTATCAAGGGTTCAAATTTTATTTTAACCAGAAAAACGTCAGCAATCCTACTTGGAACTTCAACCATCACAATTGAATTTTCAGCCACCTCAAAGAAAACTTCAACTATCGAAGGTGCAATTTTAAACTTTGCAGGAACAAAGTCAACCATCCCAAGTGAAACATCAACCATTACAGGCAAAATTTCAGGGATGGCTCAGGAAAGTTCATGCTTTGCAGGCAAAATTCAACCATATCAGGCAAAAATTCACCCTTCACAGGTAAGAGGTCAACCACCTCAGGTGACATTTCAACCATTGCAGGAGAGACCTCAAACATCACAGGTGACATTTCAGTCATCTCCCTAGAAAGTTCAACCATCACAGTTGATTATTCAGCCTACATAGGTGTACTTTCAAACTTAGAGGAAAAACTTCAACCATCACAATGGAAACTTCTATCATCGCAGGTGAAATTTGAGCAACCTAAAGGTAACTTCAAATATCAAGGGTGCAAAATTTATCTTTACAGGAAATCTTTAACAATCCAAGGTGAAACTTCAACCGTTACAGGGAAAATTTCAGTGATGGCACAAGAAAGATCAGTCTTTGCAGGCGAAAATTCAATAATTCTAGGTCAAATTTGAATCTTTACATGAAAAGAAATTCCATTGCAGGTGAAATTTCAACCATCGCAAGAGAGACTTCTGTTGGTATAATGTTCTTTTAAAATGTATATGCCTTACCCTTGTTAATTCAAATGCTGATTTCCCCACCCCCAACTCTCTGGTTTCAATCTGGATATTGCATTGTGATACTCACTATAAGCATCCTGTCTCAACTCTTGTGTAAACAGGACACAAATAAAGCAACTAGACACAATGTTGTGCAATGGGAGGAGCCAGAGGACAGGAAAGAGGGGAGGAGCTAGAGAACAGGAAGGGGGAGAAGGAGGAGGAGCTCGAGGAGAGAGAGCACAGGAGAGCAGAGCAGGAGGAGAGAGCTAGGACGACACAGAGCATGAACCAGACCCAAGATTTCACAAAAAGCAAGTATAATGTGGGAAATCTAAATGTTAGGAAACTGAGGGCATGGAGGTTTAGGAGGGAGTAAATATTGCCCAGCATTGTGTTCTAGGTTAACTAAAAACCCAGTCTCTGTGTGGTGATTTGGTTTTACAGCTGCTGAGGATTAACAGCAGCGATACCAGAAGTTAAACCCATAGTAAATATTAATCTCTGATTACAACAAATGGCGCCCAACTAATCTAAGAATCCACACCTTTTAAATCTTACTTAAACATACTTTGGAGGGGGGAATAAGCTCCCAGTGATGCAAACCAAACTTAAAATCTAAAAACTCCCAGGTCAGTTACTGTCTCTTTAAGAGAGGCTCTTAAACCAGCCCAGGAGCAAAAGACTGCCTCCTGTGGGCAGACCTGAGACTTCTATAACAAAACTGGCTGCTGCTGAAGTTTAACTAAGGAGTAAACAAGCATGGCTCTTTTATACTGTGGCTGGCTCAACTGGCTCAGCTCCACAGCCATGGCAGGAAAGAAAGCAACTGGAGGCAGACAAACCTCTAGACAGAGTTTGTCCTAAACTGCATGTAAAATAAAAAATTTCCATGGCAGAGGGTGTTTTAATCTCTTTTGGCTTCATTTTGGCTGTCATATTCATGGATCTGGTTGCAATACGTTTAATGGTGTTGGTTCTTCTCCATGCCTTCTCCAAGAAAGTTAAAGGAAAAAATGGGGAAAAAGCCAAGGATTGGGGTACTAAGTTACAGACAGTAATACTCATTCAAATAATTAGGTTAATAACGGCTAAAATTCAAAGCTCTCTGGCTGCAAGGTATTTGTCAGCTCTTTCTGGTAAGGGTCCGCCAATTTACTGAAACATCAACTAAAATAACCAACTAGGCTTTGTTGGTTATTTTAGGTTATTTTAGGCATATACATTTTAAAAGAACATTATACCAACAGACTTCAAACATCACAGGCGACATTTCTGTCACATCACAGGAAAATACAAATATCACAGGTGGTAAGACAGGCAAGCCACAATTGAATAATTTTGAGCTTCTTAGAGAATTATGACATTACAATTGACTTGTGACATCACGGTAGTACTATTGGTATATCACAAACACATTGTGTCATCACAATGTTACAATTGTGACTTCACAAGGGAATTATGACATCACAATTCAACCAGGAGGACATCACAATCTCATTGTGACACCACACTGGTTTTATTGTGACATCCCTGGAGAATTATGATATTACAAGTGAATGGTTATATCACAATAGTAATCATGACATCATAATTGTATTATGATATTACAGTGTAGTATTCTCTATTCACAATGGCATTCTGATATGAGAAAGGTAGTATTGGGACCACTATAGAGTGATTGTGACATTCCTAGGGAATTATGACATTTCAATTGACTTGTGACATGAAAATAGTAGTATTGTGACATCACAATAGTACTTTGGTATCACAATGGTACTATTCTCTAGTCATAATGGCATTATGACATTACAATGGTACTATTGGGATATCAAACAAAATTGTGACAACACAATGCTAAAATTGTGATATCGGAAGAGTATTATGTCATCACAATGGTACTAGTAGGACATCAGAATGGTATTGTGACATCACAATGGTTCGAATGTGACTTTGGTAGAAAATTATAACAATTGAATTGCGATATCACAATGGTATGATTGTGACATCACAATGGTACTATTCTGTAGTCAGAATGGCATTATGACTTCAAATGGTACAATTAGGTTATCACAAAAATATTGTGATATCACAATGCTACTGTTGGGACTTCGCGAGGTAATTAGGACATCACAAATGTACTAGTAGAATATCAGAATCGTATTGTGACAATGGTACAAGTAGAACATCACATTCTATTGTGACAGCACAATTTTGTGTTTGTGACAATACTAGAGAATTTTTACATTACCATTGACTTGAGACATCACAGTGGTACTATTAGGACATCACAAGGCTACTATTGTGATATCGCAAGTGTATTATGACAACAGTAGTACCGGTAGGACATCACAGTTGTGTTGTGACAACAATAGAGAATTATGACATTATAATTGACTGATAATATCAAAATGATAGTATTGTGACATCACAATTGTACTATGACATCACAATGCTACTATTCTCTAGTCACAATTCATTATGACATCACAATGTTACTATGAGGATATCACAAAGACATTGTGACATCACAGGGTACTATTGTGACTACGCAAATGTGTTATGACATAACAATGGTACTAGTATGACATCACAATCCCATCATGACATCAAAATAGTTTGATTTGGACATCACTAGAGAATTATGATCTTACATTTTAGTTGTGACATCACAATGGTAGTATTGTGATATCACAAATATACTATGATAAAAGAATGGTACTATGTTGTAATCACAATAGCATTATGCCTTCACAATGGTACAATTCAGATATCACAAAGACATTGTGACTTCACAAAACTGCTATTGTGACATCGCAAGGTTATTATGATATCACAATAGGACATCACAATCTTTTTGTGACATCACAATCGTTCGATTGTGACTTCACTAGAGAATTATGACATTTGAATTGAATTGCGACATCCCAATGATATGATTGTGATTTCACAATTGTACTACGACATCACAATGGAACTATATAGTCACAATTTCATTATGACAACACAATGATACTATGTGGATATCACAAAGATTTTGTGACATCACAAAGATATTATGACATAACATTGGTACTAGTAGGACATCACTTTCGTATTGTGACATCATAATGGTTCGATTTTGACAACAATAGGGAATTATAACATTACAATTGACTGGTGACATCACAATGGTAGTATCGTGACATCACAAGTGTAGTATGACATCACAATGATACTATTCTCTATTCAAAATTCATTATGACATAACATTGTTACATTGAGGATGTCACAAACATATTGTGACAACATAGTGGTACTATTGTGACATTGCAAGGGTATTATGACATCACAATGGTACTAGTATAACATCACAATGGTATTGTGACATCACAATGGTTCGAATGTGAATTCACTAGAAAATTATGACTTAACAATTAAATTGTGATGTCACTACCATTGTGATATCACAAATGTACTATGACATCACAATGGTAATAATCTGTAGTCGGAATGGCATTATGACTTCAAATAGTACAATTAGGTTATCACAAAAATATTGTGACATCACAATGCTACTATTTTGACATCACAAATTAATTTTGACATCACAAAGGTACTACTAGAATATCAGAATCGTATTGTGACCTTAAAATTGAGCAATTTTGAGCTTAGTAGAGAATTATGACATTACAATTGACTTGTGACATCACAACAGTGCTATTGGTATATCACAAATACATTGAGACATCACAATGCTAAGGGAATTATGACATCACAACTCTACTGGAAGGACATCACAATCTCATTGTGACATCACACTGGCTTTATTGTGACATCCCTGGAGAATTATGACATGACAATTGAATGGTTACATCACAATAGGACTGTTGTGACATCACAATTATATTATGATATCACAATGTACAATTGTCTAGCAATAATGGCATTATGATATCACAATGAGAGTATTAGGATGTCACAATATTGTGACATCACAATGCTACTATTGTGAAATCACAATGGAATTATGACATCACAATTCTACCAGTACCTCACAATCATTGTGACATCAGATTGTACCAATGTGACATCGATAGAGAATTATGAATCTACAATTGAATTATGATATCACAATGGTAGTATTGTGACATAACAATTGAACAATAACATAAAAATGTACTATTCTGTAGTAACAATGGCAGTATAACATCACAGTGGTACACTGAGGATATCACAAAGACATTGTGACATCACAATGCTACTATTGTGACATCACAAGAGGATCATTACATCATAATGGTACTAGTAGTACATCACTAACATATTGTGACATCACAATGTTTCGATTCCTACATCACTCTAGAACTATCACATAATTGAATTGTGACATCACAATGGTAGCCTTGTGACATAACAATCGTATTATGACATCACTATGGTACCATTCTCTAGTCACAATGGCATTCTGATATGAGAAAGGTACTAGTGGGATATCACAAAGATATTGTTATGTCACAATGGTACTCTTATGTCATATAGCAAGGGTATTATGACATATCAATGGTACCAGTAGGATGTCACAATCTTATTGTGACATCACAATTGTTTGATTGTGACATGACCCGAGAAATTATGACATAACAATTGAATTGTGACATCACAATCAGAAGTGAATTATGACATCACAACTGTACTAGTAGGACATCACCATAAAATTGTATCACAATCCTATTGTGACATCACAATAGTTTGATTGTGATATCAGTAGAGAATTATGACATTACAATTGAATTGTAACAACACAGTGGTACAGCTGTGATATCACAATTGTAGTATGACATCGCAATGGTACTATTCTCTAGGCAGAGTAGGATTATGACATTACAATGGTACTCTTTTATCACAATGGTACTATAAGGATATCAGAAAGGTATTGGGACATCACAATGCTACTATTGGGACATCACAAGGGTATTATGACATAATGGTACAAGTATGACATCACGATCTATTGTGACAGCACAATTTTGTGTTTGTGACAATACTAGAGAATTACGACCTTACCATTGACTTGACATCACAGTGGTACTATTAGGACATCACAGTCCTACTATTGTGACATCATAAGGGTAACATAACAATGGTAATAGTATGACATCACAATCCCATGGTGACATCTAAATGGTTTGATTTGGACATCACTAGAGAATTATGACATTACATGTTAATTGTGACATCATAATGGTAGTACGGTGATACCACAAATGTACTATGACATCACAATGGTACTTTTCTCTAGTCACAAATCATTAGGACATCATAGTGTTATTATGAGGAGGTCACAAAGATATTGTACTATTGTGACATCCCAATGGTATTTTGACAACACAATGGTTTCATTTTGACAATAGAGAATTATGACATTACAATTGACTGGTGACATCACAATGGTACATGACAATGGTACTCTTCTCTAGTCACAATTCATTGTGACATCACAATGTTACTATGAGTATGTCACAAAGACATTGTGAAATCACAGTGGTACTATTGTGAAAACAAGGGTGTTTTGACATAACAATGGTAGAAGTATGGCATCACAATCCCATTGTGACATCTAAATGGTTCAATTTTGGCATCACTACAGAATTATGACATTACATTTTAATTGTGACATCACAATGGTAGTATTGTGATATCACAAATGTACTATGACATCACAATGGTAGTATGCTGTAATCACAATGGCATTATAACTTCTCAATGGTAAAATTCGGACATCACAAAGATATTGTGACTTCACAAAGCTACTATTGGGATATCTCAAGGGTATTTTGACATCACAATGGTAATAGTAGGACATCACACTCATTTTGTGATATCACAATGGTTTGAATGTGACTTCACTAGAGAATTATGACATTTCAATTGAAATGTGACATCAAAATGAAACTATTGTGACAAAGCGATCTATTGTGACAGCAGAATTTTGTGTTTGTGACAACACTAGAGAATTATGACAATACCATTGACTTGAGACATCACAGTGGTACTATTAGGATATCACAGTGCTACTATTGTGACATCGGAAGGGTGTTATGACATAATAATGATAGTAGTATGACATCATAATCCCATCGTGACATAAAAATGGTTTGATTTTGACATCACTAGAGAATTATGACATTACATTTTAATTGTAACATCACAATGGTAGTATGGTGATATCACAAGTGTACTATGACATCACAATGGTACTATGCTGTAATCACAATGGCATTATGACTTTTCAACGGTACAATTCAGGCATCACAAAGACATTGTGACTTCACAAAGCTACTATTGTGATAACGCAAGTGTATTATGACATCACAATGGTACTGGTAGGATATCACAATCGTATTGTGACATCACAATTGTTCTATTTTCACAAACAATTGAATTGTGACATCACAATGCTAGTATTGAGACATCAGAAGTGAATTAAGACATCAAACTGTACTAGTAGGATATCACAATAATATTGTGACATCACAATATTACTAGTAAGACATCGTGACATCACAATGGTTTGATTGTGACATCAGTAGAGAATTATGACAGTATACTGAATTGTGACATGATACAGTCAGAGTAGGATTATGACATTACAATCGTAGTCTTTTCTAGTCATAATGGTATTATAACATCTCAATGGTTCTATTGGGATAACAGAAACAAGCTGTAAGAACACAATGCTACTATTGTGATATCACAAGGGAAATGACATCAAAATGGTTCTAGGAGGACATCCCAATCTCATTGTGACATCACACTGGTTTTATTGTGACATTTGTGGAGAATTATGACATAACAATTGAATGGTTACATCACAATAGGACTATTGTGACATCAGAATTGTATTATGATATCACAATATTCAATTGTCTAGTCATAATGGCATTATGATATCACAGTGATAGCACTAGGAAGTCACAACGATATTCACAATGCTACTATTGAATTATGACATCAAAATTGTTCTACCAGTACTTCACAATTGTATTGTGACATCACAATGGTAATAATGTGACATTGATAGACAATTATGATATTACATATGAATTATGACATCACAATGGTGGTATTGTGACATAACAATTGTACATCGTCATCACAATGGTAATATTCTGTAGTAACAATGGCATTATAACATCACAGTGATACCACTTAGGCTATCACAAAGACATTGTGACATCAGGATGCTATTATTGTGATATCGCAAGAGGATTATTACATCATAATGTTACTAGTTGGATATCACAAATATATTGTGACATCACAATGTTTCGATTCTTGCATCACTCTAGAACAATGACATTACAATTGAATTGTGACATCACAATGCTACTATGTTGACATCAGAAGTGAATTATGACATCACAATGGTAGGGCATCACCATAATATTGTGAAATTACAATGTTACTAGTAAGACATCACAATCCTATTTTCACATCACAATAATTCGATTGTGACATCACAATTGTTCTATGACATCGCAATGATAATTATTTCATTGGTACACTTTTCTAGTCATAATGGCATTATGGCATCACAATGGTAATATTATTATATCTGAAAGTCATTGTGAAATCGCAATGGTACAATTGTGACATAGCAAGGGAATTATAACAACACAATGGTAATCGTATTTTGTTATCAATTTTTATTATGACATCACAATGGTTTTGCGACATCACAACTTCACGATCGTATTGTGACATCACAATTTTGCTATTAGACCTTCACTAGGGAATTATGAAGTTACAATTGAATTGTGACGTCACAATGGTAATTAGGATATCACAATTGTATTGTGATATCACACTGGTACGATTGTCACATTACCAAGATATCACAATGGACTTGTGACATCATAATTGTAATAGTAGGACATCACGATTATATTGTGACATCAGAATATTTCTATTTTACCACCAATAGGGAATTATGAAGTTACAATTGTATTGTGACATCACAATGGTTCGATTGTGGCATTACTACAATTAAATTGTGATATTCAGAATGGTATTATTGTCACATCACAATTGTACTATGACATCACAATGGTACTATTCTCCTGGCATTATGTCACATCACAATGCTACTACTGTGACATCTCAAGGGATTTATGACATCACAAGTGTACTCATAGGACATCACAATGAATTTGTCACATTACGATTGTACATTTGTGACATCACTTGAAAATTATTATATTACGATTGAATTGTGACATCACAAGAGTATTATTGTTACATAACAATAGTACCATGGTACTATCATGACATCTTATTGGTATTATTACATCACTATGATACTATTATGATATCACAAAGACATTGTGATATCACAATGATACTCTTGTGACAATGTGTTTGAAAGATTACATCACAATCATACTAGGAAGTCATGTGACATCACAGTGGTACCAGTGAAATCCTATTGGTACAATCATAATGGGCATCACAATGGTACCATTTTGAAATTATAATGGTATTATGACATCACAATGGCTTATTATGACATCACAATGTTACTAGTAGGACAGCACAATCTTATCGTGATTTCTCAGTTGTTGGTTTGTGATATCAATAATTGAATTGTGACATCACAATGCTACGACTATGACATTACAATGTTATTATGACATCAAAATGACACTACAAGACATCACAATGGTAATATGATTCCACATTGTTACTAAAAAGAGATCACAATGGTACTATGAAGATATCCCAATGACATTGTGACATTTCAATGGTAGTATGTGACATCACACAAGAATAATGACATCATAATGGTACTAGTAGGACAGGGCAATAGGATTGTCATCAAAATGATACCATTATGACATCACTAGGAAATTATATCTTTTGTGTTATGACATCACAATGGTAGTATCGTGACATCACAGTGGTATTGTGACAAAGACTATGATAAGTTTGTGAAATCACAGTGGTACAATTTTGAGAACACAATGCTATTATTAGGACATCACAATGGTATTATGATATCACATTGAATTTTGACATCACAATGGTACTACTGAGATATCACATTGGTATTTGGATATCTCATTTGCATTATGACATCATAATGGGATTATTGTGAAATCACTATGGCCTATTTTGATATCACAATGAATTATGACATTACAATGGAATTTTGACATCACAATTATATGAAATATTCATTATGGACTTAGGACACCATAATGGTAGTATGATATCATAATGGAATAATGACATCATAATTGCATTTGACATCATAATGTCATCATGAAATCTCAATGTAGTTATCCAATCATAATGGAATTATGACATTATAATGCTATTATCATCTCACAATGGTATTGAGACATTGTAATGTTAAAATTTCCTAATAATGGTATTATGAGATTCTTCTTTTCTCAAGATATCCTAATGGATTCTATGACACTACAATGGTGTTATGACATCACTATGGAATTATTTTGTCATAATCGTGTTGTGACAGCACAATGGAATTATGACATCAAAATGGTCTTATGACACCTTAATTTTCTCATGATATCCCAACGATATTATATCGTCATTATGGTATTATGTTTTCCTAATTATATTATGACATTAGAAGACTAAAATGTCATCACAATTGAATTATGCCATAATAATGTTTATGTGACATCATAATGGTATTATGGCATTATAGTGGAATTAGGACACTATAAAGTTACTGACATCTTTCTTCTCTCATGATAACCTTATGGATTCTTTGATATCACAAGGATATTATGACATCACAATTCTATGATTCTTCATGGTATTATGACATCACAACAGAGTTATGACAGCATAATGGAATTGTGAATTTACTATGTTATTATGATTTCATGAAGAGATTATAACATTACAATGGTATTAAGACATCATAATGGTACTATGACATCACAATGGTATTACGACATCACTATGGAATTATGTTTTCATAATGATATTAGGACATCATGATGGAATTGGGATATGACATCACAGTATAGTTATGACATCCTGATGGATTCTCTGACCTCAAAGTAGAATTATGACATTATAATGCAATTATGACATCACAATGATAACATGACATAACAATAGATTATGACATCTTAAAGTTGTCATAATATCATTACAATGAAATGATATCATTATTCTCCCATTATAACCATATGGATTCTACAATATCACAAGGATATTATGACATCAGAGTTGCATTATTTCTTCATGGTATTATGACATCTCCTCGGAATTATGACATCACAATGGAATTATTACAGCACACAGGTATTATGACATCACAATGGAAAGATGACATTGTAATGTTATTATGATATATAAAATTATGTTATGACATCATACTGGAATTATGACATCATAATAGAATATGAATTCATAAAGGGATTATGCCATCACCATGGAATTATGACATCACTATCATATTATGATATCATAATGGTATTATGACATCATGATGGAATTAGGACATGACTTTCTCCTGAGTTGCTAAATACACAGGAACTGGACATTGCACATGTAGATTTTACCTAAGAGTTTTCACCATTTCATAATTATTGTTGTATTGAAAGAGAAGGAGCCTTTTATTGGACTTAAAGTGCAAAATGTTGGGAAAATGTTCTTTTGAAACCTTACCCTTGTTTATTCAAATGTTGATTTCTCTCCCCCAACTTCCTGGGTTCAAACCCAACATTGCATTGTGATGTTTATTCTAAGTATCACCTGTATCAAGTTTGTGTAAACATGCCACCATTTGTTCTCCAATTTGTCAATTAAAACAACCAGCCACGATGCTGGGCAATGTAAAGGATAGGGTGGACATCCTGGTTCAGAGTGGGAGAAGAGGAAGGAGTAGGAGGGAGAAGGGAGGAGCCAAAGGAGAGGAGGAGGAGAAGTGGCAGAAGCTGGGAGAGAGAGGCTGGAGGAGAGGTCTTGGAAACCATGTGCAGAAATGAACTGGACCTAAGATACCACTAAAAGCAAATATAATGGGTAAAATCTGAATGGGAGGAACTATGGGGGCTTGGAGGTTTAGGATGGAGTAACTATTGCCCAGCATTGTGTTCTAGATTAACAAAATAAATCCTAGTCTCTGTGTGGTGATTTTGGTTAAACAGCTGTTTAGGACTAACAGCAGCTTTACTAAAGGATAAATAAATAGTAAATATTAATAAAGTGATACAACAAATGTGTTATACAACTGAACAGAGTTCTAAAATAATATAAAAGGCCAATAAATACTTTTAGAAAGTGTTCAAAATTCCTAGTCAGAATTCTGGTTTTATGTTTGGTTTGCACATCTTGGCAAAACAGGCAGTTAAGAAGTGTTAGGAATAGCCCAAGCTTTCCCCCTTCTATTTTTGGTAGTATTGGGATAGTATACTAGTAAAGAGAAGAATAATGTATTGGACACTTACTTTTGTTAATTAAACACAGAAAGATCAACAAGAGGCATTCAAATGCAGGTTAACTTACCTAAAGTGTGCAATAATCTTGATGGCTGGACAAATGATCCTATGGTTTTTTTTGTAAATGACTCATATTCCAATGAAGGATCAGAAAATAATATGACTTCAGAGAATTAGTTCTTAAATAGGGATATGCACCAAAATTCCTCAGGGACCTTTCTCAGAATGCCTACACCATTACCAAAGCCTTCCTACTGAATATTTTGGTTAAGGTCAAGGACATACTTTAATAGTCATTCAAGTGATTCTGATGTACATACATATCACTGCACATCAATTCTTGGACTAAGCAATAAACCAAACTTGGTTCTACAATCAACAAGAGTTTGTACTCTGAAGCTTCCATACCACATACAAACCTCAGATGAAGTTCTCAGTCAAGAACTTATAAGCAATCCACCTTCCAAGTAATGCCTCAGATCCTGAACCCCAAGCCCTTTAAAATACACACAAGCCATGTACTGGCTTTGGGTAAGCAAGTTTTAGAAGATCCAGCTTCTCCACAAAATTCAGAAAAAAATGAGCCACTCCATTACTTAACCCTCAACTCTCAGTTTTAATAATGACCCTGCCAGAAAGACTGTAATGACCATGAGCTCAAGCTTTAATTCAAATAGTAATTAAAAGAACCAATTTTTGTACTGTAACATTCAGAGCCTTTTTTTCCAAAACCAACATATTCAAGATAAAAACTTTCTAATTATGTCATATACATTTATGAATCATTTAAAATATAAACATCCAGGAATAAAAAAAATCGTTAGGGCAACCAAAATTTACACTTACCTGTCTCTTCCCTTCCTGACAATCTTTACTTCAAAATAATAAATTCCACAGCCTACTTGTATTGGATGCGTGGCTTGAACAGATGCTTCAACATTGAGAGTTTTACAATGGTCTACATGTGAAACGTGAAAAACAAAGGACAGATGCGATTTTCCAGTGAAAATCTTAAACAATTCAAGAAAATAAGGCACTTAGATGAAATTTAATTTCTCTTCTCATCATTTCAAGTAACTGAAGAAGTGACAAAACATTTAATATTACAATGAATTGAATGTGCAAAATAGCTGCAGCTAGCCAAAAATCTCTTCACACTATCTCTTGGTTGTATTAAGAGTTCAGAATCTAGCCAAGCGTTGGTGGCACAAACATTTAATCCCAGCACTGGGGAGGCAGAGGCAGGGAGATCTCTGTGAGTTAGAGGCAGAGTAAGTTCCAGGAAAGCCAGGGCTACACAGAAAACTCTCTTTAAAAAATGTCAGAAGCTAAGCAAGGAGGTCCCTGGTTAAGATGATCAACCCTTTCTTAGAAAAGCCAACAGGATAGAAATCAGAAAGAGAGAAAGCAGGGAACAGCACAGAGCCTACCACAGAGGACCTCTGCCTTTACCCTGTAGGGCATCGAGGCAGATGCTGAGACTCATAGCCAAACTTGGGCAGAATGCAGGGAATCTAATGAAGGAAGGGGGAGAGAGAAAGACCTGGAGAGGACAAGAGCTCCACAAGGAGAGCAACTAACCAAAAAATCTGGGCAAAGGAGTCATTTCTGAGACTGATACTCCAACTAAGGACCAGGCATGGAGATGACCTAGAACCCCTGCACAGATTTAGCCCATGGCAACTCAGTCTCCAAGTGGGTTCCCTAATAATGGGAAGAGGAAATGTCTCTGAACTGAAATCAGTGGCTGGCTCTGGAGTCACCTTACCAGGCCACAGAGGAAGACATTGCAGCCACTCCTGATGAAACCTGGTAGGCTACAGTCAGATGGAAGGGGAGGAGGACGTCTTCTAGAAGTGGACATGGGGAGGGATATGAGAGGAGTTGAAGGAGAGAGAGTGGAATTGGTAGGGGATGAGGGAGGAGGCTACACCTGGGATACAAATGAATAAACTGTAATTAATAAAAAAATTCAGACTCTGAACACAATGAGTATGGGCTGTGGCTGTTAATTTTTTTAAGATGTTTTAAAAAGATTTTTTTCATGTGGGAGTGAATGAATGTCTGCATGTATGTATCCCACCTCTGTGCCTGCTGCCTAAAGGCCAGAAGAATGTTTGATCCCTTGGAACTGCAGTTATTATAGTTTATTGTGAGGTTGTCTTGTGGGTGCTGAGAATCTAACCCAAATCCTCTACAAAAACTACTGAATCATCTCTCCATTTCATAAACTAGAGAAATTTAAGGCTATAATTTTCAGTTATTCTGGTCTGGAAGCACATGAGAACATGATCTTAATTTTGTCGGATTAGATCTGCATTTAATTTGTAATATTCTTGTACATTCTTTTGCAAAACAGACCACTTTTTAAACTGAGGATATTTGTATGATGGCATACTATTAAATAAACTACATTAATAGGCAAATCTCATCAAGAATTTATAATTCTGTTCTTTGATATATTCTTATCATTTGTGAATAAAGACTAATCCAAAATTATGTTGGTTTGATTGTTTTTGTTTTCAAGATGTCATTTGGTCTATAACACAGCTTTCCTCAATACTCTGAAAAATGTTAAAAGCTTAGCAATATGGAAAGCCCTTTAACAGAAAGATCTGATATTTTAACAGAAGTATATCCCTAAAGTGCACAGCAAGCCACTATGTTAAGCCATCAGGGCAACAAGGAAAGGGACACAGGTTAGAGGTGTCAAGAAAGTTTCCTATATGAGTACAGATTCACCCATTCACTTCCAGCACATATGACTAGCAGTATGGGAAGTTAACAGAATCAGAATTGGCATTAGAAAATTAGCCCACAATCCCATAGGATATGAATTTATCAACTAGAGTTCAAAATGTAGTTTGCTTTGCCTTCACTTAGACTTCATTAATTCAAAAGTTACTGAGGTCAATACTTTCTCCCCTTCCCTGAGGATATTTCAAATATGTTATGCAATGAAGATTATTTTATCAAGTTGGGTAGGGTGGTTCACATCTAAATGTCAGCACTTGGGAGTTAGAAGCAGAAAATTAGGAATTCAAAGTTGCTTTCAGCTACACATAGTGACTTCAAGGACAGCTAGGGCTACATGAGGCCCTATCATAGTGGTTCTCAACCTTCCTAATTCTGAGACCCTTTAACAGAGTTCCTCATGTTGTGGTGAACTCCAACCATAAAATTACTTCATTGCTGTTTTGTAACCATATTTTTGTTACATTTATAAATCATAATGTAAATATACAGGTTATCTAATATGAAACCCCTGTGAAAGACTCATTTGATCCCCAAAGGGGTTGTGACTCATATTTTGAGAGCTGCTGCCCCATCAAAAAGTACAAAGGAGAAAGGTGAGTGGAGAGCACAAAGAAAATGAGAAAGGGTGGAAAGTGCATAGATTATTTTGTCAAGCTGGGCCTGGTATTGTTGAACTGTCACCCAGCTACTTCATGTACTGATGGAGGCAGCTTGCAAAATCAATGACTACATGGGCAACTTATATAGACCCTGTCTCAAAAAATTAAAACAGGCTAGGAATGTAGCACAGCAGTAAGCCATTTAGCCCGAATGCATTGAAACGCTACTTAAAAAATAAAAATCACAGTCTGCATTCTACCCTGGAGTTTTTGCCTGTCTCCTAAATGATTTTTAAAGTTTGTGTTCATTACAGTTCTTGGTAATATAAAGTTCTATGGTTTGCCTAAGACTCAATGCCATGTATACACAAGTACACTACCACAAGCACACAAGATATTTTTACTGTCTGAGAATACCCTCTATACTTAGTCTATTTGATCCCATTCCTTGGACAACCACACGTTTTCACTGCCTCTACTCTTTTACCCTTTCTACTTAGTCCTTTTAGACAGGTTGCCTTCACTTAGGAATACGGAGTTCAAATTCGACATGTCTGCATGACCTGATGACTCACTTCATTAGTCATTGATCATATTCCATTACATCAAACTTCCTGGGTTTCTTGATCCCATCTGTCACTAATTACTGAAAGATATCTTGGTTGCTACCACTTTAAAGATCATCAGTAAATTTGGTGCAAACATTGATCATCAGAGAAGATGTAGGTATTCAGATGTGCTAGGTAAATATTTGGGTATGCTGCCAATGGGAAGTGGGATAAACATATAGTTTGCTGTGTTAGTACTGCCAACCATCTCCAAAGTGGCTATATCATTGTGCATCCCCACTAACAGTAATTGGAGGTTTTGTTGTTAGGTAGCCACACCAATACCTGGCACACTCTCAGGTTATGGTTATAATTTATGCATTCTAACATTCTAACATGTGTATTTCCAGTTTGGGGTTTTGGGTTTGTTTTGTTTTTAAAGAGGCTTTTCATTTCAATTAAGTAGGTGTCAAGAATACACCTTCAAGAATACTCTAAGGCTGCAGAGTCAGACATGTGCAATGCTAGGACAAACACCAGTGGGGACTGACCTAGGCTTGCAGATCGTTAGAGCTGTGACAGCTGTGTTGTTACAAAGTTCCACACTCCTAAGTAATTACCCCAGCCTCACCCTCCCAGGGTCCTGTTATTTCTAATGCACAGTTGTATGGAAAACAAGGTTTTCTCCACAATGCATTTGTGGCATTGCAGCAGAAATGCCTGTTGTATTCTTATAGGACACACTATCTGAAGACTTCACTTTTAATGTTTATCTAATTCTCTGAATCTTTCCCTGAGATTTTTTTTTTTTCTTCTTCCAGGACAAGCTTACCCAAGAATCTCTTAAAAGGCCTCAAATGCCCTTGATTTCCTTCATAAGCCTATACTTCTACCATCCTTACCAGAAAAGCCATGGCCATAATAATCAAATTGTTATTAGAGAATAGTACCATTGTGATGTCATAGTACAATTATGAGGTCACAATAGCACCATTGAGATACCCCAATTGAACTGTAATATCATAATTCTCCAGTGATGTCTCGATCAAAAAATTGTGAAGTACAATATTATTGTGATGTCCTATTAGTACCATTGTGATATCACATTTCCATTGTGATGGCTTGTCAATAGCAATGTGATGTCATAATTAAATTTTAATGTCACAATTGTACAATTGTGACATCACAATATGATTGTGGTGTTCTACTACCATTGTGATGTCATAATTTCCTTGAGATATCGAAATAGTAGCATTGTGATATCAGAATGTCTTTGTGATATCCTAATAGGACCATTGTGATGTCATAATGATATTGTGACTACAGGATAGTACCATTGTGACTTCATAGTACAATTGTAAAGTCACAGTAGTACCATTGTTGTGTCACAATTCAATTATAATATAATAATTCTCTAGTGATGTCAAATCCAACCATTGTGATGTCACAATATGATTGTGATGTCCTACTGGTAACACTGTGATGTCAAAATGTCATGGTGATGTCTTGCTAGTGCCATTGTGATTTCATCATAAAATTGTGATGTCACAATCCAATACTTGTGATAACTCACTACATCTGTCATGTCCTATTAGTACGCTTATGATATCACAATACGATTGTGAGGTTGTACTACTACTACTGTTGTGTTGTCATAATTCCCTTGCGATTTCACAATAGTAGCATTGTGATGTCGCAGTGTCTTTATAATATCATAATAGTACCATTGTGGTATCATAATGCCATTGTAACTAAAGAATAGTATAATTGTGATGTTATTGTACAATTGTGATGTCATGGTTGTACCATTCTGATGTCACAATGGTACCATTATGATGTCACAAGACAATTGTGATGTCACTATTTTACCATTCTGATGTCAAAACTCAATTGGAATGTCATAATTTTCTAGCGATGTCCCAAACGAACCATTGAGATGTCACTATAAGATTGTGATCCCTTTCTAGTACAGTTAAGGTGTCACAATGTAAAGTCATCATTCCCAAGTGATGGCCCAATAGAAACATTGTGGTGTCACAATGTGATTGTGATGTCCTACTAGTAACATTGGGCCGTTACAGTACAACTGTGATGTCTTAGAAGTACCATTTTGTTGTCAAGGTAAAATTATGATGTCACAATCGTACCATTGTGATATCACAATGTGATTGTGATGTTCTACTAGTACGATTTTGGTGTCATAACTCCCTTGGGATGTCACTGTGGTAGCATTGTGATGTCCCAATATTCTTGTGCCTTCATAATAGTACCTTTGTGATGTCATATTGCCATTTTGAGTAGAGAATAGTACAACTGTGATGTCATGTCACAATTGTACCATTGTGATATCACAATTCAATTGTAATGTCATTATTCTCTAGTGATGTCAAAATTGAACCCTTCTGATGTGATTGTGATGTCCTACTACTAACATTGAGATGTCACCATACTGCTGTGATTTCACCGTAGTAACATTGTGAGGTCATCGTAAAACTGTGATGTTAAAATTGCACCTTTGTGATGTCACAATACTATTGTGATGTTCTGCGAGTACCATTGTGATGTCACTATTGAATTCTTACTACTGAATTTCCTAGTGATGGCCCAATGGAAACATTGTGATGTCACAATACGATTGTGATGTTCTCCTACTACCATTGTGATGTCATGAATCCCTTGCAATGTGAAAATAATAGTACTGAGATGTCAAAATTGCTTTGTGATATCCTAATAGAACCATTGTGAAGTCACAATTCATTTTTTAATTTTTTTTATGTTTTTAATTTTATTTTTTTTCTTATCAGTTAAATTTTATTAACTCTGTATCCCAGCTGTGTCCTGCTCCCTCATTCCCTCCCAATCCCACCCTCCCTCCCTCATATCCACCGTGCACCTTTCCAAGTCCACTGATAGGGGGGGACCTCCTCCCCATTCATCTGATCCTGTTTTATCAGGTATCATCAGGACTGGCTGCAATGTCCTCCTCTGTGGCCTAACAGGACTGCTCCTCCCTTGGGGGGTGGGGAGGTCAAAGAGCGAGTCATTGAGTTCCTGTTAGAAATAGTCCTTGTTCCCCTCACTATGGGAAACCAATTGGTTACTGAGCTACCATGGGCTACATCTGAGCAGAGGTTCTAGGTTATATCCATACATGGTCCTTGGTTGAATGTCAGTCTCAGAAAAGACCCTGTTCCCGGATATGATATTATATCCTATCTGGTCCTTGTGGAGCTCTAATCCTTTCCCCATCATACTAACTCCCCGTCTTTCATATGATTCCCTGTACTCTGCCAAAGGTTTGGTCATGAGTCTTTGTATCTGCTTTGAAAACACTGCTAGTTAGAGACTTTCGGATGCGCTCAGTAGACTCCTGTCATATGTTCAATGCACATCCCATCTATCTTTCTAAATGAGGATTGATCATCTTACCCCATGTCCGGTCTCTTGATTATCTTTTGTAGGTGTATAGATTTCATTATGTTTATCATATCTTATAGGTTTATATAACTGAGTATATACCGTGTTTGTCTTTCTCCTTCTGGGATATTTCACTCAGAATGATATTTTCTAGATCCCACCATTGGCCTGCAAATTTCATGATTTCCTCCTTTTTAATTGCTGGGTAGTATTCCATTGTGTAAAAATACCACAAATTCTGTACCCATTCTTCCGTTGATGGACATCTGGGTTGTTTCCAGGTTCTGGCTATTACAAATAAAGCTGCTATAAACATGGTTCAGCAAGTATCCCTTTTATGTACTTGAGCAAAGTTTGGGTATTGACCTAGCAGTGGTATAGCTGGGTTTTGAGGAAGCATTATTCCTAATTACCTGAGAAAGCACCAGATAGATTTCCAAAGTGGTTGTACCAGTTTACATTCCCACCAGCAGTGGAGGAGGGTTCCCCTTTCTCCACAACCTCTCCAGCATGTGTTGTCACTTGAGTTTTTCATCTTGGCCATTCTGATGGGTGTGAGGTGAAATCGCTGGGTCGTTTTGATTTGCATTTCCCTGATGGCTAATGAGGTTGAGCATTTCTTTAAGTGTTTCTCTGCCATTCTATATTCCTCTACAGAGAATTCTCTGTTTAGCTATGTTCCCAATTTTTTAATTGGATTACTTGGTTTTCTGCTTTTCAGCTTCTTTACTTCTTTGTATATACTGGATATTAGTCCTCTGTCAGATAAAGGGTTAGTGAAGATTCTTTCCCAATCTGTAGGCAGTCATTTTGTTTTGATGATGGTGTCCTTTGCTTTACAGAAGCTTTTCAGTTTCATGAGGTCCCATTTATTGATTGTCGCTGTTAGAGCTTGTGCTGTTGGTTTTCTGTTCAGGAAGTTGTCTCCTGTGCCAATGAGTTCTAGGCTGTTCCCAACTTTTTCTTCTAACAGATTTAGAGTATCCGGTTTTATGTTGAGGTCTTTGTTCCACTTGGACTTTAGTTTTGTGAAGAGTGATAAATATGGATCTGTTTTCCTTTTTCTGTATGTTGACATCCAGTTGGACCAGCACTATTTGTTGAAGATGCTGTCTTATTTCCATTGAATGGTTTTGGCTTCTTTGTCAAAAATCGAGTATTCATAAGTGTGTGGAAGACCCAGTTTATTTCTGGGTGGTCTATGCGGTTCCATTGCTCCTCCTTTCTGTTTTTATGCCAATACCATGCAATTTTTATTACTATTGCTCTGTAGTACAACTTGAGATCAGGGATGGAAATACCTCCAGATGATCTGTTGTTGTACAGGATTGTTTTGGAGGTTCTGGGTTTTTTGTTTCTCCATATGAAGCTGAGAATCTTTTTTTCAAGGTCTGAAAAGAATTGAGTTGGTATTTTGATGGGTATTGCATTGCGTCTGTAGATTGCTTTTTGCAGTATGGCCATTTTCACAATGTTAATCCTACCAATCCATGAGCACAGGAGATCTTTCCATCTTCTGATATCTTCGTCAATTTCTTTCTTCAGAGACTTGAAGTTTTTCTCAAACAGGTCTTTCACTTGCTTGGTTAGTGTCACCCCAAGGTACTTTATGTTATTAGTGGCTATTGTGAAGGATGTTGTTTCTCTAATTTCTTTCTTGGCCCTTTTGTCTTTGGTATACAACAGGGCTTCTGATTTTTTTGAATTGTTGATTTTGTATCCTGCCACTTTGCTGAAGGTGTTTATCAGCTGGAGGAGTTCTCTGGTTGAATTTTGGGGGTCGCTCATGTGTACTATCATATCATCTGCAAATAGTGACAATTTGACCTCTTCCTTTCTGATTTGTATCCCCTTGATCTCCTTTAGTTGTCTTATTTCTCTGGCTAGGACTTCAAGTACTATGTTGAAGAGGTATGGAAAGAGTGGGCAGCCTTGTCTTGTCCCTGATTTCAGTGGGATTGATTTAAGTTTCTCTCCATTGAGTTTGATGTTGGCTGTAGGCTTGTTGTATATTGCCTTTACTATGTTTAAGTATGTGCCTTGTATCCCTGATCTCTCCAAGACTTTAAACATGAATGGGTGTTGGACTTTGTCAAATGCTTTTTCGGCGTACAAGAAGATGATCATGTGGTTCTTCTCCTTCAGTTTGTTTAGGTGGTGGACTACATTGATGGATTTCTGTATGTTGAACCACCCTTGCGTTCCTTGGATGAAGCCTACTTGGTCATGGTGGATGATATCTTTGATGTGTTCTTGGATTCGGTTTGCATGTATTTTATTGAGTATTTTTGCGTCAATGTTCATAAGAGAGATAGGCCTGAAGTTCTCTTTTTTTGTTGGGTCTTTGTGTGGTTTAGGTATTAAGGTGACTGTGGCTTCATAGAATGAGTTTGGTAGTGTTCCTTCTGTTTCTATTTTGTGGAATAGCTTGAGGAGAATTGGAGTTAGCACTTCTTTGAAGGTCTTGTAGAATTCTGCGCTGAAGCCATCTGGTCCAGGGCTTTTTTTGGAGGGGAGACTGTTAATGACTGCTTCGATTTCCTTGGGAGATATAGGGCTATTCAGTCTTTCTACCTCATCTTGACTTAGTTTTGGTACATGGAATCTTTCAAGAAAATTATCCATTTCATTTAGATTTTCAAATTTTGTGGCATATAGGCTTTTGTAGTATGACCTAATAATTGTTTGGATTTCCTCAGTGTCTGTGGTTATGTCCCCATTTTCATTTCTGATTTTGCTGATCTGGATAGTTTCTCTCTGCTTTTTAGTTAGTTTGGCAAAGGGTTTGTCTATCTTGTTGATTTTCTCAAAGAACCAGCTTTTTGTTTCATTGATTCTTTGGATAGTTTTATTTGTTTCTAGTTGATTGATTTCAGCCCTGAGTTTGATTATTTCCAGCCGTCTGCTCCTCTTGGGTGTATCTGCTTCTTCTTCTTCTTTTTTTTTTTTTTTTTTTTTCTAGGGTTTTCGGTTGGGCCATTAAGTTGTCTGTATGTGATGTTACGAATTTCTTCTTGCAGGCACTTAGTGCTATAAATTTTCCTCTGAGCACTGCTTTCAATGTGTCCCATAAATTTGGGTATGTTGTGCCTTCATTTTCATTGAATTCTAGGAAGTCTTTAATTTCTTTCTTTATTTCTTCCTTAACCCAGCTGTCCTTGAGTAACAAGTTGTTCAGTTTCCGTGTGCGTGTAGGCTGTTTGTTATTTCTGTTGTTGTTGAGGTCCACGTTTAGTCCATGGTGGTCAGATAGAATACAAGGGTTTATTTCAATCTTTTTGTGTCTGTTGAGGCTTGCTTTATGACCAACTATATGGTCTATTTTGGAGAAGGTTCCATGCGGTGCTGAAAAGAAGGTATACTCTTTTGAGTTTGGATGAAAAGATCTGTAGTCGTCTATTAGGTCCATTTGACTTAGGGATTCTGTAAATGTTTTTATTTCCCTATTTGTTTTCTGTCTATTTGATCTGTCCCTTGGTGAGAGTGGAGTGTTGAAGACTCCCACTATTAAGTTAATAGGACCGATGCGTGATTTAAGCTTTAATTTCATTTACAAATGTAGGCGCTCTTGTATTTGGGGCCTAGATATTCAAAATTGTGATGTCCTCTTGGTGGATTTTTCCTTAGATGAGAATATAGTGGCCTTCCTTATCTTTTTTGATTAACTTGGGTTGAAAGTCTATTTTATTAGATATTAGGATGGCTACTCCAGCTTGTTTTCTGGAACCATTTGCTTGAAAAACATTTTTCCAGCCCGTTACTCTGAGGTAGTGTTTATCTTTGTTGCATATGTATGTTTCTTGGATGCAACAGAATGTTGGATCCTGTTTCCGCAACCATTCTGTTAGTCTGTGTGTTTTTATTGGGGAGTTGAGTCCGTTGATGCTGATAGATACTAGTGACCAACAATTGTTACTTACTTTTGATGTGGGGTTGGTGGTGTCACTGAGTTTCATTGCTTGTATTCTTTTGATTTTTTTGTTGTATAGTTATCTATTTCCTCTGTTTCCTTAGATGTAGTTGTTTTCTTTGCTTTGGAGTTTCCCTTCTAGTAACTTCTGTAGAGCTGGGTTACTATGTAGATATTGTTTAAATTTGGTTTTGTCATGGAATATTTTGAATTCTCCGTCTATGTTGATTGAAAGTTTTGCTGGGTGTAGTAGTCTGGGTTGGAATCTGTGGTCCCATAAGGACTGTTTGATTTCTGTCCAGGCCCTTCTGGCTTTCATAGTTTCTGTTGAGAAATCTGGCGTGATTCTCATAGGTCTACCTTCATATGTTACTTGCCCTTTTTCCCTTGCTGCTTTTAGAAATTTTTCTTTGTTCTGTAGGTTCAGTGTTTTGCCTATGATGTGATGTGAAGAATTTCTTTTCTGGTCTAGTCTACTTGGTGTTCTGTAGGCCTCTTGTATGTTTATGGCCATCTCCTTCTTTAAGTTGGGAAAGTTTTCTTCTATAATTTTCTTGAAAATATTTTCCGGACCTTTGAGCCTGATGTCTTCTTTTTCTTCTACTCCTATTATTCTTAGATTTTGTCTTTTCATGGTGTCCTTGATTTCTTGGATGTTTTGTGTTTGGAACTTTTCTGATTTTATTTTTTCTTTGAGAGACGTGTCAATTTCTGCAAGTGTATCTTCGGCTCCTGAGATTCTTTCTTCCACCTCTTGTGTTCTGTTGGTGATGCTTACCTTTGTAGTTCCCGATCTTTTCTCTATGTTCTCCAGCTCCTGGTTTTTCTCTATTTGTATTTTCTTTATTGATTCTAATTCTGTTTTCATGTCTTGCACCATTTCCTTCATCTGTTTGAATGTGGAGTCCTGCTTTTCAATGACAGCTTCTATTTCTTTTGTCCGTCTCCTCTCTATGTATCACTAATTGTGCCTCTACTTCTTTGGCTATAATTGCCTGTATTTCTATGAGAGCTTTGTTTATTTCTTCTTTATTTGCCTTCCTTTGTGTGGACATTTCTTTGAGAGCTTTGTGCATTTCTTCTTTGTTTGCCTCAATTTTCGTGGTCATTTCTCTGAGAGCTTGATTTGTTTCCTCTTGGTTTGTCTCGATTTCTTTGGCTATTTCTCCGAGGGCTTTGTTCATTTCATCTTTATGGGCGTCTAATAGCTGAAGAAACATAGTTTTGGGGTTGTTTTCTTGTATATCTAGTGAATTGAAGTGTCCATAGTTTTGTGGGGTTGCTGGTGAGGTCATTATGTCCTGATTTTTGTTGGGAGTGTTCTTACATCTCCCTCTAGCCATCTACTTATTTATAACCCTCACTGTTCCTCGAGTTTGTAGTTTGGGCTATGATTGTCTCTTTTTGTTTTCTGGACTGTTTTTTTTTTTTTTTTTTTCAGGAAGATGAGAGAGGTTCACTGGTTTGGGAGTATGCGTTGTGGTTTCAGTTTTGCCTAAGTAAGGAATGTGACACTGGCGCTATTGGCATGCGCTTTTAGCAGGCGCAGTGTGCATGTGTGGATTCGTTAACTATTGCAGTGGCCTGCAGTTCTGTCTGAGATCCACGGAATGTTTGCCTGGATTACACTGGTGGACCCACAAGGCAGAGGCTTCAATTTTGGGGTTGCTATCCCAAGAATCCGTATGATGCCCACACTAGGGGTGTGGGTAGCAGGGTTCTCGTCTGGTTGCTTCTGTGGAGAGGTCCTGGGTCTGGGGCAAACTCTCCCTAGAAGGCTTACTCACCCTCTTGCAGGACCAGTTGGAATGCACAGGGGTTCCCCTTGCTCTCTACTCTCTGACTTGGTCCTGCTACAGAAAATGCGCGGGTAGGCTAACAGTCAGCTCTGTGACACTGTGGCTGCAGGACTCGGTGTCCACCTTCCCTGTGTGCTGCCTCTCTGTGCTTTCCCTCTGCCAGGAGGGGTTATGTTGACTGGTCTCAGGTAGCGCGGGAAAGAGTTAGGTTGAGTGTTCTCAATCCCAGATCCCAGGCCCAGATCTCTCTGCCAGAAGCAGCCTGGCGGAAGAACCTATGTTTGCTGATCCCGAGGAGTACCAGGTAGGGTTGAGTGTCCTCAGATCCAGAGCTTGGGTTTCTCTTCCAGGGGCCGCTGGGTGAGCTGGAGAGGGGGTGCTGTGTCCTGTGGCAGGCTGCCTCTCTGTCCTTCCCCTCTGACCTTCCCCTCCGCTAGGGCAAGCTTATGGCGGTGCTCTCAGGGGAGTGCCAGAAGGGGTTGGGACTTCTCAGTCCGATCCTGAGCCGGGATTTCTCTGCCAGGGGTAGGGGAGTGGGGGGCGCCGGTGATAGGACTTGGTGTTAGACCTTATTGTGCTGGACCCAGGAGAATCTCAGGATGTGTTGAATGACCACAGTCCCAGATCCCGAGCTGAAGTGTGTTTGCTAGGAGCAGCCGGCAGCACTGGGGTCCCGGCACTGTGAAGCTGCTGTGCACCTCTTTATCTTTCCGCTCCGCCGCAGCAGGGTTAAGTCGGAATTTGGGGGAGTGCCTGAAAGGATTGGGTTTTCTCAGCCCCGATCTTGGGTTGGGGTACTGACAATGTGGTCTGTGGCAGATTCTGCTGGACGCCTCCTGCCTCCTCCGAAGAGGGAGTAGGGATTTTGAGCTGGGCGTGCAGCTGTTCTCCATGCATGGCGGAATCTCAGTTGTGATGGCAGCAGGTACCCATGGTCATCGAGACCTTCCAGGGAAACACTGGGTGACCTGTGATCAGTCTCGCAACTTTCCTTCCCCGTGGGGTTTTCTTGCGACTGGGACTCCCAGTCTCTGGCACCCATGTGCCCACCAATCATCCTGGGAAAGTGATCGGGACATGCAGGCTTGCGGCTCCAGCCCTGAGATCCAAAGCCCGCGTTACCCGGAATCTCTTCAGGGTTCTGGCTGTGTGGCCCGAGAGTGGACCCGACCGATTCCCACGCTGTGGGAGCCTCCCCTCACCTGGGAAACATGATCGCTGTAGTTTTAGGGCCCAGAGTTCAGTCTCCTGGTCGCTGCACGGAGAGTGTTGTCCCGCTTCTCAGATATAGTGCTCTCCCGGCACCACCATCCTGCCCCCCCCATTCAATTTTAATGTCATGATTCTGTAGTAATGTCCCAATAGACACATTGCAATGTGATATTACGATTGTGATGTGCTACTAGTGACATTGTGATGTCACAAAACCATTGTGATGTCTTGGTAGAACTGTAATATCATAATATTGTGATGTCACAATCATACCATTCTGATTTCAAAATATGATTGTGATGTCCTACAAGTTTACAGTTGTGATGTCATAATTCCTTTGCGATGTCACAATAGTACCATTGTGATGTCAGAATGCCATTTTTGACTAGAGAAATGTACCATTATGACAGGTCATAGTACAATTGTGATGTTACAATCGTACTATAGTGGTTTCACAATAAGATTATGATGTCTTACTAGTACGACTATGATATCATAATTCCCTTGCGATGTCACAAGAGTAGCATTGTGACGTCAAAATACCTTTGTGATATATTAGTACTGTAGTGATAACATAATGCCATTGTTAAGTCATACTACAATTGTGATGTCACAATAGTAACATTTGATGTCACAATTCAATTGTAATGCCATAATTCACTAGTGATGTCACAGTTGAACCATTATGATGTCACGATACGATTGTGATATTCTACTAATACCACTGTGATTTCTCCATATGATTGTGATGTCCTAGTAGTACCATTGTGAGGTCATAAATTTGTGATGTCCCAATCGCAACAATGTGATGTCATAAGGCCATGTGACAGGAGAATAATACCATTGTGATGTCATAATACAATTTTGATGTCACAATATTACCCTTGTATTGTCACAATACAATTCTGATGTCCTACTAGTACTGTTGTGGTGTCAGAATGTTTTGTGATATCCTAATAGTAGTGTTGTGATGTCATAATGCCACTGTGACAAGAGAATAGTACATTGTGATATCATACTTCAACTGTCATTTTCCAATACTACCATTGTGATGTCACAATAAGATTCTGTTGTCCTACGTGTTCCATTGTGATGGCATAATACACTTGTGATATCAAAATAGTAGCATTGTTATGTCACAATATTTTGTAATATCCTTATAGTACCATTTGATGTCATAATTCCCTTGTGACTACAGAATATTACATTTTGATGTCATAGTAAAATTGTGATGTCACAATAGTACTATTGTGGTGTCTCAAGTCAATGGTAATGTCATAATACTCTAGTAATGACACAATCACAAAATTGTGATATCACAATACGATTGTGATGTTCTACTAGTATCATTGTGATTTCATAATATACTTGTGATGTCACAATAGTAGCTTTGTGATGTCACAAAGACATTGTGATATCCTACTAGTACCATTGTGATGTCATAGTACAATTGGGATTTCACAAGAGTACCATTGTGATGTCACAAGTCAATTGAAATATTATAATCCTCTAGTAATGTCAAAATCACTAAATTGTGATGTCACAACAAGATCGTGATATTCTCCTAGTACCATTGTTATGTAATAATAGCATTGCAATGTCACAATAGTAGCTTTCTGAAATCACATTGTGTTTGTGATGTCCTAATATTACCATTGAGGTGTCATAATACTATTGTGACAAGACAATAGTACCACTGTGATGTCATAGTATAATTTTTTGTCACAACAGTACGATTGTGATGTCTAAAGTCAATGGTAATGTCATAATTCTCTAGTGATGTCATTATCGAACCATTTAGATGTCACAATTAGATTGTAATGTCCCACTACTATCACTATTATGTCTTGAAACACTAGCGATGTCACAATAGTAGCATTGTGATGTCACACTCTCTTTTTGATATCCTAACAGTACAATTGTGATGTCATAATGCCATTGTGTAGAGAATAGTTCCTTAGAGAAATCATAGTACAATTTTGATGTCAAAATAGTACCATTGTAATGGGACAATTCAATTGTAATGTAATAATTCTCTAGTGAAGTCACAAATGAAATATTGTGGTGTCACACTGTGAATGTGATCTCCTGTTAGAATGATTATCATGTCATAATACACATGCGATGCGACAATAGTGACATTGTGATGTTACAATGTCTTTGTGATATCGTACTAGTACTAGTAGTACTGAGATGTCATAATGCCATTGTAACTAGAAAATAGTACCATTGTGATATCATAGTACAATTTTGATGTCACAATTGTCAAATGTCATAATTCTCTGGTGAAGTCACATTGCAAACATTGTGATGTCACAATATGATTCTGATCTCCTGCTAGTACCATTGTCATGTCATAAAGCACTTGCGATGCCACAATAGTAACATTATAATGTCACAATGACTTTGAGATATCCTACTAGTACTGTTGAGATGTCATAATGTCATTGTGACTAGAGAATAGTATCATTGTAATGTGCAGCTACAATTATGATGTCACCAGAGTACCATTGCGATGTCACAGTTTAATTGAAATGTCATAATTCTCTAGTGATGTCACAATATGATTGTGATGTCCTGCTAGTACCATTGTGATGTCATAATATCCTTGTGATGTCACAATAGTAGCTTTGTGTAGTCACAACGTATTTGTGATGTCCTAATAGTACCACTGTGATGGCATAATGCCATTATGACTAGAGAATTTTACCATTGTGATGTCATAGTACAATTTTGATTTCACAATAATACCATTGTGAGGTCACCACTCAATTATAATGTCAGAATTCTCTATTGTTGTCACATAACATTGCAAATGTATTATGACATAACAATGGTACTAGTAGGACATCACATTCATATTGTCACATAACAATGGTTTGATTTTGACATCAATAGAGAATTATGACATTACAATAGATGGGTGACTTCACAATGGTAGTATTGTGACATCACAAGTGTAGTATGACATCACAATGGTACTATTCTCTAGTCACAACTCATTATGACATCACAATGTTACTATGAGGATGTCACAAAGACATTGTGACATCACAATGGCACCATTGTGACATCAAAAGGGTATTATGACATCACAATGGTACTAGTACAACATCACAATGGTATTGTGACATCACAATGGTTTCTTTTTTGACAACAATAGCTAATTATGACAATTGATTGGTGACATCACAATGGTAGAATTGTGACATCACAAGTATACTATGACTTCACAATGGTACTATTCTCTAGTCATAATTCATTATGACATCACAATGTTACTATGAGGATGTCACAAAGACATTGTGACATCACATGGTACTATTGTGACAAACCAAGGGTGTTATGATATCACAATGTTGCTAGTAGTATATCACGATCGTATTGTGACATCACAATTGTTCGACTGTGATATGATTAGAGTTGAATTATGATATCACAATGCTATTACTAAGACATCAGAAGTGAATTTTGATATCACAACTGTACTTGTATGACATCACAATAATATTGTGACATCACAATGTTACTAGTAAGGTACCACAATCCTATTGTGACATCATAATCGTTCATTTGTGACATCACACTTGTAGTATGACATCGCAATGTTACTATTCTCTAGTCAGAGTAGGATTATGACATTACATTGGTACTCTTTTCTAGTCATAATGGCATTATGACATCACAATGGTGCTATTAGGATATCACAAAGGTTGGGACATCACAATACTACTATTGGGATATCACAAGGGTATTATGACATAACAATGGTACAAGTAGGACATCATGATCTATTGTGACAGCATAATTTTGTGTTTGTGACAATACTAGAGAATTATGACAAAACCATTGACTTGAGACATCACTGTGTTACTATTATCACATCACAATGCTACTATTGTGACATCGGAATTATGACACTACATTTTAATTGTGACATCACAATGATAGTATTGTGATATCACAAATGTACTATGACATCACAAGAGTACTCTGCTTTAATCACAATGGCATTATGACTTCTCAATGGTACAATTCAGACATCACAAAGACATTGTACCTTCACAAATCTACTATTGTGACATCTCAAGTGTATTGTGACCTCACAGAGGTAGTAGTAGGACATCAAACTATTTTTGTGACATCAAAATGGTTCGATTGGGACTTCACTAGAGAATTATGACATTTCAATTGCATTGTGACATCACAATGATACTATTGTGACTTGAAAATTGTACTATGACATCACAATGGAAATATTCTCTACTCACAATTGCATTATGTCAACACAATGGTACTATTAGGATATCACAAAGATATTGTAATAATATCACAATGCTACTATTATGACATCAAAATTGTACTAAGACAAAAAAATTGTAATATTCTCTAGTCACAATTGTATTATGACATCACAATGGTACGATTAGCATAAAACAAGGTCATTGTGACATCACAATGTTACTATTATGATATCGCAAGTGTATTATGACATAACAATGGTACTACTAGGACATCACAATCGTATTGTGACATCAGAATGGTTCGATTTGTACGACAATTGAGGATATGACATTACAATTGACTGATATCACAATGGTAGTATTGTGAAATCACAAGTGTACTATGACATCACAATGGAACTATTCTCTAGTCTCAATGCATTACAATATCACAATGTTACTATGAGGATGTACTATTGTGACAACGAAAGGGTGTCATGACATAACAATGGAACTAGTATGACATCAAAATCCCATCGTGACATCTAAATGGTTTGATTTTCACATCACTAGAGAATTATGATATTACATTTTAATTGTGACATCACAATGGTAATATGGTGATATCACAAATGTACTATGAGATCACAATGGTACTATGCTGTAATCACAATGGCAGTATGACTTCTCAATGGTACAATTTAGACATCACAAAGACATTGTGACTTCACAAAGCTTCTATTGTGACATCGCAAGAGTATTATGACATCACAATTGTACTAGTAGGACATCACAATCATTTTGTGACATCACAATGGTTGAATTGTGACATCACAAGGGTATTATGACATATCAATGGCACTAGTACGACATCACACTGGTACTGGGACATCACAGTGGTTTGATGTTGACAACAAATAGAGACATCACAATGGTAGTATTGTGACATCACAAGTGGAGTATGACATCACAATGGTACTATTAGTATAAAACAAAGTCATTGTGACATCACAATGTTACTATTGTGATATCGCAATTGTAATACGACATAACAATGGTACTAGTAGGACCATTGTGATATCATCGTATTTTGATATCACAATGGTGACATCACAATGGTAGTATTGTGACATCACAAGTGTACTATATCATTACCATGGTACTATTCTCTAGTCACAATTCATTATGACATCACAATGTTACTATGAGGATGTCACAAAGACATTGTGACATCACAATGGCACTGTTGTGACATCGAAAGGGTATTATGACATCACAATGGCACTAGTACAACATCACAATGGTTTCTTTTTTGACAACAATAGATAATTATGACAATTGACTGGTGACATCACAATGGTAGTTTTGTGACATCACAAGTATACTATGACATCACAGTGATACTATTCTCTAGTCACATTTCATCACAATGTTACTATGAGGATGTCACAAAGACATTGTGTCATCACAGTAGTACTATTGTGACAACACAAGGGTGTTATGACATCACAATTGTTCGATTGTGACATGATTAGAGAATTATGATGTAAGAATTGACTAAGATCAGAAGTGAATTATTACATTACAACTGTACTAGTAGGACATCAAAATAATACTGTGACATCACAATGTTACTAGTAAGACATCTCAATCCTATTGTGACTTCACAATGGTTCGATTGTGACATCAGGAGAGATTTAGGACATTTTATTGAATTGTGATGTCACAATTCAATAGAATGTCCTAAATCACAACAATTGTGATATCACAATTGTTGTATGACATCCCAATGATACTATTCTCTAGTCAGAGTACGATTATGACATTACAGTCGTATTCTTTTCTAGTCATAAAGGTTTTATGACATCACAGTGGTACTATTAGGATATCAGAAACATGTTGTAACAACACAGTGCTACTATTGTGATATCGCTAGGGTATTATGACATCAAAATGGTTCTACGAGGACATCAAAAATCTCATTGTGATATCACACTGATTTTATTGTGACATCGCTGTAGAATTGTGACACTACAATTGAGTGGTTACGTCACAATAGGACTATTGTGACATCACAATTGTATTATGATATCACAATGTATAATTGTCTAGTCATAATAGCATTATGATATCACAATGATAGTACTAGGATGTCACAACGATATTGTGACATCACAGTGCTACAATTTTGAAATCACAAGTTTATTATGACATCACAATTGTTCTACCAGTACGTCACAATCGTATTGTGATATCACAATGATACTAATGTGACATCGATAGACAATTATTATATTACAACTTTTATGACATCACAATGGTTTTATTGTGACATAACAATTGTAAAATGACATCATAATGGTACTATTCTGTAGTCACAATGGCATTATGACATCATAGTGGTACACTAAGGATATCACAAAGACATTGTGACATCACGATGCTACTATTGTGATATTGCAAGAGGATTGTTACATCATATTGGTACTAGTAGGACATCTCAAATGTATTGTGACATCACAATGGTTCGATAGCTACATCACTCTATGACATTACAATTGAATTGTGACATCACAATGGTAGTTTTGTGACATCACAATCGTACTATGACATCACAATGGTACCATTCTCTTGTCACAATGGGATTCTTATATGAGAAAGGTACTAGTGGGATACCACAAAGATATTGTTACATCACCGTGCTACTATTATCACATAGCAAGAGTATTATGATATCTCAATGGTACTAATAGGATATCACAATCATATTGTGACATCACAATTGTTCCATTGTGACATGACCAGAGTATTATGACATAACAATTGAATTGTGACATCACAACTGTATTGTGACATCACAATGTTACTAGTAAGACATCGCAATCCTATTGTCACATCACAATTGTTCGATTGTGACATCACAATTATATTATGACATTGCAATGGTACTATTCTCTATTCAGAGTAGGATTATGACATTACATTAGTACTCTTCTCCAGTCATTAATGGCATTATGGTATCACAATGGTACTATTATATATCAGAAAGACATTGTGACATCACAATGGTACAATTGTGACATAGCAAGGGAATTACAACATCACAATGGTAGTAGAAGGACATCACAATCGTATTGTGTTATCAGTTTTATTATGTCATCAAAATTGTATTGTGACATCAAAACGGTACTAGTAGGACATTACAATCTTATTGTGATTTCTCAGTTGTTCGATTGTGATATCAATAATTAAATTGTGACATCACAGTGAAATGACTGTGACATTACAGTGTTACTATGACCTCACAATGGCACTACAAGACATCACAATGGTACTATGATACCACAATGTTACTACCAAGAGATCACAATGGTACTGTGACGATATCACAATGACATTGTGACATTACAATGGTAGTATGTGACATCACACAGGAATAATGGCATCATAATGGTAGTCACCAAAATGATACCATTGTGACATCACTAGGAAATTATGATATTATACATAAATGATATCACTTTTGTGTTATGAGGTCACAATGGTAGTATTATGACATCACAGTGGTATTGTGACAAGACTATGATAAGTTTGTGATATCACAGTGGTACAATTTTGAGAAGACAATAATATTATTAGGACATCACAATGGTATTATGGTATCACAATTTTATTTTGACATCACAATGGTAGTATTGAAATATCACATTGGTATTTGGATATCTCATTTGCATTATTGTGAGATCACTAAGGCCTTTTTTGATATCACAATGGAATTATGACATTAAAATGGAATTTTGACATCACAATTATATGATATATTCATTATGGACTTAGGACACCATAATGGTAGTATGATATCATAATGGAATAATGACATCATAATTGCATTTGACATCATAATGTCATCATGAAATCTCAATGTAGTTATCCCATCATAATGAAATTAGGACATTATAATGCTATTATCACCTCACAATGGTATTAAGACATTGTAAGGTTAAAATTTCCTTATAATGGTATTATGAGATTCTTCTTTTCTCAAGATATCCTAATGGATTCTATGACACTACATTGGTGTTATGACATCACTATGGAATTATTTTGTCATGATCGTGTTTTGACAGCACAATGGAATTATGACATCAAAATGGTCTTATGACATCTTAATTTTCTCATGATATCCCAACGGTATTATATCATCATTATGGTATTATGTTTTCCTAATTATAGTATGACATTAGAATAGTAAAATATCATCACAATTGAGTTATGACATAATAATGTTTATGTGACATCATAATGGTATTATGGCATTATAATGGAATTAGGACACTATAAAGTTATTGACATCTTTCTGCTCTCATGATAACCTTATGGATTCTTTCATATCACAAGTTATGACATCAAAATTCCATGATTCTTCATGGTATTATGACATCACAACAGAGTTATGACAGCATAATAGAATTATGAATTTACTACAGAATTATGATATCATAAAGGGATTATAACATCACAATGGTATTAAGACACCATAATGGTATTATGACATCACAATGGAATTATCACATTACTGTGGTATTATGTTTTCATAATGATATTAGGACATCATGATGGAATTAGGATATGACATCCCAGTACAGTTAGGACATCCTGATGGATTCTCTGACCTCAAAGTAGAATTCTGACAATATAATGCAATTATGACATCACAATGGTAATATGACATCACAATAGATTATGACATCCTAAATTTATCATTTCTTTATAATGATATTATGACATCTTCATTCACCCATTATAACCATATTGATTCTATGATAACACAAGCATATTGTGAGACCACAGTTGCATTATTTCTTCACAGTATTATAACATCACCTTGGAATTAGTACAGCACACTGGTACATCACAATGGAAAGATGATATCATAATGTTATTATGATATATAAAAAGGATTTAGACATCACAGTATAAGTATAACTTCATAACCAAATAATGACATTATAATCGAATTATGACACCGTAATCGTATTATGACATCTCAATGGTATTATGACATCGTCATGCTATTTTGATATCATAATGAAATTATGACATCATAGAGGTATGACTTTATATTAGAATTATAACATCATAACAGAATAACAACATCACAATGGAATTATGACTTCATAACAGAATTATGAGATCTTAATGGAAGTATGACATTACAATGGAATTTTGACATCACAATGTTACTATTTATTCATTATGGAATTATAACACTATAGTGGTAGTATGATATCATAAGAGAATTACAACATCATAATGGTATTATGACATCCGAGTGGAATTTTGACATCATAATGGAATGTCTTCATAATGGAATTATGAAGTTATCATTTCATTAAAATGATATTATGACATCTTTATTCTTTCATGATAACCTTATGGATTCTATGATTTCAAAGGCTATTATGACTTTATAATTGAATTATTTCTTTGTGGTATTATGACATCATCCAGGAATTAGGACAGCATAATGGGATTATGACATCATAATGGAATAATGACATCACAATGGAATTTTGGCATCAGAAAGGAATTATGACATCATTATGAAATTATGAATTTACAATGGTATTATGATTGCATAAAAGGAATATGACTTCACTATGGAATTATGTTATGACATCATAATGGAATAATGATATCAGAATGGAATTTTGGCATCATAATAGAATATGAATTCATAAAGGGATTATGTCATCACCATGGAATTATGACATCACTATCATATTATGATATCATAATGGTATTATGACATCATGATGGAATTAGGACATGACTTTCTCCTGAGTTGCTAAATACACAGGAACTGGACATTGCACATGTAGATTTTACCTAAGAGTTTTCATCATTTCATAATTATTGTTGTATTGAAAGAGAAGGAGCCTTTTATTGAACTTAAAGTGGAAAATGTTGGTATAATGTTCTTTTGGAACCTTACCCTTGTTCATTCAAATGCTGATTTCTCTCCCCCAACTACCTGAGTTCAAACCCAACATTGCATTGTGATGTTTATTCTAAGTATCACCTGTATCAAGTTTGTGTAAACATGCCACCATTTGTTCTCCAATTTGTTAATTAAAACAACCAGCCACAATGCTTGGCAATGTAGAGGATAGGGTGGACATCCTTGGGAGAAGAGGAAGGAGTAGGAGGGAGAAGGGAGGAGCCAAAGGAGAGGAGGAGGAGAAGTGGCAGGAGCAGAAGCTGGGAGAGAGAGGCTGGAGGAGAGGTCTTGGAAACCATGTGTAGAAATGTACTGGACCTAAGATATCATTAAAGCAAGTATAATGGGTAAAATCTGAATGGTAGGAACTATATGGGCTTGGAGGTTTAGGATGGAGTAACTATTGCCCAGCATTGTGTTCTACGTTAACAAAATAAATCCTAGTCTCTGTGTGGTGATTTTGGTTAAATAGCTGTTTAGGACTAACAGCAGCTTTACTAAAGGATAAACAAATAATAAATATTAATAAAGTGATACACCAAATGTGCTATACAACTGAACAGATTTCTAAAATAATCCAAAAGGCTAATAAATACTTTTAGAAAGTGTTCAAAATTCCTAGTCATAACTCTGGTCTTATGTTTGGTTTGATTGCCTTGGGAAAACAGGCAGTTAAGAAGTGTTAGGAGTAGCCCAAGCTTTCCCCCTTATATTTTTGGTACTATGGGCAGAGTATAAATCTAGTAAAGAGAAGAATAATGTATTGGAGACTTATGTTTGTTAATTAAACACAGAAAGATCAACAAGAGGCATTCAAATGCAGGTTAACTTACCTGAAGTGTGCAATAATCTTGATGGCTGGACAAATGATCCCATTTTATTTTTTTAAATGACTTATATCCCAATGAAGGATCAGAAAATAATATGACTTTAGAGAATTAATTCTTAAATAGGGATATGCACCAAAATTCCTCAGGGACCTTTCTCAAAATGCCTACACCATTACCAAAGCCTTCCTACTGAATACTTTGGTTATGGTCAAGAACATACTTTAATAGTCACACAAGTTATTCTGATGTACATACATATCACTGCACATCAATTCTTAGATTAAGCAATAAACCAAACTTGGTTCTACAATCAACAAGACTTTGTACTCTGAAGCTCCCATACCACATACAAACCTCCTAGGAAGCTCTCAGTCAAGAACTTAGAACCAATCCACCTTCCAACCCCAAGCAATTTAAAATACACACAAGCCATATACTGGCTTTGGGTAAGCAAGTTTTAGAAGATCCAGCTTCTCCACAGAATTCAGAAAAAAATGAGCCACTCCATTGCTTAACCCTCAACTCTCAGTTTTAATGAAGACCCTGCCAGAAAGACTGTTACAACCATGAGCTCAAGATTTAATTCAACTAGTACTTAAAAGAACCAATCTTTTGTACTGTAACATTTAGAGCCTTTTATTCCAAAACCAACATTTTCAAGATTAAAACTTTCTAATTATATTATATACATTTATGAATAATTTCAAATATAATTATCCAGGAATAAAAAATGGTTAGGGCAACCAAAATTTACACTTACCTGCCTCTTCCCTTCCTGACAATCTTTACTTCAAAATAATAAATCCCACAGCCTGCTGGTATCAGATGCTTGGCTTGAACAGATGCTTCAACATTGGGAGTTTTATAACGATCTACATGTGAAACGAGAAAAACAAAGGATAGATGCGATTTTCCAGTGAAAAATCTTAAGCAACTCAAGGAAATAATGCACTCAGATGAAATTTAAGTTCTGTACTCATCATTTCAAGTAACTGAAGAAGTGACAAAACATTTAATATTACAATGAATTGAATGTGCAAAATAGCTGCAGCTAGCCAAAAAACTCTTTGCACTATCTCTTGATTGTATTAAGAGTTCAGAATCTAGCCAGGCATTGGTGGCATAAATATTTAATCCCAGCACTGGGGAGGCAGAGGCAGGCAGATCTCTGTGAGTTAGAGGCCAACCTGGTCTACAGAGTAAGTTCCAGGAAAGCCAGGGCTACACAGAAAACTCTCATCTAAAAAATTTTTTAAAGAAAAAAAGGTCAGAAGCAGAACAAGTAGGTCCCTGGTTAACATGATCAGCCATTTCTTAGAAAAGCCAACAGGATAGAAATTGGAAAGGGAGAAAACAGGGAACAGGACAAGAGCCTACCACAGAGGACCTCTGCCTTTACCCTGCAGGGCATCGAGGCAGATGCTGAGACTCATAGCCAAACTTGGGCAGAATGCAGGGAATCTAATGAAGGAAGGGGGAGAGAGAAAGACCTGGAGAGCACAGGAGCTCCACAAGGAGAGCAACTAACCAAAAAATCTGGGCAAAGGAGTCATTTCTGAGACTGATACTCCAACTAAGGACCAGGCATGGAGATGACCTAGAACCCCTGCACAGATTTAGCCCATGGCAACTCAGTCTCCAAGTGGGTTCCCTAATAATGGGAAGAGGAAATGTCTCTGAACTGAAATCAGTGGCTGGCTCTGGAGTCGCCTTACCAGGCCACAGAGGAAGACATTGCAGCCACTCCTGATGAAACCTGATAGGCTACAGTCAGATGGAAGGGGAGGAGGACCTCTTCTAGAAGTGGACATGGGGAGGGATATGAGAGGAGTTGAAGGAGAGAGAGTGGAATTGGTAGGGGATGAGGGAGGAGGCTACACCTGGGATACAAATGAATAAACTGTAATTAATAAAAAAATTCAGACTCTGAACACAATGAGTATGGGCTGTGGCTGTTAATTTTTTTAAGATGTTTTAAAAAGATTTTTTTCATGTGGGAGTGAATGAATATCTGCATGTATGTATACCACCACTGTGCCTGATGCCTAAAGGTCAGAAGAACATGTTTGTTCTCTTGGAACTGCAGTTATTATAGGCCATTGTGAGGTTGTCTTGTGGGTGCTGGGAACTGAACCCAAATCTTCCACAAGAACTACTGAATCATCTCTCCATTTCATAAACAAGAGAAATTTAAGGCTATAATTTTCAGTTATTCTGGATTGGAAGCACATGAAAAAATGATCTTAATTTTATCAGATCTAAATCTGTATTTAATTGGTAACTTTCATATACATTCTTTTGCAAAACACCACTTTTTAAACTGAGGATATTTGTATGATGGCATACTATTAAATAAACTACATTAATAGGCAAATCTCATCAAGAATTTATAATTCTGTTATTTGATATATTCTTATCAATTGTGAGTAAAGATTAATCCACACTTATTTTGGTTTGGTTGTTTATTTATTTATTTTTTGACAGGGTTTCTCTTTGGAGCCTTGGCTGTCCTGGATTCACTTTGTAGATCCGGCTGGCCTCAAACTCAGAGATCCACTTGCCTCTGCCACCTCCAGTGCTGGGATTACAGGCGTGTGGCACTATTCCTGGCTTGATCCACAATTCTTGAGTCAATAACAGTCTATTGAGAAGTACAGCTCCATATTTTCCTCTTAAAAAATGAGATACCACAATGCTACTGGTAGTATTATAGAGCACCTGATGAGTAAGGCTTTTAACCTTTCTTTGTTTAAAAATTATTTGTGTATTAATTAGTTTTTTTCCACTTTATATCTCAGCTGCAGCCCCCTCCCTTCTTCCCTCCCAATCCTATCCTTCCTCCCATTGACTGTTCTTCCAGAGGACCAGTTTTCCATTCCCATCAACAACATGGCTGCTCACAACTATCTGCAAATCCAATATCTGTCAACATCACACAGATATACATGCAGGCAAAACAACGACGAAAAGGCGAGTATGTATCAGAGGACAACACCCAGGACTCAGTTCTTCCCTTCCACTGTGGGTTCTAAGGACTGAACTCAATTTCTTTGACTTGCAATGAGCCATTTCACAAGTTCACCATGAAAACACTTTTATAAAGGCAAACGCAAGACTCAGCCCTAAGACCACAGATAGCCAATGAAGTCAGCTAGTAAGACAAAACTGGAAGCAGCAAAATGCAGCCTACCCCTCCATATCCCCATAATTTTAACATATGTAGGTAATAGATTCATGATGAGCTGAGAAACAAGAACAAAGTAACTGCACAAATGTGCCAAACAGTCATGTGTATATTTGTGTGTTTGTGGGATGCATATGAGAAGTTCTGTGCATATGTGTGGAGACCAGAGATCACCATAGGTATTGTTCAGAAGGTATCACCAACTTTGTTAAGAAGGAAGAGGGAAGACACTTATAAGCCTGGAGTTCAACAGATGTGCCAATCTCTGTTTTCTCAGGACAGGAATTACATGTTCATGCCATCATCCATGCAGTTGTTTTTTTAAATGTATGCCCTGAGGCTCAAACTTAACACCTCATGCTTGTGTAGTAAGCACTTAACCAGCTAAGCTATCTGTGGCCCCAATCCCTTTATGCACAATAACCACTTACTATGTAGACATTTATTGAATTGTAGTAGCAGTGAAATAGATTTTCAGTAAATTGTATTCAAATAATTAGGTTACATGATCATGCAAAATTCACGCATTAAAAATTAGACAGTCATAGTTGGGCCTACTCCTTGTGAGTTGTTGGTTCCCAAAATAATACATGCTGTTTGCCATTGCTTTTGGTTGCTCACCAGAATGAGATGGTTAAGACCCTACTGACAAACACACTTTAATCATAGTATATAGAGAAAACAAGCAGGAGCTGAGCTAGAAACTTCCTCACTGATAGCTATTGTTCATAGTGCCAAAAGATGCTTTACAGGCGACTAGGGAAGAGCAGTCAACAAAAGTCTTCCTCAACTTTGGACACTGTGTGTTACTATATTACTGACCAGCCAACCAAGTTGTACCTACAGGTAAATTAAGTAGTGCCATGAGCAACCACACTTTGATTGCATTTAAGGTCCACTCACCTCTCATTCTATAGACCTGGCCAAGAGCCCGTGGCTGGGGAGGTACTAATGGGGAATCTACTTCTGTTGTTTTGCCAAATAGACCCTGATGAGCTTGTAAAGTGGTTTCTAAGTATTTATGTTTATGCCCATAGATTAGTGCTGCTGTTAGCTTTGGGCAAAGAAGCTTCTTTCTACAGTGCATGACAGCTAGTAGTCAAGTATGGAGAATAAGTGATCTCTGAATGTTCAACCCGAAATAGAAATCTATACTACCTTCTCCAAGGCTCAGGGAACATTACAGAGGAGATGTAGAGACAATGTTGAGAGCTAGAGGAAGGAGTGGAGTACTGTGGAATGCTGTCTTCCAAGCATGGCAGAGCAAATGCACTCTTGAACTCTCAGCATATAGGATTATCTGCACAAACTTAGGTCTGTCAACATTGTGCTTCATGTAAAGGATCTACAAGTAAGTAGTAAATGGTTATAAGGTGAGGGAGAGACATTTTCTTCAGTGATGTAGGCACTGATAAGATGTTCTTCCTCCTGTATCAATCATCACCTATGATATGTAAGCAACCCAAATGAAACTCAATGGGTTAAACACACACACATACACACACATGGGGAGAAGATAAAAGAAAGAGATGAGTTGGAAAAGAAAGGGAATTAGTGGGAATAAGACAGGAAAAAAGAAAATATTGACTGGACATTTTAATTGGAATTTTAAATCAATTATTTTATTTTTGTTTTTTTTTAATAATAAACAGTAAATTTTGGCAGTAACCAAAACTTCTTTTAATTCACCAAAATTTTTATCGTAACAACCAAAAATAAAGTTTCTGGTACTAACCACAACTTCTAGGAGTGATCTCAAGATATAAATAAGACACAATATCTAACATATCTAGTGCTATAGGGAAAGCCCCATTTTAAGTGAACTGTATTCAGTAAATCCTTTAAAATTCAAAACAACCCAATGATTAAAAGTACTATGTAGTCTCATTTCATAACTGAGGAAAAAGTGAAATAAACCATGTCCATTTTAGAAACCTATTGATTGAGATTTCCAAACCAGCATAAGTGCTGCAAATTAAATTCAAGAAGCCGGCTCCAGCAAGAGTTATGACCCCACATGAAAAATTTAGGGACATTGAGAATTCTGGGAGTCATGCCATATCTATCCTCATCTATCTTTATCTGATTTAAGGCAGAAGATAAAGAGTATGAATGCCATAAGGTGCCCAACTTCTAAACGTGCTATGTGGTCTTGCATGGAATTTTCTCATTCAACATTTGTAACATAGGTTATATACCATCATTTTTAAAAGTCAAACTTTTACGGAGATGGTATAATTTGTTCCAAATTAGTAGACCCAGGCTAAATCCATTCAAATTAAAATCCTATACATGTTTTCAGTACACAAAATATCCAAAAGTTCTTCACAATCTTAACTCTATTAAGAGCCTTTGTTTATTATGCTCTTGTAAAACATTTTAGAAAAGTTCTGTAAATGTGAAAATATAAATGAGTGGATTCATTATTAAATTTAAAAATCACAGAGGGGATGGAGGTGTAGCTTAGTGGTAGAGCATTGCCTAAAACATACAATGCTCTAGGCCAGTTCAACCTTTACAAAAATATGACACTTTAATATTGTTCCTCAGGTTGTGGTGACACCCCAATCATGGGCTTTTCACTCTCACTTTAAGCACTCCTTCCTAGACCCACAGTCTATATTTTGGCAACTACCTGCAACAGTTCCACCTCAGAAATGCTGAATCCTAACCAAGCCTGTCATACAACAGAATATATTCCTTAAATATGACTTAGCTCACTTGAATTTAAATATGGGAATGGTGCTAGCAGAATCAAGATGTCACTTGGTCTATAACACAGCTTTTCTCAATACTCTGACAAATGTTAAAAGCTTAGCAATATGTAAAGCCCTGATACAGAAAGATTTGATATTTTAACAGAAGTATCTCCCTAAAGTGCACAGAATGCCACTATGTTAAGCCATCAGGGCAACAAGGCAAGGGACACAGGTTAGAGGTATCAAGAAAGTTTCCTATATGAGGAAAGATTCACCCATTCACTTCCATCACATATGTCCAGCAGTATGGGAAGTTAACAGAATCAGAATTGGCATTAGAAAATTAGCCCACAAAATCCATAGGACATGACTTTTACCAACTAGAGTTCAAAATGTAGTTTGCTTTGCCTTTACTTAGGCATAATTAATTCCATAATTTATTCAAAAGTTTCTCCCCTTCCCTGAGGATATTTCAAATATGTTATGCAATAAAGATTATTTTATCAAGTTGGGTAGAGTGGTTTACATCCACAATTTCAGCACTTGGGAGTTAGAAGCAGAAAATTAGGAATTCAAAGTTGCTTTCAGCTACACAGAGTGACTTCAAGGATAGCCTGAGCTACATGTGGCTCTATCACAGTGGTTTTCAATCTTCCTAATTCTGAGACCCTTTAAAAGAGTTCGTCATGTTGTGGTGAACCCCAACCATAAAATTATTTCATTTCTGTTTTGTAACCGTATTTTTGTTATATTTATGAATCATAATGTAAATATACAGGTTATCTAATATGTGACTCCTGAGAAAGATTCATTTGACCCCCAAAGGGGTTGTGACTCACAGTTTGAGAGCTGCTGACCCATCAAAAAGTACAAAGGAGAAAGGTGAGTGGAGAGCACAAAGAAAATGAGAAAGGGTGGAAAGTGCCTAGATTATTTTGTCAAGCTGGGCCTGGTAGTGTTGACCTGTCACCAAGCTACTTAGTGTCCTGAAGGAGGCAGCTTGCAAAATCAATGACTACATGGGCAACTTATATAGGCCTTGTTTCAAAAAATTAAAACAGGCTAGGAATATAGCACAGCAGCAAGCCATTTAGCCAGAATGCATTGAAACGCTACTTAAAAAATAAAAACCACATTCTGCATTCTACCCTGGGGTTTTTGCATGTCTCCTAAATGAATTTTAAAATTTGTGTTCGTTACAGTTCTCAGTATTAAAAAATTCTATGGTTTGCCTAAGACACAATGCCATATCCACAACTACAGTATCACAAGCACACAAGATATTTTTACTGTCTGAGAATACCCTCTATACTTAGTCTATTTGATCCCATTCCTTGGACAACCACACTTTTTCACTGCATCTACTCTTTTACCCTTTCTACTTAGTCCTTTTAGACAGGTTGCCTTCACTTAGGAATACGGAATTCAAATTCGACATGTCTGCATGACCTGATGGCTCACTTCATTAGTCATTGATCATATCCCATTACTTCAAACTTCTTGGGTCTATTGATCCCATCTGTCACTACTTACTGAAAGATATCTTGGTTGCTACCACTATAAAGATTATCAGTATATTTGGTGCAAACATTGACCAGCAGAGAAGATTTAGGTATTCAGATGAGTTAGGTAAATATTTGGGTATACTGCCAATGGGAAGTAGGATAAACATATAGTTTGCTGTGTTAGTACAGCCAACCATCTCCAGGGTGGCTATATCATTGTGCATCCCCACTAACAATAATTTGAGGTTTTGTTGTTAGATAGCCACACCAACACCTGGCAAACTCTCAGGTTATGGTTAAAATTTAGCCATTCTAACATGTGTATTTCCTGTTTGGGATTTTGGGTTTCTTTTGTTTTTAAAGACGCTTTTCATTTTAATTAAGTAGGTGTCAAGAACACACCTTTAAGAAGAATCTAAGGCTGCGAGTCAGACATGTGCAATGCTAGCACAAAAACCAGTGGTGACTGACCTAAGCTTGCATATCTTTAGAACTGTGACAGCTGTGTTGTTACAAAGTTCCACACGCCTAAGAAATTACCCCAGCCTCACCCTCCCAGGTTCCTGTTATTTCTAATGCACAGTTGTATGGAAAACAAGGTTTGCTCCACAATACATTTGTGGCATTGCAGCAGAAATGCCTATTGTCTTCTTATAGAACACACTATCTGAAGACTTCACTTTTACAGTTTATCTAATTCTCTGAATCTCTCCTTCGGATTTTTTTTTCTTCTTCCAGAACAAGCTTACCCGAGAATCTCTTAAAAGGCCTCAAATGCCCTTCATTTCCTTCATAAGCCCATCCTTCCACCACCCTTACCAGAAAAGCCATGGCCATGGCCTTTCATCAGTATCACAGTCCACTTTCCCTGATACTACCCTAGCAATCAATGTGGTAAAAGATCACAGCCACAAATTCATCACCTGGTCTTTGTCACTGCCACCTACATTATTTTCAGAAATCTTCAGTCAACCTGTTTCAGTTATTCTAAAAGGATCATCCACTTCGTCTTCATTCATGTTAAGCTATTTAAGCTTGGTGAGTTTATTTTGTGAACAAAATGAGAGGACATTAGATGTAGTCAAAGTCAGCTCTCCACTCTTCTATTCCAATGTGATACATGTCCACACCAGCCTGACTCCCATGGTCTATTTCTCCTCTCCAGGACCTACTACTTCTGTTCTACAAAGACTGCTTCTGGTCTTTACCTCATCAGCCCTCAAACTAAGTATCTTTAGCAATTTCTTCTTTAATTTAACCTCATCCTTTGAGAACACAATCTCCCCACAATTTACTCACTTTTATCACAAAGTACTGTGCCTCCGTGTGATAAACCATTGTCCCTGTCAGTATTTTATTAAGGTTGGTATTGAGTAACAATTTTACCTTGACCTAAAATCATAGTCTCATACCAATTTAAACATCACTTTAGTTTTACTTACAAACTGAATGAAGACTGATGCAGAACTAATACAACTGCTGTCACATTAATTTCAAAATTCTTGATTACATGGGATTCCCATCTACCATGATGATATCATAATGTGGCCCTCAGCTAAAATGTAACCAAATATTGGCCATTAAAAACAAAGATGTTATTCCCTTAACCTTCTAAAGATAATCTTTCTATGTCCTCAAGCATGCCCTCTCTGCCACATCCTCTTTACAAGGACCTCTACTTATTCTTTCAACTCCTGACAGCTGGGTTTTATTTCCATCATGAAATACAGACTGCTATCCCAAGGGCTACAATGGTCTTATACCAAAACCAGTGATCAATTTTCCAGGTCTATCGATTACACACTACCCTATCCACTCTATACTGGATCTCTTCTTCATTTCTAATTTCCATAGCTCAGGTCCCATGACACTACTCTACTTTCCACCTAGATACCTCAAAACAGTTTCTTCTTGGGCCTCCATCTACCTGTTACTGATGCATTAATGTTTTGCCTCTGCCATAGCTCTCTCCCTCCATACAGGTAAACACTGTCAGTTCAACTACCTCCTCAAGGTAAGTCCTAAAACAGTGCTAACGGTAATCCCTCTTCCCAGGCTTCAGATGACTTACAAACCCTTCCCAGGAGGAAGGTCCTCACATTGTCCCTAATGAAGACAGCAGGGCTCAGACTGTATGGTACAATACTCTGCATTTTATTACTACTCCCAACCGAATCAAAGCCAACACATGTGTTATGGTTTTACTTGTGAACTGTCCTTCACAAGCACATGTTTGAAATTTGTTCCTCGCTGTGAGATCAATCAGAGAAGTATGTTAGAACCTGTAAGTGGTGGTATCCATTGAGTTGCAATAAGTGAGTGGTTGAGGGTGGATCAGAGGTGTCATTTCCTGATCCATAGGATAAAGGAAGTAACCTCAGAGTCCTGTTGCCTCCAAGAACCCCAACATGCCTTCCCCACTATGGAGGACTGTGTAACCCTCAAAAGGATGAACAGAAATAAACCAATCCTCCCCCATGTTGTTTCCGCAACTCATTTTCTCACACTGTTGAGAAAAGTAACTAATCCAACATGTTATCACCCTGTGTGAAGATTACTAACTCATATAATAACACCCGTGAAAATCTCTAGACAATAAACTGTGCAGTAGCTCTGCAGGCATCATTCTTCCTCAGTGCTTCAAATCAGAAGGAAAGATAAGCCAGTCATGGAGGAAAGATCCAAAATCTGCAACTGTAGCTGAGTCTCAGCTACAGAATTGGTACAGCTTTGTGAATTTCCATGGCTGAGATCACTTAAAGACCCTTGATTGCAGAACTTACTCTGGTCCTTCTGTGAGGCTTCTTTTTTTTTTATCATCTTCTAATTTCCATGAAAATCTCATACTAAGATTCCATTTTCTAGGGCCTGGCATGGTGGCACACACCCTTAATCCCACCATTCAGAAAGCTGAGAGGTAGATGGATCTCTGAGTTCAAAGCCAGCCTCGTCTATATAGTAACTTCCAGGCCAGCCAAGGCTACATTGTGAGATTCTGTTTCAGAAACAAACAAAAGATTCTCATTTTCAATTATCCTCAAGGATATTATAAATGCAGTGCTAACATCTTCTACACCAATTTGATTGAGGTTTACTTTAAGAAATCAATAGAGTGGGAAGACGATTAAGATTGCAGCACCAGCAGAAAAGGGCTTCTGAGGAGCAGGACAATATTTCCTGTACAGCAACCAAGAGACTGACCTCTGGGCCCTAAAACAACAGTGATCGTTTTTCCCAGGTGAGAGGAAAACCCCACGGTGTGGGAATCAGTCAGGACCACTCTCAGGACACCCAGCCAGAACCTGGAAGAGATACCGGGTCGCACAAGCACTAGGTCCCCAGACCTGAGCCACACACCCGTGTCCTGATTACATTCCCAGGCTGATTGCTGGGAACAAAAACACCACACACCTGGAGTCCCTGTTGCGAGAGAATCCACAGGGAACAAAGGAAACTGTACTGACTTAAATCACCCAGTCCTTCCCTGGAAAAAGTCTCACAGACCAGAGGGTCTGAGCCGCCATCACTGAGCTGTGCTCCAGACATAGGCACAGTTTCTGCCCACCAGCTATCTGGCACAGACTGAGCTGTGCGCCAGAGGGCAAAAAAGAGACTGGGAGTCCTGGTCCCAAGAGAATCCACAGGGAAGGAAGGAAACTGTACTGACTTAAATCATCCAGTCCTTCCCTGGAAAAAGTCCCACAGACCAGCGGCACAGGGCCGCAATCATTGAATTGGGCTCCAGCAGCAGGCAAAAACAGTTGCTGCATGCCAGCTCTCCAAATATGTGCCCCAGGGCAACAGAGACTGGGAGTCACTTTCAGGAGAAATCCTCACAGGCAACTAAGCAAAGAGGACAGACTTAGGCAACCCAGTATGTCCCTGGAATAGGTGCCAAAGATTGGCCCAACCCAGGGACCTGCTGTGCACCAGATAGCCTGCTCTTACCAGGAAAGCGGTACCCACCCACCACAGACTACCACTTGGGACAGGGACACAGAGCCACAACCTCAGACCTACAAAAGCCAGGAATCCCCAAGATCAACCCCCAGATAAGACTCCAATGGGCAACTATTTACCCCTAACAAAACTGACCAAACCAAGGGACACAGGTCACAGCAGCAGATCATTAAATTTACAGCAAAAACCCAGAAGCAGGGCAGCTGTCTTCAGGACTTCCCTGGGTGAGAGGAGAACCCTCTCGCCTAACAAAGACCACAGTTACCACTCAGGTTTCTATCCCTGAGGGGAGCAGCGGAAACTCCTGAAAAAGGCCAGCCAGCCATTGACAATACACAAAAAGCAGAGAAGACTTCCCTCAAGAAAAACCAGCTTTCTTCCAAGGGGATTCTCTCCACCACAAGATGCTCAGGAAACACCAGAAACTAACCCCAAACAACTAAGATAGCCCAATGGAAAGATGTCAGCATAAAAGCTCAGCCAACAAAAGGCAGAGTAATATGGCACCTCCAGAACCCAGTTATCCAGGGGCAAGTAGCCCTGGACACCCCAGCATAATTGAAATCCAAGAAGATGACCTAACAACTATGCTCATGAAAATGGTAACAGAGGAAAGAAATAAAATACGTAAAAACCTAGAGGAAATAAACTCAAACAGAATACGGCCATCCATAAAGAAATAGAGGAAGTTACAGCCAAACAGTTTCTGGTCTTTAAAAAGGAAATGCTTAAATCACTGAATGAAAGAAAAGAAAGATAGGTTTGTTCAAATAAACAGCTGAAAGAATTGATGGAAAAACAGGAAAATACAGTCAGACAGGTGAAGGAAATCAACAAAATGGCTCAAGAATTGAAGATAGAATTGGAAAAATTAAAGAGAACACAAATGGAGGAAATTGCAGAGAGAAAAAACTTAGGGAAGAAAACAGGAACTACAGAGGTTAGCATAACCAATACACTATAAGAGATGGAAGAAAGAATCTCAGGTGTGGAAGATACAGTGGAAGAAAGAGATGTATCTGCCAAAGAAAATGGTAAATCTAAAAAAATCCTGACACAGACCTTCCAAGAAATTCAAGACAACATAAAAAGACAAAACCTAAGAATAATAGGAATAGAGGAAAAACAAGATTCCCTGCTCCAAGGCCCAGAAAATATCTTCAACAAAATCATTGAAGAAAATTTCCCCAACTTAAAGGAGAGGCCAATAAAAATTCAAGAGGCCTACAGAACACCCAAAAAATTAGACGAGAAAAGAAAATCCTCCTGCCACATAATAATCAAAACAGTAAGTATACAGAACAAAGAAAAAAATACTAAGAGATAAAGGGAAAAAGGCCAAGTAACATATAATGGCAAACCCATTAGAATCACACCTGACTTTTCAACAAAAACTATGAAAGCCAGAAGGGCCTGGACGGATATCATGCAGACCCTAAGAGAACACAGCTGTCAGCCCAGGCTATTATACCTAGCAAAACTCTCAGTCCTCACAGACGGAGAAAACAAGATATTCAATGACAAAAACAAATTTCAACAATACCTACACACAAATCCAGTGTTACAGAAGACACTAGAAGGGAAAATAAAACCCAAGAAAACTAGCTACGTTCAAGAAAACACAGGAAATAATTAACCTCACTACAGTAAAACAAAAAGCAAGCAAGGACAAAACCTCAAAATCAAAGGCTCTAACAGCCACTGGTCATTAATCTCTCTCGACATCAGTGGACTCAACTCTCCAATAAAAAGACACAGACTAACAGAATGGATGCGTAAACAAAACCCAGCAATCTGTTGCATACAAGAAACAAACCTAAGTCACAAAGATAGACATTACCTGAGGGTAAAGGGTTGGAAGATGGCTTTCCAAGCAAATGGACCCAAGAAGCAAGCAGGAGTAACCATTCTAATATCTGATAAAATAGACTTTCAACAAAAATTAATAAAAAGAGATGGGGAAGGACACTTCATACTCATCAAGGGAAAATTCCACCAGGAAGACATCACAATCCTGAACATCTATGCCCAAAATACAAGGGCACCCACATTTGTTAAAGAAACATTGATCAAATTTAAACCACGAATAGATCCCCACACATTAATAGTGGGAGACTTCAACACCCCACTCTTAACAAATGACAGGTCAACAATACAGAAATTAAACAAACAATGTCTCTGACAGAGGTCATGAATCAAATGGACCTAACAGACATTTCTAGAATGCTACACCCAAACACAAAAGAATTTACCTTCTTCTCAGCACCTCATGGAACCTTCTCCAAAATATACCACATAGTTGGTCACAAAGCAAGCCTCAAGAGATATAAGAAGATTGAAATAATTCCTTGTATCCTGTCTGATCACCATGGTATGAAGGTGGACCTCAACAGCAACAGAAATAGCAAAAAGCCTACAAATGCATGGAAACTGAACAACTTGCTACTAAATGACAGTTGGGTCAGGGAAGAAATAAAGAAAGAAATTAAAGTCTTCCTAGAACTCATTGAAAATGCAGACACAACATACCGAAACTTGTGGGACACAATGAAGGCAGTGCTAAGAGGAAAGTTCATAGCACTAAGTGCCTTCAAGAAGAAGTTTGAGACAGCGCATTCAAGACACTTAATGGCTAACTTAAAAACCCTACAAAAAGAAGAACCAGACACACCAAAAAGGAGTAGATGGCTGGAAATAAACTCAGGGCTGAAATCAATCAATTAGAAACAAATAAAACTATTCAAAGAATCAATGAAACCAAGAACTGGTTCTTTGAGAAAATCAAGAAGATAGACAAACACTTAGCCAAGCTAAATAAAAGGCAGAGAGACACCAATCAAACCAACAAAATCAGAAATGAAAAGGGGGACATAACCACAGACATTGAGGAAATCCAAACAATCATTAGGACTTACTTCAAAATTCTATATGCCACAAAATTTGAAAATCTAAATGAAATGGACAATTTTGTTCATCGATTTTACTTACAAAAGCTGAATTTGGACCAGGTAATAAATTAAATAGTCCTATATCCCCCAAGGAAATAGAAGCAGTCATCTAAAGTCTCCCATCCAAAAAAAGCCCAGAACCAGAAGGCTTCAGCGCAGAATTCTACCAGACCTTCAAAGAAGAGCTAACTCCAATTCTCTTCAAACTATTCCACAAAATAGAAACAGAAGGAACAATACCAAACTCATTCTATGAAGCCACAGTCACTTTGGTACCTAAACCTCCCAAAGACCCAACAAAGAGAGAATTTCAGGTCAATCTCCCTTATGAACATTGATGCAAAAATACTCAACAAATACTTGCAAACCGAATACAAGAACACAACAAAGATATCATCCACTATGACTAAGTAGGCTTCATCCCAGGCATGCAGGGGTGATTCAATATACGGAAATCCAACAATGTGATCCACCATATTAAAAAATTGAAAGAAAAAAAACACATAATAATCTCTCTAGATGCTGAAAAAACATTTGACAAAATCCAACATCCATTTATGTTTAAAGTATTGGAGAGATCAGGGATATAAGGCACATATCTAAAGGTGAGATATAGCAAACCTATAGCCAACATCAAACTGAATGGAGAGAAACTTAAAGCAATCCCTCTGAAATCAGGGACAAGACAAAGCTGCCTACTCTCTCCATATCTCTTAAACATAGTTCTGGAAGTCCTTGCTAGAGCAATAAGACAGTTGAAGGAGATCAAGGGGATACAAATTGGAAATGAAGAAGTCAAACTATTTGTAGATGATATGATAGTAGACGTGTGATCCCAAAAACTCTACCAGGGAACTCCTACAGCTGATAAACTTCAGCAAAGTGGCCTGATACAGAATTAACTACCTAGCTTAAATTTTCCAAGAAACAGCAGTGGTTCTCAACTGTAGGTTGTGGTCCATTGGGAGCGGGGTCAAATGACTCTTTCACAGCAGTTGCCTAAGAACATCAGAAAACAGATGCTTACACTGCAATTCATAACAGTAGTAAAATTACAGTTATGAAGTAGCAACAAGAATAATTTTATGGTTGGAGTCATAACATGAGGTCACAGCATTAGGAAGTATGAGGGCCAGCCTGAGTTAGAGGCTCCTATCTTCCACAATATCATTCTAAATTTTCCCCCACTACTTCATTTTATTTTCTTTGAACTTTGTGTAGTCAAAGACGGTATTTTAATCCTCTTTAAGCCCAAAAACTGGCACCAAGTAAACATGGAGTTTACATGAAACAATGAATGAGTTGAGTAGACAAGGCATACGAAATTAACAGAATTTTCTGCCCAATAGCTAGCTAGTTTTTTTTTTCTGAAATAATTATTAAGTTCCATCAAAGCAAATTTATCAAAATTCTAGCAAAGACATCCAGGGAAAACTCAGTTCACTTCTAATTAACTTGATTTTTTGTTTTCATACAATATCTTAGTATGAAAGACAGGCTGACAAAATAAACCTCTGTGTCTTCAACCTCCCACACATCCTGAACTTACAGGTACTTACCCCCATGCCCATTATAAATTTCTTGCTTTTAAAGATCTCTTAAATTACCCTTATATAGTGTGTATGTGTGTGTGTGTGTGTGTGTAAGTGTGTGCACAGTAAATGAGTTATCTTCCTCAATCACTTTTTAGTCTTGTTTTATGGTCTCTCACTGAACCTGGGACTGGCTGTTCTCTGGATGAAAAGTCCCTAAGACATACCTGTGCACATGTGGCCAACAAATTCCCCCCCCCACACACACACACCAAGAGTTTCTGGCACACATTGACACAAACTGCTTTCATGTGAGTGGTGGTGATCTGAACTCTGGTCCTCATGCTTGTAGAGAAAACAATTTACCCACTAAGACACTTTCTTAGCACCCCTATAATCCTCCTTTCTCTTTGAAAGCAAACATTTCTTAAGATATTTGATCACATTTAACAAATATATTTTTAAGTCAGTGAGATGGCTCAGTAAATTGGAGTATCACAATGACCTAAACTCCAGGCCACCGGACCTACAAGATGGAAAGAGGATCAGCATTTGAATTTGTCCTCTGACCTCCACATGTACCTGCCCATAACACACAATAGCACACAAGCCTGCATGTACATTCATTATTACATTAAAAATATAATAAGGAAAAACAGTACAACATTTTCCGGGAATTATATTTGGTAAGGGTTAAAGACTAGTAACTGCTGCGACTTGGGGAGATTGCTCTGCAAAACACAACTTGAAGCTCTCCCAGGACCTGAGTTTGGTTCTTGGCACAGACACCAGGTGGGTCACAATTGCTAGGAACTCCAGGTCCAGGGGATCCAATGCCCTCTTCTGGACACCAGGGCACACGCACTCAGGCATGCATACCAGACACCCACACATAAAAAGAATAAAGATGCTACAATTGAAAGGTGCACTTCACTGTTTCATCAATTCTTCAGGCTCCCCAGTTCCAATTCTCTGTCATCTGTCCTAAGCGCTGCAAGGCAGGACTACCAAAGTGTCCCAAATTTTCCGAAGCATTACTGAATTTCAGTTACCTTTTCCCCTAATGAGAAATATCTTTGATGACAACACTCTTTCACTAAACTGAAAATAAATCAACACAAATGAAATGAGTTATTACAAATAAAGCAGAGATCACAAAATTTGGAGACAGAAAAATTAGTTTTCTTTTTAAATTTTTAAAATTTATTTATGCATGGAAGTGTTTTGCCTGCATGCATGTACGTGTTCCTGGTGGCCAAAGAGATCAAAAGAGGGCATCAGATTCCTTGGAACTATAGTTATGGATAGTTTAACCACCATATAGGTGCTAGAAATTAAACCCATGTCCTCTACAAGCTCAATAAGTGCCCTTACAGCTGAACCATCTCTTTAACCCCACAAAATGGTCAGTCCAGTCTGACTTACACAAGACTGTGAAAATCAAACCTTCAGGTGCTCCCACTTGCCAAATCTACTTGTGTCAGATCTGTTTGTGTCTCTTTAAAGAGTCCTGATAGTGTGTGTGTGCATGCTTGCACTTGAAAAAGAGAGAGAGTGGATCTGTAATTGAAGCATGTATGCTAACTGAACTCAATGTCATATTTATTAAATGATTCTTTAATACTCATCAAAAATAAAATAAAATTATTATAATCAATTCTAAACCTGTCACTTTAGAAATTAATCAAATGACAACTTCTTTTTTTAAAATAAGAGGGCCAGTCTTGAGTGTTTCAATAATAGCTTGTTACCTAAAATGCCTCAAAATTTTATCATAAGACCAGCAAGGTGGTTCAATGGGTAAGGACACCTACCAACAACAGTCTGATGACCTGAATTAAATCCCTAGAATTCACATGGAGGAAAGAGGGAATCCACTCCCACAAGTTGTCATCTGAGCTCCACAACTGTACCATATCAAACTGATAGGAGCAAACACTCACACACAAGTACACAGTTGAAAGAAAAAAAAAGAACATACACTATTTCATATACACCATAATTCTCCTGCAATTCAACCCATTTTTATCTAGGTATCTGTCATTTTTAACATGGTACCTTCCCATCTCTGAAGATACTGCTTCCAATTCCAATACAAAATTGGATCAGCATTTCCAATTTAGAATAAGATTTTAAACACAGAATGTGTGCAGACTAAAATCAAGACCATCATTTTTGGAAAACACTTTTGACCAATCTTTTACAATTTTGTAATACAGAAAAATGCAGAGTAATATTTCATAGTAAAAAAGCAATGCAGCACAAGGATACGTCACATAAATCATCTACTCTTGTTTGTGAATTTAATGTTTTATTAATCTACAACAATTCCTCTTTGCTCTTGAGTTAAAGTTGTCCAGTGCATTTGGTGTCCCTCAAAAGACAAACAAACAAATAACCAAAAAAAAAAAAAAAAAAAAGGTAATACCAGAAAAGACACAGACTTTAAAATTAAAATAGTAAGACTCCATGAAGGTTTAAAAGACAGACACTGTCTTTGTAACATGGGGAAATGAGAGACAAAGGAGATAAAAACTGGAGAAAAGGATGACAACAAATCAGTTCTTCCAAAACTAATGGTCCATATTTATGAAACAACAGTGTTCCAGAAAGTGAATATCAGTGTTACACAACAGAAAATAAGAAAATGGCCACAAGAAAACTGTGACATTCAAACCCAAACCATGTAAGCATGCATTTGTCTCTGGCCTAGATGATTAATTTTACATAAAAGTAAATACAACCAATCAAGGAATGTTACAATACCAAATTAGCCACAATCGTGAGAGTTATGATACCACAAAAATTTTCTTACTGACCATCCAGATCAACTCCCACAGCACTCAGAAGACACTGAGGCCCTGTCTCCTAACAGAGCTAGTACCACCAGTGACTGCTGGGATTCAGGAAAGCTGGGATTCTTTGCTCACTAACCTCCCCTACACAGTCTCTGCCTTTAGATGCTTTTTATTTACCATAAACCACAAATGTAAAATGAAGTTCTGTCAAATCTAACAAAAGCATTCTGGCAGCCAAAACAGAAGTAAACATAGCATAGCACTTACTGTTGACACCAATTTAAAAACAAAATTAAGTAATAATCCACAAGGAAATCAACAAAATATCCTAACTAAAAGGAAAAAAAAAAAAAACTTTGGTATTTTGAAATTTTCAACCACTTAGATAAAGTGGGTCCCTACTCGTTTTGTACTGCTACACAATCTTGGGCATAATTTGGGACAAATAACTCACTGATTAGGCTCTTCCTCCTGTGTCTGTAGGCTCTCGCTTAATTAGAAACTGTACCTCGGAATACTGTCTCGCACCACCACTGCATAAGAGGAGATAACCTGACCCTCTCTACCTGGAGAACAATGCAACCCAACTCTGGCCAATAGATTTATCTCAGGGAAATAGGAAGGAGTGATGTGTCCCATCATCCTGGATTCCCTCAAAGCATTTCCCTCCGGGCCTAAGAAGCCCAGGTCCTTCCCTAGCCCAGAGCCTCACCCAGCATTGTCTGATCTCTAAGTGAGACCTGGAATCCTGTACCTCTGTAGTGCACCCTCAAGTTGTTTTGTGAGAGGTCGATGTAGTTGAACTTGTCCTTCAGGCTCCTGGACCTGAACCGTCCCCAGCCTGGTAGAAGCTCTTCAAACGCTCTGTGGCTCCTGTTCAGAAAGAGGCCGCCACACTACTCGAAGTCTCCAGGGCCGTGACCTGAACACCTGCAACTGATCCCGGAATGCCTGCGGCCCAGCCAGGGACATGGCCAGGCCAGGTGGAGCGCTGGCGGGGTTGGCCGCTGAGGCGGTGGCCTGGGGCGGCATGGGTGTCGGCGGGTGGGACAGCATGGAGTCCAACGCAGTCCCTAAGCCTCCCTGGGCATCTCCGGAGCCAGAGGCCCCATTGTCGGCTGGTGGCAGAGGCTGCTCAGACATCCCTGCAGCGACTCAGAGACCTGCTCCTCCACTAGTCACCGCTTCCTCCTGTGCTTCCCTGGTCGCTGTCACTGTGACGCCCAGAGGCGCTGTCACTGTGACGCCTAGTCTGCGCGCCCCGGAAGTCGGAGCGCAGCGGTGGAGGAGACCCGCTGTGGGTGGGCCGGGGGATGACCTGGAGTGGTGGGACAGCAAGGGGCGCTGGCAGGCGGGCCTGGGTGAGGTGGGGAAAAGAAGCAGAGAGCCTGCGAGGGGCGCTGCTCTCCCGTCTGTTTCTGGTGGGCAGGCAGGCTGTGGAGAGGCTGCGCGGGGGTGGCGCCAACTGAGGGGGTGGTGCAAGGTGCACCTGCCAGCTGGCTGTTAGGCAGCCTCTCAGGTGCAGGCTCAGCCCTGCTTCTCTCCTTAAGCCATTCCCTCATACTCAGCGAGCCTGATTTGCATCCAGGGAGAGCAACTGAGCCCTGCTGGGCCACAGGGAGCTCAGCCAGGGATTTCCTCGTGGGTCCATAAAGTGCAAGAGTAAACCTTTTCTGAAGAAGTCTCTTTCTTAAAACAGTTACTATTTCGTTATTTAATTAATGAATTAGGAGTTCCTGAGAACTTCATGGGGTAAAAGGAGCCACTTTAGGAATAGCAACCAAGACAGGCAGATGGTCAAACGTCAAGAACGGGAAATGCTTGTGCATTTAGGAAGGGCTTCTGGAGATGTCTAAACGTTTTATGAACGCATTAATTCTCATCATAGCTCTCTTTGTTAAGTAGCAAAAAATTATGCCCTTTTTTTAAAACATGGGAATTTTTACTTGCTGCATAGCAAACACCCCCAAACTCCGTAACATAAGATTTATTATTAAACATAACTGTGGAGCAGGTTTCTTCTAACATGGTAACTGTTGTATTGCTAGGAAAAAAAAAAAAATGACTAAGGTGATGTATAAAAGAACGCATTTACTTAGAGGCTTACTCACAGTTTTAAAAAGTTAGTCCATGATCACCAGGACAGGAAGCATGACAGCAGACAGTTAGGCTTTGTGATGGAGAAGTAGCAGAGAGCTCACAAATTGATATGAAAGTTGCAGGCAGAGAGCCAGAGAGCTAGAGAGCAAAAGAGAGAAAGAAAAATAAAGACAGAGATTGGGGCTGGTGTGAGTTTTTGACATCTCAAAGCCCAACACCAGATCTATTCTTCCTCCAATACTGAACGTCCTAATCCTTTTCAAACAATCCCACTAACTGGAGACCAGTTAAGTATTCAAAGATAGGAGCCTATGGGAGCCATTCTCATTCAAAGCACCACATCTTCCCTGTGTATTCTGCTTGAATGACCTTATCTCAGATATTCAAAGTGTGTTGTCTGTGGCTGTGAGTCACCTTACCACTTGACTTAGGAAGGATCTGATGACAAGCTCACAGATATGGTCACTGGCAGGATTCCTTTCCCCAGGAATAATAAGGACAACACATCATTACTAGCTATTGGCCAGAAGTGGCCCTCAGAGTGGACCTCTTCAAAATGGCAGTAGATTTTACCAAATTGTGCAAATAAGAAGACAACAGCACCAGAACAAAACCCAGGATGAGGTGACACATTGTCACTTTTGCCATAATTTCTATTAAAAGTAAACTGCTAATCCAGCTCACTTTCATGCAGAGAGATTTTGACAACACCATGTACAATAGAATTTGACATCTGTGAAAAGCTCTGGTTCCTTTGACTCCAGGAGACTGTCCTTACTCCAACCTTATCACATCAAGTTTCTAAACAAGGGGCTGACAAACACCTTCTGCTATAACCTATGTAATTAGTATGTTAGGTCATGTGGGCCATATGTATCCATTGAAACTACTCATCTTCACCATTGTGGATGAAGTTAGTCACTGAAAATATGTAAACAAATGGATGTGATTTTATGTCAATAATACATTTTTTTTCTAAAAATATACAATAAGCTGGACACTACAAGATGTGGGTAGTGATACCTAGATAAGACCAAACCAATAGGAGTACATTCCAAGATGTCAAGAAGTTCAGTTGTTACCCACAATATATATGGCACCCCTACCCTGGATGACCTTGTACCACACCTAAACAGGTTTGGGATACTTCTGGAGCTAGCCTGTGACAAATAAAAATAAATGCCCATAGGTATCCCAGGGTAGTGGACTCCAGCAAGAAGAGGTCCAACATGGGGTTAGTTTTAAGTGTGTTTTAATTAATCAACCTTTATACATATAGAATGCACTGTTGGGTGTGGGAATAAGGAAGGAAGAGGAATTACAGGCAATATTGAAGTCAGTCAGGGCACCAGATTGTGAGAAAGAAGGACTGAGAGCCAGCTGCTGCTCTTTAGAAATACATGCTTCTAGTACAGGGGCAGATAGACCAAGGTCTGCAAAGGAAGGGTTCTACATCTGAATCAACATGTTGTCTTGGACAGAACACAAAGGTGGCACTGCTGGTGATTGCCACACACCAAAGTAGAGTGTTCCTGAAGTCCAGGATTCAGGGCAGAAATGGCCTACTGAGTCTCATGGGACAATACAAATGTGCTACTTTATTTCATGATTTTTCTTTAGAAATGATTACATGATTTTTTTTAGAAATGATTACATGAAACAAAACACATGTGGAAACCTGTTATTTAAGAGGAAACTGCATGTTTCATTCATCTGTTCTTGATGATTTTTGACAAAAAAAAAATCACAATTTTGGATGGGATACTCTTCATTAATAATGATTTGACAAGTTAATACAGTCTAAACCTTCTTCTGAGTTCCCTCTTAACATTTTTTTTTTCTTTCCAAACTCCTGTGGCCTTTCTCTTAATTGGCAAAAGTAACATCCTCTTTTCCACACTGATTTCTATGGCCCTCTTGTTGATAGCTGTTGACATGCAGAATGAATTATAATGGAACAACAACAGAAAACGTTCAGGGAAAACTCATCTTCTCCATTAGTGCTTCTGGATCAAAGGACAAGTTCAGGATGAAATTCTAGATAAGGAAGGCTAAACCAGAAAATCTCTGAGACTAATTTAAGGACACCTGCCATACCTGAAGGTGCTCTAGTTAAGTGATGCTCCCTTGTGCAAGCAGCCAAAGGCATAGTTAGGAATGATGACACAGGAAAGGAACCATAGGAACCCTAAATAGACAGTTTATGGAAACAGAGGAGAAAATGATAGTCCTTTAGGACAATGATAAATAGCTCTCCAAAGTGTCAAATATGGGGCTGTAACTTGCCTACACACTGTGGATTGGCCCCAAATGTGTCCCGCATGTTTTTCATCAACTCTTCAGAAACAATTGGATGAAACACATGATGCTAGGTTGCACACAGATTGGTCCACTAAAAATTGAACCCAACACCTGGTACATGATCTACAACTGGGCTACAACCATATACCCTAGGGGGATAATCTGTGCTTTAAGTAGCACTATTTGAAGTGTTTTAGTGAACCTGCTTTAGAAATCATTTATTTAATTATGGCTAATTATGCTTGGTAAGCTTTTAATATTTTTGGTTTGTTTCCTTAAAGCACCCTCAAAGATCCACAAGGAGAAGTATGTCCACCAATCTGTGGGACTTTCTAAACCTTAGTATTTCAAAGATATTAAAATATCTGTACCTTTCAAATGATAAAGCTCTTTCAAAAACTTCAGTCATTTTCCTTCTTCAGCTACAAGTATCTAACTTAGAAAGAGACATCAACTAATTAAAGATCCACAGCACTTGCTGTTACTGGCTGCCAATGGTCCCTCAGATACAACCTTTACCATAGTACAAATGGAAACTCACCAGAGGTAATACATTTTACCTATAGGTAAAATTATAGGTGATAGTAACTATAGGTAAATTTGCTCCACACAGGGCTTTGAGGTTCATGAGAAACCCAGGTCTCACTGATTCCTATGCCACCATACAACATTCACTCTGGCACAAAGTCACACTGGCATTTGGTGTCAAATGGCTGGCTAGTTGACTCAACAGCCAACGACATCCTTCCATATACTGTCCCATCCTCTGTACTCATGGGACCCTTAGTGCTTGGCAAAATTATGTCAAGAACATCTTAAATTTACTGTGAATATAGGTGCTCCTAGTGTGAGCCCCTGTATTCACCCTAACATTTGAGTACATGTGTGCAAGTACTGCCCTGATCAGATTTTGGGGATTTGTTGTTTTTGGTTTCTTTGTTTGTTTCCTTTGTCTAAACAGAGTTTCTCTGTGTACTCTTGGCAATACAGGAACTTACTATGTAGACCAGGCTGGTCTCAAATTCAGAGAACAGTCTGCCTCTCCCTCCTGAGTGCTGGCATTAAAGGCATGCACCCCTACTACCTGGCTAGTCTTTTTTGTCTCATTTTGTTTGATTGGTTTTTTTTTTCGGGGGAGGGGAAAGGTTTTGTGTAATATGGCTTTGTTTGAACCACCCTTCCGGTGAAGACTGGATTGAAACTTCGGTTTCCTCCTGCCTTCATCTCTCAAGTGCTGGACTTACAGGAGTACAAAATTTCCTCATCTCTCTCTTTCTCTGATTGTGTGTATGGGATCACGTGAGAATGTGTGTATATGTGTGTGAGAATCTGCATGTCCTTGCACATGACAGTGTGAAGGTGAGCCTGATCACCTTTAATTGAGGCAGGGTTGCTCACTGACCATGAAGAGCAGCTATTCCTAATTGTCTACTAAAAAGCTTGCTCAGAACCTCCCATATCTCTGGGTCCTGAGTAGTGGGATTAAATGTCGACACCAGGCCTGCCCAGCTTTTATGTGGGTTCTAGGAATACAAACACTGCTCTTCATGCTTATACTGAGTAATCTCTCCACCCCACCTCTATTTTATTCTTCAATTATATAAATCCCTTTTTCGCTTAGTGTCATCACCTACACACACACACACACACACACACACACACACACTTTGAAGTGTCTCCCCAAAATATGTTCATTGCCAATGCCGAGAACCTATGTCAAGGAGCCTAGTGGATGTGCTCATGCTACAGATCTTGAAAGAGGACAATCATTGGGGAAGGCAGAGGCAGGTGGATCTCTGAGGTTGAGGCCAGCCTGGACTTCAGATTAAGTCCAGGACAACCAAGGCTACACAGAAAAACCCTTTCTCCAGGAAAAAAATGGAGGGAAGGAAGGAACTAAGGAAGGAGGGATAGAGGGAAGGAAAGAAGGAAGGAAGGAAGGAAGGAAGGAAGGAAGGAAGGAAGGAAGGAAGGAAGGAAGGAAGGAAGGAAAAGGCTAATACTAGATTGTCCTGTGGACGCTAAATCCCATGGCAGGTGTTATTGTAACTGAGGCAGAAGGAAATCTGAGACGGAAAATAGAAGATATACGTTGTCCTAGTCACTTTTTTATTGCTGCAACAAAACTCCATGACCAGGCAACCTATAAAAGAAAGCATTTAATGTGAGCTCACAGTTCCAGAGGATTAGAGCATCATGGTAGGGACCATGGCAGCAAGCAGGCACACATGACCCTGGAGCAGTAGTTGAGGGTTTACATCTAATCCATAATCAGGAATCACAGAGAGCTAACTGGGAATGACATTAGCTTTTGAAGACCTAAATCCCTGTGTGATGACAATACCCAGCTATAGTGAGGGGAGAAGGAGGAAAGGCTCACAATGCTCAAGCCTCACTGCTGACACTGTGCAGTTCTGCTCACAAGATGGCTGCTGCCTCTTTCTCTTATTGCCACTGTTTCACCACACAGAAAACCACACACTGCTACTTCCCTCTCATATTTCCTGTGTGTCTGCTTCCGTCTGGAGGACCCTCACCCAGTTGCCGTGCTGTCTGTCAGGGGTTATCACTTCCATGGACTTAATTCACACTATTTATTCTAAATCCTTAACTTGTCCTATTCTGAGACTTGCCTCCCTGAGACAAAGGCTAGAGGAAAGACCAAGGGAGATGGTAACCCAGACAAACTGGTAATTTTGTAATAATTAGCATTCGTAATAATTTGCACTTGTGCCTGTCTCTTGGGAGGAGCAAAACTGGAAAATCTTTTTATCATTATATGTTTTTACTATACAAGTTCACTCCCAGGCAGAAAATGCAACAAAACCATATATAGAAAAACTCAGGGTACTTGTGTGAATATTTGTGTACTTGTATGTATGTATGTATGCACTTGTGAATATTTATGTAAACATGTATGTGTATGTGTGTATTATGTGTATGCATATTTGTGCGTGAATGTAGGTGTATAAGTGTGTGAATGATTTTTAGGCACCATAAGAAAGAACTGAAGACCCACAACCTTTTGTACTCCAGAGAGAATCTTGCCCAAAATATTAAAAGTAATGACAAAATCAAATAACTGTTTAAGTACAGGCAGAAAAAAATGCACTGTCAAACATATACAAATTGAAGTGACATTGTAACAGTTGTTGCATTTGCAAACAATTTTTAAGGATCTTTCCCTAATAGCCCGGAGGTATACACAAGGCCTGAGGACTGAGTAAATGTAGATGAAGACAGGCATCCTATTTCATTTCCAAACAACATCAGGAAGCCCATTCAGAACTATTTCCACCACTAAATAATGTTTATGTTGGAACATGCTTGTATCTTGGTACATTTAATGGGATGTGAAGTTGGCACAAGGTGGATGAGGGGAGGGCCAAAGATAGTCTTAGAAAACTTTTGCTTATCACTGTGTGATTTTTTGAAACAATAAAAGATCCAGACACAGGGCCACAACAGCTGCCTGAGAGGAGTTCAGAATGGAGAGTGAATATTTAGAAGTAAAGTGTCCCTCACAGGCTCATGTTTGAACACTAGGTCCCCATTTGGTGTCACTATAATGGGAGGCTGTGAAACCTTTGGAGAGTAGGCCCTTCCTGGAGGAGATGAATCTATAGGGTGGGGGGCAGGTGAGATGCATAATCTATGTTTCCTTGTCTACTGAGAGGTAAACATGTAGCTACCTCATGATCCCACTGCCATGGAGTTGCCTTTCTTTCTCTGCCATGGCATATGATGATGATGGCTGGGAAGCGGTGTACCTGCATTTGAGCCAGAATCACTGAGTGCCTCAGACCCAGAGTGCTGAGATGTGGTCACTGCCTGCTTGTTCTCCCAATCAAAACGTCCCTCCAAATCAGGGGTCACTCTTAGATACCACAATCTTGTGAGTACTTTTTCAGGCTGCTTGAGACTAAGATTAGATGAGAGTAGATGAAAAAGGCCCAAAATTCCTTATGAGACAAGCAGGGAGGTGTCAAGTGCCCTTGTTTTTTGGTAAAATGTTGCTCCTCCACCTGTCTCTTTCCATGGAGACCCCTCAGAGCCTCCCATGCTCTTCAGGTCTCATTGTTCACTGCTTCTTGGAAAACCTAGCTAAATGTCCGAAATGACTGAGGGTTTTATTGTTGTTGTTGCTTTGTTTTGTTTTTTCAAATTTTTTTGGATGTAGAAATTCTGTGGTGTTCAATCCCCATTACTTCTAGAGTGTGCGCTTTGGGAGGATAAGGGTGGTGATGTTTAATTTTGTCCCTTAAAGAAACAGTCAGTTAAGAAATAGATAGATATAGGAGTATGTGAGGACAATTGAAAAACCTTATCGTGAATATTCTTGAACTATCCCATTAACTTTTAACAGAACTGAAAGAGGGAATCAGACCTCATGCACACTACTGAGGCAGGTGGATTGCCATGGGTTGCCAGTCCAGCCAGAGCTACATTGCAAGACCCTGTCTTGAAAGCAAAGCAGTGCTAAAAGCCATTGATGCTTGGAGGAAACAGCCTGTCGGCCCTGTTTCTTCCCTTGCAGGTGGGGCTGGCAATCCCCCAAAGTTGATGCAGCTCCAGAAAGGGTCTTGGCTGCTCTAAACCTTATTTTTTCCCGAAGGCCCTTAGCTTCTCCCCACAGGTGTCTTGTATTCTGTTGTAATATGAAACCTGCAAGAGAGATTAAGGAGATCAAGCCAGGCAGTACTCTTCATTTCCGTTAGGATCATATAGCCTGCGAATGTTTAATTTTGAGGGAAATTTGCACCATGCTCTTTGAGAAGCTGGGGATGAATGCAGTCTGAGGGGGCAGCAGGGTGTTGCCCTTTGCCAGTGCTACACTTGTGAGGAGAGGGAAATTGAGTAGTAATGTTACTTTTTTCATTGCCTTTCCATGGGGCCATTTTTTTTAAATGATGTAGACAATTTTAGCCTTGATGGAATAATGTTTTTGGTGGTGTTTTAAAGGAAGAGATAATAATAGATTAGTGTCTCAAGACTGTTCTAAGTCAAGCTCCCATTGTTTTTTTTTTTTTTTTTTTTTTTCTTGTTTGGAAATTAAATCATCCATGGTTTCAGATTTTGCTGTATCTGCTAAAGTAAGTTAGACTCTCACCTCATTTTGAGTATTGAATCTCAGTGATGTAGACCACTGAAGTTGTCAGCATTGACTAATGCATACAATCTTAGGGAGTCTCTCCTTGACCCAACCCATGTAAGTACAGGAGTCCCAGAAAAATCTGAAAGCAGGAGAATTTAATTATCCATGTTTAATGCTTTTGCTAGCTCATGAATATTTATGAATAGGGTATGATGCTAGATTCAATAGATACCCGAATACAATAACATTACTTTTGTGCTGGGTATTTTAATTTCTACAACATAAAGAACAATATTATAGTAGAAGGTCTTCAGTCTTTATCTTTGCACAGTTCATTTGTAATGTTCAGCACTCTAGGATTTTTTGAGGTGCCATTCCTTGTGTATCCCAGGCTCAAGAGTTGCCTGTATCCTCAGAGTGCTTGGATTTAAGTGTTCAGCTGGCTCAGCTTGCTTTTTCTTTCTAATTCTCTCTCTCTCTCTCTCTCTCTCTCTCTCTCTCTCTCTCTCTCTCTCTCTCTCTTTCTTTCTCTGACTCTCCACAGCCCCCTGGCTGTCCTCAAATTCCCTCTGTACACCATGCTGGATTCAAAATCAGAGACCTTCTTCTGAAGTGAGGTATTCCAGAAGCAGAAACACACACAGTATATATCCACTTAGAAGTGGATACTAGAGTTATAAGAAAGGACAAACATACTAAAATCTGCACACCTAAAGAAGCTAAACAAGAACAGGTTCCGGGATGAGATGATCAATCCTCACTTAGAAACACAAATGGGATGGACATGGGAAGAAGGAGAAAAGAAGAAACAGGACAGCAGTCTGCCATAGAGGGCCTCTTAAAGACTCTACCTAGCAGTGTATCAAAGCAGATGCTGAGATTCATAACCAAACCTTGGGCAGAGTGCGGGGAATCATGAACAAAGAGGGAGTTAGTAAGACATGGAGACGATGGGATCGCCACAACACTAAATATATCTGGGCACAGGAGCTTTTCTGAGACTGATTCTCCAACCACGGACCATGCATGGATGTAGCCTAGAACCCCTGATCAGACATAGCCCATAGCAGCTCATCATCCAAGTAGGTTACCCTAGTAAGGGGAACAGGGATTGTCTCTGACATGAACTCAGTGGCAGACTCCTTGACCCGCCCCCTTTGAGGGAGGAACTGCCTTGCTAGGCCACATAGGAGGGCATTGCAGCCAGTCCAGATGAGACCTGATAGACTAGGATCAGATGGAAGGGTGGGAGGACCTCCCCTATTAGTGAACTTAGAGAGGGGTATGTTGAGGAGATGAGGGAGGGAGGAGGAGATTGGGAGAAAATGAGGGAAGGGGCTACAATGGGATACAAAGTAAATGACCCGTAATTAATATAAAAAATAAATATTATAAAATAACAAAAATCAGAGATCTACCTGTCTTTGCCTCCCAAGTGCTGGGACTAAAGTCATGGGGTCTCTTAGCACCTGTAAACTGTTAATAACAAATTGAGATCTCAGATGGCAGATAATTTACACTGGTCAGAAATTTACACAGAGAGAGGCAAGCAGATCTCTGAGTTTGAGACCACCCTGGTCTACAAAATGAATTCCAACACAGCCAGCGCTACCATACATTCTAAGAGAAACCCTGATTCAAGGAAAAAGAAAATAGCCCACAGGATTATAGAATGAGATCCAATATCCTACTATGGCACCTGAAATGTAGTTGGTAGCCTCAACCCACCTCTTCAGGTTTTATTCTTAGAACTCCGTAACAGAATAGCTTGCTCAGCATTTCATATGCATTTTGTTCTCTGGTTCTTCTAACTAGCTGAATACCATGGCCTTTTCCCCTGTTTAGGATTCTGTCCCATTGCCTTCATTGCTTATCTCCAGGGTCCAGTCAAAGTTCTCCCCAGCTTTATAAGACATATTTCAAACATGTAGGTTCCTGGAGAGTATTTCAGTCTCTTTGAACTACAAAAGTGTTATAGCCCTTAAGCAACAGGAGAAGATTTGCTCTGTTTTATATTTTTTTTTCAGGTGTGTGTGTACATACACTTGCATACATGCATGTATAAACACATATCAGTGATAGTGCTGGAGTCAGGGGACAACTTCCTCTCCCTCCATGTATTTTTTTCTTTTTACAGATTCATTTATTTATTTATTTATCTATCTATCTATCTATCTCTTTATATATATATTTATTCATTATGTATATAATATCCTGTCTGCATGTACACCTGTACACCTGTAGAGGGCACCTGCACACCACAGGATCTCATTTTAGATGGTTGTGAACCCCCATGTGGGTGCTGGGATTTGAACTCAGGAATTTAACCTCTGAGTCCTGTCTGCAGGCCCTCTACCATCGGTTTTAGGGATGTAGTCATGTTAGTGTGGCAGGCAGTGCTGTCCCCTGAGCCATTTTGTCTGCCCTGTTTTGTTTTTGACACTATTATTGTGTAGCCTAAGAAAGTCACTATCTTATTTTGTAATCCAGGTTGACATTAAACATTTGATCTTCTTTCCCTCTTTCACTTCAGTGCTAGGATTATAAATGTTGACAGCCGCAGTCAGTTTGATATTTGCCTTATTTATCTATTTATATATTCAGTGTAATATATATGGATATTTTGCCTCAAGGTAGGTCTGTCCACCACATGCAAGTCTGGCAACCACAGAGGCAGGAAAGGGTCTTAGCTTCTCTGGGACTGTAGATAGAATTGTAAGCCATTGAATGCTGGGAATTAAACCTGGGTCCTCTGGAAGAGCATTAAGCATGGAGCACTCTCCAAACCAACATTGGCTTCTGTGTTATTTTGTTTGTTTGCTTGTTTGTTTGTTCGTTTGTTTTTAGAGACTGATTCTCCATGTAGCCCTGGGGATTCTGGGCTCGATTTGTAGACCGTGCTGGCCTTGACCTCTCAGAGATCCACCTGTCACTGCCTGTCAGATTGCTGGGATTCGAGGCATGCACCGCCATGCCTGGAAGTTTCAAGTTATTTTAATCTTCCCCCATGTCAAATCGGTGGGCTTGAACCCTAACAGAGAATTAGAAAATCTCCACTGTGGAGCCAGTAAGAGGACACAGGCCTAGGAAGAATATGAACATCCTCTATGAAAAAAAAAAAAAGGCCCCTCTGGTCTTTATTATTTTAGAGACGAGGTCTCATTATTCAGTCCTTGCCAGCTTGGAATTCACTGTGTAAACCTCAGACTTAGAGATGGGCTATCCTCTGCCCCTCAAGAGACTGGAGGTGTGTACTACTATGCCCTTTCCAGGAAGAACACCATAAAAAAGTATGCTTACAGGTACACATGTGTCTGTGTGCATATATGCCACGTGTGTGCTGGTATATATGGTGGCCAGAAAACGGTGTTGAATCCCATGAAACTGGAGTTTCAGGTTGCTGTGAACTGCTCAGCTGTGGCTGAGAACAGACCTCAAGTTGTCTGCAAGAACAGCAAGTGTTCCTCATCACTGAATTTTCTCTCTTAATGGGCTTTCCATTCAAAACAAGAGTGTTAGAAGCTTCAGAATCAGCAGCCTGAGAGTGGCTTATGGATGATTTTTCCCGAGAAACTCTGCTTACTCCAAGAGCTTCTTCAATATACCTCTTGTTCATCTTCATCTTATAGACAGAGCAACCCAATCTGAGAAGCTAAGGCTCAAAGTTCTCAGAGCTAGTTGGGATATTTTGATGTTGGACCAGGTGCTGTGGTGCCCTTGGTATCCTAATCTGAGGCCAAGCCCAAGGTTAGGGGCCTGCTGTGGAGAACACGGGATGGCCATATTAAGGGAACACTAGTTTGCTTTGGAGACAAGTCATGATAGCATTGGGCAAAAGACACTGTCTTAGGAATTTAAGGGATGCTCGAGGGCTCTGGGGCAAAAAGGGGCCACTATGTCCTGAGACTTGAAGCACAGAGGCAGGCAAGGAAATGAATACCATACCTTTGACCTTCCCTAAGTGTGTGTGAGGGGATAAGTGCTGCCAGCTCAACAGAAAGGGTTGCTCAGGTGAGGAAACTGAAGTCATCGGGCGCTCTAGCCTGCCAAGTTGCTTGGAGCAGAAGCTCCACCACATGGAAACCTGAGAGTGATGCGCGTGTGTCAATTCTTTCATCACAGTAAGGTGTCCTAGGCATTCTCTTCGGTATGTTCTATGATGGTGCCAGGCAACTGCTCCCTCGGCTGGCAGCCCTCTTGTTGATCCATACCCAGTGGGCAGCGCCAGGAGCTGGACCAAGAGGTCAGTGTAGGCCTACTATTGCTGTGGGGCTCAGCCGCTTGTGTGGACTGCCAGGGTGGTGGGCTGAAACCTGGAGGGTCTGGGGCCCCAGTTCCCTTGGGGGGTGGGGGTGGGGCTTGGGAATCCACTGCCTGGGGTGGGCCAGTGAGTGACAAGAATCAGGCAAACAGACCTGCCTGACACCCATGGGGGGGGGGCTGCAGGAGCAGGGTTGTAGCAGGCTTCCATAGGGCAGGGTCAGGACTCTGGCTGAGCATATCTCGGGTGGAGGTCCGAGAGCCCTGTACCCTGGTGTGAACCTGCCTTACAGTGCAAACCCTTGGGTGCCTCAGATGCACAGTGCTGAGATGTGCTCACTGCCTGCTTGTTCTCCCAGCCTAAACCTTCCTCCAAATCAGTCATAGGCCTAAGTCGCTCTCACACACCACAGTGTTGTGAGTCAATATTCTGAACGCCTGAGACTAAGGTTTGAGGAAACGGGCCTACAATGCCTTCTGAGCCAAGCAGGGTGGTATTCAGGATCCTGTGTTTCCATAGGGCAATGATCCTCCTCCTGTCTCTTTCCACGGAGACCCCTCTAAGCCTTCTGTGCTCTTCTGGACTCACTGTTTACTGCTTCTCCAAAAACGTCCAACTTGGCTGCTGTTTTTGTTTATTGTCTATAGTGTTCTTTGTTTTTCTTTTTTGTATTGTCTTTTCTTTTATTTTCTTTTTTTCATTCCTATTTTTTGGGGTGTAAGTTCTTTGGTTTTCGATCACCACTTCTTCTGGAGAGTGTGGTTTAGGAGGATAAGGGTGTTGATGAATAATTTTGTCTTCTAAAGTGATAGTATGTTAAGAGATTGATGTAGGAGTATGTTAGGACTATTTAAAAAAAAACGTTTTTATTGTAAATAGTTTGAAATATCCCATTATATTTTAACAGAACTGCACCTGGGTATGGGGGCTCATCTACTCTACTAAGGCAGGAGCATTGCCATGGGTTGGCAGTCCAGCCAGAGCTACCCAGCAAGACCCTTTCTTGAAAGAAAAGTGGTGCTAACAGCTGTTGATTCTTGGAGAAAACAGCCTGTCAGCCCTGTTTCTTATGTTGCAGGTGGGGCTGGAAATCCCCCAAACAAGATGCAGCGCCAATAAGGGTCCTGGCTGCTCTAAACCACAGTTTTCCCCACAGGCCCTTAGCTTCTCTCCACAGGTGTCTCACCTACAAGTGAGATTAAGGAGGTCGAGCAAGGCAGTACTCTTCATTTCCATTAGGATCCTGTCACCTGTGAATGTTTAATTTTGAGCGAAATCCACACCATGCTCTGGAGATAGATACCTTTGAGAGGCTGGGGCTGAATGCAGTCTGAGGGGGCAGCAGGTTGTTGCCCTTTGCCAGTGCTACACTTGTGAGGAGAGGGAAACTGAATAGTAGTGATCCTGTTTTTCATTGCTCTTCCACGGGGCCATTTTTTTTAAACGATGAAGACAATTTGAGCCTTGATGAAATAAAGTTTTGGGGGGAGTTCTTAAAGGAAGAGATAATAATAGATTAGTGTCTCAAAATTGTTCCAGGTCAAGTTCCCATTGCTTTTCATTTTTCTTGTTTAGAAATTAAATCATCCACTGATTTCAGAATTTGCTGTATCGGCTAAAGTAAGTTAGACTCTCACCTCATTTTGGGTATTGAACATTTTAGTGATATAGATTAATCAAAATGTCAGCATTGACTAACACATCGAATCTTATTGAATCTCTCCTTTATCTAACCCTATGTTAAGACAATTGTCCCAAGAAAATGTGAAAGCAAGAGAATTTCATTATCCATGTTTAATGCTTTTGCTAGCTCATGAATATTTATGAATAGGGTATGATGCTTGATTCAATAGTTACCCGAATACAAAAACTTCAGTTTTTGCTGGGTATTTTAATTGCTACATTACAAAGAGCATTATTAAAACAGTAGGTCTTTTGTCTTTTCTTTGCATAATTCATTTGTAAACTTCAGCACTCTTGGTTCTTTGAGATGACATTTCTTGTGTAACCCACACTGAAGAATAGCCAAGGCTATACAGTGAAACCCTGTCTCAAAAAAATCAAAATGAAACAAAAACAAGATCAACCAAACAAAAAACAACTGTGGATTAGCCTTCATTCAGAAATGATAAGAATATTTCAACTAACAGATTCATAAATTCTTAGTGATATTTACCTACTAATGTAGTTTATTTTAAATTTTGCCATCATACAAATATCTTCAGTTTAAAAAGTTGTCCATTTTGCAAAAGTATGTATAGAAATTGCTGTTGAATATTAATATTTATTATTGATTTATGTTTTAGTTAGCCAGTGGTTATTCCTAAATCAGGGACACCAAATCATATCACCACACAGAGTCTAGGATTTATTTAATTAACCTAGAGCACAAAGCTAGGCAATGATTACTCCATTCTAAACCTCCAAACCCACATAGTTTCCTACCATTCAGATTTTACTCATTATACTTTCTTTTAGTCATATGTTAAGTTCTGTTCATCTCTCCATGTGGTTCCAAGTTCTCTCCTGCCGACCTCTGCTCCTATCCTTTGTCTTCTTTCCTCTCCCCTCTGGATCAGGATGTCCCACCCTATTCTACCCTTGCATAGCAATGGCTGTTTTTTTTTTTTTTTTTTTAATTGACAACATAGAGAACAAATGGTGGTGGTGGCATGTTACACAAACTTGAGACAGGTGATGGATGCTAAGCATCATAATACATTGTCTGGATTGAAACCAGATAGTGGGGTAGAGAAACCAGCATTTGAATGAACAAGGGGAACTTGTATACATTACAAAAGAACATAATACCAAAAAGGAATGTTAAAAATTAAATACAGATTTAGATCTGATAAAATTATGATCATTTTCTCTTGTGCTGCAAATCCAGAATAACTGAAAATTATAGCCTTAAGTTTCTCTTGTTTGGGAACCAGAGAGATGAGTCAGTCGTTCTTGCAGAGGATTTGGATTTGATTTCCAGCATCCACACAGCAACCTCACAATAGCCTATAATAAAAGCAATTCCAAGGGATCCAACATGTTCTTCTGGCATTTGGGCAGCAGGCACACAGGTGGTATACATACCCAGTGACACTCATTCACTTACACATAAAGAGAATCTTTTTAAAATCTTGAAAGAAAAAACAGGGCCATTGTCCATACTCAGATTGCTCAGATTCTTAATTCTTTTTTTCTTGAAAACTTTTGGTTTTTTTTTTTTTTTTGACAAGATATTTCTGTGTATCCCTGGTTTTTCTGAAACTTACTCTGCAGTCCAGGTTGTCCTCTAACTGAGAGAGATCTGCCTGCCTCTGCCTTCCCAGTGCTGGAATTAAAATAAAGGCTTGTGCCACCACAGCCTGGCTAGATTTTGAACTCTCAATACAACCAAGTATTAGTGTGAAGAGTCTTTTGGCTAGCTGCAGCTATTTTGCATATTGAAGTAACTGTAATGGTAAATGATTTGTTACTTATTCAGTTACCTGAAATACTGAGAACAGAATTTAAATTTCATCTAAGTGCCTTAGTTTTTTTTTTTTTTTAATTTTTTAAGACTTTCAGGTGAAAACCTCATCTGTCCTTTGATTTTCAAGTTTCACATGTAGGTCATGGTAGAACTCCGTTAGATGCAGCATCTGTTCAAGTCACACACCTGATACTAGCAGCCTGTGGGGTTTATTACTTTGAAGTAGAAATTGTCAGTTAAGAGAAGAAATGGGTAATTGTAAATTTTGGTTGCCATAACCATTTTTTATTCCTAGATAATTATATTTGAAATGTTTCATCAATATGTATGATATAATTTGAGAGGTGTAATCTTGAAAATCTTGGTTTTGGAAAAATCGACTGTAAATATTACAGTACAACAGATTGGTTCTGTTAAGTCATGGTTGTAATAGTCTTGCTGGCAGGGTCATTATTAAAACTAACAGCTGAGGTTTAAGCAATAGAGTGGATCATTTTTTTCTGAATTCTGATGGCAAGCTGGATCTTCTAAAATTTACCAAGCCAAAGCTGGTGTGTGGCTTATAAGTATCTGAAAGGGATTAGGTTTCACAATCTGAGGTATTACTTGGAAGGTGGATTGCTTCTAAGTTCTTGACTCAGAGCTTCCTAGGAGGTTAGTGTGTGGTACAGAAGCTTTAGAATGAAAACTCTGGTTGATTGTGGAACCAAATTTGGTTTATTACTTAGTCTTAGAATTGATGTGCTGTGATATGTATGTGCATCAGAATCACTTATGGGACCATTACAGTTAGTTTTGGACCTTAACCAAAATATTCTCAATCAGAATTTTCTGTGGGGAAGCTTTTGTAATGGTGTAGGTATCTTGAGAAAGACCCATGAAGAATTTTGGTGCGTATCACTAGTTAAAAATTAATTCTCTAAAGTCATATTGTTTTCTGATACTTCATTGGAATATTAGAGCCATTAAAAGAAAACATAGAATCATTTGTACAGCTACCAAGATATTGCACTCTTCAGGTAAGTTAACCTGCATTTGAATCCCTCTTGTTGAACTTTCTGTGTTTAATGAACAAAAGCAATTGTCCAATACATTGTTGTTCTCTTTGCTGGATATACTCCAGTAGTACCAAAAATAGAAGGGGAAAGTTTGGGCTACTCCCAACACTTCTTAACTGCCTCTTTTGCCAAGGTGATCAAACCAAACATAAAACTAGAGAATTCCAAGAGAACACCTAACGTTTTAGGTACATAAGAACTCCTATTTATTCTGCTCCACAATGCTGGCACTGCTCATGATGATTCCTAGGTTTCTCTATAGCTTTCATTCTATGTGTTCCATCTGTGAAGGATTTCAACCTCATATTTTCATGGCTACAAATATCCTGAGCCTTATATCTAATTTTATGTCTCATTAATTCCCTTTGCAAAACCTGCACTCCCGGTGCAGGGTCTGTACCGCTCCCTCCCCCAAAGAGACTCACAGACCAGGGTTCGGTTCGATGCAAAAGCAAGAGGCAGTTTATTCCGATCGCGATGGGGGTCGTCCCTTCAAAGCAGGAGACGACCCTGAGCATACTAAGCACAGAGTTTTTATTCCTAAAAAAATGAGGCCTTTACATTGATTAGTCAGCAGAAAAGATAGCAGTTATGCGGGCTGGCAGCTATAGCGGGGAGCTCACAGCTCCAAGGACAGTCCTCCCCTAAATTGCCTGACTTGTTCTTCTTTCTTCTTAGCTGGCCCTTATTTAAGGTCCATTTGTTTTTCTTTCTAATTTGGGATGGTCCCATTTCTCATTCCCCCCTTTTTCTTTGGCATAATTTTAACCCTAAAATTACAGGCTAGATTCAGCCTGCATCTCTAATTGCTGATACTGCTGTCGAAGCATAAGGAACTGAACGGTACTGATCCGTTCTCTCACAAAATTGACTAGCTTATTAAGAATGCAAGGGCCAAGAGTTACAATCAGGAGAAGAATTAGCAAAGGGCCTAACAAGGTGGAGATTAAAGTGGTCATCCATGGAGAGGAATTAAACCATCCTTTAAACCATCCTAGGCTTTGGGCTCGTTCTCGCTTTCTCTTTTTTAAGCCCTCTTTGACCTTATCTAGGGTCTCAGTGACAACTCCAGTATGGTGGACATAGAAACAGCATTCTTCTTTTAGAGCAGCGCATAAACCTCCTTATTGCAAAAACAATAAATCTAAGCCCCTTCTGTTTTGTAACACCATCTCTGATAATGACTGTAAGGAATCTTTGAGCTCTCTAATTGTGCTTTCTAATCTTTCTATAATCTCATCAACAGCTGCCCTAAGCTCATTTAACCCGCTATGTCGGAGGGCTATAGCCGACACTCCAGCTGCTGTCCCTACTGCTCCTAGCCCGACCCCAAGCATTATGGCTAAGGAAATTCCCAGGTCTCTTTTTGTTCATATCAGCGGTTCCCCCACAGAGTCCCAGAATTGGAAGGGCTCTTCATATGGGTGATAGGTGACTCGGGGGATTACCTGGACCAGGGCACAGTAGTCAGATGAATTGACAAGCACCTGAGTACTGACACAAGTAGTGATCCCTGTCACACAGGCCTACCATCCATCGATTGGTGGTATGAGGTACCCAGACAGACCTGCAACATCATAGGTTTGGTTGCATAAAAACTGATGACTGGGGGGACTTTACCTACACAGAGTCCTTGCCCTGAAACAGCAGACAGGGAAAGTCTAGCCTCCCTTTGCGTCCAACGGCAGGCTGTTGCCTCTTGGGAGTTACTTATCTCATCTGTAAAGGCAATTCCTTCATAATATGGGGGAGCAATTCCAAAGCATAACCAACAAGACTCAGTAACCTTGGGGTTGGTGTTATTTAGCGCCTGAAAGGCCCCCTGTGCTAGGGAAGTAATGTATGGTCCAGGAGGCTTAGGGGAAGAAGAATCTTTACCCATTTTTGAGTTAGGAGTCAGTGAGGGGGTTGCTGGACGTGGGACTATAGTCTGGGGGTCCGCTTTCACTGGGGGAACCAGGTGAGGGCCAGCTTTATTTGGCCCTACTTTAGCAGATGGGGCTGTTATTTTTAATTTGATGGTGAAAAGTAACCCATCATCATATCTTTTTTTTATATATTTGTAGGCCCCAAGTGAACCCCGTCACCCAGTTAGTTGAAATTTGTTTTCCAGCGTCTGTGAACCGGATTAGCAGGGGGTGGCACCAGGTGGTACATATTGGCTGATTAGTCCACTTATTGTTTGGTCCCCAGTCTGGGGGCTGGGCATAACTGTAATTAGCTTTAACAACAATGTAATCCCAACTGGAGGTAGGCTTCCAGTAAGTATCGCCAGTGGTTTTACACCCCCAATTTTTGCAGTAGAAGTCATTTCTCCCCCCACATTTGTTTACCATTTTAGGTTGCTGTTGGGGTCCTGGACATACATAAAAGGTTAGGACTCGCAGCATACTGCGGTGGTTGGTGGTCCCACAGCCCCCCCCCCAGGGATCTAAGCCCCTTCTCTCACTAAAAGACCCATGTCTATGGTCCCCAGGAACCACGTTGGGGTCTAGGTGGCTTTGCAAATCCCAGTTAGCAGGTGCTCCTAGAGCCATTTTACAAAGGTCAGGGTACAAGTCTGGCCACCATGTGAAGGGTGGGGCTATCTTTGAAACAGACCAAATTATAATATGTCTCTGATTAGTTACTTCCCAAGTCAAAAGTTTGGGCTGGTGAGGACTGGAGCCCAAGCAAGTATTGTAAGTGCTTAACAGAGCCAAAAGCACCAGCAGTTTGTGGATATCACCCACGGCTAACATTTTTAACAAGTTTAAGTTTTAAGGGATTGTCACTGGGCTGGACTTTCCAGTCAGAAGTGGAGTCCTCTGGAGCGGGTTTGACATGTGATGCGTGGATCCAAGCAGCAATGCCTTCTACCTTCACAGCCGTTGGGGTGGTGAGCAGGATGCAGTAAGGACCTTTCCACCGGGGTTCTAAATTTTGACTACGGTGTCATAAACCAAGTCTCCAACTTGGAACTAATGTGGCACCTCTAAGGATCCTGGCGCATATGAACTGTCAACCTTGATCCAGATTTCTTTTTTAATAAGCTGCAGTCCCTTTAACCTGGACAAAAAGTCAGAGTTACCACTAGTTATGTCAAGAGGGTCTCCCAGGAGAGTCAAGGGAGCAGGAATTCCATACAATAGTTCAAAAGGCATGAGATTCAACAAGGAAGGAGTATTCCTGACCCTAAAAAGAGCCAGAGGGAGGAGTACCACCCAGTCACCGCCAGTCTCCATGGTCAATTTAGTAAGGGTCTCTTTTAGAGTTCTATTTATTCTTTCTACTTGTCCTGAACTTTGGGGTCTATATGCACAATGTAATTTCCAATTAGTCCCCAAAAATCTGGCCACCTCCTGACTTACCTGAACAACGAAGGCCGGCCCATTGTCTGACCCGATTACCTTTGGAACTCCAAACCGGGGAAAATGTCTTCTAAAATCTTCTTGGCTACAACCAGAGCAGTCTCTTTCTTGGTGGGAAAAGCTTCCACCCATCCTGAGAAGGTATCTACAAAGACTAGAAGATATTTATTTCCATACCTGGCCAGCTTGATCTCGGTAAAGTCCACTTCCCAATGCATTCCAGGTCTAGTTTCCCTTAACCGTTTTCCCGAGCTTTGTAAATTCTTCCCTACATTTACCTTTTGGCAAGGGATACATGTCTGAGTCACTTTTTCGGTTAGAGCAGTGAGGTTTAGTATTCGGTAAGGAGATAGGAGAACAATTTCAGTCAATTTCCTTGCCCCTAAATGAGTCCATTGATGCATTTGCGCTATTAGTCTCTTAGCATCTTCCTGTGGCAAAATGACCTTACCTTTGGAGTCAATTTATGCTCCCACATTAGCATCGAATGTCCCTTGTTTTCTCTGTACTTGCTCCAGGTCGTCCTCTGAGTATTTTAGCTGTTTCTTCTCTGGCAATTCAGTAGTTAATATCATTGGAGCAGGACTTTCTCTGGCAGCTGCTTTAGCCTCCTGATCAGCCATGTTATTTCCCTTTGCTGCCTTGGAATTTCCCTTCTGATGTCCCAGGCAGTGAATTATGCTTACCTTGGTGGGCAGTAGTAAGGCATTGAGCAAGGCCAAGATTTTATTTTTATTTTTAATTTCTTTACCGGCTGATGTCAATAGGCCTCTCTGCTGGTAGATGGCCCCGTGCACATGGGCCGTAGCAAAGGCATACCTGCTGTCAGTGTAGATGTTTATCTTTTTGCCTTTCCCCAAAGTTAATGCTTGAGTTAAGGCAATTAGTTCTGCTCGTTGAGCAGAGGTGCCTTCAGGCAGCGCTTGGGCCCATATTGTGTCCTTCCACCACCGCTGCTCCTGCTTTTCTTTTTTCATTTTTCAAAAAGCTACTCCCATCTGTGTAATATGTCACCTCTGCATCCGGCAGAGGCTGGTCTTTTAAGTCCTTTCGCCATCCCTGTTCCTCCGCCAACACCTGCAAGCAATCATGCTTTGGGGGCTGAATCTCTGGATCTGGTAACAGGGTGGCAGGGTTTAGCCCCGTTGCTGGGGCAAAAGTAATCCTGTCATTATTCAAAAGCAAAGTTTGGTAATGAGTCATGCGAGCATTTGTGAGCCAGCGATCAGGTGGCTGTCTGACAACACTCTCAAGGGCATGAGGGGCATAAACAGTAAGATCTTGTCCCAAGGTCAGCTTGTCAGCATCCTTTACCAATGCGGCGACTGCTGCTATTATCCAAAGGCAGGTCGGCCATCCTGCTGCTACTGGATCAAGCTTTTTAGATAAATAAGCTACCGGTCTCTTCCAGGGTCCAATCTTTTGAGTTAACACCCCTTTAGCCATCCCCTGGTTCTCGGCCACATAGAGATGAAAAGGTTTAGTGACATCAGGAAGTCCCAAGGCTGGAGCTGACATTAAAGCCTGTTTAATATTATCAAATGCAGCCTGTTAATTTTTTCCCCAGGAAAAACAGTCATTTTGTAAGGGCATACAGAGGGGCTGCCATTTCAGCGAACCCAGGAATCCATAATCGGCAAAACCCCGCTGTACCAAGAAATTCCCTCAGTTGTTTTGTAGTTCATGGAGGGGGAATATGAAACACAGTCTCTTTTCTAGCCTCCGATAACCATCTTTTTCCTTCCTTTAGTTACCCCAGGTAACTGACCTGTTTCCGGCATATCTGGGCCTTCTTTGCTGATGCTCTATAGCCGAGTTCGCCCAATTTTTGTAACAGTTGGCCGGTGGCTTTGAGACAGGTTTTCTGACAATCTGCAGCTAGTAAGATGTCATCCACGTACTGGAGAAGAGTTACCTGAGTATTTGTGGCCCGGAAGTGTGCCAGGTCTCGGTGCAGGGCTTCATCAAATATGGTAGGAGAATTCTTAAATCCTTGGGGAAGTCGAGTCCATGTTAGTTGGCCCGAGACCCCGGAGTCGGGATCTTTCCATTCAAAAGCGAAAATGTCTTGGCTGGCAGGGCTAAGTCGAAGACAAAAGAATGCATCTTTAAGGTCTAGAACAGTATACCAGGCTCTGTCAGGGGGAAGGGAGCTCAGCAGGTTATACGGGTTGGGGACTGTTGGATGTAAGTCCATAACCTGTTTGCTAACTTCCCTCAGGTCTTGCACAGGCCGATAATCGTTGCTCCCAGGCTTCCAGACCGGCAGTAATGGAGTATTCCAAGCAGATTGACACATTTTCAAAACCCCTAGGTCAAGGAGTCGCTGTATATGAGGGTGAATCCCATCATGGGCTTCCTTAGACATTGGATACTGCCGCACTGCAACTGGGGCTGCCTGAGGTTTTAGCTCTATCTGGACTGGCGGTTGCTTTCTTGTTTTCCCTAATCCAGCTGTTTCAGCCCAGGCCTCAGGGTATTTTTTTTTGCCCACCAGTCAATGTCTTTTTCCCCCTCTTTTAAATTTTTAAATAGCCGGTATTCATCTTCCAAGTGAATTGTAAGCACGTGAATAGGATCCCCTCTTTTATGTGTAACCTGTGGGCCTTCTGGGTTAAAATAGATGTGGGCTCCTATTTTGGTCAGGATATCCCATCCCAGAAATGGGTATGGGCAGTCAGGCATGACTAAGAATGAGTGGGATACCCGGCCCACTCCGAGGTCCACTGTTCTTCGGGTAGTCCATGTATATTGCTTACATCCAGTGGCCCCTTGAACCCATGATATTTTTTCTTTCTTAGCCCCTGAGTCTTGCAACAGAACTGAATGCTGAGCGCCAGTATCCACTAGAAAATGAACTGGCTTCCCCTCCACCTTGAGGGTTACCCTGGGTTCGGGGAGGGGAACCGAACCCGGTCCTCCCTAATCGCTGTCATTGTTTAAGGTCAGGACCCTGGTCCCTGTGGCTCGAGAATTCAGCTGCTTCTTCTTCCTTTTGGGGCAATCCCTCCTCCAGTGTCCCATCTCCTTGCAGTAGGCACACTGGTCCTTAGACAAAGGGCCCTTACAGTTGCCAGGAACTCTCTCCCTTTCAGTACGACTTTCCTGAACTACGGTGGCCAGAATCTTAGTCAATTTTTTATCCTGCCTCTTGTCTCTCTCTCTCTCATCTCCTGTTCTTTCTGTTTCCTTTCTTCTTTTTCTTCTTCTGTTTCTCGACTATAGAAGACTTTCTCTGCTACTTGCACTAAATCCTTCAACGACTTATCCTGAAGACCTTCTAATTTCTGAAGTTTCCTACGAATATCCCTAGCTGACTGATCTGTGAAAGATACAGCTACAGTTGCCCTGTGCTCATCTGAAGCAAGGTCATAGGGAGTAAACCGGCGGAACGCATCCATCAGCTGTTCTAAGTAGGCTGCAGGAGATTCCTCCGGCCCCCGGACCACTTCTCTTACCTTAGTCAAATTGGTGGGTCTTCGAGCAGCCCCACAGAGACCCGCCATTAGAGTCTGGCAGTAAACCTTCAAGTGCTGCCTACCCTCTGGTGTATTGTAATCCCAATCAGGACGAGAGAGAGGAAACCCATTATTAATCTCATCGGGGAGAAACTGTAGGCCTCCCATCCGCTCCCGGGACATACTTCCTTGCTTCTAGAAGAACTCGTCCCCTCTCCTCGGTAGTCAGGAGTGTCTGTAAAAGCTGTTGGCAATCATCCCAAGTGGGCTGGTGAGAGAAAAGGACAGATTTAAACAAGTCAGTCAAGGCTTGGGGGTTCTCAGAAAAAGGGGGATTGTGAGCCTTCCAATTGTAGAGATCAGCTGTGGAAAAAGGCCAGTACTGAAGGGGGTGTTCCCTGTCTCCATCTGGGAATCCATAGGCTCGCAACAGGAGAGCCACCAAGTCCAGCTGAGTTGCTCTGCGGCTTTGTGTTCCAGCTGCTGGGCCCCGTTCATTCTGAGCAGGGTCAGCTGGTAAGTGCAGCGGGACCTCTGGCGGTGTCTGTGGCGCCAAGGATGTCTGTGGCGGCAGCTCTGAGGGACCTGTGAGGGGACTAGGAAAGTTGCATGCTAGCCCCGCCCTAGGCCCCGAGGGAGAACTGACAGCCTCCGGGAGACTGACAGGGGAAACGGTCAGAGGTCTGGCAGGAGAACCGGCCAGGGAACTGGCAGGGGTAGGGGCCATGGCTGGCGGATAAAGGGGCAGAAGGTCAAAAAGGAGGAGGTCTGCTTCTGGAGAAGTGAGCACTTTCTTTTTCTCCTCTTCCTTAAGGGCACCAGTTGTCGATGGAGTCTCTGTGGGGAGAACAAAGGGGCGCACCCGGGGGGGTGGATGGCGAACAATATCCTCCCAGGTTAGGACATAAGGTACCTGATCAGTATGCCCCCCCTGTGCTTGGAGGGTCTTAGCCCTTAACAGCAAGAATCGTGTCAAGGTGAAAGGTGCCCTCTGGTGGCCATCCAACCTGAAAAGCAGGCCATTCCAAGGAGCAAAAGGTTTGCCACTTCGCTTTTCTAACTTCCACTGAGAGGTTATGTGCCCTATATTTCACTTCTGAGAAATGGTCAAGGGTGAGGGATAAGGGTATAGTCACCGTCTGTCCCATAATGAAATCTTCTGTCAAAAAAGTCAGAGAGGCAACAAGAACAGAGACAAAAAGAACCAAACTAGCAATCAGACAAGGACGCCCTTGCGGGTGATACAACAGTACCCTAACGGAAAGGCTCCCTGGCCGGTCTCTTCGAAAATCAGACTCAGACGGGAGGAGGACCATCGCTGATCCAACCTCCCAACAAACGCGTCCTCCAGCTTCCTGGCTTTTCAATTATCTGACGTGCCTGTCAATCGAAATAGCCTAATCAAGCAACCAAGACGGTTCAGACAGGCGCCTAACCAGAACAAAACAGAATCTGCAGAAACCTGAAGTCAAACAAACAAAATGACTGACCTGTTTCAACCTGACCTCCGAACCTGGTCTGGTGAGGGTTGGGGAAGGGCCGCATCGGTTTCCTGGGTGACGCACCACATGCAAAACCTGCACTCCCGGTGCAGGGTCCGTACCGCTCCCTCCCCCAAAGTGACTCACAGACCGCAGTTCGATTCAAAAGCAAGAGGCAGTTTATTCCAATCGCGATGGGGGTCGTCCCTTCAAAGCAGGAGATGACCCCGAGCATACTAAGCACAGAGTTTTTATTCCTAAAAAAATCAGGCCTCTACATTGATTAGTCAGCAGAAAAGATAGCAGTAATGCGGGCTGGCAGCTGTAGCGGGGAGCTCACAGCTCCAAGGACAGTCCTCCCCTAAATTGCCTGACTTGTTCTTCTTTCTTCTTAGCTGGCCCTTATTCAAGGTCCAGTTGTTTTTCTTTCTAATTTGGGATGGTCCCATTTCTCACCTTGAGCTACAGTCAGATACATCTACCAGGATGTTTGCAATTGAATCTTCCACAATCATTGAAAACAGCCTGTTTGAAATGTTTCTTTCTTTTTTTTTTTTTTTTTTTTTTTTTTTCTACTCATGGTAGAAACTTGAGGATTTCTAATCTTTATCTTTGTCTTGGTGTCTCCACTGCATGTCCCTTAGTTGGGTCTTGGTAATTTATTGCCCCGACCCGCGGGACGCAGTTATTCGTGGGGTTCAAAGGAGGACCTTACATGCAAGAAAAAACGGGCAGGAAAGAAAGAGCGAGACCAGGCAAAATTTTCTCGAGGTCTGTTTATTGCACCCTGGAACTGTACTTTTATATTTTTTGAAATAAGGAAGCGACTACCTTCCTGAGCGGGGAAAGGGGGCAAATTATCTCTTGCATAAGTGGCACTTCCTGGGATAAATAAAATCAGTCAGGACTGGGGGTGGTTTAGCAACCTTTCGGGAAGTTCCGTGCAGGTGGTTGAAGCTGATTACATACCCAGGCTTCAATAATTTTGCACTCACCAGACCTAGAAGCCCGGGGCTCTTGGTCCCCAGCAATTTATCTCTGGAGTTCCCAAGGTGGTTGGTAATTGCCTTTCAGGTGCTCTCTGTTTGTAACTCTTAACAGTGTATTTCTCAGACCGAGCTGACTTGGGTCTGTGTCTTCCTTAAATTCATTTGGAACAGATGCTTTGGGGCTAAAATATGAAAATTTTTACCAGAGTAATTTATGATGTGACCATCCTGTGCAATTTTTCATTCTCATCTGTTTGTATCCATGATGTCTCATCTTTCTTTCCTTTGATGTTTAACATTGTGTGTATTTTGCATATAGTAAAATTGAAACATTTTGGTATAGAGTTCTCTGAATTTTTACAAATATGTGCAGTCCTAACCACTATACCTAGTGTATAAAATATTCCATCACTCTGTCCCTTGGTAGATGGTTCTTTCCAATCTCTAGCCTGGCAACCGCTGATATGTTTTCTGCCTATAAATTTGATTTTTGTAAAATAGCATATATATGAAATCATAATATCTGGCCTCATAATTCTGCCAGAATCTGCTCTGCATAATCCAAAATGAATTAAAGATTCATGCTTGTGAATCAATATATTAGAGAACAGACTCATTTCTATTGCTGCGGGTATGAATGATCAAACCAGTATGCTGGCCCACTCCCCAAATGAAAATAGGTTTCCACAATTACAAATATAATCATTAGCAACATCTATATGTGCATTTTTTTTGTAAATGTAAGTTTTCATTTCATTAGGGTAAATGTCAAGGAACAAGACTACCAAATTGTAGGTAAAAGTATTTTTAACTCTAAAAGGAACTGCTAGATAGGTTTTGCAAAGCAGCTAGAGTGATTTGCCTTTCTGCCCACAGTGTGTGACTGTTCTTCATCTGCCTCTTTGTTGTGTGGTCAGGGTTTTTGCTTTTTTATTTTTATTTTTAAAAATTTTATTTTATTTCTATCTTTAAAATTATTTTGGTGAAGTACACAAACTTCTGTGATATTTTTATGCATAATACCATTATTACTTTGTCCTTATTCTTCCTGCTCTCATGTTGTTGTTGTTTTTTTCTGTTGTTGTTTTGTTTTGTTTTTTAATTGTTGTAATGATGTCTGGGTTTTCGAAATGGCTTATTATTAATTTTCATCTTCCCTTCATCTTTGAGGTATTTTTTTTCTCTCCCTGATTGCACATGTGGGCTTAAGTTTCTGGTTCTTTGTACATGGTTGCGTTTTCCTTTTCCCCTAGAGTTAGCTTCCGTCCTCACTTCCTCCTTGTTAGTCTAACTAATCGGTTTTTAAGTCTTAGATATGGGGTATATTTATGTCACTGCCTCTTCCCCAATATAACATGACTCCTTTACGTTTTGTTCAGGCATATACCCTTGTAATTGGTACATATACCCTTGTAATTGTCTGCAAACTACTGACTTTAAGGTAGGGAATATTTCCAAGCTAGTATTCAAGTGAGTGAAGAGATGAATGGTTTTCTGTCTCTACTTCTGCCATTTCTAAAATGGCACATAAACAGAATTTACAAAATGGCACATAAACAGAATATTACCTTCTAAGAAGCCTCTTAAGTGTGGCATGTTCAACCAAGCATAATGCATTTTAGGTGCAATCTTGCAGCAGCATACAGGAGAACAGATCTCTTTTTTGGTGATGGCATGTGTGATCAAATTAATTAACTTACCACTCTGCAGTTTTCATGGAGAGATGTGTGCCCATCTGTTTATTTCACTTTAAATAGACTTTTCTTTAGATAATGTTTATTTGAGAATATGACAGGTAAACTTTGGTTTGAGGGTCCTAATTTCCACATGAAATGACAAAAGTTTTGTGTGATTACCTCTTTGGACAGTAAAAAAGAGCGGAAGGATCTTGTGTTAAGACTGTTGCATGTAAAAATGATGCCCTTATTCTACCCTGTGTATGCTCTAGGTCTGCTGAGGAAAATTAGGAACATGACTAATGGTGACTATTTGTTCTTTCTGTGTAGAAAATAAGGCTTAAAGGGAATTTGTTTTACTACATGAAAGAACATGTTTAATTTTCTGAGTTACATTTTCTTTTAAACTGAGCATAATTTTTATGTATATTCATAAAATAGCATAATTTGTAAGGACTAGTAAGATGTCATTTTTTCAATTTAAAAATAAGTTGTACACTTTTCTTAACAGAAGACTAAGTTGTATTCTGTAATGACTATATTTTTAGGAGATATATTAAGGGGCAGGTCTTTGTGTTTTTATGATTGATCAGTGATTTGTGATTAATTTCTAAACATGATTTTAGCTTATGAATGTAATTTCAGCTCACTTATTTCACTTAAGTTTTCACTTTTGCATGCTAAGAGACAAAGAAGTAGTACAGAAAATGTTAATTGAATGTGTGAGAGACAATAATATTGTATTTGAAAAAAAATTTATAATTTATGCATATGTTGTTTTTAACTCTCCAAAGAAAATATTGATACTACTGTTTGACAGTGGTTATGGAAAAATTTGCAAGACTTTCTGTTTGTATTCTATTCCACAATTTTTATGCTGGCTGGTACTAATATACCCTCAAAGTGTTCCTTTTATGCTTATTGACTTTAAAGCCTTTTTTTGATGGTTTTTCTATGTATCCCTGGAACTCACTCTGTATACCTGGTAGGCCTCAAACTCAAAAAGATCTGCCTGGTATGCTGGGATTAAAAGCATACGCTTGGCTTTAAAGACTATTTTTTCAATGAAGGGTAGAAAATAAAATTTCTAGCTAGCTTGAAAAGATTAGAAAAGATAGAAGGACTGGAGAGATGTCTCAGCAGTTAAGAGTGTATACTGTTCTTGAAGAGGACCATACTGCAATTCCAGCACCCATGTCAGACATCTCACAACTGCCTTGTAACTTCAGGTCCATGGGTTTCAGCACCCTCTTCTGGCTTTCTCAGGCATTGACTGAAGTGCACAAACTCACATTCAAGCATCCATATACACTAATTTCAGAATCAAAATTGGAAGGGCACCTTCAAGTTTCAGTTGGTTGTCATCAACAAATGAATGCTCACAGAAGGACATATGAGCAAAGATAGTAAAATTGCTAAGTAGCATCATTATCAACTTAATGTGTTTGATGGATACATTGTAGGGTTAGAAGTTTGGTGAGTCTAAGCAGCATTACTTTTTTCACTGTTGTCTTATCTACACTTCCCAGTGGGCTTTCTGACAGGCAGTAGAAACTCTGGAAACCTATCCAGGTTAGTATTCAAAAAGTGGAGTGCGGTAGGACAGAGAGCATTCATTAGGCAAAACACAAAAAAAAAAAAAAAAAACCAAAAAACTCTAAATTAAAACAGTCTTTATTGAATGAATATTGAGATTATATATGGGGGAGCTGAAGAGTAGTTCTGGCTCAAGGAAGCACATGTATCAACAGAATACTGTATGCCAGTCCTTTAAGATTAGTAAGAATTTGCGACACTTTGTTGGAGAAAAATACTCCAGAAGATGGGAAATGACTAAGGCATTCTCAGGAAGAGAATGAACCCCTGTGCTCTTTGGCAGAGGCATTATGGCTCAGTGTTATTGGGGACTGAAATGGAAACTGCCAGAAATAAGAGTGAACTTAGATCTGAGAAAGCCTTGATGATAGTTGTAAACTCTATAGGTAACAAACAGCAAACACTTTTTATTTTTAATAAGAAAGTGAGAGGCCATCCATATTCAGCAAGTCCAGCTGATGATAGGGAAAGAGTAACATGTGTGTGTAAGGCATTGTGCAAGGCACTAGAAGAGTGTGGCCTAGGAGCAGGTTTTGATAAAGATGAAAAGGAAGAGCATTCATGTGCTGATGACCTGTTATGCATCACAAACTAGGAAAAATTAAGGTTTCACAAGAATTAACACAAGGCTGTAGACTTTGCTGAAATAGGATCTCTACTGTTTAGAAACTTATAAGAAAGAGAAGAGATAGACATGTAATAAATAATCTAGTATAAAATAGTTGTAACACACATGAAAAAACTGTAGTGCAGAGAAAAGGCGGTGACCATCTCTTGGAAGGCTGTGGTGATCAGGGCAGAATAGCTAACATTTACCAGTGCAGAATAAAAAACAGGTAAACATTGGGCTCTGCCTGCCCTGTCTTTCAGCCTCCTTCACACACAGCTATAGACAAGGTAATCACGAATTGTGTGTGGTGGTGATATATTTACCTTGCAGAGAGGTAGAGACTGAAGGAGTTCAAGGCTAGACTTCCTCTACATAGTGTCACTGCCAGCTAGCCAGAATTCTATTGTAAGACTCTGCCTCAAGAAAATGTAAAACCGTGTATTTATTGTTTCAGCAGTTTATATATATTTATTGCTTGTCTGCACTCAGTTGGCAAGGTAAGAAGGCTGACTTATGTGCTTGATACAGAATGAAATTTCATAAAACTGGAAGAAGAGATTCAGTTGAGATTACTGGTGAAGGAATGGATTGTTTGAGTTCGGGCTGTGCAAGGAAGGAATAAGATCTATAAGATGAAAGACTCAGGCCAAATGAGAGATTTGTGTATTGTTATTTTTAGTAAGGTTTAAGAAGAAGTGTGTGTGGGGAGGTTTGAAGTGGATTTGCTAAATTTGCCACGGGTAGACGTCATGATGAAAGATGACTGAAGAGAAGCAAAACTTCCTTGGAGGGTTTGTGTGTGTGTGAACTATGTACCTGGTGTGTACAAAAATATTAAATGCCCTTGGCAAATACATTACCTGAGCCCACATGGAAAAGAGTAAAATTTCTTCCGTCCACTGCTAAAACTGTGAGCACTACAGAATTTGGATGAGTAAATTGTAAGCCACAGGCTTTGGGTACTTCCTAGCCTTTTTTTTAAAAAATATTTTTTCTTGCATTTATGAACTCACAGAGACTGTTACAGCATGCACAAAACCTGCAAAAGCTAGTGCTTGACAAAATTCAAGTGCAGAGAAGTAGATATGGACACACCGTCCAAATCCTAACCAAGAAAATGTTTGCAATTGATGCCTCCTGGGAAATGGGGAAAATCAGTTTTCATCAATAGAGTGACAGTCAGTTTATATCAGTCACACTCCGAGGCAGGTTGCATCCTCAAGAGTAGTTGGGTAACATGAAAGTAACTCTGTGCTATTTTGTTTCATTTTAAGAGATGCCCTGGCCAGCTGGGGGGGGTGGGGGGTTCAACAGGTTACTAATGAAGTGTGAAATGAATGGGGTGAGAACAAGAGACTCGAAGAATGGAAACCAAGACAGTTTGTCTGATCAAGGCCTCGTTTATTTGAAATTTTTACACAGTTTTATAGGCACAAGGATAGTTTATTACTGCAGAAGATAGCAAAGTGTTTTATGGTTCGAGATACTGCACCTTCATGATACCGTAAGAATGTTTCCTTAAGATATCTCAAGGATGCTCCAAGCCTAACGAGCAGATGTTCTCATGTAAATCTATCACCCATGACCTTAGGTCACAGTGCAGCTGTTGGTAACTTTCCACTAATTGGCTTTGGCTCCACTAAATGGCTTTGGCTTCACTAGTTGGCTTTGGCTCCTGCCAAATAGAGAGAATATGAAGTTGGGTGGGTACAGGAAAGGATCTGGGATGAGTTTGGGGAGGGAAATATATATGATCCAGTATGAAATTATTTTCAAATAATAAAATGATTTTTGTTGAACTAAGTCTGTGGGGTGTGTGCATGCATGTGCATTTGTGCCATGTCCTGTGTGTGGAGAAGTCCTAGCACTTGAGGGAGTTTGTTCTTTCCATTACATGGGTCCTAGAGATTGAATATATATGGTCAGTATTGTGACCAGTGCTTTGCTAGTCCACATTTTTAATTGGCCATCCAGCCCTTTTCACTGTGATACCTTTATCTTTTGAAATACTGCATTTATTTATAGGAATATATGTGTGTACGTCTATGGGGGCATACATCTACCACTTGATATGTGTAGAGACAAAAAGACAGCCTACAGGGGTAGACTCTCTTCTTTTACAATGTGGGACCTAGTGGTTGAGCTCAGTCATTAGGCCTAGTAACAAGAACCTTTAACCACTCACTAGCTTGTTGATATAATGTTATTTTGTTCATTCAAATGCTGTTTTCTCTACCTCACTCTCTGGTTTCAAACCGGACATTGCATTGTAATACTTATTCTAAGCATCACTTGTCTCAACTTTGTTTAAACATGCCAAAATAAAACAACCAGCCCCAATGTTAAGCAATGAAAAGGAAGCAGGAAGAGAGGGAGGGAGGAATCAGTGAACGGGAAGGTGTGGGAGACAGAGGAGGAGAGAAGGACAGGAGGCTAGCTGGGAGAGCAGAAGTGGGAGAGCAGAGCTGGAAGAGAGGTCTTTGACCGATGTGGAGAGATGGATCCGACCTAAGATATCAAAGCTGAATGGTAGAAACTATGTGGGCTTGGAGGTTTAGGACTGAACAACTATTACCCAGCATTATGATCTAGGTTAATTAAATAAATCCCAGTTTTGTGTGGTGATTTAGGTATATAGCTGTTTAGGATCAACAAGAGCATTACTACAAGTATATCAATAGTAAATAATAATCACCACATACAACACCAGCTCTGTTATTTTTTTCCACCTTAGGGCCAGGTGTGGTGGTGCACACTTTTAATCCTAGCACTTGGAAGGCAGATGCAGGCAGATCTCTGTGAGTTCAAGGCCATCCTGGTCCACATAGCCAGTTCTAGGCCAGCTAGGGCTACCTAATGAAACCCTATTAAAAACAAACACACTCCACAAACTGAAAGTGAAATAATTTTAATTAACACACCAAATATTTTCCATTTCTATTATCCATTTTCATACCTACTTAGTTTTGATTGTTGTTCCTCCATCACAGCTTTCTGCCCCCGCCCCCATACCCTTCCATTCCCAGTAGTCCCCCTTTTACTTTTGTAGCTTACATGCACTACTAAACTTGCTCTTCTATTAAGTTCCTTTTTATGTCTCTCATTGGCCCCTTTCTGGCTTCTATACTACCCCCACATAAGTGCATTATAGAAATCAAAAGATAGAGTTTGCATATGAAAGAAAGCAAGTGCTGCTTGTCTTTATGAGCAAGAATTATCTTATTTAATGTAATTTTTAATTTCCATTCATTTTACTTGTTTAAATCAAATTTCATTGTGTATTTGTACCATATTTTAAAAAAGTCTGTTCATTCCTGGAGGGATATTTAGCATGATTCTTCTTAATGGCTTTTGTGAATGCAGCAGCAATATATGCCCTGCTGCAGATAGGCTCACCTGGACAATACAGAATCACCCAGAATTGACAAGTAGAGCAAGACATGACAAGCTCAACTGGAGACAGCCTCAATAGAGACTAACTCAGCTTGACATAACAGGATAAGCTGGAGACAGGCTCAAATGGACATGAGAGGCACAGCTGGACATGACAGTCTCAGTGGGCCATGAGAAGGTCAGCTGGACATACCAGGCTCAGCTGCACCTGATAGATTCCACTGGACAAGACAATGGACAGTGGACAGTGCTCAGTTGGATATGCAGGGTCAAATGGACATGAGAAGTTCAGCTGGTGAGCTGCTCAATTGGTCATGACAGGGTCTTCTACAGATAGGCTCACATGGACAGGACAGGCTCATCTGGACTTGACAGGCTCAGTGGGATATGACAAGCTCAGCTGGAGATACCCTTAATATTATCAACTCAGCCGGACAAGGCACACTCAGCAGGACATAAGATTAACTGCACATGACAGGCTCTGCTGGAAGTGAAAAGCTAAGCTGAAGACAGGCTCATCTGTACCTGACAGGCACCACTGGACAAGACTGGCTAAGTTGGACATGCAGGCTCAAATGTACATGACAGGCCTAGCTAGAGACAGGCTCAGCTTGAGACTGACTCAGCTGAAGACAGTCTCACCTGGATATGACAGGCTCAGAGAGACCTGACAAACTCAGCTGGAGACAGCCTCCATGGTGAAAGACTCAGCTGGAGGTGACAGGCTCAGGCGGACATGGCAAGTACACTGGACATGAGAGTCTCAGCAGTAGTGAGGATCTACTGGACATGACAGGCTCTGCTGGATTTAAAAAGGTCAGCTAGAGATATGACAGGCTCAGCTGGAAATTACAGTCTCAGTTGGACATGACAATCTCAGCTGGACATTTTATACTCAGCAGGAGATAGGCTCAGATCTACAGGACAGGAGGCAAAGCTTGACTTGAGAGCTCACCTGGAAAGTTCAGGCTCAGCTGTAGATAGGTTCACATGGACATGGCAGGCTCACGTGGATGTGACAGACTGAGTGGGACATGAAAATCTCAGCTGGACATCACAGGCTCAGCAAGACACAGGATCAACTGGACACACTTACTCTGCTGAATGTGAAAGTCTCAGTTGGAAACAGGCTCAACTGGACATGACAAGGTCAGCTGGACATACCAGGCTCATCTGGACCACACAGGCTCCAGTGGACAAGACAGGTTCATTTGGACATGTCAGGCTCAACTGGATATGACTTTCTCAGCTGGAGACAGTCTCAGCTAATACTGTCTAAGGTGAACATGACAAGCTAAACTGAATACTGGCTCACCTGGACAAGAAAAGTAAGCTGGACCTATAAGGGTCAACTGGATAAGGCAGGCTCAACTGGACAGCACAGGTGAAACTGGACATGACAGGCACTGCTGGATACAGGCTCAGTTTGAGACTGGCTCAGCTGGAGACAAACTCAATTGGTAATGACAGGCTCTGCTGCAGATACACTCACCTGGACATGACATGCTCAGTGGGACATGACAAGTTCAGCTGGAGATAGCCTCAATGATGACAGACTCAGCAGGACATGGCAGGCTCATCTGGAGACAGGCTCAGATGAACATGACAGGCACAGCTGGACATGAGAGTCTCAGCATTAGACAGGATTAATGGGACAGTTTCTGCTGGATGTGAAAAGCTTAGCTGGAGACAGACTCAGCTAGATATAATAAGCTCTGTTGGATGTAAAAATTTCAGCTAGAAACATGAAAGGCTCAGCTGGACATGTAAACCTCAACTGGACATGACAGGCTCTGGTCAATTTAAAAGGCTTAGCTGGATACAGTCCTAGGTGGATATGACAGAACCAGCTGGAGACAGGCTCAGCTGGACATGACAAGCTCAGGTGCACACTCGCTTACCTGGACAAGAAAGGCTCTGTTGGACATGACAGGCTCAGCTGGACAAGACAGGCTCAAGTGGACATGGCAGGCTCAGATGGAGATAGTCTCTTCTAAACATGACACACTCAACTGAACATGACAGGCTCAGTGGGGCTTGACAAACTCAGCTGAAGATAGCCTAAATTGAAACAGACTCAGGTGGATATGGCAGGCTCAGCTGGAGACAGGCTCAGATGTGCATGACAGGTACAGCTTGACATTAGAGTCTCAGTAGCCGACAGGAAAAACTGGAAATGACAGGCTCTGATGGATGTGAAAAACTCAACATGAGACAGGCTTAGCAGGCTATGACAAGCTCAGCTGGACATGACTGTCTAAGTGGGAGATGACAAGGTCTGCTGGACATACTTGACTCACCTATATCTGACAGGCTCCAAACTACACAGCATGAGCCAAATGAGAATGAAGTGATTCTAGAGCAGATATGGGAGGATGTCTACGGTTACTTATATGATTAAGAAGGGAGTTTCTAAGCACTAAGTTCATGTTATTAGACAGAGTATGTCACATGTGTTAACGTGTCCTAACAAGGGCATCCCTTTAACAGCACAAAGATCAGACCCCCTGGGTGATTAATACTGCTTTTATCTACTTCAAGTTCCTTTACTTTAAGCCCCTCCCTCCAACTTTGTTTGGAAATACCTAACCTCAAGGGAAACAAAAATAAACAAGCACAGTGAAGGGCAGGGAGACAAGATGTATTTCTCGGGGAGTAGCAGCCATGATGTCAGGCAGCTCTGCTCCTACAAAGCAGACTGCACATGTCAACCTTGTATTTCCATGTCAACTTCTGTGACTGCTCAAGCTAGTGCATGAGATTATAAAGGCTCACTCTGTAGCATAATGTTGTCCTAATATATGTTAGCTCCGAGATTCAGAAGTCTACGTCTAAGACACAAAGCAAGAACTGTAAGAAAATGTAATAATGAGCCAGAAAATGAGACAGCCATGTGACAAAGTTTTATTCCAGAAGGCTCCTTTTATGCTGAGCAGTACAACGTATTCTCAAGCACCTGTACCATATGTCTTTAATCAAGAGGGGCGGAGTGATTACTGTTGGCATCTTTCAATTTTCCATTATTTGTACATTTATGTCTTTTGCTCTCTTCTCTACATCCACCAACTACTGTGCTAATTAACTTCTCTGGACAACATACCACAACCCAGCTTTACCTGCGAAAAGGAATCATCAATCAAGGAATTTCCCATATCTCATTAGCTTGTATTTATAACTTGACAAATGATTGATGTGGGTGGGACCAGCCCACTGTGGATAGCACCATCCCTAGGAAACCTGGCCTGAGCTGTATAATAAAGCTAAGTGAACATGATGTAGACATTGAACCAGAAAGCAGCATTCATCTATGTATTCATCTAGGTATTTTTTCATCTAGGTATTATTTATTCATCTAGGTAATATTTTTGCTTCAGCATTCCTGTTTCAAGTTCCTGCCCTAACTTTCCTCTAGGATGGACTATGACTGAGAAGTTGAAGCAAAATAAGGCTTTTCCTTTCAAAGCTGTTTCTGACCAGGTTCTTTGTACAGCAACATAACTAAACTAGACTACTCTATATTTCTCCTTCTTATACCTGAAAATGAAGAAAGACATTTAAAACATGCCAAAGAGTTCTGTGTGAAACTTGATAATTGTTGTTCTCTGTTCTCATTTCTATGGTAATGTGGCAGCCTAATTAGAGTTGATGGCTGAATTGGAGTACACATTGCTGTTTCTGAGCAGTGGAATTTTGCCTCCTGGCATTGGCTCCAATCTAAAACTCAGTGTCTCAAAGACTGACCTTGGCAGTCCTAGAGTGGAGAGCTTTGATCCTGAGAACCAGATAATAAATTCTTTGCAACCATGGTAACCAGAGAGCAAATTGTGTGTAATCTTGAGTGATTCCTCATATGCTTTACCAAGTAAAGCTGCTGCCATGAAAAACTGCTTGTAATTTTCTGTTATTTAAGTGGTGACCTTACATTCAGTAAATGACACCTTGATCAGAGTCTAGACCTGGTGTCCTCTTTTTGTCACCCTGCTCTCTTTTTCCCCATCCCTCACTTAGGTGTTATTCAGATGTCACTGCAGCCCAGTGACATGGCAATAAGACCTTGTGTGTGTGAGAGCAGGCAGCAGAAAGAATCTCTGAATCCCAGAGAGAGGACATCACAGTTCTTAACCTTCTTGGTTTCATGGCCAGGAGTATGTTTCAACCTTCCTAAGCCTCACTTTTTCATGTTTATGACAGAAATAAAAAGTAATACCTCCTGAGGTTGTGGAAAAAACACGTAATTAGATACGTAAAAGCATGTTATAAACTTAAGCTTATTCAGCAAAAAGTTAATACTTTGAAGAACAACAGCTGCTACAGAAGGAACTCTGCCAATTGTAAGAAACATGTGAAAGTCTGTTTTGAGAACAAAAGTCTGCCTAGTGATTCAGCACCAATTTACTAAACTTTGTTATCTACGAGATTATTTTTGTACAAAAATTATCAATACCAACTTAGTCCAAAGTATTTTAGCACCTTATATTTTAACTATCCCAAATAATCCTGGGTCAGGTAAAAGTACTGCTTATTCTGTGTTACATTTTAGGCAACCTCTACGTAAGTGAGTATTTTCCTTGTAAATAAGCTAGACTACTTTGTAATAGAACACCTGACAGAATGATATGGAATAGCATTCTGACCTGGTAAATAACATAGGTATGGCTTCAGCTTTAATTTCAATTCACATACAGCAAAAAATCAAACCAAAGATCTCACCTGCAACTGAGAGTGTCCCAGGACTGTCCACCTTCTAGAGATCATGCATGGTGGGATGTTCCTACCAGGTACAGAGGGATGCTAACTTGTCGAAAGTAGTGACTGGAGGTCTCTTTTAGGACTTGACTGCACAGTGTTTCAGTTTTCATCCAGCTGACACACCCTTTTTATAAACAGCTCTTACTGACTTTGATGACTATGCTCTCAGGCTATAGGTTGCCCTGCAGCGAAGACCCTATGGCAAGAAACTGAAAACAGCCTGTGGTAGCTTGAAAGCAAAAACGACTCTCAGCCTATCAGCTAGAAGGCAAGCCAATTGTTATAGCAAACTTCTGAGACAGCAAGTGGTTATCTCCTCAGTCAATTTATATAAATCTCTGGCCTTGACTGACAACTAGATGGCTAGAAAAAGAAGATTCAGGTAAGTGGTGCCTATCCCTAATACCCATATGAAAATAAATGTTTATGCTGTTTTGTTGAGACAAGCCATATATTATCAAATGTATATGGGTGTTTTGCCTGCATGTACATATAAGTGGATAGTGCTCCCAGAGGTCAGAAGAGGACCTCACTCCCCTGGCAGTGGAGTTACAGATAGGTGTGAGCTACAGTGTGGGGGCCAGAGGTCTTAACATCTGAGCCAACATATCAGTCCCAAAAAGGATAATTTTATGTAGCTCAGATTGGCCTTGAACTCTTTATTCTCTGGCGTCTGTCTTCTGAGTCCTAATATTAGAGGACTGTGCCACTATGACTGGCATAATCTTCAACATTTCCAAGCAAAACGTCAACTATCACAGGCAAATTTCAGACACTGCACAGGACAGTCTTACAGGTGAAAGTTAATCCACACAGTAAAGTTGAACCATCAAAAGTGATAATTCAACCTACCCAGGTGAAATTTCAAACTTTGATGGAAAAACTTTAACCATCACAATGGAAACATCACGCATTGCTGGTGAAATTTGAGTCACTTCTAAGTAAACTTCAACTATCAAGGGTTCAAATTTTATCTTTGCAAGAAAAACGTCAACAATCCTGGGTGAAAATTCAAACATTACATGGGAAATTTCATCGATGGCACAGGAAAGTTCAGTCTTTGCAGGTGAAAATTCAACAATCTCAGGCAAAAATTCAACCTTCACAGAAAAAACTCAGCTGCTGCTAATGACATGTGAACCATCACAACAGAGACTTCATACATCGCAGTCAATATTTCAGTCAAATCACAGGAAAATCCAAATATCCAGGCAATAAGTCAGGCAAGCCAGGTGAAATTTCAAACTTTGTAGAAAAACTTCAACCATCACAATGGAAACTTCAGCCATCACAGGTGAAATTTCATCCACCTCAAAGGAAACTTCAACTACAGAGGGTGCAATTTTAAAGTTTACAGAAAATACATCAACCATCCTAAGTGAAAATTCAAACATTAGAGGAAATATATCAGCGATGGCACAGGAAAGTTCAGTCTTTGCAGATGAAAATTCAACAATCTCGGGTCAAATTTCAACCTTTACACAAAAAAGGTCAACCATCTCAGGTGACATTTCAACTTCGCAAGAGAGACTTCAAACATCTCAAGCGACATTTCAGTCAACTCCCAGGAAAGTTCAAACATCACAGGAGATAATTCAGCCTGCCCAGGAGAAATTTCAACCTTTGCTGGAAACACTTCAACAATCACAATGGAAACATCAACCATTGCAGCTGAAATTTGAGCCACTTGAAAGAAAAATTCAGCTAATGAGGGAGCAATTTTAAACCTTGCAGGAAAAATGTCAACCATAGTAGGTGAAACATCAACCTTTAAAGGCGAAATTTCAGCGATGGCTTAGGAAAGTGCATTCTTGATAGGCGAATATTCAACCATCTCAGGCGAAAATTCAACCTTCACAGGAGAAATGTCAACCATTGCAGGTGACATTCCAACCATCACAAGAGAGCTTTCAAACATCACAGTTGACATTTTGTCACCTCACAGGAAAGTTCAACAATCGCAGGAGATAATTCAGCCTACGCAAGAGAAATTTCAAAGTTTGCTGGGAAAACTTCAACTACCACAATGGAAACATCAACCATCACTATAGCTGGTGAAATTTGAGCAACCTCAAAGTAAACTTCAACTATCAAGGGTGCAAATTTTATCTTTGCAAGAAAAACGTTAACAATCCTGGGTGAAATTTCAAACATTACATGGGAAATTTCATCGATGGCACAGAAAAGTAGAATCTTTGCAGGCGATAATTCCAAAATCCCCGGCAAATTTCAACCTTCACAGGAAAAACTCAGCCACTGCTAGTGACATGTGAACCACCGCAACAGAGACTTCATACATCACAGTCAATATTTCAGTCAAATCACAGGAAAATCCAAATATCCAGGCAATAAGTCAGCCAAGCCAGGTGAAATTTCAAACATTGTAGTAAAACTTCAACCATTGCAGATGAAATTTCAACCACCTCAAAAGACCATTTAACTATCGAAGGTGCAATTTTAAATGTTGCAGGAAAAAAGTCAACCATCCCAGGTGAAACAACAACCATTACATGTGAAATTTCATCAATGGCTCAGGAAAGTTCATACTTGGAAGGCGAAAATTCAACCATCACAGGCGAAACTTCAACCTTCACAGGAAATGGTCAACCACTACAGGTGACATTTCAACCATCACAAGAGAGACTTCATACTTCACAGTCAATTTTAGTAACCTCATAGGAATGTTTTTCCATCACAGGAGATAATTCTGCCCATCCAGGTTAAATTTCAAACTTTGCTGGAATAACTTCAACCATCACAATGGAAACATTAACCAATGCAGGTGAAATTTCAGCCACCTCAAAGGAAACTTCAACTATCAAGAGTGCAAATTTTACCTTTACAAGAAAAATGTCAACCATCCTACGTGAAATTTCATCTGTTACAGGGGATATTTCAGCGAAGGCACAGGAAAGTTCATTTTTTTGTAACCGAAATTCAACCCTCTGAGTTCAAATTTGAATCTTTACACGAAAAAGGTCATCCATTGCAGGTGACATTTCAACCATCGCAAGAGAGACATCAAACATTTTAGGCAACATTTCAGTCACCTACCAAAAAAGTTCAACCATCACAGGAGATAATTTAGCCTGCGTAGGTGAAATTGGAAATTTGCTGGAAATACTTCAACCATCTCAATGGAAACTTCAACCATCCCAGGTGAAATTTCAGCCACCTCAAAGGAAACTTCAACTATCAAGTGTGTAAATTTTGTCTTTACATGAAAAACATCAACAATCCTGGGTGAAAATTCAACAGTTACAGGGGTTATTTCAGTGATGTCACAGGAAATTTCAGTTTTTGCAGGTGAAAATTCAACAATCTGAGGTCAAATTTGAATCTTTACATGAAAAAGGTCATCCATTGCAGGTGAAATTTCAACCATCTCAAGAGTCTTCAAACATCACAGGAAACATTTCAGGCACATCACAGGAAAATCCAAATATCACACGTGATAACACAGGCAAGCCACAATTGAATAATTTTGAGCTTCGTAGAGAATTATGACATAACAATTGACTTGTGACATCACAAGGGTAAAATTGGTATATCACAAGCACATCGTTACATCACAATGCTACTATTGTGATATCTCAAGGGAATTATGACATCACAATTCTACCAGTAAGACATTACAATATCATTGTGACACCACACTGGTTTTATTGTGACAGCCCTGGAGAATTATGACATTACAATTAAATGGCTACATCACAATAGTAACCATGACATCATAGTAACCATGGAGTGATTGTGACATTCCTAGGGATGTATGACATTTCAATTGACTTTTGACATGAAAATGGTAGTATTGTGACATCACAAGGGTATTATGACATAACAATGGCACTGGTAGGACATCACATTCATATTGTGACATCATAATGATGTTATTGTGACATCCCTAGAGAATTATGACATTACAATCTTATTGTGACATCCCAATGGTACTATTGTGACATCAAAATTGTACTGTGACATACCTATTGTTCCATTCTCTAGTCACAATGGTATTATGACATCACAGTGGTACTATTAGTATAAAACAAATTTGTTGTGACATCTCAATATTACTATTGTGATATTGCAAGGGTATTATGACATAACAATGGTACTAGTAGGACTTCACAATCGTATTGTGATATCACAATGGTTTGATTTTGACAACAATAGAGGATTATGACATTACAATTGACTGGAGACATCACAATGGTAGTATTGTGATATGACAAGTGTACTCTGACATCACAACTGTACTATTGGTATATCACAAACACATTGTGACATCGCAATGCTACTATTGTGACATTGCAAGGGAATCATGACATCCCAACTCTACCAGAAGGACATCACAATCTCATTGTAACATCACACTGGTTTAATGTGACATCACTGGAGAATTATGACCTTACACTTTAATGGTTACACCACAATAGGACTGTTGTGACATCACAATTATATTATGATATCACAATGTACAATTGTCTAGTCATAATGGCATTATGATATCACAATGATACTATTAGGATGTCACAACCATTTTGTAACATCACAATGCTACTTTTGTAAAATCACAAGGGAATTATGATATCACAGTTCTTCTACCAGAACATCACAATCGTACTGTGACATCACAATGGTACCAATGTGACATCGATAGAGAATTATATTACAATTGAATTATGACATCACAATGTTAGCATTGTGAAATAACAATTGAAATATGACCTCACAATGGTACTATACTGTAGCCACAATGGCATTATAACATCACAGTGTTACTATTAGGATATCACAAACATATTGTGACATCACAGTGCTCCAATTGTGACATCATAAGAGGATTACTACATCATAATGGTACTAGTAGGACACCACAAACATATTGTGACATCACAATGTTTTGATTCTTACATCACTCTAAAACTATGACATTACAATTGAATTGTGACATCACAATGGTAGACTTGTGACATCACAATTGTCCTATGACATCACAAGGGTACGATTCTCTAGTCACAATGGCATTATGATATGAGAAAGGTACAAGTGGGATATCACCAAGATATTGTGACATCACCAAGCTACTATTATGACATAGCAAAGTTATTATGACATCTCAATGGTACTAGTAGGATGTCACAATCGTATTGTGACATCACAATTGTTCAATTGTGACATGACCAAAAAATTATGACATAACATTTGAATTGTGACATCACAATGCTACTATTGAGACATCAGAAGTGAATTATGACATCACAACTGTAGTAGTAGGACATCATAATAATATTGTGACATCACAATGTTATTAGTAAGACATCATAATCCTGTTGTGACATCACAATGGTTCTATTGTGACATTAGTATTGATTTAGGACATTACAATTGAATTGTGACATCACAATGGTAAAATTATGATATCACAATTGTAGTATGACATCGCAATAGTAAAATTCTCTAGTCAGAGTAGGATTATGACATTACAATGGTACTCCTTTCTAGTCATATTAGCATTATGACATCACAATGGTACTATTAGGATATCACAAAATATTGGGACATCACAATGCTACTACTGGGACATCACAAGGGCATTATGACATAACAATGGTACAAGTAGATCATCATGATCTATTTTGACAGCACAATTTTGTGTTTGTGACAATACTAGAGAATTGTGACATTACCATTGACTTGAGACATCACAGTGGTACTATTAGGACATCACAGTGCTACTATTGTGACATCGGAAGGGTGTTATGACACAACAATTGTACTAGTGTGACATCACAATCCCATCGTGACATCAAAATGGTTCAATTTTGACATCACTAGAGAATTATGACATTACATTTTAATTGTGACATCACAATGGTAGTATGGTGATATCACAAATGTACTATGACATCACAATGGTACTATGCTATAATCACAATGGCATTATGACTTCACAGTGGTACAATTCGAACATCACAAAGACATTATGAGTTCACAAAGCTGTTCTTGTGACATCTCAAGGGTATTATGATATCACAATGGTACTAGTAGGACATCACAATCATTTTGTGACTTCACAATGGTTCAATTGTGACTTCACTATGACATTACAATTGAATTGTGACATCTCAATGATTCTATTGCGACTTCACAATTGTGCTACGACAACACAATGGAACTATTATTTACTCACAATTGCATTATGACAACACAATGGTACTATTAGGATACCACAAAGGTATTGCAACATCACAATGCTACTATTGTTACATCACAAGGGTATTATGATATAACAATGGCACTGGTAGGACCTCACATTCTTATTGAGACATCATAATGGTATGATTGTGACATCCCTAGTTAATTATGACATTATAATCTTATTGTTACATCCCATTGGTATTCTTCTGACATAAAAATTGTACTATGACAAAACTATCATACTATTCTCTAGTCACAATGGTATTATGACATCACAATGGTACTACTAGTATAAAACAAGGTCATTCTGACATTGTAATGTTAATATTGTGTTATCACAAGGGTATTATGACATAACAATGGTACTAATAGGACGTCACAATCGTATTGTGATATCACAATGGTTCGATTTAGACAACAATAGAGAATTATGACATTACTATTGACTGGTGACATCACAATGTTAGTATTGTGACATCACAAGTCAGCTATGCTATCACAATGGCACTATTCTCTAGTCACAATTGATTATGACATCACAATGTTACTATGAGGATGTCTAAAGACATTGTGACATCACAGTAATACTATTGTGACATCGAAACGGTATTATGACATCAGAATGGTACTAGTACGACATCACAATGGTATTGTGACATCACAATGGTTAGAATGTGAATTTCCTAGAAAATTATGACTTTACAATTGAATTGTGATATCATGATGGTATGATTGTGACATCACAATTGTACTATGACATCACAATGGTACTATTCTGTAGTCAGAATCACATTATGACTTCAATGATACAATCAGGTTATCACAAAATATTGTGACATCACAATGCTACTATTGTGATATCGCTACATAATTATGACATCACAAAGTTACTAGTAGAATATCAGAATCATATTGTGACCTCACAATTGATCAACTTTGAACTTAGTAAAGAATTATGACATTAAAATTGACTTGTGACCTCACAACATTACTATTGGTATATCACAAACACATTGTGACATCACAATAGTACTATTGTGACATTGCAAAGAATTATGACATCACAACTCTATCGGAAGGACATTACAATGTCATTGTGACATCACACTGGTTTTTATTGTGACATCTCTAGAGAATTATGACATTACAATTGAATGGTTACATCACAATAGGACTGTTGTGACATCAAAATTATATTATGATATCACAATGTAAAATTGTCTAGTCATAATTGCATTATGATATCACAATGATACTATTAGGATGTCACAACCATATTGTGACATCACAATGCTACTTTTGTGAAATCACAAGGGAATTATGACATCACAATTGTTCTACCAGAAAGTCACAATCGTGTTGTGACATCACAATGGTACCAATGTGACATCGATAGAAAATTATGGTATTACACTTAAATTATGACATCACACTTGTAGTATTGTGACATAACAATTGTAATATGACATCACAATGGTACTATTCTGTAGTCACAATGGCATCAAAACATTGTACACTTAGGATATCACAAAGACATTGTGGCATCACAATGCTACTATTGTGACATCACAAGAGGATTATTACATCATAATGGTACTAGTAGGACATCACAAATGTATTGTGACATCACAATGGTTCGATTCTTACATCACTCTAAAACTATGACATTACAATTGAGTTGTGACATCATAATGATAGACTTGTGACATCACAATTGTACTATGACATCACAAGGGTACGATTCTCTAGTCACAATGGCATTATGATATGAGAAAGTTACTAGTGGGTAATTACAAAGATATTGTGACGTCACCATGTTACTATTATGACATAGCAAGGTTATTATGACATCTCAATGGTACTAGTAGGATATCACAATCATATTGTGACATCACAATTGTTCGATTGTGACATGACCAGAGAATTATGACATAACAGTTGAATTGTGACATCACAATGCTACTATTGTGACATCAGAAGTGAATCATGACATCAAAACAGTACTAGTAGGACATCACAATAATATGGTGATATTCTGCCCAGTTCTTGAATCCCAAAAGTCCAGGAATAACTAGAATCCGCTATAAATACAGCATGTTCTTTTATTGTAAATTATAAGCTGCAGCTTCGGCCCACACACACCCACTGCCGAAGCATTGGGAGCTGAGCACGCTGTGCCCAGGTTGGGTGATTTAAAGATTCTGGTCCATCCTACCATGGCCAAGGCAGGGTCTATTCCTGCCTGGCATGTATCTATTGGTCAAAATGCTACATTTTGAATTGATTGGCTGTAGGAAGGTTCCCAGACCATTAATGATCTGGTGTCCCTCTCTAGGGGGATGGTCCATTTTCCTAGCAACTGTATCTCTAGTGGGTGGGGAAAGAATGCATTAAGGTGGTCCTTCCCCAGGACATCACTGGAATTCCCGACCCACCTACTTCAGGTCTTAATAATAGCTGCTAATTTATGTTTTGGTCTCTCATTTCTCCCTTTCCCATGATCATTTGAAGACCCAATCTTGGCTCTTCCAGACATGACACCTTGTATCTTATAGATTTATCTTTTTATAATGGGATCTGAGTACCATTAGTGTATTGCTCTCAAGCATTTCTTTATGTAAGCCATTAAGCAATTGAAAATACAAGGCCCAAAGATAAAAATCAAAATGAGTAGGGGTCCCTTCAGGGTAGATATAGGGGTAGTAAGCCAAGGACATCTATTATCCTTTTTCTCTAGGGTCTCTCTAGGCTTTTAGCCCAGTTGCTGCAATATTAGTTTCCATTTCAGATAAGCAGATGCCCAAGATAATAGCTAATGCCAGGGAGCCCCTTTTGACTTAGCATTTCAGCCTGCTAGGTGGGATTTGGGTGAAGATCCATCTTCTGGAGCTTTTTCAATGCTGACAGTTGGACCGTAGGCAACAGGGGCTAGGGAAACTGAAATGCCAGTCAAAGGCTGGGCAATAGGGCAATCCCAAGCATCTGGTTAGTTGATCCACCCGAAGAGGCAGTTAACAATCATGTAAGTTTCCAGGAAGTTCACATTTCAGCTTGCAGTCCACAGGTGATCCTGGAACAGTGTTAAACAGGTGAAAATCTTCTGAGACAAATTCAGAATGGAGACAGAAGTTAAAATTTGTCTATTAAATGGGAAAGATCAGGGAAAATCTCATCTGCGATCCTTTTGAGCTATGCCAGACCCAGGTCACATCCTGAAACTCATATGGATTTTTTGGTACATAAAAGGAAATATATATTCAGCAAATCTAACATAACATTCTGAGAGTAACAGGTAAAACTGCATCCCACTGAATGAGTATCAGTTAGCTGTTTGTTTTATAACCTTTATAAACAACTTAACTGTGTCCGCAGTCTGGAACTCTTTAACACTTTTTCTGTGGGCATAGCTGTTCATAATTAGCCATGAATGGAGCTTGGCCAATTTTCATACATTCAGCATCTATTTTTAGACCCCATCTTCACATTTACACTGGAAAATTAGGCAGAAATACATTACTGGCTTTAGTGCTAAACCCTGGATGCTTGGATTTTTCTTTATAAAGTAACTAGAAGGAATAAGTTTAAGATATTGCTGTGTTAAAGTCTACCTCAGAATTGGCAGATATTAAGAATACCATACTAAGAACTATGACTTTTGGGTCAGATATTCACATTAAACAGATGTTTTTAACATAATGAGAAGCACCTTTATGTCTATCTCCAGAAGCCAACAAAAGGAAATTAAAATCTCAACCTGGTGACTGAATAATAAGCAGTCAGTGCTCCATCAACTTATCAGAACTCTACTGATTAATGCCAAAACTTTGAACTTATGAAATATCATAACATAAGCACAACAGTAGCAAAAGGGGGGAGAAATCTAAAGTATCTCCCATTTTTAATGTGCTTTAAAACATTTTTATATCATTATAACTCATTTATATATCTTAAAACATTTACTTAAGACCCTCTAATTTTTTTTAACCCTGAAACATTTTCTTAGACCAAATAACATTTTTTAGATTTTTGAAACCTAAACTCCTATATCTTCAGACCCTACATAAGCTCCATTTATTTAAGACACAGGCAAACCTGTTTTTCTTCTAAATAAGAGATCTAATATCTAGTAGTTTTAACTAGCTAATTAACTTATCAAGGAGCTAACAGTGGATCTAATTGTCTGCTCTTTAGCTGTAAAGCTACCATAAGGTTAGCATAGCCATCAAGGTGTTCAGAGACCTGAGAAGGATAAATTATAAGCTAAATAAATATACCAATCCTTGTGCCAATCAAAATGACAGAGATAACTAGTTAGTCCATCACCTAGGCAGTGTCCCTGGCTCCTGTGTCTCACGGCATCCTGAACAGAGGCAGTCCAGCCAGGCACAGAAGATAAGAGACTGTTTCTGTGGAGAAAGAAACAAGAGAATGGCCTCACCTCACCCTTAGCAACGTGAAATATTGACTCTCCAAGTGTCCACAGTTTTGTCCACAGTTTAGGCTGGGCCCTAGCAGTGGGCCAGTTGAGGCAGTATTACCCAGTGGTTAGCATACCACAATCCAGAGTCACAGTCATCTGTTGTGCCCAAATCTTCTCAGAGACCTTGGGGAGCTAAACAGATTGTGACAACACCATGCTACTAATGTGATTTCCCAAGGGTATTCTGACAACACAATGGTACTAGTAGGACATCACAAAGGTATTGTGACATCACAATGGTTTGATTCTAGCATCACTCTAGAACTATGACATTACAATTGAGTTGCGAGATCGCAATGGTAGAGTTGTGACATCACAATTGTCCTATGACATCACAATGGTACTATTCTCTAGTCACAATGGCACTCTGATATGAAAAAGTTGCTAGTGGGATATCACAAATTTATTGTAACATCACCATGCTACTATTATGATATATAGCAAGGGTACTATGACATCTCAATGGTACTAGTAGGATGTCACAATCTTGTTGTGATATCACAATTGTTTCAGTGTGAAATTACCAGAGAATTATGACATAACAATGGAATTGTGACATCACAATGCTACTATTATGACATCAGAATGGAATTATGACATCACAACTGTACTAGTAGGACTTCACCATAATACTGTGACATCACAAAGTTACTAGTAAGACATCACAATCATATTGTGACGTCACAGTGGATCGATTGTGACAGCCGTAGAGAATTAGGACATTACAATTGGTTTGTGACAACACAATGGTAAAATTGTGACATCTCAATCGTACTATGTCATCACAATGGTACTCTTCTTTGGCCAGAGTAGGATTACGACATCAAAATGGTACTCTCTTCTTCATCACAATAGTACTATTGTGACATCACAATTGTATTATGATATCACAATGTGCAATTGTCTAGGCATAATGGCATTATGACATCACAATGGTACAAGCCGGAGGTCACAAAGGTATTGGGATATCACATTGCTACTATTGGGACATCACAAGGGTACTATGACATGAAAATGTTACCAGTAGGTCCTCATGATCTATTGGGAAAGCACAATTTTGTGTTTGTCACAATCCTAGAGAATAATGTCATTACCATTGACTTGAGACACCACAATGGTACAGCACGATGCTACTACTGTAACATCGGAAGGGTTTTATGAAGTAACAGTGGCACTAGTATGACATCACAATCCCATCATGACATCAAAATGGTTCGATTTTGACATCACTAGAGAATTTTGACATTACGTTTTAATCGTGACATCATAATAATAGTATTGCGATGTCGCAAATGTATTATGACATCGCCACAGTACTACCCTCTATTCACAAGGGCATTATGACTTCACAATGGTACAGTTCGGACATCACAAAGACATTGTGACTTCACAAGGTACTAGGGTGACATCGCAAGTGTATTACGATACTGTATCACAATGGTACTAGTAGAACATCATCACAATCATTTTGTGACATCACAACGGTATGATTGTGACATCACTAGAGAATTATGACATTTCAATTGAATGTTGACGTCACAATGACACTATTATGACATCACAACTGTGCCATGACAACACGATGGAACTATTCTCTACTCGAAATTGCATTAGGATAACACAATGGTACAATTAGGATGTCACAAAGATGTTGTGGCATCACGATGCTACTATGGTACCATCACAAGTGTATTATGACATAACAACGGTACTCGTAGGACGTCATGTTCCTATTGTGACATCATTTTGGTGTGACTGTGACATCCCTAGAGAATTATGATATGATGTTACAATCATATTGTGACTTCACAAGGGCACTATTGTGACGTCTCAATTGTACTACGACATAACAATTGTACCATTCTGTAGTCACAGTGATATTATGACATCACAGTGGTACTATTAGTAAAAAACACAGACATTGTGACATCGCAATGTTACTACTGTGACATCGATGGGTATTATGACATAACAATGCTACTATTAGGACATCACAATCGTGCTGTGACATCACAGTGGTCCAATTGTGAAAACAATAGAGAATTATGACATTATCATTGACCTTTGACATCACAGTGGTATCATTGTGAAGTAACAATTGTACTATGACACCTCAATGGTAATATTCTCTAGTCACAATGGCATTATGACAACAATGGTACTATTAGGATATCACAAATACATTATGATATCACAATGTTATATTGTGACACAGCAAGGGTATTATGACATCACAATGGTACTAGTAGGATATCACAAAGATATTGTGCCTTCACTATCCTACCACAATAGAGAATTATGACCTTATAATAGACTGCTGACCTCCCAATGGTATTACTGTGACATCCTAATTGTACTATGAGATCACAATGGTAATATTCTCTAGTCATAATGGCATAATGACATCACAATGGTACTATTGGGATATCAGAAATAGATTGTGACAACACCATGCTACTAATGTCATTTCCCTAGGGTATTCTGACAACACAATGGTACTAGTAGGACATCACAAAGGTATTGTGACATCACAATGGTTTGATTCTTGCATCACTGTAGAACTATGACATTACAATTGAATTGCGAGATCTCAATGGTAGACTTGTGACATCACAATTGTATTATGATATCACAGTGTACAATTGTCTAGTCATAATGCCATCATGACATCACAATGGTACTAGGAGGATGTCACAAAGGTATTGGGATATCACATTGCTACTATTGGGACATCACAAGGGTATTATGACATGAAAATGTTACAAGTAGGTCATCACGATCTATTGTGAAAGCACAATTTTGTGTTTGTCACAATCCTAGAGAATTATGTTATTACCATTGACTTGAGACATCACAATGGTACTATTATGACAGCACAATGCTACTACTGTAACATCGGAAGGGTTTTATGAAGTAACAGTGGCACTAGTATGACATCACAATCCCATCATGACATCAAAATGGTTCGATTTTGACATCACTAGAGAATTTTGACATTACGTTTTAATCGTGACATCATAATAATAGTATTGCGATGTCGCAAATGTATTATGACATCGCCACAGTACTACCCTCTATTCACAAGGGCATTATGACTTCACAATGGTACAGTTCGGACATCACAAAGACATTGTGACTTCACAAGGTACTAGGGTGACATCGCAAGTGTATTACGATACTGTATCACAATGGTACTAGTAGAACATCATCACAATCATTTTGTGACATCACAACGGTATGATTGTGACATCACTAGAGAATTATGACATTTCAATTGAATGTTGACGTCACAATGACACTATTGTGACATCACAACTGTGCCACGACAACATGATGGAACTATTCTCTACTCGAAATTGCATTAGGACAACACAATGGTACAATTAGGATGTCACAAAGATGTTGTGGCATCACGATGCTACTATGGTACCATCACAAGTGTATTATGACATAACAACGGTACTTGTAGGACGCCATGTTCCTATTGTGACATCATTTTGGTGTGACTGTGACATCCCTAGAGAATTATGATGTTACAATCATATTGTGACTTCACAAGGGCACTGTTGTGACGTCTCAATTGTACTACGACATAACGATTGTACCATTCTGTAGTCACAGTGATATTATGACATCACAGTGGTACTATTAGTAAAAAACACAGACATTGTGACATCGCAATGTTACTACTGTGACATCAATGGGTATTATGACATAATAATGGTACTATTAGGACATCACAATCGTGCTGTGACATCACAGTGGTCCAATTGTGACAACAATAGAGAATTATGACATTATCATTGACCTTTGACATCACAGTGGTATCATTGTGAAGTAACAATTGTACTATGACACCTCAATGGTAATATTCTCTAGTCACAATGGCATTATGACAACAATGGTACTATTAGGATATCACAAATACATTATGATATCACAGTGTTATATTGTGACACAGCAAGGGTATTATGACATCACAATGGTACTAGTAGGATATCACAAAGATATTGTGCCTTCACTATCCTACCACAATAGAGAATTATGACCTTATAATAGACTGCTGACCTCCCAATGGTATTACTGTGACATCCTAATTGTACTATGAGATCACAATGGTAATATTCTCTAGTCATAATGGCATAATGACATCACAATGGTACTATTGGGATATCAGAAACAGATTGTGACAACACAATGCTACTAATGTGATTTCCCAAGGTTATTCTGACAACACAATGGTACTAGTAGGACATCACAATCTCACAGTGACAACTCACTGGTTTTTATTGTGACATCGCTGGAGAATTATGACATAACAATTGAATGGTTATATCACAACAGGGCTGTGGTGACATCACAATTGTATTATGATATCACAATGTACGATTGTCAAGTCATAATGGCATTGTGAGATCACAATGATACTATTAGGATGTCACAACAGTATTGTGACATCACAATGGTTTGATTCTTGCATCACTCTAGAACTATGACATTATAATTTAATTGTGACATCACAATGTATTTTGATATCAGAATTGTACCATTCTCTAGTCACAAAGGCATTCTGATATGAGAAAGGTACTATTGGGATATCACAAATATATTGTGATGTCACCATGCTACTATTATGATATAGCAAGTGTATTATGACATCTCAATGGTACTAGTAGGGTATCACAATCTTATTGTGACATCACAATTATTCAATTGTGACATGACCAGAGCATTATAACATAACAATTGAATTATGACATCACAATGCTACTATTGTGACATCAGAAGTGAATTATGACATCACAACTGTACTAGTAGGACATCACAATAATATTGTGACATCACAATGTTACTAGTAAGACATCACAATCCTATCTTGTCTTCACAATGGTTCGATTGTGACATCAGTAGAGATTAGGACATTACACTTGAATTGTGACATCACAGTGGTACACTTGTGATATCACAATTATATTATGACATCGCAATGGTACTATTCTCTATTCAGATTTAGGATTATCACATCACAATGGTACTATTAGGATAACACAAAGGTACTGGGACATCACAATGCTACTATTGGGACATCACAAGTGTATTATGACATAACAATGGTACGAGTAGGACATCATGATCTATTGTGACAGCACAATTTTGTGTTTGTGACAATACTAGAGAATTATGACATTACAATTGCCTAGAGACATCACATTGGTACTATTAGGACATCACAATGCTACTCTTATGACATCAGAAGGGTGTTATGAGATAACAATGGTACTAGTATGACATCACATACCCAGTGTGATGTCCCAATACCTTTGTGATATCCTAATATTGCCATTTTAATGTCACAATGCCATTAGGACTAGAAAAGAGTACCATTGTATGATTGTTATGTGACAATATTACCACTGTGATGTCATAATTCAATTGTAATATCATAATATGATTCTCATATTCTACTAGTACCTTTGTGATGCCGTAATTCCCTAGCGATGTCACAATAGTAGCATTGTAATGTCACAAAATTTTTGTGATATCAGAATTGTACCATTTGAAATCATAATGCCTTTCTGACTACAGAATAGTACCAGTGTGATGTCATAGTACTATTGTGATGTCACAATCATACCATTGTGATATTGCAAAAAATTGTACAGTCATAATTTTCTACTGAAGTAGCATTCAAACCATTGTGATGTCATAATACCATTGTGATATCCTACTAGTACCATTGTGATGTCATAATTCCCTTACAATATCACAATAGTAGCATTGTGTTCTCACACTATGATTCTGAGAGCCCAATAGTATCATTTTGATGTTATAATGCCATTATGACTAGAGAATATTACCATTGTGATGTCATAGTACAATTTTGATGTCACAATAATACCATTGTGATGTCACCAGTCAATCAAATATCAAAATTCTCTATTGTGGTAGGATAGTGAAGTCACAATATCTTTGTGATATCCTACTAGTACCATTGTGATGTCACAATATCTTTGCTATGTCACAATAATAACATTGTGATGTTACAATGTATTTGTGATATCCTAATAGTACCATTGTGTTGTCATAATGACATTGTGACTAGAGAATATTACCATTATGATTTCATAGTACACTTGTGATGTCACAATAATACGATTATGATGTCAGAGGTCAATGATAATGTCATAATTCTCTATTGTTGTCACAATTGAACCATTGTGATGTCACAATATGATTGTGATGTCCTGATATTACGATTATGTCATAATACACTTACGATGTCACAATACTAACACTGTGATATCACAATGTATTTTTGATATCCTAATAGTACCATTGTGATGTCATAATATCATTGTGACTAGAGAATAGGACAATTGTTATGTCATAGGACAATTTTGATGTCACAGTATTACCACTGTGATGTCTCAATAAGATTGTAATGTCATAATTCTCGAGGGATGTCACAATCTCATCATTATGATGTCACAATATCAACGTCATGTCCTAATAGTACCATTGCTATGTCATAATTAACTTGTGATCTCACAAAATCTTTATGATATCCTAATTGTACCATTGTGTTGTCATGCAATTGTCACAAGAGAATAGTTCCATTGTGATGTCATAGTACAATTATGAAGTCATAATAGTATCATCGTGATGTCACAATTCAATTGAAATGTCATAATTCTCTAGTGATGTCACAAGCATACCATTGTTATGTCACAATGTGATTGTGATGTCCTACTAGTACAATTGTGATATCATAACACACTTGCGATGTTACCATAGTACCTTTGTGAAATCACAATATCTTTATGATGTCTCAATTATACTATTTTGAAGTCATAATGCCATTGTGATTAGAGCATAGTAACATTGTGATGTCATAGTACATTTATGATATCACAACACTATGATTATGATGTCACAATTAAAATGTAATGTCATAATTCTCTAGCGATATAAAAATCGAACCATTTTAATGTCACGATAGGATTGTGATGTCATCCTAGTACCATTGTTATTTCATAAAACCCTTCCGATGTTACAATAGTAGCATTGTGATGTCATAATAGTACCATTGTGATGTCTCAAATCAATGGTACTGTCATAATTCTCTAGTATTGTCACAAACACAAAATTGTGCTTTCACAATAGATCGTGATGACAAATTCTTTTTTTAAAATAACTTCCCTGTAGCAGATAATAGAAAGCTAACATAAACTAACTCTAAGGAACTTACAACAAGTTTTAAGGAACTAGGTGAAAACATGTTTTTCCATAAACAAAGCAGCTTAACAAACAGCTCTCCACAAGATACATTTTAAAAACTGCAATGTTCTCAATTAGTGCAAACCATATGGCTTGGTTTAGTAAAATAAATAAATACCAACGTTTTTTGTTCTCCCCAAAGGATCGAGAAACTTTCAAATTTTCTGTTAGACTACCCAAGATCATTGTCATACCCAAATGCCTGAGAAACTTTAAACATTTTATTATAGCCTTAAACATTTAAACAATTTTTTAAAAACCCGTATTTGCAATATAAAAATAAAGTACCGCTTTTGTAGGAGAGAAGTCAAAAGGTATAACCATAATCTTAAAAGTCAAAACCAGATTTTAAAACAAGAATTTACCAGTGCAAGCAATTTAATTTCTAAAACCAATACCAATTTAAAATAACTCATCCTTTTAACCTAGAAGGAAATGAGAATTATTTGACCAAGGTTCCTTTTCTTTTTTTTTTTTTTCTACACATACCAAGATGGCGGTCACATTATAACCCACATGGTAAAGTCAAGATGGCGGTGAGGCACTGAAGGACTTCATATACCACGTGGTAACCTATACATATGCGTTCATAGACCTTATAAACACATAGGCACACGTATACATTTTCAACAAGTTTCATGAGGCCTTTCAGAACAAAAAACAGAAGGTAGACACAAACAAATACTGCACAGAGACATTGCGACAAAAAACACAAACCAGCTGGCCAAATTTCTCGGGACCAAAACTGACTCTTCTGGGGCAGGCCGAATATACTGATTCCTCCTGCATTGGGTGCAGGAAGCATGGGCCCTGATGCCCCAGGAGACACTGAGACTGGGCTGTTGCCCCAGAAGACACTGAGTGGTGCTTACTGGGACCAGGCAGTACAGATTACCCACCAAAATACTGAAAATACTGATGAAGCTAGGGGCGTCCCCCTGAACTTTGGCAGCTGTGACCACCACTGTGACAACCTTGGTCACGTCTTGCTACTCAGATACAGACACCTTGAGCTCTGAGGAATTTTCAGAACAGAGAACAGAAAGCACTGCACATAAAAACATTGCACAGAAACATTTAGACACTTACGGCCTGCATAAAAACCTCCGGGTCAGATTCCTGGAGTCTTGGGATCCTGGAGAAGCCCACAAAATGTTCTGCCCAGTTCACGAACCCCAAAAGACCAGGAAAAACTAGATTCCACTGTAAGTATATGAGGTTCTTTTTACTCTAAATTACAAGCTGCAGCTTGGGCCCACACACACCCAACTGCTGAAGCAGTGGGAGCTGAGTGGGCCATGGCCAGGATGGGGGATGTAAAGGTTCTGGTCCATGCCAGCATCCCCAAGGCAGGCGCGAATCATGCCTGGCATGCATCTATTGGTCAAAATGCTACATTTTGAATCAATTGGCTATAGGAAGGTTCCCAGGCCATTAATGATCTGGTGTCCCTCCCTAGGAGGATGATCCAGTTTCCTAGCAACTGTATCTCTAATGGGTGGGAAAGAATGCAGTAAGGCGGTCCTTCCCCTCAGGGCATTACTGGACTTCTCCACCCACCTAATTCAGGTCTTAATAATAGCTGCTAATTTAAATTTTGGTCTCTCAGTGATGTCATAATATTACTAGTAAGACATCACAATCCTATCATGACATCACAATGGTTCAATTGTGACATCAGTAGAGATTAGGACATTACAATTGAATTGTGACCTCACAATGGTACCATTGTGATATCACAATTGTACTATGACATCGCAATGGTACTATTCTCTTCTCAGAGTAGGATTATGATATTATAATGGTACTCTTTTCTAGTCATAATGGCATTATGACATCACAAAGGTACTATTAGGATATTACAAAGGTATTGGAAAATCACAATGCTATTATTAGGACATCACAAGGGCATTATGACATAACAATGGTACAGTAGGACATCACGATCTATTGTGACAGCACAATTTTGTGTTTGTGACAATACTAGAGAATTATGACATTACCATTGACTTGAGACATCACAGTGTTACTATTGGGACATCACAATGCTACTATTGTGACATCAGAAGGGTGTTATGATATAACAATGGTACTAGTATGACATCACAATCCTATCGTGGCATCAAAATGGTTCGATTTTGACATCACTAGAGAATCATGACATTACATTTTAATTGTGACATCACAATGGTAGTATTGTGATATCACAAATGTACTATGACAATCACAATGTTACTATGCTGTAATCACAATGGCATGATTTCACAATGGTACAATTCGGACATCACAAAGACATTGTGACTTAACAGTGGTACTATTGTGACATCGCAAGGGTATTATGACATCACAATGGTACTAGTAGGACATCAAAATCATTCTGTGACATCACAGTGCTTCGATTGTGACTTCACAACTGTACTACGATATCACAAGGGAACTATTCTCTAGTTACAATTGCATTATTACAATACAATGGTATTATTAGGATATCACAAAGATATAGTGACATCACAATGCTGCTATTGTGACATCACAAGGGTATTATGACATCACAATGGTACTATTATGTAGTCACAATGGTATTATGACTTCAAATTGTACAATTAGGTTATCACAAAAATATTGTGATATCACAATGACACTATTGTGACATCGCAAGGTAATTATGACATCACAAAGGTACTAGTAGAATATCAGAATCGTATTGTGACCTCACAATTGAGCAATTTTGAGCTTAGTAGAGAATTGTGACATTACAATTGACTTGTGAAATCACAACGGTACTATTGGTATATCACAAACACATTATGACAACACAATGCTACTATTGTGATATCGCAAGGGTATTATGACATCACATTGGTGCTAGGAGGAAATCACAATCTCATTGTGAAATCACACTGGTTTTATTGTGACATCCTGGAGAATTATGACAATTGAATGGTTACATCACAATAGGACTATTGTGACATCACGATTGTATTATGATAGCACAATGTACAATTGTCTAGTCATAATGGCATCACAATTGTTCTACCACTAAGTCACAATCATATTGTGACATCACAATGGTACTAATGTGACAGTGATAGAGAATTATTATATTACAATTGAATTATGACATTATAATGGTAGTATTGTGACATAACAATTGTAATATGACCTCACAATGGTAATATACAGCAGTCACAATGGCTTTATAACATCACAGTGGTACACTTAGTATATCACAAAGACATTATGGCATCACAATGCTACTATTGTGACATTGCAAGTGGATTATTACATCATAATGGTACTAGTAGGACATCACAGACGTACTGTGACATCACAATGGTTTGATTCTACATTATTCTAGAACTATGATATTATAATTGTGACATCACAATTGTACTATGACATCACAATGGTACCATTCTCTAGTCACAATGGCATTCTGATATGAGAAAGGTACTATTGGGATATCACAAAGATATTGTGACATCACCATGTTACTATTATGACATAGCAAGGGTATTATGACATCTCAATGGTACTAGTAGGATATCACAATCATATTGTGACATCACAATTGTTCGATTGTGACATGACCAGAGAATTATGACATAACAATTGAATTATGACATCACAATGCTACTATTGAGAAATCAGAAGTGAATTATGACATCACAACTGTACTAGTAGGACATCATAATAATATTGTGACATCACAATGTTACTAGTAAGACATCACAATCCTATTGTGACATAACAATGGTTCAATTGTGACATTTATAGAGAATTAAGATATTACAATTGAATTGTGACCTCACAATGGTAGCATTGTGATATCACAATTGTACTATGACATCGCAATGGTACTATTCTCTAGTCAGAGTAGGATTATGACATTACAATGGTACTCTTTTCTAGTCATAATGGCATTATGACATCACAATGGTACTATTAGGATATCAGAAAGGTATTGGGACATCACAATGCTACTATTGTGACATCACAAGGTATTATGACATAATAATGGTAACAATAGGACATCACATTCATATTATGACATCATAATTGTTTGATTGTGACATCCGTAGAGAATTATGATATTACAATCTTATTGCGACATCCCAATGGTACTATTGTGACATCAAAATTGTACTGTGATATAACAATTGTACTATTCTCTAGTCACAATGGTATCATGACATCATAACTATACTATTAGTATAAAATAAAGTAATTGTGACATCGCAATGTAACATTTGTGACAATTCAAGTGTATTATGACATAAAAATGGTACTAGGAGGATATCACAGTCATATTGTGACACCACAATGGTTCGATTGTGACAATAATAGAGAATTATGACATTACAATTGACTGGTGACATCACAAATATACTATGACATCATCATGGTAATATTCTCTAGTTATAAAGGCATTATGACAACACAATGGTACTATTAGGATATCACAAATACATTGTGACAATACAATGTTACTATTGTGATATTGCAAGGTTATTATGACATAAATATGGTACTAGGAGGACAACACGATCTTATTGTGAGATCACAATTTAGTGATTTTTGACAATAATAGAGAATTATAATATTTCAATTGACTTGTGACATCACAATAATATTGTGAATTTACAACGTTACTAGTAAGATACTACAATCATATTGTGACATCACAATGGTTCGATTGTGACATCAGTGGAGAATTATAGTACAATTGAATTTAGTTATCACAATAGTACAATTGTGAAGACACAATTGTACTATGACATCACAAGGGTACTATTCTCTAGTCAGAGTAGGATTATGACATCACAATGGTACTCTTCTCTAGTCATAGTGGCATTATGACATCATAATGGTACTATTAAGATATCACAAATGTATTGGGACATCACAGTGCTATTATTGGGAAACCACAAGGGTATTATAACATAACAATATTACAAGTAGGACATCACAATCATACTGTAAAAATTTAGTGGTTCGATTGTCACATTACTAGAGAATTATAACATTCCAATTTAATTGTGACATCACAATGTACCCTTGTTGCACCACAAATATATAATGACATCACAATGGCACTATTTTCTAGTCACAATGGCACTATGACATCACAATGGTACTAATAGGATATCTCAAAGACATTGTGACATCACAATTCTACTATTGTGACGTCACAAGTGTTTTATGACATCACAATGAAAATAGTAGGACATAATAATCATATTGTGACATCACTAGAGCATTATGACATTACCAGTGACTTGAGACATCACAATGGTGCTATTCTCTTGTCACAATATCATTACGACATCACAAAGGTATTATTAGGACATCACAAAGACATTATGACTACACAAAGCTCCTAATGTGACATCGCAAGGATATTATGATATCACGAAGGTACCAGCAGGGCAACACAATCATATTATTACATCACTAGACAATTATGACATTTCAATTGAATTGTGACATCACAATGGTACTATTGTGACATCACAATGGTACTATTTTGACAACACAATTATACTATGACATCACAATGGTACTATTGTCTTGTCACAATGGTATTATGACATATCAATGTAATATTACATCATCACAAAGACAATGTGACTTCAAAAAGCTACTATTGTGACATTGCAATGCTATCATGACATAACAATGGTAGTAGGAGGACAACATGATCTTATTGTGACATCACAATTTAGTGATTTTGACATTAATTGAGATTTTTTTTTATTTTTTTATTTAACTTTTATTAATTACACTTTATTCCTTTTGTATCCCCCCATAAACCCCTCCCTCCTCCCCTCCCGGTCCCCCCTCCCCCTTTTCTGCTTGCATGCCTCTCCCCAAGTCCACTGATAGGGGAGGTCCTCCTCTCCTTCTTTCTGATGTAGCCCATGGCAGCTCAGTCTCCAAGTGGGTTACATAGTAATGTGAAGAGGGATTGCCTCTGACATAATCTGACTGGCCTGCTCTTTGATCACCTTCCCCTGGGGGGGAGCAGCCTTACCAGGCCATAGTAGAGGACAATGCAGCCACTTTTGATGTGAACTGATGAACTAAGATCAGAAAGGAGAGGAGAACCTCCCCTATCAGTGGACATGGGGAGTGGCATGCATTCAGAAAGGAGAGGGAGGGTGGGATCGGGAGGGGAGCAAGGAGGGGCTTATGGGGGGATGCAGATTGAATAAAGTGTAATTGATGAAAAATGAAAAAAAGAAAAAAAAGAAAAGATAATTTAAGAACCTTAAATGACTTTCAAAAGTGGAGGAAAACATGGAGTTAGTCAATTTACATGGAGCACGTCTCGCCCCTGGGGGCAATGGTCTCCTGAACCTACTCAGAACTCAGACACCACCACTGCGAGTTCTAGAACTGATGCAGGAAGTTCCAACGAGGGGGTTAAGGCTTCTCATAATATTTCCTATAAGTCCACACCTGTTTGTTTATAACCCCCATTTTTATTCATTGTTAGCCAGATAGAGCCAAGTAATTGTGGTAATGATACTTGCTTTTCCCAATGCCGGAATGCTAGTGAATTTAGGTATGCCCTGGTTACTCGCATGCCTCGCTGGGTGCCTGTGCCTGTTGATGCCCCTCACGCTATGACTCTCTTCAGACAGAAAAGGGATCTTGGAATTACAGCCACCATTGTTACTGCCATCTCATTGGCGGCTGTTGGAACTACCACCGAGGCATTAGCCATGAGTCATACTATGCAGACTGCTCAGACCCTAAATAATCTTTTAGCCAAAGTAGCTCATGCTTTAGATGTACAAAAAGGAATTAATGCTCAATTAAAAGGAGACTTGATGGTGTTCAATCAGAGGATTGACCTCGTGCAGGAGCAAATTGATACCCTATGGCAAATCGCTCAACTTGGCTGTCAATGGAAGTATACTGGACTTTGTGTCACTATCATACAATATGAGAATTTTTCCCGTGCTGCAAATCTCTCTAAACAATTGTCTAGCTATATTTTAGGTAATTGGACTGGAGAATTCAATACTATGATGGAGCAGCTGAGAGTGGCCATTGTTACGACAAATTCTACCAGAGTAGATGCAGGACTAGCCACAGGATTATCATCATGGATTGCTGCAGCCATGAATCATCTGAAGGAATGGGCAGACATGGGAGCCTTAGCAGGCCTTCTGGTGTTGGTCTCTTTGGTTTGCCTGTGGTATATATGCAAGATTAGAGTCTCACAACAGCGTAATGCAGCCATGACCATTCAGGCCTTTACAGCCATTGAAGCAGGACAGTCTCCCCAAGCATGGTTGGATACCATAAAAAGCTAAAATGTTATGCTCAGGATGTGAGGCTAAGCACTGCACTCAGGGTCAGCTGCTTCCGACCCAGAGAAGAGCATGTCTGATTGCATGCGGGTTGATGCCCCAGGTCCCGCCTCTGAGAAAAAGGTATCTGACGGGTCTGATGCTCTTTGGGTGGATGACACCTAAATGAACATCTGTACAAAGTCCCAATTTATTTCTAATATCAGAGATCAGACCTCTACTCTTGCCTGATGAGTCTAAAACAAAAAGGGGGAACTGTAGAGAGCTGCGTAATGCCGCGCCTTAAAGATGGAGCTGATTTCCGCCTTCCACCTTCCTGATGGTGAGTGCTCTCTGTCACAAACAACTCCATATTTGGCTAAGGCTGAGGATGTGGCTTGCTTCCGTGTATGTGGACCTATCTGCATTGCCCACGAAGCATGCTGGGGTTGGCTAACCAGAGGCTATTTTAAGCTGTGGGCTGGCTTTCCCCAGGGTCAGAAGATTGTTCAAGGTTCCTGAATAAACTGCATTGAGAAGAACAAAAAAAAATTAATTGAGAATTTTAATATTTCAATTGACTTGTGACATCACAATGGTACTCTTGTGGCACCAAAATATATAATTACATCATTATGGCACTATTCTCTAGTCACAATGGCATTATATAGTCACAATGGCATTATATCATCACAATGGTACTAGTACGATATCTCATAGACATTGAGACATCACAATTCTACTATTCTGACATCACACAGATTTTATGACATCACAACGATACTAGTAGGACATCATAATCATATTGTGATATCACAATTTTGACATTACCGGTGACTTGAGATATAATAATGGTACTATTGTGATATCATAATTCTACTATGACATCACAATGGTACTATTCTGTTGTCATAATGTCATTATGACATCACAATGGTATTATTAGGATATCACAAAGACATTGTGACTACACAAAGCTACCAATATCACATCACAATCATATTATGACATTACTAGAGAATTATGACATTTCAATTGACTTGTGACCTCATAAAAATACACTTGTGACAACAAAATTGTACTATGACATCACAATGGTACTATTATCTAATCACAATGGCATTATGATATGTCAATAGTACTATTAAGACATCAAAAAGACATTGTGACTACACAAAGCTATTATTGTGATATCACAAGGATATTCTTAGATCACAATGGTACTAGGAGGACATCACAATCATATTGTGAAATCACTAGAGAATTATGACATTTCAATTGAGTTGTGTCATCACAATGGTTCTATTGTGACATCACAATGGTAATACTGTGACAACACAATTATACTATGATATCACAATGGTACTATTGTCTTGTCACAAGGATATTATGACATCTCAATGTAATATTATGACATAACAAAGACAATGTGACTTCAGAAAGCTACTATTGTGACATCGCAATGCTATTATGACATAACAATGGTAGTAGGAGGACAACACGATCTTATTGTGACATCACCATTTAGTGATTTTGACTTTAATAGATATTTTAATATTTCAATTGACTTGTGACATCACAATGGTACTCTTTTGACATCAAAATTGTACTATGATATCACAATGGTATATATTCTAGTCACAATGGCATTATGAAATCTCAGTGGTACTAATAGGACATCACAAAGACATTGTGACATCACAATGCTATTATTGTGACATCGGAATTGTATTATGACATAACAATGGTAGCAGTAGGACATCACAATCTAAGTATCACATCAAAATTGAGACATCACTAGAGAATTATGACATTACAATTGAATTGTGACATCACAATGGTACAATTAGGATAACAGAAAAACATTGTGACTACACAAAGCTACTATTGTGACATTGCAAGTGTATTATGACATCACAATGATACCAGTAGGACATCACAGTCATATTGTGATATCACAATTTTCTGATTGTGACATTAGTAGTATATTATGATATTACCATTAACTTGAGTCATCACAATGGTACACTTATGACACCACAATTGTAGTATGACATCACAATGGTACTATATTCTAGTCACAATGGCATTATGACATCTCAATGGTAATATTATGACATCACAAAGACGATGTGACTTCAGAAAGCTACTACTGTGAAATCGCAATGCTATTATGACATAATATTACTAGGAGGATATCACGATCATTTTGTGACTTCACCATTTAGTGATTTTGACATTTCTAGAGAATTATAACAAATGACTTGTGACATCACAATGGTACACTTGTTGAACCAAAATTGTACAATGACATCACCATGGTACTATTCTCTAATCACAATGGCATTATGACATCTCAATGGTACTAGTAGGATATCACAAAGACATTGTGACATAACAATTTTACTATTGTGGCATTGCAAGTGTATTATGACATGAAAATGGTACTAGTAGGACATCACAGTCCTATTGGGACGTGACAATGGTATTATTTTGACATCACTAGAGAATTATGACATTACAATTGACTTGTGACATCAGAATGCTAAAATTATGACATCAAAATTGTACTATGACATCTCAATGCTAGTCACAATGGTATTATGACATCACAATGCTACCATGAGGATATCACAAACACATTGTGACATCACAATGCTACTATTGTGATATAATAATTGTAATATGACATAACAATGGTACTAGTAGGATATCACAATCTAATTATGACATCAAAATGTTTCAATTGTGACATCACTAGAAAATTATATCATCACAATGTTACTATTGTGGCATCACATGTATATGATGGCATGATAATGGTTCTAACAGGAGATCACAATCACATTGTGACACCACAATGGTTTGTTTGTGACTTCACTAGAGATTTATTACATTACAATTGAATTGTCCCATCACAATGGTACTATTTTGACATCAAAATTGTACTATGACTTCTCTAAGGAACTTTTCTCTAGTCACAATGGCATTATGAAATCACAATGGTACTTTTAAGATATCACAAAGTCAGTGTGGCATCACAATGCTACTATTGTGATATTGCCAGTGTATCATGATATAACAATGGTACTAGTGGGACATTACAATCACATTGTGATATCTAAATGGTTCAATAATGACATCACTAGAGAATTATGACATTGCCATTGACTTTAGACTTCACAATGGTACTATTGTGATATTACAATGGTACTATGGTGACAACACCATTATAGTATGACATCACAATGGTAGTATTGTCTTGTCACAATGGTACTATGACACCTCAATGGTAATATTAGGACATCAAAAAGATAATGTGATTTCAGAAAGCTACTATTGTGAAATCACAATGCTATTATGACATGACAATGGCACTAGTAGAACATCACGGTTTTATTGTGACATTACAAATTAGTGATTTTGACATTACTAAAGAATTATAACAATTGACTTGTGACATCACATTGGTACTATCCCAATTGTACTATGATATCTCAATGGTACTATTCTCTAGTCAAAATGGAATTATGACATCAAAATGGTAATATTAGGACATCACAAACACAATGTGAATTCAGAAAGCTACTATTGTGAAATCCCAATGCTATTATGATATAATATTACTAGGAGGATATCACGATTGTATTGTGACATCACCATAATACAATTGTAACATCACAATTATAGTATGACCTCACAGTGGTACATTTCTCTAGTCAAAATGGCATTCTGATAACACAATGATATTATTATAATATCACAGAGACATTGTGACATCACAATGTTACTATTGTGACAATGCAAGGTAATTATGACATCACAACTGTAAACTAGTAGGACATCACAATCGTATTTTGAAATCAGAATGGTATGATTGTGACATCACAATATTATGATATTACAATTCTACCAAGACATCACAATGGTATTGTTACATCACAATGTTACTAGTAGCACATCACAATCATAATATCACATTGCAATGTGGCTATTGGGCCATCACTACAGAATCATGACATTAAAATTGAATTGTGACTTTACAATGGTTCAATTAGGATATCAAAAAGCAATTTTGACATCGCATTACTATTATTTTTACATTGCAATGGATTCATGGCATCACAATGGTAGTAGGAGAACATCACAATCGTATTGTGACATCACAATGTTCCCATTGGGCCATCACTAGGAAATTCAGTAGTAAGAATTGAACAGTGACATCACAATGGTACACGTAAAACATCACAAAAGTATTATGACATCACAAAGTTGCGATTTTAACATCACAGTGTTACTGTGACCTCACAATGTTACTACCGTGAAATCACAGTGGTATTGTGACATCACAATGTTAGTAGTAGGACATCACAATCACATTAGAAGGGTTCGATTTTGACATCACTAGAGAATTATGACATTACAATTGAATTGTGATACCACAATGTTACAATTGTGACATCACAATTGTACTATGCCATCGCAATTGTACTATTCTCTACTCACAATGGCAAAATGACATCACAATGGTACTATTATGAAAGCACAAGGATATTGGGACATCACTATGCTATTGGGACATCACTATGCTACCACAGTCACTTCGCAAGGGAATTATGACACAAAATCGAACTAGTAGGACATCCCAATCATATTGTGATATCACAATAGTATGATTGTGACATCATAATTTTACCTTGACAACAAAATGGTACTTCCAAGACATCACAGTTGTACTATAATATCCCAATGTTACTAGTAGGACATCACAATCATATTGTGACAGCACAGTGTTTCTATTGGGCCATCAGTTGGGAATGATGACTTTACATTGTGACACAATGCTACCATTGTGATGTCATAATTCAATTGTAATATTATAATTCTCTATTGATGTCACATTAGTAGCATTGTGATGCCACAAATCGATTGTGATGTACTGGTAGAACAATTGTGATGTCATAATTCCCTTGTGATTTCACAAAAGTAGCATTGTGATGTTATAATATTGTTGTGACATCCTAATAGTATTGTAATATCATAATGCTATTATGACTTGACAATTGTACATCGTGATATCATAATACAATTGTGATGTCACAACAGTCCTATTGTGATGTAACCATTCAATTGTAATGTCATAATTCTCCATGGATGTCACAATAAAACCAGTGAGATGTCAAAATGAGATTGTGATGTCCTCCTAGCACCATTGTGATGTCATAATATTCTTGCGATATCACAATAGTAGCATTATGTTGTCACAATCTGTTTCTGATATCCCATTTGTACCATTGTGATGTCACAATGCCATTATGACTAGAAAATAGTACCATTGTGATGTCATAGTACAACTGTGATGTCACAATGATATTGTGATGTCACCAGTCTATTATAATGTCATAATTCTCTATTGTTGTAGGAAAGTGAAGACACAATGTCTTTGTGATATCCTACTAGTACCATTATAATGTTGTAATACCCTTGTTATATCACAATAGTAGCATTGTTATGTCACAATGTATTTGTGATATCCTAATAGTAGCAATGTGTTGTCATAATGCCATTGTGACTAGAAAATATTACCATTGTGATGTCATAGTACACTTGTGATGTCACAATAATACCGTTGTGATGTCACCAGTGAATTATAATGTCATAATATCCAATTGTCACAATTGAATGATTGTGATGTCACAATACGATTGTGATGTCTAACTAGTACCATTGGTATGTCATAATACACTTACGATGTCACAATACTAACATTGAGATGTCAAAATGTCTTTGTTTTATACTAATAGTACCATTGTGATGTCATAATACCATTGTGACTAGAGAATAGGACAATTGCTATATCATAGTCCAATTTTGATGTAACAATAGTATCATTGGGATGTCTCAATAAGATTGTAATGTCATAATTCTCTAGGGATGTCACAATCATACCATTGTGATGTCACGATGCGATTGTGATGTCCTACTAGTATCATTGTGATGTCACAATACCCTTGTGATGTCACAATGGTAGCATCGTGAGGTCACAATATCTTTCTGATATTTTAATAGTACAAATGTGTTGTCATAATGCAATTTTCACAAGAGAATTGTTCCATTGTGATGTCGTAGTACAATTGTGAAGACACAATACTATCATTGTGATGTCACAATTCAATTGAAATGTCATAATTCTCTAGTGATGTCAAAATCATACCTTTGTGATATCACTATGCGATTGTGATGTCCTACTAGTATCATTGTAATGTCATAATACACTTGCGATTTCACAATAGTAGAATTGTGAGGTCACAATGTCTTTGTGATGTCCGAATTGTACCATTGTGAAATCATAATGCCATTGCGATTAGAGCATAGTACCATTGTGATATCATAATACATTTGTGATATCACAACACTACGATTATGATGTCACAATTAAAATATAATGGCATAAATCTCTAGTGATGTCCAAATCAAACCATTTTGATGTCACAATGGGATCGTGATGTCATACTAATACCATTGTTATGTCATAACCCCCTTCTCATGTTACAATAGTAACATTGTGCTGTCATAATGGTACCATTGTGATGTCTCAAGTCAATGGTGATATCATAATTCTCTAGTATTGTCACAAACACAAAATTGTGCTGTCACAATAGATTGTGATGACCTACTTGTACCACTGTCATCTCAAAATACCCTTGTCATGTCCCAATACCTTTGTGATATCCTGCTAGTACCTTTGGGATGTCATAATGCCATTACGACTAGACAATTGTACATTGTGATATCATAATACAATTGTGATGTCACAATAGTACTATTGTGATGTAGAAAAGAATACCATTTGATGTCATAATCTTACTCTGACTAAAGAATAGTACCATTGTGATGTCATACAATTGTACCATCACAATTCAATTATAATGTCCTAATTCTCTACTGATGTCAAAATCGAACCATTGTGATGCCACAATAAGATTGTGATGTCTTACTAGTAGCATTGTGATGTCACAATATTATTGTGATGTCCTACTAGTATAGTTGTGATGTCATAATTCACTTCTGATGTCTCAACTGTAGCATTGTGATGTCACAATTCAATTGTTATGTCATAATTCTCTGGTCATGTCTCAATCAAATTGTGATGTCACAATATGATTGTGATAGCCTACTAGTACCATTGAGATGCCATAATATCATTGCTATGTCATAATAGTAGCTTGTTGACGTCACAATATCTTTGTGATATCCCACTTGTAACTTTCTCCTATTGGAATGCCATTGTGACTAGAGAATGGTACCATTGTGATATCATAGTACAATTGTGATGTCAAAAGACTACCATTATGATGTCACAATTCAATTATAATGTCATAGTTCTAGAGTGATGTAAGAATCGAACCATTGTGATGCTACAATGTTTTTGATGTCCTACTAGTACCAATATGATGTAATAATCCTCTTGCGATGTCACAATAGTAGCATTGTGATGTCACAATCTCTTTGTGATATCCTAATAGTAACCTTGTGATGTTATAATGCCATTGTGACTACAGAATAGTACCATTGTGATGTCATTGTACAATTGACATGTCACAATACTACCACTGTGATGTCATCATTCAACTGTAATATCATAATTGTCTATCAGTGTCACATTAGTATCACTGTGATGTCACAATACGATTGTGACATATCAGTAGAAAGATTGTGATGTCATAATTTCCTTGTGAATTCACAATAGTAGCATTGTGATGTCACAGTGTGTTTGTGATATACCAATCGTACCCCTGTGATGTCACAAGTCAATTGTAATGTCCTAATTCTCTACTAAGCTAAAAGTATCAACTGTGATTTCACAATATGATTCTGATATTCTACTCATTTCTTTGTTTTGTCATAATTCCCTTGCTATATCACACTAGTATCCCTGTGATGTCACAATATCCAAATTGTACCATTTGAAGTCATAATGCCATTCTGACTACAGAACAAATTTATACAAATTGAATGAGGAGATAACCACTTGCTGTCTCAGAAGTTTGCTATAAAAATTGGCTTACCTTCCTGCTGATAGGCTGACAGCCATTTTTGCTTTCAAGCTACCACAGGCTGTTTTCAGTTTCTTGTCATAGGGTCTTCTCTACAGGGAAAACTATAGCCTGAGAGCATAGTCATCAAAGTCAGTAAGAGCTGTTTATACAAAGGGTGTGTCAGCTGGATGAAAACTGTAACACTGTGCAGTCAAGTCCTAAAAGATACCTCCAGTCACTACTGTTGACTGGTTAGCAGCCCTCTGTACCTGGTAGGAACAGCTCACCATGTATGATCTCTAGAAGGTGGACAGTCCTGGGACACTCTCAGCTGTAGGTGAGATCTTTGGTTTGATTATTTGCTATATGTGAATTGAAATGAAAGCTGAAGCCATACCTATTTTTTTTACCAGGTTAGAATGCTGTTCCATAACATTCTGTCAGGTCTTCTATTACAAAGTAGTCTAGCTTATTTACAAGGAAAATACTCACTTACGTAGAGGTTGCCTAAAATGTAACACAGAATAAGCAGTATTATTACCTGACCCAAGATTATTTGGGATAGTTAAAATATAAGGTGCTAAAATACTTTGAATTCAGTTGGTATTGATAATTTTTGTACAAAATTAATCTCGTAGATAACAAAGTTTAGTAAATTGGTGCTGAATCACTAGGCAGACTTTTGTTCTCAAAACAGACTTTCACATGTTTCTTACAATTGGCAGAGTTCCTTCTGTAGCAGCTGTTGTTCTTCAAAGTATTAACTTTTTGCTGAATAAGCTTAAGTTTATAACATGCTTTTACGTATATAATTCCGTTTTTTTTTTTTTTTCCCACAACCTCAGGAGTTAGTACGTTTTATTTCTGTCATAAACATGAAAAACTGAGGCTTAGGAAGGTCGAAACATAGTCCTGGCCATAAAACCAAGAAGGTTAAGAACTGTGATGTCCTCTCTCTGGGATTCAGAGATTCTTTCTGCTGCCTGCTCTCACACAGAGAAGGTCTTAATGCCTGCAGTGACATCTGAATAACACCTAGGTGAGGGCTGGATAAAAAGAGAACAGGGTGATACAAAGAGGACACCAAGTCTAGACTCTGATCAAGGTGTCATTTACTGAATGTAAGGTCACCACTTAAATAGCAGAAAATTACAAGCAGTTTTTCATGGCAGCAGCTTTACTTTGTAAAGCATCCAAGGAATCACTCAAGGTTACACAAAATTTGCTGTCTGGTTACCATGGTTGCAAAGAATTTATTATCTAGTTCTCAGGATCAAAGCTCTCCACTGTAGGACTGCCAAGGTCAGTCTTTGAGACACTGAATTTTAGATTAGAGCCAGGGCCAGAAGGCAAAATTCCACTGCTCAGAAACAGCAATATGCACTTCAATTCAGGCATCAACACTAATTAGGCTGCCACATTACCATACAAATGAGAACAGAGAACAACAATTATCAAGATTCACACAGAACTCTTTGGCATGTTCTAAATGTCTTCCTTCATTTTCAGGTATAAGAAGGAGAAATGTAGAGTAGTCTAGTTTAATTCTGTTGCTGTAAAAAGAACCTGGCCAGAAACAGCTTTGAAAGGAAAAGCCTTATTTTGCTTCAACTTCTGGGTCATAGTCCATCCTAGAGGAAAGTTAGGGCAGGAACTTGAAACAGGAATGCTGAAGCAAAAATATTACCTAGATGAATAAATAATACCTAGATGAAAAAATACCTAGATGAATACGTAGATGAATGCTGCTTTCTGGCTCATTGTCTACCTCATGCTCACTTAGCTTTCTGATACAGCTCAGGCCAGCCTCCCTAGGAATGGTGCTATCCACAGTGGGCTGGTCCCACCCACATCAATCATTAGTCAAGTGATAGATACAAGCCACTGAGATCTGGGAAATTCCTTGACTGAAGATTCCTTTTCCCAGGTAAAGCTGGGTTGTGGTATGTTGTCCAGATAAGCTAATTAGCATAGTAGTTGTTGGAAGTAGAGAGGAGAGCAAAAGACATAAATGTACAAATAATGGAAAATTGAAAGATGCCAACAGTAATCACTCCGCCCCTCTTGATTAAAGACAGATGGTACAGGTGCTTGAGAATACGTTGTACTGCTCAGCATAAAAGGAGCCTTCTGGAATAAAACTTTGCCACATGGCTGTCTCATTTTCTGGCTCATTATTACATTTTCTTACAGTTCTTGCTTTGTGTCTTAGACGTAGCCTACTGAATCTCAGAGCTAACATATATTAGGACAACATTATGCTACAGAGTGAGCCTTTATAATCTCATGCACTAGCTTGAGCAGTCACAGAAGTTGACATGGAAATACAAGGTTGACATGTGCAGTCTGCTTTGTAGGAGTAGAGCTGCCTGACATCATGGCTGCTACTCCCCGAGAAATACATCTTGTCTCCCTATTCTTCATTGTGCTTGTATTTTTTTTCCCCTTGAGGTTGGGTATTTCCAAACAAAGTTGGAGGGAGGAACTTAAAGTAAAGGAACTTGAAGTATATAAAAGCAGTATTAATCACCCAGGGGGTCTGATCTTTGTACTGTTAAAGGGATGCCCTTGTTAGGACACGTTAACACATGTGACATAGTCTGTCTAATAAAACTTCATGAACTTAGTGCTTAGAAACTCCCTTCTTAAACATATAAGTAACCATAGACATCCTCCCACATTTGTTCTAGAATCACTTCATGCTCAGTTGGCTCATGCTGTGTAGTGTGGAGCCTGTCAGATGTAGGTGAGTCTAGTATGTCCAGCAGGCTTTGTCATCTCCCGCTTAGATAGTCATGTCCAGAAGAGCCTCTCATGTCTAGCTGAGCTTGTCATAGCCTGCTAAGCTGTCTCTTGTTGAGTTTTTCACATCCATCAGAGCTTGTAATTTCCAGTTTTTCCTGTCTACTGCTGAGGCTCTTATGTCAAGCTGTACCTGTCATGCATATCTGAGACTCTCCAGCTGAGCCTGCCATATCCACCTGAGTCTGTCTCAATTTAGGCTATCTTCAGCTGAGTTTGTCATGCCCCACTGAACCTGTCATGTTCAGTTGAGTGTGTCATGTGCAGAAGAGACTATCTCCATCTGAGCCTGTCATGTCCACTTGAGCCTGTCTTGTCCAGCTGAGCCAATCATGTCCTACTGAGCCTTTCTTGTCCAAATAATCTTGTGTCCAGCTGAGCTTATCATGTCCAGCTGAGCTTGTCTTTAACTGAGCCTGCCATGTCCAACTGTTCCTTTCTTGTACAACTGAGCCTGAGTGTCACACAGAGAATGTCCTTTCCACCTGAGCGTCTTGTGTCCACCTGAGCCTGGCATATTCATCTGAGCTTGTCATGTACAGCCTAGCCTTTCACTGCCTGCTGAGACTTTCTCTCTTGAGCCTGCCTACAGCTGAGCTTGCAATGTCCTACTGAGCCTGTCAGGTCCAAGAGAGCCTATCAATTGCAGCTAAGTGGATCATGTCTCCCTGAGACTTTCATGTACAGGAGAGCCTGTCTTGTCCAGCTGAGCCTGTCATGTCCAACAGAGCCTTTCTTGTACAGGAGAGCCAGTGTGCCCCTGAGCTTGTCATGTCCAGCTGAGCCTTTCATGTCTCTATCTGAGCTTTTCACATCCAACAAAGCTTATTATATCTAGCTGAGTCTGTCTCCAGCTAAGCTTTTCACATCCAGCAGAGCCTGTCTCATTAGTCCTGTCTTCTGCTGAGACACTCATGTCCAGCTGTGCCTGTCATTTTCATCTGAGCCTGTCTCCAGATGAGCCTGCCATGTCCTGCTGAGTCTGTCATCATTGAGGCTATCTCCAGCTGAGCTTGTCATGTCCCGCTGAGCATGTCATGTCCAGGTGAGTGTATCTGCTGCAGAGCCTGTCATTACCAATTGAGTTTGTCTGTAGCTGAGCCAGTCTCAAAATGAGCCTGTTTCCAGCAGAGCCTGTCATGTCCAGTTTCATCTGTCCTGTCCAGTTGAGCCTGTCTTGTCCAGTTGATCCTGACATGTCCAGCTTAGCCTGTCTTGTCCAGGTGAGCCAATATCCAGCTTATCTTGTCATGTCCACCTTAGACCGTATCAAGCTGAGCCTGTTTCCAGCAGAGAAAGTCATATCCAGTTGAGCCTGACATGTCTAACTGACCCTGTCTTGTCCACTGGAGCCTGTCAGGTCCAGATGAGCCTGATATGTCCAGCTGACCTTGTCATGTCCAGTTGAGCCTGTTTCCAACTGAGACTTTTACATCCAGCAGAGCAAGTGTGTCCAGTTGATCATGTGTCTTGCTAAGCCCGTGATGACCAGCTGATATTTTCTAGTCCCACTGAGTCTGTCACATCCACATGAGCCTGTCATGTCCATGTGAGCCTATCTACATCTGAGCCTGAACTTTCCAGGTGAGCTCTCAAGTCAAGCTTTGCCTCCTGTCCTGTAGAGCTGAGCCTATCTCCTGCTGAGCATAAAATGTCCAGCTGAGATTGTCATGTCCAACTGAGACTGTCATTTCCAGTTGAGCATGTCATATCTCTAGCTGACCTTTATACATCCAGCAGAGCCTCTCATGTCCAGTAGATCCTCACTACTGCTGAGACTCTCATGTCCAGTGTACTTGTCATGTCCACCTGGGCCTGTCACCTCCAGCTTTGTCTTTCACCATGGAGGCTGTCTCCAGCTGAGTTTGTCAGGTCCCTCTGAGCTTGTCATATCCAGGTGAGACTGTCTTCAACTGAGTCAGTCTCAAGCTGAACCTGTCTCTAGCTAGGCCTGTCATGTACATTTGAGCCTGCATGTCCAACTTAGCCTATCTTGTCTAATGGAGCCTGTCAGGTACAGCTGAGCCTGTCTTCAGCTTAGCTTTTCACTTCCAGCAGAGCCTGTCATGTCCAGTTGATCTTATGTCCTCCTGAGTGTGCCTTGTCTGGCTGAGTTTATCACATTAAGGCTATCACATTAAGTTTATCACATTAAGGCTGAGCTTGTCATATCCCACTGAGCCTGTCCTGTCCAGGTGAGCCTGTCCTGTCCAGGTGAGCCTATCTGTAGAAGACCCTGTCCTGACCAGTTGAGCCTGTCTCCAGCTTAGCCAGTCTCAAGCTGACACAGTCTCTAGCTGGGCTTGTCACATACATTTGAGCCTGCTTGTCCAACTGAGCACTATCCACTGTCCACTATCTTGTCCAGTGGAACCTGTCAGGTGCAGCTGAGCCTGGTATGTCCAGCTGACCTTCTCATGTCCCACTGAGACTGACATGTCCAGCTGTGCCTGTCATGTTCATTTGAGCCTGTCTACAGCTTACCCTGTTATGTCCAGGTGAGGTAGTCTCTATTGAGGCTGTCTCCAGCTGATCTTGTCATGTCTTGCTCTACCTGTCATGTCTAGGTGATCCTGTATTTTCCAGGTAAGCCTATCTATAACAGTGCATGCTTATTGCTGATGCATTCACAAAATCCATTAAGAAGAATCACGCTAAATATCCCTCCAGGGATGAACAGATTTTTTTAAAAATATGGTACAAATACACAATGGAATTTGATTTAAACAAGCAAAATGAATGGAAATTAAAAATTACATTAATTACGAAAATTCTTGCTCAGAAAGACAGACAGCACTTGCTTTCTTTCATATGCAGACCCTATCTTTTGATTTCTATAATGCACTTATGTGGGGGTAGTATAGAATCCAGAAAGCCTGTCAAGTGCAGACCCTATCTTTTGATTTCTATAATGCACTTATGTGGGGGTAGTATAGAAGCCAGAAAGGGGCCAATGAGAGACATAAAAAGGAACTTAATAGAAGAGCAAGTTTAGTAGTGCATGTAAGCTACAAAAGTAAAAGGGGGACTACTGGGAATGGAAGGGTATGGGGGCGGGGGCAGAAAGCTGTGATGGAGGGACAACAATCAAAACTAAGTAGGTATGAAAATGGATAATGGAAATGGAAAATATTTGGTGTGTTAATTAAAATTATTTCAGTTTCAGTTTGTGGAGTTTGTTTGTTTTTAATAGGGTTTCATTAGGTAGCCCTAGCTGGCCTAGAACTGGCTATGTGGACCAGAATGGCCTTGAACTCACAGAGATCTGCCTGCATCTGCCTTCCAAGTGCTAGGATTAAAAGTGTGCACCACCACACCTGGCCCTAAGGGGGGAAAACAGAGCAACTTTAGCAAATCTACTTCAAACCTCCACACACACACACCTCTTCTTAAACCTTACTAAAAATAACAATACACAAATCTCTCATTTGGCCCGAGTCTTTCATCTTATAGATCCTATTCCTTCCTTGCACAGCCTGAATGCAAGCAATCCATTCCTTTACCAGTAATCTCAACTGAGTCTGTTCTTCCAATTTACTGAAATTTCATTATGTATTATGCATATAAGTCAGCCTTCTCACCTTGCCAACTGAGTGCAGACAAACACCAAGTATATGTAAACTGCTGAAACAACAAATACATGGTTTTACTTTTTTTTTTGAGGCAGAGTCTTACAAGAGAATTCAGGCTAGCTAGCAGTGACACTATGTAGAGGAAGTCTAGCCTTGAACTCCATCAGTCTCTACCTCTCTTCAAGGTAAAGGTATCACCAACACACACAGTTTAAATTCATGAGTACCTTCTCTATTTAGGTGTGTGAAGGAAGCTGAAGGACAGGGCAGTCATAGCCCAATGTTTACCTGTTTCCTATTCTGCACTGGTAAATATTAGCTATTCTGCCCTGATCACCACAACCTTCCAACAGATGGTCACTACCTCTTCTTTGCACTTTAGTTTGTTCATCTGCATTACTACTGTTTTATGCTAGATTATTTATTACATATCTATCTCTTCTCTTTCCTATAAGATTCTAAACATTAGAGATCCTATTTCAGCAAAGTCTACAGCCTTGTGTTCTTCCTTGCCAAGCCTTAATTCTTCCCTAGTTTGTTATGCATAAGAGGTCATCAGCACATGAATGCTCTTCCTTTTCATCTCTTTCACAATCTGCTCCTAAGCCACACTCTTCTAGTTCCTTACACAATGCAATCACACACACATGCTAATCTTTCCCTGTCATTAGCTGGTCTTGCTGAATATGGATGGTCTCTCAATTTCCTATTAAAAATAACAAGAGTTTGCTGTTTGTTATCTATAGAGTTTACAACTACCATCAAGGTTCTGTCAGATCTAAGTCCACTCTTATTTCTGGCAGTTTCCATTTCAGTCTCCAGTAACACTAAGCCATAATGCCTCTGCCAAAGAGCACGGGGGTTCATTCTATTCCTGAGAATGCCTTACTCATTTCCCATCTTCTGGAGTACTTTTCTCCAACAAAGTGTCTCAAATCCTTACTAATCTTAAAGGACTAGCATATACTATTCTGTTGGTACATGTGTTTCCTTGAGCCAGAGCTTTTCTTCAGTTCCCCCATATATGATCTCAATATTCATTCAATAAAGACTCTTTTAATTTAGAGGGTTTTTTTTTTTTTGACTAAAGAATGCTCTATGTCCCACCCCACTTCACTTTTTGAATACTAACCTGGATATGTTTCCAGCCCACTGGGAAGTGCAGATAAGACAACCATGAAAAAAGTACTATGAACTTTCCTCTTAGTACTGCTTTCATTGTGTCCCACAAGTTTGGGTATGTTGTGTCTTCATTTTCATTGAGTTCTAGAAAGACTTTAATTTCTTTCTTTATTTCTTCCCTGACCCAGCTGTCATTTAGTAACAAGTTGTTCAGTTTCCATGTGTGTGTAGGCTTTTTGCTATTTCTGTTATTGTTGAGGTCCAGCTTTATTCCATGGTGATCAGACAAGATACAAGGGATTATTTCAATCTTCTTGTATTTGTTGAGGCTTGCTTTGTGACCCACTATATGGTCTATTTTGGAGAAGGTTCCATGAGGTGCTGAGAAGAAGGTAAATTCTTTTGTGTTTGGGTGTAAAGTTCTGTAAATGTCTGTTAGGTCCATTTGATTCATGACCTCTGTCAGAGACATTGTTTCTTTGTTTAATTTCTGTTTTGTTGACCTGTCCTTTGTTGAGAGTGGGGTGTTGAAGTCTCCCACTATTAATGTGTGGGGATCTATATGTGGTTTAAGTTTTATCAATGTTTCTTTAACAAATGTGGGTGCCCTTGTATTTGGGGCGTAGATGTTCAGGATTGCGATGTCTTCCTGGTGAAATTTTCCTTTGATGAGTATGAAGTGTCCTTCCCCATCTCTTTTTATTAATTTTGGTTGAAAGTCTATTTTATCAGATATTAGAATGGCTACTTCTGCTTGCTTCTTGGGTCCATTTGTTTGGAAAGTCGTCTTCCATCCCTTTACCCTCAGGTAATGCCTATCTTTGTATCTTAGCTGTGTTTCTTGTATGCAACAGATTGCTGGGTTTAGTTTACGTATCCATTCTGTTAATCTGTGTCTTTTTATTGGAGAGTTGAGTCCATTGATGTTGAGAGAAATTAATGACCAGTGGCTGCTAGATACCTTGATTTTGATGTTGGCTGTGGTCATCAGGTTGTGTGCTTGGTTGCTTTTTGTTTTACTGAAGTGAGGTTATTTATTTCCTGTGTTTTCTTGAATGTAGCTAGTTTTCCTGGGTTGTATTTTCCCTTCTAGTGTCTTCTGTAATGCTGGATTTGTTTGTAGGTATTGCTGAAATTTGTTTTTGTCATTGAATATCTTGTTTTCTCCATCTATGAGGACTGAGAGTTTTGCAGGGTATAGTAGCCTGGGCTGACATCTGTGTTCTCTTAGGGTCTGCATGATATCCGTCCAGGCCCTTCTGGCTTTCATAGTCTCTGTTGAAAAGTCAGGTGTGATTCTAATGGGTTTGCCATTATATGTTACTTGGCCTTTTTCCCTTGCAGCTTTTAGTATTTTTTCTTTGTTCTGTATACTTACTGTTTTGATTATTATGTGGCGGGAGGATTTTCTTTTCTGGCCAAATTTGTTGGGTGTTCTGTAGGTCTCATGTATTCTTATTGGCTTCTCCTTTAAGTTGGGGAAATTTTCTTCAATGGTTTTATTGAAAATATTTTCTGGGCTTTGGAGAAGGCAGTCTTCTTTTTCCTCTATACCTATCATTCTTAGGTTTTGTCTTTTCATATTGTCTTGCATTTCTTGGAAGGTCTGTGTCAGGAATTTTTTGGATTTAACATTTTCTTTGACAGATACATCGATTTCTTCCATTGTATCTTCCACACCTGAGATTCTTTCTTTCATCTCTTCTGGTCTATTGGTTATGCTTACCTCTGTAGTTCCTGTTTTTTTTTTTTTTTTCCCTAGATTCTTCCTTTCCATTATTTCTTCCATTTGTGTTTTTTTTTTAATTTTTCCAATTCTATCTTCAGGGCTTGAGTTGTTTTGTTTACTTCCTTCACTTGTCTGATTGTACTTTCCTGTTTTTCTTTTAGTTCCTTCAACTCTGTGTCTTTCATTTCATTCAGTGTTTTAAGCATTTCCTTTCTAAAGGCCATAAACTGTTTGGCTGCAGATTCCTCTATTTCTTTACGGATGGCAATATTCTGTTTGAGTTTATCTTCCTGTATGTCTTTACGAATCTTATTTGTTTCCTCTGTTATCATCTTCATGAGCATACTTGTTAGGTCATCTTCTTGGATTTCAGTTATGGTGGGGTGTCCAGGGCTACTTGCCCCTGGGTAACTGGGTTCTGGAGATGCCATATTGCTCTGTCTTTTGTTGCTTGAGCTTTTACGCTTGCCTCTACCCATTGTGCTATCTTAGGTGTTTGGGGTTATTTTCTGGTGGTTCCTGGGGATCCTGTGGTGGAGAGAATCCCCTTTGCAGAAAGCTGGTTTTTCCTGAAGGATGTCTTCTCACCTTTTTGGGTATGGTCCCTGGATGGCTGGTGTTTTTTCAGGAGTTGCTCACCTCAGGGATAGAGACCTGAGTGGTAACTGTGGTCTTTGTTAGTCGAGAGGGTTCTCCTCTCACCTAGGGAAGTCCTGAGGGCAGCTGCCCTGTTTCTGGGTTTCTTGTTGTAAATTTAATGATCAGCTGCTGTGACCCAGTTGGACATCAGGTGCGCATCAACTGTTTGTGCCTGTGTCTGGAGCACAGCTGAGTGCTGGCGCCTCGGCCCCACTAGTCTGCTAGACTTTTTCTAGGGAAGGATTGGGTGATTTAGGTCAGTGCAGTTTCCTTCCTTCCCTGTGGATTCTCTGGAGACAAGGACTCTCAGTGTCTTTTTTTGCCCTGGTGCACACTGCTCAGTGTCTGCCAGCTGGCTGGCAGCAGAAACTGCCTGTGCCTGGAGCACAGCTGTGTGATGGCGGCTCAGTCTCTGCCAGCTGTCTGGTGAGCAGAAACTGCCTGTGTCTGCCTTTGCGGACTTTGGGAACCTGGGTGCCTCCCTAAGCTGTGTAATTTTCTGGGGACCTTTTCAGGTTGGGGGTGTCGGCTGAGTGCTCTGAGATCAGACCAGCTGTTTCCCTCCCTGTGTGTTTGCATTATACAGTGAAACTCATTCCCTGGTGTCCTGGTGGCCACAGTTCTATCTCAGGCGGCGAGTCAAGTGCGCAGGCAGGCAGGGCTCAGTGCTGGAACCTGGGTCCCTGGCTCTGGCTCCGGCCTGGCTCCTGGGGTGCCCGTGGACCCCGAGTCTTTTCCAGGGGATGTCTGGGTGACCTAAGGCCGGTCCCAGTCGTTTCCTGTACCCTGGGGTTATCTCTCGACTGAAAATTCCAGTCTTTGATAGTGTGGTGCACATGGTTCAGTCTGGGACCATGACCAGAGACACTGGCTTGTGGCTCTGGGCTGGGGCTGGGGCTGGCGGCCGGCAGCCAAGCGTCTGGTGGAACCGGGATCTCTTCAGCGTTTTAGCCGGGTGAGTTAAAAGCTGATTGAATCCCCCACCGTGGGGTATCCTCTCACCTGGGAAACACAATGACTGTGTTTTATGGCCGCGAGTTCTGATTACTGGTCACTGTGCTGATCCTGCTGCTGCTGCTCAGAATGAGAGTCCTCCCGGCGCCGCTTTCTTGCCCCTCCATTTTTTTTTTTTTTAATTTTTTTATTTTTATTAAATACAGTTTGTTCACTTTGTATCCCAGATGCGACCCCCTATCTCATTCCCTTCCAGTTCTACCCTCCCTCTCTCTTCTTCTCTTATGTCCATCCTCCAGTCCAATGATAGGGGAGATTCTCATCCCCTTCCATCTAATCCTAGTCAATCAGGTCTCATCAGGACTGGCTTCTTTGCCTTCCTCTATAGACTGGTAATGCTGCTCCCCCATCTGTTGGAAGTGATCAAAGAGCAAGCCCATAAGTTCATGTCAGAGACAATCCCTGTTCTTCTTGGATACTGAGTGAGCACCTATATTTGTAAATGAAATATTATTAAAGTTTAAATCACACATTGATCCCAAAACCTTAATAGTGGGGACTTCAATGCTCCACTCTCACCAAAGGACAGATCATTTAGACAGAGCTAAATAGGGAAATAATGACATTTACAAAGGTCCTAAATTAAATGGATCTAACAGATGTCTACAGAACTTTCACCCAAATATGAAAGAGTATACATTCTGTTCTTTTCAACACCTCATGAAGTCTTCTCAAAAATTGACCATATACTTGGTTATAAAGCAAGCCTCAACAGATACAAGAAGATTGAAATAAGCCCTTTTATCCTATCAGACCACCATGGCATAAAACTAGACCTCAACAACAACAGAAATAACAAAAAGCCTACATACACATGGAAACCGAAAAACTCTCTACTGAATGACAGCTTGGTCAGGGAAGAAATGAAAAGAGAAATTACAGACTTCCTAAAATTCAATGAAAATGAAGGCACAACTCACCCAAACTTGTGGGACACAATGAGAGCACTGTTAACAGAAAAGTTCATAGCACTAAGTGCCTCCAGAAAGAAGTTGGAGACATCTCATACAAGCAACTTAACAGCACCCCTAAAATTTCAAAAAAGAAGAAGAAGAAGAAGAAGAAGAAGAAGAAGAAAAAGAAGAAGAAGAAGAAGAAGAAGAAGAAGAAGAGGAAGAAGAAGACACATCCAAAAGGAGTAGATGATTAGAAATAATCAAACTCACAGCAGTAATCAATGATTTAGAAACAAAGAAAACAATACAAAGAATCAATCAGACCAAGAGATGGTTCTTTGAGAAAAGCAACAAGATAGACAAACCCTTAGTCAAAACTAACTAAAAGGCAGAGAGAAACTATCCAAATCAGCAAAATCAGAAATGAAAAGGAGGGCATAACAAAAGACTCTGAGGAATTCCAAACAATCATTAGGTCTTACTACAAAAGCTTATATGCCACAAAAATTGAAAATCTAAAAGAGCTGTAGGAGTTCCCTCGTAGGAGTTTTGCTGTCACTTGTGTATACTGTCATATCATCGGCAAATAGTGATACTTTGACTTATTCCTTTCCAAATTGTATCCTCTTGATCTCCTTCAAGTGTCTTATTGCTCTAGCAAGGACATCAAGAACTATGTTGAAGAGATATGAAGAGAGTAGGCAACTTTGCCTTGTCCCTGATTTCAGTGGGATTGACTTAAGTTTCTCTATTTTGTTTGGTGTTAGCTATCAGCTTGATGTATATTGCCTTCACAATGTTTAGGTATGTGTCTTGTATCCCTGATCTCTCCAAAACTTTAAACATGAATGAGTGTTAGATTTTATCAAATGCTTTTTCAGCATCTAAGGAGATTATCATGTTTGTTTTTTTCTTTCAGTTTGCTTATATGGTAGATTACATTGATGGATTTCCATATATTGAACCACCCTTGCATACCTTCGATGAAGCCTACTTGATCATAGCGGATGATATCATTGATGTGTTCTTGTATTCAGTTGGCTAGTATTTTGTTTAGTATTTTTGCTTAAACGTTCATAAGGGAGATTGGCCTGAAGTTCTCTTTCTTTGTTGGGTCTTTGTGAGTTTTAGGAACCAAGGTGACTGTGTCTTTGAAGAATGAGTTTGGTAATGTTACTTCTGTTTCTATTTTGTGGAATAATTAGAAGAGTATTGGTTTTAGCTCATCTTTGAAGGTCTGGTAGAATTCTACTCTGAAACCATACTGGAGAGGATGTGGAGAAAGGGGAACCCTCCTCCACTGCTGGAGGAAATGTAAACTTGTACAACAAATTTGGAAATCAATCTGGTGTTTACTCAGACAACTAGGAACAGTGTGACCTCAAAATCCAGCTATACCACTCCTAGGCATATATCCAAAATATGCTCAAGTATACAACAAGGACATTTGTTCAACCATGTTTGTAGCAGCTTTATTTGTGATAGCCAGAAGGTGGAAACAACCCAGATGCCTCTCGGTTGAAGAATGGATACAGAAATTGTGGCACATTTACAAAATGGAATACTACTCAGCAATTAAAAACAAGGAAATGATGAAATTTTAGGCAAATGGTGGGCTCTAGAAAAGATCATCCTTAGTGAGGTATCCCAGAAACAGAAAGACACACTGGGTATATACTCACTTATAAGTGGATATTAGATATATAATATAGGATAAACCTACTAAAATCTGTACACCTACAGAAACTAATCAAAAAAGAAGACTCTGGATAAGATACTAAATCCTCATTCAGAAAAGCAAAGAGTATGGACATCAGAAGAGGGAAAAAACAGGGAACAGTACAGGAGCCTACCACTGAGGGCTCTGAAAGTCTTTGCACTGCAGATTATCAAAGCAGACGCTAAGACCTATAGCCAAACTTTGGGCAGAGTGCAGGGAATCATATGAAAAAATTGGGTAATAGTAATGCCTGGAAAGGACAAGAGCTTCACAAAGAGAGCAACAGAACCAATAAATCTGGGCAGAGGGGCCTTTTCTGAGACTGATACCCCAACTAAGGACCATTATGGAAATAACCTAGAACCCCTCCACAGATATAGCACATGGCAATTCGGTGTCCAAGTGAGTTCCATATGAATGGGAACAGGGACTGACTCTGACATGAGCTGATTGGCCTGCTCTTTGATCACCTCCCCCTCAGGGCTGAGTAGCCTTACTAGGCCACAGAGGAAGACAATGCAGCCACTCCTGGTGAGACATGATAGACTGGGATCAGAAGAAAGGGGAGGAAGACCTCCCCTATCAGTGGACTAGGGGAAGGACATGGGTGTGTCAGAGGAAGGAAGGTGGGTTTGAGAGGGGAGGAAGGAACTAAATGTGGGATATGAAGTAAATAAACTGTAATTAATGAAAAAAGGAAAATAAAAAATGAAAAGAAGATGATCCTTTCTCTATCCATTTTCCTGAAAAATAGAAAAGAAAAAGAAAATTAAAATGAAATGGAAAATTTTCCTAATAGATTCCATTTACCAAAATTAAATCAAGATCAGGTAAATGGATTGAATAGTCCTATATCCCCCAAGGAAACAGAAGCAGTCATCAAAAGTCTACCTTCAAAAAAAATACAAAACAAAACAAAACAAACAAACAAAAAAACAAAAAAACAGGGCCAGATTGATTCAGCGCAGAATTCTACCAGACCATCAAAGAAGAGCTAACTCCAGTTCTCTTCAAACTATTCCACAAAATAGGAACAGAAGAAACATTACCAAACTCATTCTATGAAGCCCCAATCACCTTGATACCTAAACCACAAAAAGACCCAACAAAAAAAAGAGAAAAAAAAAGAGAACTTCAGACCTATCTCTCTTATGAACATTGATGCAAAACTCCTCAATAAAATACTTGCAAACTGAATCCAAGAACACATAAGAGATATCATCCACCACGACCAATTAGGCTTCATCCCAGGTATGCAGGGGTAGTTCAATATATGGAAATCCATCAATGTAACCCACCATATAAACAAACTAAAGAAGGAAAACTACATGATCATCTCCTTAGATGCTGAAAAAGCATTTGACAAAATCCAACACCTGTTCATGTTTAAAGTCTTGGAGAGTTCAGGAATACAAGACACACATCAATCTAAACGAGAAAAATTTAAATCAATCCTACTAAATCAGGGAAAAGGCAAAGCTGCCCACTCTCTCCACATCTCCTCAACATAGTACTTGAAGTCCTAGCTAGAACAATAAGACAAATGAAGGAGTTCAAGGGGATACAATTTGGAAAGGAAGAAGTCAAAGTATCACTATTGGCAGATGATATGATAGTTTACATGAGTGACCTCAAAAATTCAACCAGATAACTACTTCAGCTGATAAACACAATCAGCAAAGTGGCTGGATATAAAATTAACTCAAAAAAAATAGTAGCTCTCTTGTATATGAAAGACAAAAGGACTGAGAAAGAAATGAGAAAAATGACACCCTTCACAACAGCCCCTAATAACATAAAGTACATTGGTGTGACTCTAACCAAGCAAGGGAAAGACCTGTTAAAAAAAATGTTCAAGTCTCTGAAAAAAAGAAATTGAATAAGATAGAAGATGGAAAGGTCTCCCATGCTCACAGATCACCTTTTTATTTTTATTTTAATTTTTTATATTATTTACAGTTTATTCACTTTCTATCTCAGCTGTGGCCCCCTCCCTCATTCCCTCTCAATCCCACCCTCCCTCTCTCATCTCATCCCATGCCCCTCTCCAAGTCCACTGATAGGGGAGGCCCTCCTCCCCTTCCATCTGAACCTAGCCTATCAGGTTTCATCAGGATTGGCTGCATTGTCTTCCTCTGTGGCTTCATAAGGCTGCTCCTGCCTCAGGGGGAGGTGATCAAAGAGCCAGCCACTGAGTTCATGTCATAGGCAAAACCCACGTGGACACTGAGCTGCCATGGGCTACATCTGTGCAGGGGTTCTAGGTTATCTCTAAGTATGGCACTTGTTTGGTATATCAGTCTCAGAAAAGACCCCTGTGACCAGATATATTTGGTCCTTGTGGAGCTCCTATCCTCTCCACATCATACTAACTTCCCCTTCTTTCATATGATTCCCTGCACTCTGCTGAAGATTTGGCAATCAGTCTCAACATTTGCTTTGATACACTGCTTGGTAGTATTTCAGAGGCCCTCTGTGGTAGGCTTGCATTTTACCTGTTCTGCCATTTCCCAGCATTGCTTCAAGAATTTCTAAGAAAATGGATTTATTACATTCATGGATCTTATTTCCTGGAAGTTATATCTACTGTTATTTGGTAATAAGAAAATAGACATATCTTGAAGTTGAGAGAAGGATTATATATAGCCTTTAGTCAAAATATCTCATCTTCAAGTAAGTATCTGTAGTGAAAGTTTTGGTTTCTTTAAAAATGGAGAACAGGGCAGGGTAAGATGGTGGCGCTGGGAGGACTCTCATTCTGACCAGCAGCACAGCAGGACTGGCACAGTGACCAGCAATCAGAACTCGTGGCCATAAAACGCAAGTGATTGTGTTTCCCAGGTGAGAGGATACCCCACAGTGGGGGATTCAATCAGCTTTTAACTCACCCAGCTAAACCGTGGAAGAGATCCCGGTTCTGCCAGACGCTTGGTCACCAGCCCAGAGCCACACGCCAGTCACGGTCCCAGACTGAACTGTGCGCACCACACCATCGGAGACTGGAATCTCCAATTGAGAGATAATCCCACAGTGCAGGAAATGATTGGGACCGACCTTAGGTCACCCAGACATCCCCTGGAAAAGACTCGGGTTCTGTGGGTGCCCCAGGAGCCAGCCCAGAGCCAGAGCCAGAAACCCAGGCACAGAGCCCTGCCTGTGCGCCTGATTCACTGCTTCAGATAGAACTGTGAGCCCCAGGGCACCAGAGACTGAGTTTCAATGTCGGGTGCAAACACACAGGGAGGGAATCGGCTGGTCTGATCTCAGAGCACTCAGCTGACACCCCCACCCTGAAAAGGTCTCCGGAAAATTTCCCAGTTTAGGCAGACACCCAGGCTCCCAAAGGCCAGAAAGGCAGAGCCAAATGCATCTGTGCCTGTGGGTTCTACTCACCATTCCTGACAGAACGGCAGTCCCCAATCTGGCCCAGAAGGGGACACACACTGCCAGCCCAGATCAGAGCATAGGCCCTCTGGAACAAAGCGGCAACTTCATCCGCCATTCCAGACCTGGGTGCACAGGGTCCGGACTAGAGCGGCGCCCTCAGCTGCCATCCCTGACAGGGACACACAACTTCCGGTGCAGAGTGAGGTGCCCATCCTCCTGACCAGAGAGGAGACCTGAGTTGCCAGCCTAGAGAAGCGTGCACAGCATGAAGACCAGAGGGGGGCCCCCAGGCACCAACTCACCCTAGGCACACATTCTCCTGGCCCAGAGCAAAGCACTCAGCCTCTGGCCCAGAGACTTGCTGGGTGCTCCTCTCACCTTCCCAAACAGAACTGTGGGCCCCAGGATGCCAGACTGAGTTTCCCTGTTGGGAGAAAACCCCACAGCTAGGGAATCAGCAGGATCTTCAAGAAGGCTGTACCTGGAAAACAGTGTAACAACAACAGCTCACTAAATTCAGAATGAGAAACCCTGCAGCTGGGCAGCTGTCTTGAGAACTTCTATGGGTGAGAGGAGAGCCTCCCTAACTAACAAGACCACAGGTACTATTCAGGTCTATACACCTGAGGTGAGCAGTGGCAATTCCTGAGAAACACTGGGTTCCCTAGTAAGACAGAGGGGGGCCTCTCCCTGACATGAACTCAGTGGCTGGCTCTTTGATCACCTCCCCCTGTGGGGTGCAGCCTTGCCAGGCCACAGAGGAAGATGATGACACCAGCCTTGATTAAACCTGATAAGCTAGGGTGAGATAGAAGGGGAGAATGTCCTCCCCTATCAGAGGACTAGGGACAGGGCATAGATGGAGTAGAGGAAGGGTGGATGGGACTCGGCGGAGATAAGGGAAGGGGCTGCAACAGGGATACAAAGTGAATAAATTGTAATAAATAAATATATAAATAAAATTAAATTAAAAAATAATAAAAACAAAGAAACAAACGAAGAGTTCAATATGGTGCAACTACTTTGTGAAAGAGTTTAGTAATTTCTAAAATAATGGAATAAACATGGTGTGACCTTACCCCAATTCAACTCTTTGCCAGCTACCCAAGAGAACTGAGATAATATATATTCACAAAAGCATAGCTTTTACATGTTTTGTAAAGCTTAGAGCTAATCCAGATATCTAAACTTTATTAGTAAGCAGACTAACTCTAGAGATCCACGCACTGAAACACTAGTTAGAATGAAAGAGAAAAATTTTTTCACACATGCTGTAATACTTTCAGACTCCAAAACTTTAATTTTAGTAGTGGGAAGTAGCAGATCATGCTTCTAATCCTAGAATTTGGCAGGGAGAGGAAAGAGGATTGTTACAAGTAGATATAGTGATACCCTGCCTCAAAGAGCAAAACAAAACAAAACTTGATGCTAGCTGTAAAGTTGTAAGCCCAAATTATCACACTTTGTAAATACGACTCTTTGTATAATTAATGTTGACATACCATACAGCTCCATGGTATAGAATTAGCATGAATCACTTATCTACTTGTCAGATATTAAGTAGGTTTTTTTTTCCCCTTTTTCAATACAGCAAATGATGCTGTGATAGTCTTTTTTATGACATGGTATTTGTGGCCAAATGTTATTGAATGGGTGTGCATGTTATCAAGCTATCAATAAATACTGCCAAAGGGCCCTTCCAGTTTGCTCAGACAAAACTCCCAGGAACAGAGATCTTTGGGACAAAGGCTAACTTTCTCAAGCATACCAATTCTTCTTTCCTAATACTGCTGCCCCAAAGAGTATTCTCCCAGGCCCTGAAATGTAGGGATGGTTCAATACATTTGTATTGATAAATGTAATAAACCACAATAGTGGACTTAAAAGTCACATGGTCATATCAATAGATGAATAAAAAGACTTTGACAAAATCTAACATGCCTTCATGCTAAAAGTCTAAAGAGAATGTATGATGAGTGGGAATATACCTCAACATAATGAAAGCTATATATGAGAAACCCATTGCCTATATTATCCTAAGTGAAGAAAAGATTGAAGCAATTCTACTAAAGTAATAATGCCACAGAGATATCCACTATCCCCACTCTTTTCAATATTGTGCTCAAAACACTATCTGGGGCAATAAGGCCAAAAAAAAAAAAAAAAAAAAAGGAAATTAAAGTGATATAAATAGGAGAAAAAGAAATCAAATTAATCCTATTTTCAGTTGCCATGATATACATTAGAGACCCCCAAAACTTCTAGAAATGATTAAAAATAGCGATGTGTCAAGATACAGAATCAACTTGCACAAATCAGTAGACTTGCTATATACCAACAACTTAAAAAGAGAAAATATATTCATAATAGCTTCAAAGAAAATAAGATATCTAGGAATAAATCTAACCAATTGCTGTAATCACTGTTATATTGCTGTGAAGAGGCACTATGGCCAAGGCAACTCTTATAAAAGAAAACATTTAATTAGGGGCTTACCTTTGTTTTACTAGTTTGCAAGACCCCAAAAAACCACTGACCACACCAGGAGTCAGAAATCATCTGCAAAAGCAAAGAGCCTTTACTGAGGACTTAAGCTTGGTCTCCCAGCATGAACTGACAGAGCAGTCAGAGGCCAGCAGCCCCTAGCCTAGAAAGAAGCTGAATTTTATAGGGGCAAGGGGCTTCCAGACTTGGTGGTTACATGATTGGGTAAGGTTTAGCAAGAGCAGACTTGTTACATAGTGATTGGCTAAAGGCAAGTTGGAGTAACTATTTTGGCAACCACAAGGACATATAATTGTTTTAGCAACTACAAGGACAGCAGTCATTTCTGTTTCCTGACTGAATGGTGTCAGAGTGGGCACACTGTGTCTTCTGGAATGTTATTGTTTCCCACAAGTAGAAACACATTTTTCAGGTTCTGGAGGTGAGAGATAGGTCAATTACAAGATGGAGGCTAGTACCAAAAAGGAGTCTCCTGTGCTCATATTCTGCACTTTCAGTTTCAGTTTAATCCATTATCATCATAGCGAGGACCATGGTGGCATGCATGCAGGCACTAGAGCACTAGCTGAGAGTTATACCCTGATCTGTAGGCAGAGGGGGAGGGACATGGGTTTTTAAAACCTCAAATCCCATCACTGGCGACACACTTTCTCTAACAAGGCCACACCTGCTAACCCATTAAAGGGTTCCACTCCCTGTGAATAAGCGTTCAAATACGTGAGCCTATGGGAGCTATTCTCACTCAAGACACCACACCAAGTGAATGACTTCTACAATAAAAATTTTAACTTCTGAAGAAAGAGAAAAAGACACTAGAAAAACAAGACATGTCATGGTCATAGATTGGCAGAATTAATATTATCAAATGATCGTTTTACAAAAAGCAATTTATAGATTCAATGCAATCCCAAATAAATTTCCTAATTAATTCTACATGACTAAAAAAAGCTACCTTAAAACTCACATGGAACCACAAAAAAAAAAAAAAAAAAACAAAACAAAACAAAAAAACAAAACAAAACAAAAAAACTCAGGTAACCAAAACAATTCTAAGCAAAAGAACAATTCTGAAGGATTTACAATTCCAGATCTTAAGACATATTACAGAGTCATATTAATAAAGACACTGTGGTACTGGCACAAAAACGGGCATTTAGACCAATGAAACAAAATTTAAAACACCCAACCAACCATTTACAATTTGGCAAAGATGCTCACAAAAAAGAAAGCATCTTCCACAAATGGTTCCAGAAAAAACTGGATGTCCACATGAAGAATAATGAAATTAGAGCCATATCTATCACCTTGAACAAAAACTAAGTCCAAATAAATCAAAGACACAAACCTGAAACCTAAAACCTGAAACCCTGGAACTGCTAGAAGAAAATATAGGCAGCAGCCTCCATAATATCTATGCAGGAAAGGACTTTCTGAATAGGACTGCATTTGCACAATAATTAAGGTTGACAGTTGACAAGTGGGGCTTAATAAAACTAAAAGGCTTCTGTATAGCTAATGAAAAAAATCAGCTGAGTGATAAGAAATCCTACAGAATGGGAGAGAATCTTTTCTAGCTATAGATCTGACTGAAGATTCATATCCAGATATTTAAAGGCCTCAAAAACAAGAGCCAAGAAAACAAACAACATAATTAAAAGATGGGCTACAGACCTGAACAGTTTTCTCAAATGAAGAAATGATTTTTTAAAAAAGTGTACACCATCCGATAGCAATTAAAGATATATAAATTAAAACTATTTTGAGATTTTATCTTTACCCAGTCAGAGTGATTAAGATCAAGAAAGCAACTGAAAAACAAATGCTGGAGGGAATATGGGGAAAAAGGAAACACTTGTTCAATGTTGGTGAGATTGAAAACTGGTACAGCCACTGTTGAAATCAGTGTGGAGAATTAAAAGAAATCTACAAGTAAATCTACCGTGTGATACAACGGTACCACTTCTTGGCATATGTACAAAGGGCTTGACATCCTACTCCACAGATACTTGCTCTGCCATGTCCATTGCTCTAGTCATAATAAGTAGAAAACTGAAACAACCTTAATGCCCTGCAACTGATGAGTGCATAATGAAATATACTACATAACTCTAATTAGCCAATCTCATTTCAAGAGTGTTGATGTCACCTCTGCTAGCACCTGTATACATGGCAGTGACTTTTCTAACAGGTCGCCATCTCTGGTGACAGGTGTTAGAAACAATGCCTTAGAGAGGAGGAATTAAGAAAAAGATGGTAGACAGGTCTGAACCAGTCAAATGGGTCTTGCCAATGAGCAGGACAGTCTGTTAGCAAAAACACCTCACCCTGAAAAGGCTATATAAGAAAAAATGTGACATAAAAACCCAAGGACCTGGCATGGTTAGCCCCCGAGGATGTCACAGCACTCATACACTAATGGCTGAAAATGGGAACCTAAGATCAGTAAGAACTGGAATTTGATGACAAAATAGAATTGTCACAACCATGAAGCAGGTCAAGAGCTTTCAGTTCACTGTGAAGGCTGCAATGAGCCTCAAAGGACATTTCAAGAGGGCTGGATCCTCATTGGCCCTCCTGGCCCTGCTAGAGGCCTATTCTGCCACATTACCGGTCACTGGTTCTTGAGAAGACAACATCACTGGTTAGTAGATTCATCTTTGTTGTACATTCTGATTAATGTGACTAAATATACATATCACATTTTACCCCTGACCTAAGTGTACAGTTCCATTACTAGGATTACACTCACAGTGGTGTGGAACTGTTACCACTTTCTATATTCTCTAATTGAATACCATTCTCATTGAATGCCATCTCCTGCTTCTACGTGACCTGGTTGCTAGTACCCACCATTCTTCTTTCAGCCTTGGCAGAGTTGACTTGATCAGGAATCTCCTTAGTGGAATTACATGGTATTTGGCCTTTTCTAACCAGTGTATTTCACTTGTCTTCAAGCTTCATCCATGTGCTACCTACGTGAGAAATTCTCTCCTTACTAAGTCTAGAAATGGGAATAATATTCTAGCACCTGTACAGTTAGCTCTTAATTTACCAATAGTGGTATAGTTTGGAAGTGCCCTGTCCCTGCGAAGGGCTCTTGTATTGAAGCATTGGTCCCTAGCTGATAGTGCTACTTTGAGAGGTTTTATACACTTGAAGTTATAGTATGTTTGAAGAGGAAGTAAATCCCAGGGCATATGTCTTTGAAGATATTACCCCTCATTCATCTTCATTTCTCTGTCTCTGGATTCTGATCACTATAACTTGAGTTGTCTTTGCAACTTGATCCCACCGTAGTCATGGTCTACCCTACTGCATATCCTGAATCCAAACAGCCAATGACTATAGTTTCAAATCTCTGAAACTGAACCAAAGTAAATAATTCTGGACCCCATTAAGTCCTTCTCTGGGATATTTTGGCAACAGCCATAGAAACTAACCAACAAAGAAGCTTTAAGTTGTAGAGTTTAAACTTTGTTGTTTTGTTGAAAAACACATTATGTGAAATAGTTAATATGTTCAATAGAAACCATACTTGAAGTTTTATTTTAGATCTTTAACTGTTCTATTATTGTCCAAAAAAAGTGATGTTCTCTTCTGGACTACCTGCCCAGGCTGCTGTTTCAGGTTTCAAAGCTCTTAGCTCAGACATCTTTCCAGAAAGAATATATATAACTGCATTAAAAATTCACCCAAGATTACACTGTTTGCTTTTGTGCCTCACCCTTCATGGTACCGTATTTGAGGATCTCTACAGGTTCTTCTAGTCCCCTTCACATGTAGTAGAGGCCTTACTTCTTCTCCCTTGTGATTTACCTGACCCCCATCACTCCTCCTTTCTACCTGACTGGCCATTTGATCCTTGGAACTTTTGATTCTGTTAGAGGTTTTAGCAGCAGGACCAAGTCTGGGACAAAGTGTTAGTTTGTTGAATCTACTGATGCCAGTTCAGCAAAAAATGAGCTCTCTGAAAGGGGCTATTGCCCTGGGAAAGTCTGCACTTCCTCCTCTCACTGGCCTTAACTGACAGAGGCAGCCTGCATATCTAATTCAAGCATTTGTGTTCATTTCCTTCTAAATACTGTTACCATAAATGCACCATAGTCGCCAGGTACAGAAAAACGAAAGAAAGGAGAATGGGACTTGAAATCCAGTCTGGGCTCCAGTATGAGGCCAGTCTGATCTACATATTGAAGCCCAGATCAGATCAAACAAGCAAAGCACAGCAAAGAGAACTTCTTCCAGGGCACTTAGTGTATCGGAGCCAGCCTAGGCACCTTTCAAGATCTGGTCTCAAAACGTAAATTGAATGAGTTCAGGGATAAAATTCAGTGGTACAGCGCTTGCCTAATATGCATGGTGCCCTAGCTTCAGTCTGCACTTCCAGAAAAAAAAATCACTGATTGAGAATCATCCAGTTAAAGAGAATGTTGCCAGAGTTGCTCTGGTCATTAGCAGAAACTTCCTTTATCACACATCAAAATTCTCTCCTATTTCCTTCTATACAGTATTTCTAACAAAAACAAACCTCTAGACCCATCAGTGTTCTGCACAGATAGAATTTGAGGTCTTCTCCTGCTCATCATTCACCTGGACTTTCACCTGCTATTCACCAGCAGTTATACCCTACATTCTGTCCTAGAAATTCAGGGCATGTCTCAGGAACATGGTGATATGTTATCCTCAACTTCGGCCACTTAGACCCTTCCTTCTGGTTGAGATCAGAGAAATGTCCTTAAAGAACTTCTTCTGTACCCCTGTGGCTTCATCACTCCAGTTTCTGATTAAGCATATTTTATCATATCTTCTGCTGTTAGCTCTGGTGGCCTTCTTTACATTACCTATTATAAGACATGCAGCAAGAGCAATTTATGGGACAAACAGTTATTAAGAGTAAAACTGTGGGAAGGCGGGGCAAGATGGCGGCGCCGGGAGGACTCTCATTCTGAACAGCAGCACAGCAGGACAGGCACAGTGACCAGCAAGCAGAACTCGCGGCCATAAAACACAAGTGATTGTGTTTCTCAGGTAAGAGGATACCCCATGGTGGGGGATTCAATCAGCTTTAACTCGCCCAGCTAAACCGCGGAAGAGACCCTGGTTCCGCCAGGCACTTGGTCGCCAGCCCAGAGCTACACACCAGCGTGATCTGGTCACTGTCCCAGACTGAACTGTAGACCCACAACATCACAGACTGGATTTTCCAGTCAAAAGACAACACTGCGTAGCAGGAAACGATTGGGACCGACCTTAGGTCACCCAGACATCCCCTGGACTCGGGTTCCGTGGGCGCCCCAGGAGCCAGCCCTGAGCCAGAGCCAGGGACCCAGGCACCTGCACAGAGCCTGGCCTGCCTGCACACCTGATTCACCACCTCAGATAGAACTGTGGGCCCCAGGGCACCAGAGACTGAGTTTCACCATTGGGTGCAAACCCACAGGGAGGGAAATAGCTGGTCTGATCTCAGAGCACTCAGCTGATACCACCACCCCGAAAAGGTCTTGGGAAAATTACCCAGTTTAGGGAGACACCCAGGATCCCAACGGCCAGAAAGGTGGAGCCACAGGCGGGCATCTGTGCCTGTGGGTTCTACTCGCCTCCACCCCAGACAGAACGATGGTCACCAAAGCAAAGACTGGGTGTCCCTGGCAGGAGGAAACCCCCAGAGGGGGGGGATCATCAGGTCTAATGCTCAGGACATATAGCACCAAAAGACTTTTTGGATTCACGCAGACTCTAGGCTCTAGCCTTCTACTGCAGGCAAGGGCGCTGTGTTCATCCACCATTATTGAATACCGCTAGGGCACTGGGGCACACAGCTGCATCCTCAGACCTACAAAAGCCAGAGAGCCATTACAGCAGCCCTCAGATACCGTGCCAAGGATCAACCAGTTACCCCTAGCTAGATTGACAAAACTGTGGGAATCCCTGGTCCTTCAAGAGGGCTAGACCCACAGCATCTGGACCAGAGCAGTGCTTGCAGCCAACATCCCAGACAGGGACACACAGCTTCCGGTCCAGACTGAGGCACCCAGCCTCCAGACCAGAGGGGCGCCCCCAGGAGCCAACTCAACCCAGGTGCACATTCTCCAGGCCCAGAGCTGTGCACTCAGCCTCTGGCCCAGAGAGTTGCTGGGTGCTCCTCTTACTTTCCCGGACAGAACTGTGTGCCCCACAATACCAGACTGAGTTTCCCTGTTGGGAGAAAACCCCAAAGCTAGAGAATCAGCAGGGTCTTTAAGAGGACTGTACCTGGAAAACTGTAACAACAGCAGCAGCTCAATAATTTATAACGAGAAACCCAGCAGTGGGGCAGCTGTCTTGAGAACTTCTATGGGTAGAAGGAGAACCCCCCCCCGCCTAACAAAGACCGCAGCTACTACTCAGGGCTATACACCTGAGGTGAGCAGTGGCAATTCCTAAGAAACACTGGCCATACAGTGACCATAACCAAAAAGCAGAGGAGGACTCCTTCAGGAAAAATTATCTTCCAGCCAAGGGGATTCTCCCTAACTCAGGACTCCAGAAAGCACAGAAACTAACAGCCAACACCTAAAACAGCCCAATGGGTAAAGGTCAGTGTAAAAGCTCAACCAACAAAAGACAGAGCAATATGGCATCTCCAGAACCCAGCCATCCAGGGGCGAACAGCCATGGACAATGCAGCATAATAGAAAATCAAGAAGATGACCTAACATATATGCTGATGAAGAGGATAATAGAGGAAACAAATAAAATACGTAAAGAATTAGAGGAAGATAAAAACAAACAGATAATGGCTATCCATAAAGAAATGGAGGAAATTAAAGACAAGCATATTCTGGCCATCCGTGAAGAAATACTGGAAGATGCAGCCAAACAGTTTGGGGCCTTCAGAGAAGAAATAATTAAATAACAGAAAGAAGTAAAAGAAACAGAGTTGATGGAACTAAAAGAAAAACAGGAAAATACAATCAGACAGGTGAAGGAAGTAAACAAAACAAATCAAGTCCTGAAGATAGAACTGGAAAAATTAAAGAAAACACAAATGGAGGAACTAATGGAGAGGAAGAATTTAGGGAAGAAAAGAGGAACTACAGAGGTAAGCATAACCAACAAACTACAAGAGATGGAAGAAAGAATCTCAGGTGTGGAAGATACAATGGAAGAAATCGATGTATCTGTCAAAGAAAATGTTAAATCCAAAAAATTCCTGACACAGACCATCCAAGAAATACAAGACAGTATGAAAAGATAAAACCTAAGAATAATAGGTATAGAGGAAAAAGAAGACTGCCTTCTCCAAGGCCCAGAAAATATTTTCAATAAAACCATTGAAGAAAATTTCCCCAACTTAAAGGAGAAGCCAATAAGAATACATGAGACCTACAGAACACCCAAAAAATTTGGCCAGAAAAGAAAATCCTCCCGCCACATAATAATCAAAACAGTAAGTATACAGAACAAAGAAAAAATACTAAAAGCTGCAAGGGAAAAAGGCCAAGTAACATATAATGGCAAACCCATTAGAATCACACCTGACTTCTCAACAGAGACTATGAAAGCCAGAAGGGCCTGGACGGGTATAATGCAGACCCTAAGAGAACACAGCTGTCAGCCCAGGCTACTATACCCTGCAAAACTCTCAGTCCTCATAGACAGAGAAAACAAGATATTCAATGACAAAAACAAATTTCAATAATAACTACATACAAATCCAGCATTACAGAAGACACTGAAAGGGAAAATACAAACCAAGAAAATTAGCTTCTGTCAAGAAAACACATTAAATAATTAACCTTACTACAGTAAAACAAAAAGCAACCAAGCACACAACCTTATGACCACAGCCAACATCAAAATCAATGGATCTAACAGCCACTGGTCATTAATCACTCTCAACATCAATGGACTCAACTCTCCAGTAAAAAGACACAGATTAACACAAAATTTGAAAATCTAAATGAAATGGACAATTTTCTCGATCGATTTGACTTACCAAAGCTGAATCAGGAACAGGTAAATCAATTAAATAGTCCTATATCCCCCAAAGAAATAGAAGCCGTCATCAAAAGTCTCCCATCCAAAAAAAGCCCAGGACCAGATGGCTTCAGCGCAGAATTCTACCAGACCTTCAAGGAAGAGCTAACTCCAATTCTTTTCAAATTATTCCACAAAATAGAAACAGAAGGAACATTACCAAACTCATTCTTTGTAGCCACAGTCACCTTGGTACCTAAACCTCACAAAGACTCAACAAAGAAAGAGAATTTCAGGCCAATCTCCCTTATGAACATTGATGCAAAAATACTTAACAAAATAATCGCAAACCGAATCCAAGAACACATCAAAGTTATTATCCACTATGACCAAGTAGGCTTCATCCCAGGTATGCAGGGGTGGTTCAATATACAGAAATCCATCAATGTGATCCACCATATTAACAAACTGAAAGAAAAAAACCACATGATAATCTCCCTAGATGCTGAAAAAGCATTTGACAAAATCCAACATCCATTCATGTTTAAAGTCTTGGAGAGATCAGGGATACAAGGCACATATCTAAACATAGTAAAGGCGATATACAGCAAGCCTATAGCCAACATCAAACTGAATGGAGAGAAACTTAAAGCAATCCCACTGAAATCAGGGAGAAGACAAGGCTGCCCACTCTCCCCACATCTCTTCAACATAGTTCTGGAAGTCCTTGCTAGAACAATAAGACAGTTTCCACCACCATTCTGTTAGTCTGTGTCTTTTTATTGGGGAGTTGAGTACTTTGATGTTGATAGATAGTAGTGACCAACAATTGTTACTTACTTTTGATGTGGGGTTGGTGGTGTCACTGAGTTTCATTGCTTGTATTCTTTTGTTTCTTTTTGTTTAGGTCCAGACTGAGGTTTAGTGAAAGTTTTGGTTTCTTTAAAAATGGGGAACAGGGCAGGGCAAGATGGCGGCACTGGGAGGACTCTCATTCTGACGAATAGCACAGCAGGACCGGCACAGTGACCAGCAATCAGAACTCGTGGCCATAAAACACAAGTGATTGTGTTTCCCAGGTGAGAGGGTACCCCAGAGTGGGGGATTCAATCAGCTTTTAACTCACCCAGCTAAATTGTGGAAGAGTTCCTGGTTGCGCCAGATACTTGGTCACCAGCCCAGAGCTACATGCCAGTCACGGTCCCAGACTGACCTGTTCTCACCACACCATCAGAGACTGGAATCTCCAATTGAGAGATAACCCCACAGTGCAGGAAATGATTGGGACTGACCTTAGGTCACCCAGACATCCCCTGGAAAAGACTCGGGTTCCACAGGCGCTTCAGGAGCCATCCTGGAGCCAGAGCCAGGGACAAAGGCTCTGGCACAGAGCTCTGCCTGTGCACCTGATTTGCTGCCTGAGATAGAACTGTGGGCACCAGGGCACCAGTGAATGAGTTTCACTGTACAATGCAAACACACAGGGAGGAAAACAGCTGGTCTGATCTCAGAGCACTCAGCCGACACCCCCATCCCGAAAAGGTCTCGGGAAAATTACCCAGTTTAGGCACCCTCCCAGGCTCCCAAAGGCCAGAAAGGCAGATACAGGCAGTTTCTGATTGCCAGGCAGCTGGCGGAGACTGAGCCGCCATCACTCAGCTGTACTCCAGACACAGGCAGTTTCTGTGGCCAGCAACCTGGCAGAGACTGAGCAGTGCGCATCAGGGCAAAAAAAGAGACTTGGAGTCCCTGTCTCCAGAGAATCCACAGGGAAAGAAGGAAACTTTACTGACTTAAAACACCCAATCCTTCCCTGGAAATAGTCTATCAGACCGGCGGGGCCGAGCTGCCATCACTCAGCTGTGTTTTAGACACAGGCACAAACAGTTGCTGCACGCCAGATATCCAACTGGGTTACAGCAGCTGATCATTAAATTTACAGCAAGAAACCCAGAAACAGGGCAGCTGTCCTCAGGATTTCCCTGGGTGAGAGGAGAACCCTCTCGACTAACAAAGACCACAGTTACCACTCAGGTCTCTATCCCTGAGGTGAGCAGCAGCAACTCCTGAAAAAATGCCAGCCATCCAAGGACTATACCCAAAAAGCTGAGAAGACATCCTTCTGGAAAAACCAGTTTTCTGCAAAGGGGATTCTCTCCACCACAGGATCCCCAGGAACCACCAGAAAATAACCCCAAACACCTAAGATAGCACAATGGGTAGAGGCCAGCGTAAAAGCTCAAACAACAAAAGACAGAGCAATATGGCATCTCCAGAACCCAGTTACCCAGGGGCAAGTAGCCCTGGACACCCCAGCATAACTGAAATCCAAGAAGATGACCTAACAACTATGCTCAAGAAGATGATAACAGAGGAAACAAATAAGATACGTAAAGACATACAGGAAGTTAAACTCAAACAGAATATTGCCATCCGTAAAGAAATAGAAGATGCAGCTTAACAGTTTATGGCCTTTAGAAAGGAAATGCTTAAAGCACTGAATGAAATAAAAGAAATGGAGTTGAAGGAACTAAAAGACAAACAAGAAAATACAATCAGACAGGTGAAGGAAGTAAACAAAACAACTCAAGACTTGAGGATAAAATTGGAAAAATTAAAGAAAACACAAATGGAGGAAATAATGGAGAGGAAGAACTTAGGGAAGAAAACAGGAACTACAGAGGTAAGCATAACCAACAGACTACAAGGATGGAAGAAAGAATCTCAGGTGTAGAAGATACAATGGAAGAAATCGATATATCTGTCAAAGAAAATGTTAAATCCAAAAAATTCCTGAAACAGACCGTCCAAGAAATCCAAGACAGTATGAAAAGACAAAACCTAAGAATAATAGGTATAGAGGAAAAAGAAGACTCCTTTCTCCAAGGCCCAGAAAATATTTTTAAACAAAATAATTGAAGAAAATTTCCGCAACTTAAAGTAGAGGCCAATAAGAATACATGAGGCCTACAGAACACCCAACAAATTTGGCCAGAAAAGAAAATCCTCCCGCCACATATTAATCAAAACAGTAAGTATACAGAACAAAGAAAAAATACTAAAAGCTGCAAGGGAAAAAGGCCAAGTAACATAGAATGGCAAACCCATTAGAATCACACCTGACTTTTCAACAGAGACTTTGAAAGCCAGAAGGGCCTGGACGGGTATAATGCAGACCCTAAGAGAACACAGATGTCAGCCCAGGCTACTATACCCTGCAAAGCTATCAGTCCTCATAGACGGAGAAAATAAGATATTCAATGATAAAAACAAATTTCAACAATACCTACACACAAATCCAGCATTATAGAAGACACTGGAAGGGAAAATATGACCCCAAAAAATTAGCTTCTTTCAAGAAAACACAGGAAATAAATAACCTCACTTCAGTAAAACAAAAAGCAACCAAGCACACAACCTTATGACCACAGCCAACATCAAAATCAAGGTATCTATCAGCCACTGGTCATTAATCTCTCTCAACATCAATGGATTCAACTTTCCAATAAAAAGACACAGATTAACAAAATGGATACGTTAGCAAAACCCAGCAATCTGTTGCATACAAGAAACACACCTAAGGCACAAAGATAGACATTACCTGAGGGTAAAGGGTTGGAAAACGATTTTCCAAGCAAACAGACCCAAGAAGCAAGCAGGAGTAGCCATTCTAATATCTGATAAAATAGACTTTCAACCAAAATTAATAAAAAGAGATGGGGAAGGACACTTCATACTCATCAAGGGAAAATTTCACCAGGAAGACATCACAATCCTGAACATCTAGGCCCAAATACAAGAGCAGCCACATTTGTTAAAGAAACATTGATAAAACTTAAACGATATATACATCCCCACACATTAATAGTGGGAGACTTCAACACCCCACTCTCAACAAAGGACAGGTCAACAAAACAGAAATTAAACAAAGAAACAATGTCTCTGACAGAGGTCATGAATCAAATGGACCTAACAGACATTTACATAACTTTACACCCAAACACAAAAGAATTTACCTTCTTCTCAGCACCTCATGGAATCTTCTCCAAAATAGACCATATAGTGGGTCACAAAGCAAGTCTCAACAGATACAGGAAGATTGAAATAATGTCTTCTATCTGTCTGACCACCATGGAATAAAGCTGGACCTCAACAATAAGAGAAATAGCAAAAAGCCTACACACACATGGAGACTGAACAACTTGTTACTAAATGAGATCTCGGTCAGGGAAGAATTAAAGAAAGAAATTAAAGTCTTTCTAGAACTCAATGAAAATGAAGACACAACATACCCAAACTTGTGAGACACAATGAAAGCAGTGGTAAGAAAAAAGTTCATAGCATAAGTGCCTTCAATAAGAAATTTGAGACAGCTCATTCAAGCAACTTAATAGCCAACATCAAACTAAACAGAGAGAAACTTAAAGCAATCCCACTGAAATCAGGGACAAGACAAGGCTGCCCACTCTCTCCATATCCCTTCAACATAGTTCTAGAAGTCCTTGCTAGAGGAATAAGACAGTTGAAAGAGATCAAGGGTATACAAATTGGAAAGGAAGAAGTCAAAGTATCACTATTTGCAGATGATATGATAGTATACGTGAGTGACCCCCAAAACTCTACCAGGGAAATCCTACAGCTGATAAACACCCTCAGCAAAGTGGCCGGATACAAAATTAAGTCAAAAAAATCAGTAGCCCTCCTGTATATTAAAGACAAGAGGGCTGAGAAAGAAATTAGGGAAACAACACCTTCACAAAAGCCACAAATGACATAAGGTACCTCGGAGTAACCCTAACCAAGGAAGTCAAAGACTTGTATGAAAAAAATTTCAAGTCTCTGAAGAAAGAATTAGAAGAAGATATCAGAAGATGGAAAGATCTCCCATGCTCATAGCTTGGCAGGATTACCATAGTAAAAATGGCCATCTTACCAAAAGCAATCTACAGATTCAATGCAATTCCCATCAAATTACCAACACAATTCTTTACAGACCTGGAAAGAAAAATTCTCAACTTCATATGGAATAAGAAGAAACCCAGAATTGCTAAAACAATTCTCTACAATAAAATATCTTCTGGAGGTATCTCCATACCTGATCTTAAGTTATACTGTTGAGCAACTGTTTTAAAAACTGCATGGTACTGGCATAGAAACAGAATGGTGGATCAATGGAACCAAACAGAGGACTCAGAAATAAACCCACACACTTACGGACACCTGATCTTTGACAAAGTTGCCAAAACCATTCAATGGAAAAAAGATAGCATCTTCAACAAATGGTGCTGGTCCAAGTGGATGTCTACATGTAGAAAAATGCAAATAGATCCATAGTTATCACCCTGCACAAAACTACAGTCCAAGTGGATCAAAAAATAGGCTAGAAAAAAAAGTGGGGAATACCCTAGAACTCATTGGTACAGGAGAAAACTTCCTGAACAGAACACCAACAGCAAGGGCTCTAAGAGCAACAATCAATAAATGGGACCTCATGAAACTGAAAAGCTTCTGCAAAGCAAAGGACACCGTCATCAAAACAAAGCGACTGCCTACAGATTAGGAAAGAATCTTCACCAACCCTTTATCTGATAGAGGACTCATATCCAGCATATATAAAGAACTAAAGAAGCTGAAAAGCAGCAAACCAAGTAATCCACTTAAAAAATGGGGTACAGAGCTAAACAGAGAATTATCTGTAGAGGAATGTCGAATGGTAGAGAAGCACTTAAAGAAATGCTCAACCTCATTAGCCATTAGGGAAATGTAAATCAAAACAAAAATGAGATTTCACCTTACACCCATCAGAATTGCCAAGATCAAAACCTCAAGTGACAACACATGCTGGAGAGGTTGTGGAGAAAGGGGAACCCTTCTCCACTGCTAGTGGGAATGTAAACTTGTACAACCACTCTAGAAATCAATCTGGCTCTTTCTCAGACAACTAGGTATAGCTCTTCTCCAAGATCCAGCCATACCACGCCTGGGCATATATCCAAAAGAGGCTCAAGTACACAAAAAGGACATTTGCTCAACCATGTTTGTAGCAGCTTTATTTGTAATAGCCAGAAGCTGGAAACAGCCGAGATGCCCATCAACTGAAGAATGGATGCAGAAACTGTGATACATCTATACAATGGAGTATTACTCAGCAATGAAAAATCAGGAAATTATGAAATTTGCAGGTAAATGGTGGGACCTGGAAAGGATCATCCTGAGTGAATTGTCCCAAAAGCAAAAAGACACACATGGTATGTACTCACTCATATAGACATACAACATAGGACAACATAGCACTAAAATCTGTGCATCTAAAGAAACTAAGCAAGAGAGAGGACCCTAACTAAAACGGTCAATCCCCATCCTGAAAGGCAAAGAGGATGGACATCAGAAGTAGAAGAAAACAGGAAACAACCTAGGAACCTTCTACAGAGGGCTTCTGAAAGTCAGAAGAAGAAAACATGAAACAAACTAGGAACCTACCACAGAGAGCCTCTGATAGCCTCTGCCCTACATACTGTCCAAGCAGATGCTGAGCCTGATGGTCAACTGTTGGGCAGAGTGAATGGAATTTTATGTAAGAACTGGGAAATAGTAAGAGATGGAGAGGACAGGGTCTCCACAAGGAGAGCAACAGAATAAGAAAATTTGAACACAGGGAACTTCCCAGAGACTCATACTCCAACCAAGGACTATTCATGGAGATAACCTAGAACCCGTGCACAGATGTAGCCCATGGCAGTTCAGTGTCCAAGTGGGTTACATAGTAATGGGAAGAGGGACTGCCTCTGACATATTCTGATTGGCCTGTTCTTTGATCACCTCCCCCTGAGGGAGGAGCAGCCATACTGGGCCACAGTAGAGGACAATGCAGCCAGTTTTGATGTGAACTGATAGACTAAGATCAGAAGGAAGGAGAGGAGGACTTCCCCTATCAGTGGACTTGGGGAGGAGCATGCATGCAGAAAGGGGATGAAGAGTGGGATTGGGAGCGGAGGAGGGAGGGGCTTATGGGGGGATACACAATGAATAGAGTGTAATTAATAAAAAAAAAAACACTTAAAAATCAAGTATTCATAGGTGTGTGGGTTTATTTCTGGGTCGGTTCCATTGTTCCTCCTTTCTGTTTCTATGCCGATACCAAGCAGTTTTTATTACTATTGCTCTGTAGTACAGCTTGAGGTCGGAGATGGAGATACTTCAATATGATCTGTTGTTTTACAGGATCGTTTTGGAGATTCTGTTTTTTTTTTTTTTTCTCCATATGGAGCAGAGAATCTTTCTTTCAATGTCTGTAAAAAATGTGTTGGTATTGTGATGGGAATTGCATTGAATCTGTAGATTGCTTTTGGCAGGAAAGCCATTTTCACTATCTGGGCACAGGGGTCTTATATGAGACTGTTGAGACTGTTTCTCCAACCAAGGACCATGTATGGATATAACCTAGAACCTCTGCTTGGATGTAGCCCATGGTAGCTCAGTAACAAAGTGGGGTCCCTAGTAAGAGGAGCAGGGACTATTTCTGACAGGAACTCAACGGCAGGCTCTTTGACCTTCTCCCCCCCGCAAGGGAGGAGCAGTCCTGTTAGGCCACAGAGGAGGACTTTGCAGCCAGTCTTGAAGATACCTGATAAAACAGGGTCAGATGGAAGGGGAGGAGGTCCTCCCCAATCAGTGGACTTGGAAAGGGGCAGGGAGGAGATGAGGGAGGGAGGGTGGGGTTGGAAGTGAATGAGGGAGAGGGATACAGCTGGGATACAGAATTATTAAAATGTAACTAATAATAACAATTAAAAAACTGATGGGTAGGTTGACCCAACAGGGGTATGTGATCAAGGAGCAGGGAACCAAGTTCATGTCTGATACTGTCTCTTCTCCCCTTACTAGGAAACCCACATGGAGACTGATCTGTCCACAGGCTACATCTGAGTAGAGTTCTATGTCATCTCTGAGCATGGTCTTTTTTTGATACATCAGTCTCTGCAGGCTTCCCGGGGCCCAGCTTTTTTGTCTTTGTTGGTCTCCACATGAGGCTCCTATCCATTTGGTTCCATCTATCTCCCCCTTCTTCAGTAAGATTCTCTGAAAAAAGACGCCACTCAGTGGGGTATCTAAGCAGATGTAGAGACTCACTGCATGGCATATTTTAATACCTGCTCACTGTTTTGGGATTCTTTCTGTTAACTGGGTCAGTGTCTACTCATTTTCCACTTCATGTACTTTAATGCTAGATTATACTGTGATTAACTATACATATGAATAGTTTTGTTATATGAGATCAAACTGAAGATAGTATCAGATTACATTTCTATCTTTTAAATTTAAAATTTTTATTTATTACAATTTGTTCACTTTTTTCCATTATTTTTATTTTTAATTATATTTATTTACTATGTATCCCCCTCTAGTTCCCTCCCTCCTCCCCTCCCAATCCCTCTCTTCCTGCCCCTTCTCCACACACTCCCCTCCCCAAGTCCACTGATAGAGGAGGTCCTCCTCTCCTTCCTTTTGATCTTAGTCTATCAAATATCATCAGGAGTGGCTGCATTGTCATCTTTTGTGACATGGTAAGGCTGCTCCCTACTCAGGGGGAGGTGATCAAAGAGCAGGCCAATCAGTTCATGTCAGAAGTAGTCCCTGTTTCCATTATTATGGAACCCACTTGGACACTGAACTGCCATGGGCTACATCTGTGCAGGGGTTCTAGGTTTTTTCCATGCATGATATTTGGTTGGAGTATGAGTCTCAGGAAAAAACCCTGTGCTCATTTTTTTTTTTTGGTTCTGTAGCTCTCCTTGTGGACCTCCTGTCCTCCCCAGCTCTTACTATTTTTTTTCCCCACTTCTTACATAAGATTCCCAAAATTCTGCCCAAAGTTTGGCCATAAGTCTCAACATCTGCTTTGATAATCTCCAGGGCAGAGCCTTTCAGAGGCCCTCTGTGGGAGGCTCCTAACTTGATCCCTGTTTTCTTCTTCTTCTGGTGTCCATCCTCTTTGCCTTTCAGAGTGGGGATTGAGCATTTTAGCCAGAGTAATCCCTCTTGATTATTTTCTTTAGGTGTACAGACTTTAGTAAGTTTATCCCATATGACATGTCTATATGAGTGAGTATATATCCTGTGTGTATTTCTGCTTCTGTGATAGCTCACTCAGGATGATCCTTTCCAGATCCCACCATTTACCTACAAATTTCATAATTTCCTTGTTTTTCATTGCTGAGTAATATTCCATTGTGTAGATGTACCACAATTTCTATATCCGTTCTTCAGTTGAGGGGCATTTGTGTTGTTTTCAGCTTCTGGTTATTACAAATAAAGCTGCTACAAACACGGTTGAGCAAATGTCCTTTTTGTGTACTTTAGCCTATTTTGGATATATGCCCAGGAGCGGTATTGCTGGATCTTGGGGAAGCACTATTCCTAGTCTGAGAAAAGCCAGATTGATTTCCAGAGTGGTTGTACAAGTTTACATTCCCAGCAGCAGTGGAGGAGGGTTCCCCTTTCTCCACATCCTCTCTGGCATGTGTTGTCACTTGAGGTTTTGATCTTGGCCGTTCTGATGGGTGTAAGGTGAAATCTCAGGGTTGTTTTGATTTGCATTTCCCTGATGGCTAATGACACTGAGCTTTTTGTTAAGTATTTCTCTGCCATTTGATATTCCTCTATCGAGAATTTTCTGTTTAGCTCTGTTCCCCATTTCTTAATTGGATTACTTGATTTGTTGCTTTTCAACTTCTTTAGTTTTTTATTTATACTGGATATTAGCCTTCTGGCATATAGAGGGTTGGTGAAGATTCTTTTCCAATCTGTAGGAAGTCATTTTGTTCTGATGATGGTGTCCTTTGCTTTACAGAAACTTTTCAACTTCATGAGGTCCCATTTATTGATTGTTGCTCTTAGAGCCCGTGCTCTTGGTGTTCTGTTCAGGAAGTTTTCTCCTGTACCAATGAGTTCTAGGGTATTTCCCAGTTTTTCTTCTAACCGATTTAATATGTCTGGTTTTATGTTTTGATGCACTTGGACTGTAGTTTTGTGCAGGGTGATAACTATGGATCTATTTGCATTTTTCTACATGTAGACATCCAGTTAAACCAGCACCATTTGTTGAAGATGCTATCTTTTTTCCATTGAATGGTTTTGGCGTCTTTGTCAAAGATCAGGTGTCCATAAGTGTGTGGGTTTATTTCTGGGTCCTCTGTTCAGTTCCATTGATCCACCATTCTGTTTCTATGCCAGTACCATGCAGTTTTTAAAACTGTTGCTCTATAGTACAACTTAAGATCAGGTATGGAGATACCTCCAGAAGATCTTTTATTCTAGAGGATTGTTTTAGCAATTCTGGGTTTCTTGTTATTCCATATGTAGTTGGGAATTTTTCTTTCCAGGTCTGTAAAGAATTGTGTTGGTAATTTGATGGGAATTGCATCAATAGGAATCTGTAGATTGCTTTTGGTAAGATGGCCATTTTTACTACATTAATCCTGCCAAGCCATGAGCATGGGAGATCTTTCCATCTTCTGATATGTTCTTCTAATTCTTTCTTCAGAGACTTGAATTTTTTTTTCATACAAGTCTTTGACTTGCTTGGTTAGGGTTACTCCACGGTACTTTATGTCATTTGTGGCTATTGTGAAGGGTGTTGTTTCCCTAATTTCTTTCTCAGCCCTTTTGTCTTTTGTATACAGGAGGGCTCCTGATTTTTTTGAGTTAATTTTGTATCCTGCCACTTTGGTGAAGGTGTTTTTCACCTGTAGGAGTTCCCTGGTATAATTTTGGGGGTCACTCAGGTATACTATCATATCTTCTGCAAATAGTGATACTTTGACTTCTTCCTTTCCAATTTGTATCCCTTTGATCTACTTCAACTGTCTTATTTCTCTAGCAAGGACTTCCAGCACTATGTTGAAGAGCTATAGGGAGAGTGGGCACCCTTGCCTTGTCCTTGCCTTCAGTGGGATTGCTTTAAGTTTCTCTCTGTTTAGTTTGATGTTGGCTATAGGCTTGCTGTATATTGCCTTTATTATGTTTAGATATGCACCTTGCTTCCCTGATCTCTCCCAGACTTTAAACCTGAATGGATGTTGGATTTTGTCAAATGCTTTTTAAGCATCTAAGGAGATTATCATGTGTTTTTTTTTTCTTTTAGTTTGTTAATATGGTGGATCACATTGATGGATTTCCATAATATTGAACCACCCCTGCATACTTGGGATGAAGTCTACATGGTCATAGTGGATAATATCTTTGATGTATTGTTCTTGTATTTGGTTTGCAAGAATTTTGTTGAGTATTTTTCATCAATGTTCATAAGGGACATTGGCATGAAATTCTCTTTTTCTATTGGGTCTTTGTGAGGTTTAGGTACCAAGGTGAGTGTGGCTTCATAGAATGAGTTTGGTAGTGTTCCTTCTGTTTCTATTTTGTGGAATAGTTTGAATAAAATTGGAGTTAGCTCTTTTTTGAAAGTCTGGTAGAATTCAGCGCTGAAACCATCTGGTCCTGGGCTTTTTTTGGATTTGCCACTTTTGATGAATGTTTTTATTTCCTTGGGGGATATATGACTATTTAATTGATTTACCTTATCCTGACTCAGCTTTGGTAAGTTGAATCAATCAAGAAAGTTGTCCATTTCATTTAGATTTTCAAATTTTGTGGCATATAGACTTTTGAAGTAAGTCCTAATGATAGTTTGGATTTCCTCAGTGTCTGTTGTTATGTTCCCTTTTTCATTTCTGATTTTATTGATTTGGATCATTTCTCTTTGCCGTTTAGTTAGTTTGGCTAAGGGTTTGTCTATCTTCTTGATTTTCTCAAAGAACCACCTCTTTGTTTCATTGAGTCCTTGAATTGTTTTATTTGTTTTAAATTGATTGGTTTCAGCCCTGAGTTTGATTATTTCCAGCCATCTACTCCTCTTTGGTGTGTCTGCTTCTTTTTTTTTCTAGGGCTTTTAGGTGAACCTTTAAGACGCTGACAATAGAGGATTCGAATTTCTTCTTGTAGTTACTTAGTGCTATGAACTTTCCTCTTAGCACTGCTTTCATTGTGTCCCATAAGTTTGGGCATGTTGTGCCTTCATTTTCATTGAGTTCTAGGAATACTTTGATTTCTTTGTTTCTTCCCTGACCCAACTGTCATTGAGTAGCAAGTTGTTTATTTTCCATGTGTGTGTAGGATTTTTTGTTATTTCTGTTGTCATTGAGATCCAGTCAGTCCATGGTCGTCAGATAGGATACATGGGATTATTTCAATCTTTTTGTATCTGTTGAGACTTGTTTTGTGACCAACTATACGGTCTATTTTGGAGAAGGTTCCATGAGGTGCTGAGAAGAAGGTAAATTCTTTTGTGTTGGGGTGAAATGTTCTGTAGACATCTGTTAGGTCCATCTGATTCATGATCTCTTTTAGAGTCATTGTTTCTTTGTTTAATTCTGGTTTGTTGACCTGTCCTTTGTTGAGAGTGGGGTGTTGAAGTCTCCCACTATTAATGTGTGAGGATCTATATGTGGTTTCAGTTTTATTAATGTTTCTTTCACAATGTGGGTGCTCTTGTGTTTGGGGCATATATGTTCAGAATTGTGGTGTCTTCTTGGTGGAGTTTTCCTTTGATGAGTATGAAATGACCTTCTCCATCTCTTTTTAATAATTTTGGTTGAAAGTCTATTTTACTAGATATTATAATGGCTACTCTTGCTTGCTTCTTGGGTCCATTTACTTGGAAAGCTTTCTTCCAGGCCTTCACTCTCAGGTAATGTCTATCTTTGTGACTTAGGTGTGTTTCTTGTATGCAATAGATTGTTGCGTCTTGTCTACATATCCATTCCGTTAGTCTGTGTCTTTTTATTGGAGAGTTGAGTCCATTGATATTAAGGGATATTAATGACCAGAGGCCATTAGATGCTTTGATGTTACTGTTAGCTATGGTAGTGTGTTTGTGTGTTTGGCTACTTTTGGTTTTGCTGTAGTGAGGTTACTTGTTTCCTGTGTTTTCCTGAGTTCTATTTTTCCTTCTAGTATCTTCTGTAATGCTGGATTTGTGAGTAAGTATTGGTGGAATTTGTTTTTGTCATTGAATATCTTGATTTCTCCATCTATGATGACTGAGACTTTTGATGGATATATTAACCTTGGCTGACATTTGTGTTCTCTTAGGGTCTGCATTATATCCGTCCAGGCCCTTCTTGCTTTCATAGTCTCTGTTGAGATTTCAGGCGTGATTCTGATGGGTTTGCCATTATATGTTATTTGGCCTTATTCCTTTGCAGCTTTCAGCTTTTTTTCTGTGTTCTTTATACTTACTTTTTTGATTAATATGTGGCAGGAGGATTTTCTAATTTATTATTATTAGAGGCCTGTAATCTTATAGGCCTCTCCTTTAAGAAGATGACCTTACATCTATGCTGATGAAGAGGATAATAGAGGTAACAAATAAAATATTTAAAGAATTAGAGGAAGATAAAATCAAACAGATCATGGCTATCCATAAATAAGTGGAGGAAGTTAAAGACAAGAAGATTATGGCCATCTGTGAAGAAATACGGGAAGATGCAGCCAAACAGTTTGTGGCCTTCAGAGAAGAAATAATTAAATCACTAAAAGAAATAAAAGAAAAAGAGGTGAAAGAACTAAAAGAAAAACAGGAAAATACAATCAGACAGATAAGGGAAATAAACAAAGCAACTCAAGATCTAAAGATAGAATTGGAAAAATTAAAGAAAACACAAATGGAGGAAATCATGGAGAGGAAGAATTTAGGGAAGAAAACAGGAACTACAGAGGTAAGCATAACCAACAGACTATAAGAGATGGAAGAAAGAATCTCAGGTGTAGAAGATACAATGGAAGAAATCGATGTATCTCTCAAAGAAAATGATAAATCCAAAAAATTCCTGACACAGTCCATCCAAGAAATCCAAGAAAATATGAAAAGACAAAACCTAAGAATAATAGGAGTAGAGGAAAGAGAAGATTCCCTGTTCAAAGGCTCAGAAAATATCTTCAACAAAATCATAGAAGAAAATTTTCAGATTACCTTTCTTGATGATAAAAAGGCTATTTTGAAAACCATGTTATGCAAAGTGATAATCCCAGTTTTGTTGTCCCTCAGTAATGACCACATGATTTTTTATTTGTCAAAGAATTGTCATGATGTATTCACATTACTAAAGAAATCAATGAAAGAAATGTACAATATGAGAACACTTCCTCCAAATGTTGCAGTTCAATTGAAAATTTTAATTATAGATTTAGAGTTTTTTCTAATTTTAGATGTTTCCTCTCTCTGTGTACAGCTGTGGAGGATCATTCATACTCCAGATACAATGTGATTTTATTATCTACCTTCCTAATGTCTCTTACCGAGAGGATATTTAGTAATGGATGAAACAGTGTAGAATGAATATGGCTAGAGATCTAAAGTGCAATAGCTCTTTTTTTTCTTTTCCTTTCTTCTTTCACATAATACATCCTGACATACTGACCACAGTTTTCCATTCCTTCACTCCTTACAGTATCCTTTCCTCTCTCTGAGATACACTCCACCTTTATTTCCCTTCCAAAAAAAAAATCAGGCCTCCTAGGAATATCAAGTGAACATGAGAAAGCAAGTTACAATAAGTTCTCATCTCAGAAATGGACAAGGAAACCCCAGTAGGAGAAAAGTGATCACGGAACAAACAAGAGTCAGAGACAATCCCAACATATGTTAAGTGTTTCACAAGAACACCAAGTTATAAAACCATAGCATGTACAGAGGACCTAGGTCAGACCCATGTAGGCTCCCTGAATGTCAGTTCAGTCTCTGCATGCCCCTACAAGACTAAGTTAGCTAGCTGTTTCTGTGGGTTTTCTTGTAGTATCCTTGACCCCAATTGCTCCTAAAGTCCTTCTCCCTACTTCTGCTTGGGTATCCTGAGCTCTGACTAATATTTGCCTGTAGATCTCTGTATCTGCTCCCTTCAGCTTCCAGGGAAAGCCAATTGGGCTATGCTCCTGTCTAGGTTTATAGTAGAATATCACTGATTTTTTCTGTTTTCATTTTTTTTCCATTTCTTTTCTTTTTTTCTTTTCTTTTCTTCTCTTCTCTTCTTTATTTTCTTTTTTCCCTTCCTTCCTTCCTTCCTTCCTTCCTTCCTTCCTTCCTTCCTTCCTTCCTTTCTTTCTTTCTTTCTTTCTTTCTTTCTTTCTTTCTTTCTTCTCTCTTTCCTTTTTTTCCAGTCATGCTTGTTTTTATTCTAATTTTGGGGCTATCCAGACTCTGGTTGCTGACCCTTCTGGCAGTGTCAGGCAGGGACTCCCTCTGGTGGTGTATTTTTCAAGTTGGACCACTCATTGATGAGCCATTCCCACAAGTTCTGTGCCACATTTACTCCAGCATGTCTTGTAGAAGGACAAATTGTAGGTCAGAGGTTGTGTAGTTTAGTTGGTGTCCCAGCCTCATCAATTGCCTGGTAACAGAAGACAGCTAGTCCCAGTCCCAGGAAAGCTCTGCTACAACAGACAAATCTCAGATTCCTCCTCCTCTCCTTGAGGATTACTCCCTTAATAACCGTCCCAGGAGACATGAAGAGCCCCATTCTCACAGAGTCCCACTATAAAACAAAATCCTCTACTTGTGGCTGCTGAGGCATTCTGCTTTAATGAATAAATGCAGGTACCAAGTTCTAGCAGCATTCCTCATCAGAAATCAGAACTTGGATCCCTTCTGCTTCCCTGAGAGCAGCCCCTAGATACCTGGAGTCAAAATCCCAACACCAATCCACTGTTCTACTGATCTCCCTACCGAGACCAGCTGCATAATAGGAACTTACAGGGCATGGGTCCAAGATGGTGGGGCCCAGACATACCTAAATGCCAGAGCACAGGTTCTGCTTGACCTCCAAAGGACTGAGCAACTAAATCCAATTCTGTAATCCTGGGGAGTGCTCGCTGCCAGGCTGACTTTGTAACACCAAAGCCCACTTGTCATCTCCCTGAGCTAACTATCACAGTTGGGACACAGGCAGCTGAAAGGAACAGGCTAGCTTTACAGGTTTCTTCATAAATTCTATACCCCATGTTAAACTAAATTCTCCCAGCACTTTTACAGAAGGCAGGAGGAGGAGTGGATGAATTGAGACAAGACCCCACCCTATTGCAAAGGAATGCAAAAGGTCTCCTCTGTGCTGTGGAGGAGTGTCCAGATCTGCAGTATGAGATTACATTGCTTAATAACCAGTTCAGACGTCACAGCTCCCCCACCCAGATCGGGGAGGGACCAGATGGACGTGGCACCTAAAATGAACCAATCATTTTAAAAGTCAACTACCCAATCCAGTGTTGTCAAGCTCAAAACCTCTGTGATTCCCGTGCTCCTTTCTTTAAAAACCTCAGACTTCTGTCTCTCCTGGCTGTTACTCACTGGTTTTGTGGGGGGCAGCCCCATCTGATGATGGTTCAATTAAACCTCTTGCTATTGCATCCATCGATGATCAGTCTCCTGAGTTCTCTTCACCCCTTGGGAAGTTAGGCTCCTTAGGGACACCCCCTTTGGGCCTAAAACAGCAGAGGTGCTAGTTGTAAGCAGGACTCATGCCCCATTGGCCTGTATCAAGAGGAGGCCAGTGCCCCTCTCCACAAGCTCTCACCATTCAGCTTAGAGCCCTTTCTATTCTGACTCTGCGCCTGCCTGTCTCACTTGGGACAAGGCTAGCAGAGATGAGAAGTACTGTCTCTGATTCACATCTGCAAACCTAGGGAGGCCTCGGTGGGCCAGAGCAACATTCAGGTTAGAGCACACTCTGCCCCTTTTCAAACTGCCTGGACATCAGAGACCAGCAGGCCTGCAATCACCGAAGACGCCCAAATGGCTAGAGGTCAACATCAGCACGCGAAGAAAACAAAAACGAAAACACAAACAGAAACAACAGAAACCCAGGACCAAATATCACCACTCAAAAGCAGCTCTCCAACTTCAGCAAAACCTGGATGCACTAACATACATGAATTGCAAGAAAAAATAATCTTAAACCTAAGGTTATGAAAATAATAGAGGCCTTAAAGGAAGAAAATAAAGCTCTCAAAGTGGCACAGGAAAATACAATCAAACGTGATAGAATTGAACAAATCCCTTTAAGAAATTAGACTTATGCAAAACTACAATCAAAAAGAGAAGGAAATGAATAAAACTGCTCAAGACCTAAAATGGAGCTAGACTAAAAAAAAAAAAAAAATAGAAAAAGAAAAAAGAAAAACAATCTGATACAATCCTGGAGATGAAAAACCTAGAGAAGAGTACAGGAAACACAGACAAATGTATCACCAACAGAATACAAGAGATGGAAGAAAGAATCTCACAGGTAGGAGATATGATTGAAGAAATTGACACATCAGTCGAAGAAAGTGTTAAATATAAAAAAGTTCCTTACATAGAACATCAAAGAAATCTGGGACACTATGAAAAGACTAAACCTAAGAATAATAGAAATAAAAAAGGAGCACACTCCCAGCTTCAAGGACCAGAAAATATTTTTAACACAGCATAAAAGAAAACTTTCCCAACCTAAAGAAAGAGATGCCTATAACCATAAATCATCCCTTCCATCTTTGCCTACTTCTTCTCCCTTTACCCACCCCTTCTCCTCTTTCTTTCTCCACCCCTTGCTTTTTCTTTCTTTTCCCTGCTTTCCCTCCTCCTCCCCTTCTGTTCAGCCTCCCCCTTCTCTCTAATCTTTTTAAATTTTTTCCTTATACTTCACCCATTTTTCTATCCTTCCCTTTTCATTCCCTTCATTCCATTAATATTCTCCTTTTCTCCTCTCTTTCTTCCCTCCACTTCTCTTTTGCTTCTCTTCCCTCTCCTTCCTTCTCCTCCATCACCAGTTCTTCCTCTCTCCTCCTTCATCCTCTCCTTCTCTGCCCCTCCCACTCATTCTTTCTGCTTCCACACCTTCATTCATTCCTTTCCCCTTCTCATCTCTCTTCTTCCTCTTTCCTTTTTATTCTCCACTCCTCTTTTTCCTATCCTTCTCCTTTCCATACTTCTCTTCCTCGTCTTTACTTCCTCTATCTCCTTCTTTGATCCTCCTTTCATTATTGTTCTCCAACTCCTTCTTCACTTCCCCTCTTCCTCTTTTCCCTAATTTCCCCTCCCTTTTTCTCCCCTCTCACTCTTCTCCATCTTCTCATACTTCTCCACCTACTCTTCTTTGCCTTTTGCCCATTTTCTTTTACATTGTTTCCCCCTTTTTCTTCTGCCCTCTTCTCGTCCTCCTTTCCCCTGCTCCACTACTTTCCTCTTCTCCTAGCCTCCTTTTTCTCCTTGTCTATCTCCTTTCTTTCCTTTTATTCCTCCCCCTCCTCCCATTTTTCTTATCCTCTTCCTGTCCCCTCCTCTACCCCTACACTTTTCTCCTCTCTAGCTCATTTCTCCCCTCCTGCTGTTTCTCCATTTCCTCCTTTTTATCTTCTCCTCAATCACTCCCCTTCTTCTCATTTTTCTCCTATTTCTTCTTTAATCTAGGTAATGAACCCAGGATCTTCTTAGCTATATCTATTGCATTTGTATATTTTCAAAAGATTTTTAAATTATGTGCATGCATGTATTTGGTATATATCCATTATGTTGAGCCTTTGGCACTAGAAATGAAGATATTTTATCACATAATATGAATACCTGGTAGAAACTGATAATATGGAAGGGATAGAAGCATCCACATTCAAGCAATGTTGTCAAATAAGCAACAGAAATTTTTAGTGAATTTTTATTTGTTGTTGAATTGTAGCATATGACGGGAAAGAAACCTTTATTTTTTTTCTGTTCACAACAATAAGCAATCTGAAACATTAAGTCCTGTTATGCAGTTTGGAAGAATATCAACTAGACAATGAAAACAGCAAACAGAAATGTTTACTGATCCAGGATATAACAATGAGTTATCAGTAGACCCTCACAGGACTTTGCAGCAATATTCAGCAGAAGCCACTTTGTAGTTGTTGGCACTGAACAGACAAGTGGAATTTTGTGGCAGGTACTCAAGGAGATTGTGCATATAGCTGAACACAAACATAAGACTCTGCCTATTAAGAGGAAAATGGGACAATGTAGTCCCAATTTTCAAAAATAATCTCAGGAGGTGTGGAACCCCATAAACATTAGACATTGGAATGTCAGGGTGAGCCAGGTGGATTTTGGCATACTGGGTTTTTTCTAACTGGCCAAGCAGCTGTGTGCCCAGCAACATGTTGAAATACTCTCTTACTCCAGCTGCCAACTCATCAACAGAGTATTCCCTATTATCATTATTTTTTCTGTGACATCACCAAAGTCACAAATTATGCAAAAATGGTATGTACATTTTTTCTTTTTTAATATTAGTTATAGTTTATTAACTTTGTATCCCAGCTGTATCCCACTCCCTCATTCCCTCCCAATCCTACCCTCCCTCCCTCATCTCCTCCCTGCCCCTTTCCAAGTCCACTGATAGGGGAGGACCTCCTCCCCTTTCATCTGACCCTGTTTAATCAAGTATCTTCAGGACTGGCTGCAAAGTCCTCCTCTGTAGCTTAGCAGGGCTGCTCCTCCCTCGGGGGTGTGGGGGGAGGTGAAAGAGTCTGCCATTGAGTTCATGTCAGAAACAGTCACAGTTCCCCTTACTAGGGTACTCACTTGGTTATTGAGGTACCATGGGCTACATCCGAGCAGAGGTGTTTATATTTTTCTAAACAGGGAGTTGGAATAACTACTTCTGCTTTTTTATCAAGTCCCAGTCTTCAAAAATACAAGATTTTAGTTGTGCACTAAAATTTTGAGTTCACTTCAACCTCTGTTATTACAGACCAAGCCAGATTTTGGTGAGGCATTTGGGCTACTTGGCTGGTACTAATGCCAATTTTCTTTTCTGGAGTATTCTGCGTGTTCTTTGGTACTGCCGCCTTAGGCATAGATCCTAAGAGGGTTTCTCTACAGGGAAGCTAAGACATCGAAGGCTTTTTGTTTGTTCCAGCATTAAAATTATTGCCTGTTTGTGTAATTTAAACATGTCTATGTGTCTCATATAGTAGGCTACATGATAGAAAATTATAATGTACTTTTTTTTTTTTTTTCAATGCAGTTTATTCAGGAACATTGAACAATCCTCGGACCCCGGGGAAAGCCAGCCCACAGCTTAAATAGCCTCTGGGTAGCCAACCCAGGCGTGCCACGGGGGCAATGCAGATAGGTCCACATACATGGAAGCAAGCCAGATCCTCGGCCTTAGCCAAAGGTGGAGTTGTTCGTGACAGAGAGCACTCACCATCGGGAAGGTGGAGGGCGGAAACCAGCTCCATCTTTAAGGCATAGCATTCCGCAGCTCTCTACAGTTCCCCCTTTTTGTTTTAGACGCATCAGGCAAGAGTAGAGGTCTGATCTCTGATATTAGAAATAAATTGGGACTTTGTACAGATGTTCATTTAGGTGTCATCCACCCAAAGAGCATCAGACCCGTCCGATACCTTTTTCTCAGAGGCGGGACCTGGGGCATCAACCCGCATGCAATCAGACATGCTCTTCTCTGGGTCCAAAGCGGCTGACCCTGAGTCCAGTGCTTAGCCTCGCATCCTGAGCGTATCATTTTAGTTTTTTATGGTATCCAACCATGCTTGGGGAGAATGTCCTGCTTCAATGGCTGTAAAGGCCTGAATGATCATGGCTGCATCACACTGTTGTGAGACTCTAATCTTGCATATATACCACAGGCAAACCAAGGAGACCAACACCAGAAGGCCTGCTAACGCTCCCATGCCCGCCCATTCCTTCAGATGATTCATGGCTGCAGCAATCCATGTTGATAATCCTGTGGCTAGTCCTGCGTCCACTCCGGTAGAATTTACTGTGAAAATGGCCACTCTCAGCTGCTCCATCGTAGTATCGAATTCTCCAGTCCAATTACCTAAAATATAGCTCGACAATTGTTTAGACAGATTTGCAGCGCAGGAAAAATTCTCATGTTGTATGCTAGTGACACAAAGTCCAGCATACTTTCATTGACAGCCAGGTTGAGCGATTTGCCATAGGGTATCAATTTGCTCCTGCAAGAGGTCAATCCTCTGATTGAACACCATCAAGCTTCCCTTTAGTTGAGCATTAATTCCTTTATGTACAACTAAGGCATGAGCTACATTGGCTAAATGATTATTCAGGGTCTGAGCAGTCTGCCCAGTATGACTCATGGCTAATGCCCTGGTGGTAGCTCCAACAGCCATCAATGAGATGGTAGTAACAATGGTGGCTGTAGTTCCAAGATCCCTTTTCTGTCTGAAGAGAGTCATAGCGTGAGGGGCATCAATGGGCACAGGCACCCAGTGAGGCATGCAAGTAACCAGGGCATACCTATAATGTACTTTAAAGTCTTTCTGTTATCATGCTCATCTCTTTAGTTTGTGCACCTATTTTACTTTTATCCTGATTTTTAAGACAGGTAGCACATATGCTAAGTCCCATTTATCATTTTTTAATTATTGTTGTTTGAGTGCTTTCTTTACTAAGAGTTTTATTTCTTAAGTACTTTCTTTATTAAGAGTTTTTATTTTGTTTTGGTGTTTGTGTGTGTGTGTGTGTGTTTGTGTGTTTTAATTTACTATATGTATTGGTTTTAGGTCCCTACAATCTAGAGAACAGTAAATATAAAATAATAAAGGAGAACAAAAAATTCAGAAGCACTCAGTAGATGATATATTAAGTCATTTCTTTGTTAATCTCTTTTAATGCAATGGAAAGACACAAAATCTAAACAGAACATCAAGAGAAATAAAATACACCAATGTAAGCTAAGGCAGAGTGAAATTGCTCCTAGGGTAGATAAAAAAGTTGATTTGTGTACTCAAAGTAAGTTCTGCATGTAGAATAACAAATAGTCACGGTTGTGGAAGTGTGTGTAGTTTATCTAATAGCTGGCAGCATGGGGTTTCCTGAGTTGATACAGGTTGTTAAGATTCGTTTACACCTCCATGCCTTTCCCCAAGGCAGTTGACTGTTGGGAGTTAGTTAAGGGTGGTAGTGGTTTTCCCGATAAACAGAACCTGCCTTAGGAGATTTCCTCAGAATGGTGACTTGAGGCTTCTGTTCACCTAACAACACTCTTTCTTCTTACCTGGCAAGAGCCCTTCCATTTCAGATCTTGTCACAAAACACTGTCGTGGTCTCATCCTACTTTGGACCAAACCAAAGCCTGGTGTTGTACCATTAGTCCATGAAAAACATGGGAGTGGGGAAGACAGGGGGCAGGGGGGGAGAAAAGAACAGAGACAGAAAGGAGATTGAGAGATTAGAATAAACAGAGGGCTCAGTTAAGACTAGGAAGTTATTCCAGTGCTATAATAATTGGTTTACATTATGTTGTTACATTAACCAAGACTGAAGTTGGTGGCCAAGTCACTAGATTGCTTCTGTCTTAATGAGGCATCATCCATGATAATTGCATGTAACATGATTGCTTTTTGCTCAAAGTCAACCCAACTCCCTGATAATGTGTCGCCACCTCCTACCAGACACAAGTGTCTTAGGCCTTAGTGGATAAGGAGGTAGGGCCCCTACTAGCAAAATAAATAGACAGAGGAAGGAATTCCATTGACTCAGTGCAGGGGAGCAGTGTAGCTACAATCAGTTTCAGGATTCTCAGATAGCATCTAGAGAGAGGAAAAGAGGAAATTTCATCATCATCCAATTTTAGTTTAAAGGGGTAGTTACCTTGTCTCATTTTCAAAGTTCCAGAAGAGACAGGGTAGGGGGATGCAGGAACTTATCCAACAGTGTGTCTGTCTCAACATACATAGTAATTTTCTAAATTTTCTGAAGAATACCCCTCCTTTAGGCATCTGGATCAGTTTTCACCATGACTAGAGTGAACATTTCTATGGAGCTAGGCCTTAGGTTAATAGTATGGTTTTAACTTTATGTTCACTGCTCTCTGGTTATTGACACAGTTTAACTGGCTTCGTAGGTTAAAGAGACAGAGTTTAGCCTAGGAAGGTACTTTTTATTAGACAGAAGAAAATAAAATTTAAACCCTGTTCTAGGAAGGAGAAAGCATGTTGGCAGCTTACCTGTCACACATTCCTATCCTTTCATGGTTTGGCCTGATATTTTAATTTGATGAATATTGTGATACTCAAAAGAAATCTCAGACGAAAAACTAAATGATACAGCAAATGACACAAGCAAGCAGTCTTGATTGTGTTCATTTTCTTTTCTAGTTTAAGAATTAAAAGGCAAGAAAAATGAAGAACACAACATGTAGCTTCAGAGAAGTGGTAAACACAGAAAATGGAATCAGCAGTTTAAGAAAAAGGTGTGTACTCAAGATGAGGTTTATAAACATGCAACAGGCACAGCAAGGGAAAAACACCTCTGTAAATCAGGGGAGAGAGCCAGAAAACTAAAACTTCCAGTCTCTTCTGATGGGCTGAGGTTTGAAAGCCTCTGAAGAGTTTTCCACCCCTACTTGAGGGTTGATCTGTTGAAAAACAGACAGAATTGTTGATTGACTATCAACTGTTGTTACCATGTTATGATGTATCCTTGAACTATGGAGTCAGTCCATCAGCACCACTCTGCTGGTGGGAGACAAAAGTTAACAAGGCTTTTGTTTTATGCTGTCAGGTTTTTGTCACAAGTCAGGAAGGTGAAGGAGAGACCAGTCATTTTGTGAGTGACCGGCCTCTATTGCATAGCCAAGCTTCTCTTCTCTACCTGCCTACCATGGTGTCTCTCTAACACCTAGTCTCTCATTTCAACCTCAGAGGTCACCCAAATGGCTGTTAGAGGCATGGGGACACTGACTACTCTTATCTGCTTCCACCTGACAAGGGTGAACAATGGGAGGGTCAAAAAGTCAGGGTGCCTCAGAGGAGTGTTGATCTAGTCTCTTGAGTAAAACATAAGTGAAGACAATGAGACAGAATATGAGACAACAATTAGACCACCTTTATGACCTAGCCATGGACCCTCTCCCTATATATCTGCCTACCAGGGAGTTTAACTCCTACTCTCTCAGTTTGATGAGTTACCTAACCCATCCCCATTACAACTTTTCTTTATTATCTCTGAGTCCCCTTCCCAACGTCATAATCTTTATTAACTTTTTATAGTTCATTAAATTCTGTTGTTATCAAACTTGGAATCAGGCAGTTACACAGCCTGTGGTTTATGGCACATCAACAAGCAAATTGAAATAATCAAATTAACAGTAAAAACCTGTGATCTGGGAAAGTTTGGGTCCAGGTCACCCATGGACATCTCCAAGGACTGAAAGTGGTGAGTATTCAACCCTCCTGCACTTCCCCTTGCCAAAAGCATGGGCCATTTTGCTCCTAAGAGGCAGCTGAGCAGCAGTGGTTATCCCATGAATGACCTCACATGCTCAATAACTCAGATGGTAGAGGCCACAGCATTACTGGCCTCCCAGGTCTTTGGCTGCTACAGGCAGCTGTACAGGCCTCCCAGGTCTGCAGCTTTGGCAGAGAGGCAGCAAACCTAAGCAGGAGCCTCTGTGCTGGGTGACTGAGGCAACAGACTTGGTTGTCCCAAGCAGGAGCCTCCATGCTCCATGACTAGGACATCAGAGACAGCTACCCCAAGTACAGGTCTCCTTGCCAGGTGGTCACACAGTGGATACCACTGAGTTGATGGATCTCCTACCCTCTCATTTGCCCCAGTGGGCCCAAATTTGAGAGTAGAGAACAAGAGGAACCCCGGTACTATCCAATTAGGACTGCAAGCAAGTGATACCTTCAAGTAAGTGCATTCAGAACCCGAGATCCAGGGTAACTCTACACTAGCAGACAGACAAAATATCTCTACCACCCACACCCCCAGTGTGGGCAACATAGGGATCCTGGGGACACTGTTCTCAACATTGAAAACTCTGTTGGGTGGGCCTACTATTGGAGTCCAGGAAAACAATTCCTGGATCCCAGACATATCTTAATACCAGGAGGACACTACAACTGGCCTGCAGGCCATATTCAGGGCACTTACACCTGTGCATTGCTCCATTGAACAGTACCAACACCCCCTGCTGCACTGAAGTTCCACCCTTCCAGGTATCTACACACTCTAGCAACATGCCCTTCAAGGCAAATTTCCAGACATGCCTACACTTGTGCACATTCACCTGTGACATTCCTCCCTTAGCAACAGCTGAAACAACATCTACTTTTGAACTGGTAGACCTCTCTCATTTTCAGACACCAGAGACAGACACCAGTCTGAAGTACAGACTACAGGGAAAAAGAATGAAGGTTACAGATAATCAGTTTGCTAGTGGACAGCCTAAGAACACATGCAACAAAAATCAGGACACCATGGCTTCATCAGCAAACTACAAAATCAATTTATATTTTAATTCATTGGAAAAACAGAAAAATTATTTTAAAGTTATGCTTAATGAGTTATTAGAGACACATAAAGAAGAAATGAGAAATAGCCACACAAATAGAGGCACATAAAGAGGAAATAAACAAAGCTCTCAGAAAAATACAGGCAAATATAACTACAAATAGAGAGGCACATAAACAGGAAATTAATAAAAAATACAGGCCATCAAGGAAAGATAAGAATCTACATTCAAACATATGAAGGAAATGGTACAAGACATGTAAACAGAATTAGAATCAATAAAAAAAAAAAAAAAAAAAAAAAAAAAAAAAAAAAAAAAAAAAAAACAGAGAAAACCCTGAACCTGGAGAATTTAGACCAAAGATCAGGAACTACAAAGGTAAGCATCACCAACAGAATACAAGAGATGGAAGAGAGAATCTCAGGAGCTGAAGATACCATTGGAAAAACATGATACATCTCTCAAAGAAAAAATAAATCCCAAAAAGTTCCAAACACAAAACACCCATGAAATCAAGGACTCCATGGAAAAAAAAAATCTAAGAATAATAGGTATAGACAAAAAGAAGATTCCAGGCTCCAAAGTCCAGAAAATATTTTCAAGAAAATTTTCCCCACTTAAAGAAAGAGATGTCCATTAACAAACAAGAGGCTTACAGAACAACAAATAGACTAGACCAGAAAAGAAACACCACACATCACATGGAAGTCAAAACATTAAATCTACAAAACAAAGAAAAAAATATTAAAAGCAGCAAGGGAAAAAGGTCAAGCAACATATATTAGTAGATTTATCAGAATTACACCAGACTTCTCAATAGAAACTATGAAAGCCAGAAGAGCCTGGGAAGATGGCATGCAAACTCTAAAATACCACAGATTCCAACTGAGACTACAATGCCCAGCAAAACTTTCAATCAATATAGATGGAGAAAACAAAATATTCGATGACAAAACAAAACTTAAACAATATCTACACAGCAAAAAAGCCCTACTAAACATACTACAAGAAAAATTTCAATCCAATGAAATCAACTACACCCAAGAAAACACAGGATATTGATAACTTCACAACAAAAAATTAAAAGAAAACAAGAGTAAAAACACAGTATCAGCACCAACTCCAAAATAATAATCAGTATTGATGGAATCAACTCTCTAATAAAAAGACACAGACTGAGAGAATGGTTGTAGAAACAGGATCCAAAATTCTGGTGCATCCAAGAAATACAGCTCTTAAACAAAAGTAAACACTATCTCAGGGTAAAGGGATGAAAATATGTTTTTCAAGCAAACAGACACAGAAGACAAGCCGGGGTAGCTGTATTAATATCTAGTAAAACTAACTTTCAATCAAAAGTAATTAAAGAAAAGACGAGGAGTTATACTCCTGTCTCATGAAAGGACAAATCCACCAGGAGGACATCACAATCCTGAATGTTTATGCCCCCCAAACAAGGGCATTTGCATCTGTAAATGAAACATTATTAAAACTGAAATCACACATTGATCCTAACACTTTACAAGTAGGAGAATTCATAACTCCACTCTCTCCAAGGGACAGATCATATAGACAAAAGCTAAATAGAGAATAATGACCTTTACAGAGGTCATAAATCAAATGTATCTAATAGATGTCTACAGAACTTTCACCCAAACTCAAAAGAGTATACTTTCTCTACAGAACCTCAGGGAAGCTTCTCAAAAATTTGCCATTTAGTCAGGCACAAAGCAATCCTCAACAGATACAAGAAGGTATAATTTTGAGTATCCTATCAGACCACCATGGCCTAAAACTTGACCTCAACAACAACACAAATAACAAAATCTTACATAGACATGGAAATTAAACAACTCTCTAATCAATGACAGCTTGTTCAGGGAAGAAATAAAAAAAAAAAAAAAAGAAATTAGAGACTTCCTAAAATTAAGTGAAAATGAAGGCACAGCTTACCCTAACTTATGAGACACAATGAAAGCAGTGCTAAGAGGAAAGTTCATAGGATTAAGTGCTTCCAGAAAGATGTTTGATCCATCACATACGGTCCACTTAATAGCACACAGAAATGTCCTCGAAAAGAATCAGACACACCCAAGAGGAGTAGATGGTTGGAAATAAACAAACTCGGAGCTGAAATGAATGAATTAGAAACAAAGAACACAATTCATAGAATCAGTAAGACCAAGAGCTGGTTCTTTGAGAAAATGAAAAAGATAGACAAACGCTTACCTAAACTAACTAAAAGGTAAAGAGAAACTATCCAAATTAGCAAAATCAGAAATGAAAAGGAGGACATAAGGACAGACATTGAAGAAACCCAAACAATCATTAGGTCTTACTACAACAGCCTATCTGCCACAAAATTTGAAAATCTAAATGAAACAGGCAATGGTGGGATCTGGAAAAGATCATCCTGAGTGAGGTATCCCAGAAGCAGAAACACACACATGGTATATACTCACTTGTATAGACATATAATATAGGATAAACCTACTAAAATCTGTACACCTAAAGAAACTAATCAAGAGGGAGGACTCTTGCTAAAATGCTCAATCTCTATCAAGAAAGGCAAAGAGAATGGAGATCAGAAGAAGGAGAAAATAGGGAACAAGTCAGGAGCCTGACACAGAAGACCTCTGAAAGGCTCTGCCCTGCAGATTATAAAAGCAGATGCTGAGACTTATGGCCAACCTTTGGGCAGAGTGTAGGGAATCTTATGAAAGAAGTGGGAAACAGTAAGAAAGATCTGGAGAGGACAGGAACTCCACAAGGAAAGCAACAGAATGAAAAAAATCTGAGCACATGGGTCTTTCCTGAGACTGATACTCCAACCAAGGACCATGCATGGAGATAACCTAAGACTCCTGCACAGATGTAGCCCATGGCAGTTCAGTGTCCAAGTAGGTTCCATAGTAATAGGAACAGAGAATGTCTCTGACATGAACCGATTGGCCTGCTCTTTAATTACCTCCCCCTAAGGGGGGCAGCATTACCAGGCCACAGAAGACAATGCAATCACTCCTGATGAGACCTAATTGACTAGGATCAGAAGGAAGGAAAAGAAGACCTCTCCTATCAGTGGACTTGGGGAAGGGTACATGTGCAGAGGGGGGAAGAAGGGAGGGGTTGGGATGGGAAGAGGGAAGGAACCACAGGGGGGATACAAAGTGAATAAAGTGTAATTAATAAAGAATTTTAAAAAATGGGTTAGAGTGCTAAACAGATTATTCTCAAAAGATGATTATTAGTTGGCAGAGAAACACTTAAAGAAATGTACAAAGCCCTTAGTCATCAGGGAAATGCAAATCAAAGCGACCCTGGGATTTCATCTTATTCCCATCAGAATGGCTAAGATCAAAAACTGGAATGACAACACATACTGGAGAAGACGTTGAGAAAGGAGAACCATCCTCCATTGCTGGTGTGAATGTAAACTTGTTAACCTCCTTTGGTAATCATTCTGACACATTATCAGACAAGTATCAATAGTGCTATCTCAAGTTCCAGGTATAGCACTCCTAGGCATATATCCAAAATATGATCAACTATGCAAGGACATTTTTCTTAGCCATGTGTAGAGCAGCTTTATTCTTAATAACCATAATTTGGAACCAACACAGGCATCCATCAACTGAGGAATGGAGACAGAAATTGTGGTACATTTACACAATGGAATACTGCTATGCAACTAAAAAATAAAGCATGATAGGAACTACAAAGATCATTCTGAGTGAGCTATCCTAAAATCAGAAGGACACACATGGTATGTACTACTTATAAGTGGATATTAGTCATGCAATGTAGCATAAACATGCTATAATCTGTACAACTAAAGAAGCTAAACAAAGAGAGGACTGGGTAAGATGATCAATTCTCACTCAGCAAGGAAAATTAGACAGAAATAGGAAGACAGAGAAAACAGGGAACAGGACAGGAGCCTACCACAGAGGACCTCTTAAAAACTCTACCCAGAAGGGTATCAAAGTAGATGCTGAGATTCATAGCTGAACTTTGGACAGAATGCAGGGAATCTTATGAATGTAGGTGGAGATAGAAAGACCTGGAGGTGACAGAAACTCCTCAAGGAGAGGAATTGAAACAAAAAAATCTGGGCAAATGTGTCTGTCTGAGCCTGATACTCCAACAAAGGACCATGCATAGAGATAACTTAGAACCCCTGCACATATATAACCCATGGCAGCTCAGTTTGCATGTGTGTTCCCTATTAATGGTAACAGGGGCTGTCTCTGATGTGAACTCATTGGCTGGCTCTTTGATCACCTCCCCCTTAGGGTTGAGCAGCCTTACCAGGCCACAGAGGAAGACAATGCAGCCAGTCCTGATGAGACCTGATAGGCTAGGGTCAGAGGGAATGGGAGGAAGTCTTCACCTACGAATAGACTTGGGGATGGGCATGGGAGGCCATAAAGGAGGGAAGATGGGATTGGGAGGTGATGAGGGAGAGGGCTAGAGCAAGGATATAATGTGAATAAACTTTAATTAATAAAAAATAAATAAATTTATTAAAAATAAATATAAAAGGGAGATTAAACTTAACTTCTTTATTTAAAGGCTTGATGATAAAATTTGTCCTGATTTTGAACGGCACAACTGAAAGACAAATCCTTATCAGTGAAACTGGAGTTTAAATAGTTGTGAAATAACTCTTTCACTCAGGAGCCTAATAATTCAAAGGAGTGTATCCTCTCTCATTCCATGAAGACTTTAGTCTGGACAAGTTTTCTGATCAGTGAAGACTAAGGTCTACAGGTTAGCTGAGAAGCAGATGTAGCGTTACTTGATGCCCTGCTTGACTCTTGAGTTACTTTGTTTGGTAGAGACCAAAGTACACGACCTTCCTGAGGAGCAAGTGTAGCAAGTACTCTCTGAGTCTGCAGTTTCCCTAGTCATAGTCAACAAGGGTTCAAGATTCATCTTTTTCTTTCATCTTTCTTTCTTTTTTCTTACTCTTGCATTCTTTGTCTTTCTTTAAACTTGTTGTTTGGATGTAGAAAAATACAATTTTCTCTTTGAAATATAGTATAAATTTTCTTTTTGGTAGAATATGAAGAAATTAGGATGAAGGCCAAAAAAAAAAAAAAATTCAACTTGGCTACAATGTCTCAGAAGCTAATATTCACAGAAGGATTTCCAAATTTCTTACTAGACCCAGTCAATAAATTATCCAAATTAAGTACTGCATTCATAGTAGAGTTTATCAATTGAGGTCTATTATTATATTTTCAGTATAAAGAAAAGTCATTACCTTAATCACATGTACATACAGGCTCATGAATATAGCCACTGCTCTTTTGAAAACACTCTTGTGTTAGGTTACAAAGGCAGTGTCAAGAGACAGAAGTATAAGCATAAAGAGTGCCTTATCTGAGGCATACATTCCCAAAATTAGGAAAGGAAAAGAGATCCCTTCCATACGTTTTGGATTTGTCTTCAAGAGGAACATTGAGGAGGATTATCTTCTTCAGTAACAAATGTATTAAATGAGTTATTAAAACAATGAAAAGGTAGACAGGTAGAAGTACAGCATCATGGTGGGGCTCTGAAGAGAATTAAGATCTTTTAGGCAGATTGTAGGCCTCTTTTGAGGGATTTCAGAGGAAGGAAAATGGCTCATGACACTTGAAATACTATCTCTGATATTCTAGCAGGCCAAAAGCCAAGATAATTCTGAGGAAGTAAATTACAGCTCTTCGGATGTGAGGAAGTCAGGGAGGAGGAGCACACTTAGTTGATGTGTTGAGTTGTGCCAATTAAATGTGTAAGTGGGGGAATATGTAGACCCTAGCAGCCCTTTGATATTCCTGATGTTCTGGAGTCTGGCAGTCTCACATGGGGAAATGAAGAAGTGTAAGGGGCTCATGAGTTTGTAAGGTAATAACATATGTTCCGACAAGTTTTCAGTAGGAGTTTTGCCAATTGCTATGACACTAGGGATATAATAAAATGATAATCCAGGTACTGGGAACTGAACAGCAGTTACATATGGATTCTACAAGAAAAGAAAAGAAAACTCTATAATCTGAACCCAAGGGAAAAGAGTCCATATTTTACCATTATGAAAATGGAGGAAATCTGATCACAACTAGACTGAAACATCAAACATTTTTATTACAGTCTCTCTTGCCTCCACTTGTATCTCTGATTCTCAAGATCTCCCCTAAAAGAACTTAGAGGGGATACGCATAATGAAATAGACAAAATAGACAGACTTTGTTGCAAAGTAAAGTTTTATATTCTTAAGGATCAAGAGTGGGCATTGGCAAAAAGCAAAGAGATATTTGAAGGTCTTAAAGGGAGAAACTCTAGATGATGGGAGTAGGCAATGACCAGAAAAAAAAAAAAAAGAAACAAAACAGTGTGAAGACCAGTCCTACATGCTTTGGACATTTTGTTATACTGTTTCTAAAGTCTTTGAAATGGACAGCTTTCCTGAGGTTCATATTTTTGTTTTTCTTATGAGTCTAACCAGGAACAGAGTTAGATTCAGATCCCACTCATTTGACCTGTAACAATATCCCTTACTTTCATTTTCTAGTTTTATAACTGATTAATTGGTCAGCAAGGAAAAGTCAACATTCAAGGAAAAATGTGGAGGAGGAAAGGATTAATAACTTATAAAATATGTGAAAACACCCTATGGAAATAAACTGTTCTATAAGCACTATTCCACAAGATTCACTTAACCTTACAAAGGGGATAACACTAAAACCAAAAGTTAATAGGATACCAAATTGAAAGCCTGGTGCCAGCTGTGGAAACTATTGTGTTATTGGTCAGGGATACCCCAATCTGCCCGCAAACAATACAGGCTATTGAATTGCTCTCTATTACCCTTCCCCCCAGAACTTAGTGGTAAGTCCCTCTTGTTGAAGATACAACATACTGTTCATTCTAGGACTTTGAAAAAAATTCTGGTGCTATCCATTTAACTTCCTCATTACTGGATAGTTTTTGTACTACTAGAATATTCTGTATAGGCTTCGGTGTGTGTAGGGGAAATGTGAGGATCACCAATAGATTTATCTAAAAATGAAAAGCTGAATTAAAGAAAAATATAGCAAGTTATGGCCATGAATGTAATAGTGGCACAATCTTTATGGGAATAATCAGTTACTTAATAATGAATTAAAGGCCTAATCCACAGAAAGCAACACATACCTGCTGCTGTAACTTTAGCTGAGAACACATGGTTATAGAGCTCCCAGCTCCCAGAACTGAACCAAATAGTATTATTTTGATAAATGTTTGAGGTATCAAATTATACTCAATATCTATCTCTCTATTTTCTAAAGATTAGCCCACTTCTCACACACCATCGGAGAACTTTATGTAGTAGATTGTGATTAACAAAGATATTCAAAACTGCTAATCCTGGAAAGAATAGGTTTCTCTGGATTTCTCAAGCACAAATGGGACATCCTCTCTTCAAGTCTCAGGGAACACTGAAGAAAGCATTATAAATGATCTTAAGAGTCGAAGGCCTGGAAAGACTAGAATGAAATAGTGTCTTCTAGATAATGGCAGTGCTATCATGAATTCACAGGAGTTGTGGTTGCATGCACAAGGCTGTCATAAGATTAAGCCAGTTAATATTCCAGCATGCACTGGAGAGAGGCTTAGGAGTCTGCCCCTCTAACTGACAAACTACTGACAGTTGATGGCTTCTAGAGAAGTGTGGTGGTTAGAATGAGAAAAAAACATACTTTCATATATTTTAATGATTAGTCACCCTTACTTATTGCCACTGTTTCCAAAGATCAATTGGTATGGACTTGTTAGGGTGGGTATGGTCTTATAGGATGAGGTATGTTACTGAGGATGGTTTTTGAGGTTTAAAATACCACACCATGCCCAGTCTCTCTCTGTCTGCTCCCTGTGAATCAATATGTAAAGCTCTCAACTACTGGGCCAGTGTCATGTGTGCCTGAATCCTATCACCAGGATCATGGATTAATCCTCTAAAACTATAATCAAGTACCCAAATAAGTGCTTTCAATTATGAGAATTTCCTTGGTTTCTCTTCACAACAATGGAATAGTAACTAAATAGGGAGTAAGAGTCACTTAACTTTAAATATATTGTCTCTGGAAAGTCATTCCATTCTCAAATAAATTTCAAACACGCAAGAGTATATGATTAGCACAAATTGGGCTGGGTACGTTATTACAAGAAAAAAAGACAAGTGGGTAGAGAACTTGGGGTTGCATCTGGGATGAGTTAGGGGGAAGAGTGGGGTGTGAATATGGTCAAAATATGTTGTATGCCTGTATGAAATTCTCAAAATTTTAAGAAACACCATACTGAATATATATATATATATATATATATGACTAGCAAACAAACATTAAGAAGCAAAAAATGGTAATGTAAAATGTGGGTGTGTGTGTGCATAATTTCCAGCCCATAATGACTATGAAAATCATATAATTTATAGAAAGCAGTGAGACAAAGTTTAAAATATGTGGGTGGGGCATATCGGCTGGCCCTTTCATGGATAACCTGGGCCCATGTTGCATGTTTTCAGATGTGGTATCAGTTCTGGCCAAGGGAAAAATGGCGACTTAATGATATCCTATTTTGAAATGATAAATATGGTGTTTAGTGAGATAAAGAGTTTCCACTTATTGGACAAGAGTCCTTTGTCCTCTAGTTCAATATTTTTCTTTGAAATTGAACTTCGATGTCCCACACCTGCATTCCTGTTAATATATTTCTACCTTATGAAAAAGAGTCCCTTTGGTATAACTAAAGTGAAGGAGCATAACTGTACCTATTTAGAATATTTTGTTCCTTACCATAGCTTTAGAATAGGAACAAAGTTATACTAATATATATATTATTCATTTTTCTTTCCTACAATATAGTGATCTGATAATATAGGTATACTATAGTTAATATAAAACCCACTGCTCTTGATTCTTGTTACATCTATTTCTTGTTTTTCAGAAAATCTCTTCTGAAAAAGTAGGTATCCTTGGTTGTATTGTGTGTGCTGGCAAATTTTATGTCAACTTGATAAAAGTCAGAGTCATTTGGGAAAAGGGAACTTTAGCTAAGGAAATGGCCTCACCCAATTAGTCTGTGGGCACACTTGTGTGCTGTTTTCCTGATTGATGATTGATGTGTCAGGGTTCACCTCAATTAGGTGGTAGTACCATTGGCCTAGTTGTCTTGAAAGAGAAAAGAAAACAGGCTGAGCTAGTCATGAGGAGCATTCCTCCATGTCCTCTGTATCAAACTCCTGCTCTCTTTGAGTTTCTATGCTGACTTTTCCCCATGATGGCTTGTGATATGGAAGTGTAAGCAAAATAAACCATTTTCCCTTTAAGTTATGTTTGGTCCAGGTATTTTATCACAGTAATAGAAACTGCAACAAAGACATTGAATTTTAACAAAGTTTTATGCCTGCTATATAAGTGTAGTTACGTTTAGAACAAAGTAATAGGTTATATTTTCAGAGACTATTGACAATATTTATAGGGTTAACAAATTTTGTTTCATATCTGAAACCCTATTAAGTTGAGTTCAGCAAACTGTCATCTGTAAAGCCATTAAAAGATCCAAGTTTACAGTAAAAAGTAGAAGGAAAGATAGTTATCCTATATGTCCACATTGGAATGAGGCATAAAGAGACACTCCCTCCCTCTGAAGTCTCTGAGGTACATCTTTTGGTCTTGAAGTGAGATTAAAATTTAAATAGAGGATCAGGAATGTTCATATCTAACAATAGTGATCAACATACAGCCCTTACCCACCATCAACTGACCCATTACTGCCTGATCTTTAGTCTTATCTGGCGTGATGGTTTGAGGGTTGTTAAAGTTCTCCCTTTGGAGATTTTCTTTTCTTCACTCAACATGAGATTTCTGTGGAAATTCCTATTTGTTTGAAGTCTGTTGTTCCACTAGTCTCATAGCTTGAGGTCTCTTTAGTAAACTCTTCTTTCTGCCAGGCCTATTATAGAAGCAACCCACTGTGAATGTAGTACTTAATACCAAATAACAAATTTCTTATGAAGGATATTCAAGGTTATCATTGCCACTTTCACTACTTTCTCTGAGATGTGACAAGTATATTCTAATATGTTGATGTCTTTCTGGGGCCTGAAGGACTTTCCTTACTTATGGGGTGGAATATAAAAACACAATCAGGAGACACGTGTCTAACAGGTAATGTTTCCTATTTTGGTGGCATAGTACTGGCACTGACAACATTGAGTGTTTTGTGGCCTCAGATAAGTTTTGGCAATCCACACACGTGTTGCCCTTTCCTTAAAAAATACATAGGAAGAGGTACCCAACCTTGTTCATCCTTATCTATGAGATAAGGGGAAAGGAGGAATTCTTCTTCTTCTTCTTCTTCTTCTTCTTCTTCTTCTTCTTCTTCTTCTTCTTCTTCTTCTTCTTCTTCTTCTTCTTCCTACTCCTCTTCCTTGTCTTCCTCCTTTTTCATCATCTTTTTTTTGGCTTTATTTATTTTTAAATTTTTAACATTTACAATTTAGTTATTTTATATATGAATTGTATCCCCCTCTTTCATCTCCACCTAGACCTATCCTCTCTTCCCATCTCCTTCCCCTAGGCCACTGAAAGGGAAAGTCCTCTTTCCCTGCCACTTGACCCTAATCCTTCAAGTCTCATCTGTATGGCCTGGATTCTTTTACTCTGTTGGCAAGGCTATATCGTTGCATTGCCCTTTCCCCTAGACTACTGAGAGCTGGAGTCCTCCTCCCCTGCCATCTGACCCTAGCTTATCAGGTCTCTTCTATATGGCCTGGATCTTCTTCCTCTGTTGGCAAGGCCGAGTTGCTCTGTTCATAAGATCAATGTATGTAACACAGAGAGTGATTACAGTCTGGACCTCAAGGATGTGAGATTCAAAGTCCCTTCTTTGTCTTAAGTATACCCACATTCCCTTCTTTGTCATATACGCAACCAAATTCCATATATATCTGTCCTCAATCCCAAGAAAATCCAAAATATCTGCCCTGCCATATCACCACCTAAAGTCCCTGTTGCACCATATACCTACCTAAGTCTTTTTTTCTGGCCCCCAACAATTTGTGACCAAATTCTGTCTATTCTCATATACCCATTGAAATTCCTTCCTTTTTCATGTACACACCCAAGTTACTTGTCTGGTTCTAACCTTTTGAGACCTAAATCCCTCCCTCATCATAATACCCCCAACAAGCTCCCTCTTTTGTTCTATAACTTCCATTCCTCCCCCCCTTTCCAGTTCTACCATTAGTGACTCAAAAGAACACATATCATTTCAATTAAGACTTGGTTTATTTATAACAATGTAATTTAAAATTTTATAGTTTGTGGGAGAGAGAATTTCTCCACATCATGACATCATTTATTGGTTATCTGCATCAACCGTGGATGCCTCATCCATGTTAACCCAGGTAGCCTCAACTGTAGTGAAGCTTATGGTTGTGGTTGTTTTTTGGTTTGCGCTTGCGCATGCCGGGTTTGAGGTTTCACTTATGATGGCAGAAATTTCGCCTGCGACGGTTGAAATTTCTCTTAAAATGGCTGAAATTTCGACTGGGAGAGTGGAATTTTCATCTTTGATGGTTGACATTTCTCTTGAGACAGCTGAAATTTCGCCTTCAGTGGTTGAAATTTTGCCTTCCATGGTTGACGTTTTGTTTAGAAAGGTTGAAGTTTCGCTTGCAATGGTTAAAGTGTTGTGAGCAATGCCTACAATTTCACCTGTGGAAGTTGAAGTTTCACTTGTAATAGCACTTGCACTTGATACTCTGGCAGGTTGATCACTGAAGATATTTGCAGATAGCTCCTCAAGCCACAAAGATTCTTCATTAGGCTGTGATTCTTTGACTTTCTGCAGCACCAGTTGTTGAATATCATCAATATCATCACACTTCTTGGAAGTCTTCCGTTGGGAGCGCCTCCCACACTTTTTGGCTTTGGAGGCCTGTAGTGATAGGAAGGAAGACACAAAAGTGTTATTATTATTATTATTATTATTATTATTTTAGAAAGAATTCAGGCTAAGAAGTGAAGCAGACTTTATCAGAAAGGATGAGGGTAGATAAGGTGATTTAGGCCAGACTAGAGAAAGCAATTCACTTTAAACAAGAGTAAATCAATTCAGGAAGCTCAAGTAGGGTAGGTCATCTTACCTTTCCATAAAGTATGCTTGCTGGGTAAAGCTTGCGGGCTGCCTTTGTCTTTACCAACATGACTGGCTTGGGTTTGGCTTCCCCGAAGTCTATAGAAGATGTTGGATGGTCCATTTCGGACAGTTCCTCCTTTGGCTTATTGGTTTCCTTTGCTGTGTTCAAGTTTAGGTCCTCTTACCTAGAAAGGTCTGAGCAACTGACCAGCAGTGACGGTCACAGCCCTCAGGCCTGATTGGTCACACAGGCTCCAGCTAATAGGAGGCTAGCATGTGCTCAGACATCACAAAGCATGGGTCTGACCTGCCAGAATGCCTGATGAAGCAACAAACAACAGAATGTACCACTCCGGCCACTTGTTGTGAGGGAGGGACAAATACTGAGAAATCAAAGAGAGTCCAGTTTTAGAAGGAGGCTTCCCTTCAACAACCCCAAGACAACTTTTCCAATCATTCTTCTGCATATATTCACTTTAGTTATGGTAGAACACGTAACAAAGAATTTGCTTCTCAAAACACCTCCCCAAGTGCCCTGCTCCTTAATGGTTTATTCCACTATGTCTGCCTTAATCTTTGCCTAGTATCTTGAATGTCTTCCCTAAAATCATTCCCAAGAAACATTGTCGTATTTAAATATTGGTAGATATGACAATTATACTCCCAAACTGTGTTATAACAAACAGCTAGGCTCCCAGCAGGAACCAGCCTCCTTCTAACATCTATACATAGAACATTTTGCTCTGTCTATGCCACCTTACTTCATACACAGACTTCCCATGTCCTGCTCAAGCCTGGTGATTGTATGCCAGCACCTTAAACCTGTTTTCTATATCATGCCATATTTATCCTGAGTCCCAAAGACTTCTTGCTGCCTGTATCTTGTAGTAACTACCTCTAAGCTTCCTTCAGTCTACCTATGTTACCCAACCTTGTCCCAATATGAAGTCCTAGGGCCAAAATCTAGGAAATACACCCAGTACCATCCTAAACACTGTAGGTAACATTTAAAGTCCTTCCAGGACTGGCCCTGTTCACATCCACTCACAGTTTTCTAGTGTATTGAGTATGCTACACACTACTAGACACTTGTTGTCCACAACTTGCCAAATCTAAAGTAGGTACCACAAAGAATGGCCAGTCTTACCCTGGACTTCTTGCATGGCAGGACTGACACCTAGGCTTTAACAAAATCCTCAATAATCTACCAACCTAGACCAAAGACCACACCTTGTTCTATAACCAACATCTAGGCTCCCACCATGGAGAACCCTGCATACATCTACATACAGGATACTTTGAGCTGCCCTTACATCTTTACCTTATACTCAATTTTCCCATTTCCCTTCCAAGTCACTTTCTATGGTCTAGTCAGGAGAGTACCCCCACATTCAGAACTTGTTTTTTTGTTTGTTTGTTTCATATTGAGAAGGATCTACTATGGGGAGAACAGCCTCTGTTCCATTATAGAACAGCAACGTGCACCTTGCAGTAGTGATGTCTCACCTTCTTCAAGAACCCTAGTTTTAAACCCCAGGATCATCTCACCACCCCTTCCTGTGATGTAGCCAGTACATATGATCCTCTCAGAAACTACTGCAGCTGTACCTACTCGTGGAAAATTTGCTGTGCATACATAACCCCACTGTTTGTCTAGACTTCCCATGTCCTCTCCCAGGCTAACCAGGTAACTATTTGTCCCACTATATCCTAGCCTTTCCACATTCCACCTTATTTATCTTATTTCTCACTGTCATTGTCCCAGCCTAGTTTTACACTTACATTCTTGCATGTTATTAGTGACCATAGGCTTCAACAGAGCCCCAAATACAGAAGTCTAATTCTGCCATCTATTACTATTTTGTATCCAAAGAAAGGTACTCACCAGGAGGCACCCTACTGACATACCCAGAAGTACACACATTTTGCCACCCACAATATCCCACTCCATACCGGGATTTCCTATGCCTCCTCCATGGGATAGAATGTCATTTGCTACCTCACAACTAGAGATTGGATTTTCTAGATTCTTCTATATTTAGCTTGATTCCCACAGACAATATACTATTCTGCTCAACTGTGCCTTGTAGTAGCAAAATCTAGGTTTCCACAGAGCCCCGAATACCATGCCGTGGCCTAGATCTATTTCTTCCACTGTATGTGAAGCCAGGACTTATGATGTCCAGAGGATGCTACATACAAACTCCCCTGGGACCCTTTCAGCTACCTACATCACCTTATTCCATAAGCAAACTTCTATTGTCCTCCCCCAGGCATTAGCATCAAATGTAAACCCTCAGTTGATGCTTGTTCACTACATCTAGTTGAACTAGCCTTTTTTACAAGTCAGTGCCCTGACTAGTATATCTATCTGACCATTGCAATAGCAACTTGTTGATAGTAGGGTCCCAAGTCCCTCAGCGCAGACTCCTCTTACAAAACTTCCTGTATTTTAGCTAACATCTAACCTCTTCCTAGGACCTGCCATACAAGTATCCCCCAACAAACACTTTGTATAGCATACATTCTATCACTTCTTATTCAGATTATAGTGTGTCCTCTCCAAGGGTCCAAATTTTTATTATATCCCTCACAATATTGTTCCTTTTGCATAAACTGCTGCATCTTCTCTAGGTTCTATAGCAAGTATGCACCTCTCTACTCTACTAACAACCTCATGGATTAGTAGTCCTATCAGCATCTCCTGGGCACTGAACCCCTTTCTATACTTCCACCAGGACCATCCTTCCCTCAGCAAACCACTTTTGATAGATTTGGTTCCATAGCATGTTGAACCCACTTCTCCATGGTGTAGAATCTCATGTATTTCTTTACCCAAGGTAATTGTTTCTGAAAATAGTAGGGTTCAGACTGGTTAGAACCAAAAGTGGCAGTTCTAGCAGTTGTTCATTCTTAGTAGTAATGACTTCTAGCTTTTGTTAAGGTCCCAAATCCTGAGTTTCAGCCTATTTCCACCATGCTGTCCTGTGCTATATCCAACATCTAGTTACCTGTAAGACCGAATCTAACCACAAGCACCCATAGCACCATTTCTACTGTCTCTACAAAGCCACTTTCTACTCAGCTTTCCATGTCACTTCTGGATCAAGCCTGTTGAATACCCACTAACTCATTCTTGATACATGTCTCACAAAAACATGATGAATCTAATCCAGTACCTTGCATAGTGCTACAACCTTTAACATGCACTCAGGTTCTAAGGCTTCAGCAAATCCATAATCCAGCCCAAGCATAGTTCAAACATCTCTCTCTGTTCTGTAACCAACCTTATCTATTTTTCCAATAGGTAGTCATCCACGTACATCTACATACAGGAGACTTTGAGCTGTGCTCACCTCTCTTCTTCATACTAAGATTCCTATATCCCAGTTTTGTCACTATCCAGGGTGTATCCAGTTGAGTACTCCCACCTGACTTGTCATTCCGTAAGAGAAAAATCCATGAGATCTAACCTAGGTAAAACAGGCCTTGTTTCATCTTAGAATGGCTGTCCATTCCTTGTAGTAGTCATGTCTAATCTATTTCAGGACTCCAAATCTCTAACAGCAGTGACATCTCACCACCCTTTCCTGTCCTATATCAAACACCTAAATTCCCTTAGCACCTATCTTACCTGCACCTACACATGGGAAGTTGGTTGTGGATACATAACCCTACTCCTTATTCAGACTTCTCACATCATCCCCGAATGTCTAGCCAGGTGACTATCCTCCATATTACATAGGTGTTTTTTCTACATCCATCCATATAAAATTTGTATTTCTCTGCCAGTGGCACAGACTAGTTTTGACACTTGGATTTTTGTATGTTGCAAAAGTGAAACCTAAGCTTCAACAGGGTCCTAAACACAGAAGCATAATCCCAACATCTAAACATGTTTTGTACACAGCATAAAAGTTCCCAACAGAACCTGCCCTACCTAATATCCACATGAACATACATTGTGTTCCTTTAAATACCAACTCCATACCCAGACTTCCTATGGCCTCTTCCATGGGATAGAATTTTTTTTTTATTGTCACTGTTTTAAATGGACAATTCTCCTTCCCATGCCCCTTTCCCAGTCCACTGATAAGGGAGGACCTCCTCAACATCAATCTGACACTAGCCTATCAGGTCTCATCAGGTCTGTCTTTCATAGTCTTCCTCTGTGGCCTGGTAAGCCTTCACACGCTCAGGGGGAAGTGATCAAAGAACCAGAGACTGAGTTCATGTCAGAGACAACCCCAGTTCCCCTTACTAGGGACCCCATTTGGAGACTGAGCTGCCATTCTCTACATCTGTGCAGTGGTTCTAGGTTATCTCCATGAATGGTCCTCGGTTGTAGTATCAATCTCAGAAAAGACCCCTGGACCCAGATTTTTGTTTCTGTTGTTTGCCTTGTGGAGCTCCAGAACCTTCCAGGTCTTTTCATCTTCCACTTCTTGGATAGCATGTTTTAAACTCACAACCAGATATCTGATTTTCTAGATCCTTCTGGATCTTACCCGCATCCCACAAACAATACACTAGCCTATTCCTATCAATTGTACCTTAGAGTAACAACATCTACTCATTCCTTTATTGATATTTATAAATACTGCAAATCAGATTCCTCTCAGTTTCTTTATGGTATGTGTCTTCCTTTCTCTTCCTTCCTTCCCAAACCCTCCCTTCCTCCCCTCCCCTTCACTTCCCTACAGAGCCACAAACCCCATATTCTGGCCTAGATCCATGGCTTCTACTAGAGTTGAAGCCAAGAATTAGGATGTAGATATGATGTTACCTGCACATACCCACTACTCCCTACATCACGGTATTCCATACCCACACTTCTAATGGCCTCTTCCAGGCTTTAGCATAGTATGCAAACACTCACTTTAGGTTTATTTTCCACAACCATTTATAACTTGGTTGTGTTTAGACAGTGAGTTTCTTGGCTAGTCTGTCTATCTGACCAATGAAGCAGTAACCTCTAGGTAGTAGGATAATGACTCCCTAAGCTCAGTCTCATCTCACAAACCCCCTGAACTAAGGACTTGCCCTACAATGATCCATCTACAGGTACTTTGTGTAGCCTACGCTCTATCACTTTTCAGTCAGATTTTTTTGTTCTCCCCCAGGGTGCTACTTTTTCAGTGAAACCCACACTAAATTGTTGTTTCTGCACAAGCTGCTGAATGTGATCTAGATCCCATAGCCAGTATGCACCTCTCTACTACACTAACAGCCTGTAAGATTACTAGTCCCATCTGGTTCTCCTGTGTACTGGACAGTATCTAGACTTTCATCCAGACCACCCTTTTCTGAGCAAATCACTTTTGATGGTTTCTGGTGCTGCTTTCATCCTCCCATGCCATACCATGATTAACCACTCCTCTTCCATGGTCTAGACTTTCAATTCTTTGTACAAGATAATTGTTTCCTAAAACTAGTAGGATCTAGACTGGTTAGAACATTTAGTGTCAGCCCTAGCCTATCTGATTGTTCCTAACAGTACTGACTCTGAGCTTTTGGTAGGGTCCCAAATCCTGTGTTCCAACCTATGTTCACCATGCCCTCTTGTGCGTGAGCTAATATCTAGGTTTCTACAAGGACTGAATCTAATCACAAGCACCCATAGCACCCTTTCTGCTTTTTATACAATACCACTCTCTACTCAGTTTTTCATGTCATTTTCAGAATCAAGCCTGTTGAGTGCCCACTAACATATTCTTGACACATGCCCCACGACAACATGCTGAATCTTATCTAGTACCTTGCATCATCCTACAACTTATAATATGCAGGTAGGCTCTTCTAGGTTTCAACAAATTCCAAATCCATACCCTGCCTAGTTTAAAAACTCCTCCTTGTGTTATAGGTAACATTTTTCTAGGCTTCCAACAGACACTACTCTATTTACATCTACACATGACACTTTGACATGTCCTCATCTCTCTACTTTCTACCTCCAAGTCTCCATTTCCCTCCTATGTCACTGTTCAGTGTCTAGCCATATGAGTAACCCTACACTCAACATGTATTTTTTTCCATGTTCAATGGACTCTACCTTAGATTGAAATGTCCCTCTTCCACTTCAGTATGTCAGCTTCCCCCTTGCAGTAATCATTTTTGTTCCTCAGGAAATCATAACTCAAACCTGAATATCATCCCACACCCTCTTCCTGTCCTCTGTCCAACACCTAATATTCCTTAACACCAACATACCTACAGCTACTCAAGAAACATTTCCTGTGCATACATAACCCCACTCCTTTTTCAGACTACCCATGACCTCCCCCAATGTCTAAACAGGTGACAATTCTTCCTAGTACGTAGTTGTTTTTCCACGTGCCACCTTATATAACTTAAATCTTACTGACAGTGTCACAGCCTGTTTGACGCAATTTGGATGTCGCAATAGTGAACCTTATGAGTCAATAAAGTCGTAACACAGAAGCATATTTGCAACATCTGCCCTTGTTTTATATACAACATACAGACTCCTACCTCTACCCAAAGGTTTGACAGTGTGACAAGTGTCCCTTTTGGAAATGTGTAAACCCCTGGTGTAATACCAAGGCTGTAGTAGACCCTGCATGCCCATATCAGCCTGTGGTGGGCACTGTTCTTATATCAGATACTAGACCACTGACTTCTCCTGCCTACAATTTTAATTCATAATATCTTAGACAGTTAGGCAATTAAAGCAACTACTTGATGACATGGATTAAGTCATCAACATACGTGATGACTTGCCCTTCCCTAAGTCTGGTAGCATCCAATCTCATCTGTGACATAGCTCTCTCATTCATGTTCCTCCATACTGTTACCTTTTTTCTCTCTCTCTCTCTCTCTCTCTCTCTCTCTCTCTCTCTCTCTCTCTCTCTCTTTCTGTGTGTGCGTGTGTGTGTGTTTGAGAGAGAGAGAGAGAGAGAGAGAGAGAGAGAGAGAGAGAGAGAGAGAGAGAGAGAGAAAGAGAGAGAGTGTTTAGGATGGTGGCTATTCCCTTCCTGACTGTTCCTGCCTTGAGCAAGCCAGGTTCCTATCAACAATTCCCAAGGGAAATAGTGGCCTGCCGAGCTTCCTGAGAAGGACTACAACAAAGAGAAAGAAGCACAAAGGCCTCACAAGCCACCCCTGCTCACTGTTCATGCCAGGGGGCAATTTTGATTCCTGATATTATTCAGGCATCATGAGGCACAGTGAGGCAGATCTCTGTACACTCAGGGTTCTTCTGACACAGCCCTTATTGGGAATTGCCATTACCCCATGTCCCCTCTGTAAGTGTGGGCTTACCAAGTATAGGGCCCCAGACTGTATCATAGGAATTGTTAACCTTATAGAAGTACGGGGGCAAATGATATTCTCCTCAATCCTTCAGTCATTCCATTATCAGCCTCTATAACCATAAACAACGGGCGGTAATCTAGCCTTCTACTCACTATGCATATGTGCAGTGTCTCTCCTTTCGAATTTCCACCCAAGCCTTACTGACTTCAAATCTGATCTCACAAAGCATAAAGTGGCTATCTACATAAAGGAGGCTAGGTGTGACTCAGGCCACACCTGCTGGATGATGCAATACTGAATGTGTGTGGTGGAGGTATGGAGCTCCATTTGAGGTTCACCAGCAGGAACCCTTCCTCTGATGAGGCTGTGTCATCTATCAGGGTTGGCTGGCTTCCTTTGATGCGACCTCCTTCAAGTCCTGCGCCTAGTGACACAGGTGTCTCCTGAGGACACAGAGGAAAACATAAGCCCCTCAGTTACATTAGGCTGCCTTCTTCTGGACCTTCCCTCGAACATGGCCTCTAGCAAGGCTGAATGAGCACTATCAGGCTTAATCACAGTGCCACCATCCAAGCACCATGCCTCACAGCACACACTTAGAAACCACAGATATGAGAATTACACTCATAGAATGCACCCTTTCTACTCCACTCAGGCCTGCACATGCTTCAGCTTCACCCAGGCAGGACATTCTCAGACCTACATACTTCAGTTAGAAAACGTACCTGGCAATACCAAGTGGGTGCTCAAGCCCACTAGTAAGGGTGTCCATGCAGCATCTGTAACCCAGTCATAAAGAGATGTGTGTGCACTCCTATCAGGCCACACTCCACCCCCCAAACTCCAGTGTGTATTCTGTCTTTATATGCCTGTTGCTTAAGGGCATATAAAAGTCCTTGATCTTCTCTATAGCCTTCATAAATGTTACCGATATTGTAACCTGCCTGCATTCTTGTCCTTATTGGATGCATTCTTCTCTTCTATCCCCACACCAAAGATGGTCATGGACTCCTTATATGAGAAGAAAACTATCTCCTTTGAAGGATGCATGATGTAGCTCTTTGCTGAACACTTCATTGTAGCAGTAGAAGTGATTGTTTTGACACTATATATATATATATATATATATATATATATATATATATATATATATATAGTGACTATATATATGTCTGCCATATAACAATTTGTAAGCCCTTGAACTACCCTTCCACCATGAACTGGAAGGTTTGTGGCACACTGATGGGGGTAGCATGGATTCTATCATACAAATTATTTTCACTTTACAGTTACCCTTCTGTGGACACAATGTCATTGATCATTTCATGTGTGATTTGTTTCCATTTCTGGAACTTGTCTGCACTAATACACATACCTTTGGCCTTTTGGTGGTTGCCAACAGTGGGGCTATATGCATAATAGTCTTCTTTATTTTGTTTGTATCCTATGGTGTCATCCTGTGCTCTCTGAAATCCCACAATTCTGAAGGGCAATGGAAAGCTCTCTTTACCTGTGAGCCCACGTTGGTGTTGTGATTTTGTTCTTTGTCCCATGCCTATTTAGATCTGCTTTCTCCTTTGATAAAATGGTAGTAATACTTTACACCATTCTTACTCCCTTGCTAAATCGTATTATTTTTATTTTTAGGAATAAGGATATGAAAAATGCCATAAAGAAAATGTGGAAAAGATTCACGGTAGTTTCTGATGGAACGTGAGAGATAGAAAGATATCAGTAAAGAGGCCAAAATAATTTTGATCAAAAACATTCTATGTTTTCCTTTGTATTGAATAAGTCATCTCTGTCACTATCAAAACATCTTACAATGGTTAGAAATGATGTGTTCATATTATTTTGAGTATCAATTCTTAGGTGACAACTCATTATTTTCAAATGTTTACTAAAGCAGTTGGAAGTATGTGCTTGCTCATACCATAGAAATTTAAGAAAAAAAATGGAAAGAGAATTTATGTATCTAGTTATTTACCATTTAATCCACTCTGTGCATGAGGTCAAAACATTTTACAAATTTAAGTGACTTCTAGAAATTACCAGGGTTCAGGACACACAGTCAGCAGAACAGTCACAGAACCTCTGTGTCATATGAAGCTAGCATGCAGTGTGGGCTTATCACCAGCAGGTATACAAAGTAAGTATCATATTGAATTTATTGAGAGATATAATTTCATTAGATCAATTGTGTACGTTCATCGAGTGACATTTGATATGCATTTCATTCTGATTTGGTATGGGAATGGACTGGGGAAAATTCCATAAGGAAGTCAGTGTTGATTACTTCTTATTCTAGTATCAAGAAAGAGAACACTTGAGCAAATCATACACTGATTCTCCAAATTACTACAATAACAAGGTAGTCTGTCCTTCAAAATACAAAAAAATAAGAAAGAAAAATGGTTTCTCTCTCTCTTTCATTATTATGTATTATAATTTATTCAATTTTATGGCGGTCATGGCCCCTCCCTGGTCTGCTTCCAATGCCGCACTGTCTCCTTCTTCTCTCCCTATGCCTCTCCCTTAGTCCACTGATAGGGGAGATCCTCCTTCCCTTCTGTTTGACCATAGCCTATCAGTTCTCATCCTGACTGGTTTCATTGTCTTCCTCTGTGGTCTAGAAGAGCTGTACCCCCAAAGGTGGAGGTGATCAGAGACCCTGCCAGGGAAAGCTGCTAATCCTCTTTGTAGGGACCCCACTTGGAGATTGAGTCTATGAGAAACATCTGACCCAGGGTTTTAGGTCCTTGCCATGCATGGCCCTTGGTTGGGCTATCAGTCTCAGCAGGGCCCTAAGGGATCAGTATTTTTTGGAAGGGGGGGGGCTCTGGTGGTCTCTTTTTGGAGCTCCTGTCCCCTCCAGGTAATTCTGTCTCCCTCTTATTTCATAAATTTCCCTGCAATCGGCCCAAAGTTTGGCTATGAGTCTCAGCATCTCCTTGGATACTTTGCTGGGTTCAGTCTTTCAGAGCCTTCTGTGGTAAACTCCTGTCATGGTCCATGTCTTCTCCTGCTTCTGATGTCTATCATTTTAGCCTTTCTGAATGAGGATTGAGCATCTTCACTAGGGTCTTCCTTGTTGTATAGCTTCTTTACGAGTATAGATTTTAGGTAGCATAGGCAAGCTCTAAGATTAACAATCAATAAATGGGGCCTCATTGAACTGAAAAGCTTCTGTAAAGCAAAGGACACTGTCATAAGAACAAAATGAGAGCCTACAGATTGGGAAAGGATCTTCAGCATCCTTATATCTGACAGAGGGCTAATATCCAGAATACATAAAGCACTTAAGAAGTTAAACACCAACAAACCAAGCAATCCAATTAAAAAATGGGGTACAGAGCTAAACAGAGAATTCTCAATAGAGGAATATGAAATGGCAGAGAAACATTTAAAGAAATGCTGAACATCCTTAGCCATCAGGGAAATGCAAATCAAAACAACCTTGAGATTTCACCTTACACTCATCACAATGGCTACTCAGCTATTAAAAACAAGGAAATTATGAAATTTAAAGGCAAGTGGTGGGAAATAGAAAAGATTATCTTGAGTGAGGTATTCCAGAGGCAGAAAAATACACATGGTATATACTCACTCATAAGTGGATATTTGACATATAATATATGATAACCATACAAAAATTAAATTTTAAAAGTAGGGGGCATTTCAGTTTTCTTGGTGAATTTTGTTTACTTTGATGATGGAGATGAAAACAATTATAATGAAATAATCATCAGTAAAATTACTTTTCAATTCAGCCACATATTACAAATCAACCCCTTAGTTTAGTTTCATTAGTTTCATTAGTATCAGCAAGTCATATGGTTTCTGAAGAAATGTATTTTCTGGAAAAAAGCCTGAATTTCTCTTGTTATATCAACAGCAATAAAATGTTAATCATGAAATATAAGAACAAAACTGAAAAATTAATTCCATTCTTTCCTTATTCTTTCATGCCAGTTCAAATTAACAGAGTACATTTTGTGGTATAAGATTTCCCCAATATTTGGAAAGAAGAATTCATGAGGTGTTGTGATTGGGTTCCAGACAATCACCTGAAGCATGCTTGTGCATGACATATGCTTATGTCTCTAACAAAAGGACAGGGACCCTAATATAGCTCACCTCTCCACTTATATGCTTTATCATCATTCTTCCTCATAACAGTGCAGCCAGTCCTAGTGAGATCTGATAAGATAGGGTCAGATGGAAAGAGAGGAAGAACTCCCATATCAGTGGACTTGAATAGGTGCATGGGAAGGGATGAGGGAATGAGGGTGGGATTGGGACGGAATGAAGGAGGGGGTTATAGTTGGGATACAAAGGGAATAAACTGTAATTTACAGAAAATAAAAATTAGCTAATGAAAGACAGAAATAAAAAGAAAAGAATACTCTACAAATATCATCTAAATTCTAAATGAGTATATTTCATTTGTGGATGTTGTACCACAGTACAACATGAGGAAGATTACACTCTATCATGAGGGCATTCAACATTTACATTAGCCCAACATGGTTTTAATTGTGATTTTTAACATATAAATGATTATTATTTTACATTCATTTGTGTTTGCCTGCATATATATGTTTGTGAGGTTGTCAGAAGCCCTGGAAATGGAGTTACACACAGGTGCGAGCTGCCATGTTAGTGCTATGAATTGAAGCCAGACCCTCTGCTCTTAACTACAGACCAATCTTTCCAGCCATTTGTGATTATGATTTTTTTAAAGAACTCTTGTGCTCCTTTAGGAATTCCTTTATATGTTGGTAAAAGGTGAGAGATTGCTGTTAGTTCCCTCCTTCTGTAACCATTTTTCTTTGAGAGATTTCACCAAGTCTCATGATTTAAAATATTCTTTTTAAATGGCAAATGTTGGTATAATCTTTTTGTGGAATGTATACAATCTACCCTTGTTCATTCAAATGCTGATTTCTCTACCCTGCTATCTGGATTCAATACACACAATGTATTGTGTATTGCTTATTTTAAACATTTTCTCTCTCTCAATTTTGTGTAAACATGCCATTATTTGTTCTCTGTAGTGTCAATAAAACAACCAGCCAGTGCTGAACAATGGAGAGAATTGGGTGGGGCATCCTGGTCCAGCGGGGAGGAGAAAAAAGCAAGTGGGAGGGTCAGAGAAGAGAAATCTGAGAGGAGAGGACCTGGAAACAGCAGGAGAGGCGAATCAGACCTAAGATAAGACTAAAAAGCAAGTATAATGTGGGAATCTCAATGGGAGGAAGCTTTGCAGTCTTGGAGATTTAGGAAGGAGTAATTATTGCCCAGCATTGTGCTCTAGGTTAACTAAATACATCCTAGTCTCTGTGTGGTGATTTGGATATACAGCTGGTTTAGGAAGAGCAAGTGTTTAACTATAAATTAAATCAATAATAAACATTAATAGTCAACAATATGCAAACTCCAAGTGAAGATATCCAGCACTGACTGGAAAGTTACACTTTAAATTTCCAATCACCCTGTGTTATTAAAAGCAGTGAGGCTGGTCAACCGATTCTATGCAAGAGGTTTATTAGGAGGGTATGGAGGGAAGGGGGGCACAGGACATGATGAGGAGAGAGAAAGATAGGGGAATGGGATGCCCTGAGAGAAAGAGAGAGAGAGAGAGAGAGAGAGAGAGAGAGAGAGAGAGAGAGGAGTGAGGAGTGAGAGAGCATGAGAGAGAGAGAGAGAGTAAGAGAAAGAGAGAGTAAGAGAGAGCGAGTAAGAGTGAGACCACATGTTGGGGCTGTCCCTTTAAGGGACAAGGTAACCACGCCTTCCAGGTGTGGCCACCTGGCCAGTGACACATGATGACATCATAAGTTGCTGGGTAACCCAGGAGCAGGTTGTGTTCCAAAATACTAACATTCCTCCCTTTTTCTATAATTAAAAAAATGGGGAGCTTGGACTGCTTTTATGAGGTAAGTTGAAGTATACAAATTTAGGCTCATTGGAAGCTGCTCTTTGTTGTCATGCAAGGAGTTGAGAGAAAGAAGAATTGTAGTAACAAAATGGTCAGATTGCAAGGTCAAGAGTAAGGGAAACCTCTGCCCTGGAAAGTTTAGGGTAGAGGGTTGTCATTAGAGAGCTGCCAGCCATGCAAGGCAGCAGGTAGGGACTGGGGAACACTGGGAGACCCTGCAGCTGCCTGTCCCAGTCCTGAAGCACACCATTTCAGCCTTTTGTTAATGAGAAGTAAGTAACAGGCGTAGATTCTCTTCTGGCTACTTCCTGCTGACACTGGGGGTGCTGTAGGGAGTCAAAAGGCTGAAATGTTGGCCAAGTCCAGGAAGAATAGGCTGTTTTGATGCTTTCCAGGGTCTGCAAGAACATTCATGGCTGGGAGGGAAGGGGCAAGTCCAGCTTGTTGGAAGTCTGTGAGGTCAGAGTTGAACACCTGTAGCTGCTTTGGCACTGTTGTGGCTATAGAAATCATCTGTCTGGCAGGACACTGAAACACATATATAGGCAAAAGATAAAATTGAGTGGGTAATGGGAAAATCCTTTAGGTATACATTGAAAACTTTTGGGAGAGCAAACAGAAGTAGAAGGTTTGGATCAAGGAGACTTGAACATGGGAACCTCTGTCTACCTGGGGGGGGGGGGGACTTTATTTACCCAATCACTGGAAATATTTAAAGAAGTCTTTGTTTGAGGTGAGGTTTGGTTACAGAAGTGTGTAAACTTAGAGTCCCTAGTACCAGCTGGCACTAGGTGTAGAAACTTAAAATTCTCCAGAGGACATCTTATCTGGAGGAATGGGCATCTCCCATTGGGGACAAAAGTCAGCGACCTTCCAGAGGTGTCCCAATGGCAAGGTGTGACGCCAGCGAGAGGGATGCTACCTGGGCCAATAGCTCTTCACCTTTTTGCCAGGGACTGGGGTGCAGATGCCCAGTGGGGCACAGCCAGAGTACGATGATTTGCCTAGCTAGAACTTCCCACAAGTGAGCAAGTGAGTGAGTGAGAGAAGGGGAGAAGGAACCATGTGCGAGTGGGGAAGTACTGCCCAAGGGAGAGTGGGGCCCTAAAATGGAGGTCAGCATAGTGGGTCAACCCTAGACAGTTAAAGCTATGGCTGAAGGGGGGGTTCCCTCCATCTCAAAAGATAGTAGGAAGTTGCCAGAGCTCTACAGTCAAGCTTCTCCTACCAAGAGAGTCGTTTTATGCTGGAAAATGGAGTGAACTTACCAATCTAGTGGCTGGTCAATAAGGAGAACTCACCAATCCAGCCAGTGTTGCATGCAGTAAATAGTAGTCTGGTAGCCAGGAAAGGAAGTCCCAAAACCAGGGAAAGGGGAGGAGTCCCACCTTTTGAGATAGGCAATAAGTGCAGTAGTTTTCTAGAGTCCAGTTGCCCTGAGAGGTGGATATAGGTGGACTTTCTGCAGCTTAAAAGAATTACTTTTAAGTTTTAAGGAGATAAAACTTTAGACATGTTAGTATCATAATTGTACTCTGTATTGTAGAAAAAGGCAGTAGACATATATATTTGTGTTAATAGCATAAGTATTTTTTAAGATGAGCCTTGAAAAGGCAAAAGCCTTTTATGAAGTAAAAGGGAAACTCACTTGATCTTAACTTTTAGTATAAGCATACATATTATGGAGGCTTACAATCTTGAGCTTAGAACCATAATAGTACGTGTTATAGTGGAATGTTTTCCTGACTTTAAGCAACAATAGGATATGTGAAATGTGGAATTGTTACTTTTCTGGATTAAATCTCTTCAAAAGACTTCCATGGTCCATGTTGTCACAAGTTGCCATGGTGATGCCCTTAGTCTCTGCTGCTACAGGAGGCCATGTTGATGTTGGTGATCTGTGCTGCCATCACCAGAGGCCATGTTGATATCCTTGATAAGTGCTACCAATGGAAACTATGTTGAAGTTCACAATCTGTTCTCCTAGCACTGCGATGGGTAATGAAGTTTCTTTTGCAGTGGTATGATAAAGATGCTGAAGTTTAGCTTCTGGGAGTGGGAAGGAGGGGCATGGGATGGGACTGGACAAAATTTTCTTTAAGAGAATGTCCACAGATTGTCTGACCACTCTCAAATGAATAGAGGAGCAACAGAAATTGGACTTTTTTTTTTTTTTTTTTTTTTTTTTTTGCGGGAGACAGGTGCAAGAGTAGGAGGATAGACCTGGAAGGAATGCAAAGAATGCAAAGCAAGTGTGAGCGGGCTTCATTATATATAATTTCCAAATAATTAATCAAAATACTAAATAGAAAAAACTCTCTTTACACTTATGTATAACCTCTCTCTTCCTCCTCTCTCTCTCTGTCTCTGTCTCTATTTCTCTCTCTCTCTCTCTCTCTCTCTCTCTCTCTCTAATGTGTGTGGAGTGTGCATTTTGGAATAGCTGGATCTTGAGGTAGCATTAGTCCTAACTATCTTAGAAAGAACCAGATTGCTTTGCAATGTGGTTGTACAAGTTTACATTCCCACTAGGAGTGTAGGAGTGTTCCTCGTTCTCTATATCCTCTCCAGCATGTGTTGTCACTTGTGCTTTTGATCTTAGCCATTCTGATAGGAGCAAGGAAAGATCTCAGGGTTCTTTGATGACAGGAGATATTGAGCATTTCTTTATGTGTTTCTCTTCCTTTTGATATTCTTCTATTGAGAATTCTGTGTTTAGATCTGTATCCCATTTTAATTGGATTACATGGATTTTTGGTGTTAAAGTTTTTGAGTTCTTCATATATTTTGGATATTAGCCCTCTGTCAGATATTGGGTTGGTGAAGATACTTTCCCAGCCTGCAGGTTGTCATTTTTTTCTCTAATGGCAGTGTACTTTGATTTATAGATTCTTTTCAGTTTCATGAGGTCCCATTTATTTATTGTTGACCTTAAAGGCTGTGCTGTTGGTAATATTTTCAGTAGGTAGTCTCCTGTGCCAATGAGGTCAAGGGTCTTCCCCACTTTTTCTTCTAACAGGTTTAGTGTGTCTGGTTTTATGTTGAGGTCTTTGATCCAATTGGACTCTAGTTTTATGCAGGGTGATAAATATAGATCTATTTACATTTTTCTACATGTAGTCATCCAGTTAGATCAGCACCTGTTTTTTTGAAGGTGCTGTCTTTTTTCCATTGTATGGTTTTGGCTTCTTTGTCAAAAAAATCAAGTATCCGTAGGTGTGTGTAGGTTTATTTCTGGGTCTTCTATTTAATTCCATTAATCCACAATTCTGTTTCTATGTCAGCACCATGTAGGTTTTATTACTGTTGCTGTGTAGAAAAGCTTGAGACCAAAGATGGAGATACTTCAAGAAGATCTGTTATTGTATAGGATTGTTTTAGCAATTCTGTTTTTTTTGTTTTTCCATTTGAAATTGAGAATAGTTCTTTCAAGTTCTGTAAAGAATTGTGTTGTTATTTTGATGGTAATTGCATTCAATGTTTAGATTGCTTTTGTCAGGATGACAATTTTCACTATGTTAATCCTACTGATGCATGAGCATGGAAGGTCTTTCCAACTTCCGATATCATTTTCGATTTCTGCCTTCGGAGGCTCGAATTTTATTCCATAAAGGTCTTTCACTTGCTTGATTAGAATCATACCAAGGTACTTTATGTTATTTGTGTCTATTTTGAAGGGTGTTGTTTTCCTAATTTATTTCTCAGCTTTTTGTCTTATACAGTAGTGCTACTCATTTTCTGAGTTAATTTTGTATCTAACCACTTTGCTGATAGTGTTTATCAGCTAAAGGAGTTTGCTGGTTGAATTTTTGTGATCGCTCATGTATACTATCATATCTTCAGCAAATAGTGATACTTTGATTTCATTCCTTCCTTATTTGTATCCCCTTGACCTCCCTTAGTTGTCTTATTGCTCTAGCAAGGACTTCAAGAACTATGTTGAAGAGATAAGGAGAGAGTGGGCAGCCTTTCCTTTTTCCCTGATTTCAGTGGAATTTATTTAATTTTTCTCTCCATTTAGTTTGACACTAGTTATAGGCTTACTGTATATTGTCGTTACCCCTTTTAGGAATGTGCCTCATATCCCTGATTTGTCCAAGACTTTAAAAATGAATGGGTGTTGGATTTTGTCAAATGCTTTTTGGGCATCATGTTGTTTTTATTCTTCAGTTTGTTTATATGTTGGATTGCATTGATGGATTTCATTATATTGAACCACACCTGCATGCCTGGGATGAACTGTACTTAGTCATGGTGGATGATATTTTTTTATGTGCTCTTGGATTTGGTTTGCCAGTATTTTATTGAGTATTTCTGCATCAATGTTCATAAGAGAGGTACGTATGAAGTTCTCCTTTTTTGTTGGGTCTTTGTGTGGTTTAGGTAATTAAGGTGACTGTGGTTTCATAGAATGAATTTGGTAATGTTTCTTCTATTCCTATTTTGTGGAATAGTTTGAAGAGAATGGGAGTTAGCTTTTCTTTGAAGGTCTTGTAGGATTCTGCACTGAAACTGTCTGTCCTAGGGCATTTTTTGGAAGGGAGAATTTGAAGACTGCTTCTAGTTCCTTGGAGGATATAGTTGTATTTAATCTATTTACCTGATCTTGATTTAATTTTGGCAACTGGAATCTATCAAAAAATTGTCTTTTTCATTTAGATTTTCAAATTTTGTAACATATAGGCTTTCGTAGTAAGACCTAATGATTGTTTGGATTTCCTTGGTGTCTGTTGTTATGTCTCCCTTTTCATTTTCTGATTTTGGTGACTTGGATAGTTTCTCTCTGCCTTTTAGTTAGTGTAGCTAAACATTTGTCTATCTTGTTCATTTTGTTAAAGAACCATCTCTTCATCTCACTGATTCTTTGAATAACTTTTCTTTTTCTAATTAATTGATTTCAGCTCTGAGTTTGATTACCTACTCTTCTTGGGTATTCTGCTACATTTTTTTCTAGAGCTTTTAGGTGTGCCATTACGTTGCTTGTATGAAATGTCTCGAACTTTTTTCTGGAGGCACTTGGTGCTATGAACTTTCCTATTAGCAATTGCGTTCTTTGTGTCCCATGAATTTGGATATGTTGTGTCTTCATTTTCATTGAATTTTAGAAAGTCTATAATTTCTTTTTTTCATTTCTAATTTGACCAAGCTGTCAATGAATATAGAATTATTTAGTTTCCTTGTGTATGTTGGCTTTTCGTTATTTCTGTTATTTTTGAGGTGTCGTTTTAGGCCATGGAGGTCTGATAGGATTCAAGGGATTATTTCAAACTTCTTGTATCTTCTGAGGTTGTTTTGTGTCAGATATATGGTAAAATTTTTGAGAAGGTTCCATTAGGTGCTTAAAAGAAGGCATACTCTTTTGAGTTTGGGTGTAAAGTTCTGTAGTCATCTATTAGATCCATTTGATTTAAGACCTCTGTAAGTGTCGTTATTTCCCTATTTAGCTTCTATATAGATGAGCTGTTCCTTGGTGGGAGTGGAGTGTTGAAGATTTCCACTATTAATGTGTTGGGATCCATGTGTGATTTGAACTTTAATAATGTTTCATTTACCAATGCAGGTGCTCTTGTATTTGCAGCATGAATGTTCAGGATTATGATGGCCTCCGGGTGGATTTTGCATTTGAAGAGAATGATGTACCCTTCTCATTTTTTTAAAATTAATTTTGGTTGAAAGTGTATTTTATTAGATATTAGAATGGGTACCCCAGCTTTGTTTCTGGGTCCCTTTGCTTGAAAAACATTTTTCCAGACTTTTACTCTGAGGCAGTGTTCATCCTTTTGCAGAAGTGGGTTTCTGGGATGCAGCACAAAGTTGGATCCTGTTTGTGCAACTGTTCTGTTTTTCTGTGTCTTTTTATTGGATACTTGAGCCTGTTGATGTTGATAGATAATAGTAACCAAGGACTCTTAGTTCCTTTTATTGGGCAGTTGATGGTGTTTCTGTGTTTCAATGCTTGTTTTCTTTTAATTTTTTGTTGTGATGTTATCTATCTGTTTTCTTTGGTATAATTAATTTCTTTCTATTGGAGTTTTCCATCTAGTATCTACTGTGGGTCTGGTTTACTGTGAAGATATTGTTTAAGTTAAGTTTGGTCATGGAATATTTTATTTCCTACATCTATGTTGATTGATAGCTTTGCTCTGTATAGTAGTCCAGGTTGGCATCTGTTGTCTCTTAGATGTCATAGTCTCAAGACATCTACCCAGATCCTTCTTACTTTCACAGTTTTTGCTGAAATATCTGGTGTGATTGTTATAGTTCTACCTTATGTGTTACTTTTATTTAGCTTATTCCTTTTAATATTTTTCTTCATTTTATAGATTTATTGTTTTGACTATTTTGTGACATAAGGAGTTTCTTTTCTGGTCTATTTGGTGTTCTGTATGCCTCTTGAATATTAATGGGCATTTCTTTCTTTAAGTTGGGAAAGTTTTCTTTTATGATTTTCTTTAAAATATTTCCTGGACCTTGGAGCCTGGAATGTTAGTTTTTTATCTTTTCCTATTATTCTTAGATTTCTTCTTTTCATGGCGTCCTTAATTTCTTGAATGTTTTGTGTTTGGAATATTTCTAATTTTACTTTTTTCTTTGAGATATTTATCAATTCTGCAATTGTAGCTTTAGTGCCTGAGTTTCTCTCTTAAATCTATTATATTTTGTTGTTGTACAGAAACAACAGAAGGTTTACTTTATTTTTTTTAATCTGTGTGTAATCAGATGCCTGCAGAGACCTGAAGAGTGTATTGGATCCCTTGAAGCTAGAGTTGAAATAAGTTGTAAGTCTCCATACATACTTTCTGGAAACTGAACTCAGGTCCTGTGAAAGATCTTCAAGTGTTCTTAAGGATATCCCCAGCCCAGTCCTGTTGCTTTTAATGAAGCATGAGGTAAAGACTTTTTGTTGAATGCTGATGTCAAGAGCCTGGGCCAGCCAGGACATCATAAGGTCCACAAAGGTTGCAGAATATGATTGGATTCTAATGTGCACCGATCAAGGTCATGGAGCATGTGAACCAGGAGAGTTTGTTTAAAACTTCCAGGATCCATTAGGTTGATGGATTCAGCAGTTTCCATTAAACAAAGAGAGAAAGTGATTTCCATCTAATAATCATATACTCTGGTCTACTCACTTTATAGTCTGTGTCCCAGCTTCGGGGATTTATACTCCCCTTGGAAAATTTCTTCTTTTATGTTGCACTACAGTCATACTAGTACATTCAAGAATAGCCCAGAAACCTGGTGACTGTGGCAGGCAGACTCTAAGGTGCCCCACAATCCTCCACCTTCCTGCATTGCTGTCATTATACAATTTTCAAACATGATGAAGGGACCTTGATTTTTCCTCTAATGTACAGGTCAAAGAACCCAGATGTAGGTGATCACAGAGGTACTGCAATAAGATTTTGACTTCTACTTGGATTTGAATGAAACAAAAAAGCTTGGGGGAACAGGGATACATCCCTTTAATCTCAGCACTCAGGAGGCAGAGGCAGAGGCAGGCAAGTATCTGAGTTTGAGATCAGTCTGCTCTACAGAGTGAGTTTCAGGATAACTAGGGAGACATAGAGAAACCCTGTAGCAAAACAAACAAAAAGGGAGAGAGATACACAGACAGAGACAGTGAGAAAGACAGAGACCAGAGTTATTGTTGTAAGTTGCTCCCAGAGAGGGATACATAGAAGAAGGCTAAGGGCCACTGGATGATCATTAAGGAATAAGGCTCACATTAGCTTGAAAAGGAATCCTCCCTATGTGGAGTTCCACCTGAAAACTCAGTGGTCACCAGTATCTCTAGTCAGCCTTGAAGGAAGCTAATATGGATGATGTTCACCTAGTAACCCACAGAACTGCAATATGAAAAATGTGTGTCACTGTAAGCTGCTCAGTCAATGGTGGTTCCATTTTGAATCAACTGATAGAGAAAGCACCCCAAAAAGGCCCTTGGCATTCTTCAACTTGACACATACCACCCCTGAGCCCTTGACTTTGGTTGCTTGCTTTTCTCATCCCTCAAGAATGTAGGAGATCTAGGTTGGCAGGCTGAATTTTCTTGTCCTTGTGTTCTTCCTTACTGCTTCCTTACTGTCTGGGAAGTCCCAGCCTTTACTTTCACAGCCTTCCCTACAAGCAGTACCATGAGGCTCCACTTTCTCTATAGATGGATGGGAAGAATCCTCCTACAACAGGTTTCTTGAAAGCTTTCCCCCGCAGATAAAAGGAATTTTTGTGGCTTCTTTCCTTAGACCCTGATGGGGAGTGATTTAAGAGTTCCAGTTGTAGCCAGGCAATGATAACACACACCTCCCGGGTGTATCTCTGAGTGTGAGCAAAGCCTGGTCTACAGAGTGAGTTTAAGGACAACCAGGACTACACAGAGAAGTCCTGTCTTGAAAAAAAGTGAAAAAGGCTCAATTTGTGAAAGTCCATGATTGACTAGATAGCTCACCAAACTGAACACAAGACACAGGATACCATGAGCCTGATTCTTCTCTGGGAGAACCCAAACGTAGATCTATTGAAGATTGCTTAGACATGTCAACTTGCATCTGCAAACCTAGTGCTTGTGAAGGTCAAGGCAGGAGGATTGATGTAAGTTCTAGGATGCCTGAGTTATCTAGAGAGTAGCAAGGTAGCCTGGGCTGCAGAGTAACACCTTGTAGCAATGAAGCATGATCAAAGAAATGGGAAAGTGGAGTGAGTGTGAAGAGAAAGAATTGGAAAGGTAACATATATGGCAGGGAGAAACAGAAAAAAATGTATGTACACCACACACACACACACACATACACACACACACACACACACACAGGAACACACATATACATACACACCACACACTAAGTAGGATGGAAAATAAGTATCTGGGATAAAGTGAAATGGAAAATCAGAAGCTGGAAGCTAGGTGTGGGTACACATATGGGCTACCTAGCACTGGGTAGGATGAAGCAGGATTGTGACTTTAAGGCCAGCACGAACTGCACAGAGAGACCTAAAGAAGAAGAGAGAGAAAGAGAGAGGGAGACAGAAAAAGAAATTCAATAGAAATAGAACAAAGAAAATGAGGTAAACATAAAGGTTTGAAAACAAACTAGGCAAAAAAGGAAATTAAGTGGAACTGAAAAGATATTGTGTGGGGGGGAGGCAAGTCTCCATGCATGCATGTGCATGTGGAATCATGGGTGTGCCGATGTAGGTGTCTGTGCATGTTTGTGCATGTGTGTGGAAGCTAGAGTCGACTTCAAGTTTTGCTCCTCATTACTTTCCACTTTGAGTGCATTGTTTTGCTTTGCTTTTATGGTTTGTAGTTGGTTGGTTTGATTTGGTTTTTAAGTCAGAGTCTCCCTGGCCTGAAGCTTGTGATTAGGGAAGGCTGTCTGGCCAACAAGCCTGGATCCACCTGACTTGGCCTTTCCAGCACTGGGATTACAGCACATGCTCAGCCCTTATGTGGGGGTTAGGTTAGAGTTTGAACTTGCATCTGCATGCTTGCACGGCAAGCACTTTTCCAACTGTGCCATCTTCTCAGTCCCTAGAATTGAGAAGGTTCTTTAAAGAAAAACTCTGTGGAGCATTTGTTCTCCAGATTCTTCAGCAGAGGGCAAAAGGCACAGGTTCCTTTCTATCCAAAGTCCTGCATGACATCAGAACACATAGTATCAGAATACCTCATGATTTGACTCTGAGTTTTTGTTTAGTACTGGTGGGACCAATGACTTCTTGATTTGGGACAGTGGCTTTCTGTGGCCTTCAGTTGCTGCAAAAGGTAGTTTCTTCTGCAAGTACGCAAAGGACTCAAGTGAGAACCATCGTCAACCTACACTCCTCAAAGACCCAATGAAGCTTGGTGATGGTGGTGCTGGCCTTTGATCTCAGCAGTCAGGAGGCAGGAGAGGTTAATCTCTGTAAACTGGAGGCCAGCCTGGTCTACAGAGTGAGTTCTGAGACAATCAAGCTACGTAGGAGACTGACCTTATTGTGGAGGGCTGAGCAAAGAAACACCCAACTCAGAGTTCTATAAAGAACCCCAAGTGGAAGGATGGCTAGAATTCACAAATCACTTTTGCTGTATGGCATTTCTCTCTCTCTCTCTCTACACTCTCTGTCTCTGTTCCTGTCTCTGTCTCTCTGTCTGTCTCTCTGTCTCTTTGTCTCTATCATCTATCTATCTATCTATCTATCTATCTATCTATCTATCTATCTATCTATCTATCTATTCCTCTTTTTCACTCTCTGTCTCCCCAGTCCCTCCTGCTAGGTTATCATCTTCCATTCCCAACTTGTCCCCTCCTACTACTGGCCAGTGATTACGCACTACTATCCAACCCCAGGGCCTGCTGGATGGAGAAACTAAGCTGCTAAATGGTCCTTGAATCAGAGGCAAATCACTGTGAAGCTTTGGGTTATGATCTTCCTATCCCTGTAACTGCAATGCAATGAAAAAGTTTACAGAGCATCACCTCTCATCCTTGTTTGTCATAAAATGCTCTGGTCATGTTTTCCCCCACAGTTTCTTTAACATCAGCACAATATACCTCATAGAATTGTTCTGGGGAGACAGCTAGTGGCATCTGTGTGAAAATGAGTTGTGAAGAAGTCAGAGAGGCTGGGACTTGGTTAAGTAGTAGAGCACCTGCCTAGAATCCCCTAGGGAGAGGCTGGAGGTGTGGCTCAGGGGAAGAAGTTAGTCTACCATGCTTAAGGCTGGGTTTAATCCATAGAAATACACACACACACACACACACACACACACACACACACACATCATATACACACATACTCAGAGGAAGAAGGAAGATGGATGAAAGAAAGACAGAGAGAAATAAGAATCAGTGTTGTAAGCTGCCCATAGAGACGGACACATAGAAAGAGAGGGAAAAAAAGAGCACCTGTTAGCCGGGTGTGGTAGTGTGTATAATACCAGCACTCTGGGAGGCATATGCAGGAGGTTCTCCATGAGTTCAGGGCCAGCCTGGTCTACAAAGCAAGTCCAGGACCGCCAAGGCTACACAAAGAAAACCTGTTTTGAAAAACCAGAGAGAGAGAGAATGGCTATAACAGCCTCTTATCCTAAGAGTTAGAAACATCTTGTTGGACTGGGGAAGTACCAGACAGAAAGTATGTAAACAATGAGAGTATTTGAAGAGCTCACCCTACTTTTTGGCTCCAGCCTCTTCCTGGGGATTCAGTATACTGTAATATATCAACTTTGGCTTATCTAGAGAGAGCAAAAACCACAGTCAAGAGAAAAAGTTATGGTGACATATAAGGAGAAGGTGCTGTTTTTCTAGAACCTTCTCTCTTCCCAATACTGTCTGCCCCATCATATTCCACGTGACACTATTAAGACCATTTAGTGAGATGGAGGAGGAAAGAAGTCTTGGTCCTCATCTTGGCTGTGCCCATGAGATGTGCATGGCTTGCCAAGACCTCACTTTTTATCTTTCATTAAACTGTTTTTCTTCTGAAAAATGGAGCTCATAGCTAGGTATGTAGTTACTGGCCTGTAATCCTAGCTTTTCTGGAGAATGAGGTAGCAGGATTACAGTTTAAATCCTTTCTGGGTTACCACACAAAGTTCAAGGCTACATGGGCAACTTGAATGATGTGTTTCAAGTTGAGAAGTAAATGTTTTTAAAAGGAAAGGGTAAATGGGCATGGTGGGTACCCACCTTTAGTCCCAGCACCTACCCTTAGGAGACAGAGGCAGGCAGATCTCTGTGAGTTTAAGGCCAACCTGGTCTACAGAGTGAGTTCCAGGACAGCCAGGGTTACACAGAAAAACCTTGCCTCTAACAACAAAAAGTAAATAGTCAAAATGGCTTAGAGTTTAAGAGCACTTGCTGCTCTTGCACTCATGTCAGGTGCATAGCCATTTTTAATTCTAGCTCCAGGGGATTTTTCTATTCTATTTTTAGTGTTTATATCAATTTTAGACTCTGCTAGAACCTTCACTCTTGTATGCACAGATTCACACAGTCACACTCATATATACATAACATAAAACTAACAAAATTTTTTTTTCTAGTAAAAAAAAGGAACTCAATTGTAGATTGCTTGCCCAGCATGTGTGAGGTCCTAGGTTGATTTAATCCTAGCAAAATATAAGGGAAATATATGAAGAAAAAGAAAGACAGTGAGTTGGGTCATTAGTCTAGAGTCTAATACCTAAAGAGCCTTCTGAATACTGGAACTCCCTGAATAAAATTACGACCAACACATTAGTAGTAAATGATTTCAATACACAACTTTCCCACATAGACAGGTAATCTGGAAAAAATAAACTGAGAAACAACAGAATTAATTGACACCATGCATCAAATGAGTTTAATAGATAACCTAGGAAATATTCCACCCAAACACCAAAGATACACATACACCTTCTATTCAACAGTACATAGAAGAGTCTCTAAAATAGACAATACCCTATGACACAAAAAATCTTCACAAATTCAAAAATATGTAAATAACTATGTATCTTATCTGACCATGGTACAATAAATTTAAAATTAACAGCAAACAAATCCCTAGTAAATACTTCATTACTGAATGATGAATAAGTCGAAGAGGAAATCAAGAAAGAAATGAAAATACCATGGCACGAAATGAAAATGAAAGCACAATATACCAAAACATCGTGGATGTATTGAAAGCAGTCTTATGAGGAAAAATTAGAGCTCTATATTAAAAAAAATGTAGTGCTTATATTGTAAAAAACTCTGAAAGAGCACGATGAATGTTTTAATGATACAACTCAAAAATTAGAAAAGCAAAAACAAACCAAATTTAAATCCATCAAAGGTAAGAAATTATTTTCTTTTTCTTTTTTAATTAAATTTTTATTTTTATATTAATTACATTTTATTCACTTTGTATCCCAATATGGTCATGACTTTGCAGAGTTTTTGTATATCTGCCTTGGAGTGGTATATCTGGATCTTGAGGTAGCACTATTCCTAATTTTCTGAGAAAGTACCACATTGATTTCCAAAGTGGTTGAGTTTTTTATTTTGGCCATTTCAATGGCCTGGCATTTTGTTCTGATGACACTGACTTTAGTTTAACAGAAGCTTTTCCATTTCATGAGTTTTTTGTTTGTTTGTTTTATGGAAGACTTTTGTTGACAACTTCTATTTCCTTTGGGGATATGGGACTATTTAATTCATTTACCTGGTGTAGATTAAGCTTTGGAAGTGGAATCAATCAAGAAAAATTGCACATTTCATTAAGATTTACAAATTTGGAGGCATTTAGGTTTTTGAAGTAAGACTTAATGATTTTTTTTTATTTCCTCAGTGTCCGTTATTATGTCTCCCTTTTCATGTCTGATGTTGTTGATTTGGGTAGTGTCTCTCTGTCTTTTAGTTAGTTTGGCTAAGGGTATGTCTATCTTGTTGATTTTCTCAAAGAACCAGCTCTTGGTTTCATTGATTCTTTGAATTATTCTCTTATTTTTCTAGTTTATTGATTTCAGCCCTGAGTTTTATGATTTCCAGATGTCTATTCCAATTGGGTATGTCTGCTTCTTTTTATTCTAAGGTTTTCAGGTGAGCAGGTAGGTGTCTTATATGAGATGTTTTGAATTTCTTTATGAAGGCACTTAGTGCTATGTACTTTCTGCTTATCATTGCTTTTATTGTGTCCCATAAGTTTTGGGGAGTTGTGCCTTCATTTTCATTGAATTCAAAGAAGACTCTATTTTTTTTTCTTTAATTCTTCCCTGACACAGCTGTCATTGAGTGGCCAGTTGTTCAGTTTTCATCTCTGTGTAGGCTTTTTGCTGTTTCTGCTCTTGTTGAGGTCCAGGTTTAGTCCATGGTGATCAGATAGGATAGAAGGAATTATTTCAATATTCTTATAACATCTCTTTATACTTGTTTTGTAACCAACTATATTGTCTATTTTGGAGAAGGTTCCATGAAATGCTGAGAAGAAGGTAAATTCTTTTGTGTTTGGATGAAAGGTTCTGTAATGTCGCTTAGTTCCATTTGATTCATGAAATCTGTTAAAGTCATTGTTTCTTTGTTGACTTTCTGTTTTGTTGACCTGTCCTTTTTTGGGAGTGGGTTGTTTAAGTCTCCCACTATTAATGTGTGGGGATCAATGTGTGGTTTATATTTTAATAATGTTTGTTTTACAAATGTTACTGCCCTTATATTTGGGGCATAGTTGATCAGAATTGTGTTATTTTCTTGATGGAAGTTTCCTTTGACGAATATGAAGTGACCTTCCCCATTTCTTTTGATTAATTTTGATTGAAAGTGTATTTTATTTAGTGTTAGCATGGCTACACCTGCTTGCTTCTTTGGTCCATTTGCTTGGAAAACTATCTTCTAGCCCTTTACTCCAAGGTCATATTTATCATTGTGACTTAGGTGTGTTTCTTGCATACAACAGGGTGTTGGGTCTTGTTTACACATCCATTCTGTTAGTCAGTGTCTTTTTATTGGAGATGTTGAGTGAGATTAATGACCTGTGACTGTTAGATCCTTTTATTTTGATGTTCGTTGTGGTAGTGTGTTTGTGTGTTTTGCTATTTTTAGTTGTGCTATAGTGAGTTTATTTATTTACTGTGTTTTCCTGGATGTAATTAGCTTTTCTGGGTTGTATTTTTTCCTTCTAGTGTTTTCTGTATTTCTGGATTGGGGTGGGTATTGTATATATTTGATTTTGTCACTAAGTATCTTGTTTTTTCCATCTATGATCATCGAGAGTTTTGCTGGGTATAGTAGTCTGGGCTGACATCTGTGTTTTCTTATGGTATGCATGATATACATCCAGGCCTTCTGGCTTTCATAGTCTCTTTTGAGAAGTCAGGTGTGATTCTGATACATTTGATGCATTTGCCTTTATATGTTACACGGCCTTTCTCCTTGCAGCTTTTAGCATTTTTTCTTTTTTCAGTATTTTTACTGTTTTGATTATTATGTGGCAGGCGGATCTTCTTTTCTGGTCTAATCTATTAAGTGTACTGTAGGTGTCCTATATGCTTATAGGCCTCTCCTTTAAAGTTGGGGAATTCTCTGTTATGATTTTGTTGAAAATATTTTCTGGGAATTGGAGATAGGGATCTTCCTTTTCCTCTATTCCTATTATTCTTATGCTTTGTCCTTTCATGTTGTCTTGGATTTCTTGGATGGTTTGTGTCAGCAATTTTTTAGATTTAACATTTTCTTTGACAGATACATCTATTTCTTCCATTGTATCTTCCACACATTGGATTCTTTCTTCTATCTCTTGTAGTCTGTTTGCTATGCTTACCTTTGTTCTTGTTTTCTTCCCTAAGTTCTTCCTTCCCATGTTTTCTCCTGTTTGTTTTTTTCTTTATTTTTTCCAATTTTATCTTCTGATCTTGAACCATTTTGTTGATTTCCTTCACCTGTCTGATTGTATTTTCCTTCTATTCCTTTACCTGCTTGTTTGAACATTCCTCTGCTTCTTTTATTTCTTTCAGTGATTTAATTGTTTCTTCTCTGAAGGGCACAAACTTTTTGGCTGCATCTTCTGGTATTTCTTTACAGATGGCCATAATCTATTTGACTTTATCTTCCTTTATGTCTTTATGCATTTTACTTATTTTCTCCATTATCCTCCTCATAATCATAGTTCTAAGGTCATCTTCTTTAATTTCACTTACGTTAGGGTGTGCATTGCTACTTGTCCCTGGATAACTGGGTCCTGGTAATGCCATATTGCTTTGGCTTTTGTTGGTTGTGTTTTTACGATGACCTCTACCCATGTAGTAGTCTTATGTATTGGCTGTTAGTTTCTGATACCTGCTGGAATCCTTGCATGAGGAGAGTCCCCTTGGCAGGAAGATTGTTGTTCCTGAAGGAGGCCTCCTCAACTTTTTGGGTATGGTCCCTGAATGGCCAGTGATTCTCAGGGAGTTTCCACAGCTCATTTCAGGAGTATGGACCTGTGGGGTAACTGGGGTCATTGATAGACAGTATGGCTCTCCTCTTACGAGGAGAAGTCCTGGAGACGGGTACCCTGCCGCTGGGTTTATTTCTTTGAATTTATTGAACTGCTTCTGCTCTTCTTATACTGTGTTTTTCCCTGTTGAAGAGCTAGGGAGCCTCACATGGTGGTCAGTTTAGCTAGGGAAACAGGTTGTGCTTTGATGCATTGTCTGGTGATTGATCCAGTAGATCCCAGGCTTCTGTAGGTCTGAGGTTGGAGCTCTGTGCTCCAGTATCCCAGCAGTAATCAGTGGCAGGGGAGGGCAACACTCCAGAATGCAGCAGGAGGCTAAAGCCTGGAGCCTGCAGGAACTCAGGAAAGTTTCAGGGATTAGCTGGATTTCCTGAGGTTGTACCTCATATTTCCCCCACAGTGGGGTTTCATCCCCAAAGGGAGACTCAGTCTGTGGTGTTTTGCCGTCCATAGTTCAGTCTGTAATGGTGAGTAGACCACGAAGGGGCAGATGGGTGGCTCTGTGATGGCAACTGGGTGCCTTGGGAACCCAGGAACATTCCCTGAGAACATTTTTTGCTGGTGGTAGTGGAACATCTGCTAAGTGTCCTGAGGTTGGACCTGATGTTTCCTTTACCATGGAGTTTCCTCCCAACAGGTAAACCCAGTCTCTGATTTTTTGAGGGTCCACAATTCTGTCTGGGACAGTGAATCTAGCTTGTGGTTCTGGGCTGGCAGCTGAGTACCGGGCTGAGTTCGGGACCTATTCCAGGTATCTGGGTTACCTGAGGTTGGCCACAATTGCTTCCCTGACTGTGGAGTTTTCTCTCAACTGGAATACCCAGTTTCTGGTGTTGTTGAGCACACATTTCAGTCTTGGAAGGTGATCAGAGCACCCATTCCTGTGGCTCTGGCCTGGAGACCAAGCATCTGCCTGGACCAGGAACTTTTCCAGGGTTTACCTGGGTTACCTGTGAATGGACCCCATTTCTCCCCACACTGTGAGGTTTCCTCTCACCTGGGAAACACAATCACTGGTGTTTTAGGGTCCAGAGTTCAATCTGTTGGTCCCCCTTCAGTCACTCCTGTCCTGCTTATCAGACACAGTGCCCTCTTGGCACTGCCATCTTAGATCCCCAATAATCGGCTCTGAACTTTTCTAATAGAAATGGTCCCATTGAGTTGGGGGGAGCCTACACTGGAATAACCCATTATTAATTTACAGAGCTTCTATTAGTCCCTTTATTGGTTATTTCTCTGTTGCTGTGATAAAAATGCCAGGAGCAAAGTTACTTACGAAGAAAGCTTATTGAGGCTTACAGTTCCAGATAGATAAGAGTCCAGCAAGGCAGAGCACAGGCACAGCCACAAAGAGCACACAGGGCAGCAGGAAAACAAAACTGATAGCTCACATCTTGTATTGGGAGTCTGAAGCAGAGAGCAAACTAGAAGGAGGGTAATGCTTTAAGCTCTCAAAGCCTGTTCTCAATGATGAAATTTACTTCCTTTAGCAAATCCATTCCTTCTAAACTTTCCCAAACAGTGCTACCAACTGGAGACAAAATGTTCAAATATCAGAACCTACAGGGGACATTTTGTATTCACACCACCACAGTCAGTGCTGATATCAGTCAAGATAATTGAAACACATTTTAATTTAACAATTATATATGATGCAATTGCTCATATTTCACTTGACATGTACCATATTATCTTTTGAATTCTTAAGGAATTATATTCAATGGCAAAAGAGGAGGCTTAACCAAACAAAACAGGCTCTGTGTGCTGAAAACAAGAATAGCGAGTCAGCATGGCTTGCATGCAGGTCCAATGGAATGGCTACCTCAGTGCAGCCTTGCCAGGCCACAGAGGATGGCAATGAAATCAGTTCTGATGAAACCTGATAGGTTAGGGTCAAATAGAAGTAGAGGAAGACCTCACATATCTGTGATCTAAGAAAGTTGCATATGGAAGAAAAGGGAGAGAGGGTGGACTTGGGAGGAGCTGAGGGAGGGAGACACAGCCAGGATACAAAGTGAATAAATTGTAATAAATGATAATAGTAAAATAATTTTTAAAAGAATAGAAATGACATGCTCTTCTCTGGGTCCAAAGCTGCTGACCCTGAGTCCAGTGCTTAGCCTCACATCCTGAGCGTAACATTTTACCTTTTTATGGTATCCAACCATGATTGGAGAAAATGTCCTGCTTCAATGGCCGTAAAGGCCTGAATGATCATGGCTGCATCACACTGTTGTGAGACTCTAATCTTGCATATATACCACAGGCGAACCAAGGAGACCAACACCAGAAGGCCTGCTAACGCTCCCATGCCTGCCCATTCCTTCAGATGATTCATGGCTGCAGCAATCCATGATGATAATCCTGTGGCTATTCCTGCGTCCACTCTGGTAGAATTTACTGTGACAATGGCCACTCTCAGCTGCTCCATCATAGTTTCGAATTCTCCAGAGCATGTCTGGTTGCATGCGGGTTGATGCCCCAGGTCCCGCCTCTGAGAAAAAGGTATCGGACAGGTCTGATGCTCTTTGGGTGGATGACACCTAAATGAACATCGGTACAAAGTCCCAATTTATTTCTAATATCAGAGATCAGACCTCTACTCTTGCCTGATGCGTCTAAAACAAAAAGGGGGAACTGTAGAGAGCTGCGGAATGCTATGCCTTAAAGATGGAGCTGGTTTCCGCCTTCCACCTTCCCGATGGTGAGTGCTCTCTGTCACGAACCATTCCACATTTGGCTAAGGCTGAGGATCTGGCTTGCTTCCATGTATGTGGACCTATTTGCATTGCCCACGTGGCACGCCTGGGTTGGCTACCCAGAGGCTATTTAAGCTGTGGGCTGGCTTTCCCCAGGGTCCGAGGATTGTTCAAGGTTCCTGAATAAACTGCATTGAAAAAAAAAAAAAAGAATAGAAATGATATGTGTAAGTTTGTAACATGGGTTTCTATGGAAGATTAAAAAATAAATAAAATAATGTGAAATATTTCTGTAAAACTAACTTTAATCACACATGTGTGTAAATTTATATATTTTCTATGAATTTTGTTTCAACTCAAATGATTCAGTGTACTTTATACTTCTAATGTAATGATATGGATAATTAATTATGTGAACTTCTGTTTTAAATATGTGGTATGTTTATGATTTAATGACTCATTTTTACCTGTGAAACCTGTATTTTTACAATTTTTGAAATATTGCTTAATAGAAATATTTATTTACAGTAATAACAAATTATTCCTGTCCTAAAAAAAAACACAAATCCAGAAGTAAATGAAGAAAATGATGGATATATTATAAAGTATAAGAATATTCAACTTATACATCCAATCTAAATTCTAGTTGATTAATATGTGGAGTACATGAACTTTGGTCTAAGAATCTTACATGTGAAACATTTCTAAGAGACTTACAGCAATCTTGATATGTAATGAGTGTCAGCTTGCCTAAGGGGAACTAGAATTTAAGCACAATATTACTTCACACAGAGAATATAGAGTAAAACAGAATCTTCAATAAATATAACTTGCTACACTAACTCCAGAAAGTCTGTATAGCATAAACATATGTTATGCAAGCATAAAATTGTGCAAACAGACGAGAAGACATGTTTCCTACGGGAATCAGCTTCCTGGAAGTCCCTGGCAAAAACACCCTACTGAAATATGACTCGCTCTTATAATCCTGCTCTCTCAAAGGCAAGACTGGAATTGATGAGCTCCCTTTTGCTGTTTCTCTATTATTCTTTAAACAGTACAATTAACTACTCAAGGAAACATTTCTAATAGATCTCTAATAGCTTTAGCAAATAAGAGTAGAAGGAAAATAAAATTTTAGGAGAGGTAATAAATCAGATTCAGCATCAGGAATTGCTTGTGGAAAAACCAAACATTGTAGGTAGTAAAAGGACAAGAGTTTTAGGGCTTTCTAAAGAAAATGTTTAATCAGGATCTGTTAGGATAAATGCTCTGGATATTCCCACTGCAATAACGCTACTACAAAACCATTGCCTAACACAGGTATTTATGATGAGGCAGAAAGAAGATAGGCAAACATAGGAAGTCAAAAAGTTTTGTATTATACTATAAGTTTTACGGACAGCTAACTCAAGCATCTTATCTCTAAGAAAAGATTGTATACCCTCAGCAAGCCAAACAGTGCTTACCTCCAGGGGGGTTATAAATCTTTAGCCGACCTAGTTTGGAGGATTATTAACAACCCCTAATTAACTAACAATAAACCTCGTAAACAGACCATAAGTTTTACAAGCCCCTGGCCCTCTACTCGCTAAATTGACAAACAAGTCACTAGTTCTATGTTTGCTCTGCTTAAGAGGCTGTTAGGCCAAGATTTTTTTTGTAGCCACTGCTTCTACCAGGTTACTATTTCAGTTAAAATATAAACTCTGTAAATGTTCTGGGGGATATGTCAACTTTAAGGTGCTTCTTTGTAAGATTACTATAAAAGTGTTGGCTTGACTTCAGTAAAGCACAGAAGATCCAAACCAATTCCCCCTGGTGTGGTCTCTGTCATTTCGCCTATCTGTGCCTTCCTGATATCTGAATTCTCTGATTTTCCCGCGGACGTGGGGCACCAAAGGGGGCTGGTCCGAGGCAATAACTCTCAAAAAAAAAAATGAAAAAAAAAATTCTGTTTTCTTCCAGGGCTCAGACTACCTTCAGAGACCATGTTTTAATGGAGCAAGTACTCCTCTACAAAGTTAAGCACTTAGGCCTTCAAGTTTGTTTTTGAGACAGGGTCTTGATGGTTGCCCAAGTTGACCTTGCTCTCCTGGGTAGCTAGAACTACAGGTGTATCATCCATTCTGTACACACACAAGTTTGCTTTTGAGACAGGTCTCACTATGTAGTCCTAGCTGGCCTGGAACTCACTATATATTCCAGGATGTCCTTGAACTCAGATCTGCCTGCCTCTGCCTCTCAGTGTTTGGAATAAAAGGATGTGCCACCATATATGGCTAAATAACTACTGATTTTTCACCATAAATAAATTTAACAATTTATTTATAAATAACATCAATGTAAAGATGGAATGATGGGTAAGAAGTTAATTTATAGCTTTAAATTTTTTTCCTAAAACCTGCCAATTTAATTTTATATCTTTAAAAAATAATTTCAAGATTGAATGTAGGATTTTCTTTGTTTAAATCAAGTATTTGCTATTATGAAGGCTTTGAGGATTGCCTATATAAATGCAGATTCTGGCCCTGCTTCACATTAGCTGAAAATCCTGAACCATACCTCCTGAACCTCTTTTGAAAATGGAAGAGGATGGCAGTAATTTTTACCTTAAATCTATTCTGAAAATGAAATAAACAATACATTCAAAGCTCTTAGGACACTTCAGCTCACCTAATAAAGACTTAATAACTATTATCTAGTTTTGCAACTATTCTTAGTATTGCAGTATGTCCTTGTACATACACATATTTGAGAAATCTATTACATATACTATCTTTCTTTAGTATTATATTTAACAGTGGTACATATTATCAACTTATCTACAAATATGTGTTTCTATGTGTATGTGTGTGTGTCACATGTGATGCTGAGGATTGAATCGAGGGTCTTGCACAAGCTAGGCAAGCACATTCTACCACCAAACTGCATCCCCAGGTGTTATGGTGATTTTTTTATTTTATTTGTTTGGGGATAAAGTGTTAAATAGCTCAGGCTCTCACACACTAAGTAGCTGAGATTACGGGTATATACCTCATGTCAAAGGCTGTTATGAGATACTGTTTTTGCTTTTGTTTTTGTTTTTTTTTTTTGTGTGTGTGTGTGTGGTGTGGTGCATAATTCTTGAAAGGCAGAGATAACAAAATTGTGATTTTTTTTTTTTTTTTTTTTATCCCTGGGTGTCCTGGAACTCGATCTGTAGATCAGGCTAACGAATAGTTCTGGCAACTGTAAATGTAATCAAGGTATTCTTAGCTATAATGTGAACTCCAGGCTAGTCATGCTATCCATAAGGCAAGGCTTTGTCTCAGGCTGTTGGGGTAGACAAGTGGGTGTAAGCACCTTGTAATTTAGACTATTAATATTCTCACAGTGCAATGCTAGAATATAAGGTCAGCAGTCACAGGACCAGGAAGGCACACCTGCCTGCTTTTACTGTGTTGTCTTACTGTTTTCTTTTCCTACCACCAGATGTCACTTCTGACTGCAAATATACTTGTCTCTAAGCAAACATACATAAGCCACTTAGCAGTGCTTGAAACAAGGGATGCATATTTTCTATTATGATTGCTTTATTTTTTGTCTAAAACAGGATGGTCCCTTTTGGCCCAGGATTGCCTCAAGCTTAACAGTGTGTTCAGGAAGACCTGCACTCCTGATCCTCTTGACTCAACATCTCAAATCCCCAAGACTGGAATTACAGCCATGTGCCTAGTTTGCAGTCTTTTTATTTCTGCTACTTCTAGTAAGTACAACATAAACATTGTCAAATTTATCTTTAAAATGTGAATAAATAAGCTCAAGTGAGTCTTTCCAAGAAGACAATGCACCAAACAAAACACTAGTGATAATTTATCCTGCCAGGTATTTTTCTAACAGACTAATTTTTTGTACTTCAGTATTAGTGTACTTACTGACACTCCAGTTCCACTGCCATGACTGTACATCAGGGAAAGGTGTGGCTGTGAAATCTGGAAGTGATATCACTTACCCATAATCTCAGCTCTCAGAGGGTGCAGATAGAAAGAATGTCAGGGTCATCCTTGGCTATGTAGCAACTGTAAGGCTAGTCTGGACAACAGGGGACAAATTACTTTCCGAAGGTCACTGAGGACTAGTAGTCTCAGATTTATTGACAAAACCTGTTTATTTAAAATTATACTATACTGTATGAAGAAGTCTTGTTTATTAAAAAGTAAAAAAATAAAACTGCTCCTAAGTTCTAAATCTATACCTATTAAATATATATATCCATCTAACAACATTAGATTTTAGTGATGAATTAGGAAATACTGAGCTAATGATTTTCTCTGCCTGGTATTTGTAATGATCTTCAGATCTTTCCAAGACTTTTTTTTTCTCCATTTTAATCCTCATGTTCCTGGAACAGCAGTTTTTACAACAGTTGAGTAGTGAGCCTCTTGCCTTGGCCCAATCACCCATTAAAATCGTTGCTCTGGGCAGATGAGCATGTGATCTAAGCAACACTGATCAAACACAAGAGATACTGCTGGAGAATATGCAGGGATCAGCATGCTGTTTTTTTGTCTTCTGAATATAGTGGGATGGGAAGCTAAAGCTGCCATCTGCTTTCACAACAATCCTGAATATGAAACCTGCAAAGCTGTAAGAAAGCTGTGACATCACAACATCAGCTGAGCACCTAAAGGTGCCCAGGAGCACTCTGCTCCTAGACTTACTGCTTCACACAGTGTCCTTTCTTTGTTCTGTATCCTGTTATTTCTAACTAGAGCAGAGGTGCCCAACCTTCCTAATGATGTGACCCTTTAATACAGTGTCTCATGTTGTAGTGATCTCCAACTATAAAATTATTTCATTGATATGTTATGGTTGTAAATTTACTATTGTTTGAATCATTGGGCAAATATCTTATATGCAGGATATCTGATATGTGAGCTCTGTGGGGGTTGCAACTTGAGGGCTGAGAACCACTGAATTAGTTTTATGTGTCAGAGACCTACCTGCTATCTGAAGCAACAAAACAAGCATTTTTGTTTTCTCCTTTATTAATCACTTTAAGGCACAAACAGATCCTACCCCATTTGGATTGCCCAGCCTTACCTAGCTCGGCCTTGATGTTGTGCATGTTTCTGATATGAGTTTCAAATATTAAACAGCTTTTGCATATTGGCTAAAATTCAAATGAATCCAGTATAATGGCATTTGCCTGTGATCCTAACAATCAAACCCCAAAACCAGGGGCCAGTAAGATGGCTCAATATATAAACGTACTTGCTGCTACACCTAATGACCTGAGTTTGATCCCTGGGACCCACAGAAAAGGATAAAGCTGACACTACTTGGCTGTACCCCTTTGACCTTCCTGTGTTTGAGTTGACCATGAGTTTGAGTCCAGCTTGGGCTTCGGGGTAAGACTATCTCAAAATAAATAAATAAATAGATAAATAAATAAATAAATAAATAAATGAAATTCAAATGGAAGAAGTATAACAGTACTTACTGTAAGCAAGCTAGAGGAATTCAGGGTTTTCATCCAGTATTTATTCTACAAAAGCTTGAGTAGTTTATGATCCAAAGAGGTTTTGAAATATGAGATTTCTAAGGCATAATATCTACAAAACAAGAGTACACATTTGGCAAGTGAAAAAATGCACTGTTATATTGGATAGAAGTCTTGTCTACACCTAAACAAAATTATATTTTATATTCAATCAGTCATATAGTTGAACAGGTAAAGATAGTGTTTCCTTTGTCTTTAGGTGGTGCTGCTCTAAATATGTCTACTAACAGTTGTTTTATATACATATTTTCCCCTTTTGTAGTACCACAAAATTTCCAAAAGCTAGTAGCAATCAGAATTCCTAATGTCATGTGTAGATTTGTTATCAAGCTCACCAATTCTATAGAACAGGCTGAGCTAAGAGAGCTGCTCTCCAGAGTCAGCTGTAACATTGTTAACTTTTGTAAAACCACTACTGGTGACAGGCAGAGCTCCCAATTGTTCCTGTCTGTAAATAGGCCCTCTTGCTTTTTAAAGATCAGTCTTAGAAGAATTGCTAAGGTGCCTAGAAGAACTTCTGCTTTGAAAGGTAGCTTGCTTTTTGTTTATTTATTCATTCATTCATTCATTTAGGGTTTATTTTTTTGAGTCAGGGTTTCTTGGTGTAGCCTTGGATGCCCTGGATTTTGTAGACCACCCTGACCTTGAACTTATAAAGATCTGCTTGCATCTGCCTCTCTGAGTGCTGGGATTAAGGCATGAGCCACCATGTCTGGCTAATAAATCTTTTTTTTTTTAAGTGGATTAAAATAACTGTTTTTCCCGACTGGTGAGTTTATGTTTAAACAGTTGTTAGAACATATCTATGTGTTTTCAGTGTGAGGAATGTTGGATCCCATGAAACTGGAGCTACAGGCAGGTGTGAGCTGCCATGCTGAATGCTGGGGGTTAAACCCGATTGCTCAGGAAGATCAACCAGTGCTGTTAACCACTGAGTCATCTTCCAGCTCCTTAAGTCAACTTTTTATTCCTCACTCCTGAACCTTGATCAAGAGCCACATTGTGCCAACATGACACAAATTTCCACGTGTTCCCAGGGAAATGGCCTCAGAGTCTGAGTCTTTTCGCCTCCTTTCTGTCTGCTCAAGGGGCTTCCTTTCTAGGTCTCCATCCACCAGTTTCTCTAAACATCCAGTTGTATTTTCATAGCCAGATTTCTCAAACTTCCCTCTCACTGAATCACTGCTCTGCACAAACATCTTCCATGAGTCCCAAGGAACCAGAGGATAAAGGCTAAATTTATTAGCTTTTAATAAAATAAATATTTTCCTCAAATAAGACCACAACATAGCTTTCTGTGTTTTCCTCACACAATTCTGTTCATGCTAATTGTCCATTCAAATCAGTGTACTTTTCTCTTACATATGTGTGTGCACTATGGCACGGGTGTAGAGAGGAAAAATGGTATAACTTTTGAATTTGTTTCCTCTTCTACCCTTATGTCTTTACTTAGGTCCCAGGGGTGGTACTCAGGTCTCAATGCTTTGAACAGCAAATTCTGGCTGACACACCTCACCTCACCAGCCCATTGAAGTCTTTTCTAAGCATTACCTTCAGACTTTTCAGGTAGTTCTAGCTCCAAGTGAATAGTTGAGTTCTTCTACTCTTTAAAGAACATGTTATGTACATGAAAAGGCAGGTGGTCGTGGAGCATGGCTGTAATCCCAACATCTGGGAGGCAGAGGCAGATGGATATCTGATTTTGAAACCAGCCTGATCTACAAAGTTGGTTCCAGGATAGACAGGGCTACACAGAGAAACCTTGTCTTTTTAGTGCTTTACCTATATTCTGTTTTACTCATCCCTATAACTGTGTAAGAAAAGATGTATTATGTGTTCAGTGGCCAAGGAAGCATATTGAGAGGTATAATGAACGCTACATTATGGACCTGGTATCCTCCAAAGGCCATGTATTGAACACTTGAGCTACAGACACAATGGAAGTGGTAGAAATTTAGGCAGTGGGACCTAGTGGGAGGAAGAGAGGTGACTAGGCACAACAGTTTCCTTAAAGCCTCTTTAACTGGCTATGCTTCCCAGCCACCAGGATATGAGAGCCTTTCATTTTAACACACTCTTGCAAAGATGTACTGAGATAGAAACAACCTGACCAAAACTGACTAAAGTCTCAAACCTGACACTTTGAGCAAAAATAAAACTTTCTTTCTCATGAGCTTGTTAGCCCAAGTGTTTTGTCACAGTAACAGAAGCTAACAAAAAGCTGCATAACAAGTAAGAGCAAAGAAAAAAAGTCCTTGCTTGATTCCCAGAACCCACATGCTGGAAGAAGGACACTGACTCTTCCATATTTAATTTTGACCACCTTACATGAGCCCACATATATGTACACAAATACACATACAAAAAATAAACATAAATCAACTTTTAAAAAATGCTATGGCTCCTGCGTATGGTGGCACACTCCTTTAATCCCAGCACTTGGGATGCAGAGACAAGTGGATCTCTATGAGTTGGAGGACAGCCTGGTCTACAAAGCCAGGACAGCCAAATTACACAGTGAAACCCTGTCTCAAAAAAAATAAAAAAAAAAAAACAACAACCAACCAAATAACAATAACAACAACAAAGAAAAATCCAAAAACAAAAAAAACAAACCAAACCTCCCCTAACCTTACATTTTTTTTTTTGATTGTGTGGATGAATGTACTATGTGGAAGTAAGAGGGCAACTGACAGGAATCATTTATCTTTCTCTTGTATGTTCCTGCGGCTTGAACTTAGATTGTTGGATGCTCCAGTGTCCAAATCAGGATAGCACATAGTAATTATACAACAGTGAACTTTTTTTCTGCCTGGCATCAAGGACCTTTATTCACTAAGCCAGCTTGCCATCCCAAAATTGTATATTTTAAGAGCAGCAAACATGTTACTGTCGAGCTGTATTATATGTCTCAATTGTTAATTTTGCTGTGGACTGAGTATCCTATACAATGAAAAAATATTTATGGTTATTTGAAAGATATGAGATACATTAATATAATTACTGATGAATAAACATAAGTAAAAAGAGTAATTATTAACTAAATAATTTGAGCATTGTTCAAAATTATTTTTTTACTGCTATTTCAAAGGTACTGTATATTAGCAAATGTAATTTGTCTGAGTCTTTCTCATGTGTTAAAAAAGTCTTTGACTAAATCATTTCTGAGTTTTGGTTTGGGGGTTGAACCAAGGGACTTGGGAGTGTCAGGCATGCATTCTGTTGTTGTGTTACATCCTTGGCCCTGACATCTGGTCAATTACTCACTGTTTGCAGTGCACACAAAAATCTTTTATTTTATTTAGTGGAACAGTCTGGTACTCAGAAGGTCCTCCATCAGGAGGTTTGTAGCCCTTAAAAAATAAAAAATAAAAAATAAAAACAGAGCCCCTTACCTTACTCTATAGCTTCTTATGGATGAGACCAAAATCTAGAGAGCCAAATAGTAAGTGTCAATATTTTAATAACAGCTGGGCCTCACGCATCCTAATTTCAGTACTTGGGAGACAGAAACCAAAGGACTGCTGATAGTTGTCAGGACAGCATGTAGCCAGCTCCAGGTGAGTGTAGGCTATACAGAGTGTGATTTTATCTTAAAAGCAAAACCAAACCAAACACCATTAAAAAACAAAACAACACAATGCTTCTCCTCAACTCTGAAGCCATTAGCTGCGCTAGGCAGGGTTTGGCCTACAGTTTCATTTCTCTTTTTTTAACTGCTGTGTACCTGTGCTAATAATATCAATTTCTGACTACAGGATTACTTCAGGGAAAGAAATGGATTCAGCTTGTTTCTCTAGTTCTCATCAAGTTGTCACTGATACACAAACATTTCTAAATAAATAAAATGCTTTTTCTGGCAAGATTAAGATATAATAAATGTGTTATCTTTTCATTTGAACTGTAGCAGTTTGCAATTTTGTATTTGAAAGTTATTCTACAGTATGAAAAGATATCACACACGTTACATATAGAGTTCAGGGATAGAGTGATTGCCTCGCACACTTATCACTGAAAAAAAGATTGTATAGAAATATGAGAAGCTAAATTTGGATCCCAGAATCCACACAAAGTAGGACTGGTTAGTACTTACAGTCGGGGGAGCTGCAGACAGATTCCACAGAAGCCAGCTGTACAAGCCTGGTAGCTCTTTTACAGTGAAAACTAAAAGAACCTGCCTCAAACAAGGAGGAAGGAGAGGACTGGCACCCAAGGCTGTCTTCTGACCTGCACACCAGTGCCTGTACTCATGAACACATGCCACCCCTGTGGTGACACACATCTTTACTCCCAGTGCTTCAGAGGTAAGTAATTTCATGGCTAGTATAAACTACCTGAGACTTGTGACTGTCCTGCATATCCTCTCCATCCAAATTACCTTTGGATATGTCCAAAGGGTATCAAGATTCACTTTTCCTGCAGATATTGTTCTGGTTGGGTTAATCTAGAAGAGATATATGCTTAATATTGGTCAACATAAAACATATGTTCCAGTGAGTCAACATCAGAAACCTCAAACAAACAAGTAAATATAGCACTACATACTCATAAACTAAACTAACAATCTGAAAAAGATAACCAAAATAATAAGAAAAGTTCAATAAAATAGGAATACCAATTAGACTTAGTTACCTTATCACCAAAGAGTTTTTATTTAGTATTATTTAAGCTGTGCATGTTACTTGGCAAGAATATGTCTTTAAAACAAACAAACAAATTATCTGAGAAACTACACTCCGTACCCACCTCTTTAATAGATGAAGGACTGTTAGTCTCTTCCTAAAAATCCCAGATTGCATCTAAAGCACCCTGGACATGAAAGAAGACAGGTTCTGGCCATTTCTGCTTCTCCAATTCAGTCAACCCCGATTATATGACTATGCAGAGCCGGAAAGCTGACATGGGTTCTATGAATTACCCTCATGACACAGGAGCGGAGTGTAAGGTACAGGAGGATTAGGACAGCAGAGCTTCATCCTTTATGACATTGTTTTAATTTTTCAGTATTCTTCCTTTAGCAAATCTTTCTGAAGAACTTGCCAGCATGGTTACAGGTAAACTGATTTTCAAAATTCACTGAACTACTAAGTGTGGGATTCAATAAAAAATACTTCGAGTGCCACTGATTCTTTGATCTGTGGCCTTTTACATAGGACATCATTCTGACTATAGGGATGAACTTTATACAGGCATGAGAATCAGTTGCTCCAGTTCAAGCTTTGCTTATGTGGAAGACTTTATTCTAAATAGAGGTATAGATATTACTGGAAACTAATTTTTTTTCTATTATATTTTGCTTTATTGAAAAAGTAAAGCATCTGAAATTGTGCTCCTGAAATTCAGATGTTGTCTTGTGATATTTAAACAATAAATGGATGATTTCCCCTTAAAAGATAATAATAAAAAAAAGCTGGATGTGGTGGAATATGCCAATAACCCAAGCACTCAAGGAGAGTCAGGAGGATCTCTGGGAGTTCAAGGACACTCTGGTCTACATATCCGGTTCTAGGATAGACAGAGCTACATAATAGAGAGACCCTGTGCCAAAAGCAGTAGCAAAACCAAACCAAATTAAACCCCAACCAAACTTATGTAAGCTGGAGAGACAGCTCATTAATTAAGGGTACTTGCTGCTCTGGCAGAAAGACAAGGGTTTTGTTCCTTGCATCTACACGGTGGCCTCTAATCACCCCTAGGGCATAGAATGGCTTCTTCTAGCCACTACAGGCAATATGCACATGTTTGGTGCACACAGGTAACATGGAAACACTCAAAACAGATAAAATTTTAGAATATTTACTAAAGCTAGAGGACTGAGGATATAGCTTAGCATTAGAGAGAACTCTTAAATAGCATATGAAAGCCTAGCACCATAAAAATAAAATGAAAATGAAAAAAAAAAAAGTGGAACCACTAGGATGGCCCCTTGATAAAAGTGATTGCTACCAAGCAGGAGGACCAGAATTTAGTCCCCAAATCCAAAGTGGTGGAAGGAGAGAACTGACTCCAGCAAGCTATCACCTCCATTCATGGATCATAGCATGTGCATATCTCTCCCACAGCTCCTGATACAAACATACAAAAACGAAGACAAAGTAACTTTAAAACTGAAATTTAAAAAAAAAAAAAAAAGCTAAAACTCAGATGTGTTGGTGTACACTTATAGTCCTAGCACAATGAGCACAGAGTAGGAAAGTCAGGAGACCAGTTCAGTTAAACAAGGAGGTAAAGGCCAGCCTGGAACACATGAGACCCTAATTCATTCATTAGTTTATTTATTTTTATGTTATGTATGACTGCTTGAATATATGTCTTGTCTGGTGTCCTTGAGGTCACAGGAAGGCTTTGGATATCCTGGACCTTGAGTAAAAGATGGTTGTGAGCCTTCATGTGGGTAGTAAGAATCAAACCAGGTTTCTTTGCTACAGAGACACTTTGTACTTACTGCCACTGCCACAAATAGTTCCTGGAAGTGCTGGTTAAGCATCTGTGTATTAACATCAATCCTGGAGAGCCAGCAGCTGTAACCAGTGTGGCTGTGGTACCTGCAAATTGTATTTTCAAGGTGGTCAACCTAACACATGAAAGAAAAAGCTTTCTTGAGGTATGGTTTAATCTCAGATATTGTCATTTACAGGTTTTATGAAGCACTGTGGTCCAGTAACAGTGTGAAGAATATGTTGCTTTCATGCTAAGGAATTTCTGAATAGACTTACATGCACACAAGTGTAAAATTATCAAGGTACAAGAACAAGGCTATCCACTATTCTTCCTGTACCTTTCTCCTCATCTATCTCCTTCACAGCCCAGACATTATCACTCTAATATCTTATACACCTTCACAGAGATATTCTGTAGATGAACAAATACATCTGCACATAGCTGCATACCACATACAAGATTTTATACTTAAAACAAATTGAACAGATAATTCTGGAACTTGTTCTATGTAAGAATATAGGTAGCTTAAGGAACAACAACAACAAAACCCCTGGCTATATATCCCATTAGTAGATGCACTCTATTAGAGAATAGTTAATTCTTAAATTAACTACATCCCGAGGGTGCTCCACTATTGGCATTTCCTAATCTTTCTTCCAGATGAATCAGTTCCTCAAAATTGCCTCTGAAAGGACCTCTGAATGACATTCTATCCAGTCCTGAGGAAATGTAGCAGATGTGAGGATAGCCTGTCATGTCAGGGACCATTAAAGAAAGTGCTCCTAACTGTAGGTGATGAAGTCGAGGTGGGACACGGTAATAGGCCAAGTGAGGGTGAAGAGTGTCAGGCATGTAGGTAGCTGCAGTCACTCCAGCTTCAATCCCCAGTTCCCAGGCAGTTCTCTCTGGAGCATGGAGATGATGTGAGGATATGGTTTTAGGCACATGAATATGATGCCCATGGCTATAGTTTGGGTGCATGCATCCTATGTGGATGGGGCGGGGGGCATTCATGTGCCCTCTTTGGATGTGGCATCATCCACCTCCTCTGAACTTCCATCCTTTTCATCAATTCATGAGGGTACAGCCTCTGGGATAGAGGGGCTAGGGCTGGAATATGGTGTGAAATTGGCTGGTGAGCAGGAGGAAGATGCTGAAGGATAGGTGTACCAGTACTGCCTAAATGACTTGGCGGCAGGGATGCCACAAGGTGAGATGCTGCATGAGAAGATATCTAAGAATGGAAAGCATGTATAGGATGTGGAATAACATAAGCCACTTGAGGGGAAGGCTGAGTCTGAGGAGGGATATTTCCATAAGAGTGAGGGCCAGAAGAGGCTTGATGGTGCAGTGGTCTTGTCAAGGAAGCATAAGGAGGTGGCATACAATGTTGACATAATGAGAGAGAAGGCTGTGGAGGTCGCTGGGGCTAGGGCTCAAGCTGCACAACCATGCTGGAGCCATAGCCATTTATTGATAAAGGCTGAGTTGGAGCTGCAGTAGACTCCTGATGGTCAAAGACTACAGTCCAGGAAGAAGAAACAGGGCAGCAAGGGTCAAAGGCAGATGCACCACGGAAACCCCCACTACCATGAGTCCTGAGAACACTGTTGCTCAGATCAACTGGTAATGTCTGGTCATAGTAGCTGGAACCAGAGCTGCTATTTGCTGCACAAGGTGCCTGTACTTGAGGAGGTCTTTCCACAGGGCAAGCAGGGACACTGAAAGAAGGAGAAACTGGGACAGATGGATGGGGAGTATGGTGGTGGTGGTAATGATTCTGAAAATGGTGGCCATGCTGCTAAAAAAAAAAAAAAAAAAAAACAAAACAAAAAAAAAAAAAAAAAAAAAAAAAACAAAACTTGAGTGTGTATGTGCTAATGCATGGTGACTCTGTGGTGTGTCCCTCTGCATGGTGAGTGCTGGGGGCAGCAAGAAGGTAGCCTTGGCATTGCGGAGGGCCAGTTTTCGAGACAGCACTAGATTCATTTTTTCTTAAGTCATCTCCCACAGAAGAACCAGCCGCACTATTGCTTGTAAGAGTAGCTGAAGTCTCTGACACTGTGGAAGGCTGGCCACTGGCCACAGCTGAAGTAGTATCAGAGGCTTGCTCAGAGGTAGATGGATTTGAATTGTTAATGGAAACGCTAGTAGTTTATGATTCCATTCTAGGAGAAGTAGTTGGTACTACAGTAGGTTCATCATCAACAGTAAGGTCCACAACTTCTGCTGCATTCTGCCTCAGGGGCTGTATAACAGTAGAGACCCTACTGCGGTTTCAAGGCTCCTGTGACCGCCCTGTATGAAAACTTGAATTTTGGCTCCAGGGAGGTCTGGTGAGCCCAAGGGTTGAACGAGACCAATAGCTTTCTCCAACTGTAACAATCTTCACTTGACTGTCAGTTAAGGTAACATTAGGAAGCTTCTATCACCACAACATCTTCATCAATACTTCCTGAGGGGATAGCAGGGTTGCTGGGGTTCTCACTGGCAGACGCACACAGGTCCTCTTCTCCATCCATGGAGGAGCTGGAAGAGGAGTCGCTGCTGAGGTCATTCTCACTGGAGCTACTGGAGCTGGGGAGGAGCGCATACTTCCTATGGGCCAGCACCTCCCACTTCTTCCTATGCACTAGCAGCCTCTCCTTCTGCTTCTGTGTCCTCTGTGAGGAGCTACTCTTTACCAGACTCTTTCTGCATGGGAGACTCCTTAATGTGCTACCGTGAAAACAAGGTCTTTTCATCAACAAGCCTGACACAGACTCTGTCTCAGTCCGAGGCCACTTTTGGGACCTTGCACTATGACTTCTGTTTTTAACACTAAGATCAGTCTGGGAATGTCTCACTGAGACTTCTTTATATTCATCTGAAGTCACAGTATCAGAGTCTCCAAAATGGAGACGAGATAAGGGAGAAGACAGACAGTCACTGAAGGAAGAGTCATTATCCTCATCACTTGGTGTCTCTGTATTCTGCCTCAACCCTAGGAGTACATGCCACTATGTTCAGCCATCAGAGCAACAAGACAAGGGACACAGGTTAGAGGTGTTAAGAATGTTTCCTATATGAGTACAGATTCACCCATTCACTTCCAGCACATATGTCCAGCAGTTTGGGAAGTTATCAGAATCAGAACTGGCATTAGAAAATTAGCCCACAATCCCATAGGATATGACTTTTATCAGCTAGAGTTCAAAATGTAGTTTGCTTTGCCTTTACTTAGACTTCATTAATTCAAAAGTTACTGAGGTCAATATTTTCTCCCCTTCCCTGAGGATATTTCAAAAGTTACTGAGGTCAATACTTTCTCCCCTTCCCAGAGGATATTTCAAATATGTTATGAAATGAATATTATTTTATCAAGTTGGGTTTACATCTACAATCTCAGCACTTGGGAGTTAGAGGCAGAAAATTAGGAATTCAAAGTTGCTTTCATCTACACATAGTGACTTCAAGGAAAGCCGCTGCTACATGAGACCCTGTCACAGTGGTTCTCAACCTTCCTAATTCTGAGACACTTTAACAGAGTTCCTCATGTTGTGGTGAATCCCAACCATAAAATTATTTCATTGCTGTATGTTAAAGGTATTTTTGTTACATTTATGAATCATAATGTAAATATACAGGTTATCTAATATGTGGCTTCTGTGAAAGACTCATTTGACCCCCAAAGGGGTTGTGACTCACAGTTTGAGAGCTGCTGCCCATCAAAAAGTACAAAGGAGAAATTGAGTGGAGAGGACAAAGAAAATGAGAAAGGGTAGAAGGTGCCTAGATTATTTTGTCAAGCTGGGCCTGGTAGTGTTGACCTGTCACCAAGCTACTTAATGTACTGAAGGAGGCAGCTTGAAAATCAATGACTACATGGGCAACTTATATAGACCCTGTCTCAAAAAATTAAAACAGGCTAGGAATATAGCACAGCAGTAAGCCGTTTAGCCAAAATTCATTGAAACGCTACTTAAAAAACCAAAAACACATTCTGCATTCCAGCCTGGAGTTTTTACCTGTCTCCTAAATGATTTTTATTTATTTATTTATTTATTTATTTATTTATTTATTTATTTATTTTTCAATGCAGTTTATTCAGGAACATTGAACAATCCTCAGACCCTGGGGAAAGCCAGCCCACAGCTTAAATAACCTCTGGGTAGCCAACCCAGGCGTGCCACGTGGGCAATGCAGATAGGTCCACATACATGGAAGCAAGCCAGATCCTTGGCCTTAGCCAAATATGGAGTTGTTCGTGACAGAGAGCACTCACCATCGGGAAGGTGGAAGGCAGAAACCAGCTCCATCTTTAAGGCATAGCATTCCGCAGCTCTCTACAGTTCCCCCTTTTTGTTTTAGACGCATCAGGCAAGAGTAGAGGTCTGATCTCTGATATTAGAAATAAATTGGGACTTTGTACCGATGTTCATTTAGGTGTCATCCACCCAAAGAGCATCAGACCCGTCTGATACCTTTTTCTCAGAGGCGGGACCTGGGGCATCAACCCGCATGCAATCAGACATGCTCTTCTCTGGGTCCAAAGCGGCTGACCCTGAGTGCAGTGCTTAGCCTCGCATCCTGAGCATAACATTTTAGCTTTTTATGGTATCCAACCATGCTTGGGGAGAATGTCCTGCTTCAATGGCTGTAAAGGCCTGAATGATCAAGGCTGCATCACACTGTTGTGAGACTCTAATCTTGCATATATACCACAGGCAAACCAAGGAGACCAACACCAGAAGGCCTGCTAACACTCCCATGCCTGCCCATTCCTTCAGATGATTCATGGCTGCAGCAATCCATGTTGATAATCCTGTGGCTAGTCCTGCGTCCACTCTGGTAGAATTTACTGTGACAATGGCCACTCTCAGCTGCTCCATCGTAGTATCGAATTCTCCAGTCCAATTACCTAAAATATAGCTCGACAATTGTTTAGACAGATTTGCAGCACAGGAAAAATTCTCATGTTGTATGCTAGTGACACACAGTCCAGCATACTTTCATTGACATCCAGGTTGATCCTAAATGATTTTTTATATTTGTGTTCATTACGGTTCTTGGTATTATAAAGTTCTATTGTTTGCCTAAGACACAATGCCATGTATCCACAACTACAGTACCACAAGCACACAAGATATTTTTACTGTCTGAAAATACCCTCTATACTTAGTCTATTTGATCCCATTCCTTGGACAACCACATTTTTTCACTACCTCTACTCTTTTACCCTTTCTACTTAGTCCTTTTAGACAGGTTGCCTTCACTTAGGAATATGGAGTTCAAATTTGACATATCTGCATGACATGATGGCTCACTTCATTAGTCATTGATCATATCCCATTACATCAAACTTCCTGGGTGTCTTGATCCCATCTGTCACTAATTACTGAAAGATATCTTGGTTGCTACCACTTTAAAGATCATCAGTAAATTTGTTGCAAACATTGACCAGCAGAGAAGGTTTAGGTATTCAGATGAGCTAGGTGAATATTTGGATATACTGCTAATGGGAAGTAGGATAAACATATAGTTAGCTGTGTTAGTACAGCCAACCATCTCCAAAGTGGCGATACCATTGTGCATCCCCACTAACAATAATTTGCGCTTTTGTTATTAGGTAGCCACACCAACACCTGGCACACTCTCAGGTTATGGTTAAAAATTAGCCATTCTAACATGTGTATTTCCTGTTTGGGGTTTGGGGTTGGTTTTGTTTTTAAAGGGGCTTTTCATTTCCATTAAGTAGGTGTCAAGAACTCATCTTCAAGAAAAATCTAAGGCTGCAGAGTCAGACATGTGCAATGCTAGCACAAACAACAATGGGGACTGACCTAGTCTTGCAGATCATTAGAACTTTGACAGCTGTGTTTTTACAAAGTTCCACACTCCTAAGTAATTACCCCAGCCTCACCCTCCCAGGGTCCTGTTATTTCTAATGCACAGTTGTATGGAAAACATGGTTTTCTCCACAATGCATTTGTGGCATTGCAGCACAAATGCCTGTTGTCTTCTTATAGAACACACTATCTGAAGACTTCACTTTTACAGTTCATCTAATTCTCTGAATCTTTCCTTGAGATTGTTTTTTTCTTCTTCCAGGACAAGCTTATCTGAGAATCTCTTAAAAGGCCTCACATGCCCTTGATTTCCTTCATAAGCCTGTCCTTCTACCACGCTTACCAGCAAAGCCATGTCCATGGCCTTTTATCAGTATCACAGTCCACTTTCCCTGCTACTACCCTAGCAGTCAATGTGGTAAAAGATCACTGCCATGAGTTCATCACCTGGTTTTTCTCAGTGTTACCTACTTATATTCAGAAAACGTCAGTCAACCTATTTCAGTTATTCTAAAAGGATCATCCACTTCGTCTTCATTCATGTTAAGCTTTTTAAGCTTGGTGAGTTTATTTTGTGAAGAAAATGGGAGGCCATTAGATGTAGTCAAAGTCAGCTCTCCACTCTGCTCTTCCAAGGTGATCCATGTCCACACCAGCCTGACTCACATGGTCTATTTCTCCTCTCCAGGACCTTGTGTTCTGCAAAGATTGCTACTGGTCTTTACCTCATCAGCCCTCAAACTAAGTATCTTTGGCAATTTTTTCTTTAATTTTGCATCACCCTTTGAGAACACAATGTCCCCACAATTTACTCACTTTTATCAAAAAGTACTGTGCCTCCGTGTGATAAACCATTGTCCCTGTCATTACTGTATTAAGGTCGGTATTGAGTAACAATTTTACCTTGACCTAAAATTATAGTCTCATACCAATTTAAACATCACTTCAGTTTTACTTACAAACTGAATGAAGACTGATGCAGAACTAATACAACTGCTGTCACATTAATTTCCAAAGTCTTGATTATGTGGGATTTCCATCTATCCTGATGATATTAGAATCTAGCCCTCAGCCAAACTGTAAACAAATATTGGCAATTTAAAAAAAAAAAAGATGTTTTTCCCTAAATCTTTTAAAGATAATCTTTCTATGTTCCTCAAGCATGCCCTCTCTGCCACATCCTCTCTACTTGGAACCTCCACTTATTCTTTCATCTCCTGACAGTTGGGTTTTATTTCCATCATGAAATACAGACTGTTATCCCTAAGGCTACAATGGTCTTATTCCAAAACCAGTGATTAATTTTCCAGGTCTATCCACTACACACTACACTATCCACTATATACGGGACCTCTTCCTCCTTTCTAAATTCCATAGCTCAGATCCCATGACACTGCTCTCCTTTCCACCCAGGTACATTGATACAGCTTCTTCTTGGGCCTCCATCTGCCTGTTAATGGTGCATTAATGTTCTGCCTCTGCCCTAGCTCTCTCCCTCCACACAGGAAAACACTGTCAGTTCAACTATCACCTCAAGGTAAGTCCCAAAACAGTGCTAAAAGTAATCCTTCTTCCCAGTCTTCAGATGACTTACAAACCCTTCCCAGGAGGAAGGTCCTCACATTGTCCCTAAGGAAGAAAGCTGGGCTCAGACTGTGTGGTGTCACAATACTCTGCATTTTATTACTACTCCCAACCGAATCTAAGCCAACACATGTGTTATGGTTTTACTTGTGAACTGTCCTTCACAAGCACATGTTTGAAATTGGTCCCTTGCTGTGAGATCAATCAGGGAAGTATGTTGGAACCTTTAAGTGGTGGTATCCATTGAGTTGCAATAAGTGAGTTGTTGAGTTTGGATCAGAGGTGTTATTTCCTGATCCATAGGACAAAGGAAGCAGCCTCAGAGTCCTGTTGCCTCCAAGAACCCCAACATGCCTTCCCCACTATGGAGGACTGTGTAACCCTCAAAAGGATGAACAGAAATAAACCAACCCTCCCCCATCTTGTTTCTGCAACTCATTTTCTCAGTGTTGAGAAAATAACTAATACAACATGTTAGCATGATGTGTGAAGATTACTAACTCATATAGTAACACCCGTGAATAGCTGTAGACAATAAACTGTATAGTAGATCAGCAGGCTTCATACTTACCCAGATCTTCAATTGAGAAGGAAAGATAAGCCAGTCATGGAGCAAAGATCCAAAATCTGCAACTGTAGCTGAGTCTCAGCTACAGAATTGGTACAGCTTTGTGAATTTCCATGGCTGAGATCACTTAAAGATCCATGATTGCAGAACTTACTCTGGTCCTTCTGTGAGGCTTCTTTTTTCTTTTATCATCTCCTGATTTCCATGAAAATCTCATACTAAGATTCCAATTTCTAGGGCCTGGCATGGTCGCACACACCCTTAATCCCTCCATTCAGAAAGCTGAGATTTAGATGGATCTCTGAGTTCAAAGCCAGGCTCCTCTATATAGTAACTTCCAGGCCAGCCAAGGCTACATTGTGAGATTCTGTTTTAAAATCAAACAAAAGATTCTCATTTTCAATTATCCTCAAGGATATTATAATGCAGTGCTAACATCTTCCAAACCAATTTGATTCAAGGTTTACTTTAAGAAATCAATAGAGCTAGGTATGTAACACTTCTTGATTTCGCTCATTATTCCTCATATTTCTGTGTTACCTTAAAAAAAATCTCAGAAATATATATGCATTTCTCTATCCCTTCCCACTCCGCATGTTATATCTTTAAAGCAACAGATTTCTAAAAGAATTGGCATTTTTTTTCCTTGTACACTTGCATTTTTTTCCTTGTACACTTCAATCTATCTTTCAATCCATGTGTGTTCTTAAATTAAAATATGAGTCAGGCACTTCCTTTTTGAAATCTCTTGATGATTCTCTAAGTCCCACAGAATAAAGTCTAAGTTTACAGATCTAAACACTTAGAATAACTGTTTACTCCATGCTTTTCACTTTCATACACTCTGCCCTAGACCTTTCTCTCATCTTGTAAGCTTGGCTACTGAGCTTAACGTTTCCAAGAAACAGCCATGGTTCTCAACTGTAGGTTGAGGTCCACTGGGGGCAGGGGCAAATGATTTTTTCACAAGAGTCACCTAAGAACATCAGAAAACAGATGCTTACACTGCAATTCATAACAGTAGTAAAATTACAGTAATGAAGTAGCAACAAAAATAATTTTATGGTTGGAGTCACCACAACATGAGGTCACAGCATTAGGAAGTATGAGGGTCAGCCTGAGTTAGAGGCTCCTATCTTCCACAGTATCATTCTAAAATTTCCCCCACTACTTCATTTTGTTTTCTTTGAACTCTGTGCAGTCAAAGACGGTATTTTAATCCACTTTAAGCCCAGAAACTTGCACCAAGTAAACATGGAATTTACATGAAAGAATGAAGGAGTTGAGTAGACAAGGTATAGGAAATTAACAGAATTTTCTGCCCCATAGCTAGCTAGTTTTTTCTGAGTATAAGTATTAAGTTCCATCAAAACAAATTTATCAAAATTTTAGCAAGGAGATTCAAGAGAAAACTCAGTTCACTTCTAATTCATTTGATTTTTTTGTTTTGATACAAGATCTTAGTATGAAAAACAGGCTAGTAAAATAAAACTCTGTCTTCAACCTCCCACACATCCTGAGATTACAAGTACTTACCACCATGCCCATTATAAATTTCTTGTTTTTAAAGATCTCTTAAATTACCCATATGGGGTGTGTGTGTGTGTGTGTGTGTGTGTGTGTGTGTGTGTGTGTGTGTTGTAAGTATCTGCAGAGGAAATGAGTTATTTTCCTCAGTCACTTTTTAGTCATGTTTTATGATCTCTCACTGAACCTGGAACTGGCTGTTCTCTGGTTGAAAAGTCCCTAAGCCATACATGTGCTCATCTGGCCAAACCATCACCCCCCCTCACACACACACACCCCAAGAGTTTCAGGTGCACACTGAACGAAACTGCTTTCATGTTAGTAGTGGTGATCAGAACTATGGTCCTTATACTTGTAGAGAAATCACTTTACCCACTAAGCCACCTTCTTAGCACCCCTATAATCCTACTTTCTCTTTGTAAGTAAACATTTCTTAAGATATTTGATCAGACTTAACAAATAGGTTTTTAAGTCTGTGAGATGACTCAGTGAAAGAGTACCTCAATGATCTAAACTCCAGGCCACAGAACCCAAAAGATGGAAAGAGAATCAGCATTTGAAGTTTTTCTCTGACCTCCACATGTATGTGCCCATAACACACAATACCACACAAGTCTGCATGTACATTACTTATTATTAATGTAATAAGTACAAAAGTACAACATTTTCCGGGATTTATATTTAGTAAGGGTTAAAGACTAGTAACTGCTAAGACTTGGGGAGATTGCTCTGCAAAAAACACAACTTGAAACTCTCCCAGGACCTCAATTTGGTTCTTGGCAGACACACCAGGTGGGTCACAACTGCTTGTAACTCCAGCTCCAGGGGAACAAGTGCCCTCTTCTGAACACCAGGGCACACGCAGTCAGGCATGCATACCCGACACTCAAACATAAAAAGAATAAAGATGCTACAATTAAAAAGTGCACTTCACCATTTCATCACTTCTTCAGGCTCCCAAGTTCCATTACTCTGTCATCTGTCTGAGGCACTGCAAGGTAGGACTACAAAGTGTCCCAAATATTCTGAAGGATGACTGAATTTCAGTTACATTTTCCCCTAACGAGAAATACCTTTGATGGCAACTGTCTTTCACTAAAGTGAAAATAAATCAACACAAAGGAAATGAGTTATTACAAATAAAGCAGAGATCACAAAATTTGGAGACAGAAACATTAGTTTTCATTTTAATATGCATAGAAGTGTTTTGCCTGCATGCATGTACCTGTTCCTGGTGGCAAAAGAGATCAGAAGAGGGCATCAGATTCCTTGGAACTATAGTTATGGATAGTTTAACCACCATGTGGGTGCTAGAATTTAAGCCCATGTCTTCTACAAGCTCAATAAGTGCCCTTACAGCTGAACTATCTCTTTAACCCCCCAAAAATGCTCAGTCCTGGCTGACTTACACAAGACTGTGAAAATCTAACCTTCAGGGGCTCCCACTTGCCAAATCTATTTATATCAGATATGTTTGTGTCTGTTTAAAGAGTACTGATAGTGTGTGTGTGTGCATGCTTGCACTCAAAAGAAGGAGAGAGTGGATCTGTAATTGAAGCACTTATGCGAACTGATCCCAATGTCATAGTCATTAAATAATTCTTTAATATTATCAAAAATAAAATGTTATTTTAATCAATTCATAACCTGTCACTTTAGAAATTAATCCACTGACAATTTTTGAAAATTAGAGGGCCAGTCTTGAGTGTTTCAATAATAGCTTGTTACATAAAATGCCTCAAAATTTTATCATAAGACCAGCAAGGTGGCTCAATGGGTAAGGACACCTGCCAACAAGACTGATGACCTGAATTAGATCCCTAGAATTCACATGGAGGAAAGAGTGAATCCACTCCCACAAGTTGTCATGTGATCTCCACAATTTTACCATGTCAAACTGATAGGAGCAAACACCCACACACAGGTACACAGATAAAAGAAAAAAATAACATACACTATTCCATATACACCATAACTCTCCTGCAATTCAATCCATTTTTATCTAGGTATCTGTCATTTGTAACATGGTACCTTCCCATCTCTGAAGATACTGCTTCCAATTCCTATTCTAAAATGGATCAGCATTTCCAATTTAAAATAAAATTATAAACACAGAATGTGTTTAAAGATCATCATTTTTGGAAAACAAGTTTGATCAATCTTTTACAATTTAGTAATGCAGAAAAATGCAAAGAGTAATATTTTACGTTTAAAAAGCAATGCAGCACAAGGATACATCACATAACACATTTACTCTTGTTTGTGAATTTTACATTTTATTAATCTACAACAATTCCTTTTTGCTCTTGAGTTAAAGTTGTCCAGTGCATTTGGTGTCTCTCAAAAGACAAACAAACAAATAACAAAAAAAAAAAAAAAAAGGTAACACCAGAGGAGACACACACTTTAAAATACCAAGACTCCATGAAGGTTTAGAAGAGAGACACTGTCTTTGTAACATGGGGAAAGGAGAGACAAAGGAGATAAAAGCTGGATAACAGGATGACAACAAATCTGTTTTTCCAAACTTAATAATTCATGTTTGTGAAAAAACAATGTTCCCAAAAAGTGAATATCAGTGTTACACAACAGAAAGTAAGAAAAAGGCCACAGGAAAACTGACAATCAAACCCCAACCACATAAGCATGCATTTGTCTCTGACCTAGATAATTAATTTTACATAAAAGAAGTAAATACAACCAATCAAGGAATATTACAATGCCAAATTAGCCACAACCATGAGAGTTAAGCTACCACAGAAATTTTCTTACCGGCCATTTGGATCAACTCCCACAGCACTCAGAAGACACTGAGGCCCTGTCTCCTAACAGAGTTAGTACCTCCAGTGACTGTTGGGATTGAGGAAAGCTGGGATTCTTTGCTCACTAACCTCCCCTACACAGTCTCTGCCTTTAGATGCTTTTCATTTACCATAAACCACAAATGTAAAATGAAGTTCTGTCAAATCTAACAAAAGCATTCTGGCAGCCAAAACAGAAGTAAACATAGCATAGCACTTACTGTTCACACCAATTTAAAAACAAAATTAAGTAATAATCCACAAGGAAATCAACAAAATGTCCTAACTAAAAGGAAAAAAAAAACCCTTTGGTATTTTGAAATTTTCAGCCACTTAGATAAAAGGATATAATGTTCGAAATAGTAAGTACTTCTTTGGATCTATGACAACAAGAAGAAATGTAACAAGGCCAATCTTTGTATAGATTCTTTACAACCAATTCATTCAGCAGATTTCTGTTGCCGTACTCATTTAAATAGTAGCTGATTTTTCGAGGTTCTTCTCAAACCCCAGTTGTTAATTCTTTCTGAATCTTGCCACAGGTTTGTATACTCTACATACATATCACTAGGATCTGAAGACACCCTCCCCCATTCCTTTAGAGCCAATCAAAAGGAGCCTGCTTAGAATGTAAACATTCTTCTGCTTTAGATTTAGAGCCTCTGGGATGTGTTTCTAAACTGATATATATCACTGCATTGTTTTTTACCTGTTCCACACAAGTAAAATTGATGCAGGTAATTAACTTGACGTACAATTCAACCCAGGACCTGTCCTTTATAATTTTCTATACAATTGAATTGTTTAACATTTTGTTTTAACTTGGAAAATTGGTGATGGGAAGGAAGAGAAGCATAAGGTTGCTAAGTATGTTAGCTACAGGTGCAAAATATAAGCCAGTTTTCTTCAAAAGGCTAATTGGTATCTTTAAAAACCCTTGTTTTCAACAAAACTTCAGGTAATCCACCTGGAAAGATAGGACATTTCCAATTTGGGATACAGGAGGGGGCAGTTCTGCTCCCTGAAAAAACAGGGAATCCTGAGGTTCCCCTCTCACTCTCCCAGTTGCTTTCAGTAAGGAACAATGATGGCCAGCTTGGGTCCCTTCTCGTTTCGTACCCTTACACAATCTCGGGCATATTTTGGGACAAATAACCAACTGATTAAGCTCTCCCTCCTGTGTATGTAGGCTCTCGCTTGATTAGAAACTGTAACTCGGAATCCTGTCTCGTACTGCCAATGCATAAGAGGAGATAACCTGACCCTCTCTACTGGAGAACAATGTAACCCAATTCTGGCCAATAGATTTATCTCAGGGAAATAGGAAGGAGTGATGTGTCCCATCATCTTGGAGTCCCTCAAAGCATTCCCCTCCGGTCCTAGGAAGCCCAGCTCCTTCCCTAACCCAGAGCCTCACCCAGCACTGTCTAATCTCTAAGTGAGACCTGGAATCCTGTACCTCTGTAGTGCACTCACAGGTAGTTTTGTGAGAGGTCGACATAGCTGAACTTGTCCTTCAGGCTCCAGGACATGGGCAGTGGAGTCTTCTGCTTGTCCACGGCCGGGTAGAGGCTCTTCAAACACTCTGTGGCTTCTGCTCAGAAAGGGCCACCGCACTACTCGAAGTCACCAGGGCCGGGACTCGGACACCAGCAGCTGATCCCGGAATGCCTCCTGCCCAGCCAGGTGGAGGCTGTGGCCTGGGGCGGCATGGGTGGCAGCAGGTGGAGCAGCATGGAGGCCACCTCACTTCCTAAGCCTCCACCGGGTGAGCCAGCCTGGGAGGAGTCAATGCTGGTGGCCATGGGCGCGGGCAGGGCGTCTCCTGAGCCAGAGGCCCCACTGTTGGCTGGTGGCAGAGGCTGCTCAGACATCCCTGCAGCCACTCAGAGTGCGGCTCCTCCACTAGTCACCGCTTCCTCCAGTGCTTCCCTGGTCTCTGTCACTATGACGCCCAGAGGCGCTGTCACTGTGACACCTAGTCTGCGCGCCCCGGAAGTCGGAGCGCAGCGGTGGAGGAGACCCGCTGAGGGTGGGCTGGGGGGCGCGAGGAAGCCTCTGCCAGGCGCTGGCGACCAGGTGACCTGGAGTGGTGGGACTGCAAGGAGCGCTGGCAGGCGGGCCTGGGTGAGTTGGGGAAAAGAAGCAGAGAGCCTGCGAGGGGCGCTGCTCTCCCGTCTGTTTCCGCTGGGCAGGCAGGCTGTGGAGAGGCTGCCCGGGGGTAACCCCAGCTGAGGGGGTGGCACCAGGTGCACCTGCCCGCTGGCTATTTGGCAGCCTCTCAGGTGCAGGCTCAGCACTGTTTCTCTCCTTGAGCCATTCCCTCAGACTCAGTGAGCCTGCTTTGCACCCAGGGAGAGCAATTGAGCCCTGCTGGGCCACAGGGAGCTTAGCCAGGGATTCCCTAGTGGGTGCATAAAGGGCCACAGGAAACCAATTATGAAGGAGAAGTCTCTATCTTAAAACAGTTACTCTTTCGTTATTTAATTAATGAATTAGGAGTCCCTGAGAACTTCATGGGGGGAAAAGGAGCCACTTTAGGAATACCAACCAAGACAGGCCGATGGTCAAAGGGCAGGAACGCAAAATGCTTGTGCATTTAGGAAAGGCTTCTGGAGATGTCTAAATATTTTATGAGCACATTAATTCTCATCATAGGCCTCTTTGTTTGGTAGCAAAAAATATGCCCATTTTTTTTAACATGGGAATCTTTACTTGCTGCATAGCAAACACTCCCAAACTCGGTGACATAAGTTTTATTATTAAACATATCTGTGGAGTAGGTTTCTTCTGACTTAGTAACTGTTCTATTGCTAGGAAAACACACACACACAGGCACACACACACACACACACAACTCAGGTGACTCCTGTAAAAGAACGCTTTTACTTAGAGGCTTACTCACAGTTTTAATGTGTTAGTCCATGATCACCAGGACAGGAAACATGACAGCAGATAGTTAGGCTTTGTAGTGGAGAAGTAGAATAGGAGCTCACAAATTGATCTGAAAGTTGCAGGTAGAGAGACAGAGACCTAGAAAGGAAAAGAAAGAAAGAGAAAAAGAGACAGAGATTGGGGAGGGTGTGAGCTTTTGACACCTCAAAGCCCAACACCAGAGATATGCTTCCTCCAATATGGAACCTCCTAATCCTTTTCAAACCATTCCACTAACTGGAGACCAGTTAAGTATTCCAATATATGAGCCTATGGGAGCCATTCTCATTCAAATCAGCACACCTTCCCTGTGTCTTCTGCTTCAATGACCTTATCTCAGCCATTCAAAGTGTGTTGGCTGTGGCTGTGAGTCAACTTACCTCTTGACCTAGGAAGGATCTGATGACAAGATAACAGATATGGTCAGTGGCAGGATTCCTTTCCCCAGGAATAATAAGGACACTACATCATTACTAGCTATTGGCCAGAAGTGGCCCTCAGAGTGGACCTCTTCAAAATGGCAGCAGATTTTACCAAAGTGTGCATATCAAGAAGACAACAGCACCAGAACCAAACCCAGGATGAGGTGACACATTGTCATTTTTGCCATAATGTCTATTAAAAGTAAACTGCTAATCCAGCTCGTTTTCACGGAGAGAGGCTTTCACAAGACTAATAACTAATTTCATCTCAAAGAGTACAATTGTTTAAGAAATATCTGAGTGAGAAATCAAAAGAGACACAAATGTTACTGAACATCCTTGGAATTTCATGATTCTTCCATCTCATATGAGGGAGATACACCCAGCGAATATGTTCACATTTTCATCTTAGAACCAGCATTAAAATCCAGATATAAAAATGACCCCAAGTCCATAAATGTGTGTGATGACTCATCTTGGCTCTCAACTTCACACACCCAAAAAGAGGGAATCTCAACCGAGGAATTGCCATCAGGTTGGCCTGTGGGCAAGTCTTTGGGGCATTCTTCTTGATTTCTAGTTGATGTAGGATGGCTTAGTCTACTGTGGGCGTTTGGCATGTTCCTCAGGCTAGAGAACTTGGAACTGTATGAGAAAGGTGATTGAAACTCAGCTGACATGTGGACCAGCAGTGTTCTTCTGTGGTATCTGCTTCAGTTCCTGCCTTCTGCATCCTCCTTTGACTTCCCTCAAGGCTGGATTATAACACAGAAGTGTAAGCCAGATAACTCTTTCCTCCACTAACCAGCTTTTGGTCATTTTGTTTATTCACAGCAACAGAAAGCAAACTCAGACAGCCAGGCTATGCCTGTAATCTTCACCCTGACGCTGCCATGTTTGATTCTGGGGTGTGTATGCCTTGTTCAACTAAACTCTGTCGGCCAAGTACCAGTTTGTCTGTGCCTCCCTGGCTTGTCTCCCTCTGTACTGACTCAATGGGTACAAATCAAATGGACTTAATGTTTCCTGAGTATGCTGAACAAGTATTCAGCTTCTTTTTGTTGTGGTGCAAACAGGTGCTCTCATGATTAATAACTGCTGAAGCTCTAACAATGTGGCCAAAGCATCTTCATGAACAGAAAATGCAAAGGGCCAGACAACCACGGTAGGAGAGTGAACAATGCCAGGTGGAGAATAATAACAAACTGATGGGCCTGAAATCGCAAATCAGAGAGCTTATAAATACTTCACAGGATAACTAAAACACTTGTGTGAGGCAGGGCTTGCCAGTGGGTCACCAGTAGGTAGAATGAAGGTTCTGAATTCCCATGGCTGAAAGTGCCAACCAATTACAGATGTCCTGGAACTATCTCCTGTTTGCCTGGGTCACCAAGGAGCCTAATGCTGTTGTTGCTTGTCTATACCTACCTTGGGTGAAACAAAGCACCAGTTATGCCGGACATGTTACATAAATTAATGTGTGAATTATATGTCAATCAATCAGTAAATCTTATGAAATGGAGAATGTAGATCCATTGTTAGTGTTTGTCTAGCATTCATGAAGCCCTGAGTTTGATTCCTAGTACTACATAAATCAGGCATAGTGGTAAATGCCTGCTAGCCAACAACTGGTAGGTTGATTGCAGAAGTATCAGAACTCTACATCTTCTTCTGCTAGACAGCAAGTTTGAAGTCAGCCTGAAATACATGAAACCCTGACCAAAAAAAAAAAAAGAAAAGCTGGGTGGTTGTGGTGTACACCATTAATCCCAGCACTCAGAAGGCAGAAGCTAGTTTTGTGAGTTCATGGCTAGCCTGGACTACATAATGAGTTGCATTACAGCAAAAGGTACACAGTTCAATTCCCAGCAATACATGGTGGCTCCCAACTGTCTATAACTTGTTTGAAGTATTTTGATGCTTTTTTCTGGCCTTAATGCAGACAAAACACACATACTCATAAAACAACAAGAACAAAAATAACAACACATTATGTTTTAAATGTCTTTAAAAATATTACAAGGTGTCACCGACCAGCAGTGACACATGAATACCACCTGAGAGAGGGCTGGAAGAGAGAGAGAGAGAGAGAGAGAGAGAAAGAGAGAGAGAGAGAGAGACAGGGCAACAGAGAGAAGGACACGAAGTCTACATGCTGATCCAGGTGTCGATTTAATGGACATCAGGTTAACACTTAAGTAGGCAAAAAAGTACAAGCAGTTTCTCAGGTAGGAGCTTTACTTGGTCAAAACATAGGATAGCTCACTCAAGGTTACACAGAGCCTGCTGTCCGGTTACTATGGCTGCACAGATTTTCTCAGGGTCAGAGCAGTCCTCTGTAGGACCACCAAGGTCAGTTTATGAGAAACTGGACTTTGGGAAATAGCCAAAGCCAAGAGGCCGAATTCCACTGCTCAGATGCCATTAACCAAATTTGCCATTGACTCCAAAAAGTCTGACACAACAAGGCTGGAGGAATAACACTCGACTTGTACCTGTGAGATCCTGAGCTTTCTGTATGGTGATTTGAATGAGAAATGCCCCCAAAGTCTTGGTCTCTGGTTGAGGACTCTGGTTGAGGAGGTTTGGGAGTAAGTATATTTCTAGGAGTGGGTGCTGAGTGCTTAAGACCTCACTCTACTTCCCAGGTCATTCTTTTTGCTTCATGCTTGTGGTTCATGAAGTGTGTTCTCAACTTCCTGTTCCTGATGCCATGCTTTCTGCTTGTGCCTATGCCTCTGCTCTGCCATCGCAGACTCATAAACCTTAAGTTAGGTAAGTTTAAACTGAAACCCTAAACCCAAATAAATTCTTTCTTCCATAAGTTAGCATGACATCATGTTTTAGCACAATAGAAATGTAATTAATATGGGCTCTCAAAAAATGACAAGTGTTAGGTAAGCTTTTTTCATGGCTAACAATCACTGCTGTGCTTTCCTCACTTGGAACACAAACAAGTGATTCCTAGTTGTTTGTACAATGGATTTGTGTAAATCTAGAATATCAGGAGGATCAGGAATTCAAGGCCAGCCTGTGCTTCATAGCAACTTCAATTTCTCCCTGAGTGACATTAGAACATATCTCAAAGAACAAAAACAACTAAACAGAAGCTGGAGAGATCGCTCATTGTGGAGAGCTGAGATTCAGACAATATCTAATGGCGCTGACATCCGCCCTCAGAACTGTAAAGAACCTCTAGAGCGCATGTGTGAGTTGCGAAAGCACGCCAAGCCACTGCCCGAGCCTGGGCCATCAGACAGGGTGATGAGTGAGCAGCCAATCAGGGTATGACACGTCACTTCACGTCACTTAAGTGCGACCAGGGCTTATATAAACAGCGCCACTTCGGGGCTCGGTCTCCCTCCTTTCATATATGTTTTCATATGCTGCAGAAAGATCCTGTTGTTCGTGTGCGTTCTTGCTGGCGAGACAATCATGTGGCTCGCAACATCTGGTGCCGAAACCCGGAATCGAACCACCCAGGAAGTAGGGAGCCTGCCATAGCCGGTGCCAAGGAGACCCCCCGTTTGTGGGGAGGATTCAGATCTGCAGCATCGAGGTTAGTTCTGAGAGGCATGTTTGGTCTTGATTTATCTCATCTTTCACTTCAGCTAGCAGAAGCCCTTATTGCTTTCCCTGTGTTGACCGTTGCCCTCATCCTCTTTCTTTTGGTTTCATACAAGCTTGAGGGAGGCCTCGAAAGGGAAGAGATTAACGAAAAGCTAAGAGTAGGCACTAAGGGAGTGTTAGAGGAGATAAAAGACAGCATGTCAGAAAAAGAACGTGACAAAAGATTAGGGGCCCCAATGGATAGAAATAAAGATGTCTCTAAGAAAAAAGGCCCTTCTGAGGATTAACAGCCGCAGGAGCAAGAGGTAAGGGAAAGGACGCTCTGGGAGAGAAAGGTAAAAAGGGAAGGAGAAACCCAAAAGAGAAGCCTCCTTATCCGATAAAAGAATTGGAGGCTTTGGGGCTTGATAGCTCTGAATCTGAGCAGCTAAATCCCTCTGAGGAAGAGGATCTAGAGGAGGAAGCAGCCCGCTATGAGGAAGAATGATGCTATGTGATTTATAATGTGACCGCCATCTTGGTATGGAAAAAAAAAGAAAAAAAAAAAGAAACCTTGGTCAAATAATTCTCATTTCCTTCTAGGTTAAAAGGATGAGATATTTTAAATTGGTATTGGTTTTAAAAATTAAATTACTTGCACTGGTAAATTCTTGTTTTAAAATCTGGTTTTAATTTTAAAGATTATGTTTATGCCTTGTGACTTCTCTCCTACAAAAGGGGTACTTTGTTTTAATATTGCAAAAACGGGTTTAAAAAAATGTTTAAAGTTTATCAGGCATTTGGGTATGACAATGACTGAGAAAACTGCAGTTTTTAAATGTATCTTGTGGAGAGCTGTTTGATAAGCTGCTTTGTTTATGGGAAAACATGTTACCATCCTGTTCTTTACCTTGAGACAAAGAAAAGAGGAAGTTTCACCAAGTTCCTTAAAGCTTGTTCTAAATTCCTTAGTTTATGTGACCTTGGACCATCTTATCTGCTACAGGGAAGTAATTTTAGACAGTTTAAAATTCTGTTAAGCAGTTGATTCTAAAGCTTGTTTAATCACTAAGAACTTTTGGTTGTGGGGGATTATAGATGCTCCACAGTGTTTACTGTATCAGCAGCACCTAGTGGCTGTACTTGGTGTTGTCAGTCGCAGCCTGTGCTAATGCTAGCACATGGCCTGCCGCCATGATGGTTCAGCAATGGAAAGCACGTGAAGCTGTAGTTTGGCTGCCATGTTTGTTTAGGGTTTCCAGCTGAGTTCAGTTGCACGTGGCCAGCCGCCATACTGGTCCGGAGATAAAGAGGGTGGAGCTATGAGTTTGCCACCAGTTTGTTCAGGTACTGTTCAACTTTAATGCCATATACTTTGTTGCAAAAAACACTGCAGCAATGGGGATTGCATATTGCCACTGAAAAGGTCCAAATTTCAGAAGTAGGTTCCTTTCTCGTCCCAGGAACCACTTCGGGATGGACTGGTGGTTTATACAGATGGGTCAAAAACAGGAGTGGGAGCTTATGTGGTTAATAATAAAGTTGTTTCTAAGCAATATCATGAGACCTCGCCTCAAATTGTGGAATGTTTAGTAGTGCTAAAAGTTTTGGAAAAATTTCCAGGTCCCTTAAATATTGTTTCTGATTCTAGTTATGTGGTAAATGCAACCAAAATCTTAGAGGCTGCTGGATTGATTAAAGCATCTAGCAAGCTTGCAAAATTTTTTCAAAGGATTCAGTTTGCCTTAATTACCAGAAGATCCCCTGTTTTTATTACACATATTAGGTCTCATTCTGGTCTACCGGGGCCCATGTCCCATGGAAATGACCTGGCAGATCGAGCCATAAAGATGATTGCATTTGCCCTCCTTTCAAACTTAGAATTGGCTAAAGAGTTTCATAAAAAATTTCATGTTACAGCTGAGACATTGCGTCATCGATTTGACATAACTAAAAAAAAAAAAAAAAGCTAGAGATATTGTTACCCAATGTCAAAATTGTTGTCAGTTCTTATCTATGCCTCATGTTGGGATTAATCCCATAGGAATCCGTCCACTACAAGTGTGGCAGATGGATGTTACCCACATTTCATCTTTTGGTAAACTTCAATATTTGCATGTTTCCGTTGATACTTGCTCTGGAGTTATGTTTGCTTCTCCCCTGACTGGAGAAAAGGCAGCCCATGTTATTCAACATTACCTGGAGGCATGGAGTGCCTGGGGAAAGCCCAAAATTCTAAAAACTGACAATGGGCCAGCCTATACTTCTCAGAAATTTGGACAGTTTTGTCATCAAATGGGAGTGACCCACCTAACGGGTCTCCCATATAACCCTCAGGGACAGGGTATTATTGAACGTGCTCATCGCACTCTAAAATCCTACTTAATAAAACAAAAAGGGGGAGTCGAGGAGGCTCTGCCCTCAGTGCCACGAGTGACTGTTTCCTTGGCACTCTTTACTCTCAATTTTTTAAATTTGGACAGTCAGGGCCACTCGGTGGCTGATCGCCACTGCTTAGAGCCTGATAGGCCTAAGGAAATGGTCAAATGGAAGGATGTCTTGACTGGTCAATGGAAAGGCCCGGATCCTATCTTAATAAGATCCAGGGGAGCTGTCTGTATTTTCCCACAGAAAGAAAACAATCCATTCTGGGTACCGGAGCACCTCACGCGAAAGCTCGTGGCAGCTGAAGATGATCTTTCAACGAATATACCTGCAACTACTTGAAGAACTAAGGGCGGCGGTGGTAACCACTAATTCTACTCTAGAGGATTTATCACTCACAGATGGCTTATTATCCTGGGTTTCTTCCGTCTTTTCTTATTTTAAAGAATGTGTGGGGGTTGGAATGTTTGGTGCAGCATTATGTTGTGGCTTAGTGTTTTTACTCTGGTTGTTCTGCAAACTCAAAACCCAACAAAAACTTGACAAGGTGGTGATCGCACAAGCACTAGCAGCCCTAGAGCAAGGCTCGTCTCCCGAGGTTTGGCTTTCCATGTTAAAAGAATGATAAACAGCAAGGTTACCTCTGCCTTTGTAGTTGTAGTGCCACAAAATTGGATGAGACTGGATTAGCAGCCCTTGCACTCCTGGGGACGTGTTCCCATTGCACGGGGATGGGTGCGATTCCATGTTGTCTCCTCATGAGTATAAAAATCAAACGGTTTGGAAAGTCAGTGACGGAAGAGTGCAAATAAGTCTCCGCCCACCTAAGACAGGACAGCCTCGCTGTGAGGAGGTTGCTCCAATGAAGGGTAAGGGCTGAGCATTGCCTTCCACCAGGCTCAGACGTTGGTAATGCTCTCAAATAAATTGGCACAGCACCTCCTCGGCAGAAGGGGACTTGCTATATTTAAAACAAAAAGGGGGAGATGTGGAGAGCTGAGATTCAGACGCCATCTAATAGTGCTGACATCCACCCTCAGAACTAAAGAACCTCTAGAGCGCATGTGCGAGTTGCGAAAGCATGCCAAGCCACTGCCCGAGCCCAGCCCGGGCCGTCAGACGGGGTGATGAGTGAGCAGCCAATCAGGGTATGACACGTCACTTCACGTCACTTAGGTGCGACCAGGGCTTATATAAACAGCTCCACTTCGGGGCTCGGTCTCCCTCCTTTCATATAATAAAGCCTGCTGCAGAAGGATCCTGTTGTCTGTGTGCATTCTTGCTGGAGAGACAATCACACTGCTCGCAACAGCTCATTGGTTAAAAACATGTATCACTCTTGTGGGGCTCTCAAGTTCAGTTCACACCACACATAATAGGATGTTGACACTTTCAATAACGCCTGATCCGGGGTATCAGTCTATTGGAAGGAGCAGAACTGGAAATTCTTCTTCTCATTATATGTTTTTACTATACAAGTTCACTCCCAGACAGAAAATAGAAAAAAACCAAATCTATAAAAGCTCAAGGTACTTGTGTGTATATTTGTGTATGTGTGTGTATATGTACATATGCACTTGTGAGTATGTATGTGTATGTGTGTATTATGTGTATGCATATTTGTGCATGAATGTAGGTGTATAAGTGTGAGAATGATTTTTAGGCACCATAAGAAATAACTGAAGAACCACAAACTTTCCTACTCCAGAGAGAAGCATGCTCAAAATATTAAAAATAATGACAAAATCAAATAAGTGTTTAAGTATATGCAGAAAAGTATGCACTGTCAACCATATACAAATTGAAGTGACATTGTAGCAGTTGTTGCATTTGCAAACAAATTTAAAAGATCTGTCCCTCATAGCCCCGAGGTATACACAAGGCCTGAAGACTGAGTAAATGTAGATGAAGACAGACATCTTATTTCTTTTCCAAACAACATCAGGAAGCCCATTCAGAACTATTTCCAACACTAAATAATGTTTATGTTGGAACATGCTTGTATCTTGGTACATTTAATGGGATGTGAGGTTGGCACAAGGTGGCTGAGAGGAGGTGCAAAATATAGTCTTAGAAAACTTTTGCTTATCACTGTGTGAGTTCTTGAATCAATAAGGGATCCAGACACAGGGCCACAACATCTGCCTGAGAGAAGTTCAGAATGGAGAGTGAATATTTAGAGGTAAAGTGTCCCTCACAGGCTCATGTTTGAACACTAGGTCCCCATTTGGTGTCACTCTAATGGGAGGCTCTGAAAATTTGGAGAGTAGGCCCTTCCTGGAGGAGATAAATCTATAGGGTGGGGCGCAGGTGAGATGCATAATCTATATTTCCTGGTCTACTGAGAGGTAAACATGTAGCTACCTCATGATCGCACTGCCATGGAGTTGCCTTTCATTCTCTGCCATGGCATATGATGATGATGGCTGGGAAGAGGTGAACCTGCATTTGAGCCAGAATCACTGAGTGCCTCAGACCCAGAGTGCTGAGATGTGGTCACTGCCTGCTTGTTCTCCCAATCAAAATGTCCCTCCAAATCAGGGGTCGCTCTTAGATACCACAATCTTGTGAGTAATTTTTTCAGGCTGCTTGCGACTAAGATTAGATGAAAAAGGCCCAAAATGCCGTATGAGACAAGCAGGGGGGGTATCAAGGGCCCGTGTTTTTTGGTAAAATATGCTCCACCACCTGTCTCTTTCATGGAGACCCCTCAGAGCCTTCCATGCTTTTCAGGTCTCATTGTGCTTTGCTTCTTGGAAAACCTAGCTAAATGTCCAAAATGACTAAGGGTTTTGTTGTTGTTTTGGTTTGGTTTGGTTTGGTTTTCAAATTTTTTTGGATGTAGAAATTCTGTGGTGTTCGACCCCCACTACTTCTAGAGTGTGTGCTTTGGGAGGATAATCATGGTGATGTTTAATTTTGTTCCTTAAAGAGACAGTCAATTAGGAAATAGATAGATGTAGGAGTATGTGAGGACAATTGAAAAATGTTTTTATTGTGAATATTTTGAACTATCCCATTAACTTTTAACAGAACTGAAAGAGGGAATCAGACCTCATGCACACTACTGAGGCAGGTGGATTGCCATGGGTTGGTAGTCCAGCCAGAGCTACATTGCAATACTCTGTCTTAAAAGCAAAGCAGGGCTAAAAGCCATTGATGCTTGGAGGAAACAGCCTGTCAGCCCTGTTTCTTCCCTTGCAGGTGGGGCTGGCAATCCCTCAAAGAGGATGCAGCTCCAGAAAGGGTCCTGGCTGCTCTAAACCTTATTTTTTTGCCATAGGCCCTCAGCTTCTCCCCACAGGTGTTTTGTATTCTGCCATAATATGAAACCTGCAAGAGAGATTAAGGAGATCAAACCAGGCAGTACTCTTTCATTTCCATTAGGATTACGTAGCTTGTGAATGTTTAATTTTGAGGGAAACCTGCACCCTTCTCTTTGAGAAGCTGGGGATGAATGCAGTCTGAGGGGGCAGCAGGTTTTTGCTCTTTGCCAGTGCTACACTTGTGAGGAGAGGGAAATTGAGTAGTAGTGTTACTGTTTTCATTGCCTTACCATGGAGCCATTTTCTTTAAATGATGAAGACAATTTTAGCCTTGATGAAATAAAGTATTTGGGAGAGTTTCTAAAGGAAGTGATAATAATAGAGTAGTGTCTCAAGACTGTTCTAGGTCAAGCTCCCATTGCTTTCTTTTTTTCTTGTTTGGAAATTAAATCATCCTTTGGTTTCAGATTTTCCTTTATCTGCTAAAGTAAGTTAGACTCTCACCTCATTTTGAGTATTGAATCTCAGTGATGTAGACCACTGAAGTTGTCAGCATTGACTAATGCATACAATCTTAGGAAGTCTCTCCTTGACCTAACCCATGTAAGTACAGGAGTCCCAGGAAAACCTGAAAGCAGGAGAATTTCATTATCCATGTTTAATGCTTTTGCTAGCTCATGAATATTTATGAATAGGGTATGATGCTAGATTCAATAGATACCCGAATACAATAACATCACTTTTGTGTTGGGTATTTTAATTTCTACAACATAAAGAACAATATTATAGTAGATGGTCTTCAGTCTTTGTCTTTGCACAGTTCATTTTTAAGGTTCAGCACTTATTCAGTACTCTAGGTTATTTTGAGAAGCCATTTCTTGTGTATCCTAGGCTCAAGAGTTGCCTATATCCTCAGAGTGCTTGGATTTAAGTGTTCAGCTGGCTCAGCTTGCTTTTTCTTTCTAAGTCTCTCTCTCTCTCTCTCTCTCTCTCTCTCTCTCTCTCTCTCAGACTCTCCACAGCACCCTGGCTGTCCTCAAATTACCTCCGTACACCATGCTGGATTCAAAATCAGAGATCTTCTTCCTGAGTGAGGTATTCCAGAAGTAGAAAGAAACACACAGTATATACCCACTTCAAAGTGGATACTAGACTTATAAGATAGGACAAGCATACTAAAATCTGCACACCTAAAGAAGGTAAACAAGAAGAGGTCCTGGAATAAGATGATCAATCCTCACTTAGAAAGACAAATGGGATGGACATGGGAACTAGGAGAAAACAAGAAACAGGACAGCAGCCTACCATCGAGGGCCTCTGAAAGAGTCTACGTAGCAGTGTATCAAAGTAGATGCTGAGACTTATAACCAAACCTCAGGCAGAATGCAGGGAATCATAAACAAAGCAGAAGTTAGTAAGACATGGAGAGGATGGGATCGCCACAAGGACCAAATATATCTGGGCACAGGGGCTTTTCTCTGCCTGATTCTCCAACCAAGGACAATGCATGGATGAAACCTAGAACCCCTGATCAGATGTAGCCCATAGCAGCTCATCATCCAAGTGAGTTACCCTAGTAAGGGGAGCAGGGATTGTCTCTGACATGAACCCAGTGGCAGGCTCTTTGACCCTCCCCCTTTGAGGGAGGAGCAGCCTTGCTAGGCCACAGAGGAGGGCATTGCAGACAGTCCTGCTGAGACCTTGTAATCTAGGTTCAGATGGAAGGGTAGGAGGAACCCCGCTATCAGTGGACTTAGAGAGGGCATGTTGAGGAGAGGAGGGAGGGAGGATGAGATTGGGAGGAAATGAGGTAAGGGGTTACAGATGGGATACAAAGTAAATGACCCATAAATAATATAAAAAATAAATATTATAAAATAACAAAAATCAGAGATCCACCTGTCTTTGCCTCCCAAGTGCTGGGATTAATGTCATTGGCTGTCTTAGCCCCTGTAAACTGTAAATAACAAATTGAGATCTCAAATGGTAGATAATTTACACTGGTCAGAAATTTACACAGAGAGAGGCAGGCAGATCTCTGAGTTTGAGACCACCCTGGTCTACAAAATGAATTCCAACACAGCCAGCGCTACCATATATTCTAAGAGAAACCCTGCCTCAAGAAAAAAAAAATATCCCACAGGATTATAGAGTGAGATCCAATGTCCTACTATGGCACCCGAAATGTTGTTGCTAGCCTCAACATACCTCTTTAGGTTTGATCTTTAGAACTCAGTAACAGAATAGCTTGCTCAGAATTCCATATCCATTTTGTTCCCTGATTCCTCTCACTAGCTGAATCCCATGGCCTTTTCCCCTGTTTAAGATTCTGTCCCTTTTACCTTCATTGCTTATCTTGAGAGTCCAGTCAAAGTTCTCCCCAGTTTTATGAGACATATTTCAAACATGTAGGTTCCTGGAGAATATTTCAGTCACTTTGAACCTCAAAAGTATTATAGTACTTAAGAAACAGGAGGTGTGCTCTGTTTTATATTTTTTTTCAGGTGAGTGTGTACATATACTTGCATACATGCACATATAAACACATATCAGTGAGAGTGCTGGAGTCAGGGGACAACTTCCTCTCCCTCAATGTTTTTTTTTTTCTTTTTACAGATTTATTTATTTATCTATTTATTTATTATGTATACAATATTCTGTCTGCATGTACACCTGTACACCTGTAGAGGACACCTGCACACCAGAAGATCTCATTCTAGATGGTGGTGAGCCCCCATGTGGGTGCTGGGATTTGAACTCGGGAATTTAACTTCTGAGTCCTATCTGCAGCCCCTCTACCATCAATTTTAGGGATCCACCTTTGTATACATGTTAGTGTGGCAGGCAGTTTTGTCCCCTGAGCCATTTTGTCTGCCCCGTTTTGTTTTTGACACTATTACTGTGTAGCCTAGGAAAGTCACTATCTCGTTTTGTAATCCAGGTTGACATCAAACTTTTGATCTTCTTTCCCTCTTTCACTTCAGTGCTAGGATTATAAATGTTGACAGCCGCAGTCAGTTTGATATTTGCCATATTTATCTATGTATATATTCAGTGTAATATATATGGATATTTTGCCTCAATGTAGGTCTGTCCACCACATGCAAGTCTGGCAACCGCAGAGGCAGGTAGGGTCTTAGCTTCTCTGGGACTGTAGATACAATTGTAAGCCACTGAATGCTGGGAATTAAACCTGGGTCCTCTGGAAGAGCATTAAGCATGGAGCACTCTCCAGACCAATAATGGCTTCTCTGTTATTTTGTTTGTTTGTTTGTTTGTTTGTTTTTAGAGACTGTTTCCCATGTACCCCTGGGAATTCTGGGCTCGATTTGTAGACCATGCTGGCCTTGACTTCACAGAGATCCACCTGTCACTGCCTGCCAGAGTGCTGGGATTAGAGCCATGCACCACCATGCCTGGGTGTTTCAAGTTATTTTAATTTTCCCCCTATGTCAAATCGGTGGGCTTGAACCCTATCAGAGAATTGGACAATCTCCATTGTGGAGTCAGTAAGAGGACCCAGGCCTAGGAAGAATATGAACGTCCTCTATGGAAAAAAAAAAGACCCCTCTAGTCTTTATTATTTTAGAGATAAGGTCTCATTATGCAATCCTTGCCAGCTTGGAATTCACTATGTATACCTCAGACTTAGAGATTGGCTATCCTCTGCCCCTCAACAGACTGGAGGTGTGTACTACTATGCCCTTTCCAGGAAGAATACCGTAAAATGTATGCTTACATGTACACGTGTGTTTGTGTGCATATATGCCACGTGTGTGCTGGGGTATATGGTGGCCAGAAAATGGTGTTGAATCCCATGAAACTGGAGTTTCAGGTTCTGTGAGCTGCTCAGCTGTGGCTGAGAACAGACCTCAAGTTGTCTACAAGAACAACAAGTGTTCCTCATCACTGAATTTTCTCTCTTAATGGACTTTCCATTCAAAACAAGAGTGTTAGAAGCTTCAGAATCAGCAGCCTGAGAGTGGCTTATGGATGATTTTTCCCGAGAAACTCTGTTTACTCCAAGAGATTCTTAAATCTGCCTCTTGTTCATCTCCATCTTATAGACAGAGCAACTAGATCTCTGAGAAACTAAAGCTCAAAGTTCTCAGATCTAGTCAGGATATTGATGTTGGACCAGGTGCTGTGGTGCCCTTTGTATCCTAATCTTGAAGCCAAGCCCAAGTTTAGGGGCCTGCTGTGGTTAATAAGGGATGGCCATATTCAGGGAACTCTAGTTTGCCTTGGAAAGAAGTCATGATAGCATAAGGCAAAAGATACTGTTTTAGGAATTTAAGGAATGCTCGGTGGCTCTGTGGCAAAAAAAGGCCACTATGTGTTGAGACTGCACAGAGGCAGGCAAGGAAACAAATACCATACCTTTGATCTTCCCTAAATGTGTGTGAGGGGATAAGTGCTGCCAGCTCAACAGAAAGGGTTGCTCAGGTGAGGAAACTGAGGTTGTCGGGCGCTCTACCCTGCCAAGTTGCTTGGAGCAGAAGCTCCACCACAGGGAAACCCGAGAATGGTGTACATGCATCAATTCTTTCATCATAGGCACGTGTCCCAGGCATTCTGCTAGGTGCTTTCTATGATGGTGCCAGGCAACTGCTCCCTTGGCTGGGGACTGGCCTGATCAGGTATGACTGATCCTGTTCACAATGAAGCAGAAGGGAAAGAGTTTGGACAGAGAAGCTGGGCCACAGTTACCAATTGCATGATAGATCCGAACAAATCATGCCCTCTGTTTTCTATCCTGAGACATCCACCAAACCAAGTAGTAGCCCCACATGATCCAAGGACAGTACTAAAAGTTAATTAGAACTATACAGTACGTGATACAAGATGTATGTGTGGGGTGATTGGATGAGGATTTCATGGTGGAGCAGCCAGCATTCTGAGAAGGATTATCAAAAAAAGGTTGAGTGAAGTCAGATAAAGTAAGGCTCTTGGGTCCATCTGAGAAGTCTAGAATAAATTCTGGGTTCTTTATTGAAGGCCTGAAGTTTCCACCTCCCAATCATCCCACAGCAGCATTAGTGGAAGTAATGACAGGAACTATGCCCATTCCTTTCTACATTCTTCCCTCCTCATATTACCCATTGGCTAAAAGAACCCCCTGACATGGCTAATGTACTTCTGCTCCTCCCCCTTTCTTAAGGTTTTTGAGATATGGTCTCAAAACCTATCTGTAGCACAGATTATTTTCTTTTTTTTTTTTTTTTCAATGCAGTTTATTCAGGAACATTGAACAATCCTCGGACCCCGGGGAAGGCCAGCCCACAGCTTAAATAGCCTCTGGGTAGCCAACCCAGGCGTGCCACGGGGGCAATGCAGATAGGTCCACATACATGGAAGCAAGCCAGATCCTCGGCCTTAGCCAAATGTGGAGTTGTTCGTGACAGAGAGCACTCACCATCGGGAAGGTGGAAGGCAGAAACCAGCTCCATCTTTAAGGCATAGCATTCCGCAGCTCTCTACAGTTCCCCCTTTTTGTTTTAGACGCATCAGGCAAGAGTAGAGGTCTGATCTCTGATATTAGAAATAAATTGGGACTTTGTACCGATGTTCATTTAGGTGTCATCCACCCAAAGAGCATCAGACCCGTCTGATACCTTTTTCTCAGAGGCGGGACCTGGGGCATCAACCCGCATGCAATCAGACATGCTCTTCTCTGGGTCCAAAGCGGCTGACCCTGAGTGCAGTGCTTAGCCTCGCATCCTGAGCGTATCATTTTAGCTTTTTATGGTATCCAACCATGCTTGGGGAGAATGTCCTGCTTCAATGGCTGTAAAGGCCTGAATGATCATGGCTGCATCACACTGTTGTGAGACTCTAATCTTGCATATATACCACAGGCAAACCAAGGAGACCAACACCAGAAGGCCTGCTAACACTCCATGCCTCACTGGGTGCCTGTGCCCATTGATGCCCCTCACGCTATGACTCTCTTCAGACAGAAAAGGGATCTTGGAACTACAGCCATCATTGTTACTACCATCTCATTGACGGCTGTTGGAGCTACCACCAGGGCATTAGCCATGAGTCATACTGGGCAGACTGCTCAGACCCTGAATAATCATTTAGCCAATGTAGCTCATGCCTTAGTTGTACATAAAGGAATTAATGCTCAACTAAAAGGAAGCTTGATGGTGTTCAATCAGAGGATTGACCTCTTGCAGGAGCAAATTGATACCCTATGGCAAATCGCTCAACCTGGCTGTCAATGAATGTATGCTGGACTTTGTGTCACTAGCATACAACATGAGAATTTTTCCTGTGCTGCAAATCTGTCTAAACAATTGTCGAGCTATATTTTAGGTAATTGGACTGGAGAATTCGATACTACGATGGAGCAGCTGAGAGTGGCCATTGTCACAGTAAATTCTACCAGAGTGGACGCAGGACTAGCCACAGGATTATCAACATGGATTGCTGCAGCCATGAATCATCTGAAGGAATGGGCGGGCAAAGATTATTTTCAAACTCAAGTCAATTCTCCTACCTTATCTTTGTGAGTGTTTGGATTACAGATGTGAACCACCATATCTACTAATGCTGTGCTTCTTAAGAACAAGCTAAGTTCACAGGTGAAAGCAGTACTTTTCTCAGGATGATATGAAAGTATATGGCAGATCTGCACTATGAGGAAATTTGTCTAGAATCAGAGCTAGCAAACTGAACTACCATAGGTATTCCCTCTCAAAAAGGTATACATACACACTGTGCTTAAAATATAAGAAAGTCTGCTCATGGCCATGAGTAAAAGAGAAACCTTCCTCACTTTTGAGAACAGCAATTTTTCATTTTACCACTCAGTCAGGAGGAAGGCAGGGTTTTGGAGGCAGGTCAGGTGTAATCTCTGATCCACGGATGCCATCAAAGGAACACTAGTGTTATTCTGCCATCCACAAATGGCACCAGAAGTCCTAGAGGCATCTGCCCCCACTGGGTTTCTTGCTCTGAATTTAGTGAGCTGCTGCTGCTGCTTTCACACTGTGTTTGCTGGGCACAGCCCACTTGAAGAACCTGGCAGCCCTGCGGTTTGGTCAGTTTAGCTAGGGAGACAAGTTGAGCCTTGGAACAGTGTCTGGGGGCTGATCCCGTAGGTTCCAAGCTTCTGTAGGTCTGAGGTTGGATCTCTGTGCCCCAGTACCCAAGTTGTAATCACTGGCAGGTGAGCACAGCACTCAGGTATGTGGTAAGAAGCTAGAGCCAGGAGCCTGGAGGAACCCGGGATCTTTTCTGGGGATTAGCTGGGTGTCATAAGGTCAGACCTGATGTTCCTCCACTGTGGGGTTTGCTGCCAAAAGGGAGACCAAGTCAGTGGTATTTTTAGGTCCACAGTTCAGTCTTGGATAATGAGTAGAGCAGTCAGGAACAGGCAACAGGCAGGCGCAGGCCAGTGGCTCAATGTTGGTGACTGGGTGCCTGCAGGAAACCTGGAACTTTTCCAGAGAACTTTACGGGGTGGAGGATGTTCAGCTGGGTGTCCTGAGGTTGAGCCTGATGTTTCCTTCACTGTGGGGTTTCTGCCTGACACCCAGTCTCCAGTGTTTTGGGGACCACAGTTCTGTTTGGGAAGGTGAGTCAGGTGCTCAGGCAAGTGCTAGAGGCTGAATGCCTGCAGGAGCCCAGGACCTGGAGCCCAGGACCTTTTTCAGGTTTCTGGGTGACCTGAAGTTGGTTGGTCCTGATTGCTTCCTTCACCATGGGGTTGTCACTCAACTGGAAACCCCAGTCTCTGGTGTTGTGGGACCCACAGTTCAGTCTGGGATGGTGATCAGAGCACACAGGAATGTGGCTCTGAGCTGGCGACAGAGCACCTACTGGGCCCAGGAACTCTTCTGGGGTTTAGCTGAGTGATCTGACTGCTTCCCAAACTGTGGGGTTTCCTCTCACCTGAGAAACACAATCGCTGGTGTTTTAGGCCCTACAGTTCAGCCTGTGGGATACTGTGCAGTCACTACTGTCCTGCTCATCAGACACAGTGTCCTCTTGGTGCTGCCATCTTGAAGCAGTGAGACCTCTCTTTAGGTTGGGAAAGTTTTATTCTATGATTTTATTGAAAATTTTCTGCACTTTGGAGCAGGAAATCTCCTTCTTCTATTCCTAGTTTTCTTAGATTTGTTCTTTTCATACTGTCACAAATTTCTTGGATGTTCTCTGTCATGAGTTTTTTAGTTTTAAATTCTTCTTTGACTGATGTATCAGTTTCTTCAATCATTTCTTTTAGCCCTGAGATTCTCTCTTCCATCTCTTCTATTCTGTTCATGATGCTTGTGTCTGTAGTTCCTAACCTCTTCCCTAGGCTTTCCATCTCAAGGATTGCCTCAGATTCTGTTTTCTTTATTGTTTCTAATTCAAACTTTAGGCCTGGAACAGTTTTACACATTTCCCTCTCCTGCATGGTTATAGTTTCCTGTATTTCTTTAATTTCTTTAAGGGATTTGTTCAATTATTTCCTCTGTCTGAATGTATTTTCCTGTGCTACCTTAAGATCTTTTTTCTTTTAGTGTCTCTATCATTCTCATAACATCAGCTTTAAAATATTTTCTTGTGCTTGCATGTGATAGTATCTCAAGGGCTTGCTGTGGTAGGACTGCTGGTTTCCAGTGGTATCATATGGCCCTGAGTGTTCTTACCCTGGCGTCTAACCATCTGGGTAGCTCTGGTGTTTGCTGGCCTGGTGATCTCTCCACTGGATTCATTGGGTTTGTCCCAGGCAGGCCATGCATCTTAGAGCAGGCAGAAAGATCACTAAGCCTATGAAATAGTCTGGGGTCACACAGTCCTCCTCAGGAGGGAGAAAATGGGGCTTGGGTTCTGTGCCCAGCTCACCTTCACTTGATTCACTATCTCTGCTGGGTTTGGTGTCTGTGACCCAGGTGGGCCAGGTAGATGGGGAGAGCAGGCTGAAAGGTCTCCATGCTAAGGTTGCTCCAATACCACAGAGGCCTCCTCCGGATGGGGGACAATGGGTGACTTTTCACCTCTTATCCACCTCCGCAACTCAGCTGAGACAGTACTCTTTCCACAAGGCCATCTATTGTGTCCTTCACACTGTCTATATTGGGGACATTATAAGATTCTCACAGTATCTTGTATTTCCCCTACCCCAGTCCTAAACACATTCAGCTGTCAAGGAATGATTAGCTATAGGTCTAATTCGCCAGCCTGGGATTCAAGTGAGTGGCCAGTGAGTCTCTGGTTCACCCTTCACAGACTTGCATAAAAAGTATGAAGACCAAGGTGTCCAAGATGGTGGCTACCAGCATGCACCATGTCTGAGGGGCAGAGGATGCAAAACTCTGAAATCCAGAATGTCCACATTGAGGCTTCCTGGGCGAGAGGGAACAACCTGTGAAATGGGACATTTTGGGTACAGGTCACCAGTGGACAACACCAGGGACTGAGAATATTCAACCCCCTGCCCTTTCCCTTGCCCCAAGCATGGGTTTCCTGCTTGGCAGAGGCAGCTGGCAGTGGCCTCTGCCCAAAACATGGGCCTCCCTGCATGGCTGAGGCCTCAGTGGTTGCCCCAAACAAGAGCTTCTGCACTAGGTAACTGAAATGGCACAGGCAGGCCTACCAGAGTTGTAGTTCCAGCACGGCAGCAGCTAGCCCAAGAAGGAACCTCTGTGCTCTGTGACGGAGACTGCAGAGGCAGCTACCCCAAGTACAAGCCTCTGTGCCCAACAGCCAAACAGTGGACACCACTGATCTCCTACAATCTCATTTGCCCCTATAGGCCCAAATCTGAGAGTAGAGAACGGGGGAAACCCTGAGCTTTCCAATTAAGCCTGTGAGCAACTGAGTGTGCCTTTAAGTGAGTTCTTGCAGTGCTTGCAGGGTCCCTCTATACTAACAGGCAAACATCCAATCCCTCCCACCTACATCCTCACTGTGGGCAACATAGGGATCCTTGGGAGAGCATCCTCAACATTGCAGCCCCTGTTCTGTGGGTCTACCATTGGAATCCAAGCAAGCAATTCCTGGAGCCCAGACAGACCTAAATACCAGGAGGACAGTATTACAGGCCTATAGGCCACTGAGGTATCCAAGGTGTCTGTGTATGAGCATTGCTCTTGGGAACATCATTAGCATCTTCCAAGCATCTACACACTCTAGCTCTATTTTCCCAGGCATCTACATATTCTAGCACCCTCTCCCTCAAGGCAGCCTGCGATGCACAGCCTGTGCTTGCACACATACACTTGCAACCTTCATCCCTTATCTACAGCTGAAACACCAACATCAACCCTCAAAACAGTGGACCTCTCTCATCTTCCTGAAGAATACTGCAAACACAAGAGACAGACAGACCCAGTCTGAAGTACAGACTCCAGAAACAAACAGTGAAGGTTACAGATAAGCAGATAGCTAGAAGTCTGCATAAGAACACTTCCAACCAAAATCAAGATATCAGACTTCATGAGCAAACCCCAAAAATCAATGGAAATTTTAATCATCAGAAACACAAGAAAATTATTTTAAAGCTATTCTTATACAGTTGTTAGAGACACATAAAGAGGAAATGAACAAAGCTCTCAAAGAAGTGGAGGCAAATACAACCAAACAAATAGAGGCACAGGTAGAGGCATATGGAGAGGAAACAAACAAAACAAGAGGCCATCATGGAAAGACCAGAAACCACATTCAACAGATGAAGGAAATGGTGCAAGACATGAAAACAGAATTGGAATCAATAAAGAAAACACAAACAGAAAAAACCTTGGAGCTGGAGAACTTAGAGAAAAGATCAGGAACTACAAAAGTAAGCATCACCAACCGAATACAAGATATGGAAGAGATAATCTCAGGTGCTGAAAATACACTTGCAGAAATTGATACATCTCTCAAAGAAAAAGTAAAATTTGTGGTATTTTTATACAATGGAATACTACTCAGCAATCAAAAAGGAGGAACTCATGAAATTTGCAGGCAAATGGTGGGATCTAGAAAAGATCATTCTGAGTGAAATATCCCAGAAGGAGAAAGACAAACATGGGATATACTCACTTATATAGACCTATAAGATATGATAAACATAATGAAATCTATACACCTAAAAAAGATAACCAATTGAGCGGACATGGGTTAAGATGATCAATCCTCGTTTAGAAAGACAGATGGGATGTGCATTGAACGTGTGACAGGAGTCTACTGAGCGCATCTGAAAGACTCTAACTAGCAGTGTTTTCAAAGCAAAGACTCATGACCAAACCTTTGGCAGAGTACAGGGAATCATAAGAAAGAAGGGGAGTTAGTCTGATGGGGAAAGGATAGGAGCTCCACAAGGACCAAATATATCTGGGCACAGGGTCTTTTCTGAGACTGACATTCAACCAAGGACCATGTATGGATATAACCTAGAACCTCCACTCAGATGTAGCCTGTGGTAGCTCAGTAACCAATTGGTTTCCCAAAGTGAGGGGAACAGGGACTATTTCTAACAGGAACTCGATGACTGGCTCTTTGGTCTCCCCACCCCTGAAGGGAGGAGCAGTCCTATTAGGCCACAGAGGAGGGCTTTGCAGCCAGTCCTGAAGATACCTGATAAAACAGGATCAGATGAATGGGGAGGAGGTCCCCCCATCAGTGGACTTGGAAAGGGGCACGGTGGAGATGAGGGAGGGAGGGAGGGAGGGAGGGAGGGAGGGAGGGAGGGAGGGACTGGGAGGGAATGAGGGATCGGACATGGCTGGGATACAGAGTTAATAAAATGTAACTGATAAAAAAAATTTAAAAAAAAGTAAAAAAAAAAAATTTGAAAAATTAAATCAAGGATGCCATGAAAAGACAAAATCAAAGAATAATAGGAATACAAGAAAAACAAGATTCCAAGCTCCAAGGTCCAAAAAATATTTTCAAGAAAATCATACAAGAAAAATTTTCCCAACTTAAAGAGATGTCTATAAACATACAAAAGGTCTACAGAACATCAAATAGACTAGACCAGAAAAGAAACTCCTCACATTACATCATAGTCAAAACACTAAATATACAGAACAAAGAAAAAAATATTAAAAGCATCAAGGGATAAAGGCCAAGTAACATATAAAGGTAGACCTATCAGAATCACACCAGACTTCTCAACAGAAACTATGAAAGCCAGAAGGGCCTGGACAGATTTCATGCAGACTCTAAGGGACCACAGTTGCCAACCAAGAATACCATACGCAGCAAAGGTTTCAATCAACATAGATGGAGAAAACAAAATATTCCATGACAAAACTAAACTTACACAATATCTACACAGCAACCCAGAGCTACAGAAGATACTAGAAGGAAAACTAATCCAACAAAATTAACTACACCCAAAAAAAAAAAAAAAAAAAAAAAAAACCCACAGGCTATAGATAACTTCACAACAAAGAATTAAAAGAAAACAAGCATTGAAACACAGTAACACTACCAAATCCACAATAAAAGGAACTAACATTTATTAGTCACTTTCATCTATCAGAATCAATGGATTCAACTCTCCAATACAAAGACACAGACTAACAGAATGGTTGCAGAAACAGGATCCAACACTCTGTTGCATTCAAGAAACACACCTCTGCAAAAAAGATAAACACTACCTCAGAGTAAAGGGATGGAAAAATTTTTTCAAGCAAATGGACCCAGAAAACAAGCTGGGGTAGCTATCCTAATAACTAATAAATTAGACTTTCAACCAAAATTAATCTAAAAAGATGAGTAGGGGCACTTCATTCTCATCAAAGGAAAAATCCAGCAGTAGGACATCACAGTTCTCAACATCTATGCTCCAAATACAAGACCACCTACATTTGTTGTTTTTTTTTTAATTTTTTTTATTTTTATTAAATACAGTTTGTTCACTTTGTATCCCAGATGCGGCCTCCTCTCTCATTCCCTTCCAGTTCTACCCTCCCTCTCTCTTCTTCTCCTATGCCCATCCTCCAGTCCAATGATAGGGGAGATTCTCATCCCCTTCCATCTAATCCTAGTCAATCAGGTCTCATCAGGACTGGCTTCTTTGTCTTCCTCTATAGACTGGTAATGCTGCTCCCCCATGTGGTGGAAGTGATCAAAGAGCAAGCCCATAAGTTCATGTCAGAGACAATCCCTGTTCTTCTTGGATACTGAGTGAGCACCTATATTTGTAAATGAAATATTATTAAAGTTTAAATCACACATTGATCCCAAAACCTGAATAGTGGGGACTTCAATGCTCCACTCTCACCAAAGGACAGATCATTTAGACAGAGCTAAATAGGGAAATAATGACATTTACAAAGGTCCTAAATCAAATGGATCTAACAGATGTCTACAGAACTTTTCACCCAAACACGAAAGAGTATACATTCTGTTCTTTTCAGCACCTCATGAAGTCTTCTCAAAAATTGATCATATACTTGGTTATAAAGCAAGCCTCAACAGATACAAGAAGATTGAAATAAGCCCTTTTATCCTATCAGACCACCATGGCCTAAAACTAGACCTCAACAACAGAAATAACAAAAAGCCTACATACACATGGAAACCGAAAAACTCTCTACTGAATGACAGCTTGGTCAGGGAAGAAATGAAAAGAGAAATTACAGACTTCCTAAAATTCAATGAAAATGAAGGCACAACTCACCCAAACTTGTGGGACACAATGAAAGCACTGTTAACAGAAAAGTTCATAGCACTAAGTGCCTCCAGAAAGAAGTTGGAGACATCTCATACAAGCAACTTAACAGCACCCCTAAAATTTCAAAGAAGAAGAAGAAGAAGAAGAAGAAGAAGAAGAAGAAGAAGAAGAAGAAGAAGAAGAAGAAGAAGACACATCCAAAAGGAGTAGATGATTAGAAATAATCAAACTCACAGCAGTAATCAATGATTTAGAAACAAAGAAAACAATACAAAGAATCAATCAGACCAAGAGATGGTTCTTTGAGAAAAGCAACAAGATAGACAAACCCTTAGTCAAAACTAACTAAAAGGCAGAGAGAAACTATCCAAATCAGCAAAATCAGAAATGAAAAGGAGGGCATAACAAAAGACTCTGAGGAATTCTAAACAATCATTAGGTCTTACTACAAAAGCTTATATGCCACAAAAATTGAAAATCTAAAAGAGCTGTAGGAGTTCCCTCGTAGGAGTTTTGCTGTCACTTGTGTATACTGTCATATCATCTGCAAATAGTGATACTTTGACTTATTCCTTTCCAAATTGTATGCTCTTGATCTCCTTCAACTGTCTTATTGCTCTAGCAAGGACATCAAGAACTATGTTGAAGAGATATGAAGAGAGTAGGCAACTTTGCCTTGTCCCTGATTTCAGTGGGATTGACTTAAGTTTCTCTATTTTGTTTGGTGTTAGCTATCAGCTTGATGTATATTGCCTTCACAATGTTTAGGTATGTGTCTTGTATCCCTGATCTCTCCAAAACTTTAAACATGAATGGGTGTTAGATTTTATCAAATGCTTTTTCAGCATCTAAGGAGATTATCATGTTTGTTTTTTCTTTCAGTTTGCTTATATGGTAGATTACATTGATGGATTTCCATATATTGAACCACCCCTGCATACCTTCGATGAAGCCTACTTGATCATAGTGGATGATATCATTGATGTGTTCTTGTATTCGGTTGGCAAGTATTTTGTTGAGTATTTTTGCTTAAACGTTCATAAGGGAGATTGGCCTGAAGTTCTCTTTCTTTGTTGGGTCTTTGTGAGTTTTAGGAACCAAGGTGACTGTGTCTTTGAAGAATGAGTTTGGTAATGTTACTTCTGTTTCTATTTTGTGGAATAATTAGAAGAGTATTGATTTTAGCTCATCTTTGAAGGTCTGGTAGAATTCTACTCTGAAACCATACTGGAGAGGATATGGAGAAAGGGGAACCCTCCTCCACTGCTGGAGGAAATGTAAACTTGTACAACAAATTTGGAAATCAATCTGGTGTTTACTCAGACAACTAGGAACAGTGTGACCTCAAAATCCAGCTATTCCACTCCTAGGCATATATCCAAAATATGCTCAAGTATACAACAAGGACATTTGTTCAACCATGTTTGTAGCAGCTTTATTTATGATAGCCAGAAGGTGGAAACAACCCAGATGCCTCTCGGTTGAAGAATGGATACAGAAATTGTGGCACATTTACAAAATGGAATACTACTCAGCAATTAAAAACAAGGAAATGATGAAATTTTAGGCAAATGGTGGGATCTAGAAAAGATCATCCTTAATGAGGTATCCCAGAAACAGAAAGACACACTGGGTATATACTCACTTATAAGTGGATATTAGATATATAATATAGGATAAACCTACTAAAATCTGTACACCTACAGAAACTAATCAAAAAAGAAGACTCTGGATAAGATACTAAATCCTCATTCAGAAAAGAAAAGAGTATGGACATCAGAAGAGGGAAAAAACAGGGAACAGTACAGGAGCCTACCACAGAGGGCTCTGAAAGTCTTTGCCCTGCAGATTATCAAAGCAGACGCTAAGACCTATAGCCACACTTTGGGCAGAGTGCAGGGAATCATATGAAAAAATTGGGTAATAGTAATGCCTGGAAAGGACAAGAGCTCCACAAAGAGAGCAACAGAACCAATAAATCTGGGCAGAGGGGCCTTTTCTGAGACTGATACCCCAACTAAGGACCATTATGGAAATAACCTAGAACCCCTCCACAGATATAGCACATGGCAGTTCGGTGTCCAAGTGAGTTCCATATTAATGGGAACAGGGACTGACTCTGACATGAGCTGATTGGCCTGCTCTTTGATCACCTCCCCCTCAGGGCTGAGTAGCCTTACCAGGCCACAGAGGAAGACAATGCAGCCACTCCTGGTGAGACATGATAGACTGGGATCAGAAGAAAGGGGAGGAAGACCTCCCCTATTAGTGGACTAGGGGAAGGACATGGGTGTGTCAGAGGAAGGAAGGTGGGTTTGAGAGGGGAGGAAGGAACTAAAGGTGGGATATGAAGTAAATAAACTGTAATTAATGAAAAAAGGAAAATAAAAAATGAAAAGAAGATGATCCTTTCTCTATCCATTTTCCTGAAAAAAAGAAAAGAAAAAGAAAATTAAAATGAAATGGAAAATTTTCCTAATAGATTCCATTTACCAAAATTAAATCAAGATCAGGTAAATGGATTGAATAGTCCTATATCCCCCAAGGAAACAGAAGCAGTCATCAAAAGTCTACCTTCAAAAAAAATACAAAACAAAACAAAACAAAACAAACAAACAAACAAACAAACAAACAAACACAGGGCCAGATTGTTTCAGCGCAGAATTCTACCAGACCATCAAAGAAGAGCTAACTCCAGTTCTCTTCAAACTATTCCACAAAATAGGAACAGAAGAAACATTACCAAACTCATTCTATGAAGCCCCAATCACCTTGATACCTAAACCACACAAAGACCCAACAAAAAAAAAAGAGAAAAAAAAAGAGAACTTCAGACCTATCTCTCTTATGAACATTGATGCAAAACTCCTCAATAAAATACTTGCAAACTGAATCCAAGAACACATAAGAGATATCATCCACCACGACCAATTAGGCTTCATCCCAGGTATGCAGGGGTAGTTCAATATATGGAACTCCATCAATGTAACCCACCGTATAAACAAACTAAAGAAGGAAAACTACATGATCATCTCCTTAGATGCTGAAAAAGCATTTGACAAAATCCAACACCTGTTCATGTTTAAAGTCTTGGAGAGTTCAGGAATACAAGACACACATCAATCTAAACGAGAAAAAATTAAATCAATCCTACTGAAATCAGGGAAAAGGCAAAGCTGCCCACTCTCTCCACATCTCCTCAACATAGTACTTGAAGTCCTAGCTAGAACAATAAGACAAATGAAGGAGTTCAAGGGGATACAATTTGGAAAGGAAGAAGTCAAAGTATCACTATTGGCAGATGATATGATAGTTTACATGAGTGACCCCAAAAATTCAACCAGATAACTACTTCAGCTGATAAACACAATCAGCAAAGTGGCTGGATATAAAATTAACTCAAAAAAAATAGTAGCTCTCTTGTATATGAAAGACAAAAGGACTGAGAAAGAAATTAGAAAAATGACACCCTTCACAACAGCTCCTAATAACATAAAGTACATTGGTGTGACTCTAACCAAGCAAGGGAAAGACCTGTTAAAAAAATGTTCAAGTCTCTGAAAAAAAGAAATTGAATAAGATAGAAGATGGAAAGGTCTCCCATGCTCACAGATCACCTTTTTATTTTTATTTTAATTTTTTATATTATTTACAGTTTATTCACTTTCTATCTCAGCTGTGGCCCCCTCCCTCATTCCCTCTCAATCCCACCCTCCCTCTCTCATCTCATCCCATGCCCCTCTCCAAGTCCACTGATAGGGGAGGCCCTCCTCCCCTTCCATCTGAACCTAGCCTGTCAGGTTTCATCAGGATTGGCTGCATTGTCTTTCTCTGTGGCTTCATAAGACTGCTCCTGCCTCAGGGGGAGGTGATCAAAGAGCCAGCCACTGAGTTCATGTCATAGGCAAAACCCACGTGGACACTGAGCTGCCATGGGCTACATCTGTGCAGGGGTTCTAGGTTATCTCTAAGTATGGCACTTGTTTGGTGTATCAGTCTCAGAAAAGACCCCTGTGACCAGATATATTTGGTCCTTGTGGAGCTCCTATCCTCTCCACATCATACTAACTTCCCCTTCTTTCATATGATTCCCTGCACTCTGCTGAAGATTTGGCTATCAGTCTCAACATTTGCTTTGATACACTGCTTGGTAGTATTTCAGAGGCCCTCTGTGGTAGGCTTGCATTTTACCTGTTCTGCCATTTCCCAGCATTGCTTCAAGAATTTCTAAGAAAATGGATTTATTACATTCATGGATCTTATTTCCTGGAAGTTATATCTACTGTTATTTGGTAATAAGAAAATAGACATATCTTGAAGTTGAGACAAGGATTATATATAGCCTTTAGTCAAAATATCTCATCTTCAAGTAAGTATCTGTAGTGAAAGTTTTGGTTTCTTTAAAAATGGAGAACAGGGCAGGGTAAGATGGCGGCGCTGGGAGGACTCTCATTCTGACCAGCAGCACAGCAGGACTGGCACAGTGACCAGCAATCAGAACTCGTGGCCATAAAACGCAAGTGATTGTGTTTCCAGGTGAGAGGATACCCCACAGTGGGGGATTCAATCAGCTTTTAACTCACCCAGCTAAACCGTGGAAGAGATCCTGGTTCTGCCAGACGCTTGGTCACCAGCCCAGAGCCACACACCAGTCACGGTCCCAGACTGAACTGTGCGCACCACACCATCGGAGACTGGAATCTCCAATTGAGAGATAATCCCACAGTGCAGGAAACGATTGGGACCAACCTTAGGTCACCCAGACATCCCCTGGAAAAGACTCGGGTTCCGTGGGTGCCCCAGGAGCCAGCCCAGAGCCAGAGCCAGGGACCCAGGCACAGAGCTCTGCCTGCGCACCTGATTCACTGCCTGAGATAGAACTGTGGGCACCAGGGCACCAGTGAATGAGTTTCACTGTACAGTGCAAACACACAGGGAGGGAAACGGCTGGTCTGATCTCAGAGCACTCAGCAGACACCCCCACCCCGAAAAGGTCTCGGGAAAATTACCCAGTTTAGGCAGACGCCCAGGCTCCCAAGGGCCAGAAAGGCAGATACAGGCAGTTTCTGCTCACCAGGCAGCTGGTGGAGACTGAGCTGCCATCACTCAGCTGTGTTCCAGACACAGGCAGTTTCTGCGGCCAGCAAGCTGGCGGAGACTGAGCAGTGAGCATCAGGGCAAAAAAAGAGACTGGGAGTCCCTGTCTCCAGAGAATCCACAGGGAAGGAAGGAAACTTTACTGACTTAAATCACCCAATCCTTCCCTGGAAAAAGTCTAGCAGACCGGCGGGGCCGAGCTGCCATCACTCAGCTGTGCTCCAGACACAGGCACAAACAGTTGCTGCACGCCAGATATCCAATTGGGTTACAGCAGCTGATCATTAAATTTACAGCAAGAAACCCAGAAACAGGGCAGCTGTCCTCAGGACTTCCCTGGGTGAGAGGAGAACCCTCTTGACTAACAAAGACCACAGTTACCACTCATGTCTCTATCCCTGAGGTGAGCAGCAGCAACTCCTGAAAAGATGCCAGCCATCCAAGGACTATATCCAAAAAGCTGAGAAGACATCCTTCAGGAAAAACCAGTTTTCTGCAAAGGGGATTCTCTCCACCATAGGATCCCCAGGAACCACCAGAAAATAACCCCAAACACCTAAGATAGGACAATGGGTAGAGGCCAGCATAAAAGCTCAAACAACAGAAGACAGAGCAATATGGCATCTCCAGAACCCAGTTACCCAGGGGCAAGTAGCCCTGGACACCCCACCATAACTGAAATCCAAGATGACCTAACAACTATGCTCAAGAAGATGATAACAGAGGAAACAAATAAGATACATAAAGACATAGAGGAAGATAAACTCAAACAGAATATTGCCATCCGTAAAGAAATAGAAGAAGCTGCAGCTTAACAGTTTATGGCCTTTAGAGAGGAAATGCTTAAAGCACTGAATGAAAGAAAAGAAACAGAGTTGAAGGAACTAAAAGAAAAACAGGAAAGTACAATCAGACAGGTGAAGGAAGTAAACAAAACAACTCAAGACCTGAGGATAGAATTGGAAAAATTAAAGAAAACACAAATGGAGGAAATAATGGAGAGGAAGAACCTAAGGAAGAAAACAAGAACTACAGAGGTAAGCATATCCAACAGACTACAAGGATGGAAGAAAGAATCTCAGGTGTAGAAGATACAATGGAAGAAATCGTTGTATCTGTCGAAGAAAATGTTAAATCCAAAAAACTCTTGATACAGAGAGTCCAAGAAATAGAAGACAGTATGAAAAGACAAAACCTAAGAATAATAGGTATAGAGGAAAAAGAAGACTCCCTTCTCCAAGGCCCAGAAAATATTTTCAACAAAATCATTGAAGAAAATTTCTCCAACTTAAAGGAGTGGCCAATAAGAATACATGAGGCCTACAGAACACCAACAAATTTGACCAGAAAAGAAAATCCTCCGGCCACATATTAATCAAAACAATAAGTATACAGAACAAAGAAAAAATACTAAAAGCTGCAAGGGAAAAAGGCCAAGTAACATATAATGGCAAACCCATTAGAATCACACCTGAAAACTCAACAGAGACTATGAAAGCCAGAAGGGCCTGGACAGACATCATGCAGACCCTAAGAGAACACAGATGTCAGCCCAGGCTACTATACCTTACAAAGCTATCAGTCCTCATAGACAGAGAAAATAAGATATTCAATGACAAAAACAAATTTCAACAATACCTACACACAAATCCAGCATTACAGAAGACACTGGAAGGGAAAATACAACCCCAAAAAATTAGCTTCTTTCAAGAAAACACAGGAAGTAATTAACCTTACTACAGTAAAACAAAAAGCAACCAAGCACACAACCTGATGACCACAGCCAACATCAAAATCACAGGATCTAACAGCCACTGGTCATTAATCTCTCTCAACATCAATGGACTCAACTTTCCAATAAAAAGACACAGATTAACAAAATGGATACGTTAGCAAAACCCAGCAATCTGATGCATACAAGAAACACACCTAAGGCACAAAGATAGACATTACCTGAGGGTAAAGGGTTGGAAGAAAACTTTCCAAGCAAACAGACCCAAGAAGCAAGCAGGAGTAGCCATTCTAATATCTGATAAAATAGACTTTCAACCAAAATTAATAAAAAGAGATGAGGAAGGACACTTCATACTCATCAAAAGAAAATTCCACCAGGAAGACATCACAATCCTGAACATCTAGGCCCAAATACAAGAGCACCCACATTTGTTAAAGAAACATTGAAAAAATTAAACGACATATAGATCCCCACACATTAATAGTGGGAGACTTCAACACCCCACTCTCAACAAAGGACAGGTCAACAAAACAGAAATTAAACAAAGAAACAATGTCTCTGACAGAGGTCATGAATCAAATGGACCTAACAGACATTTACAGAACTTTACACCCAAACACAAAAGAAGTTACCTTCTTCTCAGCACCTCATGGAACCTTCTCCAAAATAGACCATATAGTGGGTCACAAAGCAAGCCTCCATAGATACAAGAAGATTGATATAATGTCTTGTATCTGTCTGATAATCATGGAATAAAGCAGGACCTCAACAATAACAGAAATAGCAAAAAGCCTACACACACATGGAAACTGAACAACTTGTTAGTAAATGAGAGCTCTGTCAGGGAAGAAATAAAGAAAGAAATTAAAGTCTTTCTAGAACTCAATGAAACTGAAGACACAACATACCCAAACTCGTGGGACACAATGAAAGCAGTGGTAAGAAAAAAGTTCATAGCATAAGTGCCTTCGATAAGAAATTCGAGACAGCTCATTCAAGCAACTTAATAGCCAACATCAAACTAAACGGCGAGAAACTTAAAGCAATCCCACTGAAATCAGGGACAAGACAAGGCTGCCCACTCTCTCCATATCCCTTCAACATAGTTCTAGAAGTCCTTGCTAGAGCAATAAGACAGTTGAAGGAGATCAATGGCATACAAATTGGAAAGGAAGAAGTCAAAGTATCACTATTTACAGATGATATAATAGTATACGTGAGTGACCCCAAAAATTCTACCAGGGAACTCCTACAGCTGATAAACACCTTCAGCAAAGTGGCCAGATACGAAATTAACTAAAAAAAATCAGTAGCCCTCCTGTATATAAAAGACAAAAGGCTGAGAAAGAAATTGAGGAAACAACACCCTTCACAATAGCCACAAATGACATAAAGTACCTCGGAGTAACCCTAACCAAGGAAGTGAAAGACTTGTATGAAAAAAATTTCAAGTCTCTGAAGAAAGAATTAGAAGAAGATGTCAGAAGATGGAAAGATCTCCCATGCTCATAGCTTGGCAGGATTAACACAGTAAAAATGGCCATCTTACCAAAAGCAATCTACAGATTCAATGCAATTCCCATCAAATTACCAACACAATTCTTTACAGACCTGGAAAGAAAAATTCTCAACTTCATATGGAATAACAAGAAACCCAGAATTGCTAAAACAATCCTCTACAATAAAAGATCTTCTGGAGGTATCTCCATACCTGATCTTAAGTTGTATTATTGAGCAACTGTTTTAAAAACTGCAATGGTACTGGCGTAGAAACAGAATGGTGGATCAATGGAACCGAACAGAGGATCTAGAAATAAACCCACACACTTATGGACACCTGATCTTTGACAAAGATGCCAAAACCATTCAATGGAAAAAAGATAGCATCTTCAACAAATGGTGCTGGTCTAACTGGATGTCTATATGTAGAAAAATGCAAATAGATCCATAGTTATCACCCTGCACAAAACTACAGTCCAAGTGGATCAAAGACATCAACATAAAACCAGACACATTAAATCGGCTAGAAAAAAAAAAGTGGGGAATACCCTAGAACTCATTGGTACAGGAGAAAACTTCCTGAACAGAACACCAACAGCACGGGCTCTAAGAGCAACAATCAATAAATGGGACCTCATGAAATTGAAAAGCTTCTGCAAAGCAAAGGACACCGTCATCAAAACAAAGCGACTGCGTACAGATTAGGAAAGAATCTTCACCAACCCTTTATCTGATAGAGGACTCATATCCAGCATATATAAAGAACTAAAGAAGCTGAAAAGCAGCAAACGAAGTAATCTACTTAAAAAAAGGGGAACAGAGCTAAACAGAGAATTCTCTGTAGAGGAATGTTGAATGGCAGAGAAGCACTTAAAGAAATGCTCAACCTCGTTAGCCATTAGGGAAATGTAAATCAAAACAACCCTGAGATTTCACCTTACACCCATCAGAATGGCCAAGATCAAAATCTCAAGTGACAACACATGCTGGAGAGGTTGTGGAGAAAGGGGAACCCTTCTCCACTGCTAGTGGGAATGTAAACTTGTACAGCCACTCTGGAAATCAATCTGGCGCTTTCTCAGACAACTAGGAATAGTGCTTCCCCAAGATCCAGCCATACCACTCCTGGGCATATATCCAAAAGAGGCTCAAGTACACAAAAAGGACGTGTTTGTAGCAGCTTTATTTGTAATAGCCAGAAGCTGGAAACAACCTAGATGCCCCTCAACTGAAGAATGGATGCAGAAACTGTGGTACATCTATACAATGGAGTATTACTCAGCAATGAAAAATAAGGAAATCATGAAATTTGCAGGTAAATGGTGGGACCTGGAAAGGATCATCCTGAGTGAGTTGTCCTAGAAGCAAAATGACACACACGGTATATACTCACTCATATAGACATACAACATAGGACAAACCCACTAAAATCTGTGCATCTAAAGAAACTAAGCAAGAGAGAGGACCCTAACTAAAACGGTCAATCCCCGTCCTGAAAGGCAAAGAGGATGGACATCAGAAGTAGAAGAAAACAGGAAACAACCTAGGAACCTTCTACAGAGGGCTTCTGAAAGCCAGAAGAAGAAAACATGAAACAAACTAGGAACCTACCACAGAGGGCCTCTGATAGCCTCTGCCCTACAGACTGTCAAAGCAGATGCTGAGCCTGATGGTCAATTGTTGGGCAAAGTGAATCGAATTTTATGTAAGAACTAGGAAATAGTAAGAGATGGAGAGGACAGGGTCTCCACAAGGAGAGCAACAGAATAAGAAAAGTTGAACACAGGGAACTTCCCAGAGACTCATACTCCAACCAAGGACTATTCATGGAGATAATCTAGAACCCGTGCACTGATGTAGCCCATGACAGTTCAGTGTCCAAGTGAGTTACATAGTAATGGGAAGAGGGACTGCCTCTGACATAATCTGATTGGCCTGCTCTTTAATCACCTCCCCCTGAGGGAGGAGCAGCCTTACTGGGCCACAATAGAGGACAATGCAGCCACTTTTGATGTGAACTGATAGACTAAGATCAGAAGGAAGGAGAGGAGGACCTCCCCTATCAGTGGACTTGGGGAGGAGCATGCATGCAGAAAGGGGAGGAAGAGTGGGATCGGGAGGGGAGGAGGGAGGGGCTTATGGGGGGATACAAATTGAATAAAGTGTAATTAATAAAAAAACACTTAAAAAATCAAGTATTTATAGGTGTGTGGGTTTATTTCTGGGTCGGTTCCATTGATCCTCCTTTCTGTTTCTATGCCAATACCGGTTTTTATTACTATTGCTCTGTAGTACAGCTTGAGGTCGGAGATGGAGATACTTCAATATGATCTGTTGTTTTACAGGATCGTTTTGGAGATTCTGTTTTTTTTTTTTTTTTTTCTCCATATGGAGCAGAGAATCTTTCTTTCAATGTCTGTAAAAAATGTGTTGGTATTGTGATGGGAATTGCATTGAATCTGTAGATTGCTTTTGGCAGGATAGCCATTTTCATTATCTGGGCACAGGGGTCTTATATGAAACTGTTGAGACTGTTTCTCCAACCAAGGACCATGTATGGATATAACCTAGAACCTCTGCTTGGATGTAGCCCGTGGTAGCTCAGTAACAAAGTGGGGTCCCTAGTAAGAGGAACAGGGACTATTTCTGACAGGAACTCAATGGCAGGCTCTTTGACCTCTCCATCCGCCAAGAGAGGAGCAGCCCTGCTAGGCCACAGAGGAGGACTTTGCAGCCAGTCCTGAAGATACCTGATAAAACACGGTCAGATGAATGGGGAGGAGGACCTCCCTAATCAGTGGACTTGGAAAGGGGCAGGGAGGAGATGAGGGAGTGAGGGTGGGGTTGGAAGGGAATGAGGGAGAGGGATACAGCTGGGATACAGAATTATTAAAATGTAACTAATAATAAAAATTAAAAATCTGATGGGTAGGTTGACCCAACAGGGGTATGTAATCAAGGAGCAGGGAACCAAGTTCATGTCAGATACTGTCTCTTCTCCCCTTACTAGGAAACCCACATGGAGACTGATCTGTCCACAGGCTACATCTGAGTAGAGTTCTAGGTCATCTCTGAGCATGGTCTTTGTTTGATACATCAGTCTCTGCAGGCTTCCCGGGGCCCAGCTTTTTTGTCTTTGTTGGTCACCACATGAGGCTCCTATCCATTTGGTTCCATCTATCTCCCCCTTCTTCAGTAAGATTCTCTGAAAAAAGACGCTACTCAGTGGGGTATCTAAGCAGATGTAGAGACTCACTGCATGGCAGATTTTAATACCTGCTCACTGTTTTGGGATTTTTTCTGTTAACTGGGTCAGTGTCTACTAATTTTCCACTTCATGTACTTTAATGCTAGATTATACTGTGATTAACTATACATATGAATAGTTTTGTTATATGAGATCAAACTGAAGATAGTATCAGATTACATTTCTATCTTTTAAATTTAAAATTTTTATTTATTACAATTTGTTCACTTTTTTCCATTATTTTTATTTTTAATTATATTTATTTACTATGTATCCCCCTCTAGTTCCCTCCCTCCTCCCCTCCCAATCCCTCTCTTCCTGCCCCTTCTCTACACACTCCCCTCCCCAAGTCCACTGATAGAGGAGGTCTTCCTCTCCTTCCTTTTGATCTTAGTCTATCAGATATCATCAGGAGTGGCTGCAATTGTCATCTTTTGTGGCATGGTAAGGCTGCTCCCTACTCAGGGGGAGGTGATCAAAGAGCAGGCCAATCAGTTCATGTCAGAAGTAGTCCCTGTTTCCATTATTATGGAACCCACTTGGACACTGAACTGCCATGGGCTACATCTGTGCAGGGGTTCTAGGTTTTCTCCATGCATGATATTTGGTTGGAGAATGAGTCTCAGGAAAGAACCCTGTGCTCATTTTTTTTTTTGGTTCTGTAGCTCTCCTTGTGGACCTCCTGTCCTCCCCAGCTCTTACTATTTTTTTCCCCACTTCTTACATAAGATTCCCAAAATTCTGCCCAAAGTTTGGCCATAAGTCTCAACATCTGCTTTGATAATCTCCAGGGCAGAGCCATTCAGAGGCCCTCTGTGGAAGGCTCCTAACTTGATCCCTGTTTTCTTCTTCTTCTGGTGTCCATCCTCTTTGCCTTTCAGAGTGGGGATTGAGCATTTTAGCCAGAGTCATCCCTCTTAATTATTTTCTTTAGGTGTACAGACTTTAGTAAGTTTATCCCATATGACATGTCTATATGAGTGAGTATATGTCATGTGTGTATTTCTGCTTCTGGGATAGCTCACTCAGGATGATCCTTTCCAGATCCCACCATTTACCTACAAATTTCATAATTTCCTTGTTTTTCATTGCTGAGTAATACTCCATTGTGTAGATGTACCACAATTTCTGTATCCGTTCTTCAGTTGAGGGGCATTTGTGTTGTTTTCAGCTTCTGGTCATTACAAATAAATCTGCTACAAACACGGTTGAGCAAAAGTCCTTTTTGTGTAGTTGAGCATCTTTTGGATATATGCCTAGGAGCGGTATGGCTGGATTTTGGGGAAGCACTATTCCTAGTCTGAGAAAAGCCAGATTGATTTCCGGAGGGGTTGTACAAGTTTAAATTCCCAGCAGCAGTGGAGAAGGGTTCCCCTTTCTCCACAACCTCTCTGGAATGTGTTATCACTTGAAGTTTTGATCTTGGCCGTTCTGATGGGTGTAAGGTGAAATCTCAGGGTTGTTTTGATTTGCATTTCCCTGGTGGCTAATGACGCTGAGCTTTTTGTTAAGTGTTTCTCTGCCATTTGATATTCCTCTATTGAGAATTCTCTGTTTAGCTCTGTTCCCCATTTTTTAATTGGATTACTTGATTTGTTGCTTTTCAACTTCTTTAGTTTTTTATTTATACTGGATATTAGCCTTCTGTCATATAGAGGGTTGGTGAAGATTCTTTCCCAAACTGTAGGAAGTCATTTTGTTCTGATGATGGTGTCCTTTGGTTTACAGAAACTTTTCAACTTCATGAGGTCCCATTTATTGATTGTTGCTCTTAGAGCCCCTGCTGTTGGTGTTCTGTTCAGGAAGTTTTCTCCTGTACCAATGAGTTCTAGGGTCTTCCCCACTTTTTCTTCTAACCGATTTAATATGTCTGGTTTTATGTTTTGATGCACTTAGACTGTAGCTTTGTGCGGGGTGATAAGTATGGATCTATTTGCATTTTTCTACATGTAGACATCCAGTTAGACCAGCACCATTTGTTGAAGATGCTATCTTTTTTCCGTTGTATGGTTTTGACATCTTTGTTAAAGATCAGGTGTCCATAACTGTGTGGGTTTATTTCTGGGTCTTCTATTCGGTTCCATTGATCCACCATTCTGTTTCTATGCCAGTACCATGCAGTTTTTATTACTATTGCTCTGTAGTATAGCTTGAGATCAGGGATGGAGATACCTCCAGAAGATCTTTTATTGTAGAGGATTGTTTTAGCAATTCTGGGTCTCTTGTTATTCCATATGAAGTTGAGAATTTTTCTTTCCAGGTCTGTAAAGAATTGTGTTGGTAATCTGATGGGAATTGCATTGAATCTGTAGATTGCTTTTGGTAAGATGGCCATTTTTACTACATTAATCCAGCACTATGTTGAAGAGATATGGAGAGAGTGGGCACCCTTGCCTTGTCCCTGCCTTCAGTGAGATTGCTTTAAGTTTCTCTCTGTTTAGTTTGATGTTGGCTATAGGCTTGCTGTATATTGCCTTTATTATATTTAGATATGCACCTTACATCCCTGATCTCTCCAAGACTTTAAACCTGAATGGATGTTGGATTTTGTCAAATGCTTTTTCAACATCTAAGGAGATTATCATGTTTTTTTTTTTCTTTCAGTTTGTTAATATGGTGGATCACATTGATAGATTTCCATAATATTGAACCACCCCTGCATACCTGGGATGAAGCCTACTTGGTCATAGTGGATAATATCTTTGATGTATTGTTCTTGTATTTGGTTTGCAAGAATTTTGTTGAGTGTTTTTGCATCAATGTTCATAAGGGAGATTGGCCTGAAATTCTCTTTTTCTATTGGGTCTTTGTGAGGTTTAGGTACCAAGGTGACTGTGGCTTCATAGAATGAGTTTGGTAGTGTTCCTTCTGTTTCTATTTTGTGGAATAGTTTGAATAAAATTGGAGTTAGCTCTCTTTTGAAAGTCTGGTAGAATTCAGCGCTGAAACCATCTGGTCCTGGGTTTTTTTTTGTTGTTGTTGTTGTTTTTTTTTTTTTTTTTTTTTTTTGGATGGGCCACTTTTGATGAATGTTTCTATTTCTTTGGGGGATATATGATTATTTAATTGATTTACCTGGTCTTGACTCAGCTTTGGTAAGTGGAATCAATCAAGAAAGTTGTCCATTTCATTTAGATTTCCAAATTTCGTGGCATATAGACTTTTGAAGTAAGTCCTAATGATAGTTTGGATTTCCTCAGTGTCTGTTGTTATGTTCCCTTTTTCATTTCTGATTTTATTGATTTGGATCGTTTCTCTTTGCCGTTTAGTTAGTTTGGCTAAGGGTTTGTCTATCTTCTTGATTTTCTCAAAGAACCACCTCTTGGTTTCATTGAGTCCTTGAATTGTTTTATTTGTTTTAAATTGATTGGTTTCAGCCCTGCGTTTGAATATTTCCAGCCATCTACTCCTCTTTGGTGTGTCTGCTTCTTTTTTTTCTAGGGCTTTTAGGTGAACCTTTACGACGCTGACAATAGAGGTTTCAAATTTCTTCTTGTAGGCACTTAGTGCTATGAACTTTCCTCTTAGCACTGCTTTCATTGTGTCCCATAATTTTGGGTATGTTGTGCCTTCATTTTCATTGACTTCTAGGAATACTTTGATTTCTTTGTTTCTTCCCTGACCCAACTGTCATTGAGTAGCAAGTTGTTTATTTTCCATGTGTGTGTAGGATTTTTTGTTATTTCTGTTGTCGTTGAGATCCAGTTTCAGTCCATGGTCGTCAGATAGGATACATGGGATTATTTCAATCTTTTTGTATCTGTTGAGACTTGTTTTGTGACCAACTATACAGTCTATTTTGGAGAAGGTTCCATGAGGTGCTGAGAAGAAGGTAAATTCTTTTGTGTTGGGGTGAAATGTTCTGTAGACATCTGTTAGGTCCATCTGATTCATGATCTCTTTTAGAGTCATTGTTTCTTTGTTTAATTCTGGTTTGTTGACATGTCCTTTGTTGAGAGTGGGGCGTTGAAGTCTCCCACTATTAATGTGTGAGGATCTATATGTGGTTTCAGTTTTATTAATGTTTCTTTTACAAATGTGGGTGCTCTTGTGTTTGAGGCATATATGTTCAGAATTGTGCTGTCTTCTTGGTGGAGTTTTCCTTTGCTGAGTATGAAATGACCTTTTCCATCTCTTTTTAATAATTTTGGTTGAAAGTCTATTTTATTAGATATTATAATGGCTACTCTTGCTTGCTTCTTGGGTCCATTTACTTGGAAAGCTATCTTCCAGGCCTTTACTCTCAGGTAATGTCTATCTTTGTGACTTAGGTGTGTTTCTTGTATGCAACAGATTGTTGCGTCTCGTTTACATATCCATTCTGTTAGTCTGTGTCTTTTTATTGGAGAGTTGAGTCCATTGATATTAAGGGATATTAATAACCAGAGGCCATTAGATGCTTTGGTGTTACTGTTGGCTATGGTAGTGTGTTTGTGTGTTTGGCTACTTTTGGTTTTGCTGTAGTGAGGTTACTTGTTTCCTGTGTTTTCCTGGGTTCTATTTTTCCTTCTAGTATCTTCTGTAATGCTGGATTTGTGCGTAGGTATTGTTGGAATTTGTTTTTGTCATTGAATATCTTGATCTCTCCATCTATGATGACTGAGACTTTTGATGGATATATTAGCCTGGGCTGACATCTGTGTTCTCTTAGGGTCTGCATTATATCCGTCCAGGCCCTTCTTGCTTTCATAGTCTCTGTTGAGTTTTCAGGTGTGATTCTGATGGGTTTGCCATTATATGTTATTTGGCCTTATTCCTTTGCAGCTTTCAGTATTTTTTCTGTGTTCTTTATACTTACTGTTTTGATTATTATGTGGCAGGAGGATTTTCTTTAATGGTCTAATTTATTAGGTGCTCTGTACGCCTCTTGTAATCTTATAGGCCTCTCCTTTAAGAAGATGACCTTACATCTATGCTGATGAAGGGATAATAGAGGTAACAAATAAAATATTTAAAGAATTAGAGGAAGATAAAATCAAACAGATCATGGTAATCCATAAATAAATGGAGGAAATTAAAGACAAGCAGATTATGGCCATCTGTGAAGAAATACGGGAAAATGCAGGCAAACAGTTTGCAGCCTTCAGAGAAGAAATAATTAAATCATTAAAAGTAATAAAAGAAAAAGAGTTGAAGGAACTAAAAGAAAAACAGGAAAATACAATCAGACAGATAAGGGAAATAAACAAAGCAACTCAAGATCTGAAGATAGAATTAGAAAAATTAAAGAAAACACAAATGGAGGAAATCATGGAGAGGAAGAATTTAGGGAAGAAAACAGGAACTACAGAGGTAAGTGTAACCAACAGACTATAAGAGATGGAAGAAAGAATCTCAGGTGTAGAAGATACAATGGAAGAAATCAATGTATCTGTCAAAGAAAATGTTAAATCCAAAAAATTCCTGACACAGTCCATCCATGAAATCCAAGAAAATACGAAAAGACAAAACCTAAGAATTATAGGAGTAGAGGAAAGGGAAGATTCCCTGTTCAAAGGCCCAGAAAATATCTTCAACAAAATCATAGAAGAAAATTTCCAGATTACCTTTCTTGATGATAAAAAGTCTATTTTGAAAACCATGTTATGCAAAGTTATAAACCCAGTTTTGTTGTCCCTCAGTAGTGACCACAGATTTTTTATTTGTCAAAGAATTGTCATGATGTATTCACATTACTAAAGAAATCAATGAAAGAAATGTACAATATGAGAACACTTCCTCTAAATGTTGCAGTTCAATTGAAAATTTTAATTATAGATTTAGAGTTTTTTCTAATTTTAGATGTTTCCTCTCTCTGTGTACAGCTGTGGAGGATCATTCATACTCCAGATACAATATGATTTTATCGTCTACCTTCCTAATGTCTCTTACCGAGAGGATATTTAGTAATAGATGAAACAGTGTAGAATGAATATGGCTAGAGATCTAAAGTGCAATAGCTCTTTTATTTTCTTTTCCTTTCTTCTTTCACATATTACATCCTGACATACTGACCACAGTTTTCCATTCCTTTACTCCTCACAGTACCCTTTCCTCTCTCTGAGATACACTCCACCTTTATTTCCATTCCAAAAAAATCAGGCCTCCTAGGAATATCAAGTGAACATGACAAAGCAAGTTACAATAAGTTCTCATCTCAGAAATGGACAAGGAAACCCCAGTAGGAGAAAAGTGATCACGGAACAAACAAGAGTCAGAGACAATCCCAACATATGTTAAGTATTTCACAAGAACACCAAGTTATAAAACCATAACATGTACAGAGGACCTAGGTCAGACCCATGTAGGCTCCCTGAATGTCAGTTCAGTCTCTGCGTGCCCCTACAAGACTAAGTTAGCTAGCTGTTTCTGTGGGTTTTCTTGTAGTATCCTTGACCCCAATTGCTCCTAAAGTCCTTCTCCCTACTTCTGCTTGGGTATCCTGAGCTCTGACTAATATTTGCCTGTAGATCTCTGTATCTGTTCCCTTCAGCTTCCAGGGAAAGCCTCTCCGACAACAATTGGGCTATGCTCCTGTCTAGGTTTATAGCAGAATATCACTGATTTTTTCTGTTTTCATTTTTTCTTTCCTTTTCTTTTCTTTTTTCTTTTCTATTCTTTTCTCTTCTTTCTTTTCTTTTTTCCCTTCCTTCCTTCCTTCCTTCCTTCCTTCCTTCCTTTCTTTCTTTCTTTCTTTCTTTTTTCTCTCTTTCCTTTTTTTCCAGTCATGCTTGTTTTTATTCTAATTTTGGGGCTATCCAGACTCTGGTTGCTGACCATTCTGGCAGTGTCAGGCATGGACTCCCTCTGGTGGTGTATTTTTCAAGTTGGACCACTCATTGATGAGCCATTCCTACAAGTTCTGTACCACATTTACTCCAGCATGTCTTGCAGAAGGACAAATTGTAGGTCAGAGGTTGTGTAGTTTAGTTGGTGTCCCAGCCTCATCAATTGCCTGGTAACAGAAGACAGCCAGTCCCAGTCCCAGGGAAGCTCTGCTACAACAGACAAATCTCAGATTCCTACTCCTCTCCTTGAGGATTACTCCCTTAATAACCGTCCCAGGAGACATGAAGAGCCCCATTCTCACAGAGTCCCACTATAAAACAAAATCCTGGACTTGTGGTTGCTGAGGCATTCTGCTTTAATGAATAAATGCAGGTACCAAGTTCTTGCAGCATTCCTCATCAGAAATCAGAACTTGGATCCCTTCTGCTTCCCTGAGAGCAGCCCCTAGATACCTGGAGTCAACATCCCAACACCAATCCACTGTTCTACTGATCTCCCTACCGAGACCAGCTGCATAATAGGAACTTACAGGGCATGGGTCCAAGATGGTGGGGCCCAGACATACCTAAATGCCAGGAGCACAGGTTCTGCTTGACCTCCAAAGGACTGGGCAACTAAATCCAATTCTGTAATCCTGGGGAGTGCTCGCTGCCAGGCTGACTTTGTAACACCAAAGGCCACTTGTCATCTCCCTGAGCTAACTATCACAGTTGGGACACAGGCAGCTGAAAGGAACAGGCTAGCTTTACAGGTTTCTTCATAAATTCTATACCCCATGTTAAACTAAATTCTCCCAGCACTTTTACAGAAGGCAGGAGGAGGAGTGGATGAATTGAGACAAGACCCCACCCTATTGCAAAGGAATGCAAAAGGTCTCCTCTGTGCTGGGGAGGAGTGTCCAGATCTGCAGTATGAGATTACATTGCTTAATAACCAGTCCAGACGTCACAGCTCCCCAACCCAGATCGGGGAGGGACCAGATGGACGTGGCACTAAAAATGAACCAATCATTTTAAAAGTCAACTACCCAAACCAGTGTTTTCAAGCTCGAAACCTCCGTGATTCCCGTGCTCCTTTCTTTAAAAACCTCAGACTTCTGTCTCTCCTGGCTGTTACTCACTGGTTTTGTGGGGGGCAGCCCCATCTGATGATGGTTCAATTAAACCTCTTGCTATTGCATCCATCAATGATCAGTCTCTTGAGTTCTATTCACCCCTTGGGAAGTTAGGCTCCCTAGGGACACCCCCTTTGGGCATAAAACAGCAGAGGTGCTAGTTGTAAGCAGGACTCATGCCCCATTGGCCTGTATCAAGAGGAGGCCAGTGCCCCTCTCTACAAGCTTTCACCATTCAGCTTAGAGCCCTTTCTATTCTGACTCTGCGCCTGCCTGTCTCACTTGGGACAAGGCTAGCAGAGATGAGAAGTACTGTCTCTGATTCACATCTTCAAACCTAGGGAGGCCTCGGTGGGCCAGAGCAACATTCAGGTTAGAGCACACTCTGCCCCTTCTCAAACTGCCTGGACATCAGAGACCAGCAGGCCTGCAATCACCAAAGATGCCCAAATGGCTAGAGGTCAACACAGCACGCGAAGAAAACAAAAACGAAAACACAAACAGAAACAACAGAAATCCAGGACCAAATATCACCACTCAAAAGCAGCTCTCCAACTTCAGCAAACCCTGGAGACACTAACATACATGAATTGCAAGAAAAAATAATCTTAAACCTAAGGTTATGAAAATAATAGAGGCCTTAAAGGAAGAAAATAAAACTCTCAAAGTGGCACAGGAAAATACAATCAAACGTGATACAATTGAACAAATCCCTTTAAGAAATAAGAGTTACGCAAAACTACAATCAAAAAGAGAAGGAAATGAATAAAACTGCTCAAGACCTAAAATGGAGCTAGACTAAAAAAAAAAAAAAATTGAAAAGAAAAAAGAAAAGCAATCTGATACAATCCTGGAGATGAAAATACAGACAAATGTATGACCAACAGAATACAAGAGATGGAAGAAAGAATCTCACAGGTAGGAGATATGATTGAAGAAATTGACACATCAGTCGAAGAAAGTGTTAAATATAAAAAAGTTCCTTACATAGAACATCAAAGAAATCTGGGACACTATGAAAAGACTAAACCTAAGAATAATAGAAATAAAAAAGGAGCACACTCCCAGCTTCAAGAACCAGAAAATATTTTTAACACAAGCATAAAAGAAAACTTTCCCAACCTAAAGAAAGAGATGCCTATAACCATAAATCATCCCTTCCATCTTTGCCTAGTTCTTCTCCCTTTACCCACCCCTTCTCTTTCTTTCTCCACCCCTTGCTTTTTCTTTCTTTTCCCTGCTTTCCCTCCTCCTCCCCTTCTCTTCAGCCTCCCCCTTCTCTCTCATCTTTTTAAATTTTTTCCTTCTACTTCACCCATTTTTCTATCCTTCCCTTTCCATTCCCTTCATTCCATTAATATTCTCCTTTTCTCCTCTCTTTCTTCCCTCCACTTCTCTTTTGCTTCTCTTCCCTCTCCTTCCTTCTTCTCCATCACCAGTTCTTCCTCTCCCCTCCTTCATCCTCTCCTTCTCTGCCCCTCCCACTCATTCTTTCTGCTTTCACACCTTCATTCATTCCTTTCCCCTTCTCATCTCTCTTCTTCCTCTTTCCCTTTTATTCTCCACTCCTCCTTTTCCTATCATTCTCCTTTCCTTACTTCTCTTCCTCGTCTTTACTTCCTCTATCTCCTTCTTTGATCCTCCTTTCATTATTGTTCTCCAACTCCTTCTTAACTTCCCCTCTTCCTCTTTTCCCTAATTCCCCTCTCTTTTTTTCTCTCCCCTCTCACTCTTCTCCATCTTCTCATATTCCTCCACCTACTCTTCTTTGCCTCTTGCCCATTTTCTTTTACATTGTTTCCCCCTTTTTCTTCTGCCCACTTCTCGTCCTCCTTTCCCCTGCTCCACTACTTTGCTCTTCTCCTAGCCTTCTTTTTCTCCTTGTCTATCTCCTTTCTTTCCTTTTCTTCCTCCCCCTCCTCCCATTTTTCTTTCCCTCTTCCTGTCCCCTCCTCTACCCCTAGACTTTTCTCCTCTCTAGCTCATTTCTCCCCTCCTGCTGTTTCTCCATTTCCTCCTTTTTATCTTCTCTTCAATCACTCCCCTTCTTCTCGTTCTTCTCCTATTCCTTCTTTAATCTAGGTAATGAACCCAGGATCTTCTTAGCTATATCTATTGCATTTATATATTTTCAAAAGATTTTAAAATTATGTGTATGCATGTATTTGGTATATATCCATTATGTTGAGCCTTTGGCACTAGAAATGAAGACATTTTATCACATAATATGACCTAGTAGAAACTGATAATATGGAAGGGATAGAAGCATCCACATTCAAGCAATGTTGTCAAATAAGCAACAGAAATTTTTAGTGAATTTTTTTTTCATCAATTACACTTTATTCATTCTGCATCCCACATAAGCCCCTCCCTCCTCCCCTCCCAATCCCACCCTCCCTCCTCCCTCTGCTTGCATGCCACTCCCCAAGTCCACTAACAGGGGAGGTTCTCCTCTCCTTTCTGATCTTAGTCTGTCAGTTCACATCAAAAGTGGCTGCATTGTTGAATTGTGGCATATGACGGGAAAGAAAACTTTTTTTTTTTTTCTGTTCACAACAATAAGCAATCTGAAACATTAAGTCCTGTTATGCAGTTTGGAAGAATATCAGCTAGACAATGAAAACAGCAAACAAAAATGTTTACTGATCCAGGATATAACAATGAGTTATCAGTAGACCCTCACAGGGCTTGCAACAATATTCAGCAGAAGCCACTTTGTAGTTGTTGGCACTGAACAGAGAAGTGGAATTTTGTGGCAGGTACTCAAGGAGATTGTGCTTATAGCTGAACACGAACATAAGACTCTGCCTATTAAGAGGAAAATGGGACAATGTAGTCCCAATTTTCAAAAATAATCTCAGGAGGTGTGGCAATCCATAAACCTTAGACATTGGAATGTCAGGGTGAGCCAGGTGGATTTTGGCATATTGGGTTTTTTCTAACTGGCCAAGCAGCTGTGTGCCCAGCAACATGTTGAAATACTCTCTTACTCCAGCTGCCAACTCATCAACAGAGTATTCCCTATTATCATTATTTTTCTGTGACATCACCAAAGTCACAAATTATGCAAAAATGGTATGTACATTTTTTTCTTTTTTAATATTAGTTATAGTTTATTAACTTTGTATCCCAGCTGTATCCCACTCCCTCATTCCCTCCTAATCCTACTCTCCCTCCCTCATCTCCTTTCTGCCCCTTTCCAAGTCCACTGATAGGGGAGGACCTCCTCCACTTTCATCTGACCCTGTTTTATCATGTATCTTCAGGACTGGCTGCAAAGTCCTCCTCTGTAGCTTAGCAGGGCTGCTCCTCCCTCGGGGGTGTGGGGGGAGGTCAAAGAGTCTGCCATTGAGTTCATGTCAGAAACAGTCACAGTTCCCCTTACTAGGGTACTTACTTGGTTATTGAGGTACCATGGGCTACATCCGAGCAGAGGTGTGTGCATTTTTCTAAACAGGGAGTTGGAATAACTACTTCTGCTTTTTTACCAAGTCCCAGTCTTCAAAAATACAAGATTTTAGTTGTGCAGGAACCTTCACTTCAACCTCTGTTATTACAGACCAAGTCAGATTTTGGTGAGGCATTTGGGCTACTTGGCTGGTACTACTGCCAATTTTCTTTTCTGGAGTATTCTGCATGTTCTTTGGTACTGCCGCCTTAGGCATAGATCCTAAGAGGGTTTCTCTACAGGGAAGCTAAGACATCGAAGGTTTTTTGTTTGTTCCAGCATTAAAATTATTGCCTGTTTGTGTAATTTAAACATGTCTATGTGTCTCATATAGTAGGCCACATGATAGAAAATTATAATGTACTTTAAGGTCTTTCTGTTATCATGCTCATCTCTTTAGTTTGTGCACCTATTTTACTTTTATCCTGATTTTTAAGACAGGTAGCACATATGCTAAGTCCCATTTATCATTTTTTAATTATTGTTGTTTGAGTGCTTTCTTTACTAAGAGTTTTATTTCTTAAGTACTTTCTTTATTAAGAGTTTTTATTTTGTTTTGGTGTTTGTATGTGTGTGTGTGTGTTTGTGTGTTTTAATTTACTATATGTATTGGTTTTAAGTCCCTACAATCTAGAGAACAGTAAATATAAAATAATAAAGGAGAACAAAAAATTCAGAAGCACTCAGTAGATGATATATTAAGTCATTTCTTTGTTAATCTCTTTTAATGCAACGGAAAGACACAAAATCTAAACAGAACATCAAGAGAAATAAAATACACCATCTTGGACAATGTAAGCTAAGGCAGAGTGAAATTGCTCCTAGGGTAGATAAAAAAGTTGATTTGTGTACTCAAAGTAAGTTCTGCATGTAGAATAACAAATAGTCACGGTTGTGGAAGTGTGTGTAGTTTATCTAATAGCTGGCAGCATGGGGTTTCCTGAGTTGATGCAGGTTGTTAAGATTCATTTACACCTCCATGCCTTTCCCCAAGGCAGCTGACTGTTGGGAGTTAGTTAAGGGTGGTAGTGGTTTTCCCGATAAACAGAACCTGCCTTAGGAGATTTCTTCAGAATGGTGACTTGAGGCTTCTGTTCACCTAACAACACTCTTTCTTCTTACCTGGCAAGAGCCCTTCCATTTCAGATATTGTCACAAAACACTGTCATGGTCTCATCCTACTTTGGACCAAACAGAAGCCTGGTGTTGTACCATTAGTCCATGAAAAACATGGGAGTGGGGAAGACAGGGGGCGGGGGGGAAGAGACAGAAAAGAGATTGAGAGATTAGAATAAACAGAGGGCTCAGTTAAGACTAGGAAGTTATTCCAGTGCTATAGTAATTGGTTTACACTATGTTGTTACATTAACCAAGACTGAAGTTGGTGGCCAAGTCACTAGACTGCTTCCGTCTTAATGAGGCATCATCCATGATAATTGCATGTAACATGATTGCTTTTTGCTCAAAGTCAACCCAACTCCCTGATAATGTGTTGCCACCTCTTATCAGACACAAATGTCTTAGGCCTTAGTGGATAAGGAGGTAGGGCCCCTACTAGCAAAATAAACAGACAGAGGAAGGAATTCCATTGACTCAGTGCAGGGGAGCAGTGTAGCTACAATCAGTTTCAGGATTCTCAGATAGCATCTAGAGAGAGGAAAAGAGGAAATTTCATCATCATCCAATTTTAGTTTAAAGCGGTAGTTACCTTGTCTCAGTTTCAAAGTTCCAGAAGAGACAGGGTAGGGGGATGCAGGAACTTATCCAACAGTGTGTCTGTCTCAACATACATAGTAATTTTCTAAATTTTCTGAAGAATACCCCTCCTTTAGGCATCTGGATCAGTTTTCATCATGACCAGAGTGAACATTTCTATGGAGCTAGGCCTTAGGTTAATAGTATGGTTTTAACTTTATGTTCACTGCTCTCTGGTTATTGACACAGTTTAACTGTCTTCGTAGGTTAAAGAGACAGAGTTTAGCCTAGGAAGGTACTTTTTATTAGACAGAAGAAAATAAAATTTAAACCCTGTTCTAGGAAGGAGAAAGCATGTTGGCAGCTTACCTGTCACACATTCCTATCCTTTCATGGTTTGGCCTGATATTTTAATTTGATGAATATTGTGATACTCAAAAGAAATCTCAGACGAAAAACTAAATGATACAGCAAATGACACAAGCAAGCAGTCTTGATTGTGTTCATTTTCTTTTCTAGTTTAAGAATTAAAAGGCAAGAAAAATGAAGAACACAACATGTAGCTTCAGAGAAGTGGTAAACACAGAAAATGGAATCAGCAGTTTAAGAAAAAGGTGTGTACTCAAGATGAGGTTTATAAACATGCAACAGGCACAGCAAGGGAAAAACACCTCTGTAAATCAGGGGAGAGAGCCAGAAAACTAAAACTTCCAGTCTTTTCTGATGGGCTGAGGTTTGAAAGCCTCTGAAGAGTTTTCCACCCCTACTTGAGGGTTGATCTGTTGAAAAACAGACAGAATTGTTGATTGACTATCAACTGTTGTTACCATGTTATGATGTATCCTTGAACTATGGAGTCAGTCCATCAGCACCACTCTGCTGGTGGGAGACAAAAGTTAACAAGGCTTTTGTTTTATGCTGTCAGGTTTTTGTCACAAGTCAGGAAGGTGAAGGAGAGACCAGTCATTTTGTGAGTGACCGGCCTCTATTGCATAGCCAAGCTTCTCTTCTCTACCTGCCTACCATGGTGTCTCTCTAACACCTAGTCTCTCATTTCAACCTCAGAGGTCACCCAAATGGCTGTTAGAGGCATGGGGACACTGACTACTCTTATCTGCTTCCACCTGACAAGGGTGAACAATGGGAGGGTCAAAAAGTCAGGGTGCCTCAGAGGAGTGTTGATCTAGTCTCTTGAGTAAAACATAAGTGAAGACAATGAGACAGAATATGAGACAACAATTAGACCACCTTTATGACCTAGCCATGGACCCTCTCCCTATATATCTGCCTACCAGGGAGTTTAACTCCTACTCTCTCAGTTTGATGAGTTACCTAACCCATCCCCATTACAACTTTTCTTTATTATCTCTGAGTCCCCTTCCCAACGTCATAATCTTTATTAACTTTTTATAGTTCATTAAATTCTGTTGTTATCAAACTTGGAATCAGGCGGTTACACAGCCTGTGGTTTATGGCACATCAACAAGCAAATTGAAATAATCAAATTAACAGTAAAAACCTGTGATCTGGGAAAGTTTGGGTCCAGGTCACCCATGGACATCTCCAAGGACTGAAAGTGGTGAGTATTCAACCCTCCTGCACTTCCCCTTGCCAAAAGCATGGGCCATTTTGCTCCTAAGAGGCAGCTGAGCAGCAGTGGTTATCCCATGAATGACCTCACATGCTCGATAACTCAGATGGTAGAGGCCACAGCATTACTGGCCTCCCAGGTCTTTGGCTGCTACAGGCAGCTGTACAGGCCTCCCAGGTCTGCAGCTTTGGCAGAGAGGCAGCAAACCTAAGCAGGAGCCTCTGTGCTGGGTGACTGAGGCAACAGACTTGGTTGTCCCAAGCAGGAGCCTCCATGCTCCATGACTAGGACATCAGAGACAGCTACCCCAAGTACAGGTCTCCTTGCCAGGTGGTCACACAGTGGATACCACTGAGTTGATGGATCTCCTACCCTCTCATTTGCCCCAGTGGGCCCAAATTTGAGAGTAGAGAACAAGAGGAACCCCGGTACTATCCAATTAGGACTGCAAGCAAGTGATACCTTCAAGTAAGTGCATTCAGAACCCGAGATTCAGGGTAACTCTACACTAGCAGACAGACAAAAGATCTCTACCACCCACACCCCCAGTGTGGGCAACATAGGGATCCTGGGGACACTGTTCTCAACATTGAAAACTCTGTTGGGTGGGCCTACTATTGGAGTCCAGGAAAACAATTCCTGGATCCCAGACAGATCTTAATACCAGGAGGACACTACAACGGGCCTGCAGGCCATATTCAGGGCACTTACACCTGTGCATTGCTCCATTGAACAGTACCAACACCCCCTGCTGCACTGAAGTTCCACCCTTCCAGGTATCTACACACTCTAGCAACATGCCCTTCAAGGCAAATTTCCAGACATGCCTACACTTGTGCACATTCACCTGTGACATTCCTCCCTTAGCAACAGCTGAAACAACATCTACTTTTGAACTGGTAGACCTCTCTCATTTTCAGACACCAGAGACAGACACCAGTCTGAAGTACAGACTACAGGGAAAAAGAATGAAGGTTACAGATAATCAGTTTGCTAGTGGACAGCTTAAGAACACATGCAACAAAAATCAGGACACCATGGCTTCATCAGCAAACTACAAAATCAATTTATATTTTAATTCATTGGAAAAACAGAAAAATTATTTTAAAGTTATGCTTAATGAGTTATTAGAGACACGTAAAGAAGAAATGAGAAATAGCCACACAAATAGAGGCACATAAAGAGGAAATAAACAAAGCTCTCAGAAAAATACAGGCAAATATAACTACAAATAGAGAGGCACATAAACAGGAAATTAATAAAAAATACAGGCCATCAAGGAAAGATAAGAATCTACATTCAAACATATGAAGGAAATGGTACAAGACATGTAAACAGAATTAGAATCAATAAAAAAAAAAAAAAAAAAAACAGAGAAAACCCTGAACCTGGAGAATTTAGACCAAAGATCAGGAACTACAAAGGTAAGCATCACCAACAGAATACAAGAGATGGAAGAGAGAATCTCAGGAGCTGAAGATACCATTGGAAAAACATGATACATCTCTCAAAGAAAAAATAAATCCCAAAAAGTTCCAAACACAAAACACCCATGAAATCAAGGACTCCATGGAAAAAAAATCTAAGAATAATAGGTATAGCCAAAAAGAAGATTCCAGGCTCCAAAGTCCAGAAAATATTTTCAAGAAAATTTTCCCCACTTAAAGAAAGAGATGTCCATTAACAAACAAGAGGCTTACAGAACAACAAATAGACTAGACCAGAAAAGAAACACCACACATCACATGGAAGTCAAAACACTAAATCTACAAAACAAAGAAAAAAATATTAAAAGCAGCAAGGGAAAAAGGTCAAGCAACATATATTAGTAGATTTATCAGAATTACACCAGACTTCTCAATAGAAACTATGAAAGCCAGAAGAGCCTGGGAAGATGGCATGCAAACTCTAAAATACCACAGATTCCAACTGAGACTACAATGCCCAGCAAAACTTTCAATCAATATAGATGGAGAAAACAAAATATTCGATGACAAAACAAAACTTAAACAATATCTACACAGCAAAAAAGCCCTACTAAACATACTACAAGAAAAATTTCAATCCAATGAAATCAACTACACCCAAGAAAACACAGGATATTGATAACTTCACAACAAAAAATTAAAAGAAAACAAGAGTAAAAACACAGTATCAGCACCAACTCCAAAATAATAATCAGTATTGATGGAATCAACTCTCTAATAAAAAGACACAGACTGAGAGAATGGTTGTAGAAACAGGATCCAAAATTCTGGTGCATCCAAGAAATACAGCTCTTAAACAAAAGTAAACACTATCTCAGGGTAAAGGGATGAAAATATGTTTTTCAAGCAAGCAGACACAGAAGACAAGCCGGGGTAGCTGTATTAATATCTAGTAAAACTAACTTTCAATCAAAAGTAATTAAAGAAAAGACGAGGAGTTATACTCCTGTCTCATGAAAGGACAAATCCACCAGGAGGACATCACAATCCTGAATGTTTATGCCCCCCAAACAAGGGCATTTGCATCTGTAAATGAAACATTATTAAAACTGAAATCACACATTGATCCTAACACTTTACAAGTAGGAGAATTCATAACTCCACTCTCTCCAAGGGACAGATCATATAGATAAAAGCTAAATAGAGAATAATGACCTTTACAGAGGTCATAAATCAAATGTATCTAATAGATGTCTACAGAACTTTCACCCAAACTCAAAAGAGTATACTTTCTGTACAGAACTTCAGGGAAGCTTCTCAAAAATTGGCCATTTAGTCAGGCACAAAGTAATCCTCAACAGATACAAGAAGGTATAATTTTGAGTATCCTATCAGACCACCATGGCCTAAAACTTGACCTCAACAACAACACAAATAACAAAATCTTACATAGACATGGAAATTAAACAACTCTCTAATCAATGACAGCTTGTTCAGGGAAGAAATAAAAAAAAAAAAGAAATTAGAGACTTCCTAAAATTAAGTGAAAATGAAGGCACAGCTTACCCTAACTTACGAGACACAACGAAAGCAGTGCTAAGAGGAAAGTTCATAGGATTAAGTGCTTCCAGAAAGATGTTTGATCCATCACATACGGTCCACTTAATAGCACACAGAAATGTCCTCGAAAAGAATCAGACACACCCAAGAGGAGTAGATGGTTGGAAATAAACAAACTCGGAGCTGAAATGAATGAATTAGAAACAAAGAATACAATTCATAGAATCAGTAAGACCAAGAGCTGGTTCTTTGAGAAAATGAACAAGATAGACAAACGCTTACCTAAACTAACTAAAAGGTAAAGAGAAACTATCCAAATTAGCAAAATCAGAAATGAAAAGGAGGACATAAGGACAGACATTGAAGAAACCCAAACAATCATTAGGTCTTACTACAACAGCCTATCTGCCACAAAATTTGAAAATCTAAATGAAACAGGCAATGGTGGGATCTGGAAAAGATCATCCTGAGTGAGGTATCCCAGAAGCAGAAACACACACATGGTATATACTCACTTGTATAGACATATAATATAGGATAAACCTGCTAAAATCTGTACACCTAAAGAAACTAATCAAGAGGGAGGACTCTTGCTAAAATGCTCAATCTCTATCAAGAAAGGCAAAGAGAATGGAGATCAGAAGAAGGAGAAAATAGGGAACAAGTCAGGAGCCTGACACAGAAGACCTCTGAAAGACTCTGCCCTGCAGATTATAAAAGCAGATGCTGAGACTTATGGCCAACCTTTGGGCAGAGTGTAGGGAATCTTATGAAAGAAGTGGGAAACAGTAAGAAAGATCTGGAGAGGACAGGAACTCCACAAGGAGAGCAACAGAATGAAAAAAATCTGAGCACATGGGTCTTTCCTGAGACTGATACTCCAACCAAGGACCATGCATGGAGATAACCTAAGACTCCTGCACAGATGTAGCCCATGGCAGTTCAGTGTCCAAGTGGGTTCCATAGTAATAGGAACAGGGAATGTCTCTGACATGAACCGATTGGCCTGCTCTTTAATTACTTCCCCCTAAGGGGGGCAGCATTACCAGACCACAGAAGAAGACAATGCAATCACTCCTGATGAGACCTAATTGACTAGGATCAGAAGGAAGGAAAAGAAGACCTCTCCTATCAGTGGACTTGGGGAAGGGTACATGTGCAGAGGGGGGAAGAAGGGAGGGGTTGGGATGGGAAGAGAAAGGGAACCACAGGGGGGATACAAAGTGAATAAAGTGTAATTAATAAAGAATTTTAAAAAATGGGTTAGAGTGCTAAACAGATTATTCTCAAAAGATGATTATTAGTTGGCAGAGAAACACTTAAAGAAATGTACAAAGCCCTTAGTCATCAGGGAAATGCAAATCAAAGCGACCCTGGGATTTCATCTTATTCCCATCAGAATGGCTAAGATCAAAAACTGGAATGACAACACATACTGGAGAAGATGTTGAGAAAGGAGAACCATCCTCCATTGCTGGTGTGAATGTAAACTTGTTAACCTCCTTTGGTAATCATTCTGACACATTATCAGACAAGTATCAATAGTGCTATCTCAAGTTCCAGGTATAGCACTCCTAGGCATATATCCAAAATACGATCAACTATGCAAGGACATTTTTCTTAGCCATGTGTAGAGCAGCTTTATTCTTAATAACCATAATTTGGAACCAACACAGGCATCCATCAACTGAGGAATGGAGACAGAAATTGTGGTACATTTACACAATGGAATACTGCTATGCAACTAAAAAATAAAGCATGATAGGAACTACAAAGATCATTCTGAGTGAGCTATCCTAAAATCAGAAGGACACACATGGTATGTACTACTTATAAGTGGATATTAGTCATGCAATGTAGCATAAACATGCTATAATCTGTACAACTAAAGAAGCTAAACAAAGAGAGGACTGGGTAAGACGATCAATTCTCACTCAGCAAGGAAAATTAGACAGAAATAGGAAGAGAGAGAAAACAGGGAACAAGACAGGAGCCTACCACAGAGGACCTCTTAAAAACTCTACCCAGAAGGGTATCAAAGTAGATGCTGAGATTCATAGCTGAACTTTGGACAGAATGCAGGGAATCTTATGAATGTAGGTGGAGATAGAAAGACCTGGAGGTGACAGAAACTCCTCAAGGAGAGGAATTGAAACAAAAAAATCTGGGCAAATGTGTCTGTCTGAGCCTGATACTCCAACAAAGGACCATGCATAGAGATAACTTAGAACCCCTGCACATATATAACCCATGGCAGCTCAGTTTGCATGTGTGTTCCCTATTAATGGTAACAGGGGCTGTCTCTGATGTGAACTCATTGGCTGGCTCTTTGATCACCTCCCCCTTAGGGTTGAGCAGCCTTACCAGGCCACAGAGGAAGACAATGCAGCCAGTCCTGATGAGACCTGATAGGCTAGGGTCAGAGGGAATGGGAGGAAGTCTTCACCTACGAATAGACTTGGGGATGGGCATGGGAGGCCATAAAGGAGGGAAGATGGGATTGGGAGGTGATGAGGGAGAGGGCTAGAGCAAGGATATAATGTGAATAAACTTTAATTAATAAAAAATAAATAAATTTATTAAAAATAAATATAAAAGGGAGATTAAACTTAACTTCTTTATTTAAAGGCTTGATGATAAAATTTGTCCTGATTTTGAACGGCACAACTGAAAGACAAATCCTTATCAGTGAAACTGGAGTTTAAATAGTTGTGAAATAACTCTTTCACTCAGGAGCCTAATAATTCAAAGGAGTGTATCCTCTCTCATTCCATGAAGACTTTAGTCTGGACAAGTTTTCTGATCAGTGAAGACTAAGGTCTACAGGTTAGCTGAGAAGCAGATGTAGCGTTACTTGATGCCCTGCTTGACTCTTGAGTTACTTTGTTTGGTAGAGACCAAAGTACACGACCTTCCTGAGGAGCAAGTGTAGCTAGTACTCTCTGAGTCTGCAGTTTCCCTAGTCATAGTCAACAAGGGTTCAAGATTCATCTTTTTCTTTCATCTTTCTATCTTTCTTTTTTCTTACTCTTGCATTCTTTGTCTTTCTTTAAACTTGTTGTTTGGATGTAGAAAAATACAATTTTCTCTTTGAAATATAGTATAAATTTTCTTTTTGGTAGAATATGAAGAAATTAGGATGAAGGCCAAAAAAAAAAAATTCATCTTGGCTACAATGTCTCAGAAGCTAATATTCACAGAAGGATTTCCAAATTTCTTACTAGACCCAGTCAATAAATTATCCAAATTAAGTACTGCATTCATAGTAGAGTTTATCAATTGAGGTCTATTATTATATTTTCAGTATAAAGAAAAGTCATTACCTTAATCACATGTACATACAGGCTCATGAATATAGCCACTGCTCTTCCAAAACACTCTTGTGTTAGGTTACGAAGGCAGTGTCAAGAGACAGAAGTATAAGCATAAAGAGTGCCTTATCTGAGGCATACATTCCCAAAATTAGGAAAGGAAAAGAGATCCCTTCCATACGTTTTGGATTTGTCTTCAAGAGGAACATTGAGGAGGATTATCTTCTTCAGTAACAAATGTATTAAATGAGTTATTAAAACATTGAAAATGTAGACAGGTAGAAGTACAGCATCATGATGGGGCTCTGAAGAGAATTAAGATCTTTTAGGCAGATTGTAGGCCTCTTTTGAGGGATTTCAGAGGAAGGAAAATGGCTTAACAACATGACACTTGAAATACTATCTCTGATATTCTAGCAGGCCAAAAGCCAAGATAATTCTGAGGAAGTAAATTACGGCTCTTCGGACGTGAGGAAGTCAGGGAGGAGGAGCACACTTAGTTGATGTGTTGAGTTGTGCCAATTAAATGTGTAAGTGGGGGAATATGTAGACCCTAGCAGCCCTTTGATATTCCTGATGTTCTGGAGTCTGGCAGCCTCACATGGGGAAATGAAGAAGTGTAAGGGGATCATGAGTTTGTAAGGTAATAACATATGTTCCCACAAGTTTTCAGTAGGAGTTTTGCCAATTGCTGTGACACTAGGGATATAATAAAATGCTAATCCAGGTACTGGGAACTGAACAGCAGTTACATATGGATTCTACAAGAAAAGAAAAGAAAACTCTATAATCTGAACCCAAGGGACAAGAGTCCATATTTTACCATTATGAAAATGGAGGAAATCTGATCACAACTAGACTGAAACATCAAACATTTTTATTACAGTCTCTCTTGCCTCCACTTGTATCTCTGATTCTCAGGATCTCCCCTAAAAGAACTTAGAGGGGACACACATAATGAAATAGACAAAATAGACAGACTTTGTTGCAAAGTAAAGTTTTATATTCTTAAGGATCAAGAGTGGGCATTGGCAAAAAGCAAAGAGATATTTGAAGGTCTTAAAGGGAGAAACTCTAGATGATGGGAGTAGGCAATGACCAGAAAAAAAAAAAAAAAACAGTGTGAAGTCCAGTCCTACATGCTTTGGACATTTTGTTATACTGTTTCTAAAGTCTTTGAAATGGACAGCTTCCCTGAGGTTCATATTTTTGTTTTTCTTATGAGTCTAACCAGGAACAGAGTTAGATTCAGATCCCACTCATTTGATCTGTAACAATCTCCCTTACTTTCATTTTCTAGTTTTATAACTGATTAATTGGTCAGCAAGGAAAAGTCAACATTCAAGGAAAAATGTGGAGGAGGAAAGGATTAATAACTTATAAAATATGTGAAAACACCCTATGGAAATAAACTGTTCTATAAGCACTATTCCACAAGATTCACTTAACCTTACAAAGGGGATAACACTAAAACCAAAAGTTAATAGGATACCAAATTGAAAGCCTGGTGCCAGCTGTGGAAACTATTGTGTTATTGGTCAGGGATACCCCAATCTGCTCACAAACAATACAGGCTATTGAATTGCTCTCTATTACCCTTCCCCCCAGAACTTAGTGGTAAGTCCCTCTTGTTGAAGATACAACATACTGTTCATTCTAGGACTTTGAAAAAAATTCTGGTGCTATCCATTTAACTTCCTCATTACTGGATAGTTTTTGTACTACTAGAATATTCTGTATAGGCTTCGGTGTGTGTAGGGGAAATGTGAGGATCACCAATAGATTTATCTAAAAATGAAAAGCTGAATTAAAGAAAAATATAGTAAGTTATGGCCATGAATGTAATAGTGGCACAATCTTTATGGGAATAATCAGTTACTTAATAATGAATTAAAGGCCTAATCCACAGAAAGCAACACATACCTGCTGCTGTAACTTTAGCTGAGAACACATGGTTATAGAGCTCACAACTCCCAGAACTGAACCAAATAGTATTATTTTGATAAATGTTTGAGGTATCAAATTATACTCAATATCTATCTCTCTATTTTCTAAAGATTAGCCCACTTCTCACACACCATCGGAGAACTTTATGTAGTAGATTATTATTAACAAAGATATTCAAAACTGCTAATCCTGGAAAGAATAGGTTTCTCTGGATTTCTCAAGCACAAATGGGACATCCTCTCTTCAAGTCTCAGGGAACACTGAAGAAAGCATTATAAATGATCTTAAGAGTCGAAGGCCTGGAAAGACTAGAATGAAATAGTGTCTTCTAGATAATGGCAGTGCTATCATGAATTCACAGGAGTTGTGGTTGCATGCACAAGGCTGTCATAAGATTAAGCCAGTTAATATTCCAGCATGCACTGGAGAGAGGCTTAGGAGTCTGCCCCTCTAACTGACAAACTACTGACAGTTGATGGCTTCTAGAGAAGTGTGGTGGTTAGAATGAGAAAAAAACATACTTTCATATATTTTAATGATTAGTCACCCTTACTTATTGCCACTGTTTCCAAAGATCAATTGGTATGGACTTGTTAAGGTGGGTATGGTCTTATAGGATGAGGTATGTTACTGAGGATGGTTTTTGAGGTTTAAAATACCACACCATGCCCAGTCTCTCTCTGTCTGCTCCCTGTAAATCAATATGTAAAGCTCTGAACTACTGGGCCAGTGTCATGTGTGCCTGAATCCTATCACCAGGATCATGGATTAATCCTCTAAAACTATAATCAAGTACCCAAATAAGTGCTTTCAATTATGAGAATTTCCTTGGTTTCTCTTCACAACAATGGAATAGTAACTAAATAGGGAGTAAGAGTCACTTAACTTTAAATATATTGTCTCTGGAAAGTCATTCCATGCTCAAATAAATTTCAAACACGCAAGAGTTTATGATTAGCACAAATTGGGCTGGGTACGTTATTACAAGAAAAAAAGACAAGTGGGTAGAGAACTTGGGGTTGCATCTGGGATGAGTTAGGGGGAAGAGTGGGGTGTGAATATGGTCAAAATATGTTGTATGCCTGTATGAAATTCTCAAAATATTAAGAAACACCATACTGAATATATATATATATATATATGACTAGCAAACAAACATTAAGAAGCAAAAAATGGTAAAGTAAAATGTGGGTGTGTGTGTGCATAATTTCCAGCCCATAATGACTATGAAAATCATATAATTTATAGAAAGCAGTGAGACAAAGTTTAAAATAAGTGGGTGGGGCATATCGGCTGGCCCTTTCATGGATAACCTGGGCCCATGTTGCATGTTTTCAGATGTGGTATCAGTTCTGGCCAAGGGAAAAATGGCGACTTAATGATATCCTATTTTGAAATGATAAAAATGGTATTTAGTGAGATAAAGAGTTTCCACTTATTGGACAAGAGTCCTTTGTCCTCTAGTTCAATATTTTTCTTTGAAATTGAACTTCGATGTCCCACACCTGCATTCCTGTTAATATATTTCTACCTTACGAAAAAGAGTCCCTTTGGTATAACTAAAGTGAAGGAGCATAACTGTACCTATTTAGAATATTTTGTTCCTTACCATAGCTTTAGAATAGGAACAAAGTTATACTAATATATATATTATGCATTTTTCTTTCCTACAATATAGTGATCTGATAATATAGGTATACTATAGTTAATATAAAACCCACTGCTCTTGATTCTTGTTACATCTATTTCTTGTTTTTCAGAAAATCTCTTCTGAAAAAGTAGGTATCCTTGGTTGTATTGTGTGTGCTGGCAAATTTTATGTCAACTTGATAAAAGTCAGAGTCATTTGGGAAAAGGGAACTTTAGCTAAGGAAATGGCCTCACCCAATTAGTCTGTGGGCACACTTGTGTGCTGTTTTCCTGATTGATGATTGATGTGTCAGGGTTCACCTCAATTAGGTGGTAGTACCATTGGCCTAGTTGTCTTGAAAGAGAAAAGAAAACAGGCTGAGCTAGTCATGAGGAGCATTCCTCCATGTCCTCTGTATCAAACTCCTGCTCTCTTTGAGTTTCTATACTGACTTTTCCCCATGATGGCTTGTGATATGGAAGTGTAAGCAAAATAAACCATTTTCCCTTTAAGTTATGTTTGGTCCAGGTATTTTATCACAGTAATAGAAACTGCAACAAAGACATTGAATTTTAACAAAGTTTTATGCTTGCTATATAAGTGTAGTTACGTTTAGAACAAAGTAATAGGTTATATTTTCAGAGACTATTGACAATATTTATAGGGTTAACAAATTTTGTTTCATATCTGAGACCCTATTAAGTTGAGTTCAGCAAACTATCGTCTGTAAGGCCATTAAAAGATCCAAGTTAAGAGTAAAAAGTAGAAGGAAAGATAGTTATCCTATGTGTCCTCATTGGAATGAGGCATAAAGAGACACTCCCTCCCTCTGAAGTCTCTGAGGTACATCTTTCGGTCTTGAAGTGAGATTAAAATTTAAATAGAGGACCAGGAATGTTCATATCTAACAATAGTGATCAACATACAGCCCTTACCCACCATCAACTGACCCATTACTGCCTGATCTTTAGTCTTATCTGGCGTGATGGTTTGAGGGTTGTTAATGTTCTCCCTTTGGAGATTTTCTTTTCTTCACTCAACATGAGATTTCTGTGGAAATTCCTATTTGTTTGAAGTCTGTTGTTCCACTAGTCTCATAGCTTGAGGTCTCTTTAGTAAACTCTTCTTTCTGCCAGGCCTATTATAGAAGCAACCCACTGTGAATGTAGTACTTAATACCAAATAACAAATTTCTTATGAAGGATATTCAAGGTTATCATTGCCACTTTCACTACTTTCTCTGAGATGTGACAAGTATATTCTAATATGTTGACGTCTTTGTTGGGCCTGAAGGACTTTCCTTACTTATGGGGTGGAATATAAAAACACAATCAGGATACATGTGTCTAACAGGTAATGTTTCCTATTTTGGTGGCATAGTACTGGCACTGACAACATTGAGTGTTTTGTGGCCTCAGATAAGTTTTGGCAATCCACACACGTGTTGCCCTTTCCTTAAAAAATACATAGGAAGAGGTACCCAACCTTGTTCATCCTTATCTATGAGATAAGGGGAAAGGAGGAATTCTTCTTCTTCTTCTTCTTCTTCTTCTTCTTCTTCTTCTTCTTCTTCTTCTTCTTCTTCTTCTTCTTCTTCTTCTTCTTCTTCCTACTCCTCTTGTCTTCCTCCTTTTTCATCATCTTTTTTTTGGCTTTATTTATTTTTAAATTTTTAACATTTACAATTTAGTTATTTTATATATGAATTGTATCCCCCTCTTTCATCTCCACCTAGACCTATCCTCTCTTCCCATCTCCTTCCCCTAGGCCACTGAAAGGGAAAGTCCTCTTTCCCTGCCACTTGACCCTAATCCTTCAAGTCTCATCTGTATGGCCTGGATTCTTTTACTCTGTTGGCAAGGCTATATCGTTGCATTGCCCTTTCCCCTACACTACTGAGAGTTGGAGTCCTCCTCCCCTGCCATCTGACCCTAGCCTATCAGGTCTCTTCTGTATGGCCTGGATCTTCTTCCTCTGTTGGCAAGGCCGAGTTGCTCTGTTCATAAGATCAATGTATGTAACACAGAGAGTGATTACAGTCTGGACCTCAAGGATGTGAGATTCAAAGTCCCTTCTTTGTCATAAGTATACCCACATTCCCTTCTTTGTCATATACGCAACCAAATTCCATATATATCTGTCCTCAATCCCAAAAGAATCCAAAATATCTGCCCTGCCATATCACCACCTAAAGTCCCTATTGCACCATATACCTACCTAAGTCTTTTTTTCTGGCCCCCAACAATTTGTGACCAAATTCTGTCTATTCTCATATACCCATTGAAATTCCTTCCTTTTTCATGTACACACCCAAGTTACTTGTCTGGCTCTAACCTTTTTGAGACCTAAATCCCTCCCTCATCATAATACCCCCAACAAGCTCCCTCTTTTGTTCTATAACTTCCATTCCTCCCCCCCTTTCCAGTTCTACCATTAGTGACTCAAAAGAACACATATCATTTCAATTAAGACTTGGTTTATTTATAACAATGTAATTTAAAATTTTATAGTTTGTGGGAGAGAGAATTTCTCCACATCATGACATCATTTATTGGTTATCTGCATCAACCGTGGATGCCTCATCCATGTTAACCCAGGTAGCCTCAACTGTAGTGAAGCTTATGGTTGTGGTTGTTTTTTGGTTTGCGCTTGCGCATGCCGGGTTTGAGGTTTCACTTATGATGGCAGAAATTTCGCCTGCGACGGTTGAAATTTCTCTTAAAATGGCTGAAATTTCGACTGGGAGAGTGGAATTTTCATCTTTGATGGTTGACATTTCTCTTGAGACAGCTGAAATTTCGCCTTCAGTGGTTGAAATTTTGCCTTCCATGGTTGACGTTTTGTTTAGAAAGGTTGAAGTTTCGCTTGCAATGGTTAAAGTGTTGTGAGCAATGCCTACAATTTCACCTGTGGAAGTTGAAGTTTCACTTGTAATAGCACTTGCACTTGATACTCTGGCAGGTTGATCACTGAAGATATTTGCAGATAGCTCCTCAAGCCACAAAGATTCTTCATTAGGCTGTGATTCTTTGACTTTCTGCAGCACCAGTTGTTGAATATCATCAATATCATCACACTTCTTGGAAGTCTTCCGTTGGGAGCTCCTCCCACACTTTTTGGCTTTGGAGGCCTGTAGTGATAGGAAGGAAGACACAAAAGTGTTATTATTATTATTATTATTATTTTAGAAAGAATTCAGGCTAAGAAGTGAAGCAGACTTTATCAGAAAGGATGAGGGTAGATAAGGTGATTTAGGCCAGACTAGAGAAAGCAATTCACTTTAAACAAGAGTAAATCAATTCAGGAAGCTCAGGTAGGGTAGGTCATCTTACCTTTCCATAAAGTATGCTTGCTGGGTAAAGCTTGCGGGCTGCCTTTGTCTTTACCAACATGACTGGCTTGGGTTTGGCTTCCCCGAAGTCTATAGAAGATGTTGGATGGTCCATTTCGGACAGTTCCTCCTTTGGCTTATTGGTTTCCTTTGCTGTGTTCAAGTTTAGGTCCTCTTACCTAGAAAGGTCTGAGCAACTGACCAGCAGTGATGGTCACAGCCCTCAGGCCTGATTGGTCACACAGGCTCCAGCTAATAGGAGGCTAGCATGTGCTCAGACATCACAAAGAAAGGGTCTGACCTGCCAGAATGCCTGATGAAGCAACAAACAACAGAATGTACCACTCCGGCCACTTGTTGTGAGGGAGGGACAAATACTGAGAAATCAAAGAGAGTCCAGTTTTAGAAGGAAGCTTCCCTTCAACAACCCCAAGACAACTTTTCCAATCATTCTTCTGCATATATTCACTTTAGTTATGGTAGAACACGTAACAAAGAATTTGCTTCTCAAAACACCTCCCCAAGTGCCCTGCTCCTTAATGGTTTATTCCACTATGTCTGCCTTAATCTTTGCCTAGTATCTTGAATGTCTTCCCTAAAATCATTCCCAAGAAACATTGTCGTATTTAAATATTGGTAGATATGACAATTATACTCCCAAACTGTGTTATAACAAACAGCTAGGCTCCCAGCAGGAACCAGCCTCCTTCTAACATCTATACATAGAACATTTTGCTCTGTCTATGCCACCTTACTTCATACACAGACTTCCCATGTCCTGCTCAAGCCTGGTGATTGTATGCCAGCACCTTAAACCTGTTTTCTATATCATGCCATATTTATCCTGAGTCCCAAAGACTTCTTGCTGCCTGTATCTTGTAGTAACTACCTCTAAGCTTCCTTCAGTCTACCTATGTTACCCAACCTTGTCCCAATATGAAGTCCTAGTGCCAAAATCTAGGAAATACACCCAGTACCATCCTAAACACTGTAGGTAACATTTAAAGTCCTTCCAGGACTGGCCCTGTTCACATCCATTCACAATTTTCTAGTGTATTGAGTATGCTACACACTACTAGACACTTGTTGTCCACAACTTGCCAAATCTAAAGTAGGTACCACAAAGAATGGCCAGTCTTACCCTGGACTTCTTGCATGGCAGGACTGACACCTAGGCTTTAACAAAATCCTCAATAATCTACCAACCTAGACCAAAGACCACACCTTGTTCTATAACCAACATCTAGGCTCCCACCATGGAGAACCCTGCATACATCTACATACAGGATACTTTGAGCTGCCCTTACATCTTTACCTTATACTCAATTTTCCCATTTCCCTTCCAAGTCACTTTCTACGGTCTAGTCAGGAGAGTACCCCCACATTCAGAACTTGTTTTTTGTTTGTTTGTTTCATATTGAGAAGGATCTACTATGGGGAGAAGAGCCTCTGTTCCATTATAGAACAGCAACGTGCACCTTGCAGTAGTGATGTCTCACCTTCTTCAAGAACCCTAGTTTTAAACCCCAGGATCATCTCACCACCCCTTCCTGTGATGTAGCCAGTACATATGATCCTCTCAGAAACTACTGCAGCTGTACCTACTCGTGGAAAATTTGCTGTGCATACATAACCCCACTGTTTGTCTAGACTTCCCATGTCCTCTCCCAGGCTAACCAGGTAACTATTTGTCCCACTATATCCTAGCCTTTCCACATTCCACCTTATTTATCTTATTTCTCACTGCCATTGTCCCAGCCTAGTTTTACACTTACATTCTTGCATGTTATTAGTGACCATAGGCTTCAACAGAGCCCCAAATACAGAAGTCTAATTCTGCCATCTATTACTGTTTTGTATCCAAAGAAAGGTACTCACCAGGAGGCACCCTACTGACATACCCAGAAGTACACACATTTTGCCACCCACAATATCCCACTCCATACCGGGATTTCCTATGCCTCCTCCATGGGATAGAATGTCGTTTGCTACCTCACAACTAGAGATTGGATTTTCTAGATTCTTCTATATTTAGCTTGATTCCCACAGACAATATACTATTCTGCTCAACTTTGCCTTGTAGTAGCAAAATCTAGGTTTCCACAGAGCCCCGAATACCATGCCGTGGCCTAGATCTATTTCTTCCACTGTATATGAAGCCAGGACTTATGATGTCCAGAGGATGCTACATACAAACTCCCCTGGGACCCTTTCAGCTACCTACATCACCTTATTCCATAAGCAAACTTCTATTGTCCTCCCCCAGGCATTAGCATCAAATGTAAACCCTCAGTTGATGCTTGTTCACTACATCTAGTTGAACTAGCCTTTTTTACAAGTCAGTGCCCTGACTAGTATATCTATCTGACCATTGCAATAGCAACTTGTTGATAGTAGGGTCCCAAGTCCCTCAGCGCAGACTCCTCTTACAAAACTTCCTGTATTTTAGCTAACATCTAACCTCTTCCTAGGACCTGCCATACAAGTATCCCCCAACAAACACTTTGTATAGCATACATTCTATCGCTTCTTATTCAGATATAGTGTGTCCTCCCCAAGGGTCCAAATTTTTATTATATCCCTCACAATATTGTTCCTTTTGCATAAACTGCTGCATCTTCTCTAGGTTCTATAGCAAGTATGCACCTCTCTACTCTACTAACAACCTCATGGATTAGTAGTCCTATCAGCATCTCCTGGGCACTGAACCCTTTCTAGACTTCCACCAGGACCATCCTTCCCTCAGCAAACCACTTTTGATAGATTTGGTTCCATAGCATGTTGAACCCACTTCTCCATGGTGTAGAATCTCATGTATTTCTTTACCCAAGGTAATTGTTTCTGAAAATAGTAGGGTTCAGACTGGTTAGAACCAAAAGTGGCAGTTCTAGCAGTTGTTTATTCTTAGCAGTAATGACTTCTAGCTTTTGTTAAGGTCCCAAATCCTGAGTTTCAGCCTATTTCCACCATGCTGTCCTGTGCTATATCCAACATCTAGTTACTTGTAAGACCGAATCTAACCACAAGCACCCATAGCACCATTTCTACTGTCTCTACAAAGCCACTTTCTACTCAGCTTTCCATGTCACTTCTGGATCAAGCCTGTTGAATACCCACTAACTCATTCTTGATACATGTCTCACAACAACATGATGAATCTAATCCAGTACCTTGCATAGTGCTACAACCTTTAACATGCACTCAGGTTCTAAGGCTTCAGCAAATCCATAATCCAGCCCAAGCATAGTTCAAACATCTCTCTCTGTTCTGTAGCCAACCTTATCTATTTTTCCAACAGGTAGTCATCCACGTACATCTACATACAGGAGACTTTGAGCTGTGCTCACCTCTCTTCTTCATACTAAGATTCCTATATCCCAGTTTTGTCACTATCCAGGGTGTATCCAGTTGAGTACTCCCACCTGACTTGACATTCCATAAGAGAAAAATCCATGAGATCTAACCTAGGTAAAATAGGCCTTGTTTCATCTTAGAATGGCTGTCCATTCCTTGTAGTAGTCACGTCTAATCTATTTCAGGACTCCAAATCTCTAACAGCAGTGACATCTCACCACCATTTCCTGTCCTATATCAAACACCTAAATTCCCTTAGCACCTATCTTACCTGCACCTACACATGGGAAGTTGGTTGTGGATACATAACCCTACTCCTTATTCAGACTTCTCACATCATCCCCGAATGTCTAGCCAGGTGACTATCCTCCATATTACATAGGTGTTTTTTCTACATCCATCCATATAAAATTTGTATTTCACTGCCAGTGGCACAGACTAGTTTTGACACTTGGATTTTTGTATGTTGCAAAAGTGAAACCTAAGCTTCAACAGGGTCCTAAACACAGAAGCATAATCCCAACATCTAAACATGTTTTGTACACAGCATAAAAGTTCCCAACAGAACCTGCCCTACCTAATATCCATATGAACATACATTGTGTTCCTTTAAATACCAACTCCATACCCAGACTTCCTATGGCCTCTTCCATGGGATAGAATGTTTTTTTTTTTATTGTCACTGTTTTAAATGGACAATTCTCCTTCCCATGCCCCTTTCCCAGTCCACTGAAAAGGGAGGAACTCCTCAACATCAATCTGACACTAGCCTATCAGGTCTCATCAGGTCTGTCTTTCATAGTCTTCCTCTGTGGCCTGGTAAGGCTGCACACGCTCAGGGGGAAGTGATCAAAGAACCAGAGACTGAGTTCATGTCAGAGACAACCCCAGTTCCCCTTACTAGGGACCCCATTTTGAGACTGAGCTGTCATTCTCTACATCTGTGCAGTGGTTCTAGGTTATCTCCATGAATGGTCCTTGGTTGTAGTATCAATCTCAGAAAAGACCCCTGGACCCAGATTTTTGTTTCTGTTGTTTGCCTTGTGGAGCTCCAGAACCTTCCAGGTCTTTTCATCTTCCACTTCTTGGATAGCATGTTTTAAACTCACAACCAGATATCTGATTTTCTAGATCCTTCTGGATCTAACCCGCATCCCACAGACAATACACTAGCCTATTCCTATCAATTGTACCTTAGAGTAACAACATCTACTCATTCCTTTATTGATATTTATAAATACTGCAAATCAGATTCCTCTCAGTTTCTTTATGGTATGTGTCTTCCTTTCTCTTCCTTCCTTCCCAAACGCTCCCTTCTTCCCCTCCCCTTCACTTCCCTACAGAGCCACAAACCCCATATTCTGGCCTAGATCCATGGCTTCTACTAGAGTTGAAGCCAAGAATTAGGATGTAGATATGATGTTACCTGCACATACCCACTACTCCCTACATCACGGTATTCCATACCCACACTTCTAATGGCCTCTTCCAGGCTTTAGCATAGTATGCAAACCCTCACTTTAGGTTTATTTTCCACAACCATTTATAACTTGGTTGTGTTTAGACAGTGAGTTTCTTGGCTAGTCTGTCTATCTGACCAATGAAGCAGTAACCTGTAAGTAGTAGGATAATGACTCCCTAAGCTCAGTCTCATCTCACAAACCCCCTGCACTAAGGACTTGCCCTACAATGATCCATCTACAGGTACTTTTGTAGCCTACGCTCTATCACTTTTCAGTCAGATTTTTTTGTTCTCCCCCAGGGTGCTACTTTTTGAGTGAAACCCACACTAAATTGTTGTTTCTGCACAAGCTGCTGAATGTGATCTAGATCCCATAGCCAGTATGCACCCCTCTACTACACTAACAGCCTGTAAGATTACTAGTCCCATCTGGTTCTCCTGTGTACTGGACAGTATCTAGACTTTCATCCAGACCACCCTTTTCTGAGCAAATCACTTTTGATGGTTTCTGGTGCTGCTTTCATCCTCCCATGCCATACCATGATTAACCACTCCTCTTCCATGGTCTAGACTTTCAATTCTTTGTACAAGATAATTGTTTCCTAAAACTAGTAGGATCTAGACTGGTTAGAACATTTAGTGTCAGCCCTAGCCTATCTGATTGTTCCTAACAGTACTGACTCTGAGCTTTTGGTAGGGTCCCAAATCCTGTGTTCCAACCTATGTTCACCATGCCCTCTTGTGCGTGAGCTAATATCTAGGTTTCTACAAGGACTGAATCTAATCACAAGCACCCATAGCACCCTTTCTGCTTTTTATACAATACCACTCTCTACTCAGTTTTTCATGTCATTTTAAGAATCAAGCCTGTTGAGTGCCCACTAACATATTCTTGACACATGCCCCACAACAACATGCTGAATCTTATCTAGTACCTTGCATCATCCTACAACTTATAATATGCAGGTAGGCTCTTCTAGGTTTCAACAAATTCCAAATCCATACCCTGCCTAGTTTAAAAACTCCTCCTTGTGTTATAGGTAACATTTTTCTAGGCTTCCAACAGACACTACTCTATTTACATCTACACATGACACTTTGACATGTCCTCATCTCTCTACTTTCTACCTCCAAGTCTCCATTTCCCTCCTATGTCACTGTTCAGTGTCTAGCCATATGAGTAACCCTACACTCAACATGTATTTTTTTCCATGTTCAATGGACTCTACCTTAGATTGAAATGTCCCTCTTCCACTTCAGTATGTCAGCTTCCCCCTTGCAGTAATCATTTTTGTTCCTCAGGAAATCATAACTCAAACCTGAATATCATCCCACACCCTCTTCCTGTCCTCTATCCTACACCTAATATTCCTTAACACCAACATACCTACAGCTACTTAAGAAACATTTCCTGTGCATACATAACCCCACTCCTTTTTCAGACTACCCATGACCTCCCCCAATGTCTAAACAGGTGACAATTCTTCCTAGTACGTAGTTGTTTTTCCACGTGCCACCTTATATAACTTAAATCTTACTGACAGTGTCACAGCCTATTTGACGCAATTTGGATGTCGCAATAGTGAACCTTATGAGTCAATAAAGTCGTAACACAGAAGCATATTTGCAACATCTGCCCTTGTTTTATATACAACATACAGACTCCTACCTCTACCCAAAGGTTTGACAGTGTGACAAGTGTCTCTTTTGGAAATGTGTAAACTCCTAGTGTAATACCAAGGCTGTAGTAGACCCTGCATACCCATATCTGCCTGTGGTGGGCACCGTTCTTATATCAGATACTAGACCACTGACTTCTCCTGCCTACAAATTTAATTCATAATATCTTAGACAGTTAGGCAATTAAAGCAACTACTTGATGACATGGATTAAGTCATCAACATACTTGATGACTTGCCCTTCCCTAAGTCTGGTAGCATCCAATCTCATCTGTAACATAGCTCTCTCATTCATGTTCCTCCATACTGTTACCTTTTTTCTCCTCTCTCTCTCTCTCTCTCTCTCTCTCTCTCTCTCTTTCTCTCTCTCTCTTTCTGTGTGTGCGTGTGTGTGTGTTTGAGAGAGAGAGAGAGAGAGAGAGAGAGAGAGAGAGAGAGAGAGAGAGAAAGAGAGAGAGTGTTTAGGATGGTGGCTATTCCCTTCCTGACTGTTCCTGCCTTGAGCAAGCCAGGTTCCTATCAACAATTCCCAAGGGAAATAGTGGCCCGCCGAGCTTCCTGAGAAGGACTACAACAAAGAGAAAGAAGCACAAAGGCCTCACAAGCCACCCCTGCTCACTGTTCATGCCAGGGGGCAATTTTGATTCCTGATATTATTCAGGCATCATGAGGCACAGTGAGGCAGATCTCTGTACACTCAGGGTTCTTCTGACACAGCCCTTATTGGGAATTCCCATTACCCCATGTCCCCTCTGTAAGTGTGGGCTTACCAAGTATAGGGCCCCAGACTGTATCATAGGAATTGTTAACCTTATAGAAGTACGGGGGCAAATGATATTCTCCTCAATCCTTCAGTCATTCCATTATCAGCCTCTATAACCATAAACAACGGGCGGTAATCTAGCCTTCTACTCACTATGCATATGTGCAGTGTCTCTCCTTTCGAATTTCCACCCAAGCCTTACTGACTTCAAATCTGATCTCACAAAGCATAAAGTGGCTATCTACATAAAGGAGGCTAGGTGTGACTCAGGCCACACCTGCTGGATGATGCAATACTGAATGTGTGTGGTGGAGGTATGGAGCTCCATTTGAGGTTCACCAGCAGGAACCCTTCCTCTGATGAGGCTGTGTCATCTATCAGGGTTGGCTGGCTTCCTTTGATGCGACCTCCTTCAAGTCCTGCGCCTAGTGACACAGGTGTCTCCTGAGGACACAGAGGAAAACATAAGCCCCTCAGTTACATTAGGCTGCCTTCTTCTGGACCTTCCCTCGAACATGGCCTCTAGCAAGGCTGAATGAGCACTATCAGGCTTAATCACAGTGCCACCATCCAAGCACCATGCCTCACAGCACACACTTAGAAACCACAGATATGAGAATTACACTCATAGAATGCACCCTTTCTACTCCACTCAGGCCTGCACATGCTTCAGCTTCACCCACGCAGGACATTCTCAGACCTACATACTTCAGTTAGAAAACGTACCTGGCAATACCAAGTGGGTGCTCAAGCCCACTAGTAAGGGTGTCCATGCAGCATCTGTAACCCAGTCATAAAGAGATGTGTGTACACTCCTATCAGGCCACACTCCACCCCCCAAACTCCAGTGTGTATTCTGTCTTTATATGCCTGTTGCTTAAGGGCATATAAAAGTCCTTGATCTTCTCTATAGCCTTCATAAATGTTACCGATATTGTAACCTGCCTGCATTCTTGTCCTTATTGGATGCATTCTTCTCTTCTATCCCCACACCAAAGATGGTCATGGACTCCTTATATGAGAAGAAAACTATCTCCTTTGAAGGATGCATGATGTAGCTCTTTGCTGAACACTTCATTGTAGCAGTAGAAGTGATTGTTTTGACACTATATATATATAGTGACTATATATATGACTGCCATATAACAATTTGTAAGCCCTTGCACTACCCTTCCACCATGAACTGGAAGGTTTGTGGCACACTGATGGGGGTAGCATGGATTCTATCATACAAATTATTTTCACTTTACAGTTACCCTTCTGTGGACACAATGTCATTGATCATTTCATGTGTGATTTGTTTCCATTTCTGGAACTTGTCTGCACTAATACACATACCTTTGGCCTTTTGGTGGTTGCCAACAGTGGGGCTATATGCATAATAGTCTTCTTTATTTTGTTTGTATCCTATGGTGTCATCCTGTGCTCTCTGAAATCCCACAATTCTGAAGGGCAATGGAGAGCTCTCTTTACCTGTGAGCCCACGTTGGTGTTGTGATTTTGTTCTTTGTCCCATGCATATTTAGATCTGCTTTCTCCTTTGATAAAATGGTAGTAATACTTTACACCATTCTTACTCCCTTGCTAAATCGTATTATTTTTATTTTTAGGAATAAGGATATGAAAAATGCCATAAAGAAAATGTGGAAAAGATTCATGGTAGTTTCTGATGGAACGTGAGAGATAGAAAGATATCAGTAAAGAGGCCAAAATAATTTTGATCAAAAACATTCTATGTTTTCCTTTGTATTGAATAAGTCATCTCTGTCACTATCAAAACATCTTAAAATGGTTAGAAATGATGTGTTCATATTATTTTGAGTATCAATTCTTAGGTGACAACTCATTATTTTCAAATGTTTACTAAAGCAGTTGGAAGTACATATATAAACCATGGCAGCTCAGTTTGCATGTGTGTTCCCTATTAATGGTAACAGGGGCTGTCTCTGATGTGAACTCATTGGCTGGCTCTTTGATCACCTCCCCCTTAGGGTTGAGCAGCCTTACCAGGCCACAGAGGAAGACAATGCAGCCAGTCCTGATGAGACCTGATAGGCTAGGGTCAGAGGGAATGGGAGGAAGTCTTCACCTATGAATAGACTTGGGGATGGGCATGGAAGGTGATAAAGGAGGGAAGATGGGATTGGGAGGTGATGAGGGAGAGGGCTAGAGCAAGGATATAATGTGAATAAACTTTTTTTTTTCAATGCAGTTTATTCAGGAACATTGAACAATCCTCGGACCCCGGGGAAAGCCAGCCCACAGCTTAAATAGCCTCTGCGTAGCCAACCCAGGCGTGCCACGGGGGCAATGCAGATAGGTCCACATACATGGAAGCAAGCCAGATCCTCGGCCTTAGCCAAATGTGGAGTTGTTCGTGACAGAGAGCATTCACCATCGGGAAGGTGGAAAGCGAAAACCAGCTCCATCTTTAAGGCATAGCATTCCGCAGCTCTCTACAGTTCCCCCTTTTTGTTTTAGACGCATCAGGCAAGAGTAGAGGTCTGATCTCTGATATTAGAAATAAATTGGGACTTTGTACAGATGTTCATTTAGGTGTCATCCACCCAAAGAGCATCAGACCCGTCCGATACCTTTTTCTCAGAGGCGGGACCTGGGGCCTCAACCCGCATGCAATCAGACATGCTCTTCTCTGGGTCCAAAGCGGCTGACCCTGAGTGCAGTGCTTAGCCTCGCATCCTGAGCATATCATTTTAGCTTTTTATGGTATCCAACCATGCTTGGGGAGAATGTCCTGCTTCAATGGCTATAAAGGCCTGAATGATCATAGCTGCATCACACTGTTGTGAGACTCTAATCTTGCATATATACCACAGGCAAACCAAGGAGACCAACACCAGAAGGCCTGCTAACACTCCCATGGCCGCCCATTCCTTCAGATGATTCATGGCTGCAGCAATCATGTTGATAATCCTGTGGCTAGTCCTGCGTCCACTCTGGTAGAATTTACTGTGACAATGGCCACTCTCAGCTGCTCCATCGTAGTATCGAATTCTCCAGTCCAATTACCTAAAATATAGCTCGACAATTGTTTAGACAGATTTGCAGCACAGGAAAAATTCTCATGTTGTATGCTAGTGACACAAAGTCCAGCATACATTCATTGACAGCCAGGTTGAGCAATTTGCCATAGGGTATCAATTTGCTCCTGCAAGAGGTCAATCCTCTGATTGAACACCATCAAGCTTCCTTTTAGTTGAGCATTAATTCCTTTATGTACAACTAAGGCATGAGCTACATTGGCTAAATGATTATTCAGGGTCTGAGCAGTCTGCCCAGTATGACTCATGGCTAATGCCCTGGTGGTAGCTCCAACAGCCGTCAATGAGATGGTAGTAACAATGGTGGCTGTAGTTCCAAGATCCCTTTTCTGTCTGAAGAGAGTCATAGCGTGAGGGGCATCAATGGGCACAGGCACCCAGTGAGGCATGCGAGTAACCAGGGCATACCTAAATTTACTAGCATTCCAGCATTGGGCAAAAAAGCAAGTATCATTACCACAATTACTTGGCTCTATCTGGCTAATAATGAATAAAAATGGGGGATATAGACAAGCAGGTGTGGGCTTATAGGAAATATTATGAGAAGCCTTAACCCCTCGTTGGAACATCCTGCATCAGTTCTAGAACTAGCAGTGGTGGTGTCCGAGGTCTGAGTAGGTTCAGGAGACCATTGCCCCCAGGGGCGAGACGTGCTCCATGCCAATTGACTAACTCCATGTTTTCCTCCAATTTTGAAAGTCATTTAAGGTTCTTAAATTATTTTTTCCCTTTTTTCTTAAATTTTTCATCAATTACACTTTATTCATTCTGCATCGCCCCATAAGCCCCTCCCTCCTCTCCTCCCAATCCCACCCTCCCTCCTCCCTCTGCTTGCATGCCACTCCCCAAGTCCACTAATAGGGGAGGTTCTCCTCTCCTTTCTGATCTTAGTCTGTCAGTTCACATCAAAAGTGGCTGTATTGTCCTCTACTGTGGCCTGGTAAGGCTGCTCCCCCCCCCCCCAGAGGGAGGTGATCAAAGAGCAGGCCAATCAGATTATGTCAGAGGCAGTCCCTCTTCACATTACTATGTAACCCAATTGGACTCTGAACTGCCCTGGGCTACATCTGTGCAGGGGTTCTAGGTTATCTCCATGAATAGTCCTTGGTTGGAGTATGAGTCTCTGGGAAGTTCCCTATGTTCAAATTTTCTTGTTCTGTTGCTCTCCTTGTGGAGACCCTGTCCTCTCCAGCTCTTACTATTTCCCAGTTCTTACCTAAAATTCCGTTCACCTGCCCAACAGTTGCCCATCCGGCTCAGCTTCTGCTTTGATAGTCTGAAGGGCAGAGGCTTTCAGAGGCCCTCTGTGGTAGGTTCCTAGGTTGTTTCCTGTTTTCTTCTTCTTCTGATGTCCATCCTCTTTGCCTTTCTGGATGGGGATTGGACGTTTTAGTTAGGGTCCTCTCTCTTGCTTAGTTTCTTTAGATGCACAGGTTTTAGTGGGTTTGTCCTATGTTGTATGTCTATATGAGTGAGTATATACCATGTGTGTCTTTTTGCTTCTGGGACAACTCACTCAGGATGATCCTTTCCAGATCCCACCATTTACCTGAAAATTTCATGATTTCCTTATTTTTCATTGCTGAGTAATATTCCATTGTGTAGATGTACCACAATTTCTGCATCCATTCTTCAGTTGAGGGGCATCTGGGTTGTTTCCAGCTTCTGGCTATTACAAATAAGGCTGCTACGAACATGGTTGAGCAAATGTCCTTTTTGTGTACTTGAGCCTCTTTTGGATATATGCCCAGGAGTGGTATGGCTGGATCTTGAGGAAGCGCTATTCCTAGTTGTCTGAGAAAGCGCCAGATTGATTTCCAGAGTGGTTGTACCAGTTTACATGCCCACCAGCAGTGGAGAAGGGTTCCCCTTTCTCCACAACCTCTCCAGCATGTGTTGTCACTTGAGTTTTTGATCTTGGCCATTCTCATAGGTGTAAGGTGAAATCTCAGGGTTGTTTTGATTTGCATTTCCCTAATGGCTAGTGAGGTTGAGCATTTCTTTAAGTGCTTCTCTGCCATTCGGTATTCCTCTACAGAGAATTCTCTGTTTAGCTCTGTTCCCCATTTTTTAAGTGGATTACTTGGTTTGCTGCTTTTCAGCTTCTTTAGTTCTTTATATAAACTGGATAGGAGTCCTCTGTCAGATAAAGGGTTGGTGAAGATTCTTTCCCAATCTGTAGGTGGTCACTTTGTTTTGATGACGGTGTCCTTTGCTTTACAGAAGCTTTTCAGTTTCATGAGGTCCCATTTATTGGTTGTTGCTCTTAGAGCCTGTGCTGTTGGTGTTCTGTTCAGGAAGTTTTCCCCTGTACCAATGAGTTCTAGGGTATTTCCCACTTTTTTTTCAAGCCGATTTAATGTGTCTGGTTTTATGTTGAGGTCTTTGATCCACTTGGACTTCAGTTTTGTGCAGGGTGACAAGTATGGATCTATTTTCATTTTTCTACATGTAGACATCCAGTTAGACCAGCACCATTTGTTGAAGATGCTATCTTTTTTCCATTGTATGGTTTTGGCGTCTTTGTAAAAGATCAGGTGTCCATAAGTGTGTGGGTTTATTTCTGGGTCCTCTGTTTGGTTCCATTGATCCACCATTCTGTTTCTATGCCAGTACCATGCAGTTTTTAAAACTGTTGCTCTATAGTACAACTTAAGATCAGGGATGGAGATACCTCCAGAAGATCTTTTATTGTAGAGGATTGTTTTAGCAATTCTGGGTTTCTTGTTATTCCATATGAAGTTGAGAATTTTCCTTTCCAGGTCTGTAAAGAATTGTGTTGGTAATTTGATGGGCATTGCATTGAATCTGTAGATTGCTTTTGGTAAGATGGCCATTTTTACTATGTTAATCCTACCAAGCCATGAGCATGGGAGATCTTTCCATCTTCTCATATCTTCTTCTAATTCTTTCTTCAGAGATTTGAAATTTTTTTCATACAAGTCTTTGACTTCCTTGGTTAGGGTTACTCCGAGGTACCTTATGTCATTTGTGGCTATTGTGAAGGGTGTTGTTTCCTTAATTTCTTTCTCAGCCCTTTTGTCTTTTGTGTACAGGAGGGCTACTGATTTTTTTGAGTTAATTTTGTATCCTGCCACTTTGCTGAAGGTGTTTATCAGCTGTAGGAGTTCCCTGGTAGAGTTTTTGAGGTCACTCACGTATACTATCATATCATCTGCAAATAGTGATAATTTGACTTCTTCCTTTCCAATTTGTATCCCCTTGATCTCCTTCAACTTTCTTATTGCTCTAGCAAGGACTTCCAGCACTATGTTGAAGAGATATGGAGAGAGTGGACAGCCTTGTCTTGTCCCTGATTTCAGTGGGATTGCTTTAAGTTTCTCTCCATTCAGTTTGATGTTGGCTATAGGCTTGCTGTATATCGCCTTTACTATGTTTAGATTTGTGCCTTGTATCCCTGATCTCTCCAACACTTTGAACATGAATGGATGTTGGATTTTGTCAAAGGCTTTTTCAGCATCTAGGGAGATTATCATGTGGTTTTTTTTCTTTCAGTTTGTTAATATGGTGGATCACATTGATGGATTTCCGTATATTGAACCACCCCTGCATACCTGGGATGAAGCCTACTTGGTCATAGTGGATAATATCTTTGATGTGTTCTTGGATTCGGTTTGCAAGTATTTTATTAAGTATTTTTGCATCAATGTTCATAAGGGAGATTGGCCGGAAATTCTCTTTCTTGGTTGAGTCTTTGTGAGGTTTAGGTACCAAGGTGACTGTGGCTTCATAGAATGAATTTGGTAATATTCCTTCTGTTTCTATTTTGTGGAATAGTTTGAAGAGAATTGGTGTTAGCTCTTCTTTGAAGGTCTGGTAGAATTCTGCGCTGAAGCCATCTGGTCCTGGGCTTTTTTTGGATGGGAGACTTTTGATGACCGCTTCTATTTCTTTGGGGGATATAGTTCTATTTAGTTGATTTACCTGGTCCTGGTTCAGCTTTGGTAAGTCAAATCGATCAAGAAAATTGTCCATTTCATTTAGATTTTCAAATTTTGTGGCATATAGACTTTTGAAGTAAGTCCTAATGATTGTTTGGATTTCCTCAGTGTCTGTAGTTATATCCCCCTTTTCATTTCTGATTTTGTTGATTTGGGTGGTGTCTCTCTGCCTTTTAGTTAGCCTGGCTAATGGTTTGTCGATCTTGTTGATTTTCTCAAAGAATCAGCTCTTGGTTTCATTGATTCTTTGAATTGTTTTATTTGTTTCCAATTGATTGAATTCAGCCCTGAGTTTGATTATTTCCAGCCGTCTACTCCTTCTTGGTGTGTCTGCTTCTTCTTTTTCTAGGGTTTTTAAGTGAGCCATTAGGGTGCTTGAATGAGCTGTCTCGAATTTCTTCTTGAAGGCACTTAGTGCTATGAACTTTCCTCTTAGCACTGCATTCATTGTGTCCCACAAGTTTGGGTATGTTGTGTCTTCATTTTCATTGATTTCTAGAAAGACTTTCATTTCTTTCTTTATTTCTTCCCTGACCCAGCTGTCATTTAGTAACAAGTTGTTCAGTTTCCATGTGTGTGTAGGCTTTTTGTTATTTCTGTTATTGTTGAGGTCCAGCTTTATTCCATGGTGATCAGACAAGATACATGGGATTATTTCAATCTTCTTGTATCTGTTGAGGCTTGCTTTGTGACCCACTATGTGGTCTATTTTGGAGAAGGTTCCATGAGGTGCTGAGAAGAAGGTAAATTCTTTTGTGTTTGGGTGTAAAGTTCTGTAAATGTCTGTTAGGTCCATTTGATTCATGACCTCTGTCAGAGACATTGTTTCTTTGTTTAATTTCTGTTTGGTTGACCTGTCCTTTGTTGAGAGTGGGGTGTTGAAGTCTCCCACTATTAATGTGTGTGGATCTATATGTGCTTTAAATTTTATCAATGTTTCTTTCACAAATGTGGGTGCCCTTGTATTTGGGGCATAGATGTTCAGGATTGTGATGTCTTCCTGGTGGAATTTTCCCTTGATGAGTATGAAGTGTCCTTCCCCATCTCTTTTGATTAATTTTGGTTGAAAGTCTATTTTATCAGATATTAGAATGGCTACTCCTGCTTGCTTCTTGGGTCCGTTTGCTTGGAAAGTCGTCTTCCAACCCTTTACCCTCAGGTACTGTCTATCTTTGTGTCTTAGGTGTGTTTCTTGTATGCAACAGATTGCTGGGTTTTGTTTACATATCCATTCTGTTAATCTGTGTCTTTTTATTGGAGAGTTGAGTCCATTGATGTTGAGAGAGATTAATGACCAGTGGCTGTTAGATCTCTTTATTTTGATGTTGGCTGTGGTCATCAGGTTGTGTGCTTGGTTGCTTTTTGTTTTACTGAAGTGAGGTTATTTATTTCCTGTGTTTTCTTGAATGTAGCTAGCTTTCTTGGGTTGTATTTTCCCTTCCAGTGTCTTCTGTAATGCTGGATTTGTTTGTAGCTATTGTTGAAATTTGTTTTTGTCATTGAATATCTTGTTTTCTCCATCTATGAGGACTGAGAGTTTTGCAGGGTATAGTAGCCTGGGCTGACATCTGTGTTCTCTTAGGGTCTGCATGATATCCGTCCAGGCCCTTCTGGCTTTCATAGTCTCTGTTGAAAAGTCAGGTGTGATTCTAATGGGTTTGCCATTATATGTTACTTGGCCTTTTTCCCTTGCAGCTTTTAGTATTTTTTCTTTGTTCTGTATACTTACTGTTTTGATTATTATGTGGCGGGAGGATTTTCTTTTCTGGTCAAATTTGTTGGGTGTTCTGTAGGCCTCATGTATTCTAATTGGCCTCTCCTTTAGCTTGGGGAAATTTTCTTCAATGATTTTGTTGAAAATATTTTCTGGGCCTTGGAGAAGGGAGTCTTCTTTTTCCTCTATACCTATTATTCTTAGGTTTTGTCTTTTCATATTGTCTTGCATTTCTTGGACGGTCTGTGTCAGGAATTTTTCGGATTTAACATTTTCTTTGACAGATACATCGATTTCTTCCATTGTATCTTCTACACCTGAGATTCTTTCTTCCATCTCTTTTAGTCTGTTGGTTATGCTTACCTCTGTAGTTCCTGTTTTCTTCCCTAGATTCTTCCTTTCCATTGTTTCTTCCATTTGTGTTTTCTTTAATTTTTCCAATTCTATCTTCAGGTCTTGAGTTGTTTTGTTTACTTCCTTCACCTGTCTGATTGTACTTTCCTGTTTTTCTTTTAGTTCCTTCAACTCTGTTTCTATCATTTCATTCAGTGTTTTAAGCATTTCCTTTCTAAAGGCCATAAACTGTTTGGCTGCAGCTTCCTCTATTTCTTTACGGATGGCAATATTCTGTTTGAGTTTATCTTCCTCTATGTCTTTACGAATCTTTTTTGTTTCCTCTGTTATCATCTTCATGAGCATACTTGTCAGGTCATCTTCTTGGATTTCAGTTATGGTGGGGTGTCCAGGGCTACTTGCCCCTGGGTAACTGGGTTCTGGAGATGCCATATTGCTCTGTTTTTTGTTGCTTGAGCTTTTATGCTGGCCTCTACCCATTGTGTTATCTTAGGAGTTTGGGGTTATTTTCTGGTGGTTCCTGGGGATCCTGTGGTGGAGAGAATCCCCTTTGCAGAAAGCTGGTTTTTCCTGAAGGATGTCTTCTCAGCTTTTTGGTTATAGTCCCTGTATGGCTGGTGTTTTTTCCGGAGTTGCTCACCTCAGGGATATAGAACTGAGTGGTAACTGTGGTCTTTGTTAGTCGAGAGGGTTCTCCTCTCACCCAGGGAAGTCTTGAGGGCAGCTGCCCTGTTTCTGGGTTTCTTGTTGCAAATTTAATGATCAGCTGCTGTGACCCAGTTGGACATCAGGCACGCCTCAACTGTTTGTGCTTGTGTCTGGAGCACAGCTGAGTGCTGGCGCCTCTGCCCCACTAGACTGCTAGACTTTTTCTAGGGAAGGATTGGGTGATTTAGATCAGTACAGTTTCCTTCCTTCCCCGTGGATTCTCTGGAGACACGGACTCCTAGTGTCTTTTTTTGCCCTGGTGCACACTGCTCAGTGTCTGCCAGCTGGCTGGCCACAGAAATATGCCTGTGCCTGGAGCACAGCTGTGTGATGGCGGCTCAGTCTCTGCCAGCTGTCTGGTGCGCAGAAACTGCCTGTGTCTGCCTTTGCGGCTTTTGGGAGCCTGAGTGGCTCCCTAAGCTGGGTAATTTTCTGGGGACCTTTTCAGGTTGGGGGTGAGCTGAGTGCTCTGAGATCAGACCTGCTGTTTCTATCTCCGGCGGCGAATCAGGCGCGCAGGCAGGCAGGGCTCTGTGCCGGAACCTGGGTCCCCGGCTCTGGCTCCGGGCTGGCTCCTGGGGTGCCCGTGGAACCCGCCCGAGTCTTTTCCAGGGGATGTCTGGGTGACCTAAGGCCGGTCCCAATTGTTTCCTGTACCCTGGGGTTATCTCTGGACTGAAAATTCCAGTCTCTGATAGTGTGGTGCCCAAGGTTCAGTCTGGGACCGTGACCAGAGACACTGGCTTGTGGCTCTGGGCTGGGGCTGGGGCTGGCGGCAGGCAGCCAAGCCTCTGGCGGAACCAGGATCTCTTCTGCGGTTTAGCCTGGTGAGTTAAAAGCTGATTGAATCCCCCACCATGGGGTATCCTCTCACCTGGGAAACACAATGACTGTGTTTTATGGCCGAGAGTTCTGATTGCTGTTCACTGTGCTGATCCTGCTGTGCTGCTGCTCAGAATGAGAGTCCTCCCGGCGCCGCCATCTTGCCCCTCCTCCGTGACTACACTTTAATTAATAAAAAATAAATAAATTTATTAAAAATAAATATAAAAGGGAGATTAAACTTAACTTCTTTATTTAAAGGTTTGATGATAAAATTTGTCCTGATTTTGAATGGCACAACTGAAAGACAAATCCTTATCAGTGAAACTGGAGTTTAAATAGTTGTGAAATAACTCTTTCACTCAGGAGCCTAATAATTCAAAGGACTGTATCCTCTCTCATTCCATGAAGACTTTAGTCTGGACAAGTTTTCTGATCAGTGTAGACTAAGGTCTACAGGTTAGCTGAGAAGCAGATGTAGCGTTACTTGATGCCCTGCTTGACTCTTGAGTTACTTTGTTTGGTAGAGACCAAAGTACACGACCTTCCTGAGGAGCAAGTGTAGCAAGTACTCTCTGAGTCTGCAGTTTCCCTAGTCATAGTCAACAAGGGTTCAAGATTCATCTTTTTCTTTCATCTTTCTATCTTTCTTTTTCCTTACTCTTGCATTCTTTGTCTTTCTTTAAATTTGTCTTTTGGATGTAGAAAAATACAATTTTCTCTCTGAAATATAGTATAAATTTTCTTTTTGGTAGAATATGAAGAAATTAGGATGAAGGCCAAAAAAAAAAAATTCATCTTGGCTACAATGTCTCAGAAGCTAATATTCACAGAAGGATTTCCAAATTTCTTACTAGACCCAGTCAATAAATTATCCAAATTAAGTACTGCATTCATAGTAGAGTTTATCAATTGAGGTCTATTATTATATTTTCAGTATAAAGAAAAGTCATTACCTTAATCACATGTACATACAGGCTCATGAATATAGCCACTGCTCTTTCGAAACACTCTTGTGTTAGGTTACGAAGGCAGTGTCAAGAGACAGAAGTATAAGCATAAAGAGTGCCTTATCTGAGGCATACATTCCCAAAATTAGGAAAGGAAAAGAGATCCCTTCCATACGTTTTGGATTTGTCTTCAAGAGGAACACTGAGGAGGATTATATTCTTCAGTAACAAATGTATTAGATGAGTTATTAAAACAATGAAAAGGTAGACAGGTAGAAGTACAGCATCATGGTGGGGGCTCTGAAGAGAATTAAGATCTTTTAGGCAGATGGTAGGCCTCTTTTGAGGGATCTCAGAGGAAGGAAAATGGCTTAACAACATGACACTTGAAATACTATCTCTAATATTCTAGCAGGCCAAAAGCCAAGATAATTCTGATGAAGTAAATTATGGCTCTTCGGATGTGAGGAAGTCAGGGAGGAGGAGCACACTTAGTTGAAGTGTTGAGTTGTGCCAATTAAATGTGTAAGTGGGGGAATATGTAGACCCTAGCAGCCCTTTGATATTCCTGATGTTCTGGAGTCTGGCAGCCTCACATGGGGAAATGAAGAAGTGTAAGGGGATCATGAGTTTGTAAGGTAATAACATATGTTCCGGCAAGTTTTCAGTAGGAGTTTTGCCAATTGCTGTGACACTAGGGATATAATAAAATGCTAATCCAGGTACTGGGAACTGAACAGCAGTTACATATGGATTCTACAAGAAAAGAAAAGAAAACTCTATAATCTGAACCCAAGGGACAAGAGTCCATATTTTACCATTATGAAAATGGAGGAAATCTGATCACAACTAGACTGAAACATCAAACATTTTTATTACAGTCTCTCTTGCCTCCACTTGTATCTCTGATTCTCAGGATCTCCCCTAAAAGAACTTAGAGGGGACACACATAATGAAATAGACAAAATAGACAGACTTTGTTGCAAAGTAAAGTTTTATATTCTTAAGGATCAAGAGTGGGCATTGGCAAAAAGCAAAGAGATATTTGAAGGTCTTAAAGGGAGAAACTCTAGATGATGGGAGTAGGCAATGACCAGAAAAAAAAAAAAAGAAACAAAACAGTGTGAAGTCCAGTCCTACATGCTTTGGACATTTTGTTATACTGTTTCTAAAGTCTTTGAAATGGACAGCTTTCCTGAAGTTCATATTTTTGTTTTTCTTATGAGTCTAACCAGGAACAGAGTTAGATTCAGAGCCCACTCATTTGACCAGTAACAATCTCCCTTACTTTCATTTTCTAGTTTTATAACTGATTAATTGGTCAGCAAGGAAAAGTCAACATTCAAGGAAAAATGTGGAGGAGGAAAGGATTAATAACTTATAAGATATTTAAAAACACCCTGTGGAAATAAACTGTTCTATAAGCACTATTCCACAAGAGTCACTTAACCTTACAAAGGGGATAACACTAAAACCAAAAGTTAATAGGTTACCAAATTGAAAGCCTGGTGCCAGCTGTGTATTGAGTTATTGGTCAGGGATACCCCAATCTGCCCACAAACAATACAGGCTATTGGATTGCTCTCTATTACCCTTCCCCCCAGAACTTAGTGGTAAGTCCCTCTTGTTGAAGATACAACATGCTGTTCATTCTAGGACTTTGAAAAAAATTCTGGTGCTATCCATTTAACTTCCTCATTACTGGATAGTTTTTGTACTACTAGAATATTCTGTGTAGGCTTCGGTGTGTGTAGGGGAAATGTGAGGATCACCAATAGATTTACCTAAAAATGAAAAGCTGAATTAAAGAAAAATATAGCAAGTTATGGCCATGAATGTAATAGTGGCACAATCTTTATGGGAATATTCAGTTACTTAATAATGAATTAAAGGCCTAATCCACAGAAAGCAACACATACCTGCTGCTGTAACTTTAGCTGAGAACACATGGTTATAGAGCTCACAACTCCCAGAACTGAACCAAATAGTATTATTTTGATAAATGTTTGAGGTATCAAATTATACTCAATATCTATCTCTCTATTTTCTAAAGATTAGCCCACTTCTCACACACCATCGGAGAACTTTATGTAGTAGATTGTGATTAACAAAGATATTCAAAACTGCTAATCCTGGAAAGAATAGGTTTCTGTGGATTTCTCAAGCACAAATGGGACATCCTCTCTTCAAGTCTCAGGGAACACTGAAGAAAGCATTTTAAAAGATTTTAAGAGTCAAAGGCCTGGAAAGACTAGAATGAAATAGAGTCTTCTAGATAATGACAGTGCCATCATGAATTCACAGGAGTTGTGGTTACATGCACAAGGCTGTCATAAGATTAAGCCAGTTAATATTCCAGCATGCACTGGAGAGAGGCTTAGGAGTCTGCCCCTCTAACTGACAAACTACTGACAGTTGATGGCTTCTAGAGAAGTGTGGTGGTTAGAATGAGAAAAAAAAAACATACTTTCATATATTTTAATGAGTAGTCACCCCTACTTATTACAACTGTTTCCAAAGATCAATTGGTATGGACTTGTTAGGGTGGGTATGGTCTTGTAGGATGAGGTATGTTACTGAGGATGGTTTTTGAGGTTTAAAATACCACACCATGCCCAGTCTCTCTCTCTCTGCTCCCTGTGAATCAATATGTAAAGCTCTCAACTACTGGGCCAGTGTCATGTTTGCCTGAATTCTAACACCAGGATCATGGATTAATCCTCTAAAACTATAATCAAGTACCCAAATAAGTGTTTTCAATTATGAGATTTTCCTTTGTTTCTCTTCACAACAATGGCATAGTAACTAAATAGGGAGTAAGATTCACTTTACTTTTAATATATTGTCTCTGGAAAGTCATTCCATGCTCAAATAAATTTCAAACACGCAAGAGTATATGATTAGCACAAATTGCGCTGGGTACGTTATTACAAGAAAAAAAAAGACAAGTGGGTAGAGAACTTGGGGTTGCATCTGGGATGAGTTAGGGGGAAGAGTGGGGTGTGAATATGGTCAAAATATGTTGTATGCCTGTATGAAATTCTCAAAATTTTAAGAAACACCATACTGAACATTATATATATATATATATATATATATATATATATATATATAATCACTAGCAATCAAACATCAAGAAGCAAAAAATGGTAAAGTAAAATGTGGGTGTGTGTGTGCATAATTTCCAGCCCATAATGACTGTGAAAATCATATAATTTATAGAAAGCAGTGAGACAAAGTTTAAAATATGTGGGTGGGGCATATCGGCTGGCCCTTTCATGGATAACCTGGGCCCATGTTGCATGTTTTCAGATGTGGTATCAGTTCTGGCCAAGGGAAAAATGGCGACTTAATGATCTCCTATTTTGAAATGATAAAAATGGTGTTTAGTGAGATAGAGTTTCCACTTATTGGACAAGAGTCCTTTGTCCATAAGTTCAATATTTTTCTTTGAAATTGAACTTCGACGTCCCACACCTGCATTCCTGTTAATATATTTCTACCTTATGAAAAAGAGTCCCTTTGGTATAACTAAAGTGAAGGAGCATAACTGTACCTATTTAGAATATTTTGTTCCTTACCATAGCTTTAGAATAGGAACAAAGTTATACTAATATATATATATATTATGCATTTTTCTTTCCTACAATATAGTGATCTGATAATATAGGTATACTATAGTTAATATAAAACCCACTGCTCTTGATTCTTGTTACATCTATTTCTTGTTTTTCAGAAAATCTCTTCTGAAAAAGTAGGTATCCTTGGTTGTATTGTGTGTGCTGGCAAATTTTATGTCAACTTGATAAAAGTCAGAGTCATTTGGGAAAAGGGAACTTTAGCTAAGGAAATGGCCTCACCCAATTAGTCTGTGGGCACACTTGTGTGCTGTTTTCCTGATTGATGATTGATGTGTCAGGGTTCACCTCAATTAGGTGGTAGTACCATTGGCCTAGTTGTCTTGAAAGAGAAAAGAAAACAGGCTGAGCTAGTCATGAGGAGCATTCCTCCATGTCCTCTGTATCAAACTCCTGCTCTCTTTGAGTTTCTATACTGACTTTTCCCCATGATGGCTTGTGATATGGAAGTGTAAGCAAAATAAACCATTTTCCCTTTAAGTTATGTTTGGTCCAGGTATTTTATCACAGTAATAGAAACTGCAACAAAGACATTGAATTTTAACAAAGTTTTATGCTTGCTATATAAGTGTAGTTACGTTTAGAACAAAGTAATAGGTTATATTTTCAGAGATTATTGACAATATTTATAGGGTTAACAAATTTTGTTTCATATCTGAGACCCTATTAAGTTGAGTTCAGCAAACTATCGTCTGTAAGGCCATTAAAAGATCCAAGTTAAGAGTAAAAAGTAGAAGGAAAGATAGTTATCCTATGTGTCCTCATTGGAATGAGGCATAAAGAGACACTCCCTCCCTCTGAAGTCTCTGATGTACATCTTTCGGTCTTGAAGTGAGATTAAAATTTAAATAGAGGACCAGGAATGTTCATATCTAACAATAGTGATCAACATACAGCCCTTACCCACCATCAACTGACCCATTACTGCCTGATCTTTAGTCTTATCTGGCGTGATGGTTTGAGGGTTGTTAAAGTTCTCCCTTTGGAGATTTTCTTTTCTTCACTCAACATGAGATTTCTGTGGAAATTCCTATTTGTTTGAAGTCTGTTGTTCCACTAGTCTCATAGCTTGAGGTCTCTTTAGTAAACTCTTCTTTCTGCCAGGCCTATTATAGAAGCAACCCACTGTGAATGTAGTACTTAATACCAAATAACAAATTTCTTATGAAGGATATTCAAGGTTATCATTGCCACTTTCACTACTTTCTCTGAGATGTGACAAGTATATTCTAATATGTTGATGTCTTTCTGGGGCCTGAAGGACTTTCCTTACTTATGGGGTGGAATATAAAAACACAATCAGGATACATGTGTCTAACAGGTAATGTTTCCTATTTTGGTGGCATAGTACTGGCACTGACAACATTGAGTGTTTTGTGGCCTCAGATAAGTTTTGGCAATCCACACACGTGTTGCCCTTTCCTTAAAAAATACATAGGAAGAGGTACCCAACCTTGTTCATCCTTATCTATGAGATAAGGGGAAAGGAGGAATTCTTCTTCTTCTTCTTCTTCTTCTTCTTCTTCTTCTTCTTCTTCTTCTTCTTCTTCTTCTTCTTCTTCTTCTTCTTCTTCTTCTTCTTCTTCTTACTCCTCTTCCTTGTCTTCCTCCTTTTTCATCATCTTTTTTTGGCTTTGTTTATTTTTAAATTTTTAACATTTACAATTTAGTTATTTTATATATGAATTGTATCCCCCTCTTTCATCTCCACCTAGATCTATCCTCTCTTCCCATCTCCTTCCCCTAGGCCACTGAAAGGGAAAGTCCTCTTTCCCTGCCACTTGACCCTAATCCTTCAAGTCTCATCTGTATGGCCTGGATTCTTTTACTCTGTTGGCAAGGCTATATCGTTGCATTGCCCTTTCCCATAGACTACTGAGAGTTGGAGTCCTCCTCCCCTGCCATCTGACCCTAGCTTATCAGGTCTCTTCTGTATGGCCTGGATCTTCTTCCTCTGTTGGCAAGGCCGAGTTGCTCTGTTCATAAGATCAATGTATGTAACACAGAGAGTGATTACAGACTGGACCTCAAGGATGTGAGATTCAAAGTCCCTTCTTTGTCATAAGTATACCCACATTCCCTTCTTTTTCATATACACAACCAAATTCCATATATATCTGTCCTCAATCCCAAGAGAATCCAAAATATCTGCCCTACCATATCACCACCTAAAGTCCCTATTGCACCATATACCTACCTAAGTCTTTTTTTCTGGCCCCCAACAATTTGTGACCAAATTCTGTCTATTCTCATATACCCATTGAAATTCCCTCCTTTTTCATGTACACACCCAAGTTACTTGTCTGGCTCTAACCTTTTTGAGACCTAAATCCCTCCCTCATCATAATACCCCCAACAAGCTCCCTCTTTTGTTCTATAGCTTCCATTCCTCCCCCCCCTTTCCAGTTCTACCATTAGTGACTCAAAAGAACACATATCATTTCAATTAAGACTTGGTTTATTTATAACAATGTAATTTAAAATTTTATAGTTTGTGGGAGAGAGAATTTCTCCACATCATGACATCATTTATTAGTTATCTGCATCAACCGTGGATGCCTCATCCATGTTTGCCTCAATCCAGGTAGCCTCAACTGTAGTGAAGCTTTTTGTTGTGGTTGTTTTTTTGGTTTGTGCTTGCGCATGCTGGGTTTGAGGTTTCACTTATGATGGCAGAAATTTCGCCTGCGACGGTTGAAATTTCTCTTAAAATGGCTGAAATTTCGACGGGGACAGTGGAATTTTCATCTTTGATGGTTGACATTTCTCTTGAGACAGCTGAAATTTCGCCTTCAGTGGTTGAAATTTTGCCTGCCATGGTTGACGTTTTGTTTAGAAAGGTTGAAGTTTCGCTTGCAATGGTTGAAGTTTCACTTGCAACGGTTGAAGTGTTGTGAGCAATGCCTACAATTTCACCTGTGGAAGTTGAAGTTTCACTTGTAATAGCACTTGCACTTGATACTCTGGCAGGTTGATCACTGAAGATATTTGCAGATAGCTCCTCAAGCCACAAAGATTCCTCATTAGGCTGTGAATCTTTGACTTTCTGCAGCACCAGTTGTTGAATATCATCAATATCATCACACATCTTGGAAGTCTTCCATTGGGAGCGCCTCCCACACTTTTTGGCTTTGGAGGCCTGTAGTGATAAGAGGGAAGACACAAAAGTGTTATTATTATTATTATTATTATTATTATTATTATTTTAGAAAGAATTCAGGCTAAGAAGTGAAGCAGATTTTGCCAGAAAAAAATGAGGGTAGATAAGGTGATTTAGGCCAGACTAGAGAAAGCAATTCACTTTAAACAAGAGTAAATCAATTCAGGAAGCTCAGGTAGGGTAGGTCATCTTACCTTTCCATAAAGTATGCTTGCTGGGTAAAGCTTGCGGGCTGCCTTTGTCTTTACCAACATGACTGGCTTGGGTTTGGCTTCCCCGAAGTCTATAGAAGATGTTGGATGGTCCATTTCGGACAGTTCCTCCTTTGGCTTATTGGTTTCCTTTACTGTGTTCAAGTTTAGGTCCTCTTACCTAGAAAGGTCTGAACAACTGACCAGCAGTGGCGGTCACAGCCCTCAGGCCTGATTGGTCACAAAAGATCCAGCTAATAGGAGGCTAGCATGTGCTCAGACATCACAAAGCATGGGTCTGACCTGCCAGAATGCCTGATGAAGCAACAAACAACAGAATGTACCACTCCGGCCACTTGTTGTGAGGGAGGGACAAATACTGAGAAATCAAAGAGAGTCCAGTTTTAGAAGGAAGCTTCCCTTCAACAACCCCAAGACAACTTTTCCATATCATTCTTCTGCATATATTCACTTTAGTTATGGTAGAACACGTAACAAAGAATTTGCTTCTCAAAACACCTCCCCAAGTGCCCTGCTCCTTAATGGTTTATTCCACTATGTCTGCCTTAATCTTTGCCTAGTATCTTGAATGTCTTCCCTAAAATCATTCCCAAGAAACATTGTCATATTTAAATATTGGTAGATATGACAATTATACTCCCAAACTGTGTTATAACAAACAGCTAGGCTCCCAGCAGGAACCAGCCTCCTCCTAACATCTATACATAGAACATTTTGCTCTGTCTATGCCACCTTACTTCATACACAGACTTCCCATATCCTGCTCAAGCCTGGTGATTGTACGTCAGCATCTTATACCTGTTTTTCTATATCCTGCCATATTTATCCTGAGTCCCAAAGACTTCTTGCTGCCTGTATCTTGTAGTAACTACCTCTAAGCTTCCTTCAGTCTACCTATGTTACCCAACCTTGATCCAATATGAAGTCCTAGTGCCAAAATCTAGGAAATACACCCAGTACCATCCTAAGCACTATAGGTAACATCTAAAGTCCTTCCAGGACCGGCCCTGTTCACATCCACTCACAGTTTTCTAGTGTATTGAGTATGCTACACACTACTAGACACTTGTTGTCCACAACTTGCCAAATCTAAAGTGGGTACCACAAAGAATGGCCAGTCTTAACCTGGACTTCTTGCATGGCAGGACTGACACTTAGGCTTTAACAAAATCCTCAATAATCTACCAACCTAGACCAAAGACCACACCTTGTTCTATAACCAACATCTAGGCTCCCACCATGGAGAACCCGGTATACATCTACATACAGGATACTTTGAGATGCCCTTACATCTTTACCTTATACTCAATTTTCCCATTTCCCTTCCAAGTCACTTTCCATGGTCTAGTCAGGAGAGTACCCCCACATTCAGAACTTGTGTTTTTGTTTGTTTGTTTGTTTGTTTCATATTGAGAAGGATCTACTATGGGGAGAACAGCCTCTGTTCCATTATAGAACAGCAATGTGCACCTTGCAGTAGTGATGTCTCATCTTCTTCAAGAACCCTAGTTTTAAACCCCAGGATCATCTCACCACCCCTTCCTATGATGTAGCCAGTACATATGATCCTCTCAGAAACTACTGCAGCTGTACCTACTTGTAGAAATTTTGCTGTGCATACATAACCCCATTGTTTGTCTAGACTAACCAGGCTAACCAGGTAACTAATTGTCCCACTTTATCCTAGCCTTTCCACATTCCACCTTATTTATCTTATTTCTCACTGCCACTGTCCCAGCCTAGTTTTACACTTACATTCTTGCATGTTATTAGTGACCATAGGCTTCAACAGAGCCCCAAATACAGAAGTCTAATTCCGCCATCTATTACTATTTTGTATCCAAAGAAAGGCACTCACCAGGAGGCACCCTACTGACATACCCAGAAGTACACACATTTTGCCACCCACAATATCCCACTCCATACCAGGATTTCCTATGCCTCCTCCATGGGATAGAATGTCGTTTGCTACCTCACAACTAGATATTGGATTTTCTAGATTCTTCTATATTTAGCTTGATTCCCACAGACAATATACTATTCTGCTCAACTGTGCCTTGTAGTAGCAAAATCTAGGTTTCCACAGAGCCCCGAATACCATGCCGTGGCCTAGATCTATTTCTTCCACTGTATATGAAGCCAAGACTTATGATGTCCAGAGGATGCTACATACAAACTCCCCTGGGACCCTTTCAGCTACCTACATCACCTTATTCCATAAGCAAACTTCTATTGTCCTCCCCCAGGCATTAGCATCAAATGTAAACCCTCAGTTGATGCTTGTTCACTACATCTAGTTGAACTAGCCTTTGTTACAAGTCAGTGCCCTGACTAGTATATCTATCTGACCATTGCAATAGCAACTTGTTGATAGTAGGGTCCCAAGTCCCTCAGCGCAGACTCCTCTTACAAAACTTCCTGTATTTTAGCTAACATCTAACCTCTTCCTAGGACCTGCCATACAAGTATCCCCCAACAAACACTTTGTATAGCATACATTCTATCACTTCTTATTCAGATATAGTGTGTCCTCCCCAAGGGTCCAAATTTTTATTATATCCCTCACAATATTGTTCCTTTTGCATAAACTGCTGCATCTTCTCTAGGTTCTATAGCAAGTATGCACCTCTCTACTCTACTAACAACCTCATGGATTAGTAGTCCTATCAGCATCTCCTGGGCACTGGACACTTTCTAGACTTCCACCAGGACCATCCTTCCCTTAGCAAACCACTTTTGATAGATTTGGTTCCATAGCATGTTGAACCCACTTCTCCATGGTGTGGAATCTCATGTATTTCTTTACACAAAGTAATTGTTTCTGAAAATAGTAGGGTTCAGACTGGTTAGAACCAAAAGTGGCAGTTCTAGCAGTTGTTTACTCTTAGCAGTAATGACTTTTAGCTTTTGTTAAGGTCCCAAATCCTGAGTTTCAGCCTATTTCCACCATGCTGTCCTGTGCTATATCCAACATCTAGTTTCCTGTAAGACCGTATCTAACCACAAGCACCCATAGCACCATTTCTACTGTCTCTACAAAGCCACTTTCTACTCAGCTTTCCATGTCACTTCTGGATCAAGCCTGTTGAATACCCACTAACTCATTCTTGATACATGTCTCACAACAACATGATGAATCTAATCCAGTACCTTGCATAGTGCTACAACCTTTAACATGCAGTCAGGTTCTAAGGCTTCAGCAAATCCATAATCCAGCCCAAGCATAGTTCAAACATCTCTCTCTGTTCTGTAGCCAACCTTATCTATTTTTCCAACAGGTAGTCATCCATGTACATCTACATACAGGAGACTTTGAGCAGTGCTCTCCTCTCTTCTTCATACTAAGATTCCTATATCCCAGTTTTGTCACTATCCAGGGTGTATCCAGTTGAGTACTCCCACCTGACTTGTCATTCCATAAGAGAAAGATCCATGGGATCTAACCTAGGTAAAACAGGCCTTGTTTCATCTTAGAATGGCTGTCCATACCTTGTAGTAGTCACATCTAATCTATTTCAGGACTCCAAATCTCTAACAGCAGTGACATCTCACCACCATTTCCTGTCCTATATCAAACACCTAAATTCCCTTAGCACCTATCTTACCTGCACCTACACATGGGAAGTTGGTTGTGCATACATAACCCTACTCCTTATTCAGACTTCTCACATCATCCCCCAATGTCTAGCCAGGTGACTATCCTCCAAATTACATAGGTGTTTTTTCTATATCCATCCATATAAAATTTGTATTTCACTGCCAGTGGCACAGACTAGTTTTGACACTTGGATTTTTGTATGTTGCAAAAGTGAAACCTAAGCTTCAACAGGGTCCTAAACACAGAAGCATAATCCCAACATCTAAACATGTTTTGTATCAGCATAAAAGTTCCCACCAGAACCTGCCCTACCTAATATCCACATGCACATACATTGTGTTCCTTTAAATACCAACCTCATACCCAGACTTCTTATGGCCTCTTCCATGGGATAGAATGTTTTTTTTTTGTCACTGTTTTAAATGGACAATTCTCCTTCCCATGCCCCTTTCCCAGTCCACTGATAAGGGAGGACCTCTTCACCATCAATCTGACACTAGCCTATCAGGTCTCATCAGGTCTGTCTTTCATAGTCTTCCTCTGTGGCCTGGTAAGGCTGCACACGCTCAGGGGGAAGTGATCAAAGAGCCAGAGACTGAGTTCATGTCAGAGACAACCCCAGTTCCCCTTACTAGGGACCCCATTTTGAGACTGAGCTGCCATTCTCTACATCTGTGCAGTGGTTCTAGGTTATCTCCATGAATGGTCCTTGGTTGGAGTATCAATCTCAGAAAAGACCCCTGGACCCAGATTTTTGTTTCTGTTGTTTGACCTGTGGAGCTCCAGAACCTTCCAGGTCTTTTCATCTTCCACTTCTTGGATAGCATGTTTTAAACTCACAACCAGATATCTGATTTTCTAGATCCTTCTGGATCTAACCCGCATCCCACAAACAATACACTAGCCTATTCTTATCAATTGTACCTTAGAGTAACAACATCTACTCATTCCTTTATTGATATTTATAAATACTGCAAATCAGATTCCTCTCAGTTTCTTTATGGTATGTGTCTTCCTTTCTCTTCCTTCCTTCCCAAATGCTCCCTTCCTCCCCTCCCCTTCACTTCCCTACAGAGCCACAAACCCCATGTTCTGGCCTAGATCCATGGCTTCTACTAGAGTTGAAGCCAAGAATTAGGATGTAGATATGATGTTACCTGCACATACCCACTACTCCCTACATCACGGTATTCCGTACCCACACTTCTAATGCCCTCTTCCAGGTTTTAGCATAGTATGCAAACCCTCACTTTAGGTTTATTTTCCACAACCATTTATAACTTGGTTGTGTTTAGACAGTGAGTTTCTTGGCTAGTCTGTCTATCTGACCAATGAAGCAGCAACCTCTAGGTAGTAGGATAATGACTCCCTAAGCTCAGTCTCATCTCACAAACCCCCTGCACTAAGGACTTGCCCTACAATGATCCATCTACAGGTACTTTGTGTAGCCTATGCTATATCACTTTTCAGTCAGACTTTTTTTTTGTTCTCCCCCAGCGTACTACTGTTTGAGTGAAACCCACACTAAATTGTTGTTTTTGCACAAGCTGCTCTATGTGATCTAGATCCCATAGCCAGTATGCACCCCTCTACTACACTAGCAGCCTGTAAGATTACTAGTCCCATCTGGTTCTCCTGTGTACTGGACAGTATCTAGACTTTCATCCAGACCACCCTTTTCTGAGCAAATCACTTTTGATGGTTTCTGGTGATGCTTTCATCCTCCCATGCCATACCATGATTAACCACTCCTCTTCCATGGTCTAGACTTTCAATTCTTTGTACAAGATAATTGTTTCCTAAAACTAGTAGGATCTAGACTGGTTAGAACATTTAGTGTCAGCCCTAGCCTATCTGATTGTTCCTAACAGTACTGACTCTGAGCTTTTGGTAGGGTCCCAAATCCTGTGTTCCAACCTATGTTCACCATGCCCTCTTGTGCGTGAGCTAATATCTAGGTTTCTACAAGGACTGAATCTAATCACAAGCACCCATAGCACCCTTTCTGCTTTTTATACAATACCACTCTATACTCAGTTTTTCATGTCATTTTCAGAATCAAGCCTGTTGAGTGCCCACTAACATATTCTTGACACATGCCCCACGACAACATGCTGAATCTTATCTAGTACCTTGTATCATCCTACAACTTATAATATGCAGGTAGGCTCTTCTAGGTTTCAACAAATTCCAAATCCATACCCTGCCTAGTTTAAAAACTCCTCCTTGTGTTATAGGTAACATTTTTCTAGGCTTCCAACAGACACTACTCTATTTACATCTACACATGACACTTTGACATGTCCTCATCTCTCTACTTTCTACCTCCAAGTCTCCATTTCCCTCCTAAGTCACTGTTCAGTGTCTAGCCATATGAGTAACCCTACACTCAACATGTATTTTTTTCCATGTTCAGTGGACTCTACCTTAGATTGAAATGTCCCTCTTCCACTTCAGTATGTCAGCTTCCCCCTTGCAGTAATCATTTTTGTTCCTCAGGAAATCATAACTCAAACCTGAATATCATCCCACACCCTCTTCCTGTCCTCTGTCCAACACCTAATATTCCTTAACACCAACATACCTACAGCTACTCAAGAAACATTTCCTGTGCATACATAACCCCACTCCTTTTTCAGACTACCCATGACCTCCCCCAATGTCTAAACAGGTGACAATTCTTCCTAGTACGTAGTTGTTTTTCCACGTGCCACCTTATATAACTTAAATCTTACTGACAGTGTCACAGCCTATTTGACGCAATTTGGATGTCGCAATAGTGAACCTTATGAGTCAATAAAGTCGTAACACAGAAGCATATTTGCAACATCTGCCCTTGTTTTATATACAACATACAGACTCCTACCTCTACCCAAAGGTTTGACAGTGTGACAAGTGTCTCTTTTGGAAATGTGTAAACTCCTAGTGTAATACCAAGGCTGTAGTAGACCCTGCATACCCATATCTGCCTGTGGTGGGCACCGTTCTTATATCAGATACTAGACCACTGACTTCTCCTGCCTACAAATTTAATTCATAATATCTTAGACAGTTAGGCAATTAAAGCAACTACTTGATGACATGGATTAAGTCATCAACATACTTGATGACTTGCCCTTCCCTAAGTCTGGTAGCATCCAATCTCATCTGTAACATAGCTCTCTCATTCATGTTCCTCCATACTGTTACCTTTTTTCTCCTCTCTCTCTATCTCTCTCTCTTTCTCTCTCTCATTCTCTCTCTCTCTCTCTCTCTCTCTCTCTCTCTCTCTCTCTCTCTGTGTGTGTGTGTGTGTGTATGTGTGTGTGTATGTGTGTGTGTGAGAGAGAGAGAGAGTGTTTAGGATGGTGGCTATTCCCTTCCTGACTGTTCCTGCCTTGAGCAAGCCAGGTTCCTATCAACAATTCCCAAGGGAAATAGTGGCCTGCCGAGCTTCCTGAGAAGGACTACAACAAAGAGAAAGAAGCACAAAGGCCTCACAAGCCACCCCTGCTCACTGTTCATGCCAGGGGGCAATTTTGATTCCTGATATTATTCAGGCATCATGAGGCACAGTGAGGCAGATCTCTGTACACTCAGGGTTCTTCTGACACAGCCCTTATTGGGAATTGCCATTACCCCATGTCCCCTCTGTAAGTGTGGGCTTACCAAGTATAGGGCCCCAGACTGTATCATAGGAATTGTTAACCTTATAGAAGTACGGGGGCAAATGATATTCTCCTCAATCCTTCAGTCATTCCATTATCAGCCTCTATAACCATAAACAACGGGCGGTAATCTAGCCTTCTACTCACTATGCATATATGCAGTGTCTCCCCTTTCGAATTTCCACCCAAGCCTTACTGACTTCAAATCTGATCTCACAAAGCATAAAGTGGCTATCTACATAAAGGAGGCTAGGTGTGACTCAGGCCACACCTGCTGGATGATGCAATACTGAATGTGTATGGTGGAGGTATGGAGCTCCATTTGAGGTTCACCAGCAGGAACCCTTCCTCTGATGAGGCTGTGTCATCTATCAGGGTTGGCTGGCTTCCTTTGATGCGACCTCCTTCAAGTCCTGCGCCTAGTGACACAGGTGTCTCCTGAGGACACAGAGGAAAACATAAGCCCCTCAGTTACATTAGGCTGCCTTCTTCTGGACCTTCCCTCGAACATGGCCTCTAGCAAGGCTGAATGAGCACTATCAGGCTTAATCACGGCGCCACCATCCAAGCACCATGCCTCACAGCACACACTTAGAAACCACAGATATGAGAATTACACTCATAGAATGCACCCTTTCTACTCCACTCAGGCCTGCACATGCTTCAGCTTCACCCAGGCAGGACATTCTCAGACCTACATACTTCAGTTAGAAAACGTACCTGGCAATACCAAGTGGGTGCTCAACCCCACTAGTAAGGGTGTCCATGCAGCATCTGTAACCCAGTCATAAAGAGATGTGTGTGCAGTCCTATCAGGCCACACTCCACCCCCCAAACTCCAGTGTGTATTCTGTCTTTATATGCCTGTTGCTTAAGGGCATATAAAAGTCCTTTATCTTCTCTATAGCCTTCATAAATGTTATCGGTATTGTAACCTGCCTGCATTCTTGTCCTTATTGGATGCATTCTTCTCTTCTATCCCCACACCAAAGATGGTCATGGACTCCTTATATGAGAAGAAAACTACCTCCTTTGAAGGATGCATGATGTAGCTCTTTGCTGAACACTTCATTGTAGCAGTAGAAGTGATTGTTTTGACACTATATATATATATATATATATATATATATATATATATAGTGACTATATATATGTCTGCCATATAACAATTTGTAAGCCCTTGAACTACCCTTCCACCATGAACTGGAAGGTTTGTGGCACACTGATGGTGGTAGCATGGATTCTATCATACAAATTATTTTCACTTTACAGTTACCCTTCTGTGGACACAATGTCATTGATCATTTCATGTGTGATTTGTTTCCATTTCTGGAACTTGTCTGCACTAATACACATACCTTTGGCCTTTTAGTGGTTGCCAACAGTGGGGCTATATGCATAATAATTTTCTTTATTTTGTTTGTATCCTATGGTGTCATCCTGTGCTCTCTGAAATCCCACAATTCTGAAGGGCAAAGCTCTCTTTACCTGTGAGCCCACGTTGGTGTTGTGATTTTGTTCTTTGTCCCATGCATATTTAGATCTGCTTTCTCCTTTGATAAAATGGTGGTAATACTTTACACCATTCTTACTCCCTTGCTAAATCGTATTATTTTTATTTTTAGGAATAAGGATATGAAAAATGCCATAAAGAAAATGTGGAAAAGATTCATGGTAGTTTCTGTTGGAAAGTGAGAGATAGAAAGATATCAGTAAAGAGGCCAAAATAATTTTGATCAAAAACATTCTATGTTTTCCTTTGTATTGAATAAGTCATCTCTGTCACTATCAAAACATCTTAAAATGGTTAGAAATGATGTGTTCATATTATTTTGAGTATCAATTCTTAGGTGACAACTCATTATTTTCAAATGTTTACTAAAGCAGTTGGAAGTATGTGCTTGCTCATACCATAGAAATTTAAGAAAAAAAATGGAAAGAGAATTTATCTATCTAGTTATTTACCATTTAATCCACTCTGTGCATGAGGTCAAAACATTTTACAAATTTAAGTGACTTCTAGAAATTACCAGGGTTCAGGACACAACAGTCAGCAGAACAGTCACAGAACCTCTGTGTCATATGAAGCTAGCATGCTATGTGGGCTTATCACCAGCAGGTATACAAAGTAAGTATCATATTGAATTTATTGAGAGATATAATTTCATTAGATCAATTGTGTATGTTCATCGAGTGACATTTGATATGCTTTTTCATTCTGATTTGGTATGGGAATGGACTGGGGAAAATTCCATAAGGAAGTCAGTGTTGATTACTTCTTATTCTAGTATCAAGAAAGAGAACACTTGAGCAAATCCTACACTGATTCTCCAAATTACTACAATAACAAGGTAGTCTGTCCTTCAAAATACAAAAAAAAATAAGAAAGAAAAATGGTTTCTCTCTCTCTTTCATTATTATCTTGTATTATAATTTATTCAATTTTATGGCGGTCATGGCCCCTCCCTGGTCTGCTTCCAATGCCGCACTGTCTCCTTCTTCTCTCCCTTTGCCTCTCTCTTAGTCCACTGATAGGGGAGATCCTCCTTCCCTTCTGTTTGACCATAGCCTATCAGTTCTCATCCTGACTGGTTTCATTGTCTTCCTCTGTGGTCTAGAAGAGCTGTACCCCCAAAGGTGGAGGTGATAAGAGACCCTGCCAGGGAAAGCTGCTAATCCTCTTTCTGGGACCCCACTTGGAGATTGAGTCTATGAGAAACATCTGACCCAGGGTTTTAGGTCCTTGCCATGCATGGCCCTTGGTTGGGCTATCAGTCTCAGCAGGGCCCTAAGGGATCAGTTTTTTTTGGAAGGGGGGGCTCTGGTGGTCTCTTTTTGGAGCTCCTGTCCCCTCCAGGTAATTCTGTCTCCCTTTTATTTCATAAAATTCCCTGCAATCGGCCCAAAGTTTGGCTATGAGTCTCAGCATCTCCTTGGATACTTTGCTGGGTTCAGTCTTTCAGAGCCTTCTGTGGTAAACTCCTGTCATGGTCCATGTCTTCTCCTGCTTCTGATGTCTATCATTTTAGCCTTTCTGAATGAGGATTGAGCATCTTCACTAGGGTCTTCCTTGTTGTTTAGCTTCTTTACAAGTATAGATTTTAGGTAGCATAGGCAAGCTCTAAGATTAACAATCAATAAATGGGGCCTCATTGAACTGAAAAGCTTCTGTAAAGCAAAGGACACTGTCATAAGAACAAAATGAGAGCCTACAGATTGGGAAAGGATCTTCACCATCCCTATATCTGACAGAGGGCTAATATCCAGAATACATAAAGCACTTAAGAAGTTAAACACCAACAAACCAAGCAACCCAATTAAAAAATGGGGTACAGAACTAAACAGAGAATTCTCAATAGAGGAATATGAAATGGCAGATAAACATTTAAAGAAATGCTGAACATCCTTAGGCATCAGGGAAATGCAAATCAAAACAACCTTGAGATTTCACCTTACACTCATCACAATGGCTAAGAACAAAACTCAAATGACATGCTGGAGAGGATATGGAGAAAGTGGAACCCTTTTCTATTGCTGGTGGGAATGTAAACTTGTACAACTACTTTGGAAATCAATCTGGCACTGTCTCAGATAATTAGGAACAGTGCTACCTCAAGATCCAGATATACCACTCCCAGGTATATCCAAAATATGCACACAAGGACATTTGTTCAAACATGTTTGTTGCAGCTCTATTCATAATAATCAGAAGCTAGAACCAAACTAGATATCACTTAACAGAGGAATGGACATAGAAATTGTGGTACATTTACAAAATGGGATACTACTCAGCTATTAAAAACAAGGAAATTATGAAATTTAAAGGCAAGTGGTGGGAAATAGAAAAGATTATCTTGAGTGAGGTATCCCAGAGGCAGAAAAATACACATGGTATATACTCACTCATAAGTGGATATTTGACATATAATATATGATAACCATATAAAAATTAAATTTTAAAAGTAGGGGGCATTTCAGTTTTCTTGGTGAATTTTGTTTACTTTGATGATGGAGATGAAAACAATTATAATGAAATAATCATCAGTAAAATTACTTTTCAATTCAGCCACATATTACAAATCAACCCCTTAGTTTAGTTTCATTAGTATCAGCAAGTCATATGGTTTCTGAAGAAATGTATTTTCTGGAAAAAAGCCTGAATTTCTCTTGTTATACCAACAGCAATAAAATGTTAATCATGTAATATAAGAACAAAACTGAAAAATTAATTCCATTCTTTCCTTATTCTTTCATGCCAGTTCAAATTAACAGAGTACATTTTGTGGTATAAGATTTCCCCAATATTTGGAAAGAAGAATTCATGAGGTGTTGTGATTGGGTTCCAGACAATCACCTGAAGCATGCTTGTGCATGACATATGCTTATGTCTCTAACAAAAGGACAGGGACCCTAATATAGCTCACCTCTCCATTTATATGCTTTATCATCATTCTTCCTCATAACAGTGCAGCCAGTCCTAATGAGATCTGATAAGATAGGGTCAGATGGAAAGAGAGGAAGAACTCCCATATCAGTGGACTTGAATAGGTGCGTGGGAAGGGATGAGGGAATGAGGGTGGGATTGGGACGGAATGAAGGAGGGAGTTATAGTTGGGATACAAAGGGACTAAACTGTAATTTACATAAAATAAAAATTAGCTAATGAAAGACAGAAATAAAAAGAAAAGAATACTCTACAAATATCATCTAAATTCTAAATGAGTATATTTCATTTGTGGATGTTGTACCACAGTACAACATGAGGAAGATTACACTCTATCATGAGGGCATTCAACATTTACATTCAACATTACATTAAAACCAACATGGTTTTAATTATGATTTTTAACATATAAATGATTATTATTTTACATTCATTTGTGTTTGCCTGCATATATATGTGTGTGAGGTTGTCAGAAGCCCTGGAAATGGAGTTACACACAGGTGTGAGCTGCCATGTTAGTGCTAGGAATTGAAGCCAGACCCTCTGCTCTTAACTACAGACCAATCTTTCTGGCCATTTGTGATTATGATTTTTTTAAAGAACTCTTGTGCTCCTTTAGGAATTCCTTTATATGTTGGTAAAAGGTGAGAGATTGCTGTTATTTCCCTCCTTCTGTAACCATTTTCTTTGAGAGATTTCACCAAGTCTCATGATTTAAAATATTCTTTTTAAATGGCAAATGTTGGTATAATCTTCTTATGGAATGTATACAATCTACCCTTGTTCATTCAAATGCTGATTTTTCTACCCTGCTATCTGGATTCAATCCACACAATGTATTGTGTATTGCTTATTTTAAACATTTTCTCTCTCTCAATTTTGTGTAAACATGCCATTATTTGTTCTCTGTAGTGTCAATAAAACAACCAGCCAGTGCAGAACAATGGAGAGAATTGGGTGGGGCATCCTGGTCCAGCGGGGAGGAGAAAAAAGCAAGTGGGAGGGTCAGAGAAGAGAAATCTGAGAGGAGAGGACCTGGAAACAGCAGGAGAGGCGAATCAGACCTAAGATATGACTAAAAAGCAAGTATAATGTGGGAATCTGAATGGGAGGAAGCACACCATTTCAGCCTTTTGTTAATGAGAAGTAAGTAACAGGCATAGATTCTCTTCTGGCTACTTCCTGCTGACACTGGGGGTGCTGTAGGGAGTCAAAAGGCTGAAATGTTGGCCAAGTCCAGGAAGAATAGGCTGTTTTGATGCTTTCCAGGGTCTGCAAGAACATTCATGGCTGGGAGGGAAGGGGCAGGTCCAGCTTGTTGGAAGTCTGTGAGGTCAGAGTTGAACACCTGTAGCTGCTTTGGCACTGTTGTGGCTATAGGAATCATCTGTGTCTGGCAGGACACTGAAACACATATATAGGCAAAAGATAAAATTGAGTAGGTTATGGGAAAATCCTTTAGGTATACATTGAAAACTTTTGGGAGAGCAAACAGAAGTAGAAGGTTTGGATCAAGGAGACTTGAACACGGGAACCTCTGTCTACCTGGGGGGGGGGACTTTATTTACCCAATCACTGGCAATATTTAAAGAAGTCTTTGTTTGAGGTGAGGTTTGGTTACAGAAGTGTGTAAACTTAGAGTCCCTGGTACCAGCTGGCACTAGGTGTAGAAAATTAAAATTCTCCAGAGGACATCTTATCTGGAGGAATGGGTGTCTGGGCATCTCCCATTGGGGACAAAAGTCAGTGACCTTCCAGAGGTGTCCCAATGGCAAGGTGTGACTCCAGCAAGAGGGGTGCTACCTGGGCCAATAGCTCTTCACCTTTTGGCCAGGGACTGGGGTGCAGATGCCCAGTGGGGCACAGCCAGAGTACGATGATTTGCCTAGCTAGAACTTCCCACAAGTGAGCAAGTGAGTGAGTGAGAGAAGGGGAGAAGGAATCATGTGCGAGTGGGGAAGTACTGCCCAAGGGAGAGTGGGGCCCTAAAATGGAGGTCAGCATAGTGGGTCAACCCTAGACAGTTAAAGCTATGGCTGCAGGGGGGGTCCCTCCATCTCAAAAGATAGTAGGAAGTTGCCAGAGCTCTGCGGTCAAGCTTCTCCTACCAAGAGAGGCGTTTTATGCTGGAAAATGGAGTGAACTTACCAATCTAGTGGCTGGTCAATAAGGAGAACTCACCAATCCAGCCAGTGTTGCATGCAGTAAATAGTAGTCTGGTAGCCAGGAAAGGAAGTCCCAAAACCAGGGAAAGGGGAGGAGTCCCACCTTTTGAGATAGGCAATAAGTGCAGTACTTCTCTGGAGTCCAGTTGACCTGAGAGGTGGATTTAGGTGGACTTTCTGCAGCTTAAAAGAATTACTTTTAAGTTTTAAGGAGATAAAACTTTAGACATGTTAGTATCATAATTGTACTCTGTATTGTAGAAAAAGGCAGTAGACATACATATTTGTGTTAATAGCATAAGTATTTTTTAAGATGAGCCTCGAAAAGGCAAAAGCCTTTTATGAGGTAAAAGGGAAACTCACTTGATCTTAACTTTTAGTATAAGCATACAAATTATGGAGGCTTACAATCTTGAGCTTAGAACCATAATAGTACGTGGTATAGTGGAATGTTTTCCTGACTTTAAGCAACAATAGGATATGTGAAATGTGGAATTGTTACTTTTCTGGATTAAATCACTTCAAAAGACTTCCATGGTCCATGTTGTCACAAGTTGCCATGGTGATGCCCTTAGTCTCTGCTGCTACAGGAGGCCATGTTGATGTTGGTGATCAGTGCTGCCATCACCAGAGGCCATGTTGATGCCCTTAATAAGTGCTACCAATGGAAACTATGTTGAAGTTCACAATCTGTTCTCCTAGCACTGCTATGGGCAATGAAGTTTCTTTTGCAGTGGTATGATAAAAATGCTGAAGTTTAGCTTCTGGGAATGGGAAGGAGGGACATGGGATGGGACTGGACAAAATTTTCTTTAAGAGAATGTCCACAGATTGTCTGACCACTCTCAAATGAATATAGGAGCAACAGAAATTGGACCTTTTTTTTTTTTTTTTTTTTTTTTGCGGGAGACAGGTGCAAGAGTAGGAGGATAGACCTGGAAGGAATGCAAAGAATGCAAAGCAAGTGTGAGCGGGCTTCATTATATATAATTTCCAAATAATTAATCAAAATACTAAATAGAAAAAAACTCTCTTTACACTTATGTATAACCTCTCTCTTCCTCCTCTCTCTCTCTGTCTCTGTCTCTATTTCTCTCTCTCTCTCTCTCCCTGTCTCTCTCTCTCTCTAATGTGTGTGTAGTGTGCATTTTGGAATAGCTGGATCTTGAGGTAGCATTAGTCCTAACTATCTTAGAAAGAGCCAGATTGCTTTGCAATGTGGTTGTACAAGTTTACATTCCCACCAGGAGTGTAGGAGTGTTCCTCTTTCTCTATATCCTCTCCAGCATGTGTTGTCACTTGTGCTTTTGATCTTAGCCATTCTGATAGGAGCAAGGAAAGATCTCAGGGTTCTTTGATGACAGGAGATATTGAGCATTTCTTTATGTGTTTCTCTGCCTTTTGATATTCTTCTATTGAGAATTCTGTGTTTAGATCTGTATCCCATTTTAATTGGATTACACGGATTTTTGGTGTTAAAGTTTTTGAGTTGTTCATATATTCTGGATATTAGCCCTCTGTCAGATATTGGGTTGGTGAAGATTCTTTCCCAGCCTGCAGGTTGTCATTTCTTTTTCTAATGGCAGTGTACTTTGATTTATAGATTCTTTTCAGTTTCATGAAGTCCCATTTATTAATTGTTGACCTTAAAGGCTGTGCTGTTGGTAATATTTTCAGTAGGTGGTCTCCTGTGCCAATGAGGTCAAGGGTCTTCCCCACTTTTTCTTCTAACAGGTTTAGTGTGTCTGGTTTTATGTTGAGGTCTTTGATCCAATTGGACTCTAGTTTTATGCAGGGTGATAAATATAGATCTATTTACATTTTTCTACATGTAGTCATCCAGTTAGATCAGCACCTGTTTCTTTGAAGGTGCTGTCTTTTTTCCATTGTATGGTTTTGGCTTGTTTGTCAAAAAAATCAAGTATCCATAGGTGTGTGTAGGTTTATTTCTGGGTCTTCTATTTAATTCCATTAATCCACAATTCTGTTTCTATGTCAGTACCATGTAGGTTTTATTACTGTTGCTGTGTAGAAAAGCTTGAGACCAAAGATGGAGATACCTCAAGAAGATCTGTTATTGTATAGTATTGTTTTAGCAATTCTGGTTTTTTGTTTTTCCATTTGAAATTGAGAATAGTTCTTTCAAGTTCTGTAAAGAATTGTGTTGTTATTTTGATGGTAATTGCATTCAATGTTTAGATTGCTTTTGTCAGGATGACAATTTTCACTATGTTAATCCTACTGATGCATGAGCATGGAAGGTCTTTCCAACTTCCGATATCATTTTCGATTTCTGCCTTCAGAGGCTCGAATTTGTTTTCCATAAAGGTCTTTTCACTTGCTTGATTAGAATGATACCAAGGTACTTTATGTTATTTGTGTCTATTTTGAAGGGTGTTGTTTCCCTCATTTATTTCTCAGCTTTTTGTCTTATACAGGAGTGCTACTCATTTTCTGAGTTAATTTTGTATCTAATCACTTTGCTGATAGTGTTTATCAGCTGAAGGAGTTTGCTGGTTGAATTTTTGTGATCGCTCATGTATACTATCATATCTTCAGCAAATAGTGATACTTTGACTTCATTCCTTCCTTATTTGTATCCCCTTGACCTCCCTTAGTTGTCTTATTGCTCTAGCAAGGACTTCAAGAACTATGTTGAAGAGATAAGGAGAGAGTGGGCAGCCTTACCTTTTTCCCTGATTTCAGTGGAATTTATTTAATTTTTCTCTCCATTTAGTTTGACACTGGTTATAGGCTTACTGTATATTGTCGTTACCCCTTTTAGGAATGTGCCTCATATCCCTGATTTCTCCAAGACTTTAAAAATGAATGGGTGTTGGATTTTGTCAAATGTTTTTTGGGCATCATGTTGTTTTTATTCTTCAGTTTGTTTATATGTTGGATTGCATTGATGGATTTCATTATATTGAACCACACCTGCATGCCTGGGATGAACTGTACTTAGTCATGGTGGATGATATTTTTTATGTGCTCTTGGATTTGGTTTGCCAGTATTTTTTTTTCAATGCAGTTTATTCAGGAACATTGAACAATCCTCGGACCCCGGGGAAAGCCAACCCACAGCTTAAATAGCCTCTGGGTAGCCAACCCAGGCGTGCCACGGGGGCAATGCAGATAGGTCCACATACATGGAAGCAAGCCAGATCCTCAGCCTTAGCCAAATGTGGAATTGTTCATGACAGAGGGTTTGCCAGTATTTTATTGAGTATTTCTGCATCAATGTTCATAAGAGAGGTACGTCTGAAGTTCTCCTTTTTTGTTGGGTCTTTGTGTGGTTTAGGTAATTAAGGTGACTGTGGTTTCATAGAATGAGTTTGGTAATGTTTCTTCTATTCCTATTTTGTGGAATAGTTTGAAGAGAATGGGAGTTAGCTTTTCTTTGAAGGTCTTGTAGGATTCTGCACTGAAACTGTCTGTCCTAGGGCATTTTTTGGAAGGGAGAATTTGAAGACTGCTTCTAGTTCCTTGGAGGATATAGTTGTATTTAATCTATTTACCTGATCTTGATTTAATTTTGGCAACTGGAATCTATCAAAAAATTGTCTTTTTCATTTAGATTTTCAAATTTTGTAACATATAGGCTTTCGTAGTAAGACCTAATGATTGTTTGGATTTCCTTGGTGTCTGTTGTTATGTCTCCCTTTTCATTTTCTGATTTTGGTGACTTGGATAGTTTCTCTCTGCCTTTTAGTTAGTGTAGCTAAACATTTGTCTATCTTGTTCATTTTGTTAAAGAACCATCTCTTCATCTCACTGATTCTTTGAATAACTTTTCTTTTTCTAATTAATTGATTTCAGCTCTGAGTTTGAATATCTACTCTTCTTGGGTATTCTGCTACATTTTTTTCTAGAGCTTTTAGGTGTGCCATTACGTTGCTTGAATGAAATGTCTCAAACTTTTTTCTGGAGGCACTTGGTGCTATGAACTTTCCTATTAGCAATTGCGTTCTTTGTGTCCCATGAATTTGGATATGTTGTGTCTTCATTCGCACTGAATTTTAGAAAGTCTATAATTTCTTTTTTTCATTTCTAATTTGACCAAGCTGTCAATGAATATAGAATTATTTAGTTTCCTTGTGTATGATGGCTTTTCGTTATTTCTGTTATTTTTGAGGTGTAGTTTTAGGCCATGGAGGTCTGATAGGATTCAAGGGATTATTTCAATCTTCTTGTATCTTCTGAGGCTTGCTTTGTGTCAGATATATGGTAAAATTTTTTAGAAGGTTCCATTAGGTGCTTAAAAGAAGGCATAATCTTTTGAGTTTGGGTGTAAAGTTCTGTAGTCATCTATTAGATCCATTTGATTTAAGACCTCTGTAAGTGTCATTATTTCCCTATTTAGCTTCTATATAGATGAGCTGTTCCTTGGTGGGAGTGGAGTGTTGAAGATTTCCACTATTAATGTGTTGGGATCCATGTGTGAGTTGAACTTTAATAATGTTTCATTTACCAATGCAGGTGCTCTTGTATTTGCAGCATGAATGTTCAGGATTATGATGGCCTCCGGGTGGATTTTGCATTTGAAAAGAATGATGTGCCCTTCTCATTTTTTTTAATTAATTTTGGTTGAAAGTGTATTTTATTAGATATTAGGATGGGTACCCCAGCTTTGTTTCTGGGTCCCTTTGCTTGAAAAACATTTTTCCAGACTTTTACTCTGAGGCAGTGTGCATCCTTTTGCAGAAGTGGGTTTCTGGGATGCAGCACAAAGTTGGATCCTGTTTGTGCAACCGTTCTGTTTTTCTGTGTCTTTTTATTGGATACTTGAGCCTGTTGATGTTCATAGATAATAGTAACCAATGACTCTTAGTTCCTTTTATTGGGCAGTTGATGGTGTTTCTGTGTTTCAATGCTTGTTTTCTTTTAATTTTTTGTTGTGATGTTATCTATATGTTTTCTTTGGTATAATTAATTTCTTTCGATTGGAGTTTTCCATCTAGTATCTACTGTGGGTCTGGTTTACTGTGAAGATATTGTTTAAGTTAAGTTTGGTCATGGAATATTTTATTTCCTACATCTATGTTGATTGATAGCTTTGCTCTGTATAGTAGTCCAGGTTGGCATCTGTTGTCTCTTAGATGTCATAGTCTCAAGACATCTACCCAGATCCTTCTTACTTTCACAGTTTTTGCTGAAATATCTGGTGTGATTGTTATAGTTCTACCTTTATGTGTTACTTTTTTTTAGCTTATTCCTTGTAATATTTTTCTTCATTTTATAGATTTATTGTTTTGACTATTTTGTGACATAAGGAGTTTCTTTTCTGGTCTAGTCTATTTGGTGTTCTGTATGCCTCTTGAATATTAATGGGCATTTCTTTCTTTAAGTTGGGAAAGTTTTCTTTTATGATTTTCTTTAAAATATTTCCTGGACCTTGGAGCCTGGAATGTTAGTTTTTTATCTTTTCCTATTATTCTTAGATTTCTTCTTTTCATGGCGTCCTTGGTTTCTTGAATGTTTTGTGTTTGGAATATTTCTAATTGTACTTTTTTCTTTGAGATATTTATCAATTTCTGCAATTGTAGCTTTAGTGCCTGAGATTCTCTCTTAAATCTATTATATTTTGTTGTTGTACAGAAACAACAGAAGGTTTACTTTATTTTTTTTTTAATCTGTGTGTAATCAGATGCCTGTAGAGACCTGAAGAGTGTATTGGATCCCTTGAAGCTAGAGTTGAAATAAGTTGTAAGTCTCCATACATAGTTTCTGGAAACTGAACTCAGGTCCTGTGAAAGATCTTCAAGTGTTCTTAAGGATATCCCCAGCCCAGTCCTGTTGCTTTTAATGAAGCATGAGGTAAAGACTTTTTGTTGAATGCTGATGTCAAGAGCCTGGGCCAGCCAGGACATCATAAGGTCCACAAAGGTTGCAGAATATGATTGGATTCTAATGTGCACCGATCAAGGTCATGGAGCATGTGAACCAGGAGAGTTTGTTTAAAACTTCCAGGATCCATTAGGTTGATGGATTCAGCAGTTTCCATTAAACAAAGAGAGAAAGTGATTTCCATCTAATAACCATATACTCTGGTCTACTCACTTTATGGTCTGTGTCCCAGCTTCGGGGATTTATACTACCCTTGGAAAATTTCTTCTTTTATGTTGAACTACAGTCATACTAGTACATTCAAGAATGGCCCAGAAACCTGGTGACTGTGGCAGGCAGCCTCTAAGGTGCCCCACAATCCTCCACCTTCCTGCATTGCTGTCATTATACAATTTTCAAACCTGATGAAGGGACCTTGATTTTTTCCTCTAATATACAGGTCAAAGACCCCAGATGTAGGTGATCACAGAGGTACTGCAATAAGATTTTGACTTCTACTTGGCTTTGAAAGAAACAAAAAAGCTTGGGGGAACAGGGATACATCCCTTTAATCTCAGCACTCAGGAGGCAGAGGCAGAGGCAGAGGCAGGCAAGTATCTGAGTTTGAGATCAGTCTGCTCTACAGAGTGAGTTTCAGGATAACTAGGGAGACATAGAGAAACCCTGTAGCAAAACAAACAAAGAGTGAGAGAGATACACAGACAGAGACAGTGAGAAAGAGAGAGACCAGAGTTAATGTTGTAAGTTGCTCCCAGAGAGGGATACATAGAAGAAGGCTAAGGGCCACTGGATGATCATTAAGGAATAAGGCTCACGTTAGCTTGAAAAGGAATCCTCCCTATGTGGAGTTCCACCTGAAAACTCAGTGGTCACCAGTATCTCTAGTCAGCCTTGAAGGAAGCTAATATGGATGATGTTCACCTAGTAACCCACAGAACTGCAATATGAAAAATGTGTGTCACTGTAAGCTGCTCAGTCAATGGTGGTTCCATTTTGAATCAACTGATAGAGAAAGCACCCCAAAAAGGCCCTTGGCATTCTTCAACTTGACACATACCACCCCTGATCCCTTGACTTTGGTTGCTTGCTTTTCTCATCCCTCGAGAATGTAGGAGATCTAGGTTGGCAGGCTGAATTTTCTTGTCCTTGTGTTCTTCCTTACTGCTTCCTTACTGTCTGGGAAGTCCCAGCCTTTACTTTCACAGCCTTCCCTACAAGCAGTACCATGAGGCTCCACTTTCTCTATAGATGGATGGGAAGAATCCTCCTACAACAGGTTTCTTGAAAGCTTTCCCCCTCAGATAAAAGGAATTTTTGTGGCGTCTTTCCTTAGACCCTGATGGGGAGTGATTTAAGAGTTCCAGTTGTAGCCAGGCAATGATAACACACACCTCCCGGGTGTATCTCTGAGTGTGAGCAAAGCCTGGTCTACAGAGTGAGTTTCAGGACAACCAGGACTACACAGAGAAGTCCTGTCTTGAAAAAAAAAAAGTGAAAAAGGCTCAATTTGTGAAAGTCCATGACTGACTAGATAGCTCACCAAACTGAACACAAGACACAGGATACCACGAGCCTGATTCTTCTCTGGAGAACCCAAACGTAGATCTATTGAAGATTGCTTAGACATGGCAACTTGCATCTGCAAACCTAGTGCTTGTGAAGGTCAAGGCAGGAGGATTGATGTAAGTTCTAGGATGCCTGAGTTATCTAGAGAGTAGCAAGGTAGCCTGGGCTGCAGAGTAACACCTTGTAGCAATGAAGCATGATCAAAGAAATGGGAAAGTGGAGTGAGTGTGAAGAGAAAGAATTGGAAAGGTAACATATATGGCAGGGAGAAACAGAAAAAAATGTATGTACACCACACACACACACACACATACACACACACACACACACATACACACACACACACACACACACACAGGAACACACATATACATACACACCACACACTAAGTAGGATGGAAAATAAGTATCTGGGATAAAGTGAAATGGAAAATCAGAAGCTGGAAGCTATGTGTGGGTACACATATGGGCTACCTAGCACTGGGTAGGATGAAGCAGGATTGTGACTTTAAGGCCAGCACGAACTGCACAGAGAGACCTAAAGAAGAAGAGAGAGAGAGAGGGAGACAGAAAAAGAAATTCAATAGAAATAGAACAAAGAAAATGAGGTAAACGTAAAGGTTTGAAAACAAACTAGGCAAAAAAGGAAATTAAGTGGAACTGAAAAGATATTGTGTGGGGGGGAGGCAAGTCTCCATGCATGCATATGCATGTGGAATCATGGGTGTGCCGATGTAGGTGTCTGTGCATGTTTGTGCATGTGTGTGGAAGCTAGAGTCGACTTCAGGTTTTGCTCTTCATTACTTTCCACTTTGAGTGAATTGTTTTGCTTTGCTTTTACGATTTGTAGTTGGTTGGTTTGGTTTGGTTTTTAAGTCAGAGTCTCCCTGGCCTGAAGCTTGTGACTAGGGAAGGCTGTCTGGCCAACAAGCCTGGATCCACCTGACTTGGCCTTTCCAGCACTGGGATTATAGCACATGCTCAGCCCTTATGTGGGGGTTAGGTTAGAGTTTGAACTTGCATCTGCATGCTTGCATGGCAAGCACTTTTCCAACTGTGCCATCTTCTCAGTCCCTAGAATTGAGAAGGTTCTTTAAAGAAAAACTCTGTGGAGCATTTGTTCTCCAGATTCTTCAGCAGAGGGCAAAAGGCACAGGTTCCTTTCTATCCAAATTCCTGCATGACATCAGAACACATAGTATCAGAATACCTCATGATTTGACTCTGAGTTTTTGTTTGTCTAATACTGGTGGGACCAATGACTTCTTGATTTGGGACAGTGGCTTTCTGTGGCCTTCAGTTGCTGCAAAAGGTAGTTTCTTCTGCAAGTACGCAAAGGACTCAAGTGAGAACCATCGTCAGCCTACACTCCTCAAAGACCCAATGAAGCTTGGTGATGGTGGTGCTGGCCTTTGATCTCAGCAGTCAGGAGGCAGGAGAGGTTAATATCTGTAAACTGGAGGCCAGCCTGGTCTACAGAGTGAGTTCTGAGACACTCAAGCTACGTAGGAGACTGACCTTATTGTGGAGGGCTGAGCAAAGAAACACCCAACTCAGAGTTCTATAAAGAACCCCAAGTGGAAGGATGGCTAGAATTCACAAATCACTTTTGCTGTATGGCATTTTTTCTCTCTCTTATCTCTCTCTCTACACTCTCTGTCTCTGTTCCTGTCTCTGTCTCTCTGTCTGTCTCTCTGTCTCTTTGTCTCTATCATCTATCTATCTATCTATCTATCTATCTATCTATCTATCTATCTATCTATCTATCTATCTATCTATTCCTATTTTTCACTCTCTGTCTCCCCAGTCCCTCCTGCTAGGTTATCATCTTCCATTCCCAACTTGTCCCCTCCTACTACTGGCCAGTGATTACACACTACTATCCAACCCCAGGGCCTGCTGGATGGAGAAACTAAGCTGCTAAATGGTCCTTGAATCAGAGGCAAATCCCTGTGAAGCTTTGGGTTATGATCTTCCCATCCCTGTAACTGCAATGCAATGAAAAAGTTTACAGAGCATCACCTCTCATCCTTGTTTGTCATAAAATGCTCTGGTCATGTTTTCCCCCACAGTTTCTTTAACATCAGCACAATATACCTCATAGAATTGTTCTGGGGAGACAGCTAGTGGCATCTGTGTGAAAATGAGTTGTGAAGAAGTCAGAGAGGCTGGGACTTGGTTAAGTAGTAGAGCACCTGCCTAGAATCGCCTAGGGAGAGGCTTGAGGTGTGGCTCAGGGGTAGAAGTTAGTCTACCATGCTTAAGGCTGGGTTTAATCCATAGAAATAGACACACACACACACACACACACACACACACGCACACATCATATACACACATACTCAGAGGAAGAAGGAAGATGGATGAAAGAAAGACAGAGAGAAATAAGAATCAGTGTTGTAAGCTGCCCATAGAGACGGACACATAGAAAGAGAGGGAAAAAAAAAGAGCACCTGTTAGCCGGGTGTGGTAGTGTGTATAATACCAGCACTCTGGGAGGCATATGCAGGAGGTTCTCCATGAGTTCAAAGCCAGCCTGGTCTACAAAGCAAGTCCAGGACCGCCAAGGCTACACAAAGAAAACCTGTTTTTTTTTTTTTTTTTTTTTTTTTTTAAACCAGAGAAAGAGAGAATGGCTTTAACAGCCTCTTATCCTAAGAGTTAGAAACATCTTGTTGGGGAAGTACCAGACAGAAAGTATGTAAACAATGAGAGTATTTGAAGAGCTCACCCTACTTTTTGGCTCCAGCCTCTTCCTGGGGATTCAGTATACTGTAATATATCAACTTTGGCTTATCTAGAGAGAACAAAAACCACAGTCAAGAGAAAAAGTTATGGTGATATATAAGGAGAAGGTGCTGTTTTTCTAGAACCTTCTCTCTTCCCAATACTGTCTTCCCCATCATATTCCACGTGACACTATTAAGACCATTTAGTGAGATGGAGGAGGAAAGAAGTCTTGGTCCTCATCTTGGCTGTGCCCATGAGATGTGCATGGCTTGCCAAAACCTCACTTTTTATCTTTCATTAAACTGTTTTTCTTCTGAAAAATGGAGCTCATAGCTAGGTATGTAGTTACTGGCCTGTAATCCTAGCTTTTCTGGAGAATGAGGTAGCAGGATTACAGTTTAAGTCCTTTCTGGGTTACCACACAAAGTTCAAGGCTACATGGGCACCTTGAATGATGTGTTTCAAGTTGAGAAGTAAATTTTTTTTTCATCAATTACACTTTATTCATTCTGCATCTCCCCATAAGCCCCTCCCTCCTCTCCTCCCAATCCCACCCTCCCTCCTCCCTCTGCTTGCATTCCACTCCCCAAGTCCACTAATAGGGGAGGTTCTCCTCTCCTTTCTGATTTTAGTCTGTCAGTTCACATCAAAAGTGGCTGTATTGTCCTCTACTGTGGCCTGGTAAGGCTGCTCCCCTCCCCAGAGGGAGGTGATCAAAGAGCAGGCCAATCAGATTATGTCAGAGGCAGTCCCTCTTCACATTACTATGTAACCCAATTGGACTCTGAACTGCCCTGAGCTACATCTGTGCAGGGGTTCTAGGTTATCTCCATGAATAGTCTTTGGTTGGAGTATGAGTCTCTGGGAAGTTCCCTATGTTCAAATTTTCTTGTTCTGTTGCTCTCCTTGTGGAGACCCTGTCCTCTCCAGCTCTTACTATTTCCCAGTTCTTACCTAAAATTCCGTTCTCCTGCCCAACAGTTGCCCATCCGGCTCAGCATCTGCTTTGATAGTCTGAAGGGCAGTGGCTTTCAGAGGCCCTCTGTGGTAGGTTCCTAGGTTGTTTCCTGTTTTCTTCTTCTTCTGATGTCCATCCTCTTTGCCTTTCTGGATGGGGATTGGACGTTTTAGTTAGGGTCCTCTCTCTTGCTTAGTTTCTTTAGATGCACAGGTTTTAGTGGGTTTGTCCTATGTTGTATGTCTATATGAGTGAATATATACCATGTGTGTCTTTTTGCTTCTGGGACAACTCACTCAGGATGATCCTTTCCAGATCCCACCATTTACCTGCAAATTTCATGATTTCCTTATTTTTCATTGCTGAGTAATATTCCATTGTGTAGATGTACCACAATTTCTGCATCCATTCTTCAGTTGAGGGGCATCTGGATTGTTTCCAGCTTCTGGCTATTACAAATAAAGCTGCTACAAACATGGTTGAGCAAATGTCCTTTTTGTGTACTTGAGCCTCTTTTGGATATATGCCCAGGAGTGGTATGGCTGGATCTTGAGGAAGCGCAATTCCTAGTTGTCTGAGAAAGCGCCAGATTGATTTCCAGAGTGGTTGTACAAGTTTACATTCCCACCAGCAGTGGAGAAGGGGTCCCCTTTCTCCACAACCTCTCCAGCATGTGTTGTCACTTGAGTTTTTGATCTTGGCCATTCTCATGGGTGTAAGGTGAAATCTCAGGGTTGTTTTGATTTGCATTTCCCTAATGGCTAGTGAGGTTGAGCATTTCTTTAAGTGCTTCTCTGCCATTCGGTATTCCTCTACAGAGAATTCTCTGTTTAGCTCTGTTCCCCATTTTTTAAGTGGTTACTTGGTTTGCTGCTTTTCAGCTTCTTTAGTTCTTTCAATATTCTTATAACATCTCTTTATACTTGTTTTGTAACCAACTATATGGTCTATTTTGGAGAAGGTTCCATGAAATGCTGAGAAGAAGGTAAGTTCTTTTGTGTTTGGATGAAAGGTTCTGTAAATGTCACTTAGTTCCACTTGATTCATGAAATCTGTTAAAGTCATTGTTTCTTTGTTGACTTTCTGTTTCGTTGACCTGTCCTTTTTTGGGAGTGGGTTGTTTAAGTCTCCCACTATTAATGTGTGGGGATCAATGTGTGGTTTATATTTTATTAATGTTTGTTTTACAAATGTTACTGCCCTTATATTTGGGGCATAGTTGATCAGAATTGTGTTATTTTCTTGATGGAAGATTCCTTTGACGAATATGAAGTGACCTTCCCCATTTCTTTTCATTAATTTTGATTGAAAGTGTATTTTATTTAGTGTTAGCATGGCTACACCTGCTTGCTTCTTTGGTCCATTTGCTTGGAAAACTATCTTCCATCCCTTTACTCCAAGGTCATATTTACCATTGTGACTTAGGTGTGTTTCTTGCATACAACAGAGTGTTGGGTCTTGTTTACACATCCATTCTGTTAGTCAGTATCTTTTTATTGGAGATGTTGAGTGAGATTAATGACCTGTGACTGTTAGATCCTTTTATTTTGATGTTCGTTGTGGTAGTGTGTTTGTGTGCATCGCTATTTTTAGTTGTGCTATAGTGAGTTTATTTATTTACTGTGTTTTCCTGAATGTAATTAGCTTTTCTGGGTTGTATTTTTTCCTTCTAGTGTTTTCTGTATTTCTGGATTGGGGTGGGTATTGTTTATATTTGATTTTGTCACTAAGTATCTTGTTTTTTCCATCTATGATCATCGAAAAGTTTTGCTGGGTATAGTAGTCTGGGCTGACATCTGTGTTTTCTTATGGTATGCATCCAGGCCTTCTGGCTTTCATAGTCTCTGTTGAGAAGTCAGGTGTGATTCTGATACATTTGATGCATTTGCCTTTATATGTTACACGGCCTTTCTCCTTGCAGCTTTTAGCATTTTTTCTTTTTTCAGTATTTTTACTGTTTTGATTATTATGTGGCAGGCGGATTTTCTTTTCTGGTCTAATCTATTAAGTGTACTGTAGGTGTCCTATATGCTTATAGGCCTCTCCTTTAAAGTTGGGGAATTCTCTGTTATGATTTTGTTGAAAATATTTTCTGGGAATTGGAGATAGGGATCTTTCTTTTCCTCTATTCCTATTATTCTTATGCTTTGTCCTTTCATGTTGTCTTGGATTTCTTGGATGGTTTGTGTCAGCAATTTTTTAGATTTAACATTTTCTTTGACAGATACATCTATTTCTTCCATTGTATCATCCACACATTGGATTCTTTCTTCTATCTCTTGTAGTCTGTTTGCTATGCTTACCTTTGTTCTTGTTTCCTTCCCTAAGTTCTTCCTTCCCATGATTTCTCCTGTTTGTTTTTTTCTTTATTTTTTCCAATTTTATCTTCTTATCTTGAACCCTTTTGTTGATTTCCTTCACCTGTCTGATTTTATTTTCCTTATATTCCTTTACCTGCTTGTTTGAACATTACTCTGCTTCTTTTATTTCTTTCAGTGATTTAATTGTTTCTTCTCTGAAGGACACAAACTTTTTGGCTGCATCTTCCGGTATTTCTTTACACATGGCCATAATCTGTTTGACATTATCTTCCTTTATGTCTTTATGCATTTTACTTATTTTCTCCATTATCCTCCTCATAATCATAGTTCAAAGGTCATCTTCTTTAATTTCACTTACGTTAGGGTGTGCATTGCTACTTGTCCCTGGATAACTGGGTCCTGGTAATGCCATATTGCTTTGGTTTTTGTTGGTTGTGTTTTTACGATGACCTCTACCCATGTAGTAGTCTTATGTATTGGCTGTTAGTTTCTGATACCTGCTGGAATCCTTGCATGAGGAGAGTCCCCTTGGCAGGAAGATTGTTGTTCCTGAAGGAGGCCTCCTCAGCTTTTTGGGTATGGTCCCTGAATGGCCAGTGATTCTCAGGGAGTTTCCACAGCTCATTTCAGGAGTATGGACCTGTGGGGTAACTGGGGTCATTGATAGTCAGTATGGCTCTCCTCTTACGAGGAGAAGTCCTGGAGACGGGTACCCTGCCGCTGGGTTTATTTCTTTGAATTTATTGAACTGCTTCTGCTCTTCTTATACTGTGTTTTTCCCTGTTGAAGAGCTAGGGAGCCTCACATGGTGGTCAGTTTAGCTAGGGAAACAGGTTGTGCTTTGATGCATTGTCTGGTGATTGATCCAGTGGATCCCAGGCTTCTCTAGGTCTGAGGTTGGAGCTCTGTGCTCCAGTATCCCAGCAGTAATCAGTGGCAGGGGAGGGCAACACTCCAGAATGCAGCAGGAGGCTAAAGCCTGGAGCCTGCAGGAACTCAGGAAAGTTTCAGGTATTAGCTGGATTTCCTGAGGTTGTACCTGATATTTCCCCAACAGTGGGGTTTCATCCCCAAAGGGAGACTCAGTCTGTGGTGTTTTGCCATCCATAGTTCAGTCTGTAATGGTGAGTAGACCACGAAGGGGCAGATGGGTGGCTCTGTGATGGCAACTGGGTGCCTTGGGAACCCAGGAACATTCCCTGAGAACATTTTTTGCTGTTGGTAGTGGAGCATCTGCTAAGTGTCCTGAGGTTGGACCTGATGTTTCCTTTACCATGGAGTTTCCTCCCAACAGGTAAACCCAGTCTCTGATTTTTTGAGGGTCCACAATTCTGTCTGGGACAGTGAATCTAGCTTGTGGTTCTGGGCTGGCAGCTGAGTACCGGGCTGAGTTCGGGACCTATTCCAGGTATCTGGGTTACCTGAGGTTGGCCACAATTGCTTCCCTGACTGTGGGGTTTTCTCTCAACTGGAATACCCAGTTTCTGGTGTTGTTGAGCCCACATTTCAGTCTTGGAAGGTGATCAGAGCACCCATTCCTGTGGCTCTGGCCTGGAGACCAAGCATCTGCCTGGACCTGGAACTTTTCCAGGGTTTACCTGGGTTACCTGTGAATGGACCCCATTTCTTCCCACACTGTGAGATTTCCTCTCACCTGGGAAACACAATCACTGGTGTTTTAGGGTCCAGAGTTCAATCTGTTCGTCCCCCTTCAGTCACTCCTGTCCTGCTTATCAGACACAGTGCCCTCTTGGCACCTCCATCTTAGATCCCCAATAATCGGCTCTGAACTTTTCTAATAGAAATGGTCCCATTGAGTTGGGGGGAGCCTACACTGGAATAACCCATTATTAATTTACAGAGCTTCTATTAGTCCCTTTATTGGTTATTTCTCTGTTGCTGTGATAAAAATGCCAGGAGCAAAGTTACTTACGAAGAAAGCTTATTGAGGCTTACAGTTCCAGACAGATAAGAGTCCAGCAAGGCAGAGCACAGGCACAGCCACAAACAGCACACAGGGCAGCAGGAAAACAAATCTGATAGCTCACATCTTGTACTGGGAGTCTGAAGCAGAGAGCAAACTAGAAGGAGGGTAATGCTTTAAGCTCTCAAAGCCTGTTCTCAATGATGAAATTTACTTCCTTTAGCAAATCCATTCCTTCTAAACTTCCCCAAACAATGCTACCAACTGGAGACAAAATGTTCAAATATCAGAACCTACAGGGGACATTTCTTATTCACACCACCACAGTCAGTGCTGCTATCAGTCAAGATAATTGAAACACATTTTAATTTAACAATTATATATGATGCAATTGCTCATATTTCACTTGACATGTACCATATTATCTTTTGAATTCTTAAGGAATTATATTCAATGGCAAAAGAGGAGGCTTAACCAAACAAAGCAGGCTCTGTGTGCTGAAAACAAGAATAGCGAGTCAGCATTTTTGACTTGCATGCAGGTCCAATGGAATGGCTACCTCAGTGCAGCCTTGCCAGGCCACAGAGGATGGCAATGAAATCAGTTCTGATGAAACCTGATAGGTTAGGGTCAATTAGAAGTGGAGGAAAACCTCACATATCAGTGATCTAAGAAAGTTGCATATGGAAGAAAAGGGAGAGAGGGTGGACACTTGGGAGGAGATGAGGGAGGGAGACACAGCCAGGATACAAAGTGAATAAATTGTAATAAATGATAATAGTAAAATAATTTTAAAAGAATAGAAATGATATGTGTAAGTTTGTAACATGTGTTTCTATGGAAGATTAAAAAATAAATAAAATAATGTGAAATATTTCTGTAAAACTAACTTTAATCGCACATGTGTGTAAATTTATATATTTTCTATGAATTTTGTTTCAACTCAAATGATTCAGTGTACTTTATACTTCTAATGTAATGATATGGATAATTAATTATGTGAATTTCTGTTTTAAATATGTGGTATGTTTATGATTTAATGACTCATTTTTACCTGTGAAACCTGTATTTTTACAATTTTTGAAATATTGCTTAATAGAAATATTTATTTAAAGTAATAACAAATTATTCCGGTCCTAAAAAAAAAACACAAATCCAGAAGTAAATGAAGAAAATGATGGATATATTATAAAGTATATGAATATTCAACTTATACATCCAATCTAAATTCTAGTTGATTAATATGTGGAGTATATGAACTTTGGTCTAAGAATCTTACATGTGAAACATTTCTAAGAGACTTACAGCAATCTTGATATGTAATGAGTGTCAGCTTGCCTAAGGGGAACTAGAATTTAAGCACAATATTACTTTACACAGAGAATATAGAGTAAAACAGAATCTTCAATAAATATAACTTGCTACACTAACTCCAGAAAGTCTGTATAGCATAAACATGTGTTATGCAAGCATAAAATTGTGCAAACAGACGAGAAGACATGTTTCCTACGGGAATCAGCTTCCTGGAAGTCCCTGGCAAAAATACCCTATTGAAATATGACGCGCTCTTATAATCCTCCTCTCTCAAAGGCAAGACTGGAATTGATGAGCTCCCTTTTGCTGTTTCTCTATTATTCTTGAAACAGTACAATTAACTACTCAAGGAAACATTTCTAATAGATCTCTAAAAGCTTTAGCAAATAAGAGTAGAAGGAAAATAAAATTTTAGGAGAGGTAATAAATCAGATTCAGCATCAAGAATTGCTTGTGGAAAAACCAAACATTGTAGGTAGTAAAAGGACAAGAGTTTTAGGGCTTTCTAAAGAAAATGTTCAATCAGGATCTGTTAGGATAAATGCTCTGGATATTCCCACTGCAATAACGCTACTACAAAACCATTGCCTAACACAGGTATTTATGATGAGGCAGAAAGAAGATAGGCAAACATAGGAAGTCAAAAAGTTTTGTATTATACTATAAGTTTTACGGACAGCTAACTCAAGCATCTTATGTCTAAGAAAAGATTGTATACCCTCAGCAAGCCAAACAGTGCTTACCCCCAGGGGGGTTATAAATCTTTAGCTGACTTAGTTCGGAGGATTATTAACAACCCCTAATTAACTAACAATAAACCTTGTAAACAGACCATAAGTTTTACAAGCCCCTGGCCCTCTACTCGCTAAATTGACAAACAAGTCACTAGTTCTATGTTTGTTCTGCTTAAGAGGCTGTTAGGCCAAGATTTTTTTGTAGCCACTGCTTCTACCAGGTTACTATTTCAGTTAAAATATAAACTCTGTAAGTGTTTTTGGGGATATGTCAACTTTAAGGTGCTTCTTTGTAAGATTACTATAAAAGTGTTGGCTTGACTTCAGTAAAGCACAGAAGATCCAAACCAATTCCCCCTGGTGTGGTCTCTGTCATTTCGCCTATCTGTGCCTTCCTGATATCTGAATTCTCTGATTTTCCCGCGGACGTGGGGCACCCGAGGGGGCTGGTCTGCAGCAATAACTCTCAATCAAAATGAAAAAAAAAAAAATTCTGTTTTCTTCCAGGGCTCAGACTACATTCACAGACTATGTTTTAATGGATCAAGTACTCCTCTACAAAGTTAAGCATTTAGGCCTTCAAGTTTGTTTTTGAGACAAGGTCTTGATGGTTGCCCAAGTTGACCTTGCTCTCCTGGGTAGCTAGAACTATAGGTATATCATCCATTCTGTACACACACAAGTTTGCTTTTGAGACAGGTCTCACTATATAGTCCTAGCTGGCCTGGAACTCACTATATAGTCCAGGTTGTCCTTGAACTCAGATCTGCCTGCCTCTGCCTCTCAATGTTTGGAATAAAAGTATGTGCCACCATATATGGCTAAATAACTACTGATTTTTCACCATAAATAAATTTAACAATTTATTTATAAATAACATCAATGTTAAGATGGAATGATGGGTAAGAAGTCAATTTATAGCTTTAAATTTTTTTCCTAAAACCTGCCAATTTAATTTTATATCTTTAAAAAATAATTTCAAGATTGAATGTACGATTTTCTTTGTTTAAATCAAGTATTTGCTATTATGAAGGCTTTGAGGATTGCCTATATAAATGCAGATTCTGGCCCTGCTTCACATTAGCTGAAAATCCTGAATCATACCTCCTGAACCTCTTTTGAAAATGGAAGAGGATGGCAGTAATTTTTACCTTAAATCTATTCTGAAAATGAAATAAACAATACATTCAAAGCTCTTAGGACACTTCAGCTCACCTAATAAAGACTTAATAACTATTATCTAGTTTTGCAACTATTCTTAGTATTGCAGTATGTCCTTGTACATACACATATTTGAGAAATCTATTACATATACTATCTTTCTTTAGTATTATATTTAACAGTGGTACATATTATCAACTTATCTACAAATATGTGTTTCTATGTGTATGTGTGTGTGTCACATGTGATGCTGAGGATTGAATCGAGGGTCTTGCACAAGCTAGGCAAGCACATTCTACCACCAAACTGCATCCCCAGGTGTTATGGTGATTTTTTTATTCTATTTGTTTGGGGATAAAGTGTTAAATAGCTCAGGCTCTCACACACTAAGTAGCTGAGATTACGGGTATATACCTCATGTCAAAGGCTGTTATGAGATACTGTTTTTGTTTTTGTTTTTGTTTTGTGTGTGTGGTGTGGTGCATAATTCTTGAAAGGCAGAGATAACAAAATTGTGATTTTTTTTTTTTTTTTTTTTTTTTTTTTTTTTTTTTTTTTTTTTTTTTTTTTTTTATCCCTGGGTGTCCTGGAACTCCATCTGTAGATCAGGCTAACGAATAGTTCTGGCAACTGTAAATGTAATCAAGGTATTCTTAGCTATAATGTGAACTCCAGGCTAGTCATGCTATCCATAAGGCAAGGCTTTGTCTCAGGCTGTTGGGGTAGACAAGTGGGTGCAAGCACCTTGTAATTTAGACTATTAATATTCTCACAGTGCAATGCTAGAATATAAGGACAGCAGTCACAGGACCAGGAAGGCACACCTGCCTGCTTTTACTGTGTTGTCTTACTGTTTTCTTTTCCTACCACCAGATGTCACTTCTGACTGCAAATATACTTGTCTCTAAGCAAACATACATAAGCCACTTAGCAGTGCTTGAAACAAGGGATGCATATTTTCTATTATGATTGCTTTATTTTTTGTCTAAAACAGGATGGTCCCTTTTGGCCCAGGATTGCCTCAAGCTTAACAGTGTGTTCAGGAAGACCTGCACTCCTGATCCTCTTGACTCAACATCTCAAATCCCCAAGACTGGAATTACAGCCATGTGCCTAGTTTGCAGTCTTTTTATTTCTGCTACTTCTAGTAAGTACAACATAAACATTGTCAAATTTATCTTTAAAATGTGAATAAATAAGCTCAAGTGAGTCTTTCCAAGAAGACAATGCACCAAACAAAACACTAGTGATAATTTATCCTGCCAGGTATTTTTCTAACAGACTTATTTTTTTGTACTTCAGTATCAGTGTACTTACTGACACTCCAGTTCCACTGCCACGAATGTACATCAGGGAAAGGTGTGGCTGTGAAATCTGGAAGTGATATCACTTACCCATAATCTCAGCTCTCAGAGGGTGCAGATAGAAAGAATGTCAGGGTCATCCTTGGCTATGTAGCAACTGTAAGGCTAGTCTGGACAACAGGGGACAAATTACTTTCCGAAGGTCACTGAGGACTAGTAGTCTCAGATTTATTGACAAAACCTGTTTATTTCAAATTATACTATACTGTATGTAGAAGTCTTGTTTATTAAAAAGTAAAAAATAAAAAATAACTGCTCCTAAGTTCTAAATCTATACCTATTAAATATATATATCCAACTAACAACATTAGATTTTAGTGATGAATTAGGAAATACTGAGCTAATGATTTTCTCTGCCTGGTATTTGTAATGATCTTCAGATCTTTCCAAGACTTTTTTTTCTCCATTTTAATCCTCATGTTCCTGGAACAGCAGTTTTTACAAGAGTTGAGTAGTGAGCTTCTTGCCTTGGCCCAATCATCCATTAAAATCGTTGCTCTGGGCAGATGAGCATGTGATCTAAGCAACACTGATCAAACACAAGAGATACTGCTGGAGAATATGCAGGGATCAGCATGCTGTTTTTTTGTCTTCTGAATATAGTGGGATGGGAAGCTAAAGCTGCCATCTGCTTTCACAACAATCCTGAATATGAAACCTGCAAAGCTGTAAGAAAGCTGTGACATCACAACATCAGCTGAGCACCTAAATGTGCCCAGGAGCACTCTGCTCCTAGACTTACTGCTTCACACAGTGTCCTTTCTTTGTTCTGTATCCTGTTATTTCTAACTAGAGCAGAGGTGCCTAACCTTCCTAATGCTGTGACCCTTTAATACAGTGTCTCATGCTGTAGTGATCTCCAACTATAAAATTATTTCATTGATATTTTATGGCTGTAAATTTACTATTGTTTGAATCATTGGGCAAATATCTTATATGCAGGATATCTGATATGTGAGCTCTGTGGGGGTTGCAATTTGCAGGCTGAGAACCACTAAATTAGTTTTATGTGTCAGAGACCTACCTGCTATCTGAAGCAACAAAACAAGCATTTTTGTTTTCTCCTTTATTAATCACTTTAAGGCACAAACAGATCCTACCCCATTTGGATTGCCCAGACTTACCTAGCTCGGGTGGGGCATTCTTCTTGATTTCGAGTTGATGTAGTGTGGCATAGTCCACTGTGGGCTTTTGGCATGTTCCTCAGGCTAGAGAACTTGGAACTGTATAAGAAAGGTTATTGAAACTCAGCTGAAATGTGGACCAGTAAGCAGTGTTCTTCTGTGGTCTCTGCTTCAGTTCATGCCTTCTGCATCCTCCTTTGACTTCCCTCAAGGCTGGACTATAACACAGAAGTGTAAGCCAGATAACCCTTTCCTCCACTAACCAGCTCTTGGTCATTTTGTTTATTCACAGCAATGGAAAACAAACTCAGACAGCCAGCCTATGCCTGTACTCTTCACCCTGACCCTGCCATGTTTGGTTCTGAGTTCTGTAAGCCTTGCTCAACTCAACTCTGTCAGCCAAGTACCAGTTTGTCTGTGCCTCCATGGCTTGTCTCACTCTGTATTGACTCAATAGGTACAAATCAAATGGACTTAATGTTTCCTGAGTATGCTGAACAAGCATTCAGCTTCTTTTTGTTGTGGTGCAATCACGTGCTCTCGTGATTAATAACTGCTGAAGCTTTAACAATGTGGCCAAAGCATCTTCTCAAACAGAAATTATAAAGGCAAATACCCCAGACAACCACTGTAGGAGAGTGAACAATGCAAGGTAGAGAAACATAACAAACTGATGGGCATGAAATCGCAAATCAGAGTGCTTATAAATACTTCACAGGATAACTAAAGTGTGAGGCAGGGCTTGCTAGTGAGTCATCAGTGGGTGGTCTGAAGGTTCTGAATTCTTAGAGCTGAAAGTGCCAACCAATTACAGATGTCCTGGATCTATCTCCTGTTTGCCTGGGTCATCAAGGAGCCTAACGCTGTTGTTGCTTGTCTCTACCTACCTTGGGTAAAACAAAGCACCAGTTATGCTAGACATGTCACATAAATTAACGTGTGAATTATATGTCAATCAATCAGTAAATCTTATTAGATGGAGAACGTACCTCCAATGTTAGTGTTTGTCTAGCATTCATGAAGCCCTGAGTTTGATTACTAGTACTGCACAAATCAGGCACAGTGGTAAATAGTGGTAAATGCCTGCTAGCCCACAACTGGTAGGTTGATTGCAGGAGTATCAGAACTCTACATCTTCTTCAGCTAGATAGCAAGTTTGAAGTCAGCCTGAAATACATGAAACCCTGACAAAAAAAAAAAAAAAAAAAAAAAAAACTGGGTGGTTGTCGTGCACATCATTAATCCCAGCACTCAGAAATCAGAAGCTAGTTTTGTGAGTTCATGGCTAGCCTGGTCTACATAATGAGTTGCATTACAGCAAAGGGTACACAGTTCAATTCCCAGCAATACATGGTGGCTCCCAACTGTCTATAACTTGTTTGAAGTATTTTGATGTTCTTTTCTGGCCTTAATGCAGACAAAACACACATACTCATAAAACAACAACAACAAAAATAACAACATATTTTTTATGTTTTAAATGTCTTTAAAAATATTACAAGGTGTCACCGACCAGCAGTAACACCTGAATACCACCTGAGAGAGGGCTGGAAGAGAGAGGGAGAGAGAGAGAGAGAGAGAGGGGGGGGGCAACACAGAGAAGGAAACAAAGTCTACATGCTGATCCAGGTGTCAATTTAATGGACATCAGGTTAACACTTAAGTAGGCAAAAAAGTACAAGCAGTTTCTCAGGTAGGAGCTTTACTTGGTCAAAACATAGGAGAGCTCACTCAAGGTTACACAGAGCCTGCTGTCTGGTTACTATGGCTGCACAGAGTTTCTCAGGGTCAGAGCAGTCCTCTATACGACCACTAAGGTCAGTTTATGACAAACTGGACTTTGGAAAATAGCCAAAGCCAAGAGGCCGAATTCCACTGCTCAGATGCCATTAATTCCAAATTTGCCATTAACTCCAAAAAGGCTGCAACAACAAGGCTGGAGGCATAACAATTGCCTTGTACCTGTGAGATCCTGAGATTTCTGTATGGAGATTTGAATGAGAAATGCCCCCAAAATCTTGGTCTCTAGTTGATGACTCTGGTTGAGGATGTTTGGGAGGATGTATATATATCTAGGAGTGGGTACTGAGTGCATAAGGCCTCACTCTACTTCACAGGTCACTCTTTTTGCTTCATGCTTGTGGTTCATGAAGTGTGTTCTCAACTTCCTGTTCCTGCTGCCATGCTTTCTGCTTGTGCCCATGCCTCTGCTCTGCCATCGCAGACTCATAAACCTTAAGTTAGGTAAGTTTAAACTGGAACGCTAAACCTAAATAAACTCTTTCTTCCCTAAGATAGCATGACATCATGTTTTATCACAATAGAAATGTATTTAATATTGGATCTCAAAAAATGACAAGTGTTAGGTAAGCTTTTATCATGGCTAAAACCACTGCTGTGCTTTCCCCACTTGGAACACAAACAAATGATTCGTAAATATTTGTACAATGGATTTGTGTAAATCTAGAATATCAGGAGGATCAGGAGTTCAAGGCCAGCCTGTGCTTCATAGCAACTTCAATTTCTCCCTGAGAGACATTATACCATTTCTCAAAGAACAAAAACAACTAAACAGAAGCTGGAGAGATATCTCAGTGGTTAAAAACATGTATCACTCTTGTGGGGCTCTCAAGTTCAGTTCCCACCACACATAATAGGATGTTCCCACTGTCAATAATGCCAGCTCCAGGGTATCTGATGCTCCCCGCTGAACTCCACAGGCACATGCACTAACAGATGCACAAATGCTTATGCACACATACACACATCCACATAATTAACAATAAGATATATCTAAGATATATCTTTTAAAATAAATAAATCATAAAGAAAACCATAGAGATTTAGATGGTCTCTGCTACAGGACTGGAGTGTGTCAAGGTCATGCCACTCGCTGAAAAAGTAGATGAGGACTAGCTTCCTCCTTTAAGCCCTGTTGTACCACAGTGATGTTGTTTAAGAATGCTGAGCCTCCCTGTGGACCCGCGGAGCGTCCCCTCCCCCATCCTGCTGACATGATCCCGAGCTAGACTGCAGCAGGAAGTGCAGTGGAGCTCACGTCCCAAGGGCAATAACCCCAGAAACCTCCTCACAGGAGGAGCGCAGGCCCAATCACAGAGCTCCAAACACTGAGTGCTAACCACAGAGATTCAGATCCATAATACAATTCTTCCTGGATACCAAAGCCGCAAAGCTCAGTGTCTGGGACCCAAGACAGGTGGAGGCACAGAGGCAGGGCTCCAGACCCTGCAGCCGCAGTGGAGATCAGTAAGGACCTGCTGAATGCCACCACTCAGAGGAGAACACACCCCACCTAGGGCCCTCTCTCTGAGCTCTTGACCCTCGGAACACACCCCCCACTACCACCACCACCAGGCTCTGCAGGAGTGCACACACAGCCGAAACTCCACCCTGCCAGAGTGCACACCCAATACAGGTGCTAGCCAGAGACTCAGATCCACAGTACAACCGTTCCCAGATCCCAAGTCTGCAAGTGGCAGCACGGACTACACAGGGCTGCCCAGCCAGTGATTGTAGGGGCCATCCAACCCCTCAGTGGCAGAAAAACAGCTGAATAGACACCAAAGAGCAGCAGAGTTATAAAATCAGTAAGTGCCGGCATTGCGCATTCTTCAGCAGCGCTTACGATCCCTTAGCGCCTGCAACAACTTCAGTGCCTGCAGGGCACCCCTCTCACACACTGAATGTCTCATCATTCACCAACACCCTGTCCCTTAGGACACACCCACAAGCACACGCTCAGACACACACTACCCCGCATTTGTCCTGCGCCTGCAAATTTTCCTCCTACAGGTAGGTATAGCTGAATAACCAATGCACACACTGAAACCACTAGACCTCACCCATTTTCCTGAAGAATTCTCCATATACCAGAGAAAAACCAGTCTGACCTGGAGAATCCAGGAACAGACAGTGAACACTACAGATAACCAAATGGCTAGAGGTCAGCGAAAGAACAAAACCAACACAAATCAAGATATCATGGCTTCGCTGGCAATCCAAAAAATTATTGGCAACCTCCAATTCTCCAACTCAGCAGAAACACAATAAAATGATTTTAAAGCTATGATTATTCAGTTATTTGAGGCACATAAAGAAGAAACCAACAAATCTCTCAAAGAAATAGTCATAGAGATTCAAACAGTTAAAGAGGATACAAAAAAAATCCCATCAAGATTTGGCCTCCCAAATAGAAACACAGAAAAACGAAGTGAATGAAGAAGCTCTTAAAGAAACATTCAAATGGGCTGTTCAGGTCTTGCACCACGAGAAATAAGAGCACAAATGCATGGGTTTTCAGGCATATACATTTAAGTTGAACCTTTGGCACTAAGAACCTTGGCATCTCACCAGGTAGCATTAACACGTGTTAGAAAACTGTGTAGTGTCAAAAGGGATAGAACCACCAGTATCCAAGCAATGTCGTCAACTAGGCAATAAAATGTTCTACTGAATTTCTTCTTTGTCTAATTACTGCATACACTGGTAGCAACTTTTACGTGAGGAAAGGTGTCAGGAGACACTCCGTTTATTTCTCACTTTCCTCAGTGGCATCAACTAGTACCCTTTCCTTTCGTGGGGGCTGGGGCATTTCGCTGCTACTGCCACCATCTCCATTGCCAGGAGTCTTCTGCTGGTTCTTCCTTGTCTTCTGCACTGAACCAGAAGGGGAGTTCTCAGCAGGGCGACCCCCCCATCTTCCTGGAACAGCTGGTTCAACATTCTCTTCCTGGGAACCAGCTGACTCCTTTCCTGAGGCAGCTCCTCTCATCTGACGTCTCTGCATGTTGCTTCGAATTGGTTTCTCAGAGTTGTCTTCTTCAGCAGGTTGATGTCCACGAGTTTCAGAAGCCTGCTTTCTGGAACTCAACCCTGTTTCTAGTCCATCCTACACTCTTCTTTCTTTCCCTTCCAAGGATTCCTAGCAATTTCCAGGGCAGAGGCTTACAGATCTCCTAGGGTGGTCTGGAAGGATGAAGTGGGAATACAACCCTGTATTCTGCAAGCAGGAATGCAAACAGGTTCCGCAACCAGGGTCAAATCCCCCGATCATTTACTGCACAGCAAAGATAGCTTTTCTGAGGATGACCTGAGAGGAGAATCCAGTTCTTTGCAGCAGCTGACGTGTGATCACTGCCGCTCCTCCAACCTTAAACAGGGGGAAAAGGTCACGTGATTCAGCTAGCCAGAAGAACCAGGGAGCAAAATCCATATGGAATGCTGAGCTAGCTGTTCTGTTGCTGAGTTCTAAGGATAAAACCCGAAGAGGTGGGCTGAGGCTAGCAACAACATTTTGGATGCCACATTAGGACATCAGATCTCATTCTATTATCCTGTGGGCTATTTTCTTTTTCCTTGAGTCCAGGGTTTCTCTTTGAATGTACTGGACACCTGGCTGTCCTGGAGTTTGCTTTGTAGACCAGAGTGGCCTCCAACTCACAGAGATCTGCCTGCCTGTGTATGTGTAAATTTCTGACCAGTGTACATTACCTATCATTTGTGATCTCAACTTGTTATTAAGAGTTTAAAATTTCAAAGGCAGACCATGACTTTAATCCCAGCATTTGGGAGACAAAGACAGGTAGATCTCTGATCTTGAACCAGCATTGTCTACAGAGGGAGTTTTAGGACAGCCAGGGGGCTGTGGAGAGTGTGTGTGTGTGTGAGAGAGAGAGAGAGAGAGAGAGAGAGAGAGAGAGAGAGAGAGAGACTTAGAAAGAAAGGGCAAGCTGAGGCAGTTGAACAGGTAAATCCAAGCACTTGGAAGGGACAGCCAACTCTTGAGCCTGTGATACACGAGGAATGGCAACTCAAAAGAAACCTAGAGTGCTGAGTAAGTGCTGAACCTTACAAATGAATTATGCAAAGACAGAAACAGAAGACCTACTACTATAATATTGTTCTTTATGTTGTAGCAATTAAAATGCCCAGCACAAAAATGATGAGATTGTTTTCGGGTAACTATTGAATCAAGCATCATACCCTATTCTTAAATATTCATGAGCTAGCAAAAGCATTAAACATGGATAATGAAATTCTCCTGCTTTCAGATTTTCCTGGGACTCCTGGCCTAACATGGGTTAGGTCAAGGAGAGACTCCCTAAGATTGTATGCATTAGCCACTGAGGACAACTTGAGTCATCTACATCACTAGGAGATTCAACACCCAAAAGAATGTAAGAATCTAACTTACTTTAGCAGATACAGCAAAAATTTACGCCTGCGGTTGACTTAATTTCCAAACAGGAAAAAGAAAAGAAAGGCAATCAGACCCCAAAAATTATTTCCTCAAAGCTAAAACTGTAATCATCATTTAAAAAAATGGCCCCGTGGAAGGGCAATGAAAAAAGGAACACTACTATTCAGTTTCCATCTCCTCACAAGTGTAGCACTGGCAAAGAGCAACAACCTGCTGCCCCCTCACACTGAATTCAGCCCCAGCCTCTCAAAAGTATCTATCTCCAGAGCAGGGTGCAGGTTTCCCTCAAAATTAAACATTCACAGGCTGCAGCATCCTAATGGAAATGAAGAATACTGCCTGGCTTGACCTCCTTAATCTCTCTTGCAGGTTTCATATGGTGACGAAAACAAGACACCTGTGGGGAGAAGCTAAGGGCCCATGAGGAAAAAACCATGGTTTAAGGCAGCCAGGACCCTTTCTGGAGCTGCATCCTGTTTGGGTGATTCCAAGCCCCACCTGCAACATCAGAAATAGGGCTGACAGGCTCTTTCCTCCAAGCATCAACAGCTTTTACCACTGCTTTGGTTTCAAGACAGGGTCTTGCTGGGTAGCTCTGGCTGGACTGCCAACCTGTGGCAATCCTCCTCCTTTAGTAGAGTGCATGAGCTCCCATACCAAGGTGCAGTTCTGTTTCAAGTTTCTGGGATAGAGCAAGTCTATTCATAATAAAACATTTTTTTCAATAGTCTAACATACTCCTACATCTATCTCTTAACAGACTGTCGCCTTAGGGGATAAAATAAATCATCATCACCCTTATCCTCCTAAAGCACACGCTCCAGAAATGGTAGTCGAACACCACAGAACTTACACCTTGGGGAGAAAAAAAAAAAAACAAAAAACAAAAAAAGCAATAAACGATAAACAAAAACAGCAGCCACAGTGGACATTTGACTAGGTTTTTCGAGAATCAGTAAACAGTGAGTCCAGAGGAGCACAGAAGGCTCAGAGGGGTCTCCGTGGAAAGAGACATGAGGAGGATCATCGCTCTACCGAAAACACAGGGCCCTGAATACCACCCTGCTTGGCTCAGAAAGCATTGTAGGCCTGTTTCCTCAAACCTTAGTCTCAGGCATCCAGCAAAAAAATGACTCACAACGCTGTGGTGTCTGAGAGCGACTTAGGCCTATGACTGATTTGGAGGAAGGTTTAGGCTGGGAGAACAAGCATTCAGTGAGCACATCTCAGCACTCCGCGTCTGAGGCACCCAGGGATTCGGACTGAAAGGCAGGTTCACCTCTACCCCACTGGACAGTCCCAGGGCACAGGGCTCTCCGACCTCCACTCGGGCTGCCCTCCCAGCCTCCCTGCCAGCATCTGGAAGACTATGCTCAAGGCCAACCAGGAAGCTGGAGTGCTCTTCCAAGGATGCTCTGCCAGAGTCCTGACCTTGCCCTTATGCATGCCTACCACAACCCCGTTCCTGCCGCCCCGCCCCTCACCCACCACCATGGGTGTCCTGCGTGTCTTTTGGGCTGACTCCTGTCACTCATTGGCCAGCCCCCGGCAGCAGCGGGTGACCAAGGCACCGCTCAGGAACTGGTGGCCATGCGCGTCCAGGTTTGGGCCCGTGGCCCTGGCAAGCAGCACAGGCGGCTGAGCCCCACAGCAGCAGCAGCCTTACACTGACCTCTTGGTGCAGCTCCTGGCACTGCCCACTGGGTATGGCTCAGCACCGAGAAGGCTGCCACCCGAGGAGGCAGGGGCCAGGCATCCTGGTAACTGAGGACAGCAAAGAGCCTGCCCCTGACTGAGGACATGTCCAATCAACAGCGTCTCCTCCCAAAGAACAAATGAATTCTTCCCGCCGATTCGTCAGTAGGACCTGTCAGTCGGAGAGTGCTCGCCCAGCCCCCGTGCAGAATGCCTGGGGCACATGACTGTGACTGAAGACTTGGCCCATGCGCACCAGTCCCAGGTGTGCCCCTAGAACCTTGGCTGGTTCGAGGATCCCATCTTGGTATTCTCACTTGAGCAACCCTTTCTGTTTCGAGCTGGCAGCACTTGTCCTCTCGCACACACTTAGGGATTGTCAAAGGTAGGGCATTTGTTTTCTTCACCGCCTCTGTGCTTGGGGTCAACTCGAGTTCCCTGGTCAGGAAGATACTGAGGCGCCCAAGAGAGGCTGAACCAAGGTCACACAGACTCAAGACTTGGTGCTGATAGGGTCCTTGCCTCTTCTCGCTCCAGGATTAAAGAGGGTTTTCTAAGAGGCTCCCAACAGTGCCCCCCTCCAGTCCAGAGGCAGAGCCTTCTGGCCTATCTCTTAACTTTTGCCCTCCTCTTCCCTACGTTAATTTTGCATAGACTTAAAACTGCATGGGGCCCAAGTCTCAGCACATAGGGGCCCCCTTTTGCTCCAGAGCCCCAGAGCATCCCTTAAATTCCTAAGACACTTATCTTTTGCCCTATGCTCTCATGACTTGTCTCCACAGCAAACTAGAGTTCCCTGAATATGGCCATCCCTTGTTCTCCATAGTAGGCCCCTAACCCTGGGTATGGCCTCAAGATTAGGATACCAAGGGCACCACAGCACCTGGTCCAACACCATATTATCGCAACTAGCTCTGACAACTTTGAGCTTTAGCTTCTCAAAGACTTGGTTGCTCTGCCTAGAGGTTGAGGATGAACAAGAGGCAGATTTAAGAAGCTCGTAGAGCTAGCTTCCAAATGTATCTAAAGTTTCAGAGAAGCTAACACCCTTCCTCACCTCTGTGGTTGCCAGACTTGCATGTGGTGGACAGATGTAAGTTCAGGAAAAATATCCGTAGACGTAGACATTACAGTGAATAAATAAATAGATAAATGAGGCAAATACCAAACTGATTGTGGTTGTCATCATTTAAAATCCTAGCGCTGGAGTGACTGAAGGAGACAAGATCAAGAGTTTGATGTCAACCTGGATTACAAAACAAGTTGGTGACTTCCCTAGGCTACACAGTAATAATGTCAAAAACAAAGCAGGGCAGGCAAAATGGCTCAGGGGATAAGAGTGCTTGCCACACTAACGTGACTACAAAGGTGGATCCCTAAAACCGATGGTAGAGGGCCTGCAGACAGGACTCAGAGGTTAAATTCCTGAGATCAAATCCCTGCACCCCCATGGGGCCTCAGGACCATCTAGAATGAGATCTTCTGGTGTTCAGGTGCCCTCTACCATTATACACATATATATACAGACAGAATATTGTATACATAATAAAGAAATAAATCTTTGAAAAGAAAATAAATATATGGAGGGAGAGGAAGTTGTCCCCTGACTCCAGCACTCTCTCTGATACGTGTTTATACGTGTATTTATGCAAGTATATGTAAGTACACACCCAGAAAATAATATAAATCAGAGCAGATCATATTTTGTTGCTAAGGGCTATAATATTTTTGCAGTTCAAAGAGACTGGAATATTCTCCAGGAAACTAAGTGTTTGATATATGTCTTACAAAGCTGGGGAGAACTTTGACTGGAGTCTGCAGATAAGCAATATAGGTAAAGGACAGAATCTTAAACAGGGGAAAAGGCCATGGGATTCAGCTAGCGAGAAGAACCAGGGAACAAATTTCATACGGAATACTGAGCAAGCTATTCTGTTACTGAGTTCTAAGGATAATACCTAAAGAGGTGGGATGAAGCTAGCCACAATATTTTGATTGCCATAGTAGGACATTAGATCACATTTTATAAGCCTGTGGGCTATTCTGAGATTTCAATTTGTTATTAACAGTTTACAGGTGCTAAGGGAGCCCATGACTTTAATCCCAGCACTTGGGAGGCAAAGACAGGTAGATCTCTGATTTTGTTATTTTATAATATTTATTTTTTATATTAATTATGGGTCATTTACTTTGTATCCCATCTGTAGCCCCTTGCCTCATTTCCTCCCAATCTCATTCTCCCTCTCTCATCTCCTCAACATGTCCCTCTCTAAGTCTACTGATAAGGAGGTCCTCCCACCCATTCATCTGATCCTAGTCTATCAGGTCTCATCAGGACTGACTGAAATGCCCTCCTTTGTGGCCTAGCAAGGCTGCTCCTCCCTCAAAGGGGGCGGGTCAAAGAGCCTGCCACTGAGTTCATGTCAGAGACAATCCCTGTTCCCCTTACTAGGGTAACCTACTTGTATGCTGAGATGCCACGGGCTATGTCTGATCAGGGATTCTAGGTTATATCCATGCATGGTCGTTGGTTGGAGAATCAGTCTCAGAAAGGCCCCTGTGCCCAGATATATTTGGTCCTTGTGGCGATCCCATCCTCTCCATGTCTTAATAACTTCCCTTCTTTCATGATTCCCCGCACTCTGCCCAAGGTTTGGTTATGGTTCTCAGCATCCCTTTTGATATACTGCTAGGTAGAGCTTTTCAGAGGCCCTGTACGGTAGGCTGCTGTCCTGTTTCTTCTTTTCTCCTACTGCCCATGTCCATCCCATTTGTGTTTCTAAGTGAGGATTGATCATCTTATCCCAGAAACTCTTCTTTTTTAGCTTCTTTAGGTGTGCAGATTTTAGTATGTTTCTCTAATCTTATAAGTCCAGTATACTTTTCTAAGTGGGTATATACTGTGTGTGTCTTTCTGCTTCTTGGATACCTCACTCAGGAAGAAGATCTCTGATTTTGAATCCAGCAGGGTGTACAGAGGGAATTTGAGGACAGCAGGGTGCTGTGGAGAGTCTCAGAGAGAGAGAGAGAGAGAGAGAGAGAGAGAGAGAGAGAGAGACTTAGAAAGAAAAAGCAAGCTGAGCTAGTTTAACACTTAAATCCAAGCATTCTGAGGATACAGGCAACTCTTGAGCCTGGGATACACAAGGAATGGGATCTCAAAAAAATCTAGAGTACTGAATAAGTGCTGAAACTTACAAATGAACTGTGCAAAGATAAAAGACAGAAGAGCTTGTACTATAATAATGCTCTTTATTTTGCAGCAATTAGAATGCCCAACAGAAAAGTGTTGTTATTATATTCGAGTAACTATTGAATCTAGCATCATTCCCTATTCATAAATATTCATGAGCTAACAAAAGCATTAAACATGGATATTGAAATTCTCCTGCTTTCAGATTTTAGTGGGACTCCTGTCCTAACATAGGTTAGGTCACGGAGAGACTCCTTAGGATTGTATGTGAGGGTCAATGCTGACATTTTCATTAATCTATATCACTAAAAGATTCAATACCCAAAATGAGTTGAGAGTCTAACTTACTTTAGCAGCTCAGCAAAATCTGAAACCAGTGGATGATTTAATGTCCAAACAAGAAAAAAAGAAAAGCAATGGGAACTTGACCTGGAACAATTTTGAGACACTATTCTAGTATTATCTCTTCCTTTAAAAACTCCCCCCGAAAAATTTTATTTCCTCAAGGCTAAAACTGTATTCCTCATTTTACAAAAATGGCCCCATGGAAAGGCAATGAAAAAAGGATCACTACTATTCCATTTCCTTTTCCTAACGAGTGTAGCACTGGCAAAGAGCAACAACCTGCTGCCCTCTCAGACTGCATTCAGCCCCAGCCTCTCAAAAGCAGGCCTTCTGGTGTTAGTCTCCTTGGTTTGCCTGTGGTATATATGCAAGATTAGAGTCTCACAACAGTGTGATGCAGCCATGATCATTCAGGCCTTACAGCCATTGAAGCAGGACATTCTCCCCAAGCATGGTTGGATACCATAAAAAGCTAAAATGATACGCTCAGGATGCGAGGCTAAGCACTGCACTCAGGGTCAGCCGCTTTGGACCCAGAGAAGAGCATGTCTGATTGCATGCGGGTTGATGCCCCAGGTCCCGCCTCTGAGAAAAAGGTATTGGACGGGTCTGATGCTCTTTGGGTGGATGACACCTAAATGAACATCTGTACAAAGTTCCAATTTATTTCTAATATCAGAGATCAGACCTCTACTCTTGCCTGATGCGTCTAAAACAAAAAGGGGGAACTGTAGAGAGCTGCGGAATGCTATGCCTTAAAGATGGAGCTGGTTTCCGCCTTCCACCTTCCCGATGGTGAGTGCTCTCTGTCACGAACAACTCCACATTTGGCTAAGGCCGAGGATCTGGCTTGCTTCCATGTATGTGGACCTATCTGCATTGCCCCCGTGGCACGCCTGGGTTGGCTACCCAGAGGCTATTTAAGCTGTGGGCTGGCTTTCCCCGGGGTCCGAGGATTGTTCAATGTTCCTGAATAAACTGCATTGAAAAAAAAAAAAAGTATCTATCTCCAGAGCAGGGTGCGGGTTTCCCTCAAAATTAAACATTCACAGGCTACAGGATCCTAAGGGAAATGAAGAGTACTGCCTTGCTCGACCTCCTTAATCTCTCTTGTAGGTTTCATATGTTGACCAAAAACAAGACACCTGTGGGGAGAAGCTAGGGACCCTTGGGGAAAACCATGGTTTAGAGCAGCCAGGACCCTTTCTGGAGCTACATCCTGTTTGGGTGATTCCCAGCTCCACCTGCAACATAAGCAATAGGACCAACAGGCTGTTTCGTCCAAGCATCAACAGCTTTTAACACTGCTTTGGTTTCAAGACAGGGTCTTGCTGGGTAGCTCTGGCTGAACTGGCATCCCATGGCAATCTTCCTGCCTCAGGAGAGTGCATGAGGTCTCATTCCCGGTTTCAGTTCTGTTAAAAGTTGGTGGGATAGTTCAAGAATATTCACAATAAAAACGTTTTTCAATTGTCCTCGCATATTCCTATATCTATCTATTTCCTAACTGACTTCTCTTTATTGGACAAAATTAAGCATAGCTACGCTTATCCTCCCAAAGTGCACACTCCAGAAGTAGCGGTGGTCGAACACCACAGAACTTCTACATCTAAAAAATTTTGATAAAACAAAATAAGAACAACAAAACCCTCAGTTATTTTGGACATTTAGTTAGGTTTCCAAGAAGCAGTAAACAGTGAGTCCAGAGGAGCACAGAAGGCTCAGAGGGATTTCCGTGGAAAGAGACAGGAGGAGTATCATTGCCCTACCACCCTACTTGGCCAGAAGGCATTGTAGTCCTGTTTCCTCAAACCTTAGTCTCAGGCTTCCAGAAAAAAAAAAAAAAAAAAAAAAAAAAAAAATTACTCACAACGCTGTGGTGTGAGAGCGACTTAGGTCCATGACTGATTTGGAGGAAGGTTTAGGCTGGGAGAACCAACAGGCAGTGAGCACATCTCAGCTCTGCATCTGAGGCAACCAGGGATTCGGACTGAAATGCAGGTTCACCTCTAACCCAATGGCCAGTCCCAGGGCACAGGGCTCTCGGACCTCCACCCGAGATGGATGCTCAGCCAGAGTCCTGACCCTGCCCTATGGAAGTCTGCTACAACCCTGCCCTGTAGCCGCCCCCCCCCACCATGGGTGTCAGGCAGGTCTCTTTGTCTGATTCTTGTCACTCACTGGCCCTCCCCAGGCAGTGGATTCCAAAGGCCCCCCTGTTGTAAGTGGTTATTAATATTTACTACCGGTTTATCTTTTAGTAATGCTGCTGTTAATCCTCAGCAGCTGTATAACCAAATCACCACACAGAGACTGGGTTTTTAGTTAACCTAGAACACAATGCTGGGCAATATTTACTCCCTCCTAAACCTCCAAGCCCTCAGTTTCCTAACATTTAGATTTCCCACATTATACTTGTTTTTTGTGAAATCTTAGGTCTAGTTCATGCTCCAAGTCCTCCAAGCTCTCTCCTCTCGCTTTGCTCTCCTCGTGCTCCTCTCCTCGAGCTCCTCCTCCTTCTTGCCCCTTCCTGTTCTCTAGCTCCTCCCCTCTTTCCTGTCCTCTGGCTCCTCCCATTGCACAACATTGTATCTAGTTGCTTTATTTGTGTCCTGTTTACACAAGAGTTGAGACAGGATGCTTACAATGAGTATCACAATGCAATATCCAGATTGAAACCAGAGAGTTGGGGTTGGGGAAATCAGCATTTGAATTAACAAGGGTAAGGCATATACATTTTAAAAGAACATTATACCAACACTCCCCCAATGGAACTGGGGACTGAGGTGCGTCCAGGTTTGGGCCCGCTGCCCTGGCAGGCAGCACAGGTGGCTGAGCCCCACAATAGTAGCAGCCCTACCCTGAAATCTTGGTCCAGCTCCTGGAACTGCCCACTGTGTGTGGATCAAAAAGAGGGCTGCCAGCCGAGGGAGTAGTTGCCTGGCACCATCATAGAAAGCACCTAGCAGAATGCCTGGGACACGTGACAGTGACGAAAAAATTGACCCATGCGCACCATTCTCAGGTTTCCCTGTGGTGGAGCTTCTGCTACCAGTAACTTGGCAGGATAGAGTGCCCAAAGACCTCAGTTTCATCACCTGAGCAACCCTTTCTGTAGAGCTGGCAGCACTTATCCCCTCACACACACTTAGGGAAGTTCAAAGGTATGGTATTTGTTTCCTTGCCTGCCTCTGTGCTTCAAGTCTCAGCACATAGTGGTCATTTTTTTGCCCCAGAGCCACCGAGCATCCCTTAAATTCCTAAGACAGTATCTTTTGCCCTTTGTTATCATGACTTCTCTCCAAGGCAAACTAGAATTCACTGAATATGGACATCTCTTGTTCTCCACAGCAGGCCCCTAAACTTAGGCTTAGCCTCAAGATTAGGATACCAAGGGCACCACAGTACCTGGTCCAACATCAAAATACCCTGACTAGCTCTGAGAACTTTGAGCTTTAGTTTCTCAGAGATCTGGTTCCTCTGTCTGTAAGATGAAGATGGACAAGAGGCAGATTTAAGAATCTGTTGGAGTAAGCGGAGTTTCTCAGGAAAAATAATCCATAAGCCACTCTCAGGCTGCTGATTCTGAAGCTTCTAACACTCTTATTTTGAATGGAAGCCCATTAAGAGAGAAAATTCAGTGATGAGGAACACTTGCTGTTCTTGTAGACGACTTGAGGTCTGTTCTCAGCCACAGCTGAGCAGCTCGCAGTAACCTGAAACTCCAGTTTCGTGGGATTCAACACCATTTTCTGGCCACCATATACACCAGCACACACATGGCATATATGTACACAGACACATGTGTACATGTAAGCATACTTTTTTATGGTGTTCTTCCTGGAAAGGGCATAGTAGTACACACCTCCAGTCTGTTGAGGGGCAGAGGATAGCCAATCTCTAAGTCTGAGGTGTACATAATGAATTCCAAGCTGGCAAGGACTGCATAATGAGAACTTGTCTCTAAAATAATAAAGACCAGAGGGGTCTTCTTTTTTTTTCCATAGAGGACGTTGATATTCTTCCTAGGCCTGGGTCCTCTTACTGGCTCCACAATGTAGATTGTCCAATTCTCTGATAGGGTTCAAGCCCACCGATTTGACATAGGGAAAAGATTAAAATAACTTGAAACTGCCAGGCATGGTGGTGCATGCCTCTAATCCCAACACGCTGGCAATCAGTGACAGGTGGATCTCTGAGATCAAGGCCAGCATGGTCTACAAATCGAGCCCAGATCCCCAGGGCTACATGGAGAAACAGTCTCTAAAAAGAAACAAACAAACAAGCAAACAAACAAAATAACACAGAAGCCAATATTGGCCTGGAGAGTGCCCCATGCTTAATGCTCTTCCAGAGGACCCTGGTTTAATTCCCAGCATTCAGTGGCTTACAATAGTATCTACAGTCCCAGAGAAGCTAAGACCCTTTCCTGCCTCTGTGGTTGCCAGACTTGCATGTGGTGGACAGACCTACCTTGCGGCAAAATAACCATATATATTACACTGAATATATAAATAGATAAATGAGGCAAATATCAAACTGACTGCGGCTCTCCACATTTATAATCCTAGCAATGAAGTGAAAGAGGGAAAGAAGATCAAAAGATTGATGTCAACCTGGATTCCAAAACGAGATAGTGACTTCCTAGGCTACACAGTAATAGTGTCCAAAAAAAAAAAAAAGAAAAAAAAAAAAAAAAAAAAACAACGGCACAGACAGAATGGCTCAGGGGACAACACTGCCTGCCACACTAACATGACTACAAAGGTAGATCCCTAAAACGGATGACAGGGGCTGCAGACAGGATTCAGAGTTTAAATTCCTGAGTTCAAATCCCAGCACCCACATGGGGGCTCAGGACCATCTAGAATAAGATCTTCTGGTGTGCAGGTGCCCTCTACTTGTGTACAGGTGTACATGCAGACAGAATATTGTATACATAATGAATATATATATATATATATATATATATATATATATATATAATTAAATCTGTAAAAAGAAAAAAATACATAGAGGGAGAGGAAGTTGTCCCCTGACTCCAGCACTCTCACTGATATGTGTTTATACGTGCATGTATGCAAGTATATGTACAAACACACCCGAAAAAAAAATAAAATAAAACAGAGCAAATCTCCTGTTGCTTAAACACTATAATGCTTTTGCAGTTCAAAGTGACTGAAATATTCTCCAGGAACCTACATGTTTGAAATATGTTTTATAAAGCTGGGGAGAACTTTGACTGGACCCTGGAGATAAGCAATGAAGGTAAAAGGGACAGAATCTTAAACAGGGGAAAAGGACATGGGATTCAGCTAGTGAGAAGAACCAGAGAACAAAATGTGTATGGAATACTGAGCAATCTATTCTGATACTGAGTTCTAAAAATAAAACCTGAAGAGGCGGGTTGAGGCTAGCAACAACATTTCTGTTGCCATAGTAGTACATCGGATCTCATTCTATAATCCAATTGGCTATTTTCTTTTTCCTTGAGGCAGGGTTTCTCTTAGAATGCATGGTAGCCCTGTCTGTACTGGAATTCACTTTGTAGACCAGGGTGGTCTCAAACTCAGAGATCTGCCTGCCTCTCTCTGTGTATATTTCTGACCAGTGTAAATTATCTGCCATCTGAGATCTCAATATGTTATTAACAGTTTACAGATGCTAAGAGAGCCCATGACTTTAATCCCAGCACTTGGGAGGCAAAGACAGGTAGATCTCTGGTTTTGTTATTTTATAATATTTATTTTTATATTAATTATGGGTCATTTACTTTGTATCCCATCTGTAGCCCCTTCTCTCATTTCCTCCCAATCTCATCCTCCCTCCCTCATCTCCTCAACATGCCCCTCTCTAAGTCCACTGATAGGGGAGGTCCTCCCACCCTTCCATCTGAACCTAGATTATAAGGTCTCATCAGGACTGTCTGCAATGCCCTCCTCTGTGGCCTAGCAAGGCAGCTCCTCCCTCAAAGGGGGAGGGTCAAAGAGCCTGCCACTGAGTTCATGTCAGAGACAATCCCTGTTCCCCTTACTAGGGTAACCTACTTGGATGATGAGCTACCATGGGCTACATCTGATCAAGGGTTCTAGGTTACATCCATGCATTGTCCTAGGTTGGACAATCAGTCTCAGAAAGGCCCCTGTGCCCAGATATATTTGGTCCTTGTGGCGATCCCATCCTCTCCATGTCTTACTAACTCCCCCTTTGTTCATGATTCCCTGCACTCTGCCTGAGGTTTTGTTATGAGTCTCAGCATCTGCTTTGATATACTGCAAGGTATAGTCTTTCAGAGGCACTGTATGGTAGGCTGCTGTCCTGTTTCTCTTTTTCTCCTACTTCCCATGTCCATCCCATTTGTGTTTCTAAGTGAGGATTGATCATTTTATCCCAGAACCTCTTCTTGTTTACCTTCTTTAGGTGTGCAGATTTAGTATGCTTGTCCTATCTTATAAGTCTAGTATCCACTTCTAAGTGGGTATATACTGTGTGTGTCTTTCTGCTTCTGGAATATCTCACTAAGGAAGAAGATCTCTAATTTTCAGTCCAGCATGGTGTATGGAGGGAATTCGAGGACAGCAAGGGGCTGTGGAGAGTCAGAGAGAGAGAGAGAGAGAGAGAGAGAGAGAGAGAGAGAGGGAGAGAGACTTAGAAAGATAAAGCAAGCTGAGCCAGCTGAACTTAACTTAAATCCAAGCACTCGGAGGAGACAGGAAACTCTTGAGCCTAGGATACACAAGAAACGGCATCTCAAAAAAACCTAGAGTGCTGAATAAGTGCTGAACCTTCCAAATGAAATGTGCAAAGACAAAGACTGAAGATCTTCTACTATAATATTGTTCTTTTTGTTGTAGAAATTAAAATACCCAGCACAAAATAATGTTATTGTATTTGGGTATCTATTGAATCTAGAAGCATACCCTATTCATAAATATTCGTGAGCTAGCAAATGCATTAAACATGGATAATTAAATTCTCCTGCTTTCAGATTTTCCTGGGACTCCAGTACTTACATGGGTTAGGTCAAGGAGAGACTCCCTAAGTGTGTATGTATTAGTCAGTGAGGACAACTTGAGTCATCTACATCATTAACAGATTCAAATCCCCAAAGAGGGTAAGAGTCTAACTTACTTAAGCAGATACAGCAAAATCTGAAACCAGTGGATGATTTCATGTCCAAACCAGAAAAAAAGAAAGCGATGGGAGCTTGACCTAGAACAGTCTTGAGACACTAATCTATTATTATCTCTTTCTTTAAACCCCCCCCCCAATAAACTTTATTTCATCAAGGCTAACATTGTCTACATCATTTAAAAAAATGGCCCCATGGAAAGGCAATGAAAAATGTAACACTACTACTCAATTTCCCTCTCCTCACAAGTGTAGCACTGGCAAAGGGCAACCACTGGCTGCCCCCTCAGACTGCATTCAGTCCCAGCTTCTCAAAGAGCAGGGCACGGGTTCCCCTCAAAATTAAACATTCATAGGCTACATGATCCTAAAGGAAATGAAGAATACTGCCTGGCTTGATCTCCTTAATCTCTCTTGCAGGCTTCATATTATGGCAGAATACAAGATACCAGTGAGGAGAAGCTAAGGGCCCATGGGAAAAAAGGTTTAGTGCAGCCAGGACACTTTCTGTAGCTGCATCCTCTTTGAAGGATTGCCAGCCCCACGTGCAAGTGAAGAAACAGGGCTGACAGGCTGTTTCCTCCAAGCATCAATGGCTTTTAGCACTGCTCTGCTTTCAAGACAGGGTCTTGCAATGTAGCTCTGGCTGGACTACCAACACATGGCAATCCAACTGCCTCAGTAATGTGCATGAGGCCTGATTCCCTCTTTAAGATCTGTTAAAAGTTAATGGGATAGTTCAAGAATATTCACAATAAAAATGTTTTGGACACCTGATTTTTGACAAAGACGCCAAAACCATTCAATGGAAAAAAGATAGCATCTTCAACAAATGGTGCTGGTCCAACTGGATGTCTATATGTAGAAAAATGAAAATAGATCCATACTTATCACCCTGCACAAAACAGAAGTCCAAGTGGATCAAAGACCTCAACATAAAACCAGACACATTAAATCGGCTAGAAAAAAAAGTGGGAAATACCCTAGAACTCATTGGTACAGGAGAAAACTTCCTGAACAGAACACCAACAGCACAGGCTCTAAGAGCAACAATCAATAAATGGGACCTCATGAAACTGAAAAGCTCCTGCAAAGCAAAGGACACTGTCATCAAAACAAAGCAACTGCCTACAGATTGGGAAAGAATCTTCACTAACCCTTTATCTGATAGAGGACTCATATCCAGTATATATAAAGAACTAAAGAAGCTGAAAAGGAGCAAACCAAGTAATCCACTTAAAAAATGGGGAACAGAGCTAAACAGAGAATTCTCTGTAGAGGAATATAGAATGGCAGAGAAGTACTTCAAGAAACGCTCAACCTCATTAGCCATTAGGGAAATGCAAATCAAAACAAAAATGAGATATCACCTTACACCCAGCAGAATGGCCAAGATCAAAAACTCAAGTGACAACACATGCTGGAGAGGTTGTGGAGAAAAGGGAACCCTTCTCCACTTCTGGTAGGAATGTAAACTAGTACAACCACTCTGGAAATCAATCTGGCGCTTTCTCAGACAAGTAGGAATAGCGCTTCCCCAAGATAAAGCCATACCACTCCTGGGCATATATCCAAAAGAGGCTCAAATCCACAAAAAGGACATTTGCTCAACCATGTTTGTAGCAGCTTTATTTGTAATAGCCAGAAGATGGAAACAGCCCAGATACCCCTCAACTGAAGAATGGATGCAGAAACTGTGGTACATCTATTCAATGGAGTATTATTCAGCAATGAAAAATAAGGAAATCATGAAATTTGCAGGTAAATGGTGGGACCTGGAAAGGGTCATCGTGAGTGAGTTGTCCCAAAAGCAAAAAGACACACACGGTATATACTCACTCATATAGACATACAACATAGGACAAACCCACTAAAATCTGTGCATCTTGTCATGGACTGGCCTAGTAGGGCTCCCATCGTCCACGGGAGAACAAGGCTTTAGACAGGAAGACACGCTTTCCGCGAAGAATTGACAGACAGAGACACCTTGATGGTTTTGACTCTGCTGCAACTTTACTGAAATCAAGTTAGTATTTTTATAATGATTTCACTAAAGGCACCTTAAAATTGGCGTACTTCCCAGAACATTCAGACTTTTACCAAGAATACAAAATTTACATTTTAACTCAAAATGCATTCAGACATAAAGCAGTAGCCACAAGTAATCTTGGCCTAAAAACCTTTTGATCAGAGCAAACAAAGGAAAAGAAACCTCAAATATAGTTTCATTATTGCTAACCATTGAAGAGGAAAGTCAGGAGCTAAGTCAGATGCCTGCCAAAGTCCCTCTCTATATCAAAATCTAACTACACCTTTGTTAACCCTCCTCCCATATGTCCTGCCCAAGATTTATGATCTTCCTTAGGAACAAGGCACTGAAGGGAGTTATTTATTTCAGCCCCAGAGCCACAACTGAAGAAGCGTAGAAATCTCAGAACACGTCTCTTTTCCAAGTGGGATGAGTTTGCCAGGGACCTTCCAGGGGGTGTATTTCTGGGGAAATCATATCCCCCGTCCTGTAGTTTATGCTACTATGGCGACACTGGCGTGGGTGTAACACATCTAAAGAAACTAAGCAAGAGAGAGGACCCTAACTAAAACAGTCAATCCCCATCCTGAAAGGCAAAGAGGATGGACATCAGAAGAAGAAGAAAACAGGAAACAACCTAGGAACCTTCTACAGAGGGCTTCTGAAAGCCAGAAGAAGAAAACAGGAAACAAACTAGGAATCTACCACAGAGGGCCTCTGAAAGCCTCTGCCCTACAGACTATCCAAGCAGATGCTGAGCCTGATGGTCAACCGTTGGGCAGAGTGAATGGAATTTTATGTAAGAAGTGGAAAATAGTAAGAGCTGGAGAGGACAAGGTCTCCACAAGGAGAGCAAGAGAACAAGGAAATTTGAACACAGGGAACTTCCCAGAGACTCATACTCCAACCAAGGACTATTCATGGAGATAACCTAGAACCCGTGCAGAGATGTAGCCCATGGCAGTTCACTGTCCAAGTGGGTTACATAGTAATGGGAAGAGGGACTGCCTCTGACATAATCTGATTGGCCTGCTCTTTGATCACCTCCCCCTGTGGGGGGAGCAGCCTTACCAGGCCACAGTAGAGGACAATGCAGCCACTTTTGATGTGAACTGATAGACTAAGATCAGAAAGAAGAGGAGAACCTCCCCTATCAGTGGACTTGGGGAGTGGCATGCATGCAGAAAGGGGAGGGAGGGTGGGATTGGGAGGGGAGGAGGGAGGTGCTTATGGGGGGATACAAAATGAATGAAGTGTAATTAATAAAAAATGTTTTTCAATTGTCCTCACATAGTGCTACATGTAGCTATTTCATAATTGACTGTCCTCCCAATGCGCACACTCCAGAAGTAGTGGGGGTCGAACACCACAGAATTTCTATATCCAAAAAAATGAAAAAACAACAACAACAACAACAACAAAACCCTCAGACATTTTGGACATTTAGCTAGGTTTTCCAAGAAGCAATGTACAATGAGACCTGAAGAGCATGGAAAGCTCTGAGGGGTCTCCATGGAAAGAGACAGGTTGTTGAGCATATTTTACCAAAAAACACGGGCACTTGATACCTCCCTGCTTGTCTCATAAGGCATTTTGGGCCTTTTTCATCTAATCTTAGTCTCAAGCAGCCTGAAAAAATTACTCACAAGATTGTGGTATCTAAGAGGGACCCCTGATTTGGAGGGACGTTTTGACTGGGAGAACAAGCAGCTAGTGACCACATCTCAGGACTCTGAGTCTGAGGCACCCAGGGATTCTGGCTAAAATGCAGGTTCACCACTTCCCAGCCATCATCATCATATGCCATGGCCGAGAAAGAAAGGCAACTCCATGGCAGTAGGATCATGAGGTAGCTACATGTTTACCTCTCAGTAGACAAGGAAACATAGATTATGCATCTCACCTGCACCCCATCCTAAACATTTATGTCCTCAAGCAAAGGCCTACTCTCCAAAGGTTTCATAGCCTCCCATTATAGTGACACCGAATGTGGAGCAAGTGTTCAATCATGAGCATGTGAAGGACACTTTACCTATAAATGTTCACTCTCCACACATAACTCCTATCAATCAGCTGTTGTGGCCCTGTGTCTGGATCCCTTATTGATTCAAGGACTCACACAGTGATAAGCAAAAGTTTTCTAAGACTATCTTTGGCCCTCCCCTCAGCCACCTTGTGCCAACCTCACATCCCATTAAATGTACCAAGATACAAGCATGTTCCAACATAAACATTATTTAGTGGTGGAAATAGTTCTGAATGGGCTTCCTGATGTTGTTTGGAAATGAAATAGGATGCCTGTCTTCATCTAAAATTACTCAGTCCTCAGGCCTTGTGTATACCTCGGGGTATGAGGGAAAAATCCTTAAAAATTGTTTGCAAATGCAACAACTGTTACAATGTCACTTCAATTTGTATATTGTTGACGGTGCATTATTTTCTGCCTATACTTAAACACTTATTTGATTTTGTCATTGTGAATGCTTCTCTCTGGATTAGAAAAGGTTGTGGGTCTTCAGTTCTGTCTTACGGTGCATAAAGAAATCTTTCACACACTTATACACCTACATTCACGCACGAATATGCATACACATAATACACACATACACATACATATTTACATACATACTCACACGTGCGTACATACATATACACACACATACACAAATATACACACAAGTACCCTGAGTTTTTCGAGATTTCGTTTTGTTCTATTTTCTGTCTGGGAGTGAACTTGTATAGTAACAACATGAAATGAGAAAAAGATTTTCTAGTTTTGCTCCTCCCAAGAGACAGGCATAAATGCAAATTATTGTGAATGCTAATTATTAGAAAATGACCAGTTTGTCTGTGTTCCCATCTCCCTTGGTCTTTCCTCTAGCCCTTGTCTCAGGGAGGCAAGTTTCAGAATATTCCAAGTTAAGGATTTAGAATAAATAGTGTGAATTAAGTCCATGGCAGTGATAATCCTTGACAGACAGCATGGCAACTGGGTGAGGGTCCTCCAGAAGGAAGCAGACCCACAGGGAAGGGCAGAGGGAGAGGGAGAGCAGTGTGTGATTTTCTGTGTGGTGAAACAGTGGTAATAGGAGGTAATAGGATAAAGAGGCAGCAGCCATCTTGTGAGCAGAAATGAACAGCTTCAGCAGTGAGGCTTCACCTTTGCGAGCCTTTCCTCCTTCTGCCCTCACTCCAGCTGGGTGTTGTCTTCACACAGGTAAAGTTTCTTCAGCCAGAGGCTACTCTCTCCTCACTGCCCTGCCTGTGTAGGGAGTCACATTTCTGTGTCTAGCATTAAGCTGGATTGCCTCTGTCTTTGTATTAGTCCCCTTTGTAGCTTTTCAAAAGGAAGAATGTGATTATAATCATTATTTACCAAATCCATTCATTCTTATGGGAAATGGGGCACTTCTATTATACTCTTCAAATTCATTTTCCTTGTTTGCATGGAGTCCTGCTATGGAGTCCAGGCTCTTCTTGAATTTGCAATCCTCCTGTCTCAGCCTTCTACATGCTGGAACTACAAGTAGATGCCACCATGCTAGGCTCAATTTCATTCATCTTGTCATTTATTGTAATATTTAGGTGAGGGCAGTACTCCTTCAGGTCAAGACCTTATCCACTAAAGCTATTAAACATATCAACAGTGCTTCTTCTTTGCCAGGCATGTGCTCACCTGACCTGTGTATGACAACTCATTTAATTAGGTCCAAAACTCTCTGTGCAGAAGAGGAGCCTACTGACAAGCATTTGGGGTTGGTGTCCTCAAATGCACAGAGTTCTTTTGTTTGGGTATGGGTGTGGGAGGTATATGTGTGAGTGTGGCAGCAGTACACAAAATTTAGAGGTCAGAGTTGATCCTCACCATCTTGGAGGCTTACACAGGCTGGGACCTTCCAGGTAGTAGCCCAAAGATTACAGGTGAGTGAGTTGGATCTAAACTCAGGCCCTCATATTACAGAAAAAGTATGAGCCATCTCCCCAGTCCTAGATGTGTAAGAATTTCAAACATAAGTGTTGATGCTGCCTGTACCCGCTTAACATACCCATTATACAAAAGGAGGGACTGAGGCAGAAAAGGACTCAGAGAAACTCTCTTAGTTAAGGGTTTAACCAACATTTTAATAACTATATAGTAGGATTCAAAGTTTGATTTTAAAACATGAAACTTAATTAATTCCGCTCAGGAGTAGGCTGGAATGTGTAACACTTTGAAAAGCATATGAATTATAGAATTATTTCTGCGAAATTCATTCCAGCACACTAAACTAGTTTCCAATTAGTTAAGTACTTCCAGATTGACTCTGAAGAGGCACTGTCATGTTCTTAATAAATGTTGATGTCTTGGTAAGAATAGGGAACAAACACATATTAAAATCTTTAAAATGAAAAAGAGCTGGCTTTTTTTTTTTTAGATTGTCAAGTGTCTGACTATTTTTTTTTAACAAGTTGTCTTAGTCAGAGTTTCTATTGCTGTGGAGAGAACCCATGACCCCAGCAACTCTCATAAAGGAGAGTGTTTAATTGGGGCTGGTTTACAGTTCAGAGGTTTAGTCCATTATCATCATGGTGGGAAGCTTGAGAGCATGCATGCACACATGGTGTTGGAGAAGGAGCTGAGAGTTCTACATCTGAATCCAAACACAGCATGAAGAAAGACAGAGAAAGACACTGGACATAGGTTGAGCTTCTGAGACCTCAAAGATCACCCCCAGTGACATGCTCCCTCCAAAAATGCCACACCTCCTAATAATGCTACTCCTTAGGCATTCATATATATGTATCTCTGGGGACCACCAATGAAGCAGTGGGCTATGGGTAGCTTCGAAAATTTTGCTAAACAGATTCTTCACAGATGCCACCACATTCCAAATGAGTGTAAGACAATTTAGAGTTGAATTCAATTCACCAAGGTCTGATTGTCCTAAAAAAGGCAATATCAAGAAAGTTTTTGGTGAAAACTACAAAATAAAAATTTTGATAGAATTCAAATTCAGGATAACACAGACTATAATCCTAATTTTGGCCTAATATGCCTGGACTCTAGGGCCAATTCCCAAATATCACAAAAATGAATGAAAAGGTTAATAGAAAATCTGGCCTACATCTAATTTAATACAGATGTTCTTGGGTCTGATTTCTATAACTTACTGTTTGTTTGTTTTTTTTTAATCTGGTTGTGTTCTGTCCTCCATACAGGCAAATGTAGCAAGTGCATGTCCAAATACACAGAGACACACTAATTTCTTTCTCAGTTTGCAGACAAAAAACAAACAAACAAACTAACAAAAACCCACTTTTAACCACATGTCTGTTTGACTGATCCTGCCTGCTATTGTCCAATCTCTTTTTCTGCAGTGCTGGGGTTGAACCCAGGATCTCGCATAAACATGCATGTGAGCAAGTGTAACACCACCATGAGCTACAGCCGCAGCCCTCCAGCCTTGTTTACTGTAGAGGGCCACGTCATCCCTGGGTTTTATACTTTTCATAGGGTGGTGGCAAGCAAACAATAGACCAGGAGAACCTGCACAAACTGTTCTCTCTATAGGCCTACCCTGTGCTGGCACCCTGTAAGTAATTCAAGGGAACAAGGGAACTCAGGACCAAACACAGCAAAGCCTCAACCCAGAACATACAGGTACGTATAGAGGTTTGCTATTTCCTGGGAAACTAACCAGACAAGTGCCTGGATGTGTACACACCTGTGTTCAATTGTTTATAGAACAGGACTCAGATGATCTATTTAACAAACAAAAACAACAACCTTTATATTTGATAGGGTAAAATTCCCTAAAAATGGCTTCAAACATAGGATTTAGAAATTCCCTTCCCCTCTTCTCTATATGAGGTATCTTTTGTCTTCTCTTGCTTTGCTAGAAGCAAAGAGCACTGTGTACATTTTCTCATCACCCCGCTGTGCATGCTAGAGCTCAAGATCATGTTCACAGCTCACATGTTGAGCTGGGGTCCTGCATGCATTCCTCCCTGCTTCCATCCTTAAAGGAACAGAGCTCAGCAGAGTGGAACCAGAACTGTTATGCTGGCAGCAGGTGATGGATGCAATGAGGGTGGGGATTCACTGTGTGATGTTGTTAAGCTATCGATCTATTTGGAGGATGTCTGAGCAGGGCGATTAGAAAACACATGAATATAGTGTGCAACTCAAAGCTCCTGTCTTATTTGTGATTGTGAACACCAAGGAGAGGGAAAAAGAGATGATATCTATAGGACTGTAAGAAAACACACTGGTCTGACGGTCAAGATTCCCCACATTTTATCCTTTCTGTGACTTGGGTCAACCTATTTAATACTTTGCCCACCGTAGTAACTATATGGTCTCTCAGGTGGCATGGTGGCTCACACCTGTAATCCCAGCATTGACTAGGTAAGAGGATCAGTTCAATGCCAGGTTCAACTACATGCATGAGGTCCTGTCTCAAAATAAATAACAGCAAGATCAAGAACAACTGAAAGCAACCTGTGTAAATATCCAACCTCTGTATAGATACTTAGAGATTTTGCTATCAGACACACTTCTGATTTGTTATTATAAATAGCTCAAACACTCAAAGCACATGCTGCTGCACACACTGAATAACTCAAAGCTGCTGTGAGGAGCAGCATTCTTAAATAGCATCACTGTGGTACAACAGGGCTTACACGAGGAAGCTGGTCATCATCTACTTTTTCAGCAAGTGGCATGACCTTGACACACTCCAGTCCTGTAACAGAAGACCATCTAAACTTCTATGGTTCTCTTTCAGATTTATTTATTTTAAAAGATATATCTTATTGTTAATTATGTGTATGTGTGTCTACGAATATGTGCATCTGTTAGTGCATGTGCCTGTGCAGTTCAGCAGGGAGCATCAGCTACCCTGGAGCTGGCGTTATTGACATTGTGAACATCCAGATATCTGTGTTGGGAACGGAACTTGAGAGCCCCACAAGAGTGATACGTTTTTAACCTCTGAGATATCTCTCCAGCTTCTGTTTAGTTGTTTTGGTTCTTTGATATATTGTCTAATGTCTCCCTGATGTCTCTCAGGGAGAAATTGAAGCTGCTATGAAGCACAAGCTGACCTTGAACTCCTGATCCTCTTGACTCCACTTCTGAAGTCCTGGGATTGCTGATGTGCATCATCCTACTTGGTATCTTTCTGCAGTTTATAAATGTAATTGCACATCCATGCTCAGTGAAACTCTGTAATTTAGGGTTACTATGATGTACAGGAGACAGAAACACATGAGTCTAAATGAAGCTATCCATCTAAGCTTGCACACATTCCATTGTAATGGGTGTCATGTATCACTCACATATCTGTGGTCTGTTGTTCTGTGGAGATCACAGTTGATATTCACAGCAGTTTGACTTCAATTGCACAGTTACTGAAAGTTTTTTCTCTTATGTTTAACCTCAACATAGTGAGCTCAACAAAAGAAAAATAAACATTAACTGTCTAGTGTACACACTTCTGGAAATATGCTCACTTCCTATTCAAGAGAATGTCTGTCGCTCAACAGATGTTGGAAGTCACTGGGAAGCATATCTTCAAGGAACTTCTATTTCAGAAGGTAAAATCTGTACAAATGAGAATGTTAGTGATCAATGCTGTCTCAGTTTGGGTTTTATTGCTGAGAAGAGACACCATGTGCATGGCAACACTTATAAAGGAAAACATTTAATTGTGGCTGGTTTACAATTTTAGAGGTTTAGCCCATTATCTTCACAGTGGGAAGCATGGCAGTGTGCAGGCAGACTTGGTGCTGGAGAAGTTGCTGATCATTCTTCACTTTGATCCACAAGCAGGACAGAGGAGACTGGACTCCATACTGGGTTTGAGCTTGAACACAGGAGATCTCAAAGCCCACCCTCACAGTGAGACACTTCCTCCATCAAAACCACACTTTCTCTAACAGGGCCACATCTCCTAATAGTGCCACTCGCCTTAGGCCAAGCATTCAAACACAGGATTCTATATGAGCCATACCTATTCAAACCACCACAAAGAACAAGTCAGATGGAATCAAGAGCTACAAGGTAGATGCAAAGTTGTTTGGATTGTAAAAGTGGAGCCTGGGGCTTGCTGGGCAGGGAACAGACTTCCATAGGAGTCTCAGAACATGATTCATGGATGAAGTGCATCTCTGAAAAAATTCAGTGCAAATAAAGAGAAAACTGGGCTTTTGGTACTAATATGGAAAAGCCTGATCAATGTATGAAGAAAGAAAGCAAGGACTGGGGATACCCATCCCCTTCCTTTTGCTTCATATATTAGACTTCATCCTTCAACTCCAGCCAGATAGCTATAAATTCACAGAGTAGCCAGTCATGCTCAACACCACTTGTTGAGGGAATGTTTTATGCTCCCTGACATCTGTAAGGGAAGAGAAGGGAATTGTAGTACTTACCGAAGAAAAATAAAAACACTGAAAGAAATGTGATACTTTTCTTTCTACCCTTTCACTTTCTCACTTAATTACTTTGCTAGAAAGTGTTAGAAGGGGTGAGAGCATGTGAGGGGGTGAGGAAAATGTATTCTGTGCAGGGCCAGAAAGTTCGATTAAGTGTCCAACACCCAAAAGTTTAGATGGGCCCTGCACATCAAGCAAGGTCTGACATGAGGGAAGAGTTCCCAAAAGGTTGGAGGCATATATGCACATACAGGTTCAAAAAATGTGTGTCAGTTCCCAGATCATATGACAGAGACTTTTATATGTGGGATGTATTTGTCCATTTTCCTATAATACAATGAGGCAATAAGGCAATGAGGCTGGGAAAATTTAAAGAACATACATTTCCTTAGCTATGGTCCTGGAAGTCCAAGTGCATGGACTTGGCTTTTCTGTTCAGTTCTAGGGTAGCTTTCTGGCTATACCTGAAAATGGTAGACAGTATAGTAGGAGCACATATAGAAAGCCAGTTTTTCTCTGTGGACTAGAGCCCACTCTCAAGGGGATGAACCAGGATTCCATGATAATGTCTTTAATCCTTCTTAAGGGCATGAAACAATGACATATTGACCTTTTACAAGACTCCCATCTCTTAAACATTCCACCCCTCCTTAAAACCACCACATTGAGACCAGGCTTCCAACATGTGGTCCTTTGGGATAATACTTGTTCCATACCAAAACCAAAGCAAGGAGAAGGCATCAGAGCCTGGGAAGAGTGTCTTAGGTATGTGACTCCTCTATTGAAAAACAACAATTTTTTAAATTCCTACCTCGGTTTCAAACTTTCAGAAGTTGATAAAATCTCTCTCTCTCTCTCTCTCTCTCTCTCTCTCTCTCTCTCTATATATATATATATATATATATATATATATATATGGTGGTTTTTCAAAACAGGGTTTCTCTGTGAAGCCTTGGCTATCTTGGAATTCACTCTGTACAGGAGTCTGGCCTTTAACATGAGAGCTGCCTGCCTATGCCTCCCAACTGCCTAGATTAAAGGCATGTGCCATCTCTGCCCAGCATATATATGTGTGTGTCTGTATATGTATATATCCAAATATATCTTAATATATATTACAGCCTTAATATACACACACACACACACACACATATATATATATATATTTCAAACCTTTAGAGCTGCTTTTGGAGAGAGGATGAAACTATTTTATTTAGAGTATTCCATATTCCATAGTTTATTTGCTATAGGAAAGGAAACCCAGAATATTCCAGACAGCCTCTGGGATTTCAGGATATTGAACTGACCAGAATTCTCTATTCCAATCTATGGGATGTTTTAGATTTACACAAATCCATTGTACAAGTATCTAGGAATCATTTGTTTGTGTTCCAAGTGGGGAAAGCACAGCAGTGATTGTTAGCCATGATAAAAGCTTACCTAACACTTGTCATTTTTTGAGAACCAATATTAATTACATTTCTATTGTGCTTAAACATGATGTCATGCTAAGTTATGGAAGAAAGAGTTTATTTGGGTTTAGCGCTCCAGTTTAACCTTACCTACCTTAAGGTTTATGAGTCTGCGATGGCAGAGCAGAGGCATGGGCACAAGCAGAAAGCATGGTATCAGGAACAGGAAGTTGAGAACACACTTCCTGAACCACAAGCATGAAGTAAAAAAGAGTAACCTGGGAAGTAGAGTGAGGCATTAAGCACTCAACACCCACTCCGAGAAATATACTTACTCCCAAACCTCCTCAACAAGAGTCATCAACTAGAGACCAAGAGTTTTGGGGAATTTCTCATTCAAATCTCCATACAAAAAGCTCAGGATCTCACATGTACAAGGCAAGTGTTTTGCCTCCAGCATTGTAATCTTTTTACAGAGATTTAAAACATAAAAATGTCTTGTTATTTTTGTTGTTGATGTTTTATGAGTATGTGTATTTTGCCTGCATTAAGGCTAGAAAAGAGCATCAAAATCCTTCAAACAATTTATAGACAGTTGTGCACCACCATGTATTGCTGGGAATTGAACGAACTGTGTGTCCTTGGCTGTAATGCAACTCAGTATGTAGACCAGGCTAGCCTTGAACTCACAGATCTAACTGCTTCTGCCTTCTGAGTGCTGGGATTGATGGTGCTCACCACCACCACCCAGCTATTTATTTTCAGGGATTCATGTATTTCAGGCTGACTTCAAACTTGCTATTTAGCTGAAGATGATGTAGAGTTCTGATACTTCTGCAATCAACCTACCAGTTGTAGGCTAGCAGGCATTTACAACTATGCTTGATTTGTGCAGTACTAGGAATCAAACTCAGCGTTTCATGAATGCTAGACAAACACTAACAATGGAGCTACATTCTCCATCTTATAAGATTTACTGATTGATAGACATATAATTCACATGTTAATTTATGTGACATGTCTGGCTTAAATGGAGCTTTGTTTTACCCAAGGTAGGTAGAGACAAGCAACAACAGCATTAGGATCCTTGGTGACCCAGGCTAACAGGAGATAGATCCAGGACATTTTTAATTGGTTGGCACTTTCAGCTCTGGGAATTCAGAAACTTCAGACCACCTATGGGTGACCCACTGGCAAGCCCTGCCTCACAAAGGTGTTTTAGTTATCCTGTGAAGTATTTATAAGCACAATGATTGTGATTCCATGCCCATCTGTTTGTTATTATTCTCCACCTGGCATTGTTCACTCTCCTACAGTGGTTGTCTGGGGTATTTACCTTTGTAATTTCTGTTTGAGAAGACGCTTTGTCCACATTGTTAGAGCTTCAGCAGTTATTAATCATGAGAGCACCTGTTTGCACCACAACAAAACGAAGCCGAATACTTTTTCAGCATACTCAGGAAACATTAAGTCCATTTGATTTGTACCTATTGAGTCAGTACAGAGGGAGACAAGCCACGAAGGCACAGAATAACTGGTACTTGGCTGACAGAGTTGAGTTGAGAGAGGCGTAGAGACCTCAGAACCAAACATGGCAGGGTCAGGGTGAAGAGTACAGGCATAGCCTGGCTGTCTGAGTTTGCTTTCTTTTGCTGTGAATAAACAAAATGACAAAAAGCTGGTTAGTGGAGGAAAGGGTTATCTGGCTTACACTTCTGTGTTATAGTCCAGCCTTGAGGGAAGTCAAAGGAGGATGCAGAAGGCAGGAACTGAAGCAGAGACCACAGAAGAACACTGCTTGCTGGTCCACATGTCAGCTGAGTTTCAATAACCATTCTTATACAGGTCCAAGTTCTCTAGCCTGAGGAACATGCCAGAATCCCACAGTGGACTATGCCACACTACATCAACTAGAAATCAAGAAGAATGCCCCACAGACTTGCCCACAGGCCAACCTGATGGCAATTCCTCTGTTGAGATTCCCTCTTGTTAGGTGTGTGAAGTTGAGAGCCAAGATGAGTCATCACACACAGTTATGGACTTGGGGTCATTTTTAAATCTGGATTTTAAAAGCAGGTTCCCAGATGAAAATGTGAACATATTCGCTGGGTGTATCTCCCTCATATGAGTTGGAAGGATCATGAAATTCCAAGGATGTTCAGTAATACTTTTGTCTCTTTTGATTTCTCACTCAGGTATTTCTTAAGCAATTGTACTCTTTGAGATGAAATTAGTTATTAGTCTTGTCAAAGCCTCTCTGCATGAAAGTGAGCTGGATTAGCAGTTTATTTTTAATAGACATTACGGCAAAAATGACAATGTGTCACCTCATCCTGGGTTTTGTTCTGGTGCTGTTGTCTTCTTGATATGCACACTTTGGTAAAATCTACTGACATTTTGAAGAGGTCCACTTCTGGCCAATAGCTAGTAATTATATGGTGTCCTTATTATTCCTGGGTAAAGGAGTCCTGCTAGTGACCATATCTATGAGCTTGTCATCAGATCCTTCCTAAGTCAAGTGGTAAGGTGACTCACAGCCACAGCCAACACACTTTGAATATCTGAGATGAGGTCATTCAAGCAGAAGACACAGGGAAGGTGTGGTGGTTTGAATGAGAATGGCTCCCATAGGCTCCTATCTTTGAATAGTTAACTGAACTCCAATTAGTGGAATTGTTTGAAAAGGATTAGAAGGTTCCATATTGGAGGAAACATAGATCTGGTGTTGGGCTTTGAGGTGTCAAAAGCTCACACCAGCCGAAATCTCTTTTTTTTCTCTCTCTCTCTTTCTCTCTTTTCCTCTCTAGGTCTCTGGCTCTCTGCCTGCAACTTTCAGATCAATTTGTGAGCTCCTCTGCAACTTCTTCACCACAAAGCCTAACTATCTGCTATTATGCTTCCTGTCCTGGTGATCATGGACTAAAGCATTACAACCGTGAGCAAGTCTCTAAGTAAAAGCGTTTTTTTACACGAGTCACCTGAGTCATGAGTGTTTTTTTTTTTTTTTTTCAATAGTTAAGTTACTAAGTCATGAGAAACCTGCTCCACAGATATGTTTAATAATAAATCATATGTCACTGGGTTTGGGGGTGTTTGCTATGCAGCAAGTACGGATTCCCATGTTAAAAAAAGGGCATAATTTTTTGCTACCAAACAAAGAGGCCTATGATGAGAATTAATGCGCTCATAAAATGTTTAGACATCTCCAGAAGCCCTTCCTAAATGCACAAGCATTTCCCGTTCCTGCCCTTTGACCATCTGCCTGTCTTGGTTGGTATTTCTAAAGTGGCTCCTTTTCCCCCCATGAAGTTCTCAGGGACTCCTCATTCATTAATTAAATAACGAAAGAGTAATGTTTTAAGAGAGAGACTTCTCCTTCAGAAATGATTTCCTGTGGCCCTTTATGGACCCACTAGGGAACCCCTGGCTAAGCTCCCTGTGCCCCAGCAGGGCTCAATTTCTCTCCCTGGGTGCAAAGCAGGCTCACTGAGACTGAGGGAATTTCTCAAGGAGAGAAGCAGGGCTGAGCCTGCACCTGAGAGGCTGACAAACAGCCAGAGCGCAGGAGCACCTGGCACCACCCCCTCAGCTGGCGCCACCCCTGCACAGCCTCTCCACAGCTTGTCTGCCCACCGGAAACAGACGGGAGAGCAGCGCCCCTCGCAGGCTCTCTGCTTCTTTTCCCCACCTCACCCAGGCCCGCCCGCCAGCGCTCCTTGCCGTCCCATCACTCCATGTCATCTGGCCGCCATCGCCTGGCGGAGGCTTCCTCGCGCCCCCCGGCCCACCCACAGCGGGTCTCCTCCACCGCTGCGCTCCGACTTTCGGGGCGAGCAGACTAGGCTTCACAGTTACAGCGCCTCTGGGCGTCACAGTGACAGCGCCTCTGGGCGTCACAGTGACAGCGACCAGGTAAGCACAGGAGGGAGCTGTGACTAGTGGAGGAGCCGCTCTCTGAGTCTCTGCAGGGATGTCTGAGCAGCCTCTGCCACCAGCTGACAATGGGGCCTCTGGCTCTGGAGATGCCCTGCCAGCATCCCTGGCCTCCAGCATCGACCCTCCCTGGCTGGCTCACCTGGTGGAGGCCTAGGGACTGCGGTGGACTCTATGCCGCCCCACCTGCTGCCACCCGTGCCTCCCCTGGCCACCGCCTCAGAGGCCAACCCCGCCAGCGCTCCACCTGGCCTGGCCATGTCCCTGGCTGGGCTGCAGGCATTCCGGGATCATCTGCAGGTGTTCAGGTCCCGACCCTGGAGACTCCGAGTAGTGCGGTGGCCCCTTTCTGAGCAGGAGCCACAGAGCGTTTGAAGAGCCTCTACCAGGCGGTGGACCAGAAGAAGACTCCACTGCCCAGGTCCTGGAGCATGATGGACAAGTTCAGCTACATCGACCTCTTGGGTGCACTACAGAGGTACAGGATTCCAGGTCTTACTTAGAGATCAGACAGTGCTGGGTGAGGCTCTGGGCTAGGGAAGGAGCTGGGCTTCTTAGGCCCGGAGGGGGATGATTTGAGGGAATTCCCGATGACAGGACACATCGCCCCTTCCTATTTTGTCTGGTCCTTTTATTGTATGAAAAACTCACACAGTGATAAGCAAAAGTTTTCTAAGACTATATTTGGCCCTCCCCTCAGCCACCTTGTGCCAACTTCACATCCATTAAATGTACCAAGATACAAGCATGTTCCAATATAAACATTATTTAGTGGTGGAAATATTTCTGAACTGTTATGCTGGCAGCAGGTGATGGATGCAATGAGGGTGGGGATTCACTGTGTGATGTTGTTAAGCTATGGATCTATTTGGAGGATGTCTGAGCAGGGCGATTAGAAAACACCTGAATATAGTGTGCAACTCAAAGCTACTATCTTATTTGTGATTGTGAACACCAAGGAGAGGGAAAAAGAGATGATATCTATAGGACTGTAAGAAAACACACTGGTCTGACGGTCAAGATTCCCCACATTTTATCCTTTCTGTGACTTGGGTCAACCTATTTAATACTTTGCCCACCGTAGTAACTATATGGTCTCTCAGGTGGCATGGTGGCTCACACCTGTAATCCCAGCATTGACTAGGTAAGAGGATCAGTTCAATGCCAGGTTCAACTACATGCATGAGGTCCTGTCTCAAAATAAATAACACAAAGATCAAGAACAACTGAAAGCAACCTGTGAAAATATCCAGCCTCTGTATAGATACTTAGAGATTTTGCTTTTAGACACACTTCTGATTTGTTATTATAAATAGCTCAAACACGCAAAGCACATGCTGCTGCACACACTGAATAACTCAAAGCTGCTGTGAGGAGCAGCATTCTTAAACAGCATCACTGTGGTACAACAGGGCTTACATGAGGAAGCTGGTCCTCATCTACTTTTGCAGCAAGTGGCATGACCTTGACACACTCCAGTCCTGTAGCAGAAGACCCTCTAAACCTCTATGGTTCTCTTTCAGATTTATTTATTTTAAAAGATATATCTTATTGTTAATTATGTGTATGTGTGTATGTGTGTATATGAATATGTGCATCTGTTAGTGCATGTGCCTGTGCAGTTCAGCAGGGAGCATCAGATACCCTGTAGCTGGCGTTATTGACATTGTGAACATCCAGGTATGTGTGTTGGGAACTGAAATTGAGAGCCCCACAAGAGTGATACATGTTTTTAATCACTGAGCTATCTCTCAAGCTTCTGTTTACTTGTTTTTGTTCTTTGAGATATGGTCTAATGTCTCTCAGGGAGAAATTGAAGTTGCTATGAAGCACATGCTGGCCTTGAATTCCTGATCCTCTTGACTCTACTTCTGAAGTCCTGGGATTGCTGATGTGCATCATCGTACTTGGTATCTTTCTGCAGTTTATAAATGTAATTGCACATCCATGTTTAGTGAAACTCTCTAATTTAGGGTTAGTATGATGTACAAAAGACATTTATATGTGGGATGTATTTGTCCATTTTGCTATAAGACAATGAGGCAATAATGCAATGAGGCTGGGATAATTTTAAGAACATACATTTACTTAGCTCATGGTCCTGGACGTCCAAGTGCATGTTCTTGGCTTTTCTGTTCAATTCTAGGGTAGCTTTCTGGCTATACCTGAAAATGGTAGACAGTATAGTAGAAGCACAGATAGAAAGCCAGGTTTTCTCTTTGGACTAGATCCCACTCTGAAGGGAATTAACCAGGATTCCATGATAAAGTCTTTAATCCCTCCTAAGCACATGAAACAAGGACATATTGACCTTTTACAAGACTCCCATCTCTTAAACATTCCACCTCTCTTTAAAACTACCACATTGAGAGCAGACTTCCAATATGTGTTCCTTTGGGATAATACTTGTGCCATACCCAAACCAAGGCAAGGAGCATCAGAGCCTGAGAAGGGTTTCTTAGGCCTGTGATTCTCACTACTGAACAACAAATTTTTTTAAAATTCCTACTTCTGATTCAAACTTTCAACAGTTGATAAAATCATTTACAAGCACACTGGAAATCAATCTAGCACTTTCTCAACTAGGAATAGTGCTTCCTCAAGATCCAGCCATACCACTGCTAGGCATATCCAAAAGAGGCTCAAGTACACAATAAGGACATTTGCTCAATCATGTTTGTAGCAGCTTTCTTTGTAATAGCCAGACGCTGGAAAGAGCCCAGATGCCCTCCAACTGAAGAATGGATGCAGAAATTGTGGTATATTTACACAATGGAATATTACTCAGCAATGAAAAATAAGGAAATCATGAAATTTGCAGGTACATGTTGGGACTTGGAAAGGATCATCCTGAGTGAGTTGTCCCAGAAGCAGAAAGACGCACACGATATATACTCACTCAAGTAGACATGTAATATAGGATAAACCTTCTAAAATCTGTACATCTAAAGGAGCAAATCAAAAAAAAGGACCCATACTGAAATGCTCAATTCCCATCCTGAAAGGCAAAGAGGAAGGTCATCAGAAGAAGAAGAAAACAGGAAACAAGCTAGAAACCTGCCACGGAGGGCCTGTGAAGGCTCTGCCCTGAAGAGTATCAAAGCAGATGGAGAGACTTATGGCCAACTGTTGGGCAATGTGCATGGAATCTTATGTAAGAAGCAAGAAATAGTAAAATCTGGAGAGGACAGGAATTCTAAAAGGAGAGCAACAGAACCAGAAATTTGAAAACAGGGGTCTTCCCAGGGACTCATATTCCAAACAAGTACCATGCATGGAGATAACCTAGAACCCCTGCCCAGATGTATCCCATGGCAGTTTAGTGACCAAGTGGGTTACATAATAATGAGAAGAGGGATTGCCTCTTACATAATCTGATTGACCTGCTCTTTGATCACCTCCCCCTAAGGGGGGAGCAGCCTTACCAGGCCACAGAAGAAGACAATGCAGCCACTTCTGTTGAGATCTGATATGACTAAGATCAGAAGAAAGGAGAGGAGGACCTCCCCTATCAGTGGACTTGGGGAGGGGCATGTGTGAAAAAGGGGATGGGAGGGTGGGATCGGGAGGTGAGGAGGGAGGGGCTTATTGGGTGATACAAAGTGAATAAAGTGTAATTAATAAAAATAAAATAGTTGATACAATCTCTCTCTTTCTTTATATATATACTGGTTTTTCAAAACAGAGTTTCTCTGTGAAGCCTTGGCTATCCTGGAACACATTCTGTACAGGAGTCTGGCCTCTAACTCAGAGATCTGCCTGCCTCTGCCTCCCAAATTAAAGGCATATGCCACCACTGCCCAGGATATACATATATATTAGTATATATTAAAACTTTAATATACCTACATATATATACTGCAAACCTTTAGAACTGCTTTTGGAGAAAGGATGAAACTATTTTATTTATCATCTGCCATATTCCAGACTTTGTGATAGTTTATTTGCTATAGGAAATAAAACCTACAACATTCCAGACAGCCTCAGGGATTTCAGGATATTGAATTGACCAGAATTCTCTATTCCAATCTATGGTATATTCTAGCTTTACACAAATCCATGGTACAAGTATGAAGGAATCACTTGTTTTTGTTCCAAGTTGGGAAAGCACAGCAGTGGTTTTTAGCCATGATAAAAGCTTACATAACATGTGTCATTTTTTGAGATCCAATATTAATTTTTTTCTATTGTGCAAAAACATGATATCATACTAACTTATGTAAGAAAGAGTTTATTTGGGTTTCACTCTCCAGTTTAACCTTACCTAACTTAAGGTTTATGAGTCTGCGATGGCAGAGCAGAGGCATGGGCACAAGCAGAAAGCATGGCATCAGGAACAGGAAGTTGAGAACACACTTCATGAAATGCAAGCATAAAGCAAAAAGAGTGACCTGGGAAGTAGAGTGAGGCCTTAAGCACTCAACACCCACTCCTAGAAATATACTTCCTCCCAAACCTCCTCAATCAGAGTCATCAACGGTAGACGAAGACTTTGGGGGCATTTCTCATTCAAATTTCCATACAGAAAGCTCAGATCTCACAGGTACAAGGCAAGTGTTATGCCTCCAGCCTTGTAATCTTTTTAAAGACATTTAAAAAATAAAAATGTGTTGTTATTTTTGTTGTTGTTTTATGAGTATGTGTGTTTTGCCTGCATTAAGGCCAGAAAAGAGCATCAAAATCATTCAAACAAGTTATAGACAGTTGGGGGCCACCATGTATTGCTGGGAATTGAATTGTGTATCCTTGGATGTAATGCAACTCAGTATGTAGACCTGGGCTAGCCTTGAACTCACAGATCTAACTGCTTCTGCCTTCTGAGTGCTGGAATTGATGGCACACACCACTGACACCCAGCTATTTTTTTTCAGGGTTTCATGTATTTCAGGCTGACTTCAAACTTGCTATTTAGCTGAAGATGATGTAGAGTTCTGATACTCCTGCAATCAACCTAACAGTTATGGGCTAGGAGGCATTTACCACTATGCCTGATTTGTGCAGTACTAAGAATCAAACTCAGGGCTTCATGAATGCTAGACAAACACTAACAATGAAGCTACATTCTCCATCTCATGAGATTTACTGATTGATAGACATATAATTCACATGTTAATTTATGTGACATGTCCGGCATAACTGGTGCTTTGTTTTACCCAAGTTAGGTAGAGACAAGCAACAACAGCGTTGGGCAACTTGGTGACCCTGGCAAACAGGAGATAGATCCAGGGCATCTGTAATTGGTTGGCACTTTCAACTCTGGGAATTCAGAACCTTCAGACTACTTACGGGTGACCCACTGGCAAGCCCTGCCTCACACAGGTGTTTTAGTTATCCTGTGAAGTATTTATAATCACTCTGATTTGTGATTTCATGCCCATCAGTTTGTTATGATTCCCTACCTGGCATTGTTCACTCTCCTACAGTGGTTGTCTGGGGTATTTACCTCTGTAATTTCTGTTTGAGAAATGCTTTGGCCACATTGTTAGAGCTTCAGCAGTTACTAATCATGAGAGCACCTGTTGGCACCACAACAAAAAGAAGCTGAATACTTGTTCAGCATACTCAGGAAAAATTAAGTCCATTTGATTTGTCCCTATTGAGTCAGTACAGAGGGAGACAAGCCACGGAGGCACAGACAAATTGGTACTTGGCCGACAGATTTGAGTTGAACAAGGCATAGAGACCTCAGAACCAAACATGGCAGGGTCAGGGTGAAGAGTACAGGCATAGCCTGGCAGTCTGAGTTTGTTTTCTGTTGCTGTGAATAAACAAAATGACAAAAAGCTGGTTGGTGGAGGAAAGAGTTATCTGGCTTACACTTCTGTGTTATAGTCCAGCCTTGAGGGAAGTCAAAGGAGGATGCAGAAGGCAGGAACTGAAGCAGAGACCACAGAAGAACACTGCTTGCTGGTCCACATGTCAGCTGAGTTTCAATAACCTTTCTTATACAGTTCCAAGTTCTCTAGCTTGAGGAACATGCCAAAGGCCCACAGTGGACTATGCCATCCTACATCAAATAGAAATCAAGAAGAATGCCCCGCAGACTTGCCCACAGGCCAACCTGATGGCAATTCCTCAGCTGAGACTCCCTCTTGTTAGGTGTGTGAAGTTGAGAGCCAAGATGAGCCATCACACACAGTTATGCACTTGGGGTCCTTTTTAAATCTGGATTTTAAAAGCTGGTCCACAGATGAAAATGTGAACATATTTTCTGGGTATATCTCCCTCATATGAGTTGGAAGAGTCATGAGATTCCAAGTATGTTCAGTAATATTTGTGTCTCTTTTGATTTCTCACTCAGATATTTCTTAAGCCATTGTACTCTTTGAGATGAAATTAGTTATTAGCCAAAGATTTAAAAAAATGTTTTCAGTAGGAGGCAGGTACCACTTTGAATGTCCTGTTGCTCTGAGAAGTGCCCACCTGAGGACTTCTGGGAGTGCTGGTTGCCAGTGGCTCCTTAGCCACCCATGCAGAATGTTGTTCCACCATGGGAGTGATATGGCTTGCAGCTAATAAATAAGTAGTGCAGGTTATAAGGGTTTGGGCTCTTACTAGGGTGAAGGGACAATTATGTGATGTGTATGTGCCCATGATCTCCCTAGGGGAGGCTGGAGGGAGACTTCCTGAGTGTTCAAGGCCTAGCCACACTCTTCCCCACACCTCACTCTCCTGCTTCCTTTCCCCTCAGATGAATTTGGGAGACCTCCCTCAACCTCTTCTATCAGACACCCTGCATCAGAATCTGGTGTTCTAGAAAGCTGGCCTGGAACACCTGGCAGCAGAAGATGAGATCCTGATGATGTTGGGTTTGTAAGTGGGTAGGTATGACATGTGTGAGGCATCTAATGGTTCAGATGTAACAGTATGAGATTCAGCTGCCACGGTGACCTTCTAATGGCATCTGGAAAGATCGTTTATGGCTTTTGGGCTTCTGTTGTTAGGACATCCCAAGTCACATCTCAATCTGAGAATTAATTTTGCCACTAACCCAGATACTTTTATAACCTATATCTTTACTGAAATGTGGCAGATCTGAAAAAGAGTAAAGAAGGGAGGGAGAAAGATAGAAGAAGAAGAAAGAGAGGATATTATGAAGTGAAGAAAAAAAAACAACTTGATTTGCCTTATCAAGCTATAAATACTGTTCTCCGTGTCTTTAAAAAAAAAGTACATTTAAATTAAAACCATTACATTACACTTCTTTTCTTTTTTTTCTTTTTTCTTTTTCTTTTTCTTCTTCTTTTTTTTTTTTTTTTTTAAGTTAGGGTTTCTCTATGTAGCTCTGGCTGTTCTGAAACTCACTCTGTAGACTAGATCCACCTGCCCCTGCCTCCTGAATGGTGGGATTAAAGGTGAGTGCCACCATTGGTGGGCTAAAAGCATTACAATTCTGATGTTGAATATATGCCTACTATGTATCTTTGCCTTTCACAACATATAGTATACTTAACGTTTTCACAACTTTGTGCACCCTCTCCCTGAACCTACACAACATGTGGAGTACTTGTCTGTATACTGGTTTTTATGCAGGAAATAATAGATTAATGTAATAGAAGCCTTCACTACCATAGTAAAAAAGGCTGGATTTTCCAAATCAAGATGTCACAGAGTTGTACTCACTTCAGCTCCAAAGACAGAAACGATTCTTTGCCTTCTCTGTGTTGGGTGGCTAACGCATTTATTAGCTATGGTCAGGTCTCTGTCTATATCACCTTGCTATGACCTTTCTTTCTCTGTGTAAGTGGTGGCGTGAATGAGACTGGCCCCCAGAGACTCAAGTATTTCAATGCTTGTTCTGAAATTAGTGGAACTGTTTTGGGAAGAATTAGGAGGTGTGGAATTGCTGGAGAAGGTGTTTCACTGGCAGGGGGCAGGGAGTTGGAGGGGGATTTAGGGCTTCAAAAGCTAATGCTACTCCCAGTTAGCTTTCTGTGATTCCTGATTATGGATTTGATGTAAACCCTCAAATACTGCTCCAGGGTCATGTGTGCCTGCTTGCTGTCATGGTCCCTACCATGATAGTCTAATCCTCTGGAACTGTGAGCTCACATTAAATGCATTCTTTTATAGGTTGACTTGTCATGGAGTTTTGCTGCAGCAATAAAAAAGTGACTAGGACAACATCTATCTTCTATTTTCTGTCTCAGTATTCCTTCAGCCTCAGTTACAAGAACACCTGACATGTGATTTAGAGTCCACAGGACAATCCAGTATTATCCTTTCCCTTCCTTCCTTCCTTCCTTCCTTCCTTCCTTCCTTCCTTCCTTCCTTCCTCCCTTCCTTCCTTCTTTTTTTTTTCCCTGGAGACAGGGTTTTTCTGTGTAGCCTTGGCTGTCCTGGACTTAATTTGTAGACCAAGCTGGCCTCAAACTCAGAGATCCACCTCCTCTGCCTTCCCCAATGATTGTCCTGTTTCAAGATCTGTAGCATGAGCACATCCACCAGGCTCCTTGACATAGGTTCTCTGCATTGGCTATGAACATTTTTTGGGGAGACACTTCAAAGTGTGTGTGTGTGTGTGTGTGTGTGTGTGTGTGTGATGACAGTAAGAGAAAAAGGGATTTACATAATTGAAGAATAAAATAGAGGTGGGGTGGAGAGATGACGCAGTATAAGCATGAAGAGCAGTGTTTGCATTCCTAGAACCCAAATAAAAGCTGGGCAGGCCTGGTGTCGACATTTAATCCTACTCCTCAGAAACCAGAGATATGAAATGCACTGAGCAAGCTCTTTAGTAGACAATTTGGAATAGCTGCTCTTCATGGTCATTGAGCAACCCTACCTCAATTAAATGTTATCAGGCTCACCATCACACTGTCACATGTAAGCACATGCAGATTCTCACACACGTATACCCACATACACACAGGATCCCCTATACACAATCAGAGAAAAACAGATATGAGGAAAGTTGGCATTCCTGTAAGTCCAGCACTTGAGAGATGAAGGCCAGAGGAATCCGAAGTTTCAATCCAGGCTACACTGGAAGGGTCCTATTCAAACAAAATCATAAAACACAACACCTTTACCCTCCCCTGAAACAAACAAACAAACAAACAAACAAAACAAGACAAAAAAGACTAGCCAGGTGGTAGTGGTGAATGCCTTTAATGCCAGCACTCAGGAGGGAGAGGCAGACTGTTCTCTGAGTTTGAGACCAGCCTGGTCTACATAGTAAGTTCCTGTATTGCCAGGAGTACACAGAGAAACTCTGTCTAGACAAAGGAAACAAACAAATGAAAAACTACAAAAACCTAAAATAAGATCAGGGCAGTACTTGCACACATGTACTCACATGTCAGTGTGAATACAGGGGCTCACACTAGGAGCACCTATATTCACATTAACTTTAAGATGTTCTTGACATAATTTTGCTAAGCACTAAGGGTCCCATGAGCACAGAGGATGGGGCAGTACATGGAAGCATGTCCGTGGCTGTTGAGTCAACTTGCCAGCCATATGACACCCAATGCTAGTGTGACTTTGTGCCAGACTGCACCCTTCACATTGAGTGCCTGTTGTATGGTGGCACAGGACTCAGTGAGACCTGGGTTTCTCATGAACCTCAAAGCCCTGTGTGGAGCAAATTTACCTATAGTTACTATCACCTATAGTGAGTTTCCATTTGTACTATAGTAAAGGGCCTATCTGAGGGAACCTTGTCAGCCAGTAACAGCAAGTGTTGTGGACCTTTAATTAGTTGATGTCTGTTTTAAGTTAGATACTTGTAGCTGAAGAAGGAGAATGACTGAAGTTTTTGAAAGAGCTTTATCATTTGACAGGTACAGATATTTTAACATCTTTGAAATACTAAGGTTTAGAAAGTCTCACAGAGTGGTGGACATACTTCTGCTTGTGGATCTTTGAAGGTGCTTTAAAGGAAACAAACCAAAAATATTAAAAGCATACCAAGCATAATTAGCCATAATTAAATAAATGATTTCTAAAGAAGATTCACTAAATCACTTTAATAGTGCTACTTTAAGCACAGATTATCCCCCTGGCATCTGTGATTATAGCCGAGTGGTAGAACATGTACCAGGCTTTGGGTACAACTTTTAGTGGACCAATCTGTGTGAAAACTAGCATTGTGTGTTTCATCCAATTGTTTCTGGAGAGTTGATGAAAAACATTCAGGCCACTTTACGGGTCAATCCACAGTCAGTAGGCAAGTTACAGCCACATGCTATTTGACAGTTTGGGGAGCTATTTATCATTGTCCTAAAGGACTATCATTTTCTCCTCTGTTTCCATCAACTGTCTATTTTTGGCTCCTATGATCCCGTTCCTATGTCATCATTCCTAACTATGCCTTTGGCTGCTTGCACAAGGGAGCGTCCACTTAACTATAGCACCTTCAGGTATGGCAGGTGTCCTTAAATTAGTCTCAGAGATTTTCTGGTTCAGCCTTCCTTATCTAGAATTTCATCCTGAACTTGACCTTTGATCCAGAAGCAATAAGGGAGAAGATGAGTTTTTCCTGAACGTTTTCTGTTGTTGTTCCATTATAATTCATTCTGCATGTAAGCAGCTATTAACAAGAGGAACATAGAAATCAGTGTGGAAAGAGGATGTTACTTTGCCAAATAAGAGAAAGTCAACAGGAGTTTGGAAAGAAAAAAAAATGTTAAGAGGGAACACAGAAGAATGTTGAGACTGTATTAACTTGTCAAATCATTATTAATGAAGATTATCCCATCCAAAATTGTGATTTTTTTTTGTCCAAAATCATCAAGAACAGATGAATGAAACACGCAGTTTCCACTTATATAACTGGTTTTCTGGTTTTCCACATGGGTTTTGTTTCGTGAACATTGCACTGTAATCATTTCTAAAAAAAAAAAAAAAAAATCATGATATAAAGTAGTACATTTGTATTGTCCCATGTGACTCAGTAGGCCATTTCTGCCCTCAACCCTGGACTTCAGAAACACTCTAATTTGGTATGTGGCAATCACTAGCAGTGCCACCTTTGTGTTCTGTCCAAGACAACATGTTGATTCAGATGCAGAACCCTTCCTTTGCAGACCTTGGTCTATCTGCCTCTGTACTAGAAGCATGTGTTTCTAAAAAGCAGCAGCTGGCTCTCAGTCCTTCTTTCTCACAACCTGGTGCCCTGACTGACTTCAATATTGCCTGTAATTCCTCTTCCTTCCTTATTCCATCACCCAATAGAGCATTCTATGTGTATCAATGTTGATTAATTAAAAACAAACTGAAAACTAACTCCAGATTGGTCCTCTTCTTGCTGGAGTTCACTACCCTGGGATACCTATGGGCATTTAATTTTATTTGTCACAGGATAGCTGCAGAAGCATCCAAAACCTGTTTAGGTGTGGCACAAGGTCATCCAGGGAAGGGGTGCCATATATATTGTGGGTAACAAACTGAACTTCTTGACATCTGGGAATGTACTCCTAGTGGTCTGGTCTTATATAGAGCAGGTATCACTAACCACATCATGTAGTGTCCAGCTTATTGTATATTTTTGGAAATATGTATTACTGACATAAAATCACATCCATTTGTTTTCATGTTTTCAGTGACTAACTTCATCCACAATGGTGAACATGAGCAGTTTCAAAGGATATATATGGCCCACATGACCTAACATACCAAGTACATAGTTTATAGCAGAAGGGGTTTGTCAGCCCCTTGTTTAGACACTTGATGTAATAAGGTTGGAGCAAGCAAAGTCTCCAGGAGTCAAAGGAACCAGAGCTTTTCACAGATGTCAAATTCTGTTGTAAATGGCCTTGTCAAAGTCTCTCTGCCTGAAAGTGAGTTGGATTAGCAGTTTACTTTTAATAGACATTATGGCAAAAGTGACAATGTGTCACCTCATCGTGCGTTTTGTTCTGGTGCTGCTGTCTTCTTGATTTGCACACTTTGGTAAAATCTGCTGCTATTTTGAAGAGGTCCACTCTGAGGGCCACTTCTGGCCAATAGCTAGTAATGATGTGGTGTCCTTATTATTCCTGGGGAAAGGAATCCTGCCAGTGACCATATCTGTGAGCTTGTTATCAGATCCTCCCTAAATCAAGTGGTAAGGTGACTCACAGCCACAGCCAACACACTTTGAATGTCCGAGATGAAGTCATTCAAGCAGAAGACACAGGGAAGTTGTGGTGGTTTGAATGAGAATGGCTCCCATAGGCTTGTATCTTTGAAAACTTAACTGGTCTCCAGTTAGTGGAATTGTTTGAAAAGGATTAGGAAGTTCCATATTGGAGGAAGCATATCTATGGTGTTGGGCTTTGAGGTCTCAAAAACTCACAGCAGCCCCAATCTCTGTCTCTTTTTCTCTTTCTCTCTTTTGCTCTCTAGGTCTTTGGCTCTCTGCCTGCAACTTTCAGATCAATTTGTGAGCTTTCTGTACTTCTCCATCACAAAGCCTAAATGTCTGCTGTCATCCTTCCTGTCTTAGTGGTCAAAGACTAACTTTTTAAAACTGTGAGTAAGCCTGTAAGTAAATGCATTCTTTTATACGTCATCTTAGTCAATTTTTTTTTTCCCTAGCAATAGAACAATTACTAAGTCAGAAGAAACCTGCTCCACAGACATGTTTAATAATAAATCTTATGTCACTGAGTTTGGGGGTGTTTGCTATGCAGCAAGTAAAGATTCCCATGTTAAAAAATGGGCATAATTTTTTGCTAACAAAAAAAAGAGGCCTATGATGAGAATTAATGCGCTCATAAAATGTTTAGACATCTCCAGAAGCCCTTCCTAAGTGCACAAGCATTTCCCTTTCTTGCCCTATGACCATCTGACTGTCTTGGCTGGTATTCCTAAAGTGGCTCCTTTTCCACCCATGAAGTTCACAGGGACTCCTCATTCATTAGTTAAATAACGAAAGAGTAACTGTTTTAAGATAGAGACATCTCCTTCAGAAATGGTTTTCTGCGGCCCTTTATGTACACACTAGGGAATCCCTGGCTAAGCTCCCTGTGGCCCAGCAGGGCTCAATTGTTCTCCCTGGGTGCAAAGCAGGCTCCCTGAGTCTGAGGGAATGGCTCAAGGAGAGAAGCAGGGCTGTGGTTGCACCTGAGAGGCTGCCAAACAGCCAGCAGGCAGGCGCACCTGGTGCAACCACCTCACCTGTCGCCACACCCGCGCAGGGTCTCCACAGCTTGTCTGCCTACCGGAAACAGACGGTAGAGCAGCGCCCCTCGCAGGCTCTCTGCTTCTTTTCCCCACCTCACCCAGGCCCGCCCGCCAGCGCCCCTTGCCATCCCAACATTCCAGGTCACCTGGCCGCCAGCGCCTGGCAAAAGCTTCCTCGCGGCCCCCGGCCCACCCCCAGCGGGTCTCCTCCACCGCTGCGCTTGACTTCCGGGGCGCGCAGACTAGGCGTCACAGTGACAGCGCCTCTGGGCGTCACAGTGACAGCGACCAGGGAAGCATAGGAGGAAGTGGTGACTAGTGGAGGAGCTGCTCTCTGAGTCTCTGCAGAGATGTCTGAGCAGCCTCTGCCACCAGCCAATAATGGGGCCTCTGGCTCCGGAGATGCCCTGCCTGCGCCCCTGGCCACCAGCATCGACTCCTCCCAGGCTGGCTCACCAGGTGGAGGCTTAGGGACTGAGGTGGCCTCCATGCTGCCCCACCTGCCGACACCCATGTCGCCCCTGGCCACCGCCTCAGCTGCCAACCCCGCCAGCGCTCCACCTGGCCTGGCCATGTTCCTTCCTGGCTGCAGGTGTTCAGGTCATAGCCATGGAGACTTCCAGTAGTGCGGCAGCCTCTTTCTGAGCAGGAGCCACAGAGCATTTAAGAGCCTATACCCGGCCGTGGACTAGCAGAAGACTCCACTGCTCATGTCTTGGAGCCTGAAGGACAAGCTCAGCTACATCGAAATCTCACAGAACATGCTGAGGGTGCACTACAGAGGTACAGGATTCCAGGTCTCACTTAGAGATAAGACAGCGCTGGGTGAGGCTCTGGGCAAGGGAAGGAGCTGGGGTTCCAAGGCAAGGGAGCTGGGGGGTGTGCTTTGAGGGAATCCAGGATGAAGGGACACATCACCCCTTCCTATTTCCCTGAGATAAATCTATTGTCCAGAGTTGGGTTACATTGTTCTCCAGGTAGAGAGGGTCAGGTTATCTCCTCTTATGCAGTGGCCGTGCGAGACAGGACTCAGAGGTACAATTTCTAATTAAGCGAGAATCTATATACACAGTAGGGAGAGCCTAATCAGTGGGTTATTTGTCCCAAATTATGCCTGAGATTGTGTAGGGGTAGAAAATGAGAAGGGACCCAAGCTGGCCATCGTTGTACCTTACTGAAAGCAACTTGGAGAGTGAGAGGGGAACCTCAGGATTCCCTGTTTTTTCAGGTAGCAGAACTGCCCCCTCCTCTATCCTAAATTGGAAATGTCCTGTGTTTCCAGGTGGTGTTAAATGAAGTTTTGTTGAAAATAAGGGTTTTAAAAGATACCAATTAGCCTTTTGAAGAAAACTGGCTTATATTTTGCACCTGAAGCTAACATACTTAGCCAACTTAGGCTTCTGCTCCTTCCCATCCCCACTTTTCCGAGGTTAAAACAAAGCTTTAAACAATTCAATTGTATAGAAAATTATAAATGACAGGGGCAGGGTTGAATTGTACCTTAGATTAATTGCCTGCATCAAGTTTACTTGTGTGGAACAGGCATAAAAACAATGCAGTGCTATCAGTTTGGATACAAATCCCAGAGTCTCAAAATCTAAAGCAGAAGAGTGTTTACATTCTAAGCAGGCTCCTTTTGATTGGCTCTAAAGGAAGGGGTGGGGGGTGTCTTCAGATCCTAGTGATATGTATGTAGAGTATACAAAACTGTGGCAAGATTCAGAAGAATTAACAACTGGGGTTTGAGAAGAACCTTGAAAAATCAGCTACTGTTTAAATGAGTATGGCAACAGAAATCTGCTGAATGATTTGGTTGTCAAGAATCAACACAAAGATGGGCCTTGTTACATTTCTTCTTGTTGTCATAGATCCAAAGAAGTACTTAGTATTTCGAACATTATATTCCTTTATCTAAATGGACGAAAATTTCAAAATAACAAATGTTTTTTTTTTTTCCTTTTATTTAGGACATTTTGTTGATTTCCTTGTGGATTATTACTTAATTTTGTTTTAAATTGGTGTGCACAGTAAATACTATGCTAAGTTTACTTCTGTTTTGGCTACCAGAATTCTTTTGTTAGATTTGACAGAACTTCATTTTACATTTGTGGTTTATGGTAAATAAAAAGCATCTAAAGGCAGAGACTGTGTAGGAGAGGTTAGTGATCAAAGAATCCCAGCTTTCCTGAATCTCAGCAGTCACTGGTGGTACTAACTCTGTTAGGAGACAGGGCCTCAGTGTCTTCTGAGTGCTGTGGGAGTTGATCTGAATGGTCGGTAAGAAAATTTCTGTGGTAGCTTAACTCTCATGATTGTGGCTAATTAGGCATTGTAACATCCATTGATTATTTATATTTACTTCTTTTATGTAAAATTAATCATCTTGGCCAGAGACAAATGCATGCTTATGTAGTTGGGGTTCGAATGTCACAGTTTTCCTGTGGCCTTTTTCTTACTTTCTGTTGTGTAACACTGATATTCACTTTCTGGAAACGTTGTTTCATAAACTTGAACCATTAGTTTTGGAAGAACAGATTTGTTGTCATCCTTTCACCATGTAACAAAGATGTCTCTCTTCTAAACCTTCATGGACTCTTGCTATTTTAAAGTCTGTGTCTTTTCTGGTGTTACTTTTTTTTGTTGTTGTTGTTTATCAAAGTGTTTGGTCATGCCACTATTTAATTTACCTGTAGGTACAACTTGCTTGGTGGGACAGTAATATAGTAACACACAGTGTCCACAGTTGAGGAAGACTTTTGATGACTGCTCTTCCCTAGTGGCCTGCAAAGCACCTTTTGTCACTATGAACAATAGCTATCAGTGAGGAAGTTTCCAGCTCAGCTCCTGATTATTTTCTCTATGTACTATGACTAAAGCATGTCTGTCAGTAGGGTCTTAACTATCTCATTCTGGTGAGCAACCAAAAGCAATGGCAAATAGCATGTATTGTTTTGGGAACCAACAGCTCACAAGGAGTAGGCCCAACTATGACTGTCTAATTTTTAATGCATGAATTTTGCATGATCAAGAAACCTAATTATTTGAATACTTACTGAAAATCTATTTCACTGTTACTACAATTCAATAAATGTCTACTTAAGTGGTTATTGTGCATGAAGGGATTGGGGCACAGATAGCTTAGCTGGTAAAGTGCTTATTACACAAGCATGAGGGGTTAAGTTTGAGCCTCAGGGCATACATTTAAAAAACCAACTACATGGATGGTGGCATGAACACATCATTCCTCTCCTGAGAAAACAGAAATTGGCACATCCCTGGTAACTAGTGTATCCTGCTCTGTTGAATTCCAGACTAGTAAGAATCTTCCCTCTTCCTCCTCAACATAGTTGGTGATACCTTCTGAACAATACCTGTGGTGATCTCTGGTCTCCACACATATGCACACATCTTCTCATATGCATCCCACAAATACACACATATACACGTGACTGTTTGGCATATTGTGCAGTTATTTCTTTTTCTTGTTTCTCAGCTCATCATAAATCTGTTTCCTACATATGTTAAAATCATTGGGATGTGGAGGGGCAGGCTGCATTTTGCTGCTTCCAGTTTTGTCTTACTAGCTGACTTCATTGGCTCTCTGTGGTCTTAGGGCTGAGTCTTGCCTTTATAAAAATGTTTTCATGGTGAACTTGTGAAATGGCTCATTGCAAGTCAGAGAAATTGAGTTCAGTCCTTAGAACCCACAGTGGAAGGGAAGAACTGAGTCCTGGGTGTTGTGCTCTGATACATGCTCGCCTTTTCGTTGTTGTTTTTCCTTTATGTGCCTTGTCTACAAAGTGAATCCAGGACAGCCAAGGCTCCAAACAGAAAACCTGTCTTAAAAAAACAAAAACAAAAACAACCAAACCAAAATAATTGTGGATTAGTCTTTATCCACAAATAAGAATATATCAAAGAACAGAATTATAAATTCTTGATGAGATTTGCCTATTCATGTAGTTTATTTAATAGTATGCCATCATACAAATATCCCCAGTTTAAAAAGTGGTCTGTTTTGCAAAAGAATGTACAAGAATGTTACCAATTAAATGCAGATCTAATCCGACAAAATTAAGATCATGTTCTCATGTGCTTCCAATCCAGAATAACTGAAAATTATAACCTTAAATTTCTCTTGTTTATGAAATGGAGAGATGATTCAGTTGTTTTTTGTAGAGGATTTGGGGTAGATTCTCAGCACCCACAATACAACCTCATAATAGCCTATAATACCTGCAGTTCTAAGGGATCAAACATGTTCTTCTGGCCTTTAGGCATCAGGCACACAGGTGGGATACATACATGCAGACATTCATTCACTCCCACATGAAAAAAATATCTTTTAAAAGTATCTTCAAAAAATTAACAGCCACGGCCCATACTCATTGTGTTCAGAGTCTGAATTTTTTTTTATTAATTACAGTTTATTCATTTGTATCCCAGGTGTAGCCTCCTCCCTCATCCCCTACCAATTCCACTCTCTCTCCTTCAACTCCTCTCATATCCCTCCCCAATACCACTGATAGAAGTGGTCCTCCTCCCCTTCCATCTGACTGTAGCCTATCAGGTTTCATCAGGAGTTTCACTGGAAAATCGCATCTGTCCTTTGTTTTTCTCTTTTCACATGTAGATTGTTGTAAAACTCTCAATGTTGAAGCATCTGTTAAAGCCAAGCATCTGATACCAGCAGCCTGTGGGATTTATTATTTTGAAGTAAAGATTGTCAGGAAGGGAAGATACAGGTAAGTGTAAATTTTGGTTTCCCTAACCATTTTTTTATTCCTGGATGTTTATATTTTAAATGATTCATAAATATATATGACATAATTAGAAAGTTGGAATCTTAAAAATGTTGGTTTTGGAAAAAAGGCTCTAAATGTTACAGTACAAAAATTGGTTCTTTTAAGTACTATTTGAATTAAAGCTTGAGCTCATGGTCGTTACAGTCTTTCTGGCAGGGTCATTATTAAAACTGAGAGTTGAGGGTTAAGTAACGGAGTGGCTCATTTTTTTTCTGAATTCTGTGGAGAAGCTGGATCTTCTAAAACTTGCTTACCCAAAGCTAGTACGTGGCTTGTGTGTATTTTAAAGGGCTTGGGGTTCAGGATCTGAGGTATTACTTGGAAGATGGATTGCTTATAAGTTCTTGATTGAGAACTTCCTATGAGGTTTGTATGTGGTATGGAAGCTTCAGAGTACAAACTATTGTTGATTGTAGAACCAAGTTTGGTTTATTGCTTAGTCTAAGAATTGATGTGCTGTGATATGTATGTACATCAGAATCACTTGTGTGACCTTAACCAAAATATTCAGTAGGAAGGCTTTGGTAATGGTGTAGGCATTCTGAGAAAGGTCCATGAGGAATTTTGGTGCATATCCCTATTTAAGAACTAATTGTCTATAGTCATATTATTTTCTGATCCTTCATTGGGATATGAGTCATTTACAAAAAAAAACCATAGGATCATTTGTCCAGCCATCAAGATTATTGCACACTTCAGGTAAGTTAACCTGCATTTGAATGCCTCTTGTTGTTCTTTCTGTGTTTAATTAACAAAAGTAATTGTCCAATATATTATTCTTCTCTTTACTAGATTTATACTCTGCCAATAGTACCAAAAATAGAAGGGGGAAAGCTTAGGCTACTCCTAACACTTCTTAACTGCCTTTTTTGCCAAGATGATCAAACCAAACATAAAATCAGAGTTATGACTAGAGATTTTGAACACTTTCTAAAAGTATTTATTGGCCTTTTGTATTATTTTATAACTCTGTTCAGTTGTATAGCACATTTGTTGAATCACTTTATTAATATTTACTATTTATTTATCCTTTAGTAAAGCTGTTGTTAGTCCTAAACAGCTGTTTAACCAAAATCACCACACAGAGACTAGGATTTATTTTGTTAACATAGAACACAATGCTGGGCAATAGTTACTCCATCCTAAACCTCCAAGCCCGCAGAGTTCCTACCATTCAGATTTTACCCATTATTCTTGCTTTTAGTGATATCTTAGGTCCAGTTCATTTCTGCACATGGTTTCCAAGACCTCTCCTCCCCAGTCTCATTCTCCCAGATTCTGCTCCTGCCACTTCTCCTCCTCCTCTCCTTTGGCTCCTCCCTTCATCCTCCTACTCCTTCCTCTCCTCCCACCCTGAACCAGGATGTCCACCCTATCCTCTACATGGCCCAGCATTGTGGCTGGTTGTTTTAATTGACAAATTGGAGAACAAATGGTGGCATGTTTACACAAACTTGATACAGGTGATACTTAGAATAAACATCACAATGCAATGTTTGGTTTGAACCCAGGTAGTTGGGGGAGAGAAATCAGCATTTGAATGAACAAGGGTAAGGTTCCAAAAGAACATTATACCAACATTTTCCACTTTAAGTCCAATAAAAGGCTCCTTCTCTTTCAATACAATAATAATTATGAAATTATGAAAATTCTTAGGTAAAACCTACATGTGCAATGCCCAGTCCCTGTGTATTTAACAACTCAGGAGAAAGTCATGTCCTAATTCCATCATTATGTCATAATACCATTGTGATATCATAATATGATAGTGATGTCATAATTCCATGGTGATGACATAATCCCTTTATGAATTCATATTCTATTATGATGCCAAAATTCCATTCTGATATCATTATTCCATTATGATGCTATAACATAATTCCATAGTCAAGTCATAATCCTTTTATGAAATAATAATACCATTGCAATTTCATAATTCCATAATGATGTCATAATTCCTTTCTGATGCCAAAATTCCATTGTGATGTCATTATTCCATTATGATGTCATAATCCCATTATGCTGTCCTAATTTCTAGGTGATGTCATAATACCACAAAAAATAATGGAAATGTGAAGCCATAATGCATTGTGATATCATAGAATCCATAAGGTTATCATGAGAGAATAAAGATGTCATAATATCATTTTAATGAAATGATAACTTCATAATTCCATTATGAAGACATTCCATTATGTCATAATAACATTATGATGTCGTAATTCCCTTATGATATCATACTACCATTATAGTGTCATATTTCCATAACGAATACATAATAACATTGTGATGTCAAAATTCCATTGTAATGTCATACTTCCATTAAGATGACATAATTCAATTATGAAGTCATAATTCCATTGTGATGATGTTATTCTGTTATGATGTTATAATTCGAATATAAAGTCATTCCTCCATGATGTCATAATTCCATTATGATATCAAAATAGCATGACGATGTCATAATACCATTGTCATGTCATAATACTATTATGGTGTCATAACTTGATTTTGATGTTATTATTCCATTATGAAGTTATAATTATACTGTGGTATCAAAATTCCATTTGGAAGTTATAATAACATTATGATGTCTCATTACCACTGTGATGTCATAATTCCGAGGTCATGTCATAATACCATGAAGAAATAATGCAACTCTGATGTCATAATATCCTTGTGATATCATAGAATCCATATGGTTATAGTGGGAGAATAAAGATGTCATAATATCATTGTAATGAAATGATAACTTTAGGAAGTCATAATCTATTGTGATGTCATATTATCATTGTGAGGTCATAATTGCATCATAATGTCATAATTCTACTTTGAGGTCAGAGAATCCATCAGGATGTCATAACTCTATTGTAATGTCATATCCTAATTCTATCATGATGTCCTAATATCATTATGAAATCATAAGACCATAGTGATGTGATAATTCCATTGTGATGTCATAATACCATTATGATGTCTTAATACCATTGTGATGTTATAATCCCTTTATGAGATCACAATACCATAGTAAATTCATAATTCCATTATGCTGTCATAATACCATGAAGAATCATAGAATTATGATGTCATAATATCCTTGTGATATCAAAGAATCCATAAGGTTATCATGAGAGAAAAAAAGATGTCAAAATATCAATATAATGAAATGAAAACTTTATAGTGTCCTAATTCCATTATAATGCATAAAATAATGCATTTATAATACCATTATGATGTTACATAAACATTATTATATCATAATTCAATTGTGATGATAGTTTACTCTTCTAATATGATTAGGAAAACATAATACCATGATGACGATACAATACCGTTGGGATATCATGAGAAAATTAAGATGTCATAGACCATTTTGATGTCAGAATTCCATTGTGCTATCACAACACTATTATGACAAAATAATTCCATAGTGATGTCATAACACCATTGTAGTGTCATAGAATCCATTAGGATATCTTGAGAAAAGAAGAATCTCATAATACCATTATAAGGAAATTTTAACATTACAATGTCTTAATACCATTGTGAGGTGATAATAGCATTATGATGTCCTAATTTCATTATGATGAGATAACTACATTGAGATTTCATGATTTCATTATGATGTCAAATGCAATTATGATGTCATTATTCCATTATGATATCATATGACCATTATCGTGTCATAAATCCATAATGAATATATCATATAATTGTGATGTCAAAATTCCATTGTAATGTCATAATTCCATTGTGATATCAAAATAGGCCATAGTGATCTCACAATAGTACCATTATGATGTCATAATGCAAATGAGATATCCTAATACCAATGTGATATCACAATACTACCATTGTGATGTCAAAATTAAATTGTGATGTCATAAAAAGTTGTACCAATGTGATGTCACAATACCACTGTGATGTCACAATACTATCATTGTGACCTCATAACACAAAAGTGATATCATTTAAATATCATACCATAATTTCCTAGTGATGTCACAATGGTATCATTTTGATGACAATACTATTGCCATGACCTACTAGATGTCATTATTCCTGTGTGATGTCACATACTACCATTGTAATGTCACAATGTCATTGGGATATCATTATAGTACCATTGTGATCTCTTGGTAGTAACATTGTGGTATCATAGTACCATTGTGATGTCTTGTAGTGCCATTGTGATGTCATAATACCATTATAATTTCAAAATGGTACCATTGTGATGTCACATTTTCATTGTACCATTATGATTTCATCGTGGTACCATTGTGATATCGCATGTCTTTATAGTAAAATTGTGATGTCATCATTCACACACATTGTCACAATAGTATCATTGTGATATCACAATGTCTTTTTGATATCATAATAGTACCATAGTGATGTAATAATGCCAATAAGATGTATTGCTTGTACCATGCTACAATTGTTATGGAACAATAGGACTCTTATGATGTCACAATTCAATCATAATATAATAATTTTCAAGTGATGTCACAAATGTACAATTGTAATGTGGCAAATTCATTGTGATGTCCTACGAGTACACTTATGATGTCATAATTCTCTTGCGTAATTCTGTTGCGATGTCACAGTAGTAGCATTGTGATGTCACAATGTCTTTCAGATATTATAATATTAACATTGTGATGTCAAAATGCCAGGAGAATAGTACCATTGTGATGTCATAGTACAATTGTGATGTCACAATAATACCATTCTGAATATCACAATTTAATTGTAATAATGTCACAATTGAACCATTGTGATGCCACAATATGATTCTGATGCCCTTCTAGTACCATTGTGATGTCACAATTCAATTGTAACGTCATAATTCCCTATTGGTGTTAAATATAAATATTCTGATGCACAATATAATCGTGATGTCCTACTATTACAATTCTGATGTCGCAAATCCATTGTGATGTCTTGGTAGTACCATTGTGATGTAATAATAAAATTATGATGTGACAATCGTACCAGTGTGATATCACAATACAATACAATTGTGATATCCTAATAGTACCATTGTGATGTCACAATTCCCTAGTGAAGGCCTAATAGAAATATTGTGATGTCACAATACCATTGTGATGTCATAATAAAATTGATATCACAATATGATTGTGATATCCTTCTACTACCATTGTGATGTTATAATTCCCTTGCTATGTCACAATTGTACCATTGTGATGTCACAATGTCTTTCTGATAGAGTGCTATCATTTTGCTGTCATAATACAATTCGGATGTTACAATATTACTATTGTGATATCCCAATTCAATTGTAATGTCGTAATGTCAAAATTCTCTAGTAATGTCACAATCGAACCACTGTGATGTCACAATACAATTGTGATGCCAGTCTAGTATTGTTGTGATATCACAAATCAATTTTAATGTGATAATTCCCTGTTGGTGGTACAATAGAAATATTTAGATGTCACAATATGATCGTGATATCCTACTAGTACCATTGTGATATCACAATTCAATTGTAACTTCTAAATTCCGTAGTGAAGGCCTAATAGAAATATTGTGAAGTCACAATATGATTGTGATGTCCTACTAGTACCTTTGTGACATCACAATAACATTGAGATGTATAGTAGTATCATGGAGATGTCATAATAAAATTATGATGTCACAATCGTACCATTGTGATATCACAATAAGATTGTGATGTCCTACTAGTAGACTGTGATGTCATAATTCCCTTAAAATGTCACAATAGTAGCATTGTGATGTCACAATGTCTTCGTGATATAATGCTATTGTGACTAGAGAATAGTACCAATGTGTTGTCATATTACAATTGTGAGGTAACAATAGTACCATTGTGGTGTCACAATTCAATTATAATGTAATAATTCTCTTGTGATGTCACAATCGAAACATAGCGATGTCTCAATACAATTGTGATGTCCTACTAGTGACACTGTGATGTCACAAAAGTGCCATTGTGATGTCATAATAAAACTGTGATGTCACAATCCTAAAATTGTGATGACACAATACGATTGTAGTGTCCTACTAGTGCTGTTGTGTTATCATAATTCCCTTCTGATGACACAATAGTTGCATTGTGATGTCACTATGTCTTTGTGATATCAAAATAGTATCATTGTGATGTCATAATACAATTGTGCTATCACAATTCTACCATTTGATGTCAGATTTCAAGTGTAATGTCATAATTCTCTATGGAAACACTGTGATGTCACAATGAACTTGTGATGTCCTACTAGTAATATTGTTATGTCACAATACCATTGTGATGCCTTGTTACTTCACTTTTGAAGTCATAATAAAATTGTGATTTCATAATCGTACCATTATGACATCACAATACGAATGTGATAGGAGGCATTGTGATGTCACAATATATTTGTGGTATTCTAATAGTACCACTGTGATGTGATAATGCCATTGTGACCAGAGAATAGTACAATTGTAATATCATAGTACAATTGTGACATCACAATAGTACCATTGTTATTCAATTGTAATGTTAAACTTACCTAGTGTTGAAACAATCGAACTTTTCTGATGTCACAAAACGATTGTAATGCCCTACTAGTACACTTGTGATCTCACAATTCAATTGTAACTTAATAATTCCCTTCTGATGGCCCAATAGAAACATTGTGATCTCACAATATATTTGTGATGACCTTCTAGTACCATTGTGTTGTCAGAAATCCCTTGTGATGTCAGAGTAGCATTGTGAACTCACAATGTCTTTGCGATATCATAATAGTATCGTATTGATGTCATAATGCCATTCTGAGAAGGGAATAGTACAAATGCGATGTCACAGAACAATTGTGATGTCACATTGTGATATCAAAATTACACAATTGTAATGTCACAATTCTCTAGTGATGTCACAATCAAACCTTTCTGATGCCACAATATGATTGTGATTTTGTACTAATAACATTGTGAATGTCACAATACCACTGTGATGCCTTGATATTACCATTGTGATGTCGTAATAAAATTGTGATCTGACAATCATACCATTGTGATACCACCATATGATTGTGATATCCTACTAGTACCTTTGTGATGTGACAATTAAATTTGAACTTCATAATTCATTAGTGAAGGCCTAATAGAAATATTGTGATGACACAATATAATTGTTATGATCTAATAGTACAGTTTTGATGTCACAATATCATTGTGATGTCTTGGTAGTAACATTGTGATGTCATAATAAAATTGTGGTTGTCACATTCGTACCATTGTGATATCACAATACGATTGTGATGTCCTACTATTACCATTGTGTTGTTATAATTCCCTTGAGATGTCAAAATAGTAGCATCGTGACATCACAATGTCTTTGTGATATCATAGTATGGTTATGATGTCACAATAGTACCATTGTGACATCACAATTGAATTATAATATCATAATTCTGTAGTGATTTCACAAACCAATCATTGTGCTGTCACAATAAGATTGTGATGGCCTTCCAGTACAATTGAGATGTCATAATTCAGTTGTAACATCATGATTCCCTAGTGATGGCCCAATAGAATCATTGTGATATCACAATAATATTGTGCTGTCCTACTAATAACATTGTGATGTTACAGTACAATTGTGATGCTTTAGTAGTACCATTGGGATGTCACAATAAAACTGTGATGTCCCAATGGTACCATTGTGATATTACAATATGATTGTGATATGGTACTAATGTCAAAATTCCCTTGCAATATCACAGTACTAGCATTGTGATGTCAAAATATCTTTGTGATATATTAGTACCTTTCTTATATCCTAATGCCATTGTAAGGTCAGTGTATAATTGTGATGTCACAATAGTACCATCGAGATGTTAGAATTCGATAGTAATGTCTTAATTCTTTAGTGATGTCACAATGGAACCATTGTGATGTCACAATACGATTGTGATGTCCTACTAGTATGATTGTGATATCATAATTCCCTGGCTATATCACAGTAGAAGCATGGTGATGTCACAATGTTTTGTGATACCATAATAGTACCATTGTGTTGTCATAATCCAATTGTTATTAGAGAATAGTACCATAATGATGTCATAGTATAATTGTAATGTCACAATAGCACCATTGAGGTATACGAATTGAACGGTAATTTCATAATTCTCTCGTGATGTCTCGATCGAAAAACTGTGATGTAACAATACAATTGTGATGTCCTATTAGTACCATTGTGATATCAAATTTCCATTGTGATGAATTGATAGTAGCATTGTGATTTCATAATTAAATTTTGATGTCACAATTGTCACATTCTGACATCACGATACGCTTGTGATGTTCTACTAACATTGTGATGTCATAATTTCCTTGCAATGTCAAAATAGTAGCATTGTGATATCAGAATGTCTTTGTGATATATTAATAGTACTGGAGAAATGGCTCAGAGGATAAGAGCACTGATTGCTCTTCCCAAAGGTCCTGAGTTCAATTCCCAGCAACCACATGGTGGCTCACAACCATCTAAACATGAAATCTGGTTCCCTCTTCTGGCATGCAGGTGTACATGCTAACACACATTGCATAAGTAATAAACAAATAAATCTTTAAAAAAATAATCATATTGTGACTACAGGATAGTACCATTGTGACATCACAGTACAATTGTAATGTCGCAGTATTACCATTGTGGTGTTGAATTATGATACCACAATGGTACTACTAATTCTCTAGTGATGTCACAATCCAACCATTGTGATGTCAAAATGTCATTGTGATGTCTTGATAGTGCCATTGTGATTTCATCATAAAATTATGATGTCAAAATCCAACAATTGTGATAACACACATAATTGTCATGTCCTATTAGTACGCTTGTGATGTCACAATATGATTGTGATTTTTGTACTACTACTGTTGTGTTGTCATAATTCCCTTGTGATTTCACAATAGTAACATTGTGTTGTCGCAATGTCTTTGTAATATCTTAATAGTACCATTGTGGTATCATAATGCCATTGTAACTAGAGAATAGTACCATTGTGATGTCACAATACTACCATTATGATGTCACAAGACAATTGTGATGTCACTATTTTACCATTCTGATGTCAAAAGTCAATTGTAATATCATAATTTTCTAGTGATGTCACAAACAAACCATTGAGATGTCATGATAAGGTGGTGATACCTTTCTAGTACAGTTAAGGGTTAGGGTGGCAGCATTGTGATGTCCCAATATCCTTGTGCTTTCATAATAGTACCTTTGTGATGTCGTATTGCCATTGTGAGTAGAGAATAGTCCAATTCTGATGTCATAGTACAATTTTGATGTCACAATTGTACCATTATGATATCACAATTCAATTGTTATGTCATAACTCTCTAGTGATGTCAAAATCGAACCCTCTGATGTCACAATGTGAATGTGATATCGTACTACTAACATTGTGATGTCACAATATCACTGTTCGGGTAGTAATATTGTGAGGTCATAATAAAACTGTGATGTTAAAATTGCACCTTTGTGATGTCACAATATGATTGTGATGTTCTCCTATTACCATTTTGATGTCATGAATCCTTTGCGATGTCAAAATAATAGTAATGCAATGTCAAAATTGCTTTGTGATATCCTAATAGAACCATTGTGAAGTCACAATTCAAGTTTAATGCCATGATTCTGTAGTGATGGCACAATAGACACATTGCAATGTGATATTACGATTGTGATGTGCTACTAGTAACGTGATGTCACAATACCATCGTGATGTCTTGGTAGAATTGTAATATCATAATATTTTGATATCATAATATTTTGATATCACAATCGTACCATTCTGATTTCAAAATATGGTTGTGATGTCTACTAGTTTACAGTTGTGATGTAAAATTGTCTCTGTGATATCATAATAGTACCATTGTGATGTCAGAATGCCATTTTGACTAGAGAAATGTACAATTGTGAGGTCACAGTACAATTGTGATTTTACAATCATACCATAGTGATTTCACAATAAGATTGTGAAGTCCTACTAGTACCACTGTGATATCATAATTCCCTTGGGATGTCACAATAGTAGCATTGTGATGTCGAAATATCTTTAATGCTATTGTTACATCACAGTAGAATTGTGATGTCACAACAGTAAAATTTGATGTCACAGTTCAATTGTAATGCAATAATTCACTAGTGATGTCACAGTTGAAGCATTATGATGTCAAAATACGATTGTGATATTCTATTAATACCACTGTGATTTCGCAATACGATTGTGATGTCATAGTAGTACCATTGTGAGGTCATATTTTAATTGTGATGTCACAATCGTAACAACAGGAGAATAATACCATTATGATGTCATAATACAATTGTGATGTCACAATGCTATCATTGTATTGTCAGAATACAATTGTAATGTCCTACTAGTACTGTTGTGGTGTCAGAATGTTTTGTGATATCTAATACTTCCATTGTGATGTCATAATGCCATTGTGATAAGAGAATAGTACCTTTGTGATATCATATTTCAACTGTCATTTTATAATACTACCATTGTGATGTCCCAATACGATTGTGATGTTCTACAAGTACCATTGTGATGGTAAAATACATTTGCGATATCACAACAGTAGCATTGTGATGTCCCAATGTCTTTGTGATATCCTTATAGTACCATTTGATGTCATAATTCCATTGTGACTACAGAATATTACCATTGTGATGTCTTAGTGAAATTGTGATGTCACAATAGTACCACTGTGATGTCTCAAGTCAATGGAAATGTCATAATATAATAGTAATGTCACAATCACAAAATTGTGATATCACAATATGATTGTGATATCCTACTAGTATCATTGTGATGTCATAATATACTTTATAATGTCTTTGTGATATCCTACTATTACCATTGTGATGTCATAATGCCATTGTGACTAGAGAATAGTATCATTGTGATGTCATAATACAATTGGGATGTTCAAGAGTACCATTGTTATGTCACAAGTCAATTGTTATATTATAATTCTCTAGTAATGTCAAAATCACTAAATTGTGATGTCACAATAAGATCATGATGTTCTCCTAGTACCATTGTTATGTAATACAGCATTGCGATTTCCCAATAGTAGCTTTCTGAAATCACATTGTCTTTGTGATGTCCTAATATTACCATTGAGGTGTCATAATACCATTGTGACAAGACAATAGGACCATTGTGATGTCAAAGTATAATTGTATTGTCACAATAGTACCATTGTAATGTCACAATAGTACCATACTGATGTCTAAATTCAATAGTAATGTCATAATTATCTAGTGATACTATTGTCGATCCATTTAGATGTCACAATTAGATTGTAATGTCCCACTAGTACCATTTTTATGTCTTGATACTCTAGCGATGTCACAATAGTAGCATTGTGAATGCTACTAACAGTATCATTGTGATGTCATAATGCCATTGTGACTAGGGAATAGTTCCTTAGAGAAATCATAGTACAATTTTGATGTCACAATAGTACCATTGTGATGGGACAATTTAATTGTAATGTCATAATTCTCTAGTGAAGTCACAAATGAAATATTGTGGTGTCACACTGTGAATGTAATCTCCTGTTAGAACCATTATCGTGTCATAATACACATGCGATGGCACAATAGTAACATTGTGATGTTACAATGTCTTTGATATCGTACTAGTACCATTGAGATGTCATAATGCCATTGTGACTAGAGAATAGTACCATTGTGATGTCATAGTACAATTGTGATGTCACAAGAGTACCATTGTGATGTGACAATTAAATTGTAATGACATAATTCTCTGGTGAAGTCACAATTAAAACATTGTGATGTAACAATATGACTCTGATCTCCTGCTATTACCATTGTCATGTCATAATGCACTTGCGATGCCACAATAGTAACATTATGATGTCACATTGTCTTTGAGATATCCTACTAGTACTGTAGAGAATAGTACCATTATGATGTTAAACTACAATTATGATGTCAGAAGAGTACCATTGTGATGTCACAGTTCAATTGAAATGTCATAATTCTCTAGTGATGTCACAATATGATTGTGATGTCCTGCTAGTACCATTGTGATGTCATAATATCCTTGTGATGTCACAATAGTAGCTTTGTGTAGTCACAATGTGTTTGTGATATCCTAATAGTACCATTGTGATGGCATAATGCCATTTGACTAGAGAATAGTACCATTGTGAGGTCATAGCTCAATTGTGATGTCACAATAGTACCATTGTGATGTCACAATATTACCATTGTTACTTTCACAATCACAAAATTGTGATGTCACAATACAATTGTGATGTAATACTAGTATCATTGTGATATCATAATATACTTGCAATGTCACAATAGTAGCTTTGTAATGTCACAATGTCTTTCTGATGTCCTAATTGTATCATTGTGAAGTCATAATGCCATTGTAACTAGAGCATAGTACCATTGTGATTTCATAGTAAACTTATTATGTCACAGTTGTATCATAGTGATGTCACAATTCAATAGTGATGTTATAATTCTCTAGTGACGTCACAATTGATCCATGTTGATGTCAAAATTAGATTGTGATGTCCTACTAGTTCCATTGTTATGTCATAGTACAATTATGATATGACAATAGTAGAATTTTTATGTCACAATGTGTTTGTGATATCCTCATGGTACCATTGTGCTGTCATAATACCATTGAAATGTCACAGTACAATTTTGATGTCATAATTGTAGCATTCAATTGCAATGTCATAATTCTCTAGTGATGTCAAAATCATACCGTTGTCACATGCCAATAGGACTGTGATGTCGTATTAGTATCATTCTCATGTCATAATACACTTGCAATGCCACAATAGTAAAATTGTTATGTCACAATGTCTTTGTGATATCTTACTAGTACCATTGAGATGGCATAATGCCATTATGACTAGAGAATAGTGCCAATGTGATGTCATAGTACAATTGTGATGTCACAATTCAATTAAAATATCATAATTCTTTAGTGATATAACACTATGATTGTGATGTCCTTCTAGTACAGTTGTGATGTCATAGTATACTTGCGATATCACAATAGTCACTTTGTGATGTCGCAGAGTCTTTGTGATATCCTAGTACCATTGTGATGTCACTGTACAATATTGGTGCCACAAGTGTACCACTGTGATGTCACAAGTCAATTGCTATGTCATAAATCTCTAATGATGTCACAATCATATCGTTCTGATGTCCAAATAGATTTGTGATGTCAAAAATACCTTGTGAGGTCACAATAGTAGCATTGTGATTTCACAATAGGTTTGTGATATCCTTATTATGTCTCATAATGACATTGTGACTACAGAATAGTACCATTGTGATGTCATTGTACAATTTTGGTGCTACAAGAATACCATTGTGATGGCACAAGTCAATTGTTACATTATATAAATTGTGATGTCACAATAAGATCGTGTTGTCCTCCTACTACCATTGTTATATCCTAATAGCATTGTGATATCACAATAGTAGCTTTCTGAAGTCACATTGTCTTTGTTATGTGACAAGACAATAGTACCATTGTGATGTCATAGTATAATTGTGTTGTCACAGTAGTTCCATTGTGATGTCACAATAGAACCATTGTGATGACACAATTCAATTGATATATCATAATTCCCTAGTGATTTCACAATATGATTCTGATTTCTTCCTATACCATTGTGATCTAAGAATATCCTTGTGATATAACTATAGTTGCTTTGTGTAGTCACAATGTCTTTGTGATATCCTAATAGTACTATTGACATGTCATAATGCCATTATGATTAGATAATAGTACCATTGTGATGTCACAGTACAATTTTGTTGTCACAAGAGAATCTTTATGATGTCACAAGTTAATAATTCTCTAGTGATGTCATAATATGATTGTGATGTCATATTAATAGCTTTGTGTAGTCACAATGTCTTTGTGATGTCATAATGATATTATGACAAGAGAATAGTACCATTGTGATGTCATAGTAGAACTGTTATATCACAATATTACCATTGTTATGTCTCAAGTCACTGGAAATGTCAAAATTGTGATGTCACAATACGATTATGATGTCTTACTAGTATCATTGTGATGTCATAAAATCCTTGTGATGTCAGAATAGTAGAATTGTGATGTCACAATGTCTTTCAGATATCCTCATAGTACCATTTTGATGTCATAATGCCATTGTGACCAGAAAATAGTGCCATTGTGATGTCATACATTTTTGGTGCCACAAGAGTACCATTGTGATGTCACAATTAAATTGGAATGTCATAATTCTCTAGTGATGGGACAATCAAAATACTGACATTTTACAGTACAATTGTGATGTCCAACTTGTACCATTGTTAAGTCATAATGCCCTTGTGAAGTTCCAATAATAGCACTGTGATGTCCCAAAAATATATCACAAATATATTATTTGTGATATCCTAATAGTACCATTATGATGTCATAATGCCATTATGAATAGAGAATTGTACCATTGTGATGTCATAGTAATTGTACCATTGTGATGATAATTCTCTACTGATGTCACAATCAAACCATTGTGATGTCACTATATGATTGTGATATCTTACTAGTAATGTTGGGATGTCACAAGTCAATTTAATGTCAAGTCACTAAATTGCAATGTCACAATAAGATCGTGTTGTCCTCCTAGTACAATTGTTATGTAATTGTGATGTAATTGACATCACAATAGTAATATTGTGATGTCACAATGTATTTGTGATAGCCTAATAGTACCATTGTGTTGTCATAATGCCATTATGGCTAGAGAATTATGCCATTGTGATGTCATAGCACAATTGTGATGTCACAATATTACTATTGGGATGTCACCAGTCTATTATAATGTCATAATTCTCTATTGTTGTCACAATCGAGCCATTGTGTTGTCACAATATGATTTTGATGAGGACAAGTACCATTGTTATGTCATAATACACTTGTAAAGTCACAATAGTAACTGTTTATTTTATGCTAATACTACCATTATGATGTCATGATACCATTGTGACTAGAGAATAGTACAACTGTTATATCACAGTACAATTTTGATGTCACAATAGTACCATTGGGATGTCACAATAAGATAACCTTGCTATGTCATAATAGTAGCAAGGTGACGTCACAATATATTTGTGATATCCCAATAATACCTTTCATATATCAGAATGCCATTATGACTAGAGAATGGTACCATTGTGAAGTCATAGTACAATTTTGATGTCACAAGACTACCATTGTGATGTCACAATTGTAAGAATCGAACCATTGCGATCTCACAATACTGTGATGTCCTACTAGTACTATTATGATGTAATAATCCTCTTGCGATACCACAAGAGTAGCATTGTGATGTCACAATGTCTTTGTGATATCCGAAGTATACCACTGTTATTATGATATCACAATAGGACATCACAATCCTTTTGTGACATCACAATCGTTCGATTGTTACTTCACTAGAGAATTATGACATTTGAATTGAATTGCGACATCCCAAAGATACGATTGTGATTTCACAATTGTACTATGACATCACAATGGAACTATATAGTCACAATTTCATTATGACAACACAATGATACTATGTGTATATCACAAAGATTTTGTGACATCACAATGCTAGGATTGTGACATCACAAGAGTATTATGACATAACATTGGTACTAGTAGGACATCACTTTCGTATTTTGACATCATAATGGTTCGATTTTGACAACAATAGAGAATTATGACATTACAATTGACTGGTGACATCACAATGGTAGTATTGTGACATCACAAGTGTAGTACGACATCACAATGATACTATTCTCTAGTCAAAATTCATTATGACATAACATTGTTACTTTGAGGATGTCACAAAGATATTGTGACATCACAGTGGTACTATTATGACATTGCAAGGGTATTATGACATCACAATGGTGTTGTGACATCACAATGGTTCGAATGTGAATTCACTAGAAAATTATGACATCACTACCATTGTGATATCACAAATGTACTATGATATCACAATGGTAATAGTCGGAATGGCATTATGACTTCAAATGGTACAATTAGGTTATCACAAAAAATATTGTGACATCACAATGCTACTATTTTGACATCACAAATTAATTATGACATCACAAAGGTACTACTAGAATATCAGAATCGTATTGTGACCTTAAAATTGAGCAATTTTGAGCTTAGTAGAGAATTATGACATTATAATTGACTTGTGTCACAACAGTGCTATTCGTATATCACAAATACATTGAGACATCACAATGCTAATATTGTGACATTGCAAAGGAATTATGACATCATAACTCTACTGGAAGGACATCACAATCTCATTGTGACATCACACTGGTTTTATTGTGACATCCCTGGAGAATTATGACATGACAATTGAATGGTTACATCACAATAAGACTGTTGAATTATATTATGATATCACAATGTACAATTGTCTAGTCATAATGGCATTATGATATCACAATGACAGTATTAGGATGTCACAATATTGTGACATCGCAATGCTACTATTGTGAATTCACAATGGAATTATGACATCACAATTCTACCAGTATGTCACAATCGTATTGTGACATCAAAATGGTACCGATGTGACATCGATAGAGAATTATGATACTACAATTGAATTATGATATCACAATGGTAGTATTGTGACATAACAATTGAACAATAACATCAAAATGTACTATTCTGCATTAACAATGGCATTATAACATCACAGTGGTATAGTGAGGATGTCACAAAGACATTGTGACATCACAGTGCTACTATTGTGACATCACAAGAGGATTATTACATCATAATGGTACTAGTAGTACATCACAAACGTATTGTGACAACACAATGTTTGATTCCTACATCACTCTAAAACTATCACATAATTGAATTGTGGCATCACAATGGTAGCCTTGTGACATAACAATCATATTATGACATCACTATGGTACCATTCTCTATTCACAATGGCATTCTGATATGAGAAATGTACTAGTGGGATATTGCAAATTTATTGTAACTTCACCGTGCTACTATTATTGTGACATCACAATTGTTTGATTGTGACATGACCAGAGAAATTATGACATAATAATTGAATTGTGACATCACAATCAGAAGTGAATTATGACATCATAACTGTACTAGTAGGACATCACCATAAAATTGTGACATCACAGTGTTAATAGTAAAATATCACAATCCTATTGTGACATCACAATGGTTTGATTATCAGTAGAGAATTATGACATTACAATTGAATTGTGACAACACAATGGTACAATTGTGATATCACAATTGTAGTATGACATTGCAATGGTACTATTCTCTAACCAGAGTAGGAATATGACATTACAATGGTACTCTTTTCTAGTCTAATGAAATTCTGACATCACAATGGTACTATAAGGATATCAGAAAGGTATTGGGACATCACAATGCTACTATTGGGACATCACAAAGGTATTATGACATAACAATGGTACAAGTATGACATCACGATCTATTGTGACAGCACAATTTTGTGTTTGTGACAATACTAGAGAATTATGACATTACCATTGACTTGAGACATCACAGTGGTACTATTAGGACATCACAATGCTACTATTGTGACATTGGTAATACTATGACATCACAATCCCATGGTGACATCTAAATGGTTTGATTTGGACATCACTACAGAATTATGACATTACATGTTAATTGTGACATCATAATGGTAGTATGACACCACAATGGTACTTTTCTCTAGTCACAAATGTCACAATGATATTGTACTATTGTGACATTCCAATGGAATTTTGACATCACAATGGTTTCATTTTGACAATAGAGAATTATGACATTACAATTAATTGGTGTCATCACAATGGTACATCACAATGGTACTCATGCATAATTCATTGTGACTTCACAATGTTACTATAGACATTGTGAAATCACAGTGGTACTATTGTGAAAACAAGGGTGTTATGACATAACAATGGCAGCAGTATGACATCACAATCCCATCGTGACATCTAAATGTAATTGTGACATCACAAATGTACTATGACATCACAATGGTACATGCTGTAATCACAATGGCATTATAACTTCTCAATGGTACAATTCGGACATCACAAAGATATTGTGACTTCACAAAGCTACTATTGTGACATCTCAAGGGTATTATGACATCACAATGTTACTAGTAGGACATCACACTCATTTTGTGACATCACAATGGTTCGAATGTGTTTGTGACAATACTAGAGAATTATGACATTACCATTGACTTGAGATATCACAGTGGTACTATTAGGACATCACAATGCTACTATTGTGACATCGGAAGGGTGTTATGACATAATAATGGTAGTAGTATGACATCACAATCCCATCGTGACATAAAAATGGTTAGATTTTGATATCACTAGAGAATTATGACATTACATTTTAATTGTAACATCACAATGGTAGTATGGTGATATCACAAGTGTACTATGACATCACAATGGTACTATGCTGTAATCACAATGGCATTATGACTTCTCAACAGTACAATTCGGACATCACAAAGATATTGTGACTTCACAGAGCTACTATTGTGACAACACAAGGGTATTATGACATCACAATGATATCACAATTGTAGTATGAAATCGCAATGATACTATTCTCTAGTCAGAGTAGGATTATGACATTACAATCGTACACTTTTCTAGTCATAATGGTATTATGACATCACAATGGTTCTATTGGGATAACAGAAACAAGTTGTAAGAACACAATGCTAGTATTGTGATATCGCAAGGGTATTATGACATCACAATGGTTCTAGCACACTGGTTTTATTGTGACATCCCTGGAGAATTATGACATTACAATTGAATGGTTACATCACAATAGGACTATCGTGACATCACTAATGGCATTGCGATATCACAGTGATAGCACTAAGATGTCACAACGATATTCACAATGCTACTATTGAATTATGACATCAGAATTGTTCTACCAGTACTTCCCAATTGTATTGTGACATCACAATGGTAATAATGTGACATTGATAGACAATTATGATATTACAAATGAATTATGACATCACAATGATAGGACATCATCATAATATTGTGAAATTACAATGTTAGTAGTAAGACATCACAATCCTATTTTCACATCACAATCATTCGATTGTGACATCACAATTGTTGTATGACATCGCAATGCTAATTATTTCATTGGTACACTTTTCTAGTCATAATGGCATTATGACATCACAATGGTAATATTATTATATCTGAAAGTCATTGTGAAATTGCAATGGTACAATTGTTACATAGCAAGGGAATTATAACATCACAATGGTAACCGTATTGTGTTATCAATTTTATTATGACATCACAATGGTATTGTGACATCACAACATCACAATAGTATTGTGACATCACAGTATTGCTATTAGGCCTTCACTAGGGAATTATGAAGTTACAATTGAATTGTGACATCATAATGGTACTATTAGGATATCACAATCGTATTGTGATATCACACTGGTACGATTGTCACATTACCAAGATATCACAATGGACTTGTAATATCACGATTATATTGTGACATCAGAATATTTCTATTTTACCACCAATAGGGAATTATGTTACAATTGAATTGTGACATCACAATATTACGAGAAGTGCATCACAATCGTATTGTGACATCACAATGGTTCGATACGTGAAAACAATTGTACTATGACATCACAATGGTATTATTCTCTTGGCATTATGTCACAATTGTGACTTAATATGTGACTTCTCAAGGGATTTATGACATCACAAGTGTACTCATAGGACATGACAATGAATTTATCACGTTACAATTGTACATTTGTGACATCACTTGAAAATTATTATATTACGATTGAATTGTGACATCACAAGAGTATTATTGTTACATAACAATTGTAGCATGGTACTACCAAGACATCATTGGCATTATTACATCACTATTATACTATTATGATATCACAAAGACATTGTGATATGGTACTGTTGTGACAATGTGTGTGAATGATTACATCACAATCATACTAGGAAGACATGTGACATCACAGTGGTACCACTGTCAAATCATATTGGTACAATCATGTGACATCACAATGGTACCATTTCGAAATTATAATGGTATTATGACATCACAATGGCACTACAAGACATCACAATTTTATTATGACATCACAATGTTACTAGTAGACTATCGCAATCTTATTGTGATTTCTCAGTTGTTGGTTTGTGATATCAATAATTGAATTGTGAGATCACAATGGTACGACTGTGACAAAAGTTATTATGACATCACAATGTTAGTATGATATCACAATGATACTACAAGACATCACAATGGTACTACGATTCCACATTGTTACTACAAAGAGATCACAATGGTACTATGATGATATACCAATGACATTGTGACATTACAAAGGTAGTATGTAACATCACACAGGAATAATGACATCATAATGGTACTAGTAGGACAGGGCAATAGTATTGTCATCAAAATGATACCATTGTGACATCACTAGGAAATTATGATATTATATTTAAATGATATCTACCATTGTAACATCACAGTGGTATTGTGACAAGACTATGATAGGTTTGTGACATCACAGTGGTACAATTTTGAGAACAATGCTATTATTAGGACATCACAATGGTATTATTATATCACATTGAATTTTGACATCACAATGGTACTATTGAGATATCACATTGGAATTAGGATATCTCATCATTTGCATTATGACATCATAATGGTACTATTGTGAGATCACTATGGCCTATTTTGATATCACAATGGAATTATGACATTACACTGGAATTTTGACATCACAATTATATGATATATTCATTACGGACTTAGGACAACATAATGGTATTATGATATCATAATGAAATTATGACATAATTGCATTTGACATAAAAATGTAATCATGAAATCTCAGTGTAGTTATCCCATCATAATGAAATTAATCACCTCACATTGGTATTAAGACATTATAATGTTAAAATTTCCTTGTAATGGTATTATGAGATTCTTCTTTTCTCAAGATATCCTAATGGATTCTATGACACTACAATGGTGTTATGACATCACTATGGAATGATTTTGTCATAATCGTGTTGTGACAGCACAATGGAATTATGACATCAAAATGGTCTTATGACATCTTAATTTTCTCATGATATCCCAACGGTATTACATTGTCATTATGGTATTATGTTTTCCTAATTATATTATGACATTAGAAGAGTAAACTATCATCACAATTGAATTATGACATAATAATGTTTATGTGACATCATAATGGTATTATGGCATTATAATGTAATTAGGACAATATAAAGTTATCATTTCATTATATTGATATTTTGACAACTTTCTTCTCTCACGATAACCTTGTGGATTCTTTGATATCACAAGGATATTATGACATCACAATTCTATGATTATTCATGGTATTATGACATCACAACAGAGTATGACAGCATAATGTAATTATGAATTTACTATGGGATTATGATTCCATAAAGGAATTATAACATCACAATGGTGTTAAGACCTCATAATGGTACTATGACATCACAATGGAATTATCTCATCACTATGGTATGTTTTCATAATGATATTAGGACATCATGATGGAGTTAGGATATGACATCACAATACAATTATGACATCCTGATGGATTCTCTGGCCTCAAAGTAGAATTATGACATTATAATGCAATTATGACATCACAATGATAACATGATATCACAATAGATTATGACATCCTAAAGTTGTCATAATATCATTACAATGACATTATCTTTATTCTCCCATTATATCCATATGGATTCTATGATAACACATGCATATTGTGAAATCAGAGTTGCATTATTTTTTCATGGTATTATGACATCACCTCAGAATTATGACATCACAATGGAATTATTACAGCCAAATGGTATTATGACATCACAATGGAAAGATGACTACGTAATGTTATTATGATATCTAAACGGAATTTTGACATCACAGTATAAGAGAATAATGACATCAAAATAGAATTATGACATTGTGATTGTATTATGACATCACAATGGTATTATGACATCGTCATGCTATTTTGATATCATAATTGAATTATGACATCATAGAGGTATGTGTCATCATAACAGAATAACATCATCACAATGGAATTATGACTTCATAATGGAATTATGACATCTTAATGGAAGTATGATATTACAATGGAATTTTGACAACGCAATGTTATTAAGTATTCATTATGGAATTATGAAACTATAATGGTAGTATGATATCATAAGGGAATTACAATACCATAATGGTATTATGACATCATAATGGAATTTTGACGTCATAATGGAATGTCGTTATAATTTCATTATAATGATATTATGACATCTTTATTCTCTCATGATAACCTTATGGATTCTATGATATCACAATGCTATTATGACTTCACAATTGCTTTATTTATTTGTGGTATTATGACATCATATATGAATTAAGACAGCATAATGGGATTATGACATCATAATGGAATAATAACATCACAATGGAATTTGGGCATCAGAAAGGAATTATGACATCATTATGGAATTATGATTTCATAAAAGTATTATGACTTCACTCTGAAATTATGTTATGATATCATAATGAAATAATGATATCAAAATGGAATTATGACATCATAATAGAATATGAATTCATAACGGGATTATGTCATCACCATGAAATTATGACATTACTATCATATTATGATATCATAATGGTATTATGACATCATGATGGAATTAGGACATGACTTTCTTCTGAGTTGCTAAATACACAGGGACTGGGCATTGCACATGTAGATTTTGCCTAAGAGTTTTCATAATTTCATAATTATTGTTGTATTGAAAGAGAAGGAGAATTTTATTGGACTTTATGGAAAATGTTGGCATAATGTTCTTTTGAAATGTATACACCTTACCATTTTTCATTCAAATGCTGATTTCTCTCCCCCAACTACCTGGGTTCAATCCCAACATTGCATTGTGATGTTTATTCTAAGTATCACCTGTATCAAGTTTGTGTAAACATGCCACCATTTGTTCTCCAATTTGTCAATTAAAACAACCAGCCACAATTCTGGGCAATGTAGAGGATAGGGAGGACATCCTGGTTCAGAGTGGGAGGAGAGGAAGGAGTAGGAGGATGAAGGGAGGAGCCAAAGGAGAGGAAGGAGAAGTGGCAGGAGCAGAATCTGGGAGAATGAGGCTGGAAGACAGGTCTTGGAAACCATGTGCAGAAATGAACTAGACCTAAGATAATACTAAAAGCAAATATAATGGGCAAAATCTGAATGGTAGGAACTATGTGGGCTTGGAGGTTTGGGATGGAGTAATTATTGCCCAGCATTGTGTTCTAGGTTAACAAAATAAATCCTAGTCTCTGTGTGGTGGTTTTGGTTAAACAGCTGTTTAGGACTAACAGCAGCTTTACTAAAAGATAAATAAATAGTAAATATTAATAAAGTGATTCAACAAATGTGCTATACAACTGAACAGAGTTCTAAAATAATACAAAAGGCCAATAAATACTTTTAGAAAGTGTTCAAAATCCCTAGTCATAACTCTGGTTTTATGTTTGGTTTGATCATCTTGGCAAAACCGGCAGAAAGAAGTGTTAAGAGTAGCCCAAGCTTTCCCCCTTCTATTTTTGGTACTATTGGCAGAGTATAAATCTAATAAAGAGAAGAATAATGTATTGGACACTTACTTTTGTCAATTAAACACAGAAAGATCAACAAGAGGCATTCAAATGCAGGTTAACTTACCTGAAGTGTGCAATAATCTTGATGGCTGGACAAATGATCCTATGTTTTGTTTTGTTTGTTTTTTTTTTTTTTTTTTTTTTTTATAAATGACTCATATCCCAATGAAGAATCAGAAAATAATATGACTTTAGAGAATTAGTTCTTAAATAGGGATATGCACCAAAATTCCTCAGGGACCTTTCTCAAAATGCCTACACCATTACCAAAGCCTTCCTACTGAATATTTTGGTTAAGGTCAAGGACATACTTTAATAGTCACACAAGTGATTCTGATGTACATACATATCACAGCACATCAATTCTTAGACTAAGCAATAAACCAAACTTGGTTCTACAATCAACAATAGTTTGTACTCTGAAGCTTCCATACCACATACAAACCTCATAGGAAGTTCTCAATCAAGAACTTATAAGCAATCCATCTTCCAAGTAATACCTCAGATCCTGAACCCCAAGCCCTTTAAAATACACACAAGCCACGTACTAGCTTTGGGTAAGCAAGTTTTAGAAGATCCAGCTTCTCCAAAGAATTCAGAAAAAAATGAGCCACTCCATTACTTAACCCTCAACTCTCAGTTTTAATAATGACCCTGCCAGAAAGACTGTAACGGCCATGAGCTCAAACTTTAATTCAAATAGTACTGTAACATTTAGAGCCTTTTTTTCTTTCCAAAACCATCATTTTCAAGATTACAACTTTCTAATTATGTCATATACATTTATGAATCATTTAAAATATAAACATCCAGGAATAAAAGAATGGTTAGGGAAACCAAAATTTACACTTACCTGTATCTTCCCTTCCTGACAATCTTTACTTCAAAATAATAAATCCCACAGGCTGCTGGTATCGGATGCGTGGCTTGAACAGATGCTTCAACATTGAGAGGTTTTTTTTTTTTTTGTTTGTTTGTTTTTGTTTGTTTGTTTGTTTTTGTTTTTTATTTATTTTTTTTATTTTTTTTCAATGCAGTTTATTCAGGAAACTTGAACAATCATCTGACCCTGGGTAAAGCCAGCCCACTTTAAATATCCTCTGGGTAGCCAAACTCAGCATGCCACGTGGGCAATGCAGATAGGTCCACATACATGGAAGCAAGCCGGATCCTCGGCCTTAGCCAAATGTGGAGTTGTTCATGACAGAGAGCACTCACCATTGGGAAGGTGGAAAGCGGAAACCAGCTCCATCTTTCAGGCGCGGCATTACGTAGCTCTCTACAGTTCCCCCTTTTTGTTTTAGACGCATCAGGCAAGAGTAGAGGTCTGATCGCTGATATTAGAAATAAATTGGGACTTTGTATTGATGTTCATTTAGGTGTCATCCACCCAAAGAGCATCAGACCTGTCCGATACCTTTTTCTCAGAGGCGGGACCTGGGGCATCAACCCGCATGCAATCAGACATGCTCTTCTCTGGGTTGAAAGTGGCTGACCCTGAGTGCAGTGCTTAGCCTCACATCCTGAGCATAAAATCTTGGCTTTTTATGGTAGCCAACCATACTTGGGGAGACTGTCCTGCTTCAATGGCTGTAAAGGCCTGAATGGTCATGGCTGCATTACGCTGTTGTGAGACTCTAATCTTGCATATATACCACAGGCAAACCAAGGTGACCAACACCAGAAGGCCTGCTAATGCTCCCATGCCCGCCCATTCCTTCAGATGATTCACGGCTGCAGCAATCCATGATGATAATCCTGTGGCTAGTCCTGCGTCCACTCTGGTAGAATTTACCATGACAATGGCCACTCTCAGCTGCTCCATCGTAGTATCGAATTCTCCAGTCCAATTACCTAAAATATAGCTAGACAATTGTTTAGACAGATTTGCAGCACAGGAAAAATTCTCATGTTGTATGCTAGTGACTCAAAGTCCAGCATACTTTCATTGACAGCCATGTTGAGCGATTTGCCATAGGGTATCAATTTGCTCCTGCACGAGGTCAATCCTCTGATTGAACACCATCAAGCCTCCTTGTAGTTGAGCATTAATTCCTTTTTGTACATCTAAGGCATGAGCTACATTGGCTAAAAGGTTATTCCAGGTCTGAGCAGTCTGCCCAGTATGACTCATGGCTAATGCCGCGGTGGTAGCTCCAACAGCCGCCAATGAGATGGCAGTAACAATGGCAGCTGTAATTCCAAGATCCCTTTTCTGTCTGAAGAGAGTCATAGCGTGAGGGGCATCAATGGGCACAGGCACCCAGTGAGGCATGCGAGTAACCAGGGCATACCTAAATTCACTAGCATTGCAGCATTGGGCAAAAAAGCAAGTATCATTACCACAATTACTTGGCTCTATCTGGCTAATAATGAATAAAAATGGGGGATATAAACAAACAGGTGTGGGCTTATAGGAAATATTATGAGAAGCCTTAACCCCCTTGTTGGAACATCCTGCATCAGTTCTAGAACTAGCAGTGGTGGTGTCTGAGGTCTGAGTAAGTTTAGGAGACCATTGGCCCCAGGGGCGAGACGTGCTCCATGTAAATTGACTAATTCCATGTTTTCCTCCACTTTTGAAAGTCATTTAAGGTTCTTAAATTATTTTTCCCTTTTTTTTAATTCTTCATCAATTACACTTTATTCATTCTGCATCCCCCCATAAGCCCCTCCCTCCCCTCCCAATCCCACCCTCCCTCCTCCCTCTGCATGCATGCCACTCCCCAAGTTCACTGATAGGGGAGGTTCCCCTCTCTTTTCTGATCTTAGTCCATCAGTTCACATCAAAAGTGGCTGCATTGTCCTCTACTATGGCCTGGTAAGGCTGCTCCCCCTCAGGAGGAGGTGACTAAAGAGCAGGCCAGTCAGTTTATGTCAGGGGCAGTCCCTCTTCACATTACTATGTAACCCAATTGGACTCTGAACTGCCCTGGGCTACATCTGTGCAGGGGTTCTGGGTTATCTCTATGAATAGTGCTTGGTTGGAGTATGAGTCTCTGGGAAGTTCCCTGTGTTCAAATTTTCTTGTTCTGTTGCTCTCCTTGTGGAGACCCTGTCCTCTCCAGCTCTTACTATTTCCCAGTTCTTACCTAAAATTCCGTTCACTCTGCCCAACAGTTGCCCATCAGGCTCAGCATCTGCTTTGATAGTCTGTAGGGCAGAGGCTTTCAGAGGCCCTTTGTGGTAGGTTCCTAGGTTGTTTCCTGTTTTCTTCTTCTTCTGATGTCCATCCTCTTTTCCTTTCCGGATGGGGATTGGACATTTTAGTTAGGGTCCTCTCTCTTACTTAGTTTCTTTAGATGCACAGGTTTTAGTGGGTTTGTCTTATGTTGTATGTCTATATGAGTGAGTATATACCATGTGTGTCTTTTTGCTTCTGGGACAACTTACTCAGGATGATCCTTTCCAGATCCCACCATTTACCTGCAAATTTCATGATTTCCTTATTTTTCATTGCTGAGTAATATTCCATTGTGTAGATGTACCACATTTTCTGCATCCATTCTTCAGTTGAGGGGCATCTGGGTTGTTTCCAGCTTCTGGCTATTACTAAAAAAGCTGCTAAAAACATGGTTAAGCAAATTTCCTTTTTCTGTGCTTGAGCCTCTTTTGGATATATGCCTAGGAGTGGTATGGCTGGATCTTGGGGAAGCACTATTCCTAGTAGTCTGAGAAAGTGCTAGATTGATTTCCAGAGTGGTTGTACCAGTTTACATTCCAACCAGCAGTGGAGAAGGGTTCCTCTTTCTCTACAACCTCTCCAGCATGTGTTGTCACTTGAGTTTTTGATCTTGGCAATTCTGATGGGTGTAAGGTGAAATCTCAGGTTTCTTTTGATTTGCATTTCCCTAATGGCTAGTGAGGTTGAGCATTTCTTTAAGTGCTTCTCTGCCATTCTATATTCCTCTACAGAGAATTCTCTGTTTAGCTCTGTTCCCCATTTTTTAAGTGGGTTACTTGGTTTGCTGCTTTTCAGCTTCTTTAGTTCTTTATATATACTAGATATGAGTCCTTTGTCAGATAAAGGGTTGGTGAAGATTCTTTCCCAATCGGTAGGCGGTCACTTTGTTTTGATGACGGTGTCCTTTGCTTTGCAGAAGCTTTTCAGTTTCATGAGGTTCCATTTATTGATTGTTGCTCTTAGAGCCTATGCTGTTGGAGTTCTGTTCAGGAACTTTTCCCCTGTACCAATGAGTTCTAGGGTATGCCCAGGTCTGTAAAGAATTGTGTTGGTAATTTGATGGGAATTGCATTGAATCTGTAGATTGCTTTTGGTAAGATGGCCATTTTTACTATGTTAATCCTACCAAGCCATGAGCATGGGAGATCTTTCCATCTTCTCATATCTTCTTCTAGTTCTTTCTTCAGAGATTTGAAATTTTTTTCATACAAGTCTTTGACTTCCTTGGTTAGGGTTACTCCAAGGTACCTTATGTCATTTGTGGCTATTTTGAAGGGTATTGTTTCCCTAATTTCTTTCTCAGCCCTTTTGTCTTTAGTATACAGGAGGGCTACTGATTTTTTTGAGTTAATTTTGTATCCGGCCACTTTGCTGAAGGTGTTTATCAGCTGTAGGAGTTCCCTGGTAGAGTTTTTGGGGTCACTCACGTCTACTATCATATCATCTGCAAATAGTGATAATTTGACTTCTTCCTTTCCAATTTGTATCCCCTTGATCTCCTTCAACTGTCTTATTGCTCTAGCAAGGACTTCCAGAACTATGTTGAAGAGATATGGAGAGAGTGGGCAGCCTTGTCTTGTCCCTGATTTCAATGGGATTGCTTTAAGTTTCTCTCCGTTCAGTTTGATGTTGGCTATAGGTTTGCTGTATATCGCCTTTAGTATGTTTAGATATGTGCCTTGTATCCCTGATGTCTCCAATACTGTAAACATGAATGGATGCTGGATTTTGTCAAAGGCTTTTTCAGCATCTAGGGAGATTATCATGTGGTTTTTTTCTTTCAATTTGTTAATATGGTGGATCACATTGATGGATTTCCGTATATTGAACCACCCCTGCATACCTAAGATGAAGCCTACTTGGTCACGGTGGATGATATCTTTGATGTGTTCCTCTATTCGGTTTGTGAGTATTTTGTTGAGTATTTTTACATCAATGTTCATAAGGGAGATTGGCCTGAAATTCTCTTTCTTTGTTGAGTCTTTGTGAGATTTAGGTATCAAGGTGACTGTGGCTTCATAGAATGAGTTTGGTAATGTTCCTTCTGTTTCTATTTTGTGGATTAGTTTGAAGAGAATTGGTGTTAGCTCTTCTTTGAATGTCTGGTATAATTCTGCGCTGAGACCATCAGGTCCTGGGCTTTTTTTGGATGGGAGACTTTCGATGACTGCTTCTTTTTCCTTGGGGGATATAGGACTATTTAATTGATTTACCTGGTCCTGATTTAGCTTTGGTAAGTAGAATCGATCAAGAAAATTGTCCATTTCATTTAAATTTTCAAATTTTGTTCCATATAGATTTTTGAAGTAAGTCCTAATGATTGCTTGGATTTCCTCAGTGTCTGTAGTTATGTCCCCCTTTTCATTTCTGATTTTTGTTGATTTGGATGGTGTCTCGCTGCCTTTTAGTTAGCTTGGCTAAGGGTTTGTCTATCTTGTTGATTTTCTCAAAGAACCAGCTCTTAGTTTCATTGACTCTTTGAATTGTTTTATTTGTTTCTAATTGATTGATTTCAGCCCTGAGTTTGATTATTTCCAGCCGTCTGCTCCTTCTTGGTGTGTCTGCTTCTTCTTTTTCTAGGTTTTTTAAGTGAGCCATTAAGTTGCTTGAATGCGCTGTCTCAAATTTCTTCTTGAAGGCACTTAGTGCTATGAACTTTCCTCTTAGCACTGCTTTTATTGTGTCCCACATGTTTGGGTATGTTGTGTCTTCATTTTCATTGAGTTCTAGGAAGATTTTAATTTCTTTCTTTATTTTTTCCAGGACCCAGCTGTCTTTTAGTAGCAAGTTGTTCAGTTTCCATGTATGTGTAGGCTTTTTGCTATTTCTGTTGTTACTGAGGTCCAGCTTTATTCCATGGTGATCCGACAGGATACAAGGGATTATTTCAATCTTCCTGTATTTGTTGAGGCTTCCTTTGTGACCAACTATGTGGACTATTTTGGAGAAGGTTCCATGAGGTGCTGAGAAGAAGGTAAATTCTTTTGTGTTGGGGTGTAAGGTTCTGTAAATGTCTGTTAGGTCCATTTGATTCATGACCTCTGTTAGAGATAATGTTTCTTTGTTTAATTTCTGTTTTGTTGACCTGTCCTTTGTTGAGAGTGGGGTATTGAAGCCTCCCACTATTAGTATGTGGGGATCTATATGTGGTTTAAGTTTGATCAATGTTTCTTTCACAAATGTGGGTGCCCTTGTATTTGGGGCATAGATGTTCAGGATTGTGATGTCTTCTTGGTGGAATTTTCCCTGGATGAGTATGAAGTGTCCTTCCCCATCTCTTTTGATTAATTTTGGTTGAAAGACTATTTTATCAGATATTAGAATGGCTACTCCTGCTTGCTTCTTGGGTCCATTTGCTTGAAAAGCCGTCTTCCATCCCTTTACCCTCAGGTAATGTCTATTTTGTGACTTAGGTGTGTTTCTTGTATACAACAGATTGCTGGATTTTGTTTACACATCCATTCTGTTAGTCTGTGTCTTTTTATTGGAGAATTAAGTCCATTGATATTGAGAGAGATTAATGACCAGTGGCTGTTAGATTCCCTTGATTTTGATGTTGGCTGTGGTCATACGGTTGTGTGCTTGGTGGCTTTTTGTTTTACTGTAGTGGGGTTATTTTTTTTCTGTGTTTTCTTGAATGTAGCTAGCTTTCTTGGGTTGTATTTTCCCTTCCAGTGTCTTCTGTAATGCTGGATTTGTTTGTAGGTATTGTTGAAATTTGTTTTTGTCATTGAATATCTTGTTTTCTCCATTTATGAGGACTAGGAGTTTTGCAGGGAATAGTAGACTGGGCTGACATTTGTGTTCTCTTAGGGTCTGCATGATATGTGTCCAGGCCCTTCTGGCTTTCATAGTCTCTGTTGAAAAGTCAGGTGTGATTCTAATGGGTTTGCCATTATATGTTACTTGGCCTTTTTCTCTTGCACCTTTTAGTATTTTTTCTTTGTTCTGTATACTTACAGTTTTGATTATTATGGCAGGAGAATTTTCCTTTCTGGTCTAATTTATTGAGTGTTCTATAGGCCTCTTGTATTATTATTGGCCTTTCCATTAAGTTGGGGAATTTTTCTTCAATGATTTTGTTGAAAATATTTTCTGGGCCTTGGTGCAGGGAATCTTCTTTTTCCTCTATTCCTATTATTCTTAGGTTTTGTCTTTTTATGTTGTATTGAATTTCTTGGACAGTCTGTTCAGGAATTTTTTAGATTTATCATTTTTTTTGACAGATACATCTATTTCTTCCATTGTATCTTCCACACCTGAGATTCTTTCTTCCATTTCTTGTAGCCTATTGGTTATGCTAACCTCTCGATTTCCTGCTTTCTTCCCTAAGTTCTTTCTCTCCACAATTTCTTCCATTTGTGTTTTTTTTTTTTTTTTTTTTTTTAATTTTTCCAATTCTATCTTCAGGTCTTGAGTTATTTTGTTGGTTTCCTTCCCCTGTCTGACTGTATTTTCATGTTTTTCCATCAATTCCTTCAGCTGTTTGTTTGAACAATCCACTGTTTCTTTTATTTCATTCAGTGATTTAAGCATTTCCTCTCTAAAGGCCACATACTTTTTGGCTTCAGCTTCTTCTATTTCTTTTCGTATTTTATTTGTTTCCTCTGTTATCACCTTCTTGAGCATAGATGTTAGGTCGTCTCCTGGAATTTCATTTATGCTGGGATGTCTAGGGCTATTTGCCCCTGGATAACTGGGTTCTGGAGATGCCATGATGCTCTGGCTTTTGTTGGTTGAACTTTTACGCTGTCCTCTACTCATTGGGCTATCTTAGTTGTTTGAATTTATTTTCTGGTTGTTCCTGGACTGTTGTAGTGGATAGAATCCCTTTGGCAGGAAGATGGTTTTTCCTCAAGGAAGCCTTCCCAGCTTTTTGGGTATAGTCCCTGGATGTCTGGTGTTTTTCAGGAGTTGCTACAGCTCACCTCAGGCATAGAGACCTGGGTGGTAACTGTGGTCCTGATTAGTCAAGAGGGCTCTCCTCTCACCGGGAGAAGTCCTGGGGGCAGCTGCCCTCCTTCTGGGTTTCTTGCTGTAAATTTAGTGATTAGCTGCGGTAATCTGTGGCGGGTGAGTACTGCTCTCCTGTCTTGGGACACTCAGTTCTGTCTGTTTGCAATATGCAGTCTGCTAGACTTTCCCTAGGTGACCCCAGCAGCACGGTTTCTTCCTTCTCTGTGGGGTCCTCTCCGGACAGGGGTTCCCAGTCCCTGTTGTACTGGGGCGCATAGCTTGTCTGTACCGCTGAGCTGAGCACAAAGCTCTCTGCACGCGGCAGGAGCTAGGCTGTGATGGCGGCAGAGACCTTCCTGAGAGAGACTGGGTGACCTGCGATCAGACCCGCAACCCTGCTTCCCCGTGGGGTCCCTCCGCGACTGGGACTCCCAGTCTCAGGTACCCTTGTGTCCATGGATCAGCCTGGGAAAGTGGCTGGGACACGCCTGCTTGAGGCTCCAGCCTGGAGACCCAAAGCCTGCGTTACCCGGGATTTCTTCCGGGTTTTGGCTGGGTAGCCGTGAGTGGACCTGACCGATTCCCCTGCCGAGGGAGCCTCCCCTCACCTGGGAAACACGGTCGATGTAGTTTCAGGGCCCCGAGTTCAGTCTCCTGATCTCTGCATGGAAAGTGCTGTCCTGCTCCTCAGACGTGCTGTTTTCCCAGCGCCGCCATCTTGGCTCCCCCCTAACATTGAGAGTTTTACAACAATCTACATGTGAAACGAGAAAAAGAAAGGACAGATGCAATTTTCCAGTGAAAATCTTAAACAATTCAAGAAAATAAGGCACTTAGATGAAATTTAATTTGTGTTCTCATCATTTCGAGTAACTGAAGAAGTGACAAAACATTTAATATTACAATGAATTGAATGTGCAAAATAGCTGCAGCTAGCCAAAAATCTCTTCGCACTATCTCTTGGTTGTATTAAGAGTTCAGAATCTAGCCAAGCATTGGTGGCACAAACATTTAATCCCAGCACTGGGGAGGCAGAGGCAGGCAGATCTCTGTGAGTTAGAGGCTAACCTGGTCTACAGAGTAAGTTCCAGGAAAGCCAGGGCTACAAAGAAAACTCTCCTCTAAAAAAAGTTTTCAAGAAAAAAAAATGTTAGAAGCTAAGCAAGGAGGTCCCTGGTTAAGATGATCAACCCTTTCTCAGAAAATCCAACAGGATAGAAATCAGAAAGAGAGAAAGCAGCACAGAGCCTACCACAGAGGACCTCTGCCTTTACCCTGCAGGGCATCGAGGCAGATACTGAGACTCATAGCCAAACTTTGGGCAGAATGCAGGGAATCTAATGAAGGAAAGGGGAGAAAGACCTGTAGAAGACAGGAGCTCAACAAGGATAGCAACATAACCAAAAATTCTGGGCAAAGGAGTCATTTCTGGGACTGAGACTCCAACTAAGGACCAGTAATGGAGATAATCCAGTACACCTGCACAGATTTAACCCATGGCAACTCAGTCTCCAAGTGGGTTCCCTAATAATGGGAAGAGGAAATGTCTCTGAACTGAAATCAGTGGCTGGCTCTGGAGTCGCCTTACCAGGCCACAGAGGAAGACATTGCAGCCACTCCTGATGAAACCTGATAGGCTACAGTCAGATGGAAGAGGAGGAGGACCTCTTCTATCAGTGGTATTGGGGAGGGATATGAGAGGAGTTGAAGGAGAGAGAGTGGAATTGGTAGGGGATGAGGAAGGAGGCTACACCTGGGATACAAATGAATAAACTGTAATTAATAAAAAAAAAATCAGACTCTGAACACAATGAGTATGGGCCGTGGCTGTTAAATTTTTAAGATATTTTAAAGAGATATTTTGTCATGTGGGAGTGAATGAATGTCTGCATGTATGTATCCCACCTCTGTGCCTGCTGCCTAAAGGCCAGAAGAATATGTTTGATCCCTTGGAACTGCAGGTATTATAGGCCATTGTGAGGTTGTCTTGTGGGTGCTGAGAATCTAACCCAAATCCTCTACAAAAACTACTGAATCATCTCTCCATTTCATAAACAAGAGAAATTAAGGCTATAATTTTCAGTTATTCTGGATGGGATATTTGTATGATGGCATACTATTAAATAAACTACATTAATAGGCAAATCTCATCAAGAATTTATAATTCTGTTATTTGATATATTCTTATTTGTGAATAAAGACTAATGTACAATTATTTTGGTTTGGTTGTATTTTCTTTTTAAGACAGGGTTTCTGTCTGGAGCCTTAACTGTCCTGGATTCACTTTGTAGACCAGGCTGGCCTCAAACTCAGAGATCCACTTGCCTCTGCCACCTCCATTGCTGGGATTACAGGCATGTCACACTGTGCCTGGATTGATCCACAGTTCTTGAGTCAATAACAGTCTATTGAGAAGTACAGCTCCATTTTTTTTTCTCTTAAGACGTGAGATGACACATTGCTACCAGTAATATTATAGAGGCCCTGATGAGTAAGGCTTTTAACCTTTCTTTGTTTTAAAAATTATTTTTATATTAATTGCAGTTTTTTTTCACTTTATAAACCAGCTGCAGCCCCCTCCCTCATTCCCTCCCAATGCTATTCTCCCTCCCATTGACTGTTCTTCCAGAGGACCAGTTTTCAATTCCCATCAACCACATGGCAGCTCACAACTGTCTGCAAATCCAAGATCTGACAACATCATACAGACATACATGCAGGCAAAACAACAATGCACATAAAGGAAAACAACAATGAAAAGGTGAATATGTATCAAAGGACAACACCCAGGACTCAGTTCTTTCCTTCCACTGTGGGTTCTAAGGACTGAAGTCAATTTCTCTGACTTGCAATGAGCCATTTCACAAGTACGACATGAAAACATTTTTATAAAGGCAAGACTCAGCCCTAAGACCACAGAGAGCCAATGAAGTCAGCTAGTAAGACAAAACTGGAAGCAGCAAAATGCAGCCTGCCCCTCCACATCCCAATGATTTTAACATATGTAGGAAACAGATTTATGATGAGCTGAGAAACAACAACAACAACAAAAAAAAAATAACTGCACAAATGTGCCAAACAGTCACGTGTGTATGTGTGTGTTTGTGGGATGCATATGAGAAGATGTGTGCATATGTGTGGAGACCAGAGATCACCACAGGTATTGTTCAAAAGGTATCACCAACTATGTTGAGGAGGAAGAGGGAAGATTCTTACTAGTCTGGAATTCAACAGAGCAGGATACACTAGTTACCAGGGATGTGCCAATTTCTGTTTTCTCAGGAGAGGAATGATGTGTTCATGCCACCATCCATGTAGTTGGTTTTTTAAATGTATGCCCTGAGGCTCAAACTTAACCCCTCATGCTTGTGTAGTAAGCACTTAACCAGCTAAAATATCTGTGGCCCAAATCCCTTTATGCACAATAACCACTTAATAAGTAGACATTTATTGAATTGTAGTAGCAGTGAAATAGATTTTCAGTAAACTGTATTCAAATAATTAGGTTACATGATCATGCAAAATTCATGCATTAAAAATTAGACAGTCATAGTTGGGCCTACTCCTTGTGAGCTGTTGGTTCCCAAAATAATACATTCTGTTTGCCATTGCTTTTGGTTGCTCACCAGAATGAGATGGTTAAGACCCTACTGACAGACACACTTTAATCATAGTACATAGAGAAAACAAGCTGGAGCTGAGCTGGAAAATTCCTCACTGATAGCTATTGTTCATAATGCCAAAAGGTGCGGTACTGGCCATTAGGGAAGACCAGTCATCAAAAGTCTTCCTCAAATGTGGACACTGTGGGTTACTATATTACTGACCAGCCAAGCAAGTTGTACCTACAGGTAAATTAAGTAGTAGCATGACCAATCACACTTTGATTGTATTTAAGTTCCACTCACCTCTCATTCTAATGACCTGGCCAAGAGCCCGTGCCTGGGGAGGTACTAATGGGGAATCTACTTCTGTTGTTTTGCCAAATAGACTCTGGTGAGCTTGTAAAGTGGCTTCTAAGTGTTTATGTTTATGCCCATAGATTAGTGCTGCTGTTAGCTTTGGTCAAAAAAAGCTTCTTTCTACAGTGGGTGGCAGCTAGTAGTCAAGTATGGAGAATAAGTGATCTCTGAATGTTCAACCCGAAAGAGAAATCTATAGTACCTTCTCCAAGGCTCAGGGAACATCACAGAGGAGATGTAGAGAGAATGTTGAGAGCTAGAGGAAGGAGTGGAGTACTGTGGAATGCTGTCTTCCAAGCATGGCAGAGCAAATGCACTCTTGAACTCTCAGCATATAGGATTATCTGCACAAGCTTAAATTTGTCAACATTGTGCTTCATGTAAAGGATCTACAAGTAAGTAGTTAATGGTTATAAGGTGAGGGGGAGACATTTTCTTCAGTGATGTAGGCACTGATAAGATGTTCTTGCTCCTGTATCAATCATCACCCATGATATGTAAGCAACCCAAATGAAACTCAATGGGTTAAACACACACACATACACACACATGGGGAGAAGATAAAAGAAAGAGATCAGTTGGAAAAGAAAGGGAATTAGTGGGAATAAGACAGGAAAAAAGAAAATATTGACTGGACATTTTAATTGGAATTCTAAATCAATTATTTTATTATTGTTTTTTTTTTTTTAATAATAAAGAGTAAATTTTGGCAGTAACCAAAACTTATTTTAATTTACCAAAATTTTTATCGTAACAACCAGTAATAAAGTTTCTGGTACTAACCACAACTTCTAGGAGTGATCTCAAGATATAAATAAGAAGTAATATCTAACATATCTAGTACTATAGGAAAAGCCCCATTTTAAGTGAACTGTATTTAGTAAATCCTTTAGTATTCAAAACAACACAATGATTAAAAGTACTATGTAGCCTCATTTCATAACTGAGGATAAAGTGAAATAAACCATGTCCATTTTAGAAACCTACTGATTGAGAATTCCCAGCCAGCCTAAGTGCTGCAAATTAAATTCAAGAAGCCTGCTCCAGCAAGAGTTATGACCCCTCATGAAAGATTTAGGGACATTGAGAATTCTGGGAGTCATGCCATATCTATCTTCATCTATTTTTTTTATCTGCTTTAAGTCAGAAGATAAAGAGTATGAATGCTGTCAGGTACACAACTTCTAAAAGTGCTATGTGGTCTTGCATGGAATTTTCTCATTCAACATTTGTAACATAGGTTATATAGCATCATTTTTAAAATTCAAACTTTTACAGAGATGGTATCATTGTTCCAAATTAGTAGACCCATTCTAAATCCATGCAAATTAATATCCTATACATGTTTTCATTACATAAAATATGCAAAAGTTCTTCACAATCTTAAGTCTATTAAGAGCTATTGTTTATTATGCTCTTGTAAAACATTTTAGAAAAGTTCTGTAAATGTGAAAATGTAAATAAGTTGATTCATTATTAAATTTAAAAATCACAGAGGGGATGGAGGTGTAGCTCAGTGGTAGAGCATTGCCTAAAACATACAATGCTCTAGCCCAGTTCAACCTTTACACAACTATGACACTTTAATACAGTTCCTCAGGTTGTGGTGACACTCCATTCACGGGGTTTTTACTCCCACTTTAAGCACTCCTTCCTAGACCCACAGTCTAGATTTTGGCAACTACCTGCAACAATTCCACCTCAGAAATACTAAATCTTAACCAGGCCTGTCTTACACAAGAATATATTCCTTAAAGATGACTTAGCTCACTTGCATTTAAATATGGGAATGGTGTTAGCAGAATCAAGATGTCACTTGGTCTATAGCACAGCTTTTCTCAATACTCTGACAAATGTTAAAAGCTTAGCAATATGGAAAGCCCTTAAAGAGAAAGGTCTGATATTTTAACAGAAGTATCTCCCTAAAGTGCACAGCATGCCACTATGTTAAGCCATCAGGGCAACAAGACAAGTGACACAGTTTAGAGGTATCAAGAAAGTTTCCTATGTGAGGACAGATTCACCCATTCATTTCCAGCACATATGTCCAGCAGTATGAGAAGTTTACAGAATCAGAATTGGCATTAGAAAATTACACCACAATCCCATAGGATATGACTTTTACCAAGTAGAGTTCAAAATGTAGTTTGCTTTCCCTTTACTTAGACATAATTAATTCAGAAGTTACTGAGGTCTATACTTTCTCCCCTTCCCTGAGGATTTTTCAAATATTTTATGCCATGAAGATTATTTTATCAAGTTTGGTAGAGTGGTTTACATCTACAATCTCAGCACTTGGGAGTTAGAAGCAGAAAATTAGGAATTCAAAGTTTCTTTCATCTACACAGAGTGACTTCAAGGACAGCCTGGGCTACATGAGGCCCTATTACAGTGGTTCTAAACCTTTCCAATTCTGAGACACTTTAAAAGTGTTCCTCATGTTGTGTTGAACCCCAACCATAAAATTATTTCATTGCTGTTTTGTAACCGTATTTTTGTTACATTTATGGATCATAATGGAAATACATGTGTTATCTAATATGTGACTCCTATACAAGACTCATTTGACCCCCAAAGGGGTTGTGACTCACAGTTTGAGAGCTGCTGCCCCATCAAAAGTACAAAGGAGAAAGGTGAGTGGAGAGGACAAAGAAAATGAGAAAGGGTGGAAAGTGCCTAGATTATTTTGGGCCTGGTAGTGTTGACCTGTCACCCAGCTACTTAATGTACTGAAGGAGGCAGCTTGCAAAATCAATGACTACATGGGCAACTTATATACACCCTGTCTCAAAAAACTAAAACAGGCTAGGAATATAGCACAGCAGTAAGCCGTTTAGCCAGAATGCATTGAAACGCTACTTAAAAAATAAAAATCACATTCTGCAGTCTACCCTGGAGTTTTTGCCTGTCTCCTGAATGACTTGTTAAATTTGTGTTTGTTACAGTTCTTGGTATTAAAAAATTCTATGATTTGCCTAAGACACAAAGCCATGTATCCAAAACTAAAGTATCACAAGCACACAAGATATTTTTACTGTCTGAGAATACCCTCTATACTTAGTCTATTTGATCTCATTCCCTGGACAAACACACTTTTACACTGCCTCCACAAGAAAGTATCAAAGATATCATCCACTATTACCAAGTAGGCTTCATCCCAGGAGTGCAGGGGTGATTCCATTTACGGAAATCCATCAATGTGATCCATCATATTAACAAACTGAGAGAAAGAAACCACATGATAATCTCTCTAGATGATGAAAATGCATTTGACAAAATCCAACATCCATTCATGTTTAAAGTATTAGAGAGATCAGGAATACAAGGCACATATCTAAACATAGTAAAGGCGATATATAGCAAACCTATAGCCAACATCAAACTGAACAGAGAGAAACTTAAAGCAATCCCACTGAAATCAGGGAAAAGACAAGGCTGCCCACTCTCTCCATATCTCTTCAACATAGTTCTGGAAATCCTTGCTAGAGCAATAAGACAGTTGAAGGAAATCAAGGGGATACAAATTGGAAAGGAAGAAGTCAAATTATCACTATGTGCCGATGATATGATAGTAGACATGAGTGACCACAAAAACTCTAACAGGGAACTCCTACAGCTGATTAACACCTTCAGCAATGTGGACAGATAGAAAATTAAGTGAAAAAAATCAGTAGCCCTCCTGTATACAAAACACAATAGGGCTGAGAAAGAAATTAGGGAAACTACACCCTTCACAAATAGCCACAAATGACATAAAGTACCTTGGAGTAACCCTATCCAAGTAAGACAAAGACTTGTATGAAAAAAAACTTCAACACTCTGAAGAAAGAAATAAAAGAAGATATGAGAAGATGGAAAGATCTCCCATGCTCATGGCTTGGCAGGATTAACAAAATAAAAATGGCCATCTTACCAAAATCAATCTACAGATTCAATGCAATTCCCATCAAATTACCAACACAATTCTTTACAGACCTGGAAAGAAAAATTCTCAACTTCGTATGGAATAACAAGAAACCCAGAATTGCTAAAACAATCCTCTACAATAAAAGATCTTCTGGAGGTATCTCCATCCCTGATCTTAAGCTGTACTATAGAGCAACAGTTATAAAAACTGCATGGTACTGGCACAGAAACAAAATGGTGGATCAATGGAAACGAACAGAGGATCCAGAAATAAACCCACACAATTATGGACACCTGATCTTTGACCGAGATGCGAACTCCATACAATGGATAAAAGACAGCATTTTCAACAAACAGTGCTGGTCTAACTGGATGTCTACATGTAAAAAAATGAAAATAGATCCATACTTATCACCCTGCACAAAAATAAAGTCCAAGTGGATCAAAGACCTCAACATAAAACCAGACAGAGTAAATCGGTTAGAATAAAAAGGGGGGAATACCCTTGAACTCAATGGCACAGGAGACAACTTCCTGAACAGAACACCAACAGTACAGGCTCTAAGAGCAACAATTAATAAATGGGACCTTATGAAACTGAAAAGCTTCTGTAAAGCAGAGGACACCATCAACAAAACAAAACATCTGCCTACAGACTGGGAAAGACTCTTCACCAACCCTTTATGTGACAAAGGGCTAATATCCAGTATATATAAAGAACTAAAGAAGCTGAAAAACAGCAAACCAAGTAATGCAATTGAAAAATGGGTAACAGAGCTAAATAGAGAACTCTCTGTAGAGGAATATCGAATGGCAGAGAAACACTTCAAGAAATGCTCAACATCATTAGCCATTAGGGAAATGCAAATCAAAACTACCCTGAGATTTCACCTTACACCCATCACAGTGGCCAAGATGAAAAACTCAAGTGACAGCGCATGCTGGAGAGATTGTGGAGAAATGGGAACCCTACTCCACTGCTGGTGAGAATGTAAACTTGTACAACCACTCTGGATATCAATTTTGCACTATTTCAGACAACTAGGAATAGTGCTTTCTCAAGATCCAGCCATATAACTCCTAGGTATATATCCAAAAGGGGCTCAAGTACACAATAAAGACATTTGCTCACCAATGTTTGTGGCAGCTTTATTTGTAATAGAAAGAAGCTGGAAACAGCCCAGATGCCCCTCAACTGAGGAATGGATGCAAAAGTTGTGTTACATCTACACAATGGAGAACTACACTGCAATGAAAGAAGAGGGAGTCATGAAATTTGCAGGTAAATGGTAGGAATTGGAAAGGATCATCCTGATTGAGCTGTCCCAGAAGCAGAGGGACACACACAGTATATACTCACTCATATAGACATATAACATAGGATAAACCTACTAAAACCTGTACATCTAAAGAAACTAATCGAGAGAGGACCCTGAGTAAAACGCTCAATCTCCATCCCGAAAGGAAAAGAGGATAGATATCAGAAGAAGAAGAAAACAGGAAACAACCTAGGAACCTGCCACAGAGGGCCTCTGAAAGGCTCTGCCCTGCAGACTGTCAACCCAGACACTGAGACTTATGGCCAACTGTTGGGCAACGTGCAGGGAATCTTATGTAAGAAGTGGGAAATAGTAAGATCTGGAGAGGACAGGAACCCCACAAGGAGAGCAACAGAACCAGAAAATTTGAACACAGGGGTCTTCCCAGAGACTCATACTCCAACCAAGTACCATGCACGGTGATAACCTAGAACCCCCACACAGATGTAGTCCATGGCTGTGTACTGTCCAAGTGGGTTACATATTAATGGGAAGAGAGACTGCCTCTGACATAATCTGATAGGACTGTTCTTTGCTCACCACCCCCTGAGGGGAGAGCAGCCTTTCCAGGCCACAGAAGATGACAATGCAGCCATTCCTGATGTGATCTGATTGACTAAGATCAGAAGGAAGGAGAGAAGGTCCTCCCCTATCAGTGGACATGGGGAGGGGCATGCTTGAAGAAGTGGAAGGGAAGGTGGGACTGGGAGGGGAGGAGGGAGGGGCTTATGGGGGATGCAAAGTGAATAAACTGTAATTAATAAAAAATCAATATAGCTAGGTATATGATACTTGATTTCTCTCATTATTCCTCATATTTCTGTGTTACCTTAAAAAAATCTCAGAAATATATATGCATTTCTCTGTCCCTTCCCATTCTGCATGTTACATTCTTTAAAGCAACAGATTTATAAAAGAATTGGCAGTTATTCATTGTACAGTTGAATCTATCTTTCAATCAGTGTGTGGTCTTAAATTAAAATATGAGTCAGGCACTTCCTTTTTGATATCTCTTGATGATTCTCTATGTCCTAAAGAATAAAGTCTAAGCTTACAGATCTAAACACTTAGAATAACTGTTTACTCCATGCTTTTCACTTTCATAAACTCTGCCCTAGACATTTCTCTCATCTTTTAAGCTTGGCTACCTAGCTTAACTTTTCCAAGAAACAGCAGTGGTTCTCAACTGTAGGTTGAGGTCCATTGGGGGCGGCATCAAATGACTCTTTCACAGGAGTCACCTAAGACCATCAGAAAACAGATGCTCACTCTGCAATTCATAACAGTAGTAAAATTACAGTTATGAAGTAGCAACAAGAATAATTTTATAGTTGGAGTCACCACAACATGAGGTCACAGCATTAGGAAGTATGAGGGCCAGCCTGAGTTAGAGGCTCCTATCTTCGACAATATCATTCTAAAATTTCCCCCACTACTTCATTTTATTTTCTTTGAACTCTGTGCAGTCAAAGACGGTATTTTAATCCTCTTTAAGCCCAGAAACTGGCACCAAGTAAACATGGAGTTTACATGAAAGAATGAATGAGGTGAGTAGACCAGGCAGACGAACTTAACATAATTTTCTGCCCCATAGCTAGCTAGTTTTTTCTGAGTATAATTATTAAGTTCCATCAAAGCAAATTTATCAAAATTTTAGCAAAGTGATCCAAGGGAAAACTCAGTTCACGTCTAATTAATTTGATTTTTTGTTTTGATACAATATCGTAGTAGAAAGACAGGGTGACAAAATAAAACTCTGTGTCTTCAACCTCCCACATATCCTGAGATTACAGGTACTTACCACCATGCCCATTATAAATTTCTTGTTTATAAAGATCTCTTAAATTACCCTCATATAGTGTGTGTGTGTGTGTGTGTGTGTGTGTGTGTGTGTGTAAGTGTGTGCACAGTAAATGAGTTATCTTCCTCAATCACTTTTTAGTCTTGTTTTATGATCTCTCACTGAACCTGGAACTGGCTGTTCTCTGGTTGAAAAGTCCCTAAGCCATACATGTGCTCATCTGGCCAACCCATCACCTGCTCCATACACACACAGAGTTTCAGGCGAACAATGAAACAAACTGCTTTCATGTGAGTGGTGGTAATCTGAACTCTGGTCCTCATGCTTGTAGAGAAAACACTTTACCCACTAAGCCACCTTCTTAGCACCCCTATAATCCTCCTTTGTCTTTGTAAGCAAACATTTCTTAAAATATTTGATCAGACTTCACAAATATAGTTTTAAGTCAGTGAGATGGCTCAGTGAATAGGAGTACCACAATGACCTAAACTGCAGGCCACAGGTCCCACAAGATGGAAAGAGAATCAGAATTTGAAGTTGTCCTCTGACCTCCACATGTATGGGCCCATAACAATAGCACACAGGCCTGCATGTACAGTCCTTACTCCATTAAAAATATAGGTATATACCCTAACTTTGCTCAAGTACACAAAAGGGATACTTGCTCAACCATGTTTATAGAAGCTTTATTTGTAATAGCCAGAACCTGGAAACAACCCAGATGTCCATCAACGGAGGAATGGATACAGAAATAGTGGCATTTTTACACAATGGAATACTACTCAGCAATCAAAAAGGAAGAAATCATGAAATTTGCAGGCAATTGATGGGATCTAGTAAAGATCACGCTGAGTGAAATATCCCAGAAGGAGAAAGAAAAACACTGTATATACTCAGTTATATAGACCTATAAGATATGGTAAACATAATGAAATCTATACACCTAAAACAGATAATCAAGAGAGCAGACATGGGGTACGATGATATATCCTCATTCAGAAAGACAGATGGGATGTGCATTGAACATATGACAGGAGTCTACTGAAGGCATCTGAAAGACTCTAACTAGCAGTGTTTTTAAAGCAGATACAAAGACTCATAACCAAACCTTCGGCAGAGTACAGGGAATCATATGAAAGAAGGGGAGTGAGTATGATGGGGAAAGGATAGGAGCTCCACAAGGACCAAACATATCTGGGCACAGGGTCTTTTCTGAGACTGATATTCATCCAAGGACTATGTATGGATATAACCTAGAACCTCTGCTCGGATGTAGCCTGTGGTAGCTCAGTAACCAATTGGTTTCCCATAGTAAGGGGAACAAGGACTATTTCTAACAGGGACTCAATGGCTGGCTCTTTGACCTCCCCACCCCCCAAGGGAGGAGCAGTCCTGTTAGGCCACAGAGTAGGACTTTGCAGCCAGTCCTGAAGATACCTGATAGGATCAGATGAATGGGGAGGAGCCGCACCCCCCATCAGTGGACTTGGATAGGGGCATGGTGGAGATGAGGGAAGGAGTTTGGGATTGGGAGGGAATGAGAGAGCTGGATGAAGCTGCAATAAAGAGTTAATAAAATGTAACTGATAAGAAAAAAATAAAATTAAAAAATATATATATATATATATATATATATATATATATATATATATATATATAATAAGGAAAAAAGTACAACATTTTCCAGGAATTATATTTAGTGAGGGTTAAAGACTAGTAATTGCTGCAACTTGGGGAGATTGCTCTGCAAAAACACAACTTGAAACTCTCCCAGGACCTGAGTTTGGTTCTTGGCAGACACACCAGGTGGGTCACAATTGCTTGTAACTCCAGCTCCAGGGGATCCAGAGCCCTCTTCTGGACACCAGGGCACACTTAGTCAGGCATGCATACCTGACACCCACACATAAAAAGAATAAAGATGCTACAATTAAAAGGTGCACTTCACCATTTCATCACTACTTCAGGCTCCCAAGTTCCAATTCTCTGTCATCTGTCCTAAGCACTGCAAGGCAGGACTACCAAAGTATCCCAAATTTTCTGAAGCATTACTGAATTTCACTTACCTTTTCCCCTAATGAGAAATACCTTTCATGGCAACTGTCTTTCACTAAAGTGAAAATAAATCAACACAAATGAAATGAGTTATTACAAATAAAGCAGAGATCACAAAATTTGGAGACAGAAACATTAGTTTTCTTTTTAATTTTTTAAAATTTATTTAGGCATAGAAGTGTTTTGCCTGCATGCATGTACGTGTTCCTGGTGGTCAAACAGATCAGAAGAGGGCATCAGATTCCTTGGAACTCTAGTTATGGATAGTTTAACCACCATGTGGGTGCTAGAAATTAAACCCATGTCCTCTACAAGCTCAATAAGTGCCCTTACAGCTGAACCATCTCTTTTTTTTTTTCATCAATTACACTTTATTCATTCTGCATCCCCCCATAAGCCCCTCCCTCCTCCCCTCCCAATCCCACCCTCCCTCCTCCCTCTGCTTGCATGCCACTCCCCAAGTCCACTAATAGGGGAGGTTCTCCTCTCCTTTCTGATCTTAGTCTGTCAGTTCACATCAAAAGTGGCTGCATTGTCCTCTACTGTGGCCTAGTAAGGCTGCTCTCCCCTCCAGGGGGAGGTGATTGTGGTGGCACACACAGGTAGGATTTGCTGAAGGAGGCAGAGGCAGGAGGATCACGAGTTCGAGGCCAGCCTGGGCTACATAGTTTTAAAGTCTATGGCCATACCACCCTGAACGCGCCCGATCTCGTCTGAACCATCTCTTTAAACCCACAAAATGGTCAGTCCTGGCTGACTTACACAAGGCTGTGAAAATCTAACCTTCAGATAATCTGACTTGCCAAATCTACTTGTGTCAGATCTGTTTGTGTCTCTTTAAAGAGTCCTGATAGTGTGTGTGTGCATGCTTGCACTCGAAAGTAGGAGAGAGTGGATCTGTAATTGAAGTATTTATGCTAACTGATCCCAATGTCATAGTCATTAAATGATTCTTTAATATTCAACAAAAAAAATAAAGTTATTATAATGAATTCTAAACCTGTCACTTTAGAAATTAATCAACTGACAATTTTTTAAATAAGAAGGCCAGTCTTGAGGGTTACAATAATAGCTTGTTACATAAAATGACTCAAAATTTTATCATAAGACCAGCAAGGTGGCTCAATGGGTAAGGACACCTGCCAACAATTCTGATGACCTGAATTAGATCCCTAGAATTTACATGGAGGAAAGAGGGAATCCACTCCCACAAGTTGCCATCTGAGCTCCAAAACCCATGTCAAACTGATAGGAGCAAACACCCACACACATGTACACAGTTGAAAGACAAAAAATAACATACACTATTCCACATATACCATAACTCTCCTGCAATTCAATCCATTTTTATCTAGGTATTTGTCATTTTTAACATGGTACCTTCCCATCTCTGAAGATACTGCTTCCAATTTCAATTCTAAATTGGATCAGCATTTCCAATTTAGAATAAAAATTTAAACACAGAATGTGTGCAGACTAAAATCAAGATCATCATTTTTGGAAAACTAGTTTGATCAATCTTTTACAATTTTGTAATACAAAAAAAGGCAAAGAGAAATATTTCACGTTAAAAAAGCAATGCAGCAAAAGGATACATCACATAAAACACAGACTTTAAAATAGCAAGACTCCAAGAAGGTTTAGAAGAGAGACACTGTGTTTTTAACGTGGGGAAAGGAGAGACAAAGGAGATAAAAACTGGAGAAAAGAATGACAACGAATCTGTTCTTCCAAAACTAATGGTTCATGTTTATGAAACAACAATGTTTCCAGAAAGTGAATATCAGTGTTACACAACAGAAAGTAAGAAAAAGGCCACAGGAAAACTGTGACATTCAAACCCCAACCACAAAAGCATGCATTTGTCTCTGGCCTAGATGATTAATTTTACACAAAAGAAGTAAACACAACCAATCAAGGAATGTTGCAATGCCAAATTAGCCATAATCATGATAGTTAAGCTACCACAGAAATTTTCTTACCGACCATCTAGATCAAATCCCACAGCACTCAGAAGACACTGAGGCCCTCTCTACTAACAGAGTTAGTACCACCAGTGACTGCTGGGATTGAGGAAAGATGGGATTCTTTGCTCACTAACCTCCCCTACACAGTCTCTGCCTTTAGATGCTTTTTATTTACCATAAACCACAAATGTAAAATGAAGTTCTGTCAAATCTAAAAAAAGCATTCTGGCAGCCAAAACAAAAGTAAACATAGCATAGCACTCACTGTTCACACCAATTTAAAAACAAAATTAAGTAATAATCTACAAGGAAATCAACAAAACGTCCTAAATAAAAGGAAAAAAAAAAAAAAAAACCTTTGTTATTTTGAAATTTTCAGCCACTTAGATAAAGGGATATAATGTTCGAAATAGTAAGTATGTCTTTGGATCCATGACAACAAGAAGAAATGTTACAAGGCCCATCTTTGTGTAGATTCTTTACATCCAAATCATTCAGCAGATTTCTGTTGCCACACTCATTTAAACAGTAGCTGATTTTTCAAGGTTCTTCTCAAACCCCAGTTGTTCATTCTTTCTGAATCTTGCCACAAGTTTGTATACTCTACCTCCATATCACTAGGATCTGAAGACCCCCAGCCCGCTTCCTTTACAGCCAATCAAAAGGAGCCTGCTTAGAATGTAAACGCTACTCTGCTTTAGATTTAATTCCTCTGGGATGTGTATCCAAACTGATAGCACTGTATTGTTTTTTGCCTGTTCCACACAAGTAAACTTGATGCAGGAAATTAATCTAAGGTACAATTCAACCCCGCCCCTGTCATTTATAATTCTCTATACAATTGAATTGTTTAAAGCTTTGTTTTAACCTCGGAAAAGTGGGGATGGGAAGGAGCAAAAGAATAAGTTTGCTAAGTATGTTAGCTGCAGGTGCAAAATATAAGCCAGTTTTCTTCAAAAGGTTAATTGGTATCTTTTAAAACCCTTGTTTTCAACAAAACTTCATGTAACACCACCTGGAAACACAGAACATTTCGAATTTGGGATAGAGGAGGGGGCAGTTCTGCTCCCTGAAAAAAAACAGGGAATCCTGAGGTTCCCCTCTCACTCTCCCAGTTGCTTTCAGTAAGGAACAATGATGGCCAGCTTGGGTCCCTTCTCGTTTTGTATCCGTACACAATCTCGGGCATAATTTGGGACAAATAACCAACTGATTAGGCTATCCTCCTGTGTATGTAGACTCTCACTTAATTAGAAACTGTACCTTGGAATCCTGTCTCGCACTGCCACTGCATAAGAGGAGATAACCTGACCCTCTCTACCTGGAGAACAATGTAACCCAACTCTGGCCAATAGATTTATCTCAGGGAAATAGGAAAGGGTGATGTGTCCCTTCGTCCTAATCGAAGTCTCCAGGGCCGGGACCTGAACACCTGCAGCTGATCCCGGAATGCCTGCAGCCCAGCTAGGGACACGGCCAGGCCAGGTGGAGCGCTGGCGGAGTTGGCCGCTGAGGTGGTGGCCAGGGGCAGCATGGGTGGTGGCAGGTGGGGCAGCATGGAGGCCACCTCAGTCCCTAAGCCTCCACGGGGTGAGCCAGCCTGGGAGGAGTCGATGCTGGCATGCATGGGCGCCGGCAGGGCGTCTCCGGAGCCAGAGGCCCCATTGTTGGCTGGTGGCAGAGGCTGCTCAGACATCCCTGCAGAGATTCAGAGAGCGGCTCCTCCACTAGTCACCGCTTCCTCCTGCGCTTCCCTGGTCGCTGTCACTGTGACGCCCCGAGGCGCTGTCACTATGACGCCTAGTCTGCGCGCCCCGGAAGTCGGAGCGCAGCGGTGGAGGAGACCCGCTGGGGGTGGGCCGGGGGGCGCGAGGAAGCCTCTGCCAGGCGCTGTCGGCCAGGTGACCCGGAGTGGTAGGACAGCAAGGGGCGCTGCTCTCCCGTCTGTTTCCGGTGGGCAGGTAGGCTGTGGAGAGGCTGCGCGGGGATGTCACCAGCTGAGGGGGTGGTGACAGGTGCGCCTCCCCGCTGGCTGTTTGGCAGCCTCTCAGGTGCAGGCTCAGCCCTGCTTCCTCTTGAGCCATTCCCTCAGACTCAGCGAGCCTGCTTTGCACCCAGGGAGAGAAATTGAGCCCTGCTGGGCCACAGGGAGCTTAGCCAGGGATTCCCTAGTGGGTCCATAAAGGGCCGCAGGAAACCATTTCTGAAGGAGAAGTCTCTCTCTTAAAACAGTTACTCTTTCGTTATTTAATTAATGAATGAGGAGTCCCTGCGAACTTCATGGGGAGAAAAGGAGCCACTTTAGGAATACCAACCAAGACAGGCAGGCAGATGGTCATAGTGAAGAAATGGGAAATGCTTGTGCATTTAGGAAGGGCTTCTGGAGATGTCTAAACATTTTATGAGCACATTAATTCTCATCATAGGCCTCTCTGTTAGGTAGCAAAAAATTATGCCCATTTTTTAACATTTGAATCTCTACTTGCTGCAGAGCAAACACCCCCAAACTCGGTGATATAAGATTTATTATTAAACATATCTGTGGAGCAGGTTTCTTCTGACTTAGTAACTGTTCTATTGCTAGGAAAAAAAATGACTAAGGTGACGTATAAAAGAACACGTTTACTTAGAGGCTTACTCACAGTTTTAAAAAGTTAGTCCATGATCACCAGGACAGGAAGCATGACAGCAGACAGTTAGGCTTTGTGATGGAGAAGTAGCAGAGAGCTCTCAAATTGATCTGAAAGGTGCAGGCAGAGACCCAGAGACCTAGAGAGTAAAAGAGAGAAAAAGAGACAGAGATTGTGGCTGGTGTGAGCTTTTGACACCTCAAATCCCAACACCAGAGATATGCTTCCTCCAATATGGAACCTCCTAATCCTTTTCAAACAATTCCACTAACTGGAGACCAGTTAAGTAAAGATACGAGCCTATGGGAGCCATTCTAATTCAAACCACCACACCTTCCCTGTGTCTTCTGCTTGAATGACCTCATCTCAGACATTCAAAGTGTGTTGACTATGGCTGTGAGTCAACTTACCACTTGACTTAGGAAGAATCTGATGACAAGCTCACAGATATGGTCACTGGCACGATTCCTTTCCCCAGGAATAAGGACACTACATCATTATTAGCTATTGGCCAGAAGTGGACCTCTTCAAAATGGCAACAGATTTTATAAAGTGTGTAAATCAAGAAGACAACAGCACCAGAACAAAACCCAGGATGAGGTGACATGTTGTCACTTTTGCCATAATGTCTATTAAAAGTAAACTGCCTATCCAGTTCACTTTCATGCAGTGAGACTTTGACAAGGCCATTTACAACAGAATTTGACATCTGTGAAAAGCTCTGGTTCCTTTAATCCAGGAGACTTCGCTTGCTCCAACCTTATCACATCAAGTTTCTAAACAAGGGGATGACAAACCCCTTCTGCTATAAACTATGTACTTGGTATGTTAGGTCATGTGGGCCATATGTATCCATTGAAACTACTCATCTTCACCATTGTGGATGAAGTTAGTCACTGACAACATGTAAACAAGTGGATGTAATTTTATGTCAATAATACATATTTCCAAAAATATCCAATAAGCTGGACACTACAAGATGCAGGTATCACAGTTAGTGATACCTGCTCTATATAAGACCAGACCACTAGGAGTACATTCCCAGATGTCAAGAAATTCAGTTTGTTAGCCACAATATATATGGTATCCCTACCCTGGATGACCTTGTGCCACACCCAAACAGATTTTGGATACTTCTGCAGCTAGCCTGTGACAAATAAAAATAAATGCCCATAGTGATCCCAGGGTAGTGAAATCCAGCAAGAAGAGGTCCAAGCTGGGGTTAGTTTTCAGTTTGTTTTTAATTAATCAACCTTTATACATATAGAATGCTCTGTTGGGTGCGAGAATAAGGAAGGAAGAGGAATTACAGGCAATACTGAAGTCAGTCAGGGCACCAGGTTGTGAGAAAATGGACTGAGAGCCAGGTGCTGCTCTTTAGAAACACATGCTTCTAGTACAGGGGCAGATAGACCAAGGTCTGCAAAGGAAGGGTTCTGCATCTGAATCAACATGTTGTCTTGTACAGAACACAAAGGTGGCACTGCTGGTGATTGCCACACACCAAATTAGAGTGTTCCTGAAGTCCAGGGTTGAGGGCAGAAATGGCCTACTGAGTCACATGGGACAATACAAATGTGCTACTTCATATCATGATTTTTTTTTTTTTTTTTTTTTTTTTTTTTTTTTTTTTTTTTTTTTTAGAAATGATTACAATGCAGTGTTCACTAATCAAAACCCATGTGGAAAACCAGTTATTTAAGCAGAAACTGCATGTTTCATTCATCCATTATTGATGATTTTTGGACTAAAAAAATCAAATTTTGGATGGGATAATCTTCATTAATAATGATTTGACAAGTTAATACAGTCTCAACCTTCTTCTGAGTTCCCTCTTAACATTTTTTTTTCTTTCCAAACTCCTGTTGACTTTCTCTTAATTGGCAAAGTAACATCCTCTTTCCACACTGATTTCTATGTCCCTCTTGTTGATAGCTGCTGACATGCAGAATGAATTATAATGAAACAACAACAGAAAACGTTCAGGAAAAACTCAACTTCTCCCTTAGTGCTTCTGGGTCAAAGGTCAAGTTCAGGATGAAATTCTAGATAAGGAAGGCTGAACCAGGATATCTCTGAGACTCATTGAAGGACACCTGCCATACCTGAAGGTGCTATAGTTAAGTGGATGCTCCCTTGTGCAAGCAGCCAAAGGCATAGTTAGGAATGATGACTCAGGAAAGGGACCATAGGAGCCAAAAATAAACAGAGGAGAAAATGATAGTCCTTTAGGACATGATAAATAGCTCTCCAAAGTGTCAAATATCATGGGGCTGTAACTTGCCTACGCACTGTGGATTGGCCCCAAAAGTGGCCTGCATGTTTTTCATCAACTCTTCAGAAACAATTGGATGAAACACACAATGCTAGGTTGCACACAGATTGGTCCACTAAAAATTGGATCCAAGGCCTGGTACATGTTCTACCACTGCACTACAATCATAGACCCTAAGAGGATAATCTGTGCTTTAAATAGCACTATTTGAAGTGATTTAGTGAACCTGCTTTAGAAATCATATTATTTAATTATAGCTAATTATGCTTGGTAAGATATTAATATTTTTGGTTTGTTTCCTTTAAGCACCTTCAAAGATCCACGAAGTGAAGTATGTCCACCAATCTGTGGGACTTTCTAAACCTTAGTATTTCAAACATGTTAAAATATCTGTACCTTTCAAATGATAAAGCTCTTTCAAAAACTTCAGTCATTTTCCTTCTTCAGCTACAAGTATCTAACTTAGAAGCAGACATCAACTAATTAAAGGTCCACAGCACTTTCTGGTACTGGCTGCCAATAGTCCCTCAGATACACCCTTTACCATAGTACAAATGGAAACTCACTATAGGTAATACAATTTACCTATAGGTAAAATTATAGGTGATAGTAAATATAGGTAAATTTGCCTCACACAGGGCTTTGAGGTTCATGAGAAACCCAGGTCTCACTGAGTCCTATGCCACCATACAACAGTCACTCAATGTGAAGAGTGCAGTCTGGCACAAAGTCACACTGGCATTGCGTGTCATATTGCTGACTAGTTGACTCAACAGCCAAGGACATGCTTCCATGTACCGTACCATCATGGGACCTTAGTGCTTGGCAAAATTATGTCAAGAACATCCTAAAGTTGGTGTGAATATAGGTGATCCTAGTGTGAGCCCCTATATTCACCCTAACATGTGAGTACATGTGTGCAAGTACTGTCCTGATCAGATTTCGGGGTTTTGTAGGTTTTCGTTTCTTTGTTTGTTTCCTTTGTCTAGACAGAGTTTCTCTGTGTACTCCTGGCTGTCCAGGACCTTACTATGTAAACCAGACTGGTCTCAAACTCAGAGAACAGTCTGCCTCTCCCTCCTGAGTGCTGGAATTAAAGGCATGCACCACTACCCCCTGGCTAGTCTTTTTTGTCTTGTTTTCTTTCTTTGGGTTTTTTTTTTTTTTTTTTTTTTTTTCGGGAGAGTGCAAAGGTGTTGTGTTATATGGTTTTGTTTGAACCACCCTTCCGGTGTAGCCTGGATTGAAACTTTGGTTTCCTCCTGCCTTCATCTCTCAAGTGCTGGACTTACAGGAATGCCAACTTTCCTCATCTCTGTTTTTCTCTGATTGTGTGTATGGGATCATATGAGTATGTGTGTATATGTGTGAGAATCTGCATGTGCTTACATGTGACAGTGTGAAGGTGAGCCTGATCACCTTTAATTGAGGCAGGGTTGCTCACTGACCATGAAGAGCAGATATTCCAAATTGTCTACTAAAGAGCTTGCTCAGTGTATCCCATATCTCTGGTTCCTGAGGAGTGGGATTAAATGTTGGCACCAGGCCTTCCCAGCTTTTATGTGGGTTCTAGGAATGCAAACACTGCTCTTCATGCTTATACTGAGTCACCTCTCTACCCCACCTCTATTTTATTCTTCAATTATGTAAATACCTTATTCTCTTAGTGTCATATCACACACACAGACACACACACACACACACTTTGAAGTGACTCCCCAAAAGATGTTCATAGCCAATGCCAAGAACTTATGTCAAAGAGCCTGGTGGATGTGCTCATGCTACAGATCTTGAAAGAGGAAAATCATTGGGGAAGGCAGAGTTAGGTGGATCTCTGAGTTTGAGGCCAGCCTGGTCTACAAATTAAGTCCAGGACACCCAAGGCTACACAGAAAAACCCTGTCTCCAGAAAAAAAAAAAAATGGAAGAAAGGAAGGAAGGAAGAAAAGAAGGAAGGAAGGAAAAGGATAATACTGGATTGTTCTATGACCTCTAAATCCCATGGCAGGTGTTGTTGTAACTGAGGCAGAAGGAAATCTGAGACACAAAATATAAGATATACGTTTTCCTAGTCACTTTTTTATTGCTGCAGAAAAACTCCATGACCAGGCAACACATAAAAGAAAGCATTTAATGTGAGCTCACAGTTCCAGAGGATTATGATTAGACCATGGCAGCAAGCAGGCACACATGTCCCTGGAGCAGTAGTTGAGGGTTTACATCTAATCCAGAATCAGGAATCACAGAGAGCTAACTGGGAATGACATTAGCTTTTGAAGCCCTAAATCCCCCCTCCAACTCCCTGGCCCCTGCCAGTGAAACACCTTCTCCAGCAAGGCCACACATCCTGATTCTTCCCAAAACAGTTCCATTAATTTCAGAACAAGCATTCAAATACATGAGCCTGTCAGGGCCAGTCTCATTCAAGCCACCACTTACACAGAGAACGAAAGGTCATAGCAAGGTGATGCAGACAGAGACCTGACCATAGCTAATAAATGCTCTAGCCACCCAACCCAGAGGAGGCAAAGAATAGTTTCTGTCTTTGGAGCTGGAGTGAGTACAACTCTGTGACATCTTGATTTGGAAAGTCCAGCCTTTTTTACTATGTCTTCTATTACTGTAATCTATTAATTCGGGCATAAAAACCAGTATACAGAGAAGTACACCACATGTTGTGTAGGTTCAGGGAGAGGGTGCACGAAGTTGTGAGCACATTAAGTATACTATGTGTTGTGAAAGGCAAAGATAAATAGAGGCATATTTTCAACATCAGTATTGTAATGCTTTTAGCCCAGCAATGGTGGCACTCACCTTTAATCCCAGCATTCAGGAGGCAGAGGCAGGTGGATCTAGTCTACAGAGTGAGTTTCAGGACAGCCAGAGCTACACAGAGAAACCCTAACTTAAAAAAAGAAGAAGTGTAATGTAATGGTTTTAATTTAAATGTACTTTTTAAAGACACAGAGCACAGTGTGCTACATAAATTTTATAGCTTGATAAGGCAAATCAAGTTTTCTTACTTGTCTTCATAATATTCTCTTCTTCTTCTTCTTCTTCTTCTTCTTCTTCCTCTCTCTCTCTCTCTCTCTCTCTCTCTCTCTCTCTCCCTCCCTTCTTCACTCTCTTTCAGCTCCGCCACATTTCAGTAAAGATATAGGTTATATAAATGTCTGGGTTAGTGGCAAAATTAATTTTCAGATTGAGATATGAGTTGGGCTGGCCCAACAACAGAAGCCCAAAAGCCACAAACGATCTTTCAAGATGCCATTAGAAGGTCACCATGGCTGCTGAAGCTCATGTTGTTACATCTGAGCCATTAGATGCCTCACACATGTCACACCTACCCACTTACAAACCCAACATCAACAGGATCTCGTTTGTCCTGCCACGTGTTCCAGGCCAGCTTTCTAGAACACCAGAGTCTGCTGCAGGGTGTCTGATAGAAGAGGTTGAGGGAGATCTCCCAAATATATCTGAAGGGAAAGGAAGCAGGAGAGTGAGGTGTGGGGAGGAGTGTGGCTAGGCCTTGATGAACACTAAGGAAGTCTCCCTCCAGCCTCCGCTAGGGAGATCATGGGCACATACACATCACATAATTGTCCCTTCACCCTGAGTAAGAGCCCAAACCCTTATAACCTGCACTACTTATTTATTAGCTGCAAGCCATATCACTCCCATGGTGGAACAAGATTCTGCATGGGTGGCTAAGGAGCCACTGGCAACCAGCACTCCCAGAAGCCCTCAGGTGGGTACTGATCAGAGCACCAGGACCTTCAAAGGGGTACCTGCCTCCTACTGAAAACATTTTTTAAATCTGTGGCTAATAACTAATTTCATCTCAAAGAGTACATTTGCTTAAGAAATATCTGAGTGAGAAATCAAAAGAGACACAAATATTACTGAACATATTTGGAATTTCATGAATCTTCCAACTCATATAAGGGAGATACACCCAGCAAATATGTTCACATTTTCATCTGGGAACAAGCTTTTAAAATCCAGATTTTAAAAAGGACCCCAAGTCCATAACTGTGTGTGATGGTTCATCTTGGCTCTCAACTTCACACACCTAACAAGAGGGAGTCTCAACCGAGGAATTGCCATCAGGTTGGCCTGTGGGCATTTCTGTGGGACATTTTTCTTGATTTCTAGTTGATGTAGGATGGCATAGTCCACTGTGGGCCTTTGGAATGATCCTCAGGCTAGAGAACTTGAAACTGTATAAGAAAGGTGATTGAACCTCAGCTGACGTGTGGACCAGTAAGCAGTATTCCTCTGCTGTCTCTGCTTCAGTTCCTGCCTTCTGCATCCTTCTTTGACTTCCCTCAAGGCTGGACTATAACACAGAAGTGTAAGCCAGATAACCTTTTCTCCACTAAGCAACTTTTGGTCATTTTTTTTAATCACAGCAACAGAAAGCAAACTCAGACAGCCAGGCTATGCCTGTACTCTTCACCCTGACCCTGCCATGTTTGGTTCTGAGGTCTGTATGCCTTGCTCAACTCAACTCTGTCGGGCAAGTATCAGTCTGTCTGTACCTTCTTGGCTTGTCTCCCTCTGTACTGACTCAATAGGTACAAATCAAATGGACTTATTGTATCCTCAGTATGCTGAACAAGTATTCAGCTTCTTTTTGTTGTGGTTCTAACAGGTGCTCTCATGATTAATAACTGCTGAAGTTCTAACAATGTGGCCAAAACATCTTTTGAACAGAAATTGCAAAGGCAAATACCCCAGACAACTGTAGGAGAGTGAACACTGCCATGTAGAGAATAATAACACACTGATGGACATGAAATTGCAACTCAGAGTGCTTATAAATAATGCACTGGACAACTAAAACACCTGTGAATGTTTTAATATATAATAATATATATGTATAAATATATATATATATAAATATATAATATATATATATATATAATATATATACTGGGCAGTGATGGTACATGCCTTTATTCTGAGCAGCTGGGAGGCAGAGGCAGGCTGATCTCTGAGTTAGAGAGCAGACTCCTGCACAGAGTGAGTTCTAGGATAGCCAAGGCTACACAGAGAAATCCTGTTTTGAAAAACTAGTATATATATAAAGAGAGAGAGATTGTATCAACTCTTTTATTTTTTTAATTTCACTTTATCCACTTTGTATCCCCCCCATAAGCCCCTACCTCCTCCCCTCCCAGTCCCACCCTCCCATCCCCTTCTTCACACATGCCCCTCCCCAATTCTCCTGATAGGGTAGGTCCTCTTCTCCTTCCTTCTGAACTTAGTCTATCAGATCTCATCAGGAGTGGCTGCATTGACATCTTCTGTGGCCTGGTAAGACTATTCCCCCCTCAGGGGAAGGTGATCAAAGAGCAGGCCATTCAGATTATGTCAGAGGCAATCCCTCTTCCCATTACTATATAACCCACTTGGACACTAAACTGCCATGGGCTACATCTGGGCAGGGGTTCTAGGTTATCTCCATGCATGGTACTTGTTTGGAAATGAGTCTCTGGGAAGACCCCTGTGTTCAAATTTTCTGGTTCTGTTGCTCTCCTTGTGGAGTTCCTGTCCTCTCCAGATCTTACTGTTTCCCAGTTCTTACATAAGATACCATGCATATTGCCCAACAGTTGGACATAAGTCTCAATGTCTGCTTTGATAGTCTGCAGGGCAGAGCCTTTCACAGGCCCTCCGTGGCGGGTTTTTCGCTTGTTGCCTTTTTCTTCTTATTCTGATGTCCTTCCTCTTTGCTTTTCGGGATGGGGATTGAGCACTATAGTCAGGGTCCTCTCTCTTGATTAGTTTTTTTAGATGTACAGATTTTAACAGGTTTATCCCATATTACATGTCTATATGAGTGAGTATATACTGTATGTGTCTTTCTGCTTCTGGGACAGCTCACTCAGGATGATCCTTTCCAGGTCCCACAATTTACCTGTAAATTTCATGATTTCCTTATTTTTTCATTGTTGAGTAATATTCCATTGTAAATGTACCACAATTTCTGCACTCATTCTTCAGTTGAGGGGCAATTGTGCTGTTTCCAGCATCTGGCTATTACAAATAAAGCTGCTACAAACATGGTTGAGCAAATGTCCTTATGCCTAGGAGTGGTATGGCTGGATCTTGAGGAAGCACTATTCCTAGTTGTCTGAGAAAGCGCCAGATCGATTTCCAGTGTGGTTGTACAAAATTTTATCAACTTTTGAAAGTTTGAAACAGAGGTAGGAATTTAAAAAATTGTTGTTGTTCAATAGAGGCGTCACAGACCTAAGAAACTCTTCCCAGGCTCTGATGCCTTCTCCTTGCCTTGGTTTTGGTATGGAACAAGTATTATCCCAAAGAACCACATGTTGGAAGCCTGATCTCAATGTGGTGGTTTTAAAGAGAGGTGGAATGTTTAAGAGATGGGAGTCTTGTAAAAGGTCAGTATGTCCTTGTTTCATGCCCTTAGGAGGGATTAAAGACGTTACCATGGAATCCTGGTTCATCCCCTTGAGAGTGGGCTCTAGTCCACAGAGAAAAACTGGCTTTCTATATGTGCTCCTACTATACTGTCTACCATTTTCAGGTATAGCTAGAAAGCTACCCTAGAACTGAACAGAAAAGCCAAGTCCATGCACTTGGACTTCCAGGACCATAGCTAAGGAAATGTATGTTCTTTAAATTTTCCCAGCCTCATTGCCTTATTGCCTCATTGTCTTATAGCAAAAGGGACAAATACATCCCACATATAAATGTCTCTGTCATCTGATCTGGGCACTGACACACATTTTTGGACCTGTATGTGCATATATGCCACCCACCTTGTGGGAACTGGTCCCTCATGTCAGACTTTGCTTGATGTGCAGGGCTCATCTAAACTTTTGGCTGTTGTACACTAAATCGCACTTTCTGGCCCTACACAGAATACATTTTCCTCACCCCCTAACATGCTCTCACCCCTTCTAACACTTTCCAGCCAAGTAATTTGGTCAAAAAGTGAGGGGGTAGAAAGAAAAGTAACACATTTCTTTTCAATGTTTTCATTTTTCTTCTATAAGTACTACAATTCCCTTCTCTTCCCTTACAGATGTGAGAGAGTATAAAACATTCCCTCAACAAATGGTGTGGAGCGCGACTGGCTACTCTGTTAATTTATAGCTATCTAGCTGGAGTTGAAGGATGAATTCTAATATATGAAGCAAAAGGAAGGGGATGGGTATCCCCAGTCCTTGCTTTCTTTCTTCACATTGATCAGGCTTTTCCATATTAGTACCAAAAGCCAGTTTTCTCTTTATTTGCGCTAAATTTCTTCAGAGATGCACTTCATCCATGAATCATGCTCTGAGACTCCTATGGAAGTCTGTTCCCTGCCCAGCCAGTCCCAGGTTCCACTTTTACAATCCAAAAACATTTGCAACTACGTTGTAGCTCTTGATTCCATAGGACTTGGTCTTTGTGGTGGTTTGAATAGGTATGGCTCACATAGAATCCTGTGTTTGAATACTTGACCCGAGGGGAGTGGCACTATTAGGAGGTGTGGCCCTGTTAGAGAAAGTGTGGTTTTGTTGGAGGAAGTGTGTCACTGTGAGGGTGGGCTTTGAGGTCTCCTGTGCTCAAGCTTAAACCCAGTGTGGAGTCCAGTCTCCTCTTTGCTGCTTGTGGATCAAAATGAAGAATGCTCAGCAACTTCTCCAGCACCATGTCTGCCTGCACACTGCCATACTTTCCACCATTAAGATAATGGGCTAAACCTCTGAAATTGTAAGCCAGCCCCAATTAAATGTTTTCCTTTATAAGAATTGCCACGCACATGGTGTCTCTTCACAGCAATAAAACCCAAACTGAGACAGCATTGATCACTAACTTTCTCATGTTGACAGATTTTACCTTCTGAAATAGAAGTTCCTTGAGGATATGCTTCCCAGTGTCTTCCAACATCTATTGACCACCAGTCGTTGTCTTGAACAGGAAGTGAGCATTCTACCAGAAGGGTGTCCGCTAGACAGTTAATGTTTTTTTCTTTTTTCTTTTGTTGAGCTCACTATGTTGAGGGTAAACATAAGAGAAAAAACTTTCAGTAACTGTGCAATTGAGGTCAAACTGCTGTGAATATCCACTGTGATCTCCAGAGAACAACAGACAACAGATACATGAGTGATACATGACACCCATTACAGTGGAAAGTGTGCAAGCGCAGATGGATAGCTTCATTTAGACTCCTGTGTTTCTGTCTCCTGTACATCATAGTAACCCTATATTACAGAGTTTCACTGAACATGGATTTGCAATTACATTTATAAACTGCAGAAAGATACCAAGTACGATGATACACATCAGCAATCCCAGGACTTCAGAAGTGGAGTGAAGAGGATTAGGAGTTCAAGGCCAGTTTGTGCTTCATAGCAACTTCAATTTCTCCCTGAGAGACATTAGACCATATCTCAAAGAACAAAAACAAAACAAAAAAAAAAATTTAACAGAAGCTGGAGAGAGAGGTCAATGGTTAAAAACATGTATCACTCTTGTGGGGCTCACAAGTTCATTTCCCGCCACACATAATAGGATGTTCACACTCTCAATAACGCCAGCTCCAGGGTATCTGATGCTCCCTGCTGGACTTCACAGGCACATGCACTAACAGATGCACATATGCATATGCACACATACACATAATTAACAATAAGATATATCTTTTAAAATAAATAAATCTGAAAGAGAACCATAGAGGTTTAGATGGTCTTCTGCTACAGGGCTGGAGTTTGTCAAGGTCATGCCACTTGCTGCAAAAGTAGATGAGGACCAGCTTCCTCGTGTAAGCCCTGTTGTACCACAGTGATGCTGTTTAAGAATGCTGCTCCTCACAGCAGCTTTGAGTTATTCAGTGTGTGCAGCAGCATGTGCTTTGAGTGTTTGAGCTATTTATAATAACAAATTAGAAGTGTGTCTAATAGCAAAATCTCTAAGTATCTATACAGAGGTTGGATATTTACACAGGTTGCTTTCAGTTGTTCTTGATCTTGCTGTTATTTATTTTGAGACAGGAACTCATACATGTAGTTGAAGCTGGCATTGAACTGATCCTCTTACCTAGTCAATGCTGGGATTACAGGTGTGAGCCACCATGCCACCTGAGAGACCCTATAGTAACTATGCTGGGCAAAGTATTAAATAGGTTGACCCAAGTCACAGAAAGCATCAAATGTTGGGAATCTTGACCGTCAGACCAGTGTGTTTTCTTACAGTCCTATATATATCATCTATTTTTCCCTCTCCTTGGTATTCAAAATCATAAATAAGAAGTAGCTTTGAGTTGCACACTATATTCAGGTGTTTTCTAATTGCCCTGATTGGACATCCTCCAAATAGATCCATAGCTTAACATCACACAGTCATTCCCCACCCTCATTGCATCCATCACCTGCTGCTGAAGAGTTTAATTTAGCCAGAATATAACTCCATTTTGAAATAAAGATTTTGACTGGGAACTGAATTCAGGTACCAGGAAATATCACAGAGTGTACACCTGGCAGAAAAAAAAGTTAACTCTCCTAGCAACAGCCTGCAGGAAATATAATAAAATAAATGCTTCATAGAAAATAGAGACAAACTCCCTGGCAATAATCAATGGGAATCGGTTAAAAATCGGGTGGGAAAATTCTCCCCAATGTTTCAGATATGGTTTAGAAAAATAGCCATTGTAATTATATGCCTTAGCCATTGTGATTGTGTGCCTCAGAAAAGTTCACCCTGCCCTGCTAAACTTCAGCCAATTCTGTAACGCCAAGGCTTGTGCCCCCCTGCTTGCTGCCATGGAAACCCCCTTCTCACAGACTTTCCCTTTAAAAATCCTGTTCACTCAGAGCTCGGGGTCCCACTTCTCTACTGCTGTGCCAGTGAGACTTGGGTCCCGAGTTCGATCGCTCTCGTAATAAAGCTCTCTTGCAATTGCATCGAGTCGTCTCCTGGTGGTCTCTGAGGGAAGTTATTAAGACATGGAGAGGATGGGATTGCCCCAAGGACCAAATATATCTGGGCACAGGGGCCTTTCTGAGACTGATTCTCCAACCAAGGACTATGCATGGATATAACATAGAACCCCTGATCAGATGTAGCCCATGGCAGCTCAGCATCCATGTAGGTTACAGGGATTGTCTCTGACATGAACTCAGTGGCAGGCTCTTTGACCAGCCCCCTTTGAGGGAGGAGCAGCCTTGCTAGGCCACAAAGGAGGGCATTTTAGCCAGTCCTGATGAGACCTGATAGACTAGGATCAGATGGAAGGGTGGGAGGACCTCGCCTATCAGTGGACTTAGAGAGGGACATGTTGAGGAGATGAGGGAGGGAGGATGAGATTGGGAGGAAATGAGGCAAGGGACTACAGATGGGATACAAAGTAAATGACCCGTAATTAATATAAAAAATAAATATTATAAAATAAAAAAGTCAGAGAACTACCTGTCTTTGCCTCCCAAGTGCTGGGATTAAAGTCATGGGCTCCCTTAGCACTTGTAAACTGTTAATAACAAATTGAAATCTCAGAATAGCCCACAGGCTTATAAAATGTGATCTGATGTCCTACTATGGCATCCGAAATATTTTTGCTACCCTCAGCCCAACTCTTCAGGTTTTATTTTTAGAACTCAGTAACAGAATAGCTTGCTCACCATTCCATATGAAATTTGTTCCCTGGTTCTTCTCGCTAGATGAATCCCATGGCCTTTTCCCCTGTTTAAGATTCTGTCCTTTACCTATATTGCTTATCTGCAGACTCCAGTCAAAATTCTCCCCAGCTTTGTAAGACATATATCAAACACTTAGTTTCCTGGAGAATATTCCAGTCTCTTTGAACTGCAAAAGTATTATAGCCCTTAGCAACAGAATAGGATTTGTTCTCTTTTATATTATTTTCAGGGTGTGTACATACATATACTTGCATAAATACACGTATAAACACATATCAGAGAGAGTGCTGGAGTCAGGGGACAATTTCCTCTCCCTCCATGTATTTATTTTCCTTTCAAAGATTTATTTCTTTATTATGTATACAATATTCTGTCTGTATATACACGTGTATACCGGTAGAGGGCACCTGCACACCAGAAGGTCTCATTCTAGATGGTCCTGAGCCCCCATATAGATGCTGGGATTTGAACTCATGAATTTAACCTCTGAGTCCTGTCTGCAGGCCCTCTACCATCGGTTTTAGGGATCCACCTTTGTAGTCACGTTAGTGTGGCAGGCAGTGTTGTCCCCTGAGCCATTTTGTCTGCCCCGTTTTGTTTTTGACACTATTACTGTGTAGCCTAGGAAAGTTACCAACTTGTTTTGTAATCCAGGTTGACATCAAACTCTTGATCTTGTCTCCTTCGGTCACTTCAGCGCTAGGATTTTAAATGCTGACAACCACAATCAGTTTGGTATTTGCCTCATTTATCTATTTATTTATTCACTGTAATGTCTATGGATATTTTTCCTGAACTTACATTTGTCCACCACATGCAAGTCTGGCAACCACAGAGGTGGGGAAGGCTGTTAGGTTCTCAGAAACTTTAGATACAGTTGGAAGCAAGCTCTACGAGCTTCTTAAATCTGTCTCTTGTTCATCCTCAACCTCTAGGCAGAGCAACCAAGTCTCTGAGAAGCTTAAGCTCAAAGTTGTCAGAGCTAGTTGCGATAATATGGTGTTGGACCAGGTGCTGTGGTGCCCTTGGTATCCTAATCTTGAGGCCATGCCCAGGGTTAGGGGCTGAGAAATGGGACCATCCCAAATTAGAAAGAAAAACAACTGGACCTTGAATAAGGGCCAGCTTATTCGAGTTCGGAGGTCAGGTTGAAACAGGTTAGTCATTTTGTTCGTTTGACCTCAGGTTTCTGCAGATTCTGTTTTGTTCTGTTTTTCTGGTTAGGCGCCTGTCTGAACCCTCTTGGTTGTCTGATTAGGCTATTTCGATTGACGGGCGCGTCAGATAATCGAAAAGCCAGGAAGCTGGAGGACGCTCCAGGTTCCGTTTTTTGGGAGGTTGGATCAGAGTTGGTCCTCCTCCCGTCTGAGTCTGATTTTCGTATTGATTGGCTGGGGAGCCGTTCCGTTAGGGCACTGTGGTATCACCCACAAGGGCGTCCTTGTCTGATTGCTTGTTTGGTTCTTTTTGTCTCTGTTCTTGTTGCCTCTCTGACTTTTCTGACGGACGATTTCATTATGGGACAGACGGTGGCTACACCCTTATCTCTCACCCTTGACCACTTCTCAGAAGTGAAATATAGGGCACATAATCTCTCAGTGGAAGTTAGAAAAGCAAAGTGGCAAGCCTTTTGCTCCTCGGAATGGCCTGCTTTTCAGGTTGGATGGCCACCGGAGGGTACCTTTCACCTTGACAAGATTCTTGCTGTTAAGACTAAGACTCTCCAAGCGGAGGGGGCCATCCTGATCAGGTACCTTATGTCCTAACCTGGGAGGATATTGTTCGCCATCCACCCCCCTGGGTGCGCCCCTTTGTTCTCCCCACAGAGACTCCTTCAACAACTGTTTGTGCAGTTAAGGAAGAGGAGAAAAAGAAACTGCTCACTTCTCCAGAAGCTGACCTCCTCCTTTTTGACCTTCTGCCCCCTTATCCGCCAGCCATGGCCCCTACCCCTGCCAGTTCCCTGGCCGGTTCTCCTGCCAGACCTCCGACCGTTTCCCCTGTCAGTTTCCCGGAGGCTGTCAGTGCTCCCTCGGGGCCTAAGGCGGGGCTAGCATGCAACATTTCTAGTCCCCTCACAGGTCCCTCAGCAGGAGCTGTTGGTCCCTCAGCGCTGCCACCACAGACACCATCAGCGCCGCTGCAGACACCGCCAGAGGTCCCGCTGCACTCACCAGCTGACACTGCTCAGAATGAACGGGGCCCAGCAGCTGGATCACGAAGTCTAGAGCAACCCAGCTGGACTCGGTGCCTCTCCCGTTGCGAGCCTATGGATTTCCAGAGGGGGATGGGCAATACCCCTTTCAGTACTGGCCTTTTTCCACAGCTGATCTCTACAACTGGAAGGCTCACAATCCCCCTTTTTCTGAGAACCCCCAAGCCTTGACTGACTTGTTTGAATCTGTCCTTTTCTCTCACCAGCCCACTTGGGATGATTGCCAACAGCTTTTACAGACACTCCTGACTACCGAGGAGAGGGGACGAGTTCTTCTAGAAGCAAGGAAGAATGTCCCGGGGGCGGATGGGAGGCCTAAAGTTCTCCCCGACGAGATTAATAATGGGTTTCCTCTCTCTCGTCCTGATTGGGATTACAATACACCAGAGGGTAGGCAGCATTTGAAGGTTTACCGCCAGACTCTAATGGCGGGTCTCCGTGGGGATGCTCGAAGACCCACCAATTTGACTAAGGTAAGAGAAGTGGTCCAGGGGCCGGAGGAATCTCCTGCAGCCTACTTAGAATGGCAGATGGATGCATTCCGCTGGTTTACTCACTATGACTCTGCTTCAGATGAGCACAGGGCAACAGTGGCTGTATCTTTCATAGATCAGTCAGCTAGGGATATTCGTAGGAAACTTCAGAAATTAGAAGGTCTGCAGGATAAGTCGTTGAAGGATTTAGTGCAAGTAGCAGAGAAAGTCTTCTATAGTCGAGAAACAGAAGAAGAAAAAGAAGAAAGGAAACAGAAAGAACAGGAGATAAGAGAGAGAGAGAGAGAGAGACAAGAAGCAGGATAAAAAATTGACTAAGATTCTTCTGGCCACCGTAGTTCAGGAAAGTCGTACTGAAAGGGAGAGAGTTCCTGGCAACCGTAAGGGCCCTTTGTCTAAGGACCAGTGTGCCTACTGCAAGGAGACGGGACACTGGAGGAGGGATTGCCCCAAAAGGAAGAAGAATCAGCTGAATTCTCGAGCCACAGGGACCAGGGTCCTGACCTTAAACAATGACAGCGATTAGGGAGGACGGGGTTCGGTTCCCCTCCCCGAACCCAGGGTAACCCTCAAGGTGGAGGGGAAGCCAGTCCATTTTCTAGTGGATACTGGCGCTCAGCATTCAGTTCTGTTGCAAGACACAGGGGCTAAGAAAGAAAAACAAAATCATGGGTTCAAGGGGCCACTGGATGTAAGCAATATACATGGACTACCCGAAGAACAGTGGACCTTGGAGTGGGCCGGGTATCCCACTCGTTCTTAGTCATGCCTGACTGCCCATACCCATTACTGGGACGGGATATCCTGACCAAAATAGGAGCCCACATCTATTTTAACCCAGAAGGCCCACAGGTTACAGATAAAAGAGGGGATCCTATTCACGTGCTTACAATTCACTTGGAAGATGAATACCGGCTATTTAAAAATTTAAAAGAGGGGGAAAAAGACATTGACTGGTGGGTAAAAAAATACCCTGAGGCCTGGGTTGAAACAGCTGGCTTAGGGAAAGCAAGAAAGCAACCGCCTGTCCAGATAGAGCTAAAACCTCAGGCAGCCCCAGTTGCAGTGCGGCAGTATCCAATGTCTAAGGAAGCCCATGATGGGATTCGCCCTCATATACAGTGGCTCCTTGACCTAGAGGTTTTGAAAAGGTGTCAATCTGCTTGGAATACTCCATTACTGCTGGTCCAGAAGCCTGGGAGCAACGATTATCGGCCTGTGCAAGACCTGAGGGAAGTTAACAAACAGGTTATGGACTTACATCCAACAGTCCCCAACCCGTATAACCTGCTGAGCTCCCTTCCCCCTGACAGAGCCTGGTATACTGTTCTAGACCTTAAAGATGCATTCTTTTGTCTTCAACTTAGCCCTGCCAGCCAAGACATTTTCGCTTTTGAATGGAAAGATCCCGACTCCGGGGTCTCGGGCCAACTAACATGGACTCGACTTCCCCAAGGATTTAAGAATTCTCCTACCATATTTGATGAAGCCCTGCACCAAGACCTGGCACACTTCTGGGCCACAAATACTCAGGTAACTCTTCTCCAGTACGTGGATGACATCTTACTAGCTGCAGATTGTCAGAAAACCTGTCTCAAAGCCACTGGCCAACTTTTACAAGAATTGGTCGAACTCGGCTATAGAGCATCAGCAAAGAAGGCCCAGATATGCCGGAAACAGGTCAGTTACCTGGGGTATATACTAAAGGAAGGAAAAAGATGGTTATTGGAGGCTAGAAAAGAGACTGTTTCATATTACCCCTCCACGAACTACAAAACAACTGAGGGAATTTCTTGGTACAGCAGGGTTTTGCCGATTATGGATTCCTGGGTTCGCTGAAATGGCAGCCCCTCTGTATGCCCTTACAAAGGGCAATGACTCTTTTTCCTGGGGAAAAGATGAACAGGCTGCATTTGATAATATTAAACAGGCTTTAATGTCAGCTCCAGCCTTGGGACTTCCTGATGTCACTAAACCTTTTCATCTCTATGTGGCCGAGAACCAGGGAATGGCTAAAGGGTTGTTAATTCAAAAGATTGGACCCTGGAAGAGACCGGTAGCTTATCTATCTAAAAAGCTTGATCCAGTAGCAGCAGGATGGCCGACCTGCCTTCGGATAATAGCAGCAGTCGCCGCATTGGTAAAGGATGCTGACAAGCTGACCTTGGGACAAGATCTTACTGTTTATGCCCCTCATGCCCTTGAGAGTGTTGTCAGATAGCCACCTGATCGCTGGCTCACGAATGCGCGCATGACTCATTATCAAACTTTGCTTTTGAATAATGACAGGATTACTTTTGCCCCAGCAACAGGGCTAAACCCTGCCACCCTGTTACCAGATTCAGAGATTCAGCCCCCAGAGCATGATTGCTTGCAGGTGTTGACGGAAGAACAGGGATGGTGAAAGGACTTAAAAGACCAGCCTCTGCCAGATGCTGAGGTGATATATTACACAGATGGGAGTAGCTTTTTGGAAAATGGAAAAAGAAAAGCGGGAGCAGCGGTGGTGGATGGACACAAGGTAATATGGGCCCAAGCGCTGCCTGAAGGCACCTCTGCTCAACGAGCAGAACTAATTGCCTTAACTCAAGCATTAACTTTGGGGCAAGACAAAAAGATAAACATCTACACTGACAGCAGGTATGCCTTTGCTACGGCCCATGTGCAAGGGGCCATCTACCAGCAGAGAGGCCTATTGACGTCAGCCGGTAAAGAAATTAAAAATAAAAATGAAATCTTGGCCTTGCTCAATGCCTTACTACTGCCCACCAAGGTAAGCATAATTCACTGCCTGGGACATCAGAAGGGAAATTCCAAGGCAGCATAGGGAAATAACATGGCTGATCAGGAGGCTAAAGCAGCTGCTAGAGGAAGTCCTGCTCCAATGATATTAACTACTGAATTGCCAGAGAAGGAACAGCTAAAATACTCAGAGGATGACCTGGAGCAAATACAGAGAAAACAAGGGACATTTGATGCTAATGTGGGAGCATGGATTGACTCCAAAGGTAAGGTCATTTTGCCATAGGAAGATGCTAAGAGACTAATAGCGCAAATGCATCAATGGACTCATTTAGGGGCAAGGAAATTGACTGAAATTGTTCTCCAATCTCCTTACCGAATACTAAACCTCACTGCTCTAACCGAAAAAGTGACTCAGACATGTATCCCTTGCCAAAAGGTAAACATAGGAAAGAATTTCCAAAGCTCGGGAAAACGGTTAAGGGGAACTAGACCTGGAATGCATTGGGAAGTGGACTTTACCGAGATCAAGCCGGCCAGGTATGGAAATAAATATCTTCTAGTCTTTGTAGATACCTTCTCAGGATGGGTGGAAGCTTTTCCCACTAAGAAAGAGACTGCTCTGGTTGTAGCCAAGAAGATTTTGGAAGACATTTTTCCCCGGTTTGGAGTTCCAAAGGTAATCGGGTCAGACAATGGGCCAGCCTTCGTTGCTCAGGTAAGTCAGGAGGTGGCCAGATTTTTGGGGACTAATTGGAAATTACATTGTGCATATAGACCCCAAAGTTCAGGACAGGTAAAAAGCATAAATAGAACTCTAAAAGAGACCCTTACTAAATTGACCATGGAGACTGGAGGTGACTGGGTGGTACTTCTCCCTCTGGCTCTTTTTAGGGTCAGGAATACTCCTTCCTTGTTGAATCTCACGCCTTTTGAACTATTGTATGGAGTTCCTGCTCCCTTGACTCTCCTGGGAGACCCTCTTGACATAACTAGTGGTAACTCTGACTTGTTGTCCAGGTTAAAGGGACTGCAGCTTATTCAAACAGAAATCTGGAACAAGGTTGGCAGTGCATATGCGCCAGGATCCTTAGAGGTGCCACATCAGTTCCAAGTTGGAGACTTGGTTTATGTACGGTGACACCGTAGTCAAAATTTGGAACCCCGGCTGGAAAGGTCCTTACTGCATCCTGCTCACCACCCCAACGGCTATGAAGGTAGAAGGCATTGCTGCTTGGATCCACGCATCACACGTCAAACCCGCTCCAGAGGAATCCACTTCTGACTGGAAAATCCAGCCCAGTGACAAACCCTTAAAACTTAAACTTGTTAAGAATGTTAGCCGTGGGTGATATCCACAAACTGCTGGTGCTTTTGGCTCTGTTAAGCACTTACAATACTTGCTTGGGCTCCAGTCCTCACCAGCCCAAACTTTTGACTTGGGAAGTAACTAATCAGAGACATATTATAATTTGGTCTGTTTCAAAGATAGCCCCACCCTTCACATGGTGGCCGGACTTGTACCCTGACCTTTGCAAAATGGCTCTAGGAGCACCTGATAACTGGGATTTGCAAAGCCACCTAGACCCCAACGTGTTTCCTGGGGACCATAGATGTGGGTCTTTTAGTGAGAGAAGGGGCTTGGATCCCTGGGGGGGGGGGGGGGCTGCGGGACCACCAACCACTGCAGTATGCTGCGAGTCCTAACCTTTTATGTATGTCCAGGTCCCCATCAACAACCTAAAATGGTAAACAAATGTGGGGGGAAAATGACTTCTACTGCAAGAATTGGAGGTGTGAAACCACTGGCGATACTTACTGGAAGCCTACCTCCAGTTGGGATTACATTGTTGTTAAAGCTAATTACAGTCATGCCCAGCCCCCAGACTGGGGACCAAACAATAGGTGGACTAATCAGCCAATATGTACCACCTGGTGCCACCCCCTGCTAAACCGGTTCACAGACGCTGGAAAACAGATTTCAACTAACTGGGTGACGGGGTTCACTTGGGGCCTATGAATATATAAGGAAAGATATGATGATGGGTTACTTTTCACCATCAAATTAAAAATAACAGCTCCATCTGTTGAAGTAGGGCCAAATAAAGCTAGCCCTCACCTGGTTCCCCCAATGAAAGAGGACCCCCAGACTATAGCCCCACGTCCAGCAACCCCCTCACTGACTCCTAACCCAAAAATGGGTAAAGATTCTTCTTCCCCTAAGCCTCCTGGACCATACATTACTTCCCTAGCACAGGGGGCCTCTCAGGCCCTAAATAATACCAACCCCAAGGTTACTGAGTCTTGTAGGTTATGCTTTGGAATTGCTCCCCCATATTATAAAAAAATTGCCTTTACAGATGAGATAAGTAACTCCCAAGAGGCAACAGCCTGCCGTTGGATGCAAAGGGAGGCTAGACTTTCCCTGTCTGCCGTTTCAGGACAAGGACTCTGTGTAGGTAAAGTTCCCCCCAGTCATCAGTTTTTATGCAACCAAACCTATGATGTTGCAGGTCTGTCTGGGTACCTCATACCACCAATCGATGGATGGTAGGCCTGTGCGACAGGGATCACTACTTGTGTCAGTACTCAGGTGCTTGTCAATTCATCTGACTACTGTGTCCTGGTCCAGGTAATCCCCTGAGTCACCTATCACCCGTATGAAGAGCCCTTCCAATACTGGGACTCTGTGGGGGAACCGCTGATACAAACAAAAAGAGACCTGGGAATTTCCTTAGCCATAATACTTGGGGTCGGGCTAGGAGCAGTAGGGACAGCAGCTGGAGGGTCGGCTATAGCCCTCCGACATAGCGGGTTAAATGAGCTTAGGGCAGCTGTTGATGAGGACATAGAAAGATTAGAAAGCACAATTAGAGAGCTCAAAGATTCCTTACAGTTATTATCAGAGATGGTGTTACAAAACAGAAGGGGCTTAGATTTATTGTTTTTGCAACAAGGAGGTTTATGCGCGGCCCTAAAAGAAGAATGCTGTTTCTATGTCGACCATACTGGAGTTGTCACTGAGACCCTAGATAAGGTCAAAGAGGGCTTAGAAAAGAGAAAGCGAGAATGAGCCCAAAGCCTAGGATGGTTTGAAGGATGGTTTAATTCTTCTCCATAAATGACCACTTTAATCTCCACCTTGCTAGGCCCTTTGCTAATTCTTCTTCTGATTGTAACTCTTGGCCCCTGCATTCTTAATAAGCTAGTCAATTTTGTGAGAGAATGGATCAGTACCGTTCAGGTCCTTATGCTTCGACAGCAGTATCAGCAATTAGAGATGCAGGCTGAATCTAGCCTGTAATTTTAGGGTTAAAATTATGCCAAAGAAGAAGGGGGGAATGAGAAATGGGACCATCCCAAATTAGAAAGAAATACAACTGGACCTTGAATAAGGGCCAGCTAAAAAGAAAGAGCAAGTCAGGCAATTTAGGGGAGGACTGTCCTTGAAGCTGTAAGCGGCCTGCTACAGAACCGAGAGATGAGGGGAGGACTGTCCTTGGAGCTGTGAGTTCCCCCCTACAGCTGCCAACCGCATAACTGCTATCTTTTCTGCTAACTAATCAATGTAAAGGCCTGATTTTTTAGGAATAAAAACTCTGTGCTTTGTATGCTCGGAGTCGTCTCCTGCTTTGAAGGGACGACCCCCATCACAATCAGAATAAACTGCCTCTTGCTTTTGCATCAAACCGTGGTCTGTGAGTCACTTTGGGGGAGGGAGCAGTATGGATCCTGCACCGGGAGTGCAGGTTTTGCAGGGCCTACTATGGAGAACAAGGGATGGCCATATTCAGGGAACTCTAGTTTGCTGTGGAGACAAGTCATGAGAGCATAGGGCAAAAGATAAGTATCTTAGGAATTTAAGGGATGCTCTGGGGCTCTGGGGCAAAAGGGGGCCCCTGTGTGCTGAGACTTGGGTCACATGCAGATTTAAGTCTACACAAAATTAACATGGGGAAGAGGAGGGCAAAAGTTAAGAGATAGGCCAAAAGGCTGTACCTCTGGACCTTTGGGAGGCACTGTTGGGAAACGCTTAGAAAACCCTCTTTAATCCTGGAGCGAGAAGAGGCGAGGACCCTATCAGCACCGAGTCTTAAGTCTGTGTGACCTTGGTTCAGCCTTTCTTGGGCGCCTCAGTATCCTCCTCACCAGGGAACTCGAGTCGACCCCAAGCACAGAGGCTGTGAAGAAAACAAATGCCCTACCTTTGACAATCCCTAAGTGTGTGCCAGAGGACAAGTGCTGCCAGCTCGAAACAGAAAGGGTTGCTCGAGTGAGAGTACCAAGGTGGGATCCTCGAGCCTGCCAGGGTGCTAGGAGGCAAAAGCTCGCCCATGGGCACACCTGGGACTGGTGCACATGCGCCAAGTCTTCTGTCACAGTCACGTGCCCCAGGCATTCTGTACAGGGGCTAGGCGAGCACTCTCCGACTGACAGGTCCCGCTGACGAATCGGCGGGAAGAATTCTTTTGTTCTTCGGGAGGAGAGGTTGTTGATTGGACATGACCTCAGTCAGGGGCGGGCTCTTTGCTGTCCTCAGTTACCAGGATGCCCAGCCCCTGCCCCCTCAGCTGGCAGCCCTCTTGGTGCTGATCCCTACCCAGTGGGCAGCGCCAGGAGCTGCACCAAGTGGTCAGTGTAGGGCTGCTACTGCTGTGGGCCTCAGCCGCCTGTGCTGACTGCCAGGGCCACGGGCCCAAACCTGGATGCGCCGAGGCCCCAAGTTCCTGTGCGGTGCCTTGGTCACCCGCTGCTGCCCGGGGCCGGCCAGTGAGTGACAGGAGTCAGCCCAAAAGACACGCCAGAAACCCATGGTGGGGGGGTGAGGGGCGGGGCGGCAGGAGCGGGGTTGTGGTAGGCGTGCATAGGGCAGGGTCAGGACTCTGGAAGAGCATCCCTGGAAATAGCACTCCAGCTTCCCGGTTGGCCTTGAGCACAGTCTTCCAGATGATGGCAGGGAGGCTGGGAGGACAGCCCAAGTGGAGGTCGCAGAGCCCTGTGCCCTGGGACTGTCCAGTGGGGTAGCAGTGAACCTGCCTTTCAGTCTGAAGCCCTGGGTGCCTCAGACGCGGAGTGCTGAGATGTGCTCACTGCCTGCTTGTTCTCCAGGCCTAAACCTTCCTCCAAATCAGTCATGGACCTAAGTCCACACACACCACAGCGTTGTGAGTCGTTTTTTTGTTTTGTTTTCTTTTGTTTTGTTTTTTTTCTGGACGCCTGAGACTAAGGTTTGAGGAAACAGGCCTACAATGCTTTCTGAGCCAAGCAGGGTGGTATTCAGGGCCCTGTGTTTTTGGTAGGGCGATGATCCTCCTCCTGTCTCTTTCCATGGAGACCCATCTGAGCCTTCTGTGCTCCTCTGGACTCACTGTTTACTGCTTCTCGAAAAACTTAGTCAAATGTCCACCGTGGCTGCTGTTTTTGTTTATCGTTTATTGCTTTTTTTTGTCTTTTTTATTTTTATTTTTTTTCGAGGTGTGAGTTCTGTGGTGTTCGACTACCATTTCTGGAGCATGTGCTTTAGGAGGATAAGGATGGTGATGATTTATTTTATCCCCTAAGGCGACAGTCTGTTTAAGAGATAGATGTAGCAGTATGTTAGACTATTGGAAAAAAATGTTTTTATTGGGAATAGACTTGCTCTATCCCAGAAACTTTAAACAGAACTGCACCTTGGTATGGGAGCTCATGCACTCTACTAAAGGAAGAGTGCTATGCAATGGGAGATTAGGGTGGGACATCCTGATCCAGAGGGGAAAGGAACGAAGACAAAGGGTAGGAGCAGTGGTCAGCAGGAGACAACTTGGAACCACATGGAGAGATGAACAGAACTTAAGATATGACTAAAAGAAAGTATAAGGAGTAAAATCTGAATGGTAGGAAACTATGTGGGTTTGGAGGTTTAGAATGGAGTAATCATTGCCTAGCATTGTGCTCTAGGTTAATTAAATAAATCCTAGACACTGTGTGGTGATATGATTTGGTGTTTCTGATTTAGGAATAACCACTGGCTAACTAAAACATAAATCAATAATAAATATTAATATTCAACAATTCCTATACATTCTTTTGCAAAATGGTCAACTTTTTAAACTGAAGATATATGTATGATGGACAAATTAAAATAAAATACATTAATAGGTAAAGCTCACTAAGAATTTATGAATTTGTTATTTGATATATTCTTATCATTTCTGAATTAAGGTTAATCCACAGTTGTTTTAGTTGTTTTTTTGTTTGATTGATCTTGTTTTTGTTTTGTATTATTTTGCTTGAGACAGGGTTTCACTGTATAGCCTTAGCTACTCTTCAGTGTGGGATACACAAGAAATGGCATCTCAAAGAACCAACAGTGCTGAAGTTTATAAATGAATTATGCAAAGAAAAGACAAAAGACCTACTGTTTTAATAATGCTCATTGTGATGTAGCAATTAAAATACCCAGCAAAAACTGAAGTTGTTGTATTAGGGTAACTATTGAATCAAGCATCATACCCTATTCATAAATATTCATGAGCTAGCAAAAGCATTAAACATGGATAATGAAATTCTCTTGCTTTCAGATTTTCTTTGGATAGCTGTCCTAACATAGGGTTAGATCAAGGAGAGACTCCCTAAGATTGTATGTGTTAGTCAATGCTGACATTTTGATTAATCTATATCATTAAAAGATTCAATACCCAAAATGAGGTGAGAGCCTAACTAACTTCAGCAGATACTGCAAAATCTGAAACCAGTGGATGATTTAATTTCCAAATAAGAAAAAAAGAAAAGCAATGGAAACTTGACCTGGAACAATTTTGAGACAATAATCTATTATTATCTCTTCCTTTAAAAACTCCCCCCAAAAAAGTTTATTTCATCAAGGCTAAAATTGTTTGTCTTCATCGTTTAAAAAAAAAATGGCCCCGTGGAAGGGCAATGAAAAAAGTAACACTACTATTCAGTTTCCATCTCCTCACCAGTGTAGCACTGGCAAAGAGCAACAACCTGCTGCCCCCTCAGACTGCATTCAGCCCCAGCCTCTCAAAAATATCTATCTCCAGAGCAGGGTGCGAGTTTCCCTCAAAATTACACATTCACAGGCAACAGGATCCTAATGGAAATGAAGAGTACTGCCTTGCTCGACCTCCTTAATCTCACTTGTAGTTTTCATATGGCAACCGAAAACAAGACACCTATGGGGAGAAACTAAGGGCCCGTGGGGAAAACTATGGTTTAGAGCAGCCAGGAACCTTATTGGAGCTGCATCTTATTTGGGGGATTTCCAGCTCCACCTGGAACATAAGAAACAGGGCTGACAGGCTGTTTTCTTCAAGCATCAACAGCTGTTAACACCACTTTTCTTTCAAGACAGGGTCTTGCTGGGTAGCTCTGGCTGGACTGCCAAGCCATGGCAATCCTCCTGCCTCAGTAGAGTGATTGAGCTGCCATACTGAGGTGCAGTTCTGTTAAAATTTAATGGAATACTTCAAGACTATTCACAATAAAAACGTCTTTTTAATAGTCCCATACTCCTACATCTATCTCTTAACAGACTGTTGCTTTAGGGGACAAAATTAATCATCAACAACCTTATCCTCCTAAACCACACTCTCCAGAAAAAGTGGTCTTCAAACACCAAAGAACTTAAACCCCCCAAAAAAGAATGAAAAAAAAGAAAAGAAAAGCAACGACAAAAAAAAATAATAATAAAAAAAACCATTACAAACAATGAACAAAAATAGCAGCCACGGTGGACATTTGACTTGGGTTTTCAAGAAGCACTAAACAGTGAGTCCAGAAGAGCACAGAAAGCTCAGAGGGGTCAACGTGGAAAGAGCCAGGAGGAGGATAATCGCCCTACTGAAAACACAGGACCCTGAATACCACCCTGCTTGGCTCAGAAAGCATTGTAGGCCTGTTTCCTCAAACCTTAGTCTAAGGCGTCCAGGAAAAATGACTCACAACACTGTGGTGTGTGAGAGCGACTTAGGTCTATATCTGATTTGGAGGAAGGTTTAGGCAGGGAGAACAAGCAGGCAGTGAACACATTTCATCACTCTGCATCTGAGGCACCCAGGGATTTGCACTGAAAGGAAGGTTCACCTCTACCCCACTGGCCAGTCCCAGGGCACAGGGCTCTAGGATCTCCACCCGAGACGGATGCTCAGTCAGAGTCCTGACCCTGCCCTATGGAAGCCTGCTACAACCCTGCTCTTGCCTCCCCGCTCCTCAGCCCCCCACCATGGGTGTCGGGCAGGTCTCTTTGCCTGATTCTTGTCACTCACTGGTCCGCCCCAGGCAGTGGATTCCAAAGGCCCCCCCATTGGAACTGGGGGCCGCAGAGCGTCCAGGTTTGGGCTCACTGCCCTCACAGTCAGCAGAGGCGGCTGAGCCCCACAGCAATAGCAGCCCTACACTGACCTCTTGGTCCAGCTCCTGGAGCTGCCCACTGGGTATGGATCAACAAGAGGGCTGCCAGTCGAGGGTGCAGTTGCCTGGCACCATCATAGAAAGCACTGAGCAGAATGCCTGGGCCACGTGACTGTGACGAAAGAATTGACACGTGCACACCATTCTCAGGTTCCCCCGTGGAGGAGCTTCTGCTCCCAGCAACTTGGCAGGCTAGAGCTGGCAGCACTTATCCCCTCACACACACTTAGGGAAGGTCAAAGGTATGGTATTTGTTTTCTTGCCTGCCTCTATGCTTCAAGTCTTAGCACATAGTGGCCATTTTTTGCCTTAGAGCCCCCGAGCATCCCTTAAATTCCTAAGATAGTACCTTTTGCCCAATGCTATCATGATTTCTCTCCAAGGCAAACTAGAGTTCCGTAAATATGGCCATCTCTTGTTCTCCACAGCAGGCCCCTAAACTTGGGCTTGGCCTCAAGATAAGGATACCAAGGGCACCACAGCACCTGGTCCAACATCAAAATATCCCGACCAGCTCTGAGAACTTTGAGCTTTAGCTTCTCAGAGATCTGGTTGCTCTGTCTATAAGATGAAGATGAACAAGAGGCAGATTTAAGAAGCACTTGGAGTAAGCAGAGTTTCTCAGGAAAAATCATCCATAAGCCACTCTCAGGCTGCTGATTCTGAAGCTTCTAACACTCTTGTTTTGAATGGAAGCCCATTAAGAGAGAAAATTCAGTGATGAGGAACACTTGCTGTTCTTGTAGACAACTTGAGGTCTGTTCTCAGCCACAGCTGAGCAGCTCACAGCAACCTGAAACTCCAGTTTCGTGGGATTCAACACCATTTTCTGGCCGCCATATACACCAGCACACACATGGCATATATCCACACAGACACGTGTACATGTAAGCAAACGTTTTTACTGTGTTCTTCCTGGAAAGGGCATAGTAGTACACACCTCCAGTCTGTTGAGGGGCAGAGGATAGCCAATCTCTAAGTCTGAGGTTTACACAGTCAATTTCAAGCTGGAGAGGACTGCACAATGAGACCTTGTCTCTAAAATAATAAGGATCAGAAAGGTATTTTTTTTCCATAGAGGACGTTCATATTCTTCTTAGGCCTGCATCCTCTTACTGGCTCCAAAATGGAGATTGTCGAATTCTCTGATAGGGTTCAAGTCCATGATTTGACATAGGGGGAAGATTAAAATAACTTGAAACTGCCAGGCATGGTGGTACATGCCTCTAATCCCAGCACTCTGGCAGGCAGTGACAGGTGGATCTCTGTGAGGTCAAGGCCAGCATGGTCTACAAATCGAGCCCAGAATTCCCAGGGCTACATGGAGAAACAGTCTCTAAAAACAAACAAAAAACAAATGAACAAACAAGGAAACAAAATAACACAGAAGCCAATATTGGTCTGGAGAGTGCTCCATGCTTAATGCTCTTCCAGAGGACCCAGGTTTAATACCCAGGATACAGTGGCTTACAGTTGTACCTATAGTCCCATTTAAGACCATTTCCTGCCTCTGAGGTTGCCAGACTTGCATATGCTGGACAGACCTATCTTGAGGCAAAATATCCATATATATTACACTGAATATATAAATATATAAATAAGGCAAATATCAAACTGACTGCGGCTGTCAACATTTATAATCCTAGCACTGAAGTGAAAGAGGGAAAGAAGATCAAAAGTTTGATGTCAACCTGGATTACAAAACGAGTTAGTGACTTTCCTAGGCTACACAGTAATAGTGTCAAAAACAAAATGGGGCAGACAAAATGGCTCAGGGGACAACACTGCCTGCCACACTAACATAACTACAAGGGGGATCCCAAAAACCGATGGTAGAGGGGCTGCAGCCAGGACTCAGAGGTTTAATTCCTGATTTCAAATCCCAGCACCCACCTGGGGGCTCAGGACCATCTAGATGAGATCTTCTGGTGTGCAGGTTCCCTCTACTGGTGTACAGGTGTACATGCAGACAGAATATTGTATACATAATAAATAAATAGATATATAAATAAATCTGTAAAAAGAAAAAATATTTTGAGGGAGAGGAAGTTGTCCCCTGACTCCAGCACTCTCACTGATATGTGTTTATACATGCATGTATGCATATGTACACACACACCCGAAAAAAAATAAAACAGAGCAAATCTCCTGTTGCTTAAGGACTATAATACTTTTGCAGTTCAAAGTGACTGAAATATTCTCCAGGAACCTACATGTTTAAAATATGTCTTATAAAGCTGGGGAGAACTTTGACTAGACTCTGGAGATAAGCAATGAAGGTAAAGGACAGAATCTTAAACAGGGGAAAAGGACATGGGATTCAGCTAGTGAGAAGAACCAGGGAACAAAATGCATATGGAATGCTGAGCAAGCTATTCTGTTACTTAGTTCTAAAAATAAAACCTGAAGAGGTGGGTTGAGGCTAGCAACAACATTTCAGGTGCCATAGTAGGACATCGGATCTCATTCTATAATCCTATGAGCTATTTTCTTTTTCCTTGAGGCAGGGTTTCTCTTAGAATATATGGTAGCCCTGTCTGTACTTGAATTCACTTTGTAAACCAGGGTGGTCTCAAACACAGAGATATGCCTGCCTCTGTCTCTGTAAATTTCTGACCAGTGTAAATTATCTACCATCTGAGATCTCAATTTGTTATTAACAGTTTTCAGGAGCTAAGAGAGCCCATGACTTTACTCCCAGCACTTGGAAGGCAAAGACAGGTACATCTCTGATTTTTGTTATTTTATAACATTTTTTATATTAATTACGGGTCATTTACATTGTATCCCATCTGTAGCCCCTTCCCTCATTTCCTCGTAATCTTATCCTCCCTCCTTCATTTCCTCAACATGTCCCTCTCTAAGTCCACTAATAGGGGAGGTCTTCCCACCCTTCCATCTGAACCTAGTCTATAAGGTCTCATCAGGACTGGCTGCAATGCCCTTCTCTGTGGCCTAGCAAGGCAGCTACTCCCACAAAGGGGGCAGGTCAAAGAGCCTGCCATTGAGTTCATGTCAGAGAAAATCCCTGTTCCCCTTACTTGGGTAACCTACTTGGATGCTGAGCTGCCATGCGCTACATATGATTAGGGGTTCTAGGCTACATCCATGCATGGTCCTTGGTTGGAGAATCATCTCAGAAAGGCTACTGTGCTCAGATATATTTGGTCCTCGTGGTGATCCCATCCTCTCCATATCTTCATAACTCACCCTTTGTTCATGATTCCCTGCACTTTGCCCGAGGTTTGGTTATGAGTCTCAGCATTTGAGGGCTTTTAAGAGATTCTCGGGTAAGCTTGTCCAGGAAGAAGAAAAAAAAATCCCTGTAAATTGACTAACTCCATGTTTTCCTCCACTTTTGAAAGTCATTTAAGGTTCTTAAATTATTTTTTTACCTTTTATTTTAATTTTTCATCAATTACACTTTATTCATTCTGCATACCCCCATAAGCCTCTCCTTGCTCCTCTCCCAATTCCACCCTCCCTCCTCCCTCTGCATGCATGCCACATCCCAAGTCCACTGATAGGGGAGGTTCTCCTCTCCTTTCTGATCTTAGTCCGTCAGTTCACATCAAAAGTGGCTGCATTGTCCTCTACTATGGCCTGGTAAGGCTGCTCTCCCCCCGGGGGGGGGGTGATCAAAGAGCAGGCCAATCAGATTATGTCAGAGGCAGTCCCTCTTCACATTACTATGTAACCCAATTGGACTCTGAACTGCCCTGGGCTACATCTGTGCAGGGGTTCTGGGTTATCTCTATGAATAGACTTTGGATGGAGTATGAGTCTCTGGGAAGTTCCCTGTGTTCAAATTTTCTTGTTCTGTTGCTCTCTTTGTAGAGACCCTGTCCTCTCCAGCTCTTACTGTTTCCCAGCTCTTACATAAAATTCCATTCACTCTGCCCAACAGTTGCCCATCAGGCTCAGCATCTGCTTTGATAGTCTGTAGGGCAGAGGCTTTCAGAGGCCCTCTGTGGTAGGTTCCTAGGTTGTTTCCTGTTTTCTTCTTCTTCTGATGTTCATCCTCTTTGCCTTTCCAGATGGGGATTGGACATTTTAGTTAGGGTCCTCTCTCTTGCTTAGTTTCTTTAGATGCACAGGTTTGAGTGGCTTTGTCCTATGTTGTATGTTTATATGAGTGAGTATATACCATGTTTGTCTTTCTCCTTCTGGGATACTTCACTCAGCCTGATCCTTTCCAGGTCCCACCATCTACCTGCAAATTTCATGATTTCCTTATTTTTCATTGCTGAGTAATATTCCATTGTGAAGATGTACCACAATTTCTGCATCCATTCTTCAGTTGAGGGGCATCTGGGTTGTTTCCAGCTTCTGGCTATTACAAATAAAGCTGCTACAAACATGGTTGAGCAAATTTCCTTTTTGTGTGCTTGACCCTCTTTTGCATATATGCCTAGGAGTGGTATGGCGGGATCTTGAGGAAGCGCTATTCCTAGTTGTCTGAGAAAGCGCCAGATTGATTTCCAGAGTGGTTGTACAAGTTTACATTCCCACCAGCAGTGGAGAAGGGTTCCCCTTTCTCCACAACCTCTCCAGCATGTGTTTTCACTTGAGTTTTTTATCTTGGCCTTTCTCATGGGTGTAAGGTAAAATCTCAGGTTTGTTTTGATTTGCATTTCCCTAATGACTAGTGAGGTTGAGCATTTCTTTAAGTGCTTCTCTGCCATTTGGTATTCCTCTACAGAGAATTCTCTGTTTAGCTCTGTTCCCCATTTTTTAAGTGGATTACTTGGTTTGCTGCTTTTCAGCTTCTTTAGTTCTTTATATATACTGGATATGAGTCCTCTGTCAGATAAAGGGTTGGTGAAGATTCTTTCCCAATCTGTAGGCGGTCACTTTGTTTTGATGATGGTTTCCTTTGCTTTACAGAAGCTTTTCGGTTTCATGAGGTCCCATTTATTGATTGTTGCTCTTAGAGCCTGTGCTTTTGGTGTTATGTTCAGGAAGTTTTCCCCTGTACCAATGAGTTCTAGGGTATTCCCCACTTTTTTTTTTCAAGCTGATTTAATGTGTCTGGTTTTATGTTGAGGTCTTTGACCCACTTGGACTTCAGTTTTGTGCAGGGTGATAAGTATGGATCTATTTTCATTTTTCTACATGTAGACATCCAGTTGGAACAGCACCATTTGTTGAAGATGCTATCTTTTTTTCCATTGTATAGTTTTGGCGTCTTTGTCAAATATCAGGTGTCCATAAGTGTGTGGGTTTATTTCTGGGTCCTCTGTTCGGTTCCATTGATCCACCATTCTGTTTCTATGCCAGTACCATGCAGTTTTTAAAACTGTTGCTTTATAGTACAGCTTAAGATCAGGGATGGAGATACCTCCAGAAGATCTTTTATTGTAGAGGATTGTTTTAGCAATTCTGGGTTTCTTGTTATTCCATATAAAGTTGAGAATTTTTCTTTCCAGGTCTGTAAAGAATTGTGTTGATAATTTGATGGGCATTGCATTGAATCTGTAGATTGCTTTTGGTAAGATGGCCATTTTTAGTATGTTAATCCTGCCAAGCCATGAGCATGGGAGATCTTTCCATCTTCTCATATCTTCTTCTAATTCTTTCTTCAGAGATTTGAAATTTTATTCATACAAGTCTTTGACTTCCTTGGTTAGGGTTACTCCGAGGTACCTTATGTCATTTGTGGCTATTGTGAAGGGTGTTGTTTCCCTAATTTCTTTCTCAGCCCTTTTGTCTTTTGTATACAGGAGGGCTACTGATTTTTTTGAGTTAATTTTGTATCCGGCCACTTTGCTGAAGGTGTTTATCAGCTGTAGGAGTTCCCCGGTAGAGTTTTTGGGGTCACTCACGTCTACTATCATATCATCTGCAAATAGTGATAATTTGAGTTCTTCCTTTCCAATTTGTATTCCCTTGATCTCCTTCAACTGTCTTATTGCTCGAGCAAGGACTTCCAGAACTATGTTGAAGAGATATAGGGAGAGTGGGCAGCCTTGTCTTGTCCCTGATTTCAGTGGGATTGCTTTAAGTTTCTCTCCATTCAGTTTGATGTTGGCTATAGGCTTGCTGTATATCACCTTTACTATGTTTAGATATGTGCCTTTTATCCCTGATCTCTCCAGAACTTTAAACATGAATGGATGTTGGATTTTGTCAAATGCTTTTTCAGCATCTAGGGAGATTATCATGTGGTTTTTTTCTTTCAGTTTGTTAATATGATGGATCACATTGATGGATTTCCGTATATTGAACCACCCCTGCATACCTGGGATGAAGCCTACTTGGTCATAGTGGATAATATCTTTGATGTGTTCTTGGATTTGGTTTGCAAGTATTTTACTAAGTATTTTTGCATGAATGTTCATAAGGGAGATTGGCCTGAAATTCTCTTTCTTTGTTGAGTCTTTGTGAGGTTTAGGTACCAAGGTGACTGTGGCTTCATAGAATGAGTTTGGTAATGTTCCTTCTGTTTCTATTTTGTGGAATAGTTTGAAGAGAATTGGTGTTAGCTCTTCTTTGAAGGTCTGGTAGAATTCTGCGCTGAACACATCTGGTCCTGGGCTTTTTTTGGATGGGAGACTTTTGATGACCACTTCTATTTCTTTGGGGGATATAGGACTATTTACTTGATTTACCTGGTCCTGATTCTGCTTTGGTAAGTCAAATCGATCAAGAAAAATTGTCCATTTCATTTAGATTTTCAAATTTTGTGGCATATAGACTTTTGAAGTAAGTCCTATTGATTGTTAGGATTTCCTCAGTGTCTGTAGTTATATCTCCCTTTTCATTTCTGATTTTGTTGATTTGGGTGGTGTCTCTCTGCCTTTTAGTTAGCTTGGCTAAGGGTTTGTCGATCTTGTTGATTTTTTCAAAGAACCAGATCTTGGTTTCATTGATTCTTTGAATTGTTTTATTTGTTTCCAATTGATTGATTTCAGCCCTGAGTTTGATTATTTCCAGTGGTCTACTCCTTCTTGGCGTGTCTGCTTCTTGTTTTTCTAGGGTTTTTAAGTGAGCCATTAAGGTGCTTGAATGAGCTGTCTCGAATTTCTTTCTTGTTGACCTGTCCTTTGTTGAGAGTGGGTTGTTGAAGTCTCCGACTATTAATGTGTGGGGATCTATATGTGCTTTAAATTTTATCAATGTTTCTTTAACAAATGTGGGTGCTCTTGTATTTGGGGCATAGATGTTCAGGATTGTGATGTCTTCTTATTGGAATTTTCCCTTGATGAGTATGAAGTGTCCTTCCCCATCTCTTTTTATTAATTTTGGTTGAAAGTCTATTTTATCAGATATTAGAATGGCTACTCCTGCTTGCTTCTTCGGTCTGTTTGCTTGGAAAGTCGTCTTCCAACCCTTTACCCTCAGGTAATGTCTATCTTTGTGTCTTAGGTGTGTTTCTTGTATGCAACAGATTTCTGGGTTTAGTTTATGTATCCATTCTGTTAGACTGTGTCTTTTTATTGGAGAGTTGAGTCCATTGATGTTGAGAGAGATTAATGACCAGTGGCTGTTAGATCCCTTGATTTTGATGTTGGCTGTGGTCCTCAGGTTGTGTGCTTGGTTGCTTTTTGTTTTACTGAAGTGAGGTTATTTATTTCCTGTGTTTTCTTGAATGTAGCTAGTTTTCCTGGGTTGTATTTTCCCTTCTAGTGTCTTCTGTAATGCTGGATTTGTTTGTAGGTATTGTTGAAATTTGTTTTTGTCATTGAATATCTTGTTTTCTCCATCTATGAGGACTGAGAATTTTGCAGGGTATAGTAGCCTGGGCTGACATCTGTGTTCTCTTAGGGTCTGCATGATATCTGTACAGGCCCTCTGGCTTTCATAGTCTCTGTTGAAAAGTCAGGTGTGATTCTAATGGGTTTGCCATTATATGTTACTTGGCCTTTTTCCCTTGCAGCTTTTAGTATTTTTTCTTTGTTCTGTATACTTACTGTTTTATTATGTGGCGGGAGGATTTTCTTTTCTGGTCAAATTTGTTGTGTGTTCTGTAGGCCTCATGTATTCTAATTGGCCTCTCCTTTAGCTTGGAGAAATTTTCTTCAATGATGTTGAAAATATTTTCTGGGCCTTGGAGAAGGGAGTCTTCTTTTTCCTCTATACCTATTATTCTTAGGTTTTGTCTTTTCATACTGTCTTGGATTTCTTGGATGGTCTGTGTCAGGAATTTTTTGGATTTAACATTTTCTTTGACAGATACATCTATTTCTTCCATTGTATCTTCTACACCTGAGATTCTTTCTTCCATCTCTTATAGTCTGTTGGTTATGCTTACCTCTGTAATTCCTGTTTTCTTCCCTAGGTTCTTCCTCTCCATTATTTCCTCCATTGTGTTTTCTTTAATTTTTCCAATTCTATCCTCAGGTCTTGAGTTGTTTTGTTTACTTCCTTCACCTGTCTGATTGTACTTTCCTGTTTTTCTTTTAGTTCCTTCAATTCTGTTTCTTTTATTTCATTCAGTGCTTTAAGCATTTCCTTTTTAAAGGCCATAAACTGTTTGGCTGCAGCTTCCTCTATTTCTTTATGGATGGCAATATTCTGTTTGAGTTTATCTTCCTCTATGTCTTTATGTATCTTATTTGTTTCCTCTGTTATCATCTTCATGAGAATAGTTGTTAGGTCATCTTCTTGGATTTCAGTTATGCTGGGGTGTCCAGGGCTACTTGCCCCTGGGTAACTGGGTTCTGGAGATGCCATATTGCTCTGTCTTTTGTTGCTTGAGCTTTTACGTTGGCCTCTACCCATTGTGCTATCTTAGGTGTTTGGGGTTATTTTCTAGTGTTTCCTGGGGATCCTGTTGTGGAGAGAATCCCCTTTGCAGAAAGCTGGTTTTTCCTGAAGGATGTCTTCTCAGCTTTTTGGGTATAGTCCCTGGATGGCTGGTGTTTTTTCAGGAGTTGCTCACCTCAGGGATATAGACCTGAGTGGTAACTGTGGTCGTTGTTAGTCGAGAGGGTTCTCCTCTAACCCAGGGAAGTCCTGAGGGCAGCTGCCCTGTTTCTGGGTTTCTTGTTGTAAATTTAGTGATCAGCTGCTGTGACCCAGTTGGACATCAGGTGCACAGCAACTGTTTGTGCCTGTGTCTGGTGCACAGCTGAGTGATGGCGCCTAAGCCGCACTGGTCTGCTAGACTTTTTCTAGGGAAGGATTGGGTGATTTAAGTCAGTACACTTTCCTTCCTTCCCTGTGGATTCTCTGGAGACACAGACTCCCACTGTCTTTTTTTTTGCCCTGGTGCACACTGCTCAGTGTCAGCCAGCTGTCTGTTGCGCAGAAACTGCCTGTGTCTGCCTTTGAGGCCTTTGGGAGCCTGGGTGCCTCCCTAAGCTGGGTAATTTTCCGGGGACCTTTTCAGGCTGAGTGCTCTGAGATCATACCAGCTGTTTCCCTCCCTGTGTGTTTGCACGGGACAGTGAAACTCATTCGCTGGTGCCCTGGTGCCCACAGTTCTATCTCAGGCGGCGAATCAGGCACACAGGCAGGCAGAGCTCTGTGGTGCCTGAGCCTGGGTCCCCAGCTCTGGCTCCAGGCTGGCTCCTGGGGTGCCCGTGGAACCGAGTCTTTTCCAGGGGATGTCTGGGTGACCTAAGGCCGGTCCCAATCGTTTCCTGTACCCTGGGGTTATCTCTCGACTGAAAATTCCAGTCTCTGATAGTGTGGTGCCCAAGATTCAGTCTGGGACCGTGACCAGAGACACTGGCTTGTGGCTCTGGGCTGGGGCTGGGGCTGGCGGCCAGCAGCCAAGCGTCTGGCGGAACCAGGATCTCTTCCGCGGTTTAGCCGGGTGAGTTAAATCTGACTGAATCCCCCACCCTGGGGTATCCTCTCACCTGGGAAACACAATGACTGTGTTTTATGGCCGCGAGTTCTGATTACTGGTCACTGTGCTGATCCTCCTGCTGCTGCTCAGAATGAGAGTCCTCCTGGTGCCACCCTCTAACCCCTCCCCCAAGGGGCTATATAGTCTCTTTATCTTATTGCCACTGTTTCACCACACAGAAACCCACACACTGCTCCTTCCCTCTCCCCATTCCTGTGGGTCTGCTTCCTTCTGGAGGACCCTCACCCAGTAGTCATGCTGGCTGTCAGTGGTTATCACTGCCATGGACTTAATTCACACTATTTATTCTAAATCCTTAACTTGTCCTATTCTGAGACTTGTGTTCCTGAGACAAGGGCTAGAGGAAAGACCAAGCGAGATGGGAACCCAGACCAACTGGTCATTTTGTAATAATTAGCATTCATAATAATTAGAATTTGTTCCTGTCTCTTAGGAGGAGCAAAACTGGAAAATCTTTTTCTCGTTATATGTTTTTACTAGACAAGTTCACTCCCAGACAGAAAATAGAGCAAAACCAAATCTAGAAAAACTCATGGTTCTTGTGTGTATATTTGTGTATGTGTGTGTATATGTATGTATGCACGTGTGAATATGTATATAAATATGTATGTGTATGTGTGTATGTATGTATTATGTGTATGCATATTTGTGCGTGAATGTAGGTATATAATTTTTTGAATTATTTTTAGGCACCATAAGAAAGAACTGAAGACCCACAACCTTTTCTACTCCAGAGAGAATAATGCCCAAAATATTAAAAATAATGACAAAATCAAATAAGTGTTTAAGTATAGGCAGAAAAGAATGCATTGTCAACCATGTACAAAGTGAAGTGACATCTGTAAGAGGTGTCGCATTTGCAAACAATTTTTAAGTATCTTTCCCTCATAGCCCTGAGGTATACACAAGGCCCGAGGACTGAAATTGTAGATTAAGACAGGCATCATATTTCATATCCAAACAACATCAGGAAGCCCATTCAGAACTATTTCCACCACTAAATAATGTTTATGTTTGAACATGCATGTATCTTGGTACACTTTATGGTATGTGAGTTTGGCAAAAGTTGGCTGAGGGGAGGCCCAAATATAGTCTTAGAAAACTTTTGCTTATCACTGTGTGAGCTCTTGAAACAATAAGGGATCCAGACACAGGTCCACAACAGCTGCTTGAGAGGAGTTATGTGTAGGGAGTGAATATTTATAGGTAAAATGTCCTACACAGGCTCATGATTGAACACTTGGTCTATAGTCGGTGTTACTATAATGGGAGGCTATGAAACCTTTGGAGAGTAGGCCTTTGCTTGAGGACATAAATGTTTAAGATGGGGTGCAGATGAAGTGCATAGTCTATGTTTCCTTGTCTACTGAGAGGTAAACCATTATCTACCTCATGATCCCACTGCCATGGAGTTGCCATTATTTCTCAGCCAGGGCATATGATGATGATGGCTGGGAAGCAGTGAACCTGCATTTGAGTCGGAATCCTTGGGTGCCTCAGACCCAGAGTGCTGAGATGAGGTCACGGCCTGCTTGTTCTCCCAGCCTAAACCTTCCTCCAAATCAGTCATAGGCCTAAGTTGCTATCACACACCACAGCGTTGTGAATCATTTTTCCTGGACGCCTGAGACTAAGGTTTGAGGATACAGGCCTACAATGCCTTCTGAGCCAAGCAGGGGGGTATTCAGGGCCCTGTGTTTTCAGTAGGGCGATGATCCTCCTCCTGTCTCTTTCCACGTTGATCCCTCTGTGCCTTCTGTGCTCTTCTGGACTCACTGTTTACTGCTCTTTGGAAACATAACTAAATGTCCAAAATAACTGAGGGTTTTGTTGTTTAAAATTTTTTTAGATGCAGAAGTTCTGTGGTGTTCAACCACCGCTACTTTTGGAATGTGCGCTTTGGGAGGATATGCGTGGGGATGCTTAATTTTGTCCATTAAAGAGAGAGTCAAATAGGAAATAGATAGAAGTAGGAATATTTGAGGACAATTGAAAAACGTTTTTATTGTGATTATGCTTGAACTATCCCATCAACTTTTAACAGAACTGAAAAAGAGAATGAGACCTCATGCACTCTACTAAGGCAGGAGGATTGCCATGGGATGCCAGTTCAGCCAGAGCTATATTGCAAGACCCAGTCTTGAAACCAAAGCAGTGGTAAAAGCTGTTGATGCTTGGAGGAAACAGACTGTCATCCCTGTTTCTTCCCTTGCAGGTGGGGCTGGAAATCCACCACACAGGATGCAGCTCCAGAAAGGGTCCTGGCTGCTCTAAACCTTATTTTTTCCCACGAACCCTTAGCTTCTCCCCACAGGTGTCTTGTATTCTTCGTAATATGAAACCTGCAATAGAGATTCAGGAGGTGGAGCCGGGCAGTATTCTTCATTTCCATTAGGATCCTGTCGCCTGTGAATGTTTAATTTTGAGGGAAACCCGCACCCTGCTCTGGAGATAGATACTTTTGAGAGGCTGGGGCTGAATGCAGTCTGAGAGGGCAGCAGGTTGTTGTTCTTTGCCAGTGCTACACTTGTTAGGAAAAGGAAATGGAGTAGTACTGATCCTTTTTTCATTGCCTTTCCATCGGGCCATTTTGGTAAAATGAGGCATACAGTTTTAGCCTTGTGGAAATAAAGGTTTTTGGGGGAGTTTTTAAAGGAAGAGATAATGAAAGCATAGTGTCTTAAAATTGTTCTAGGTCAAGCTCCCATTGCACTTCTTTCTTTCTTTTTTTTTTTTTTTTTTTTTTTTCTTGTTAGAACATTAAATCATCCACTGGTTTCAGATTTTGCTGAGCTGCTAAAGTAAGTTAGACTCTCAACTCATTTTGGGTATTGAATCTTTTAGTGATATAGATTAATCAAAATTTCAGCATTGACTAACACATACAATCCTACAGAATCTCTCCGTGACCTAACCCATGTTAGGACAGGAGTCCCAGGAAAATTAGAAAGCAGGAGAATTTCATTATCCATGTTTAATGCTTTTGCTAGCTCATGAATATTTATGAATAGGGTATGATGCTTGATTCAATAGTTACCCGAATATAATAACAACACTTTTGTGCTGGGCATTTTAACTGCTACAACATAAAGAACATTTTTACAGTTGAAGGTCTTCTTTCTTTGTCTTTGCATAATTCATTTGTAAAATTCAGCATTTATTCAGCACTCTAGGTTTTTTTGAGATGCCATTCCTTGTGTATCCCAAGCTCAAGAGTTGCCTGTATACTCAGAATGCTTGGATTTAAGTGTTCAGCTGACTCAGCTTGCTCTTTCTTTCTAAGTGCCCCCCCCTCCCTGAGAATCCCCAGAGCCCCCTGGTTGTCCTCGAACTCCTCAGTACACCATGCTGGATTCAAAATCAGAGATCTTCTTCCTGAGTGAGGTATCCAAGAAACAGAAAGACACACACAGTACATACCCACTTAGAAAAGTATATTAGACTTATAACATAGGACAAACATACTAAAATCTACACACTAAAGAAGCTAAACAAGAAGAGGTTCTGGGATAAGATGATCAATCCTCACTTAGAAAGACAAACGGGATGGACATGGGAAGTAGGAGAAAACAAGAAACAGGACAGCAGTCTACAATACAGGGCCTCTGAAAGACTCTACCTAGCAGTGTATCAAAGCAGATGCTGAGACTCATAACCAAACCTTGGGCAGAGTGCAGGGAATCATGAAAGAAGGGGAAGTTATTAAGACATGGAAAGGATGGGATCGCCACAAGGACCAAATATATCTGGGCATAGGGGCCTTTCTGAGACTGATTCTTCAACCAAGGACCATGCATGGATATAACCTAGAACCTCTAATCAGACATAACCTGTGGCATCTCAGCATCTAAGTGGGTTACCCTAATAAGGGGAACAGGGATTGTCTCTGACATGAACTCAGTGGCAGGCCCTTTGAGCCACCACCTTTGAGGGAGGAGCAGCCTTGCTAGGCCACAAAGGAGGGCATTTCAGCCAGTCCTGATGAGACCTGATAGACTAGGATCAGATGGAAGGGTGGGAGGACCTCCTGTATCAGTAGACTTAGAGAGGGACATGTTGAGGAGATGAGAGAGGGAGGATGAGATTGGGAGGAAATGAGGCCAGTGGTTACAGATGGGATATAAAGTAAATGACCTATAATTAGTATAAAAAAATAAATATTATAAAATAAAAAAATCAGAGATCTACCTGTCTTTGCCTCCCAAGTGCTGGGATTAAAGTCATGGGCTCCCTTAGCATTGTAAACTGTTAATAACAAATTGAGATCTCAGAATAGCCCACAGGATTATAAAATATGATCCAATGTCCTTCTATGGCAATCGAAATATTGTTGCTACCCTCAGGCCACCTCTTCACGTATTATCCTTAGAACTCAGTAACAGACTAGCTTGCTCACCATTCCATATGCAATTTGTTCCCTGGTTCTTCTCGGTAGCTGGATCCCATGTGCTTTTCCCCTGTTTAAGATTCTGTCCCTTTATCTTCATTGCTTATCTCCAGACTCCAGTCAAAATTCTCCCCAGCTTTGTAAGACATATTTCAAACAGTTAGGATCCTGGAGAATATTTCAGTCTCTTTGAACTGCAAAATATTATCGCCCTTAGCAAAAGAATAGCATTTGCTCACTTTTATATTTTCTTCCGGGTGTCTACATACACATGCTTGCATACATACACGTATAAATACATATCAGAGAGAGTGCTGGAGTTAGGGGACAATTCCTCTCCCTCAATGTATTTATTTTCTTTTCAAAGATTTCTTTGTTTATTATGTATACAATATTCTGTCTCCATGTACACCTGTACACCAGTAGAGGGCACCTGCACACCAGAAGATCTCATTCTAGATGGTCGTGACCCCCCATATAGATGCTGGGATTTGAACTCAGGAATTTAACCTTTGAGTCCTGTCTGCAGGCCCTGTACCATCGGTTTTAGGGATCCACCTTTGTAGTCATGTTAGTGTGGCAAGCACTCTTATCCCCTGAGCCATTTTGTCTGCCCTGCTTTGTTTTTGACACTATTACTGTGTAGCCTAGGAAAGTCACCAACTTGTTTTGTAATCCAGTTTTACATCAAACTCTTGATCTTGTCTCCTTCAGTCACTTCAGCGCTAGGATTTTAAATGCTGACAACCACAATCAGTTTGGTATTTGCCTCATTTATCTATTTATTTATTCACTGTAATGTCTACGGATATTTTTTCCTGAACTTACATCTGTCCACCACATGCAAGTCTGGCAACCACAGAGGTGGAGAAGGGTGTTAGTTTCTCTGAAACTTTAGATACATTTGGAAGCTAGTTCTACGAGCTTCTTAAATCTGCCTCTTGTTCATCCTCAACCTCTAGGCAGAGCAACCAAGTCTCTGAGAAGCTAAAGCTCAAAGTTGTCAGAGCTAGTTGCGATATTATGGTGTTGGACCAGGTGCTGTGGTGCCCTTGGTATCCTAATCTTGAGGCCAAGCCCAGGGTTAGGGGCCTACTATGGAGAACAAGGGATGGCCATATTCAGGGAACTCTAGTTTGCTGTGGAGACAAGTCATGAGAGCATAGGGCAAAAGATAAGTGTCTTAGGTGTAGACCAAATAATTACAGTACCACATTTGAGATTAAGTTGTTTAGAAATTAAGAAATCTTTTTATATAGGTAATACCAATAAGGATAAAGGTTAATTTAGGTATAGAATTTTAAACTTATCAAGATAGATAGGATAAACAGACACTTTCTCCTAAGATACCCTCTCCATGTGCTAAATACACATGGACTAGACATTGCACGTGTAGATCTTAACTAACAATTTTCATAATTTCATAATTATTGTTGTATTGAAAGAAAAGGAGCCTTTTATTGGACTTAAAGGGGGAAATGTTGGTATAATGTTCTTTTAAAATGTATATGCCTTACCCTTGTTAATTCAAATGCTGATTTCCCCACCCCCAACTCTCTGGTTTCAATCTGGATATTGCATTGTGATACTTACTTTAAGCATCCTGTCTCAACTCTTGTGTAAACAGGACACAAATAAAGCAACTAGATACAATGTTGTGCAATGGGAGGAGCCAGAGGACAGGAAAGAGGGGAGGAGCTAGAGAACAGGAAGGGGCAAGAAGGAGGAGGAGCTCGAGGAGAGGAGCACGAGGAGAGCAAAGCGAGAGGAGAGAGCTTGGAGGACTTGGAGCATGAACTAGACCTAAGATTTCACAAAAAGCAAGTATAATGTGGGAAATCTAAATGTTAGGAAACTGAGGGCTTGGAGGTTTAGGAGGGAGTAAATATTGCCCAGCATTGTGTTCTAGGTTAACTAAAAACCCACTCTCTGTGTGGTGATTTGGTTATATAGCTGCTGAGGATTAACAGCAGGGTTACCAGACGTTAAACCCATAGTAAATATCAATAACTGACTACAACACTTAGGAATTTAAGGGATGCTCCGGGGCTCTGGGGCAAAAGGAGGCCCCTATGTGCTGAGACTTGGGCCCCATGCAGATAAATGTCTACACAAAATTAACATGGAGAAGAGGAGGGCAAAAGTTAAGAGATAGGCCAGAAGGCTCTGCCTCTGGACAGGAGGGGGGCACTGTTGGGAGACTCTTAGAAAACCCTCTTTAATCCTGGAGCGAGAAAAGGCGAGGACCCTATTAGCACCGAGTCTTGAGTCTGTGTGACCTTGGTTCAGCCTCTTTCGGGCGCCTCAGTATCCTCCTCACCAGGGAACTCGAGTTGACCCCAAGCACAGAGGCAGGGAAGAAAACAAATACCCTACCTTTGAGAATCCCTAAGTGTGTTCGAGAGGACAAGTGCTGCCAGCTCAAAACAGAAAGGGTTGCTCGAGTGAGAATACCAAGGTGGGAACCTCGAGCCTGCAGGGTGCTAGGGGGCAAAAGCTCACCCACCGGCACACCTGGGACTTGTGCGCATGCACCAAGTCTTCCATCACAGTCACGTGCCCCAGGCATTCTGCACGGGGGCTGGGCGAGCACTCTCCCACTGATGAGTCCTGCTGACAAATTGGCGGGAAGAATTCTTTGTTCTTCGGGAGGAAAGGCTGTTGATTGGACATGACCTCAGTCAGGGGCGGGCTCTTTGCTGTCCTCAGTTACCAGGATGCCTGGCCCCTGTCTCCTCGGCTGGCAGCCTTCTCGGTGCTCATCCATACCCAGTGGGCAGCACAAGGAGTTGCACCAAGCGGTCAGTGTAGGGCTGCTACTGCTGTGGGGCTCAGCCGCCTGTGCTGCCTGCCATGGCCCCCAGTTCCCGTGTGGTGCCTTGGTCACCCGCTGTTGCCTGGGGCCGGCCAGTGAGTGATAGGAGTCAGCCCAAAAGACACCCCAGATACCCATGGTGGTGGTGGGGGAGGCGGGGTGGCAGGAGCGGGGTTGTAGCAGGCTTCCATAGGGCAGGGTCAGGACTCTGGCAGAGCATCCTTGGAAGAGCACTCCAGCTTCCCGGTTGGCCTTGAGCACAGTCTTCCAGATGCTGGCAGGGAGGCTGGGAGGGCAGCCCGTGTGGAGGTCGGGGAGCCCTGTGACCTGGGACTGGCCAGTGGGGTAGAGGTGAACCTGCCTTTCAGTGCAAAACCCTGGGTGCCTCAGATGCGGAGTGCTGAGATGTGCTCACTGAATGCTTGTTCTCCCAGCCTAAACCTTGCTCCAAATCAGTCATAGTCCTAAGTCGCTCTCACACAACACAGCGTTGTGAGTCATTTTTTTTCTGGATGCCTGAGACTAAGGTTTGAGGAAACAGGACTACAATGCCTTCTAAGACAAGCAGGGTGGTATTCAGGGCCCTGTGTTTTCGGTAGAGCGATAATCCTCCTCCTGTCTCTTTCCACGGAGACCCCTCTGAGCCTTCTGTGCTCTTCTGGACTCACTGTTTACTGCTTCTCAAAAAACTTAGTCAAATGTCCACCGTGGCTGCTGTTTTTGTTTATCGTTTATTGCTTTTTTTTTTCTTTTTTCTTTCTTTTTTCGAGGTGTATGTTCTGTGGTGTTCGACTGCCATTTCTGGAGCGTGTGCTTTAGGAGGATAAGGGTGGTGATGATTTATTTTATCCCTTAAGGCGACAGTCTGTTAAGAGATAGATGTAGGAGTATGTTAGACTATTCGAAAAAAAAAAGTTTTTATTGTGAATAGACTTGCTCTGTCCCAGAAACTTTAAACAGAACTGCACCTCGGTATGAGAGCTCATGTAGTCTAATGAGGGAGGAGGATTGCCATGGGTTAGCAATCCAGCCAGAGCTACCCAGCAAGATCTTGTCTTGAAACCAAAGCAGTGGTAAAAGCTGTTGATGCTTAGAGGAAAGAGCCTATCAGCCCTGTTTCTTCCATTGCAGGTGGGGCTGGAAATCTTCCAAACATTATGCAGCTCCAGAAATGGTCCTGGCTGCTCTAAACCATAGTTTTCCCCATGGACCCTTAGCTTCTTCCCATAGGTGTCTTGTTTTCGGTCGCCATATGAAACCTACAAGAGAGATTAAGGAGGTTGAGCAAGGCAGTACTCTTCATTTCCATTAGGATCCTGTCGCCTGTGAATGTTTAATTTTGAGGGAAAACCGCACCCTGCTCTGGAGATAGATACCTTTGAGAGGCTGGGGCTCAATGCAGTCTGAGGGGGAAGCAGGTTGTTGCTCTTTGCCAGTGCTACACTTGTGAGGAGAGGGAAATTGAGTAGTTGTGATCTTGTTTTTCATTGCCCTTCCACGGGGCCATTTTTTGAAATGATGAATACAGTTTTAGCCTTGAGGAAATAATTTTTGGGGTCCTTATTAAAGGAGTAGGTAATAAGATATTAGTGTTTCAAAATTGTACCAGGTCAAGCTCCCATTGCCTTTCTTTTCATTTTTCTGTTTGGAAATTAAGTCATCCGCAGGCTTAAATTTTTGCTGTATCTGATAAAGTAAGTTAGACTCTTACCCTCTTCTTGGGTGTTGAATCTCCTAGTGATGTAGATGACTCAAGTTGTCCTCACTGGCTAATTCATACAATCTTAGGGAGACTCTCCTTGACCTAACCCATGTTAGGCCAGGAGTTGCAGGAAAATCTGAAAGCAGGAGAATTTCATTATCCATGTTTAATGCTTTTGCTACCTCATGAATAGTTTTGAGTAGGGTATGATGCGTGATTCAATAGTTACCGGAATACAATTTTTGTGCTGGGCATTTTAATTGCTACAACATAAAGAACAATATTATAGTAGTAGGTCTTCTGTTTCTGTCTTTGCATAATTCATTTGTAAGGTTCAGCACTTACTCAGCACTCTAAGTTTCTTTTGAGATGCCATCCCTTGTGTATCCCAGGCTCAAGAGTTGCCTGTCTCCTCCGAGTACTTGGATTTACGTGTTCAACTGTCTCAGCTTGCCCTTTCTTTCTAAGTCTCTCCTCTCTCTCTCTCTCTCTCTCTCTCTCTCTCTCTCTCTCTCTCTCTCTCTCTCTCTGACTTTCCATAGCCCCCTGGCTGTCCTAAAACTCCCTCTGTAGACAATGCTGGCTTCAAGATCAGAGATCTACCTGTCTTTTTCTCCCAAATGCTGGGATTAAAGTCATGGTCTGCCTTTGAAATTTTAAACTCTTAATAACAAGTTGAGATCACAAATGATAGGTAATGTACACTGGTTAAAAATTTACAAGGACAGAAGCAAGCAGATCTCTGTGAGTTGGAGGCCACCCTGGTCTACAAAGCGAACTCCAAGACAGCCAGGTGTCCAATACATTCAAAGAGAAACCCTGGCCTCAAAGAAACAGAAAATAGCCCACAGGATTATAGAATGAGATCTGATGTCCGAATGTGGCATCCAAAATGTTATTGCTAGCCTCAGCCCAACTCTTCGGGTTTTATCCTTAGAACTCAGCAACAGAACAGTTAGCTCAGCATTCCATATGGATTTTGCTCCCTGGTTCTTCTGGCTAGCTGAATCATGTAACCTTTTTCCCCTGTTTAAGGTTGGAGGAGCGGCAGTGATCACATGTCGGCTGCTGCAAAGAACTGGATTCTCCTCTCAGGTCATCCTCAGAAAAGCTATCTTTGCTGTGCAGTAAATGATCGGAGATCTGACCCTGGTTGCGGAACCTGTTTACATTCCTGCTTGCAGAATACAGGGTTGTATTCCCACTTTATCCTTCCAGACCACCCTAGGAGATCTGTAAGCCTCTGCCCTGGAAATTGCTAGGAATCCTTGGAAGGGAAAGAAAGAAGAGTGTAGGATGGACTAGAAACAGGGTTGAGTTCCAGAAAGCAGGCTTCTGAAACTCTTGGACAACCTGCTGAAGAAGACAACTCTGAGAAACCAATTCGAAGCAACATGCAGAGATGTCAGATGAGAGGAGCTGCCTCAGGAAAGGAATCAGCTGGTTCCCAGGAAGAGAATGTTGAACCAGCTGTTCCAGGAAGATGGGGGGGTCGCCCTGCTGAGAACCCCCCTTCTGATTCAGTGCAGAAGACAAGGAAGAACCAGCAGAAGACTCTTGGCAATGGAGATGGTGGCAGTAGCAGCGAAATGCCCCAGCCCCCACGAAAGGAAAGTGCACTAGTTGATGCCACTGAGGAAAGTGAGGCGACGTTGAAGAAGAACAGAGTGGAAGTGGAAGTAAAGATTCCTGAAGAATTAAAGCCATGGCTGGTGGAGGACTGGGACTTGGTTACTAGGCAGAAGCAGTTGTTCCAACTTCCTGCTAAAGAGAATGCAGATGCCATTCTTGAGGAGTATGCCAAGTGTACCAAGTCCCAGCCAAGTGCTGATAATAAGGAGTATGCAGTTGATGAAGTTGTGGGCGGGATAAAAGAGTATTTCAATGTGATGCTGGGCACTCAGCTGCTCTACGAGTTTGAAAGGCCCCAGTATGCTGAGATCCTGCTGGCTCACCCTGATGCACCAGTGTCACATATCTATGGGGTACCACACCTACTGAGATTATTTGTGAGAATTGGGGCAATGTTGGCCTATATGCCCCTCGATGAGAAAAGCCTGTCATTACTGCTGGGCTATTTGCATGATTTCCTTAAGCATCTGGCAAAGAATTCTGCTTCGCTGTTTACTGCCAGAGATTACCAAGTGGCTTCTGCTGAGTATCACCGCAAAGCCCTGTGAAGGTCTACTGACCAATCGTTATTGTCTGATGCCTGTAAACACTTTTGTTTAGTCCTTTCAGTGTAGAAGTGACATTGTTTAAAACTGTCAGTGTAAAATAGGGCCCACGTTAGGTTGATTTCCTGTTCTGTTGTAAGAAGAAATAAACGGAGTGTCTCCTGACACCTTTCCTCACGTAAAAGTTGCTACCAGTGTATGCAGTAATTAGACAAAGAAGAAATTCAGTAGAACATTTTATTGCCTAGTTGACGACATTGCTTGGATACTGGTGGTTCTATCCCTTTTGACACTACACAGTTTTCTAACACGTGTTAATGCTACATGGTGAGATGCCCTGGTTCCTAGTGCCAAAGGTTCAACTTAAATGTGTATGCCTGAAAACCCATGCATTTGTGCTCTTATTTCTTGTGGTGCTTGACGTGAACAGCCCATCCTCTGCAAATCCATTATTTGCTGTATCTTAGGCATTCATGCTATCATTGCTCAAATTGTTGAAAGACGGTGGTTTGTTTCCTGGTTTCTGTATTTGAGTCTAATGCACATTCTCACATGATAGAGGCAATGCATTATTGTGTAGCCACAGTTTTCTGAAAAGATGATGGTTTGGGAATCGTATTTCAGATCTTAAATAAAATTGTTTCTAAATTTCAAAGCATAAAAAAATGATTCTGTCCCTTTACCTTCATTGCTTACCTCCAGTGTCCAGTCCAAGTTCTCCCCAGCTTTTAAAGACATCTTTCAAACAATTAGGTTCCTGGAGAACTAAGAGCCTTTGTTTATTATGCTCTTGTAAAACATTTTAGAAAAGTTCTGTAAATGTGAAAAAGTAAAAGTGTTGATTCATTATTAAATTTTAAAAATAACAGAGGGGATGGAGGTGTAGCTCAGGGGTAGAGTATTTGCCTAACACATACAATGCTCTAGGCCATTTCAACCTTTACATATCTATGACCCTTTAATACAATTCATCATGTTGTGGTGACACCCCAATCATGGGCTTTTTACTCCCACATAAAGCACTCCTTCCTAGACCCACAGTGTAGATTTTGGCAACTACCTGCAACAGTTCCACCTCAGAAAGACTAAATCCTAACCAGTCCTGTACTACACCAGAATATATTAATTAATTATGACTTATTTCACTTACATTTAAATGTAGGAATCGTGCTAGCCTAATCAAGATGTCACTTGGTCTATAACACAGCTTTTCTCCATACTCTGATAAATGTTAAAAGCTTAGCAATATGGAAAGCCCTTAAACAGAAAGATCTGATATTTTAACAGAAGTATATCCCTAAAGTGCACAGCATGCCACTATGTTAAGCCATCAGTGCAACAAGGCAAGGGACACAGGTTAGAGGTGTTAAGAAGGTTTCCTATATGAGGACAGATTCACCCATTCACTTCCAGCACATATGTCCAGCAGTTTGGGAAGTTAACAGAATCAGAATTGGCATTAGAAAATTAGGCCACAATCCCATAGGATATGACTTTTATCAGCTAGAATTAAAAATGTAGTTTACTTTGCCTTTACTTAGACTTCATTAATTCAAAAGTTACTGAGGTCAATACTTTCTCCCCTTCCCTGAGGATATTTCAAAAGTCACTGAGGTCAATACTTTCTCCCCTTTCCTGAGGATATTTCAAATATGTTATGCAATGAAGATAATTTTATCAGGTTGGGTAGAGGTTTACATCTACAATCTCAGCACTTGGGAGGTAGAAGCAGGAAATTAGGAATTCAAAGTTGCTTTCATCTACACATAGTGACTTCAAGGACAGATTGGGCTACATGAGGCCGTGTCACAGTGGTTCTCAACCTTCCTAATTCTAAGACACTTTAACAGAGTTCCTCATGTTGTGGTGAACCCCAACCATAAAATTATTTCATTGCTGTATGTCAAAGGTATTTTTGTTACATTTATGAATCATAATGTAAATATACAGGTTATCTAATATGTGACTTCTGTGAAAGACTCATTTGACCCCCAAAGGGGTTGTGACTCACAATTTGAGAGCTGCTGCCTCATCAAAACGTACAAAGGAGAAATTGAGTGGAGAGGAGAAAGAAAATGAGAAAGTGTGGAAGGTGCCTAGATTGTTTTGTCAAGCTGGGCCTGGTAGTGTTGACCTGTCACCCAGCTACTTAGTGTACTGAAGGAGGCAGCTTGAAAATCAATGATTACACGGGCAACTTATATAGACCCTGTCTCAAAAAATTAAAACAGGCTAGGAATACAGCAGAGCAGTAAGCCGTTTAGCCAGAATTCATTGAAACGTTACTTAAAAAAACAAAAACACATTCTGCATTCCAGCCTGGAGTTTTTGCCTGTCTCCTAAATGATTTTTTAAATTTGTGTTCATTACAGTTCTTGGTAGTATAAAGTTCTATGGTTTGCCTAAGACACAATGCCATGTATCCACACTACAGTACCACAAGCACACAAGATATTTTTACTGTCTGAAAATACCCTCTAAACTTAGTCTATTTGATCCCATTCCTTGGACAACCACATTTTTTCACTACCTCTACTCTTTTACCCTTTCTATTTAGTCCTTTTAGACAGGTTGCCTTCACTTAGGAATACGGAGTTCAAATTCGACATCTCTGCATGTCCTGATGGCTCACTTCATTAGTCATTGATCATATCCCATTACATCAAACTTCCTGGGTGTCTTGATCCCATCTGTCACTACTTACTGAAAGATATCTTGGTTGCTACCACTATAAAGATCATCAATAAATTTGTTGCAAACATTGACCAGCAGAGAAGGTTTAGGTATTCAGATGAGCTAGGTGAATATTTGGCTAGGCTGCTAATGGGAAGTAGGATAAACATATAGTTTACTGTGTTAGTACTGCCAACCATCTCCAAAGTGGCCATACCATTGTGAATCTCCAATAAAAATAATTTGGGTTTTGTTGTTAGATAGCCACACCAACACCTGGCACACTCTCAGGTTATGGTTTAAATTTAGCCATTCTAACGTGTATTTCCTGTTTGGGATTTGGCGTTTGTTTTGTTTTCAAAGAGGCTTTTCATTTCACTTAAGTAGGTGTGAAGAACACACCCTCAAGAAGAATCTAAGGCTGCAGAGTCAGACATGTGCAATGCTAGCACAGACACCAGTAGGGACTGACCTAGGCTTGCAGATCATTAAAACTGTGACAGCTGTGTTGTTACAGAGTTCCACACTCCTAAGTAATTACCCCAGCCTCACCCTCCCAGGGTCCTGTTATTTCTAATGCACTGTTGTATGGAAAACAAGGTTTTCTCCACAATGCATTTGTGGCATTGCAGCAGAAATGCCTGTTGTCTTCTTGTAGAACACACTATCTGAAGACTTCACTTTTAAAGTTTATCTAATTCTCTGAATCTTTCATTGAGATTTTTTTTTCTTCTTCCAGCACAAGCTTACCCGAGAATTTCTTAAGAGGCCTCAAATGCCCTTGATTTCCTTCGTAATCCTATCCGTCCACCATGCTTACCAGCAAAGCCATGGCCGTGGCCTTTTATCAGTATCACAGTCCACTTTCTCTGCTACTACCCTAGTAGTCAATGTGGTAAAAGATCACTGCCATGAGTTCATCACCTGGTTTTTCTCAGTGCTACCTACTTATATTCAGAAATCTTCAGTCAACCTGTTTCAGTTATTCTAAAAGGATCATCCACTTCGTCTTCATCCATGTTAAGCTTTTTAAGCTTGGTGAGTTTTTTTTTTTTTTTTTTTTTTTGTGAAGAAAATGGGAGGCCATTAGATGTAGTCAAAGTCAGCTCTCCACTCTGCTCTTCCAAGATGATCCATGTCCATACCAGCCTGACTCCCATGGTCTATTTCTCCTCTCCCGGACCTACTACCTGTGTTCTGCAAAGACTGCTACTGGTCTTTACCTCATCAGCCCTTAAACTAAGTATCTTTGGCAATTTCTTCTTTAATTTTACCTCACCCTTTGAGAACACAACATTCCCACAATTTACTCACTTTTATCAAAAAGTGCTGTGCCTCCATGTGATAAACCATTGTCCCTGTCAGTATTGTATTAAGGTCGGTATTGAGTAACAATTTTACCTTGACCTAAAATTATAGCCTCATACCAATTTAAACATCACTTCAGTTTTACTTACAAACTGAATGAAGACTGATGCAGAACTAATACACCTGCTGTCACATTAATTTCAAAAGTCTTGATTATGTGGGATTTCCATCTATCTTGATGATATTAGAATCTGGCCCTCAGCCAAAATGTAACAAAATATTGGCCATTAAAAACAGAGATGTTTTTCCCTTAATCTTTTAAAGATAATCTTTCTACGTTCCTCAAGCATGTCCTCTCGAGCACATCCTCTCTACTTGGAACCTCCACTTATTCTTTCATCTCCTGACAGTTGGGTTTTATTTACATCATGAAATACAGACTGTTATCCCTAAGGCTAAAATGGTCTTATTCCAAAACCAGTGATTAATTTTCCAGGTCTATCCACTACACACTACACTATCCACTATATACGGGACCTCTTCCTTTTTTCTAAATTCCATACCTCAGGTCCCATGACACTGCTCTCCTTTCCACCCAGGTACATTGATACAGCTTCTTCTTGGGCCTCGATCTGCCTGTTAATGGTGCATTAATGTTCTGCCTCTGCCATAGCTCTCTCCCTCCATACAGTAAAACACTGTCAGTTCAACTACCTCCTCAAGGTAAGTCCCAAAACAGTGCTAAAAGTAATCATTCTTCCCAGGCTTCAGATGACTTACAAACCCTTCCCAGGAGGAAGGTCTTCACATTGTCCCTAAGGAAGAAAGCAGGGTTCAGATTGTGTGGTGCCACAATACTCTGCATTTTATTACTACTCCCAATCCAATCTAAGCCAACACATGTGTTATGGTTTTACTTGTGAAGTGTCCTTCATAAGCACGTGTTTGAAATTGGTCCCTTGCTGTGAGATCAATCAGGGAAGTATGTTGGAACCTTTAAGTGTTGGTATCCATTGAGTTGCAATAAGTGAGTGGTTGAGGGTGGATCAGAGGTGTTATTTCCTGATCAATAGGACAAAGGGAGCAGCCTCAGAGTCATGTTGCCTCCAAGAACCCCAACATGCCTTCCCCACTAAGGAGGACTGTGTAATCCTCAAAAGGATGAACAGAAATAAACCAACCCTCCCCCATGTTGTTTCTGCAACTCATTTTCTCACAGTGTTGAGAAAATAACTAATACAACATGTTAGCATGATGTGTGAAGATTACTAACTCATATAGTAACACCCATGAAAAGCTCTAGACAATAAACTGCGTAGTAGATCAGCAGGTATCATACTTCCCTAGAGCTTCAAATGAGAAGGAAAGATAAGCCAGTCACAGAGCAAAGATCCAAAATTGGCAACTGTAGCTGAGTCTCAGCTACAGAATTGGTACAGTTTTGTGCATTTCCATGGCTGAGATCACTTAAAGACACTTGATTGCAGAACTTACTCTGGTCCTTCTGTGAGGCTTCTTTTTTCTTTTATCATCTCCTGATTTCCATGAAAATCTCATACTAAGATTACAATTTCTAGGGCCTGGCATGGTGGCACACACCCTTAATCCCTCCATTCAGAAAGCTGAGAGGTAGATGGATCTCTGAGTTCAAAGCCAATCTTGTCTATATAGTAACTTCCAGGCCAGCCAAGGCTACATTGTGAGATCCTGTTTAATAAACAAACAAAAGATTCTCATTTTCAATTATTCTCAAGGATATTATAATGCAGTGCTAATATCTTCCAAACCAATTTGATTCAAGGTTTACTTTAAGAAATCAATAGAGCTAGGTATGTAACACTTCTTGATTTCGCTCATTATTCCTCATATTTCTGTGTTACCTTAAAAAAATCTCAGAAATAGATATGCATTTCTCTATCCCTTCCCACTCTGCATATTATATTCTTTAAAGCAACAGATTTCTAAAAAATTGGCATTTTTTTTCCTTGTACACTTGCATTTTTTTCCTTGTACACTTCAATCTATCTTTCAATCCGTGTGTGGTCTTAAATTAAAATATAAGTCAGGCACTTCCCTTTTGAAATCTCTTGATGATTCTCTAAGACCCACAGAATAAAGTCTAAGCTTACAGATCGAAACATTTAGAATAACTGTTTACTCCATGCTTTTTACTTTCATACACTCTGTCCTAGACCTTTCTCTCATCTTGTAAGCTTGGCTACTGAGCTTAACGTTTCCAAGAAACAGCCATGGTTCTCAACTGTAGGTTGAGGTCCATTGGGGATGGGGTCAAATGATTTTTTCACAAGAGAACATCAGAACATCCGAAAACAGATGCTTACTCTGCAATTCATAACAGTAGTAAAATTACAGTTATGAAGTAGCAACAAAAATAATTTTATGGTTGGAGTCACCACAACATTAGGTCACAGCATAGGGAAGTATGAGGGTCAGCCTGAGTTAGAGGCTCCTATCTTCCACAGTATCATTCTAAAATTTCCCCCACTACTTCATTTTGTTTTCTTTGAACTCTGTGCAGTCAAAGACGGTATTTTAATCCTCTTTAAGCCCAGAAACTCGCACCAAGTAAACATGGAGTTTACATGAAAGAATGAATGAGTTGAGTAGACAAGGTATAGGAAATTAACAGAATTTTCTGCCCCATAGCTAGCTAGTTTTTTCTCAGTATGATTATTAAGTTCCATCAAAACAAATTTATCAAAATTTTAGCAAGCAGATTCAAGAGAAAACTCAGTCCACTTCTAATTCATTTGATTTTTTTTTTGTTTTGATACAAGATCTTATTATAAAAAACAGGCTAGTAAAATAAAATTCTCTGTCTTCAACCTCCCTCACATCCTGAGATTACAAGTACCATGCCCATTATAAATTTATTGTTTTTAAAGATCTCTTACATTACCCATATATATATATATATATATGGGTAATGTAAGAGATATATATCGTGCGTGCTTGTGTGTGTGTGTGTGTGTGTGTGTGTGTGTGTGTGTGTGTGTGTGTTTGTAAGTATCTGCAGAGGAAATGAGTTATTTTCCTCAGTCACTTTTTAGTCTTGTTTTATGATCTCTCACTGAAACTGGAACTGGCTGTTCTCTGGCTGAAAAGTCCCTAAGCCATACCTGTGCTCATCTAGCCAACCCATCACCCCCCCCCCACACACACACACCAAGAGTTTCAGGTGCACGCTGAAAGAAACTGCTTTCATGTGAGTAGTGGTGATCGGAACTCTGTTCCTCATGCTTGTAGAGAAAACACTTTACCCACTAAGCCACCTTCTTAGCACCCCTATAATCCTACTTTCTCTTTGTAAGCAAACATTTCTTAAGATATTTGATCAGACTTAACAAATATATTTTTAAGTCTATGAGATGACTCAGTGAATAGGAGTACCACAATGATCTAAACTCCAGGCCACAGAACCCAAAAGATGGAAAGAGAATCAGCATTTGAAGTTTTCCTCTGACCTCCACATGTACATGCCCATAACACACAATACCACACAAGCCTGCCTGTACATTCCTGATTACATTAAAAATATAATAAGGAAAAAAGTACAACATTTTCCGGGAAATATATTTGGTAAGGATTAAAGACAAGTAACTGCTGGGACTTGGGGAGATTGCTCTGCAAAAACACAACTTGACGCTCTCCCAGGACCTGAGTTTGGTTCTTGGCAGACACTCCAGGTGGGTCACAATTGCTTGTAACTCCAGCCACAGGGGATCCAGTACCCTCTTCTGGACACCAGGGCACACGCAGTCAGGCATGCATACCAGACACCCACACATAAAAACAATAAAGATGCTACAATTAAAAGGTGCACTTCACCATTTCATCACTTCTTCAGGCTCCCAAGTTCCAATTCTCTGTCATCTGTCCTAAGCACTGCAAGGCAGGACTATCAAAGAGTCCCAAATTTTCTGAAGCATGACTGAATTTCAGTTACATTTTCCCCTAATGAGAAATACCTTTGATGGCAACTGTCTTTCACTGAAGTGAAAATAAATCAACACAAAGGAAATGAGTTATTACAAATAAAGCAGAGATCACAAAATTTGGAGACAGAAACATTAGTTTCCTTTTTAATTTTTTAAAATTATTTAGGCATAGAAGTGTTTTGCCTGCATGCATGTACGTGTTCCTGGTGGCAAAAGAGATCAGAAGAGGGCATCAGATTCTTTGGAACTGTAGTTATGGGTTATTTAACCACCATGTCGGTGCTAGAAATTAAACCCATGTCCTCTACAAGCTCAATAAGTGCCCTTACAGCTGAACCATCTCTTTAACCCCCAAAACATGGTCAGTCCTGGCTGACTTACACAAGACTGTGAAAATCTAACCTTCAGGGGCTCCCACTTGCCAAATCTACTTATGTTAGATCTCTTTGTGTCTCTTATACAGTCCTGATAGTGTGTGTGTGCATGCTTGCACTCAAAAGAAGGAGAGAGTGGATCTGGAATTGAAGCATTTATGCGAACTGATCCCAATGTCATAGTCATTAAATGATTCTTTAATATGATAAAAAATAAAATGTTATTTTAATCAATTCATAACCTGGCACTTTAGAAATTAATCAATTGACAAGTTTTGAAAATAAGAGGGCCAGTCTTGAGTGTTTCAAGAATAGCTTGTTACATAAAATGCCTCAAAATTTTATCATAAGACCAGCAAGGTGGCTCAATGGGTAAGGACACCTGCCAACAAGTCTGATAACTTGAATTAGATCCCTAGAATTCACATGGAGGAAAGAGGGAATCCACTCCCACAAGTTGTCATCTGAGCTCCACAACTGTACCATGTCAAACTGATTGGAGCAAACACCCACACACATGTACACAGATAAAAGAAAAAAAAATGACATACACTATTCCATATACACCATAACTCTCCTGCAATTCAATCCATTTTTATCTAGGTATCTGTCATTTGTAACATGGTACCTTCCCATCTCTGAAGATACTGCTTCCAATTACTGTTCTAAATTGAATCAGCATTTCCAATTTAGAATAAAATTATAAACACAGAATGTGCTTAAAGATTATCATTTTTGGAAAACAAGTTTGATCATTCTTTTACAATTTTGCAATATAAAAAATGCAAAGAGTAATATTTCACGTTAAAAAAGCAATGCAGCACAAGGATACATCACATAACACATTTACTCTTGTTTGTGAATTTTAAATTTTATTAATCTACAACAATTCCTTTTTGCTCTTGAGTTAAAGTTGTCCAGTGCATTTGGTGTCCCTCAAAAGACAAACAAATAACCAACAACAACAACAAAAAAATGGTAACACCAGAAAAGACACAGACTTTAAAATAGCAAGACTCCAAGAAGGTTTAGATGAGAGACACTGTCTTTGTAACATGGGGAAAGGAGAGACAAAGGAGATTAAAGCTGGAGAACAGGATGACAAGAAATCTGTTCTTCCAAACTTAATAATTCATGTTTATGAAAAAACAATGTTCCCAAACAGTGAATATCAGTATTACACAACAGAAAGTTAGAAAAAGGCCACAGGAAAACTGACAATCAAACCCCAACCACATAAGCATGCATTTGTCTCTGGCCTAGATGATTAGTTTTACATAAAAGAAGTAAATACAACCAATCAAGGAATGTTACAATCCCAAATTAGCCACAATCATGAGAGTTAAACTACCACAGAAATTTTCTTACCGACCATCTAGATCAACTCCCACAGCACTCAGAAGACACTGAGGCCTTGTCTCCTAACACAGTTAGTACCACCAGTGACTGCTGGGATTCAGGAAAGCTGGGATTCTTTGCTCACTAACCTCCGCTACACAGTTTCTGCCTTTAGATGCTTTTCATTTACCATAAACCACAAATGTAAAATGAAGTTCTGTCAAATCTAAAAAAAGCATTCTGGCAGCTAAAACAGAAGTAAACATAGCATAGCACTTACTGTTCACACCAATTTAAAACCAAAATTAAGTAATAATCCACAAGGAAATCAGCAAAATGTCCTAACTAAAAGGAAAAAAGAACCCTTTGCTATTTTGAAATTTTCTGCCACTTAGATAAAGGGATATAACGTTTGAAATAGTAAGTACTTCTTTGGATCTATGACAACAAGAAGAAATGTTACAAGGCCCATCTTTGTGTAGATTCTTTACAACCAAATCATTCAGCAGATTTCTGTTGCCATACTCATTTAAACAGTAGCTGATTTTTCGAGGTTCTTCTCAAACTCCAGTTGTTAATTCTTCCTGAATCTTGCCACAGGTTTGTATACTCTACCTACATAGCACTAGGATCTGAAGACCTCCCTTCCATTAGATCCAACGAAAAGAGCCTGCGTAGAATGTAAACACACCTCTGCTTTAGATTTAAAGCCTCTGGGATGTGTATCCAAACTGATATATATCACTGCATTGTTTTTTACATGTTCCACACAAGTAAACTTGACGCAGGCAATTAACTTGAGGTACAATTCAACCCAGCCCCTGTCCTTCATAATTTTGTATACAATTGAATTATTTAACACCTTGTTTTAACCTCGGAAAAGTGGGGATGGGAAGGAGCAGAAGCATAAGGTTGCTAAGTATGTTAGCTACAGGTGCAAAATATAAGCCAGTTTTCTTCAAAAGGCTAATTGGTATCTTTTAAAACCCTTGTTTTCAACAAAACTTGATGTAACACCATCTGGAAACACAGGACATTTCCAATTTGGGATAGAGGAGGGGGCAGTCCTGCTCCCTGAATAAACAGTGAATCCTGAGGTTTCCCTCTCACTCTCCCAGTTGCTTTCAGTAAGGTACAATATTGGCCAGCTTGGGACCCTTCTCATTTTGTACCTCTACAAAATCTTGGGCATATTTTGGGTCAAATAACCCACTGATTAGGCTCTCCCTCCTGTGTATGTAGGCTCTCGCTTGATTAGAAACTGTACCTCGGAATCCTGTCTCGTACTGCCACTGCATAAGAGGAGATAACCTGACCCTCTCTACCTGGAGAACAATGTAACCTAACTCTGGCCAATAGATTTATCTCAGGGAAATAGGAAGGAGTGATGTGTCCCATCATCTTGGAGTCCCTCAAAGCATCCTCCTCCGGGCCTAGGAACCCCAGCTCCTTCCCTAGCCCAGAGCCTCACACAGCAATGTCTGATCTCTAAATGAGACCTGGAATCCTGTACCTCTGTAGTGCACTCACAGGTTGTTTTGTGAGAGGTCGATGTAGCTGAACTTGTCCTTCAGATTCCAGGACATGGGCAGTGGAGTCTTCTGCTTGTCCACGGCCGGGTAGGGGTTCTTCAAACGCTCTGTGGCTCTGCTCAGAAAGGGGATTCCGCACTACTCGAAGTCACCAGGGCCGGGACTCGGACACAGGCAGCTGATCCCGGAATGCCTCCTGCCCAGCCAGGTGGAGGCCTTGGACAGGGGCGGCATGGGTGGTGGCAGGTGGGGCAGCATGGAGGCCACCTCAGTCCCTAAGCCTCCACCAGGTGAGCCAGCCAGGGAGGAGTCGATGCTGGCGGCCATGGGCGAGAGCAGGGCATCTCCAGAGCCAGAGGCCCCATTGTTGGCTGGTGGCAGAGGCTGCTCAGACATCCCTGCAGCGACTCAGAGAGCTGCTCTTCCACTAGTCACCACTTCCTCCTGCGCTTCCCTGGTCGCTGTCACTGTGACGCCCAGAGGCGCTGTCACTGTGACGCCTAGTCTGCGCGCCCTGGAAGTCGGAGCGCAGCGGTGGAGGAGACCCGCTGGGGGTGGGCCGGGGGCCGCGAGGAAGCCTCCGCCAGGCCCTGTCGGCCAGGTGACCCGGAGTGGTGGGACTGCAAGGGGCGCGGGCGGGCGGGCCTGGGTGAGGTGGGGAAAAGAAGCAGAGAGCCTGCGAGGGGCGCTGCTCTCCCGTCTGTTTCCGGTGGGCAGACAGGCTGTGGAGACTCTGCGCGGGGGTGGCGCCAGCTGAGGGGGTGGCGCCAGGTGCTGGCTGTTTGTCAGCCTCTCAGGTGCAGGCTCAGCCCTGCTTCTCTCCTTGAGCCATTCCCTCAGACTCTGTAAGCCTGCTTTGCACCCAGGGAGAGCAATTGAGCCCTGCTGGGCCACAGGGAGCTTAGTCAGGGATTCCCTAGTGGGTCCATAAAGGGCCGCAGGAAACCATTTCTGAAGGAGAAGTCTCTATCTTAAAACAGTTACTCTTTCGTTATTTAATTAAAGAAAGAGGAATCCTTGTGAACTTCATGGGGGGGAAAAGGAGCCACTTTAGGAATACCAACCAAGACAGGCCGATGGTCAAAGGGCAGGAACGCGAAATGCTTGTGCATTTAGGAAGGGCTTCTGTAGATTATTAAACATTTTATGAGCGTATTAATTCTCATCATAGGCCTCTTTGTTAGGTAGCAAAAAATTATGCCCATTTTTTTTAACATGGGAATCTTTACTTGCTGCATAGCAAACACCCCGAAAACTCGGTGACATAAGATTTATTATTAAACATATCTGTGGAGCAGGTTTCTTCTGACCTAGTAACTGTTCTATTTATAGGAAAACACACAGACACACATACACACACACACATACACACACACACACACACACACACACGACTCAGGTGACTCCTGTAAAAGAACACTTTTACTTAGAGGTTTACTCACATAAATTAATGTGTGAATTATATGTCTATCAATCAGTAAATCTCATGAGATGGAGAATGTAGCTCCATTGTTAGTGTTTGTCTAGCATTCATGAAACGCTGAGTTTGATTCCTAATACTGCACAAATAAGGCATAGTGGTAAATGCCTGCTAGCCTACAACTGGTAGGTTGATTGCAGAAGTATCAGAACTCTACATCATCTCCAGCTAAATAGCAAGTTTGAAGTCATCCTGAAATACATGAAACCCTGACCAAAAAAAAAAAAAAAAAGCTGGGTGATGGTAGTGCACACCATTAGTCCCAGATCTCAGAAGGCAGAAGGTAGATCTGTGAGTTCAAGGCTAGCCTGGTCTACATACTGAGTTGCATTACATTCAAGGATACATAGTTCAATTCCCAGCAATACATAGTGGCTCGCAATTGTCTATAACTTTTTTAAAGGATTTTGATGCTTTTATCTGGCCTTAATGCAGACAAAACACACATACTCATAAAACAACAACAACAAAAATAACAACACATTTTTTATGTTTTAAATGTCTTTAAAAATATTACAAGGTGTCACCGACCAGCAGTGACACATGAATACCACCTGAGAGAGGGCTGGAAGAGAGAGAGAGAGAGAGAGAGAGAGAGAGAGAGAGAGGGCAACAGAGAAGGACACAAAGTCTACATGCTGATCCAGGTGTCGATTTAATGGACATCAGGTTAACACTTAAATAGGCAAAAAAGTACAAGCAGTTTCTCAGGTAGGAGCTTTACTTGGTCAAAACATAGGAGAGCTCACTCAAGGCTACACAGAGCCTGCTGTCTGGTTACTATGGCTGCACAGAGTTTCTCAGGGTCAGAGCAGTCCTCTGTAGGACCACCAAGGTCAGTTTATGAGAAACTGGACTTTGGAAAATAGCCAAAGCCAAGAGGCCGAATTCCACTGCTCAGATGCCATTAACCAAATTTGCCATTGACTCCAAAAACGCTGCCACAACAAGGCTGGAGGCATAACACTTGCCTTGTACCTGTGAGATCCTGAGCTTTCTGTATGGAAATTTGAATAAAAAAAATGCTCCCAAAGTCTTGGTCTCCCGATGCTGACTCTGGTTGAGGAGGTTTGGGAGGATGTATATTTCTAGGAGTGGGTGTTGATTGCTTAAGGATTCACTCTACTTCCCAGGTCATTCTTTTTGTTTCATGTTTGTGGTTCAAAAAGTGTGTTCTCAACTTCCTATCCTGATGCCATGCTTTCTGCTTGTGCCCATGCCTCTGCTCTGCCATCGCAGACTCATAAACCTTAAGTTAGGTAAGTTTAAACTGGAACCCTAAACCCAAATAAACTCTTTCTTCCATAAGTTAGCATGACATCATGTTTTAGCACAATAGAAATGTAATTAATATTGACTCTCACAAAATGACAAGTGTTAGGTAAGCTTTTATCATGGCTAACAATCACTGCTGTGCTTTCCCCACTTGGAACACAAACAAATGATTCCTAGATATTTGTACAATGGATTTGTGTAAATCTAGAATATCAGGAGGATCAGGAGTTCAAGGCCAGCCTGTGCTTCATAGCAACTTCAATTTCTCACTGAGAGACATTAGACCATATCTCAAAGAACAAAAACAACTAAACAGAAGCTAGAGAGATAGCTCATTGGTTAAAAACAGGTATCACTCTTGTGGAGCTCCCCAGTTCAGTTCACACCACACATAATAGGATGTTCACACTGTCAATAACGCCAGCTCCAGGGCATCTGTCTCTTGGGAGGAGCAGAACTGGAAATTCTTCTTCTCATTATATGTTTTTACTATACAAGTTCACTCCCAGACAGAAAATAGAAAAAAACCAAATCTATAAAAACTCAAGGTACTTGTGTGTATATTTGTGTATGTGTGAGTATATGTATGTATGCACTTGTGAGTATGTATGTAAATATGTATGTGTTTGTGTGTATTGTGTATTATGTCTATGCATATTTGTGTGTGAATGTAGGTGTATAAGTGTGTGAAAGATTTCTTAGGCACCATAAGAAATAACTGAAGACCCACAACCTTTTCTACTCCAGAGAGAATAATGCCCAAAATATTAAAAATAGTGACAAAATCAAATAAGTGTTTAAGTATAGGCAGAAAAGAATGCACTGTCAACCATATACAAATTGGAGTGACATTGTAACACTTGTCGCATTTGCAAACAATTTTTAAGGAACTTTCCCTCATAGCCCCGAGGTATACACAAGGCCTGAGGACTGAGTAAATGTAGATGAAGACAGGCATCCTATTTCATTTCCAAACAACATCAGGAAGCCCATTCAGAACTATTTCCACCACTAAATAATGATTATGTTGGAACATGCTTGTATCTTGGTACATTTAATGGGATGTGAGTTTGACACAAGGTGGCTGAGGGGAGGGCCAAATATAGTCTTAGAAAACTTTTGCTTATCACTGTGTGAGTTCTTGAATCAATAAGGGATCCAGACACAGGGCCACAACACCTGCCTGAGAGGAGTTCAGAATGGAGAGTGAATATTTAGAGGTAAAGTGTCCCTCACAGGCTCATGTTTGAACACTATGTCCCCATTTGGTGTCACTCTAATGGGAGGCTCTTAAAATTTGGAGAGTAGGCCCTTCCTGGAGGAGATAAATCTATAGTGTGGGGTGCAGGTGAGATGCATAATCTATGTTTCCTTGTCTAGTGAGAGGTAAACATGTAGCTACCTCATGATCCCACTGCCATGGAGTTGCCTTTCTTTCTCGGCCATGGCATATGATGATGATGGCTGGGAAGAGGTGAACCTGCATTTCAGCCAGAATCACTGAGTGCCTCAGACCCCGAGTGCTGAGATGTGGTCACTGCCTGCTTGTTCACCCAATCAAAATGTCCCTCCAAATCAGGGGTCGCTCTTAGATACCACAATCTTGTGAGTAAATTTTTCAGGCTGCTTGAGACTAAGAGTAGATGAAAAAGGCCCAAAATGCCTTATGAGACAAGCAGGGGGTATCAATGGCCCGTGTTTTTTGGTAAAATATGCTCCACCACCCGTGTCTTTCATGGAGATCCCTCAGAGCCTTCCATGCTCTTCAGGTCTCATTGTGCATTGCTTCTTGGAAAACCTAGCTAAATGTCCAAAATGACTGAGGGTTTTGTTGTTGTTGTTGTTGTTTTGTTTTGTTTTTTTCAAATTTTTTTGGATGTAGAAATTCTGTGGTGTTCCACCCCCACTTCTTCTGGAGTGTGTGCTTTGGGAGGATAATCATGGTGATGTTTAATTTTGTTCCTTAAAGAGACAGTCAATTAGGAAATAGATAGATGTAGGAGTATGTGAGGACAATTGAAAAATGTTTTTATTGTGAATATTTTGAACTATCCCATTTACTTTTAACAGAACTGAAAGAGGGAATCAGACCTCATGCACACTACTGAGGCAGGTGGATTGCCATGGGTTGGTAGTCCAGCCAGAGCTACATTGCAATACTCTGTCTTGAAAGCAAAGCAGGGCTAAAAGCCATTGATGCTTGGAGGAAAAAGCCTGTCAGCCCTGTTTCTTCCCTTGCAGGTGGGGCTGGCAATCCCTCAAAGAGGATGCAGCTCCAGAAAGGGTCCTGTCTGCTCTAAACCTTATTTTTTTTCCATGGGCCCTTAGCTTCTCCCCACAGGTGTTTTGTATTCTGCCATAATATGAAACCTGCAAGAGAGATTAAGGAGATCAAACCAGGCAGTACTCTTTCATTTCCATTAGGATTACGTAGCTTGTGAATGTTTAATTTTGAGGGAAACCTGCACCCTTCTCTTTGAGAAGCTGGTGATGAATGCAGTCTGAGTGGGCAACAGGTTTTTGCTCTTTGCCAGTGCTACACTTGTGAGGAGAGGGAAATTGAGTAGTAGTGTTACTGTTTTCATTGCCTTACCATGGAGCCATTTTCTTTAAATGATGAAGACAATTTTAGCCTTGATGAAATAAAGTATTTGGAAGAGTTTCTAGAGGAAGTGATAATAATAGAGTAGTGTCTCAAGACTGTTCTAGGTCAAGCTCCCATTGCTTTCTTTTTTTCTTGTTTGGAAATTAAATCATGCTTTGGTTTCAGATTTTGCTTTATCTGCTAAAGTAAGTTAGACTCTCACCTCATTTTGAGTATTGAATCTCAGTGATGTAGACCACTGAAGTTGTCAGCATTGACTAATGCATACAATCTTAGGGAGTCTCTCCTTGACCTAACCCATGTAAGTACAGGAGTCCCAGGAAAACCTGAAAGCAGGAGAATTTCATTATCCATGTTTAATGCTTTTGCTAGCTCATGAATATTTATGAATAGGGTATGATGCTAGATTCAATAGATACCCGAATACAATAACATCACTTTTGTGCTGGGTATTTTAATTTCTACAACATAAAGAACAATATTATAGTAGATGGTCTTCAGTCTTTATCTTTGCACAGTTCATTTTTAAGGTTCAGCACTTATTCAGTACTCTAGGTTATTTTGAGATGCCACTTCTTGTGTATCCTAGGCTCAAGAGTTGCCTATATCCTCAGAGTGCTTGGATTTAAGTTAAGTTCAGCTGGCTCAGCTTGCTTTTTCTGTCTAAGTCTCTCTCTCTCTCTCTCTCTCTCTCTCTCTCTCTCTCTCTCTCTGACTTTCCACAGCCCCTTGCTGTCCTCGAATTCCCTCCATACACCATGCTGGACTGAAAATTAGAGATCTTCTTCCTTAGTGAGATATTCCAGAAGCAGAAAGACACACACAGTATATACCCACTTAGAAGTGGATACTAGACTTATAAGATAGGACAAGCATACTAAATCTGCACACCTAAAGAAGGTAAACAAGAAGAGGTTCTGGGATAAGATGATCAATCCTCACTTAGAAACACACATGGGATGGACATGGGAAGTAGGAGAAAATGAGAAACAGGACAGCAGCCTACCATACAGTGCCTCTGAAAGACTCTCCCTCGCAGTATATCAAAGCAGATGCTGAGACTCATAACAAAACCTCGGGCAGAGTGCAGGGAATCATGAACAAAGGGGAAGTTAGTAAGACATGGAGAGGATGGGATCGCCACAAGGACCAAATATATCTGGGCACAGGGGCTCTTTTCTGCCTGAGTCTCCAACCAAGGCAATGCATAGATGAAACCTAGAACCCCTGATCAGATGTAGCCCATGGCAGCTCATCATCCAAGTAGGTTACCTTAGTAAGGGGAACAGAGATTGTCTCTGACATGAACTCAGTGGCAGGCTCTTTGACCCGCCCCCTTTGAGGGAGAAGCAGCCTTGCTAGGCCACAAAAGAGGGCATTGCAGCCAGTCCTGATGAGACCTTATAGACTAGGATCAGATGGAAGGGTGGGAGGACCTCCCCTATCAGTGGACTTAGAGAGGGGCATGTTGAGGAGATGAGGGAGGGAGGATGAGATTGGGAGGAAATGAGAGAAGGGGCTACAGATAGGATACAAAGTAAATGACCCATAATTAATATAAAAATAAATATTATGAAATAACAAAAATCAGAGATCTACCTGTCTTTGCCTCCCAAGTGCTGGGATTAAAGTCATTGGCTCTCTTAGCACCTGTAAACTGTAAATAACAAATTGAGATCTCAAATGGTAGAAAATTTACACTGGTCAGAAATTTACACAGACAGAGGGAGGCAGGTCTCTGAGTTTGAGACCACCCTGGTCTATAAAATGAATTCCAGCAGAGCCAGGGCTACCATACATTCTAAGAGAAACCCTGCCTCAAGGAAAAAGAAAGTAGCCCACAGGATTATAGAATGAGACCCGATGTCCTACTATGGCACCCGAAATGTTGTTGCTAGCCTCAACCCACCTCTTCAGGTTTAATCCTTAGAACTCAGTGTTACTTGCTCAGCATTCCATATGCATTTTGTAACCTGGTTCTTCTCACTAGCTGAATCCCATCGCCTTTTCCCCTGTTTAAGATTCTGTCCCTTTACCTTCATTGCTAATCTCAAGAGTCCATTCAAACTTCTCCCCAGTTTTATAAGACATATTTCAAACATGTAGGTTCCTGGAGAATATTTCAGTCACTTTGAACCTCAAAAGTATTATAGTACTTAAGCAAAAGGAGATTTGCTCTGTTTTATATTTTTTTTCAGGTGTGTGTGTACATATACTTGCATACATGCACATATAGACACATATCAGTGAGAGTGCTGGAGTCAGGGGACAACTTCCCCTCCCTCAATGTATTTTTTTTCTTTTTACAGATTTATTTATTTATCTATTTATGTATTAAGTATACAATGTTCTGTTTGCATTTACACCTATACACCTGTAGAGGACACCTGCACACCAGAAGATCTCATTCTAGATGGTCCTGAGCCCCCATGTGGGTGCTGGGATTTGAACTCAGGAATTTAATCTCTGAGTCCTGTCTGCAGCCCCTCTACCATCGGTTTTTGTGATCCACCTTTGTAGTCATGTTAGTGTGGCAGGCAGTGTTGTCCCCTGAGCTATTTTGTCTGCCCTGTTTTGTTTTTGGCACTATTAATGTGTAGCCTAGGAAAGTCACTATCTCGTTTTTTAATCCAGGTTGACATCAAACTTTTGATCTTCTTTCCCTCTTTCACTTCAGTGCTAGGAGTATAAATGTTGACAGCCGCAGTCAGTTTGATATTTGCCATATTTATCTATTTATATATTCAGTGTAATTTATATGGATATTTTGCCTCAGGGTAGGTCTGTCCACCACACGCAAGCCTGGCAACCACAGAGGCAGAAAGGGTCTTAGCTTCTCTGGGACTGTAGATACAATGGTAAGCCACTGAATTCTGGGAATTAAACCTGGGTCCTCTGGAAGAGCATTAAGCATGGAGCACTCTCCAGACCAATAATGGCTTCTGTGTTATTTTGTTTATTTGTTTGTTTTTAGAGATTGTTTCTCCATGTACCCCTTGGAATTCTGGGCTGGATCTGTAGACCATGCTGGCCTTGACCTCACAGAGATCCACCTTTCACTGCCTGCCACAGTGCTGGGATTAGAGGCTTGCACCACCATGCCTGGGTGTTTCAAGTTATTTTAATTTTCCTCCTATGTCAAATCGTTGGGCTTGAACCCTATCAGAGAATTGGACAATCTCCATAGTGGAGTAAGTAGAGGACCCAGGCCTAGGAAGAATATGAACGTCCTCTATGGAAAAAAAAAAAGACCCCTCTAGTCTTTATTATTTTAGAGACAAGGTCTCATTATGCAGTTCTCACCAGCTTGGAATTCACTGTGTAAACCTCAGACTTAGAGATTGGCTATCCTCTGCCCCTCAACAGACTGGAGGTGTGTACTACTATGCCCTTTCCAGGAAGAACACCGTAAAAAAAAAGTATGCTTACATATACACATGTGTCTGTGAGCATATATGCCACGTGTATGCTTGTTTATATGGTGGCCAGAAAATGGTGCTGAATCCCATGAAACTGGAGTTTCTGGTTGCTGTGAGCTGCTCAGCTGTGGCTGAGAAGAGACCTCAAGTTGTCTACAAGAACAACAAGTGTTCCTTATCACTGAATTTTCTCTCTTAATGGACTTTCCATTTAAAACAAGAGTGGTAGAAGCTTCAGAATCAGCAGCCTGAGAGTGGCTTATAGATGATTTTTCCCGAGAAACTCTGTTTACTCCAAGAGATTCTTAAATCTGCCTCTTGTTCATCTTCATCTTATTGAGAGCAACCAGATCTCTGAGAAACTAAAGCTCAAAGTTCTCAGATCTAGTCAGGATATTTATGTTGGACCAGGTGCTATGGTGCCCTTGTTATCCTAATCTTGAGGCCAAGCCCAAGTTTAGGGGCCTGCTGTGGAGAACAAGGGATGGCCATATTCAGGGAACTCTAGTTTGCCTTGGAAAGAAGTCATGATAGCATAAGGCAAAAGATACTGTCTTAGGAATTTAAGGAGTGCTCGCTGGCTCTGGGGCAAAAAAGGGCAACTATGTGTTGAGACTTTAAGCACAGAGGCAGGCAAGGAAACAAATACCATACCTTTGATCTTCCCTAAGTGTGTGTGAGGGGATAAGTGCTGCTAGCTCAACAGAAAGGGTTGCTCAGGTGAGGAAACTAAGGTTGTCGGGCGCTCTACCCTGCCAAGTTACTGGTAGCAGAAGCTCCACCACAGGGGAACCTGAGAATGGTGCACATGCGTCAATTTTTTCGTCACAGTCACGTGTCCCAGGCATTCTGCTAGGTGCTTTCTATGATGGTGCCAGGCAACTGCTCCCTTGGCTGGCAGCCCTCTTGTTGAACCATACCTAGTGGACAGCGCCAGGAGCTGGACCAAGAGGTCAGTGTAGGGCTGCTACTGCTGTGAGGCTCAGCCGCCTGTGCTGCCTGCCAGCGTGGTGGGTCGAAACCTGGAGCTTCTGGCTCCCCATTTCCCTTGGGGGGGGCTTTGGAATCCACTGCCTCGGGCGGGCCAGTGAGTGACAAGAATCAGGCAAAGAGACCTGCTCTACACCCATGGTGGGGGGTGTGAGGGGGCGGGGTAGCAGGAGCAGGCTTCCATAGGGCAGGGTCAGGACTCTGGCTGACCATCCATCTCGGGTGGAGATCCGAGAGCCCTGTGCCCTGGGACTGGCCAGTGGGGTAGAGGTGAACCTGCCTTTCAGTGCAAATCCCTGGGTGCCTCAGATGCAGAGTGCTGAGATGTATTCACTGCCTGCTTGTTCTCCCAGCCTAAACCTTCCTCCAAATCAGTCATAGGCATAAGTCGCTCTCACACTCCACAGCATTTTGAGTCATTTTTTCTGGATGCCTGAGACTAAGGTTTGAGGAAACAGTCCTACAATGCCTTCTGAGCCAAGCAGAGTGGTATTCAGGGTCCTGTGTTTTCAGTAGGGCGATGATCCTCCTCCTTTCTCTTTCCACGTTGACCCCTCTGAGCCTTCTGTGCTCTTCTGGACTCACTTTTTAGTGCTTCTCGAAAAACCTAGTCAAATGTCCACCGTGGCTGCTAATTTTTGTTTATTGTTTATAGTGGTATGTTGTTGTTGTTTTGTTTTTTGTTGTTTTTTTTGTTGTTGTTGTTGCTTCTCTTTTCTTTTTTTTTGCATTCTTTTAATTGGGGTGTAATTTCTTTGGTGTTTGACCACCACTTCTTCTGGAGAGTGCGGTTTAGGAGGATAAGGGTACTAATGATTAATTTTGTCCCCTAAAGCGACAGTCTGTTAAGAGATAGATGTAGGAGTATGGGACTATTAAAAAGACGTTTTTATTGTGAATAGTTGAACTATTCCATTAAATTTTAAGACAACTGCACCTGGGTATGGGAGCTCATGCACTCTACTGAGGCAGGAGGATTGCCATTGTTTGGCAGTCCAGCCAGAGCTACCCAGCAAGACCCTGTCTTTCAAGAAAAGCAGTGGTAAAAGCTGTTGACACTTGGAGAAAAGAGCCTGTCAGCCCTGTTTCTTATGTTGCAGGTGGGGCTGGGAATCCCACAAACAAGATGCAGCTCCAGAAAGGACCCTGGCTGCTCTAAACCATAGTTTTCCCCACGGACCCTTAGCTTCTCCCCACAGATGTATTGTTTTTGGACACCATATGAAACCTACAAGAGAGATTAAGGAGGTCGAGCAAGGCAGTACTGTTCATTTCCATTAGGATCCTGTCGCCTGTGAATGTTTCATTTTGAGGGAAACCCGCACCCTGCTCTGGAGATAGATACCTTTGAGAGGTTGGGGCTGAATGCAGTCTGAGGGGGCAGCAGGTTGTTCCTCTTTGCCAGTGCTACACATGTGAGGAGATGGAAACTGAATAGTAGTGTTCCTTCCACGGGGCCATTTTTTTTTTTTTTTTTTTTTTTTTTTTTTTTTACATGATGAAGACTATTTTAGCCTTAATGAAATAAAGTTTTGGGGGGAGTTTTTAAAGGAAGAGATAATAATAGATTAGTGTCTCAAAACTGTTCCAGGTCAAGTTCCCATTGCTTTTGTTTTTTTCTTGTTTGGACATTAAATCATCCACTGGTTTCAGATTTTGCTGTATCTGCTGAAATAAGTTAGGCTCTCACCTCATTTTGGGTATTGAATCTTTTAATGATATAGATTAATCAAAATGTCAGCATTGACTAACACATACAATCTTAGGGAGTCTCTCCTTGATCTAACCATGTTAGGACAGCTCTCCCAAGAAAATCTGAAAGCAAAAGAATTTCATTATCCATGTATAATGTTTTTGCTAGCTCATGAATATTTATGAATAGGGTATGATGCTTGATTCAATACTTACTTGAATACAACAACTTCAGTTTTTGCTGGGTATTTTAATTGCTACATCACAAAGAGCATTATTAAAACAGTAGGTCTTTTCTCTTTTCTTTGCATAATTCATTTATAAACTTCAGCACTGTTGGTTCTTTGAGATGCCATTTTTTATGAATCCCACACTGAAGAGTAACCAAGGCTATACAGTGAAATCCTGTCTCAAACAAAATAAAACAAAACAATAACAAGATCAATCAAACAAAAAAACAACTGTGGATTAGCCTTAATTCAGAAATGATAAGAATGTATCAAATAACAGATTCATAAATTCTTACTGAGGTTTACCTATTAATGTAGTTTACTTTAAATTTTGCCATCATACAAATATCTTCAGTTTAAAACGTTGTCCATTTTGCAAAAGAATGTATAGGAATTGTTGTTAAGTATTAATATTTATTATTGATTTATGTTTTAGTTAGCCAGTGGTTATTCCTAAATCAGGAACACCAAATCATATCACCACACAGAGTCTAGGATTTATTTAATTAACCTAGAGCACAATGCTAGGCAATGATTACTCCATCTAAACCTCCACTGCTCCTACCCTTTGTCTACTTTCCTCTCCCCTCTGGATCAGGATGTCTCACCCTTTTCTACCATTGCACAGCAATGGCTGTTTTTTCTTTTCTTTTTTTCATTTTTTTTTTTTTTTTATTGACAACATACAGAACAAATGGTGGCATGTTTACGCAAACTTGAGACAGGTGATGCTAAGCATCCTAATAGATAGTCTGGATTGAAATGAGATAGTGGGGTAGGGAAACCAGCATTTGAATGAACAAGGGGAATTTGTATACATTCGAAAAGAACATTATACCAACAAGGAATGTTAAAAATTAAATGCAGATGTAGATCTGATAAAATTATCATCATTTTCTCATGTGCTTCAAATCCAGAGTAAATGAAAATTATAGCCTTAAGTTTCTCTAGTTTGGGAACCAGAGAGATGAGTCAGTAGTTCTTGCAGAGGATTTGGATTTGATTCCCAGCATCCACACAGCAACCTCACAATAGCCTATAATAAAAGCAGTTCCAAGGGATCCAACAGGTTCTTCTGGCCTTTGGGCAGCAGGCACACAGGTGGTATACATACACACTGACACTCATTCACTCACACATAAAGAAAATCTTTTTAAAATCTTGAAAGAAAAAACAGGGCCATTGTCCATACTCAGATCGCTCAGATTCTTAATTCTTTTTTTCTTGAAAACTTTTGGGGTTTTCTAGAAAAGATATTTCTGTGTAGCCCTGGTTTTTCTGAAACTTACTCTGTAGACCAGGTTGTCCTCTAACTGACAGAGATCTGCCTGCCTCTGCCTCCCCAGTGCTGGAAGTAAAGGCTTGTTCCACCACTGCCAGGATAGATTCTGAACTCTTAATACAACCAAGTAATAGTGTGAAGAGTCTTTTGGTTAGCTGCAGCTATTTTTCATATTGAATTAATTGTAATTGTAAATGATTTGCTACTTCTTCAGTTACCTGAAATAATGAGAAGAGAATTATATTTTATCTAAGTGCCCTATTTTTTTGAATTGTTTAAGACTTTTACGTGAAAACCTCATCTGTCCTTTTATTTTCTAGTTTCACATGTAGGTCATGGTAGAACGCCCTTAGATGCAGCATCTTTTAGACCTACGCATCCAATAATAGCAGCCTGTGGGATTTATTACTTTGAAGTAGAAATTGTCAGTAAGAGAAGAAATGGGTAATTGTAAAATTTTGGTTGCCATAACCATTTTTTATTCCTGGATGATTATATTTGAAATGTTTCATCAATATGTATGATATAATTTGAAAGGTGTAATCTTGAAAATCTTGGTTTTGGAAAAATCAACTCTAAATATTACAGTACAACAGATTGGTTCTGTTAATTCATGGTTGTAATAGTCTTTCTGGCAGGGTCATTAGTAAAACAGAGAGCTGAGGTTTAAACAATAGAGTGGCTCATTTTTTCTGAATTCTGATGAGAAGCTGGATCTTCTAAAACTTACCAAGCCAAAGCTGGTGTGTGGCTTATAAGTATCTGAAAGGGCTTAGGGTTCACAATCTGAGGTATTACTTGGAAGGTGGATTGCTTCTAAGTTATTGAGTCAGAGCTTCCTAGGAGGTTAGTCTGTGGTATGGAAACTTCAGAATGAAAACTCTGGTTGATTGTGGAACCAAATTTGGTTTATTACTTAGTCTTAGAATTGATGTGCTGTGATATGTATGTGCATGAGAATCACTTGTGGTACTAGTACAGTGAGTTTTGGGCCTTAACCAAAATATTCTCAATCAGAATTTTCAGTGATAAAGCTTTTGTAATCTTGAGAAAGACCCATGAAGAATTCTGGTGCATATCCCTAGTTAAGAATTAATTCTCTAAAGTCATATTGTTTTCTGATACTTCATTGGAATATTGGAGTCATTAAAAAAAAAAAAAAAAAAAAAAAAAAAAAAAAAAAAAAAAAACAACCATAGGATCATTTGCACAGCTACCAAGATATTGCACTTTTCAGGTAAGTTAACCTGCATTTGAATCCCTCTTGTTGAACTTTCTGTTTTTAATGAACAAAAGCAATTGTCCAATACATTGTTGTTCTCTTTGCTGGATATACTCTGCCAGTAGTACCAAAAATAGAAGAGGAAAGTTTGGGCTACTCTCAACACTTCTTAACTGCCTCTTTTGCCAAGGTGATCAAACCAAACATAAAACTAGAGATTTCCAAGAGAACGCCTAACCTTTTAGGTACATAAGAACTCCTATTTATTCTGCTCCACAATGCTGGCACTGCTCATGATGATTCCTAGGGTTCTGTATATCTTGCATTCTATGTTTTCCATCTATGAAGGATTTCAACCTCATATTTTCATGGCTACAAATATCCTGAGCCTTATATCTAATTTTATGTCTCATTAATTCCCTTGAGCTCCAGTTAGATACATCTACCAGGATGTTTGCAATTGAGTCTTCCACAACCATTGGATATAGCCTGTTTGAAATGTTTTTTGTTTTTTTTTTGTTTTGTTTTGTTTTTTTTCTCCTGATGGTATCTTTTTCTTGGTGTCTCCACTGCAAGTCCCTTAGTTGGGTCTTGGTAATTTATCTCTGGAGTTCCCAAGGTGGTTGGTAATTGCTTTCCAGGTGCTCTGTCTTTGTAACTTTTAACAGTGTATTTCTCAGACAGAGCTGACTTGGGTCTGTCTCTTCCTTAAAATCATTTGGAACAGATGCTTTGGGGCTAAATTATGAAACTTTTTACCAGAGTCATTTATGATGTGACCATCCTGTGTAATTTTTCATTCTCATCTGTTTGTATCCATGATTTCTCATCTTTCTTTTCCTTTGATGTTTAACATTGTGTGTATTTTGCATATAGTAAAATTGAAACATTTTGGTATAGAGTTCTGTGAATTTTAACCAATGTATGCAGTCCTAACCACTATACCTAGTGTACAAAATATTCCATCACTCTGTCCCTTGGTAGATGGTTCTTTCCAATCTCTAACCTGGCAACCACTGATGTGTTTTCTGCCTATAACTTTACTTTTTGTAGAATGGCATATATACTAAATCATAATATCTGGCCTCATAATTCTGCCAGAATCTACTCTCCATAATCCAAAATGAATTAAAGATTCATGCTTGTGACTCAATATTTTAGAGAATAGACTCATTTCTATTGCTGCAGGTATGAATGATCAAACCAGTATGCTGGCCCACTCCCCAAATGAAAGATTACAATTACAAATGTAATCATTAGCAACATCTATATGTGCATTTTTTTTTGTAAATGTAAGTTTTCATTTCATTTGGGTAAATGTCAAGGAACAAGACTGCCAAATTGTAGGTAAAAGTATTTTTAACTCTGAAAGGAACTGTGAGATAGTTTTTGCAAAGCAGCTAGAGTGATTTGCCTTTGTGCCCAAGAGAGAAATAGAGACAGAGACAGAGAGAAAGAGGAGGAAGAGAGAGGTTATACATAAGTGTAAAGAGAGTTTTTTCTATTAAATATTTTGATTAATTATTTGGAAATTATATATAATGAAGCCCGCTCACACTTGCTTTGCATTCTTTGTATTCCTTCCAGTCTATCCTCCTACTCTTGCACCTGTCTCCCGCAAAAAAAAAAAGTCCAATTTCTGTTGCTCCTATATTCATTTGAGAGTGGTCATACAATCTGTGGACATTCTCTTTAAGAAAATTTTGTCCAGTCCCATCCCATGCCCCTCCTTCCCACTCCCAGAAGCTAAACTTCAGCATCTTTATCATACCACTGCAAAAGGAACTTTATTGCCCATAGCAGTGCTAGGAGAACAGATTGTGAACTTCAACATGGTTTTCATTGGTAGCACTTATCAAGGGCATCAACATGGCCTCTGGTGATGGCAGCACTGATCACCAACATCAACATGGCCTCCTGTAGCAGCAGAGACTAAGGGCATCACCATGGCAACTTGTGACAACATGGACCATGGAAGTCTTTTGAAGAGATTTAATCCAGAAAAGTAACAATTCCACATTTCACATATCCTATTGTTGCTTAAAGTCAGGAAAACATTCCACTATACCACGTACTATTATGGTTCTAAACTCAAGATTGTAAGCCTCCATAATATGTATGCTTATACTAAAAGTTAAGATCAAGTGAGTTTCCCTTTTACTTCATAAAAGGCTTTTGCCTTTTCAAGGCTCACCTTAAAAAATACTTATGCTATTAACACAAATATGTATGTCTACTGCCTTTTTCTACAATACAGAGTACAATTACGATACTAACATGTCTAAAGCTTTATCTCCTTAAAACTTAAAAGTAATTCTTTTAAGCTGCAGAAAGTCCACCTATATCCACCTCTCAGGGCAACTGGACTCTAGAAAACTACTGCACTTATTGCCTATCTCAAAGGGTGGGACTCCTCCCCTTTCCCTGGTTTTGGGACTTCCTTTACTGGCTACCAGACTACTATTTACTGCATGCAACACTGGCTGGATTGGTGAGTTCTGCTTATTGACCAGCCACTACATTGGTAAGTTCACTCCATTTTCCAGCATAAAACGACTCTCTTGGTAGGAGAAGCTTGACCGCAGAGCTCTGGTAACTTCCTACTATCTTTTGAGATGGAGGGATCCCCCCCTCCAGCCATAGCTTTAACTGTCTAGGGATGACCCACTATGCTGACCTCCATTTTAGGGCCCCACTCTCCCTTGGGCAGTACTTCCCCACTTGCACATGGTTCCTTCTCCCCTTCTCTCACTCACTTACTTGCTCACTTGTGGGAAGTTCTAGCTAGGCAAATCATCGTACTCTGGCTGTGCCCCACTGGGCATCTGCACCCCAGTCCCTGGCCAAAAGGTGAAGAGCTATTGGCCGAGGTAGCACCCCTCTCGCTGGAGTCACACCTTGCCATTGGGACACCTCTGGAAGGTAGCTGACTTTTGTCCTCATGGGAGATGCCCAGACACCCATTCCTCCAGATAAGATGTCCTCTGGAGAATTTTAATTTTCTACACCTAGTGCCAGCTGGTACCAGGGACTCTAAGTTTACACACTTCTGTAACCAAACCTCACCTCAAACAAAGACTTCTTTAAATATTGCCAGTGACTGGATAAATAAAGTTCCCCCCCCCCCCCAGGTAGACAGAGGTTCCCGTGTTCAAGTCTCCTTGATCCAAACTTTCTACTTCTGTTTCCTCTCCCAAATGTTTTCAATGTATACCTAAAAGATTTTCCCATAACCTACTCAATTTTATCTTTTGCCTATATATGTGTTTCAGTGTCCTGCCAGACACAGATGATTCCTATAGCCACAACAGTGCCAAAGCAGCTACAGGTGTTCAACTCTGACCTCACAGACTTCCAACAAGCTGGACCTGTCCCTTCCCTCCCAGCCATGAATGTTCTTGCAGACCCTGGAAAGCATCAAAACAGCCTATTCTTCCTGGACTTGGCCAACATTTCAGCCTTTTGACTCCCTTCAGCACCCCCAGTGTCATCAGGAAGTATCCAGAAGAGAATCTATGCCTGTTACTTACTTCTCATTAACAAAAGGCTGAAATGGTGTGCTTCAGGACTGCGACAGGCAGCTCCAGGGTCTCCCAGCGTTCCCCAGTCCCTAACTGCTGCCTTGCATGGCTGGCAGCTCTCTAATGACAACCCTCTACCCTAAACTTTCCAGGGCAGAGGTTTCCCTTACTCTTGACCTTGCAATCTGACCGTTTTGTTGCTACAATTCTTCTTTCTCTCAACTCCTTGCATAAAAACAAAGAGCAGCTTCCAATGAGCCTAAATTTGTATACTTCAACGTACCTCATAAAAGCAGCCCAAGCTCCCCATTTTTATTAATTATATGAAAAGGGAGGAATGTTAGTATTTTGGAACACAACCTGCTCCTGGGTTACCCAGCAACTTATGATGTCATCATGTGTCGCTGGCCAGGTGGCCACACCTGGAAGGCATGGTTATCTTGTCCCTTAAAGGGACAGCCCCAACATGTGGTCTCACTCTTACTCACTCTCTCTTACTCTCTCTCTCTCTTACTCTCTCTCTCTCTCATGCTCTCTCACTCCTCACTCCTCTCTCTCTCTCTCTCTCTCTCTCTCTCTCTCTCTCTCTCTCTCTCTCTCTCTCGGCATCCCATTCCCCTTTCTTTCTCTCTCCACATCATGTCCTGTCCCACCCCTTCCCTCCATACCCTCCTAATAAACCTCTTGCATAGAATCGGTTGACCAGCCTCACTGCTTTTAATAACACAGGGTGATTGGAAATTTAAAGTATAACTTTCCAGTCAGTGCTGGATATCTTCACTTGGAGTTTGCATATTGTTGACTATTAATGTTTATTATTGATTTAATTTATAGTTAAACACTTGCTCTTCCTAAACCAGCTGTATATCCAAATCACCACTCAGAGACTAGGATGTATTTAGTTAACCTAGAGCACAATGCTGGGCAATAATTACTCCTTCCTAAATCTCCAAGACTGCAAAGCTTCCTCCCATTCAGATTCCCACATTATACTTGCTTTTTAGTCATATCTTAGGTCTGATTCACCTCTCCTGCTGTTTCCAGGTCCTCTCCTCTCAGATTTCTCTTCTCCGACCCTCCCACTTGCTTTTTTATCCTCCCCACTGGACCAGGATGCCCCACCCAATTCTCTCCATTGTTCAGCACTGGCTGGTTGTTTTATTGACACTACAGAGAACAAATAATGGCATGTTTACACAAAATTGAGAGAGAGAAAATGTTTAAAATAAGCAATACACAATACATTGTGTGGATTGAATCCAGATAGCAGGGTAGAGAAATCAGCATTTGAATGAACAAGGGTAGATTGTATACATTCCATAAGAAGATTATACCAACATTTGCCATTTAAAAAGAATATTTTAAATCATGAGACTTGGTGAAATCTCTCAAAGAAAATGGTTACAGAAGGAGGGAACTAACAGCAATCTCTCAGCTTTTACCAACATATAAAGGAATTCCTAAAGGAGGACAAGAGTTCTTTAAAAAATCATAATCACAAATGGCTGGAAAGATTGGTCTGTAGTTAAGAGCAGAGGGTCTGGCTTCAATTCCTAGCACTAACATGGCAGCTCACACCTGTGTGTAACTCCATTTCCAGGGCTTCTGACAACCTCACACACATATATATGCAGGCAAACACAAATGAATGTAAAATAATAATCATTTATATGTTAAAAATCATAATTAAAACCATGTTGGGCTAATGTAAATGTTGAATGCCCTCATGATAGAGTGTAATCTTCCTCATGTTGTACTGTGGTACAACATCCACAAATGAAATATACTCATTTAGAATTTAGATGATATTTGTAGAGTATTCTTTTCTTTTTATTTCTGTCTTTCATTAGCTAATTATTATTTTATATAAATTACAGTTTATTCCCTTTGTATCCCATCTATAACCCCCTCCTTCATTCCGTCCCAATCCCACCCTCATTCCCTCATCCCTTCCCATGCACCTATTCAAGTCCACTGATAAGGGAGTTCTTCCTCTCTTTCCATCTGACCCTATCTTATCAGATCTCATTAGGACTGGCTGCACTGTCTTCCATTTTGGTCTGGCAAGGCTGCACCCTTCAGGAGGGAGGTAATCAAAGATTCAGCCACTGAGTTCATGTCAGAGACAGTTTCTATTCCTCTTACTAGGGAACCCACTTGGATACTGAACTGCCATGGGCTACACCTGTGCAGAGGTTCTACGTTATATCCATGAACTGTCCTTGGTTGGAGTATCAGTTTCAGAAAAGACCCCTGTGCCCAGATATTTTTGGTTCTGTTTCTCTCCTTGTAGAGCTCCTGTCCCCTCTAGGTCTTACTATCTCCCCTTTCTTTCATGAGATTCCCTGCACTCTGTCCAAAGTTTGGTTATGAGTCTCAGCATTTGCTTTGATACCTTGCTGGGTACAGTCCTTCAGAGGCCCTCTGTGTTAGACTCCTGTCCTATTTCCTGTTTCTCCTTCTTCCAATGTCCATCCCATTTGTCTTTCTGATGGAGGATTGATCATCTTACCCAGAGTCCTCCTTCATGATGAACTTATTTAGGTGTACAGATTTTAGTATGCTTATCTTATAATCTGTCTAATATCCACTTATAAGTGAGTATATACTGTGTGTGTCTTTCTGCTTCTGGGATGCTTCACTCAGGATGATCTTTTCTAGATCCCACCATTTACTGGCACATTTCATGATTTCCTTATTTTTAATTGCTAAGTAGTATTCCATTGTGTAAATGTACCACAATTTCTGTATCCATTCTTCAGTTGAGGGACATCTGGGTTGTTTCCAGGTCTGGCTATTATGAATAAAGCTGCAACGGACACGGATGAGCAAATGTCCTTGTTGTGTACTTGAGTATATTTTTCTATATAGTGTTTTAACATTCTTTTACATATGTCCACACTGTTTAGGATGGTAATAAGAACTGTCTCAATGAGTCAAAAATTTTCATACCTAACAACATTTTCATTGCAGTTTGAATAGTCTTATATTGTAGAGGGAAGTGGCTGTTTCATATATGTATACTCTTGAAGGAAATGTTGAGCACAATCTTTCTCTCTCCAGGTTTCAAGAATTAAATAAACCCTCTACTCTTTCTATTAATGTCTTCAATTTACTTTAGGGTTCTGCTACATGCCCAAAGCAACATAGCCAAGGAAACATGAAGTGAAACCTACACAACTATGAAGCAATGTAGGCTTGTCTTACATTTTTGTTTATCTTGGGCAGTTTGCCAATGTAATACAAAGTTTACTAACATATGTAATTAGCTATATATATGCATGTACACATATATAAAATTCTTTCAGGGATATAAACTTTTTTTATTTCAATAATACTTTGCTTTAGTTTTGTTAAAGAATGAGAGACATTCAGGGTATATACTCACTCACCTGCTTCTGGAATACCTCACTCAGGATGATCTTTTCCAGTTCCCACCATATACCTGCAAATTTCATGATTTCCTTATTTTTTGTATCACTGAATAATATTCCATTGTGTAGATGTACCACAATTTCTGTATCCATTCCTCAACTGAGGGGCATGTAGGCTGTTTCCAGCCTCTGACTATTACAAATAAAGCTGCTACAGATAAAAAAAAAAAAAAAAAAAAAAAAAAAAAAAGAATGAGAGACATTAAAAGGGGACTATTATCTATTATTTCTCAAATAATATTATGTGAAAATGCTTTCAGCATAGGCCAAAGAAAAGAAAAAGAGCAAAGATAAGTCTTGGTTCATTTTCTGCTTCTACTACATAAACAAATAAAAGAAGTTCACCACATGATCATCTCATTAGATACAACAAGGGCCTCTGACAAAATCCAAACCACTTCATAATAAAAGTCTTAGAGCAATCATGTATGTAAGGGGCATAACTAAATATAATAAAGGTGGTCTCTGAGATCCCATCTAACACCCACCAGAATGTCTAAGATCAAAAACATTGATCATCAGCAGAGTCTATACTGAGGGGTAAAAGGATAAATTTATAAAAGCCAGTGATCGATTTTAAATACATGTACATTTAGATATAAATCTTTATCTATCACTATAGTCTGGCCTGAATGAGGTTTTGTTATTTTGTTATGTTTCACTTTGTATTTCAAGATGAGAGTCTAAAGAATCATAAAAATATTGTACTCATATTCATTTTTTATTAGTACTCATAAATAAATGAATGTATCAAGATCAAAAATCACTGTGTACAGGGAAAAGACATCAGTAATCCAGCCCTGTTATGAGGAAGAATGATGATAAAGCATATAAATGGAGAAGTGAGCTATATTAGGGTCCCTGTCCTTTTGTTACAGACATAAGCATATGTCATGCACAAGCATGCTTTAGGTGATTGTCTGGAACCCAATCACAACACCTCATGAATTCTTCTTTCCAAATATTGGGAAAATCTTATGCCACAAAATGTACTCTGTTAATTTGAACTGGCATGAAAGAATAAGGAAAGAATGGAATTAATTTTTTAGTTTTGTTCTTATATTACATGATTAACATTTTATCGCTGTTGATATAACAAGAGAAATTCAGGCTTTTTTTTTTCCAGAAAATACATTTCTTCAGAAACCATATGACTTGCTGATACTAATGAAACTAAACTAAGGGGTTGATTTGTAATATGTGGCTGAATTGAAAAGTCATTTTACTGATGATTATTCCATTATAATTGTTTTCATCTCCATCATCAAAGTAAACAAAATTCACCAAGAAAACTAAAATGACCCCTACTTTTAAAATTTAATTTTTGTATGGTTATCATATATTATATGTCAAATATCCACTTATGAGTGAGTATATACCATGTGTGTTTTTCTGCCTCTGGGATACCTCACTCAAGATAATCTTTTCTATTTCCCACCATTTGCCTTTAAATTTCATAATTTCCTTGTTTTTAATAGCTGAGTAGTATCCCATTTTGTAAATGTACCACAATTTCTATGTCCATTCCTCTGTTAAGTGATATCTAGTTTGGTTCTAGCTTCTGATTATTTTGAATAGAGCAGCAACAAACATGTTTGAATGTCCTTGTGTGCATATTTTGGATATACCTGGGAGTGGTATATCTGGATCTTGAGGTAGCACTGTTCCTAATTATCTGAGACAGTGCCAGATTGATTGCCAAAGTAGTTGTACAAGTTTACATTCCCACCAGCAATAGAAAAGGGTTCCCCTTTCTCCATATCCTCTCCAGCATGTCATTTGAGTTTTGTTCTTAGCCATTGTGATGAGTGTAAGGTGAAATCTCAAGGTTGTTTTGATTTGCATTTCCCTGATGCCTAAGGATGTTCAGCATTTCTTTAAATGTTTCTCTGACATTTCATATTCCTCTATTGAGAATTCTCTGTTTAGCTCTGTACCCCATTTTTTAATTAGATTACTTGGTTTGTTGGTGTTTAACTTCTTAAGTGCTTTATGTATTCTGGATATTAGCCCTCTGTCAGATATAGGGATGGTGAAGATCCTTTCCCAATCTGTAGGCTCTCATTTTGTTCTTATGACAGTGTCCTTTGATTTACAGAAACTTTTCAGTTCAATGAGGCCCCATTTATTGATTGTTAATCTTAGAGCTTGCCTATGCTACCTAAAATCTATACTTGTAAAGAAGCTAAACAACAAGGAAGACCCTAGTGAAGATGCTCAATCCTCATTCAGAAAGGCTAAAATGATAGATATCAGAAGCAGGAGAAGACATGGACCATGACAGGAGTTTACCACAGAAGGCTTCTGAAAGACTGAACCCAGCAAAGTATCCAAGCAGATGCTGAGACTCATAGCCAAACTTTGGGCCGATTGCAGGGAATTTTATGAAATAAGAGGGAGACAGAATTACCTGGAGGGGACAGGAGCTCCAAAAAGAGACCACCAGAGCCTCCCCCCCCAAAAAAAAATAAACCTGATCCCTTAGGGCCCTGCTGAGACTGATAGCCCAACCAAGGGCCATACATGGCAAGGACCTAAAACCCTGGCTCAGATGTTTCTCATAAACTCAATCTCCAAGTGGGGTCCCTACAAAGGGGATTAGCAGCTTTCCCTGGCAGGGTCTCTGATCACCTCCACCTTTGGGGGTACAGCTCTTCTAGACCACAGAGGAAGACAATGAAACCAGTCAGGATGAAAACTGATAGGCTATGGTCAAACAGAAGGGAAGGAGGATCTCCCCTATCAGTGGACTAAGGGAGAGGCAAAGGGAGAGAAGAAGGAGACAGTGTGGCATTGGAAGCAGACCAGGGAGGGGCCATGACCGCCATAAAATTGAATAAATTATAATAAAAGATAATAATGAAAGAGAGAGAGAAACCATTTTTCTTTCTTTTTTTTGTATTTTGAAGGACAGACTACCTTGATATTGTAGTAATTTGGAGAATCAGTGTAAGATTTGCTCAAGTGTTCTCTTTCTTGATACTAGAATAAGAAGTAATCAACACTGACTTCCTTATGGAATTTTCCCCAGTCCATTCCCATACCAAATCAGAATGAAAAAGCATATCAAATGTCACTCGAGGAACATATACAATTGATCTAATGAAATTATATCTCTCAATAAATTCAATATGATACTTACTTTATATACCTGCTGGTGATAAGCTCACACTGCATGCTAGCTTCATATGACACAGAGGTTCTGTGACTGTTCTGCTGACTGTGTGTCCTGAACCCTGGTAATTTCTAGAAGTCACTTAAATTTGTAAAATGTTTTGACCTCATGCACAGAGTGGATTAAATGGTAAATAACTAGATACATAAATTCTCTTTCCATTTTTTTTTTCTTAAATTACTATGGTATGAGCAAGCACATACTTCCAACTGCTTTAGTAAACATTTGAAAATAATGAGTTGTCACCTAAGAATTGATACTCAAAATAATATGAACACATCATTTCTAACCATTTTAAGATGTTTTGATAGTGACAGAGATGACTTATTCAATACAAAGGAAAACATAGAATGTTTTTGATCAAAATTATTTTGGCCTCTTTACTCATATCTTTCTATCTCTCACTTTCCATCAGAAACTACCATGAATCTTTTCCACACTTTCTTCATGGCATTTTTCATATCCTTATTCCTAAAAATAAAAATAATACGATTTAGCAAGGGAGTAAGAATGGTGTAAAGTATTACCACCATTTTATCAAAGGAGAAAGCAGATCTAAATAGGCATGGGACAAAGAACAAAATCACAACACCAACGTGGGCTCACAGGTAAAGAGAGCTTTCCATTGCCCTTCAGAATTGTGGGATTTCAGAGAGCACAGGATGACACCATAGGATACAAACAAAATAAAGAAGATTATTATGCATATAGCCCCACTGTTGGCAACCACCAAAAGGCCAAAGGTATGTGTATTAGTGCAGACAAGTTCCAGAAATGGAAACAAATCACACATGAAATGATCAATGACACTGTGTCCACAGAAGGGTAACTGTAAAGTGAAAATAATTTGTATGATAGAATCCATGCTACCCCCATCAGTGTGCCACAAACCTTCCAGTTCATGGTGGAAGGGTAGCGCAAGGGCTTACAAATTGTTATATGGCAGTCATATATATAGTCACTATATATATATATATATATATATATAGTGTCAAAACAATCACTTCTACTGCTACAATGAAGTGTTCAGCAAAGAGCTACATCATGCATCCTTCAAAGGAGGTAGTTTTCTTCTCATATAAGGAGTCCATGACCATCTTTGGTGTGGGGATAGAAGAGAAGAATGCATCCAATAAGGACAAGAATGCAGGCAGGTTACAATACTGATAACATTTATGAAGGCTATAGAGAAGATCAAGGACTTTTATATGCCCTTAAGCAACAGGCATACAAAGACAGAATACACACTGGAGTTTGGGGGGTGGAGTGTGGCCTGATAGGAGTGCACACACATCTCTTTATGACTGGGTTACAGATGCTGCATGGACACCCTTACTAGTGGGCTTGAGCACCCACTTGGTATTGCCAGGTACGTTTTCTAACTGAAGTATGTAGGTCTGAGAATGTCCTGCCTGGGTGAAGCTGAAGCATGTGCAGGCCTGAGTGGAGTAGAAAGGGTGCATTCTATGAGTGTAATTCTCATATCTGTGGTTTCTAAGTGTGTGCTGTGAGGCATGGTGCTTGGATGGTGGCGCCGTGATTAAGCCTGATAGTGCTCATTCAGCCTTGCTAGAGGCCATGTTCGAGGGAAGGTCCAGAAGAAGGCAGCCTAATGTAACTGAGGGGCTTATGTTTTCCTCTGTGTCCTCAGGAGACACCTGTGTCACTAGGCGCAGGACTTGAAGGAGGTCGCATCAAAGGAAGCCAGCCAACCCTGATAGATGACACAGCCTCATCAGAGGAAGGGTTCCTGCTGGTGAACCTCAAATGGAGCTCCATACCTCCACCACACACATTCAGTATTGCATCATCCAGCAGGTGTGGCCTGAGTCACACCTAGCCTCCTTTATATAGATAGCCACTTTATGCTTTGTGAGATCAGATTTGAAGTCAGTAAGGCTTGGGTGGAAATTCGAAAGGAGAGACACTGCACATATGCATAGTGAGTAGAAGGCTAGATTACCGCCCGTTGTTTATGGTTATAGAGGCTGATAATGGAATGACTGAAGGATTGAGGAGAATATCATTTGCCCCCGTACTTCTATAAGGTTAACAATTCCTATGATACAGTCTGGGGCCCTATACTTGGTAAGCCCACACTTACAGAGGGGACATGGGGTAATGGCAATTCCCAATAAGGGCTGTGTCAGAAGAACCCTGAGTGTACAGAGATCTGCCTCACTGTGCCTCATGATGCCTGAATAATATCAGGAATCAAAATTGCCCCCTGGCATGAACAGTGAGCAGGGGTGGCTTGTGAGGCCTTTGTGCTTCTTTCTCTTTGTTGTAGTCCTTCTCAGGAAGCTCGGCGGGCCACTATTTCCCTTGGGAATTGTTGATAGGAACCTGGCTTGCTCAAGGCAGGAACAGTCAGGAAGGGAATAGCCACCATCCTAAACTCTCTCTCTCTCTCTCTCTCTCTCTCTCTCTCTCTCTCACACACACACACACACACACACACACATACACACACACACATACACACACAGAGAGAGAGAGAGAGAGAGAGAGAGAGAGACAGAGAGAGAGAGAGAGAGAAAGAGAGAGAGATAGAGAGAGGAGAAAAAAGGTAACAGTATGGAGGAACATGAATGAGAGAGCTATGTTACAGATGAGATTGGATGCTACCAGACTTAGGGAAGGGCAAGTCATCAAGTATGTTGATGACTTAATCCATGTCATCAAGTAGTTGCTTTAATTGCCTAACTGTCTAAGATATTATGAATTAAAATTGTAGGCAGGAGAAGTCAGTGGTCTAGTATCTGATATAAGAACAGTGCCCACCACAGGCTGATATGGGCATGCAGGGTCTACTAAAGCCTTGGTATTACACCAGGAGTTTACACATTTCCAAAAGGGACACTTGTCACACTGTCAAACCTTTGGGTAGAGGTAGGAGTCTGTATGTTGTATATAAAACAAGGGCAGATGTTGCAAATATGCTTCTGTGTTATGACTTTATTGACTCATAAGGTTCACTATTGCAACATCCAAATTGTGTCAAATAGGCTGTGACACTGTCAGTAAGATTTAAGTTATATAAGGTGGCACGTGGAAAAACAACTACGTACTAGGAAGAATTGTCACCTGTTTAGACATTGGGGGAGGTCATGGGTAGTCTGAAAAAGGAGTGGGGTTATGTATGCACAGGAAATGTTTCTTGAGTAGCTGTAGATATGTTGGTATTAAGGAATATTAGGTGTTGGACAGAGGACAGGAAGAGGGTGTGGGATGATATTCAGGTTTGAGATATGATTTCCTGAAGAACAAAAATGATTACTGCAAGGTGGAAGCTGACGTACTGAAGTGGAAGAGGGACATTTCAATCTAAGGTAGAGTCCATTGAACATGGAAAAAAAAAAACATGTTGAGTGTAGGGTTACTCATATAGCTAGACACTGAACAGTGACATAGGAGGGAAATGGAGACTTGGAGGTAGAAAGTAGAGAGATGAGGACATGTCAAAGTGTCATGTGTAGATGTAAATAGAGTAGTGTCTGTTGGAAGCCTAGAAAAATGTTACCTATAACATAAGGAGGAGTTTTTAAACTAGGCAGGGTATGGATTTGGAATTTGTTGAAACCTAGAAGAGCCTACCTGCATATTATAAGTTGTAGGATGATACAAGGTACTAGATAAGATTCAGCATGTTGTCGTGGGGCATGTGTCAAGAATATGTTAGTGGGCACTCAACAGGCTTGATTCTGAAAATGACATGAAAAACTGAGTAGAGAGTGGTATTGTATAAAAAGCAGAAAGGGTGCTATGGGTGCTTGTGATTAGATTCAGTCCTTGTAGAAACCTAGATATTAGCTCACGCACAAGAGGGCATGGTAAAAATAGGTTGAAACACAGGATTTGGGACCCTACCAAAAGCTCAGAGTCAGTACTGTTAGGAACAATCAGATAGGCTAGGGCTGACACTAAATGTTCTAACCAGTCTAGATCCTACTAGTTTTAGGAAACAATTATCTTGTACAAAGAATTGAAAGTCTAGACCATGGAAGAAGAGTGGTTAATCATGCTATGGCATGGGAGGATGAAAGCATCACCAGAAACCATCAAAAGTGATTTGCTCAGAAAAGGGTGGTCTGGACGAAAGTCTAGATACTGTCCAGTACACAGGAGAACCAGATGGGACTAGTAATCTTACAGGCTGCTAGTGTAGTAGAGGGGTGCATACTGGCTATGGGATCTAGATCACATATAGCAGCTTGTGCAAAAACAACAATTTAGTGTGGGTTTCACTCAAATAGTAGTACGCTGGGGGAGAACAAAAAAAAGTCTGACTGAAAAGTGATAGAGCATAGGCTACACAAAGTACCTGTAGATGGATCATTGTAGGGCAAGTCTTTAGTGCAGGGGGTTTGTGAGATGAGACTGAGCTTAGGGAGTCATTATCCTACTACCTAGAGGTTGCTGCTTCATTGGTCAGATAGACAGACTAGCCAAGAAACTCACTGTCTAAACACAACCAAGTTATAAATGGTTGTGGAAAATAAACCTAAAGTGAGGGTTTGCATACTATGCTAAAACCTGGAAGAGGGCATTAGAAGTGTGGGTACGGAATACCGTGATGTAGGGAGTAGTGGGTATGTGCAGGTAACATCATATATACATCCTAATTCTTGGCTTCAACTCTAGTAGAAGCCATGGATCTAGGCCAGAACATGGGGTTTGTGGCTCTGTAGGGAAGTGAAGGGGAGGGGAGGAAGGGAGCATTTGGGAAGGAAGGAAGAGAAAGGAAGACACATACCATAAAGAAACTGAGAGGAATCTGATTTGCAGTATTTATAAATATCAATAAAGGAATGAGTAGATGTTGTTACTCTAAGGTACAATTGATAGGAATAGGCTAGTGTATTGTTTGTGGGATGCGGGTTAGATCCAGAAGGATCTAGAAAATCAGATATCTGGTTGTGAGTTAACATGCTATCCAAGAAGTGGAAGATGAAAAGACCTGGAAGGTTCTGGAGCTCCACAGGTCAAACAACAGAAACAAAAATCTGGGTCCAGGGGTCTTTTCTGAGATTGATACTACAACCGAGGACCATTCATGGAGATAACCTAGAACCACTGCACAGATGTAGAGAATGGCAGCTCAGTCTCCAAATGGGGTCCCTAGTAAGGGGAACTGGGGTTGTCTCTGACATGAACTCAGTCTCTGGCTCTTTGATCAGTTCCCCCTGAGCGTGTGCAGCCTTACCAGGCCACAGAGGAAGACTATGAAAGACAGACCTGATGAGACCTGATAGGCTAGTGTCAGATTGATGTTGAAGAGGTCCTCCCTTATCAGTGGACTGGGAAAGGGGCATGGGAAGGAGAATTGTCCATTTAAAACAGTGACAAAAAAAAAACATTCTATCCCATGGAAGAGGCCATAAGAAGTCTGGGTATGGTGTTGGTATTTAAAGGAACACAATGTATGTGCATGTGGATATTAGGTAGGGCAGGTTCTGGTGGGAACTTTTATGCTGTGTACAAAACATGTTTAGATGTTGGGATTATGCTTCTGTGTTTAGGACCCTGTTGAAGCTTAGGTTTCACTTTTGCAACATACAAAAATCCAAGTGTCAAAACTAGTCTGTGCCACTGGCAGTGAAATACAAATTTTATATGGATGGATATAGAAAAAACACCTATGGAATTTGGAGGATAGTCACCTGGCTAGACATTGGGGGATGATGTGAGAAGTCTGAATAAGGAGTAGGGTTATGTATGCACAACCAACTTCCCATGTGTAGGTGCAGGTAAGATAGGTGCTAAGGGAATTTAGGTGTTTGATATAGGACAGGAAATGGTGGTGAGATGTCACTGCTGTTAGAGATTTGGAGTCCTGAAATAGATTAGATGTGACTACTACAAGGTATGGACAGCCATTCTAAGATGAAACAAGGCCTGTTTTACCTAGGTTAGATCTCATGGATCTTTCTCTTATGGAATGACAAGTCAGGTGGGAGTACTCAACTGGATACACCCTAGATAGTGACAAAACTGGGATATAGGAATCTTAGTATGAAGAAGAGAGGTGAGCACTGCTCAAAGTCTCCTGTATGTAGATGTACATGGATGACTACCTGTTGGAAAAATAGATAAGGTTGCCTACAGAACAGAGAGAGATGTTTGAACTGTGCTTGGGCTGGATTATGGATTTGCTGAAGCCTTAGAACCTGACTGCATGTTAAAGGTTGTAGCACTATGCAAGGTACTGGATTAGATTCATCATGTTGTTGTGAGACATGTATCAAGAATGAGTTAGTGGGTATTCAACAGGCTTGATCCAGAAGTGACATGGAAAGCTGAGTAGAAAGTGGCTTTGTAGAGACAGTAGAAATGGTGCTATGGGTGCTTGTGGTTAGATACGGTCTTACAGGAAACTAGATGTTGGATATAGCACAGGACAGCATGGTGGAAATAGGCTGAAACTCAGGATTTGGGACCTTAACAAAAGATAAAAGTCATTACTGCTAAGAGTAAACAACTGCTAGAACTGCCACTTTTGGTTCTAACCAGTCTGAACCCTACTATTTTCAGAAACAATTACCTTGTGTAAAGAAATACATGAGATTCCACACCATGGAGAAGTGGGTTCAACATGCTATGGAACCAAATCTATCAAAAGTGGTTTGCTAAGGGAAGGATGGTCCTGGTGGAAGTCTAGAAAGTGTCCAGTGCCCAGGAGATGCTGATAGGACTACTAATCCATGAGGTTGTTAGTAGAGTAGAGAGGTGCATACTTGCTATAGAACCTAGAGAAGATGCAGCAGTTTATGCAAAAGGAACAATATTGTGAGGGATATAATAAAAATTTGGACCCTTGGGGAGGACACACTATATCTGAATAAGAAGTGATAGAATGTATGCTATACAAAGTGTTTGTTGGGGGATACTTGTATGGCAGGTCCTAGGAAGAGGTTAGATGTTAGCTAAAATACAGGAAGTTTTGTAAGAGGAGTCTGCGCTGAGGGACTTGGGACCCTACTATCAACAAGTTGCTATTGCAATGGTCAGATAGATATACTAGTCAGGGCACTGACTTGTAGCAAAGGCTAGTTCAACTAGATGTAGTGAACAAGCATCAACTGAGGGTTTACATTTGATGCTAATGCCTGGGGGAGGACAATAGAAGTTTGCTTATGGAATAAGGTGATGTAGGTAGCTGAAAGGGTCCCAGGGGAGTTTGTATGTAGCATCCTCTGGACATCATAAGTCTTGGCTTCATATACAGTGGAAGAAATAGATCTAGGCCACGGCATGGTATTCGGGGCTCTGTGGAAACCTAGATTTTGCTACTACAAGGCACCGTTGAGCAGAATAGTATATTGTCTGTGGGAATCAAGCTAAATATAGAAGAATCTAGAAAATCCAATCTCTAGTTGTGAGGTAGCAAATGACATTCTATCCCATGGAGGAGGCATAGGAAATCCCGGTATGGAGTGGGATATTGTGGGTGGCAAAATGTGTGCACTTCTGGGTATGTCAGTAGGGTGCCTCCTGGTGAGTACCTTTCTTTGGATACAAAATAGTAATAGATGGCAGAATTAGACTTCTGTATTTGGGGCTCTGATGAAGGAGGCCGTCACAGGCTCATATATCCTGTCCAGAGGAAAGGAAGAAAATGAGACTAGGCTAGGGTCATGATTTGGGACATTGTTAAAATCTATAGGGTTACTACTACAAGGCTACACATTCAGGTTATATGCATTCAGTAGCTCCATAGAAATGTAGAAGTATAAATACTTAGATGTGCGTGTGTGTGTGTGTGTGTGTGTGTGTGTGTGTGTGTGTGTGTGTGTGTATTTCTGCATCCTGTCGAGAGTGGGAGAGGAAGACCTGGGAAGTTTCTGTATGGAAAGTGGAGTATGGTGTAGATGTTTCAAAGGGTCCTGTGAGTGGATGTGAACAGGGCCAGTCCTGGAAGGACTTTAGATGTTACCTATAGTGCTTAGGATGGTACTGGGTGTATTTCCTAGATTTTGGCACTAGGACTTCATATTGGATCAAGGTTGGGTAACATAGGTAGACTGAAGGAAGCTTAGAGGTAGTTACTACAAGATACAGGCAGCAAGAAGTCTTTGGGACTCAGGATAAATATGGCAGGATATAGAAAAACAGGTATAAGATGCTGACGTACAATCACCAGGCTTGAGCAGGATATGGGAAGTCTGTGTATGAAGTAAGGTGGCATAGACAGAGCAAAATGTTCTATGTATAGATGTTAGAAGGAGGTTGGTTCCTCCTGGGAGCCTAGCTGTTTGTTATAACACAGTTTGGGAGTATAATTGTCATATCTACCAATATTTAAATACGACAATGTTTCTTGGGAATGATTTTAGGGAAGACATTCAAGATACTAGGCAAAGATTAAGGCAGACATAGTGGAATAAACCATTAAGGAGTAGGGCACTTGGGGAGGTGTTTTGAGAAGCAAATTCTTTGTTACGTGTTCTACCATAACTAAAGTGAATATATGCAGAAGAATGATATAGAAAAGTTGTCTTGGGGTTGTTGAAGGGAAGCTTCCTTCCAAAACTGGACTCTCTTTGATTTCTCAGTATTTGTCCCTCCCTCACAACAAGTGGCCGGAGTGGTACATTCTGTTGTTTGTTGCTTCATCAGGCATTCTGGCAGGTCAGACCCATGCTTTGTGATGTCTGAGCACATGCTAGCCTCCTATTAGCTGGAGCTTTTGTGACCAATCAGGCCTGAGGGCTGTGACCACCACTGCTGGTCAGTTGTTCAGACCTTTCTAGGTAAGAGGACCTAAACTTGAACACAGTAAAGGAAACCAATAAGCCAAAGGAGGAACTGTCCGAAATGGACCATCCAACATCTTCTATAGACTTCGGGGAAGCCAAACCCAAGCCAGTCATGTTGGTAAAGACAAAGGCAGCCCGCAAGCTTTACCCAGCAAGCATACTTTATGGAAAGGTAAGATGACCTACCCTACCTGAGCTTCCTGAATTGATTTACTCTTGTTTAAAGTGAATTGCTTTCTCTAGTCTGGCCTAAATCACCTTATCTACCCTCATTTTTTTCTGGCAAAGTCTGCTTCACTTCTTAGCCTGAATTCTTTCTAATAATAATAATAATAATAATAATAATAATAATAATAATAATAACACTTTTGTGTCTTCCCTCTTATCACTACAGGCCTCCAAAGCCAAAAAGTGTGGGAGGCGCTCCCAACGGAAGACTTCCAAGAAGTGTGATGATATTGATGATATTCAACAACTGGTGCTGCAGAAAGTCAAAGATTCACAGCCTAATGAGGAATCTTTGTGGCTTGAGGAGCTATCTGCAAATATCTTCAGTGATCAAACTGCCAGAGTATCAAGTGCAAGTGCTATTACAAGTGAAACTTCAACTTCCCCAGGTGAAATTGTAGGCATTGCTCACAACACTTCAACTGTTGCAAGCGAAACTTCAACCATTGCAAGCGAAACTTCAACATTTCTAAACAAAACGTCAACCATGGCAGGCAAAATTTCAACCACTGAAGGCGAAATTTCAGCTGTCTCAAGAGAAATGTCAACCATCAAAGATGAAAATTCCACTGTCCCCGTCGAAATTTCAGCCATTTTAAGAGAAATTTCAACCGTCGCAGGCGAAATTTCTGCCATCATAAGTGAAACCTCAAACCCAGCATGCGCAAGCACAAACCAAAAAAACAACCACAACCATAAGCTTCACTACAGTTGAGGCTACCTGGATTGAGGCAAACATGGATGAGGCATCCACGGTTGATGCAGATAACCAATAAATGATGTCATGATGTGGAGAAATTCTCTCTCCCACAAACTATAAAATTTTAAATTACATTGTTATAAATAAACCAAGTCTTAATTGAAATGATATGTGTTCTTTTGAGTCACTAATGGTAGAACTGGAAAGGGGTGGAGGAATGGAAGTTATAGAACAAAAGAGGGAGCTTGTTGGGGGTATTATGATGAGGGAGGGATTTAGGTCTCAAAAAGTTTAGAGCCAGACAAGTAACTTGGGTGTGTACATGAAAAAGGAAGGAATTTCAATGGGTATATGAGAATAGACAGAATTTGGTCACAAATTGTTGGTGGCCAGAAAAAAAGACTTAGGTAGGTATATGGTGCAACAGGGACTTTAGGTGGTGATATGGCAGGGCAGATATTTTGGATTCTCTTGGGATTGAGGACAGATATATATGGAATTTGGTTGTGTATATGAAAAAGAAGGGAATGTGGGTATACTTATGACAAAGAAGGGACTTTGAATCTCACATCCTTGAGGTCCAGTCTGTAATCACTCTCTGTGTTACATACATTGATCTTATGAACAGAGCAACTCGGCCTTGCCAACAGAGGAAGAAGATCCAGGCCATACAGAAGAGACCTGATAAGCTAGGGTCAGATGGCAGGGGAGGAGGACTCCAACTCTCAGTAGTCTATGGGAAAGGGCAAAGCAACGATATAGCCTTGCCAACAGAGTAAAAGAATCCAGGCCATACAGATGAGACTTGAAGGATTAGGGTCAAGTGGCAGGGAAAGAGGACTTTCCCTTTCAGTGGCCTAGGGGAAGGAGATGGGAAGAGAGGATAGGTCTAGGTGGAAATGAAAGAGGGGGATACAATTCATATATAAAATAACTAAATTGTAAATGTTAAAAATTTAAAAATAAATAAAGCCAAAAAAAAGATGATGAAAAAGGAGGAAGACAAGGAAGAGGAGTAGGAAGAAGAAGAAGAAGAAGAAGAAGAAGAAGAAGAAGAAGAAGAAGAAGAAGAAGAAGAAGAAGAAGAAGAAGAAGAAGAATTCCTCCTTTCCCCTTATCTCATAGATAAGGATGAACAAGGTTGGGTACCTCTTCCTATGTATTTTTTAAGGAAAGGGCAACATGTGTGTGGATTGCCAAAACTTATCTGAGGCCACAAAACACTCAATGTTGTCAGTGCCAGTACTATGCCACCAAAATAGGAAACATTACCTGTTAGACACATGTATCCTGATTGTGTTTTTATATTCCTCCCCATAAGTAAGAAAAGTCCTTCAGGCCCAACAAAGACGTCAACATATTAGAATATACTTGTCACATCTCAGAGAAAGTAGTGAAAGTGGCAATGATAACCTTGAATATCCTTCATAAGAAATTTGTTATTTGGTATTAAGTACTACATTCACAGTGGGTTGCTTCTATAATAGGCCTGGCAGAAAGAAGAGTTTACTAAAGAGACCTCAAGCTATGAGACTAGTGGAACAACAGACTTCAAACAAATAGGAATTTCCACAGAAATCTCATGTTGAGTGAAGAAAAGAAAATCTCCAAAGGGAGAACTTTAACAACCCTCAAACCATCACGCCAGATAAGACTAAAGATCAGGCAGTAATGGGTCAGTTGATGGTGGGTAAGGGCTGTATGTTGATCACTATTGTTAGATATGAACATTCCTGGTCCTCTATTTAAATTTTAATCTCACTTCAAGACCGAAAGATGTACATCAGAGACTTCAGAGGGAGGGAGTGTCTCTTTATGCCTCATTCCAATGAGGACACATAGGATAACTATCTTTCCTTCTACTTTTTACTCTTAACTTGGATCTTTTAATGGCCTTACAGACGATAGTTTGCTGAACTCAACTTAATAGGGTCTCAGATATGAAACAAAATCTGTTAACCCTATAAATATTGTCAATAGTCTCTGAAAATATAACCTATTACTTTGTTCTAAACATAACTACATTTATATAGCAAGCATAAAACTTTGTTAAAATTCAATGTCTTTGTTGCAGTTTCTATTACTGTGATAAAATACCTGGACCAAACATAACTTAAAGGGAAAATGGTTTATTTTGCTTACACTTCCATATCACAAGCCATCATGGAGAAAAGTCAGTATAGAAACTCAAAGACAGCAGGAGTTTGATACAGAGGACATGGAGGAATGCTCCTCATGACTAGCTCAGCCTGTTTTCTTTTCTCTTTCAAGACAACTAGGCCAATGGTACTACCACCTAATTGAGGTGAACCCTGACACATCAATCATCAATCAGGAAAACAGCACACAAGTGTGCCCACAGACTAATTGGGTGAGGCCATTTCCTTAGCTAAAGTTCCCTTTTCCCAAATGACTCTGACTTTTATCAAGTTGACATAAAATTTGCCAGCACACACAATACAACCAAGGATACCTACTGTTTCAGAAGAGATTTTCTGAAAAACAAGAAATAGATGTAACAAGAATCAAGAGCAGTGGGTTTTATATTAACTATAGTATACCTATATTATCAGATCACTATATTGTAGGAAAGAAAAATGCATAATATATATATTAGTATAACTTTGTTCCTATTCTAAAGCTATGGTAAGGAACAAAATATTCTAAATAGGTACAGTTATGCTCCTTCACTTTAGTTATACCAAAGGGACTCTTTTTCATAAGGTAGAAATATATTAACAGGAATGCAGGTGTGGGACGTCGAAGTTCAATTTCAAAGAAAAATATTGAACTTATGGACAAAGGACTCTTGTCTAATAAGTGGAAACTCTTTATCTCACTAAACACCATTTTTATCATTTCAAAATAGGAGATCATTAAGTCGACATTTTTCCCTTGGCCAGAACTGATACCACATCTGAAAACATGCAACATGGGCTCAGGTTATCCATGAAAGGGCCAGCCAATATGCCCCACCCACATATTTTAAACTTTGTCTCACTGCTTTCTATAAATTATATGATTTCCACAGTCATTATGGGCTGGAAATTATGCACACACACACCCACATTTTACTTTACCATTTTTTGCTTCTTAATGTTTGATTGCTAGTGATATATATATATATATATATATATATATATATATATATATATATTCAGTATGGTGTTTCTTACAATTTTGAGAATTTCATACAGGCATACAACATATTTTGACCATATTCACACCCCACCCTTCCCCCTAACTCATCCCAGATGCAACCCCAAGTTCTCTACCCACTTGTCTTTTTTTTCTTGTAATAACGTACCCAGCGCAATTTGTGCTAATCATAAACTCTTGCGTGTTTGAAATTTATTTGAGCATGGAATGACTTTCCAGAGACAATATATTTAAAGTAAAGTGACTCTTACTCCCTATTTAGTTACTATGCCATTGTTGTGAAGAGAAACCAAGGAAAATTTCATAATTGAAAGCACTTATTTGGGTACTTGATTATAGTTTTAGAGGATTAATCCATGATCCTGGTGATAGGATTCAGGCAAACATGACACTGGCCCAGTAGTTGAGAGCTTTACATATTGATTCACAGGGAGCAGACAGAGAGAGACTGGGCATGGTGTGGTATTTTAAACCTCAAAAACCATCCTCAGTTACATACCTCATCCTATAAGACCATACCCACCCTAACAAGTCCATACCAATTGATCTTTGGAAACAGTTGCAATAAGTATGGGTGACTACTCATTAAAATATATGAAAGTATGTTTTTTTTTCTCATTCTAACCACCACACTTCTCTAGAAGCCATCAACTGTCAGTAGTTTGTCAGTTAGAGGGGCAGTCTACTAAGCCTCTCTCCAGTGCATGCTGGAATATTAACTGGCTTAATCTTATGACAGCCTTGTGCATGCAACCACAACTCCTGTGAATTCATGATGGCACTGTCATTATCTAGAAGACTCTATTTCATTCTAGTCTTTCCAGGCCTTAGACTCTTAAAATCTTTTAAAATGCTTTCTTCAGTGTTCCCTGAGACTTGAAGAGAGGATGTCCCATTTGTGCTTGAGAAATCCACAGAAACCTATTCTTTCCAGGATTAGCAGTTTTGAATATCTTTGTTAATCACAATCTACTACATAAAGTTCTCTGATGGTGTGTGAGAAGTGGGCTAATCTTTTGAGTATAATTTGATACCTCAAACATTTATCAAAATAATACTATTTGGTTCAGTTCTGGGAGCTGGGAGCTCTATAACCATGTGTTCTCAGCTAAAGTTACAGAAGCAGGTATGTGTTGCTTTCTGTGGATTAGGCCTTTAATTCATTATTAAGTAACTGATTATTCCCATAAAGGTTGTGCCACTATTACATTCATGGCCATAACTTGCTATATTTTTCTTTAATTCAGCTTTTCATTTTTAGGTAAATCTATTGGTGATCCTCACATTTCCCCTACACACAGAATATTCTAGTAGTACAAAAACTATCCAGTAAGGAGGAAGTTAAATGTATAGCACCAGAATTTTTTTCAAAGTCCTAGAATGAACAGTATGTTGTATCTTCAACAACAGGGACTTACCTCTAAGTTCTGGGGGGAAGGGTAATAGAGAGCAATTCAATAGCCTGTATTGTTTGCGAGCAGATTGGGGTATTCCTGACCAATAACTCAATCGTTTCCACAACTGGCACCAGGCTTTCAATTTGGTATCCTATTAACTTTTGGTTTTAGTGTTATCCCCTTTGTAAGGTTAAGTGACTCGTGTGGAATAGTGCTTATAGAGCAGTTTATTTCCATAGGGTGTTTTCACATATCTTATAAGTTATTAATCCTTTCCTCCTCCACATTTTTCCTTGAATGTTGACTTTTCCTTGCTGACCAATTAATCAGTTATAAAACTAGAAAATGAAAGTAAGGGATATTGTTACAGGTCAAATGAGTGGGCTCTGAATCTAACTCTGTTCCTGGTTAGACTCATAAGAAAAACAATGGACAGGAAAGCTGTCCATTTCAAAGACTTTAGAAACAGTATAAAAAAATGTCCAAAGCATGTAGGACTGGACTTCACACTCTTTTATTTCTTTTTTTTTTTTTTTTTTTCTGGTCATTGCCTACTCCCATCATCTAGAGTTTCTCCCTTTAAGACCTTCAAACATCTCTTTGCTTTTTGCCAATGCCCACTCTTGATCCTTAAAAATATAAAACTTTACTTTGCAACAAAGTCTGTCTATTTTGTCTATTTCATTATGTGTGTCCCCTCTAAGTTCTTTTAGGGGAGATCCTGAGAATCAGAGATACAAGTGGAGGCAAGAGAGACTGTAATAAAAATGTTTGATGTTTCAGTCTAGTTGTGATCAGATTTCCTCCATTTTCATAATGGTAAAATATGGACTCTTGTCCCTTGGGTTCAGATTATAGAGTTTTCTTTTCTTTTCTTGTAGAATCCATATGTAACTACTGTTCAGTTCCCAGTACCTGGATTAGCATTTTATTATATCCCTAGTGTCACAGCAATTGAAAACTTGCCGGAACATATGTTATTGCCTTACAAACTCATGATCCCCTTACACTTCTTCATTTCCCCATGTGAGACTGCCAGACTCCAGAACATCAGGAATATCAAAGGGCTGCTAGGGTCTACATATTCCCCCACTTACACATTTAAGTGGCACAACTCAACACTTCAACTAAGTGTGCTCCTCCTCCCTGACTTCCTCACATCCGAAGAGCTGTAATTTACTTCCTCAGAATTATCTTGGCTTTTGGCCTGCTAGAATATCAGAGATAGTATTTCAAGTGTCATGTTGTTAAGCCATTTTCCTTCCTCTGAGATCCCTCAAAAGAGGCCTACAATCTGCCTAAAAGATCTTAATTCTCTTCAGAGCCCCCACCATGATGCTGTACTTCTACCTGTCTACCTTTTCATTGTTTTAATAACTCATCTAATACATTTGTTATTGAAGAAGATAATCCTCCTCAGTGTTCCTCTTGAAGACAAATCCAAAACGTACCAAAGGGATCTCTTTTCCTTTCCTAATTTTGGAAATGTATGCCTCAGATAAGGCACTCTTTATGCTTATACTTCTGTCTCTTGACACTGCCTTCGTAACCTAAAACAAGAGTGTTTTTGAAAGAGCAGTGGCTATATTCATGAGCCTGTATGTACATGTGATTAAGGTAATGGCTTTTCTTTATACTGAAAATATAATAATAGACTTCAATTGATAAACTCTACTATGAATGGAGTACTTAATTTGGATAATTTATTGACTGGGTCTAGTAAGAAATTTGGAAATCCCTCTGTGAATATTAGCTTCTGAGACATTGTAGCCAAGATGAAATTTTTTTTTGGCCTTCATCCTAATTTCTTCATATTCTACCAAAAAGAAAATTTATACTATATTTCAGAGAGAAAATTGTATTTTTCTACATCCAAAAGACAAATTTAAAGAAAGACAAAGAATGCAAGAGTAAGGAAAAAGATAGATAGAAAGATGAAAGAAAAAGATGAATCTTGAACCCTTGTTGACTATGACTAGGGAAACTGCAGACTCAGAGAGTACTTGCTACACTTGCTCCTCAGGAAGGTCGTGTACTTTGGTCTCTACCAAACAAAGTAACTCAAGAGTCAAGCAGGGCATCAAGTAACGCTACATCTGCTTCTCAGCTAACCTGTAGACCTTAGTCTTCACTGATCAGAAAACTTGTCCAGACTAAAGTCTTCATGGAATGAGAGAGGATACACTCCTTTGAATTATTAGGCTCCTGAATGAAAGAGTTATTTCACAACTATTTAAACTCCAGTTTCACTGATAAGGATTTGTCTTTCAGTTGTGCCATTCAAAATCACGACAAATTTTATCAACAAGCCTTTAAATAAAGAAGTTAAGTTTAATCTCCCTTTTATATTTATTTTTAATAAATTTATTTACTTTTTATTAATTAAAGTTTATTCACATTATATCCTTGCTCTAGCCCTCTCCCTCATCACCTCTCAATCCCATCTTCCCTCCTTTATCACCTCCCATGCCCATCCCCAAGTCTATTCGTAGATGAAGACTTCCTCTCATTCCCTCTGACCCTAGCCTATCAGGTCTCATCAGGACTGGCTGCATTGTCTTCCTCTGTGGCCTGGTAAGGCTGTTTAACCCTAAGGGGGAGGTGATCAAAGAGCCAGCCAATGAGTTCACATCAGAGACAGCCCCTGTTACCATTAATAGGGAACACACATGCAAACTGAGCTGCCATGGGTTATATATGTGCAGGGGTTCTAAGGTATCTCTATGCATGGTCCTTTGTTGGAGTATCAGGCTCAGACAGACACATTTGCCCAGATTTTTTTGTTTCAATTCCTCTCCTTGAGGAGTTTCTGTCACCTCCAGGTCTTTCTATCTCCACCTACATTCATAAGATTCCCTGCATTCTGTCCAAAGTTCAGCTATGAATCTCAGCATCTACTTTGATACCCTTCTGGGTAGAGTCTTTAAGAGGTCCTCTGTGGTAGGCTCCTGTCCCATTCCCTGTTTTCTCTGTCTTCCTATTTCTGTCTAATTTCCCTTGCTGAGTGAGAATTGATCGTCTTACCCAGTCCTCTCTTTGTTTAGCTTCTTTAGTTGTACAGATTATAGCATGTTTATGCTACATTGCATGACTAATATCCACTTATAAGTAGTACATACCGTGTGTGTCCTTCTGATTTTAGGATAGCTCACTCAGAATGATCTTTGTAGTTCCTATCATGCTTTATTTTTTAGTTGCATAGCAGTATTCCATTGTGTAAATGTACCACAATTTCTGTCTCCATTCCTCAGTTGATGGATGCCTGTGTTGGTTCCAAATTATGGTTATTAAGAATAAAGCTGCTCTACACATGGCTAAGAAAAATGTCCTTGCATAGTTGATCATATTTTGGATATATGCCTAGGAGTGCTATACCTGGAACTTGAGATAGCACTATTGATACTTGTATGATAATGTGTCAGAATGATTACCAAAGGAGGTTAACAAGTTTACATTCACACCAGCAATGGAGGATGGTTCCCCTTTCTCAACATCTTCTCCAGTATGTGTTGTCATTCCAGTTTTTGATCTTAGCCATTCTGATGGGAATAAGATGAAATCCCAGGGTCGCTTTGATTTACATTTCCCTGATGACTAAGGGCTTTGTACATTTCTTTAAGTGTTTCTCTGCCAACTAATAATCATCTTTTGAGAATAATCTGTTTAGCACTTTAACCCATTTTTAAAAATTCTTTATTAATTACACTTTGTTCACTTTGTATCCCCCCTGTGGTTCCCTCCCTCTTCCCGTCCCAACCCCTCCCTTCGTCCCCCCTCTGCACACGTACCCTTCCCCAAGTCCACTGATAGGAGAGGTCTTTTTTTCCTTCCTTCTGATCCTAGGCAATTAGGTCTCATCAAGAGTGATTGCATTGTCTTCTTCTGTGGCCTGGTAATGCTGCCCCCCTTAGGGGGAGGTAATTAAAGAGCAGGCCAATCAGTTCATGTCAGAGACATTCCCTGTTCCTATTACTATGGAACCCACTTGGATACTGAACTGCCATAGGCTACATCTGTGCAGGAGTCTTAGGTTATCTCCACACATGGTCCTTGGTTGGAGTATCAGTCTCAGGAAAGACCCTTGTGCTCAGATTTTTTCGTTCTGTTGCTCTCCTTGTGGAGTTCCTGTCCTCTCCAGATCTTTCTTACTGTTTCCCACTTCTTTCATAAGATTCCCTACACTCTGCCCAAAGGTTGGCCATAAGTCTCAGCATCTGCTCTTATAGTCTGCAGGGCAGAGCCTTTCAGAGGTCTTCTGTGTCAGGCTCCTGACTTGTTCCCTATTTTCTCCTTCTTCTGATCTCCATCCTCTTTGCCTTTCTTGATAGAGATTGAGCATTTTAGCAAGAGTCCTCCCTCTTGATTAGTTTCTTTAGGTGTACAGATTTTAGTAGGTTTATCCTATATTATATGTCTATACAAGTGAGTATATACCATGTGTGTGTTTCTGCTTCTGGGATACCTCACTCAGGATGATCTTTTCCAGATCCCACCATTGTCTGTTTCATTTAGATTTTCAAATTTTGTGGCAGATAGGCTGTTGTAGTAAGACCTAATGATTGTTTGGGTTTCTTCAATGTCTGTCCTTATGTCCTCCTTTTCATTTCTGATTTTGCTAATTTGGACAGTTTCTCTTTACCTTTTAGTTAGTTTAGGTAAGCGTTTGTCTATCTTGTTCATTTTCTCAAAGAACCAGCTCTTGGTCTTACTGATTCTATGAATTGTGTTCTTTGTTTCTAATTCATTCATTTCAGCTCTGAGTTTGTTTATTTCCAACCATCTACTCCTCTTGGGTGTGTCTGATTCTTTTCGGGGACATTTCTGTGTGCTATTAAGTGGACCGTATGTGATGGATCAAACATCTTTCTGGAAGCACTTAATCCTATGAACTTTCCTCTTAGCACTGCTTTCATTGTGTCTCAGTAAGTTAGGGTAAGCTGTGCCTTCATTTTCACTTAATTTTAGGAAGTCTCTAATTTCTTTTTTTTTTTTATTTCTTCCCTGAACAAGCTGTCATTGTTTAGAGAGTTGTTTAATTTCCATGTCTATGTAAGATTTTGTTATTTGTGTTGTTGTTGAGGTCAAGTTTTAGGCCATGGTGGTCTGATAGGATACTCGAAATTAAACCTTCTTGTATCTGTTGAGGATTGCTTTGTGCCTGACTAAATGGCCAATTTTTGAGAAGCTTCCCTGAGGTTCTGTACAGAAAGTATACTCTTTTGAGTTTGGGTGAAAGTTCTGTAGACATCTATTAGATACATTTGATTTATGACCTCTGTAAAGGTCATTATTCTCTATTTAGCTTCTGTCTATATGATCTGTCCCTTGGAGAGAGTGGAGTTATGAATTCTCCTACTTGTAAAGTGTTAGGATCAATGTGTGATTTCAGTTTTAATAATGTTTCATTTACAGATGCAAATGCTCTTCTTTGGGGGGCATAAACATTCAGGATTGTGATGTCCTCCTGGTGGATTTGTCCTTTCATGAGACAGAAGTATAACTCCTCATCTTTTCTTTGATAACTTTTGATTGAAAGTTAGTTTTACTAGATATTAATATAGCTATCCCGGCTTGTCTTCTGTGTCTGTTTGCTTGAAAAACATATTTTCGTCCCTTTACCCTGAGATAGCATTTACTTTTGTTTAAGAGCTGTATTTCTTGGATGCACCAGAATGTTGGATCCTGTTTCCACAACCATTCTCTCAGTCTGTGTCTTTTTATTAGAGAATTGATTCCATCAATACTGATTATTATTTTGGAGTTGGTGCTGATACTGTGTTTTTACTCTTGTTCTCTTTTAATTTTTTGTTGTGAAGTTATCAATATCCTGTGTTTTCTTGGGTGTAGTTAATTTCATTGGATTGAAATTTTTCTTCTAGTATCTTTAGTAGGGCTTTTTTGCTGTGTAGATATTGTTTAAGTTTTGTTTTGTCATCGAATATTTTGTTTTCTCCATCTATATTGATTGAAAGTTTTGCTGGGCATTGTAGTCTCAGTTGGAATCTGTGGTATTTTAGAGTTTGCATGCCATCTTCCCAGGCTCTTCTGGCTTTCTTAGTTTCTATTGAGAAGTCTGGTATAATTCTGATAAATCTACTTATATATGTTGCTTGACCTTTTTCCCTTGCTGCTTTTAATATTTTTTTTCTTTGTTTTGTAGATTTAGTGTTTTGACTTCCATGTGATGTGTGGTGTTTCTTTTCTGGTCTAGTCTATTTGTTGTTCTGTAAGCCTCTTGTTTGTTAATGGACATCTCTTTCTTTAAGTGGGGAAAATTTTCTTGAAAATATTTTCTGGACTTTGGAGCCTGGAATCTTCTTTTTGTCTATACCTATTATTCTTAGATTTCTTCTTTCCATGGAGTCCTTGATTTCTTGGGTGTTTTGTGTTTGGAACTTTTTGGGATTTATTTTTTCTTTGAGAGATGTATCATGTTTTTCCAATGGTATCTTCAGCTCCTGAGATTCTCTCTTCCATCTCTTGTATTCTGTTGGTGATGCTTACCTTTGTAGTTCATGATCTTGGGTCTAAATTCTCCAGGATCAGGGTTTTCTCTGTTTTTTTTTTTTTTTTTTTTTTTTTTTTTTTTTGATTCTAATTCTGTTTACATGTCTTGCACCATTTCCTTCATATGTTTGAATGTAGATTCTTATCTTTCCTTGATGGCCTGTATTTTTTATTAATCTCCTGTTTATGTGCCTCTCTATTTGTGGTTATATTTGCCTGTATTTTTCTGAGAGCTTTGTTTATTTCCTCTTTATGTGCCTCTATTTGTGTGGCTATTTCTCATTTCTTCTTTATGTGTCTCTAATAACTCATTAAGCATAACTTTAAAATAATTTTTCTGTTTTTCCAATGAATTAAAATATAAATTGATTTTGTGTTTTGCCGATGAAGCCATGGTGTCCTGATTTTTGTTGCATGTGTTCTTAGGCTGTCCACTAGCAAACTGATTATCTGTAACCTTCATTCTTTTTCCCTGTAGTCTGTACTTCAGACTGGTGTCTGTCTCTGGTGTCTGAAAATGAGAGGTCTACCAGTTCAAAAGTGGATGTTGTTTCAGCTGTTGCTAAGGGAGGAATGTCACAGGTGAATGTGCACAAGTGTAGGCATGTCTGGAAATTTGCCTTGAAGGGCATGTTGCTAGAGTGTGTAGATACCTGGAAGGGTGGAACTTCAGTGCAGCAGGGGGTGTTGGTACTGTTCAATGGAGCAATGCACAGGTGTAAGTGCCCTGAATATGGCCTGCAGGCCCCTTGTAGTGTCCTCCTGGCATTAAGATCTGTCTGGGATCCAGGAATTGTTTTCCTGGACTCCACTGGTAGGCCCACCCAACAGGGTTTTCAATGTTGAGAACAGTGTCCCCAGGATCCCTATGTTGCCCACACTGGGGGTGTGGGTGGTAGAGATCTTTCGTCTGTCTGTTAGTGTACAGTTACCCTGGATCTCGGGCTCTGAATGCACTCACTTGAAGGCATCACTTGCTTGCAGTCCTAATTGGATAGTACCGGGGTTCCTCTTGTTCTCTACTCTCAAATTTGGGCCGACTGGGGCAAATGAGAGGGTAGGAGATCCATCAACTCAGTGGTATCCACTGTGTGACCACCTGGCAAGGAGACTTGTACTTGGGGTAGCTGTCTCTGATGTCCTAGTCATGGAGCATGGAGGCTCCTGCTTGGGACAGCCAAGTCTGTTGCCTCAGTCACCCAGCACAGAGGCTCCTGCTTAGGTTTGCTGCCTCTCTGCCAAAGCTGCAGACCTGGGAGTCCTGTACAGCTGCCTGTAGCAGCCAAAGACCTGGGAGGCCAGTAATGCTGTGGCCTCTACCATCTGAGTTATTGAGCATGTGAGGTCATTCATGGGATAACCGCTGCTGCTCAGCTGCCTCCTAGGAGCAAAATGGCCCATGCTTTCAGCAAGGGGAAGTGCAGGAGGGTTGAATACTCACCACTTTCAGTCCTTAGAGATATCCATGGGTGACCTGGACCCAAACTTTCCCAGATCACAGGTTTTTACTGTTAATTTGATTATTTCAATTTGCTTGTTGATGTGCTGTGTAACCACCTGATTCCAAGTTTGATAACAGCAGAATTTAATGAAATATAAAAAGTTAATAAAGATTATGACATTGGGAAGGGGACTCAGAGATAATAAAGAAAAGTTGTAATGGGGATGGGTTAGGTAACTCATCAAACTGAGAGAGTAGGAGTTAAACTCCCTGGTAGGCAGATATATAGGGAGAGGGTCCATGGCTAGGTCATAAAGGTGGTCTAATTGTTGTCTCATATTCTGTCTCATTGTCTTCACTTATGTTTTACTCAAGAGACTAGATCAACACTCCTCTGAGGCACCCTGACTTTTTGACCCTCCCATTGTTCACCCTTGTCAGGTGGAAGCAGTTAAGAGTAGTCAGTGTCTCCATGCCTCTAACAGCCAATTGGGTGACCTCTGAGGTTGAAATGAGAGACTAGGTGTTAGAGAGACACCATGGTAGGCAGGTAGAGAAGAGAAGCTTGGCTATGCAATAAAGGCCGGTCACTCACAAAATGACTGGTCTCTCCTTCACCTTCCTGACTTGTGACAAAAACCTGACAGCATAAAACAAAAGCCTTGTTAACTTTTGTCTCCCACCAGCAGAGTGGTGCTGATGGACTGACTCCATAGTTCAAGGATACATCATAACATGGTAACAACAGTTGATAGTCAATCAACAATTCTGTCTGTTTTCTAACAGATCAACCCTCAAGTAGGGGTGGAAAACTCTTCAGAGGCTTTCAAACCTCAGCCCATCAGAAGAGACTGGAAGTTTTAGTTTTCTGGCTCTCTCCCCTGATTTACAGAGGTGTTTTTCCCTTGCTGTGCCTGTTGCATGTTTATAAACCTCATCTTGAGTACACACCTTTTTCTTAAACTGCTGATTCCATTTTCTGTGTTTACCACTTCTCTGAAGCTACATGTTGTGTTTTTCATTTTTCTTGCCTTTTAATTCTTAAACTAGAAAAGAAAATGAACACAATCAAGACTGCTTGCTTGTATCATTTGCTGTATCATTTAGTTTTTTGTCTGAGATTTCTTTTGAGTATCACAATATTCATCAAATTAAAATATCAGGCCAAACCATGAAAGGATAGGAATGTGTGACAGGTAAGCTGCCAACATGCTTTCTCCTTCCTAGAACAGGGTTTAAATTTTATTTTCTTTTGTCTAATAAAAAGTACCTTCCTAGGCTAAACTCTGTCTCTTCAACCTACGAAGCCAGTTAAACTGTATCAATAACCAGAGACCAGTGAACATAAAGTTAAAACCATACTATTAACCTAAGGCCTAGCTCCATAGACATGTTCACTCTGGTCATGGTGAAAACTGATCCAGATGCCTAAAGGAGGGGTATTCTCCAGAAAATTTAGAAAATTACTATGTATGTTGAGACAGACTCACTGTTGGATAAGTTCCTGCATCCCCCTACCCTGTCTCTTCTGGAACTTTGAAACTGAGACAAGGTAACTACCGCTTTAAACTAAAATTGGATGATGATGAAATTTCCTCTTTTCCTCTCTCTAGATGCTATCTGAGAATCCTGAAACTGACTGTAGCTACACTGCTCCCCTGCACGAGTCAATAGAATTCCTTCCTCTGTCTATTTATTTTGCTAGTAGGGGCCCTACCTCCTTATCCACTAAGGCCTAAGACACTTGTGTCTGATAGGAGGTGGCGACACATTATCAGGGAGTTGGGTTGACTTTGAGCAAAAAGCAATCATGTTACATGCAATTTTCATGGATGATGCCTCATTAAGACAGAAGCAATCTAGTGACTTGGCCACCAACTTCAGTCTTGGTTAATGTAACAACATAATGTAAACCAATTATTATAGCACTGGAATAACTTCCTAGTCTTAACTGAGCCCTCTGTTTATTATAATCTCTCAATATCCTTTCTATCTCTGTTCTTTTCTCCCCCCCCCCACCCCCTGCCTTCCCCAATCCCATGTTTTTCATGGACTAATGGTACAACACCAGGCTTCTGTTTGGTCCAAAGTAGGATGAGACCATGACAGTGTTTTGTGACAATATCTGAAATGGAAGGGCTCTTGCCAGGTAAGAAGAAAGAGTGTTGTTAGGTGAACAGAAGCCTCCAGTCACCATTCTGAGGAAATCTCCTAAGGCAGGTTCTGTTTTTTCAGGAAAACCACTACCACCCTTAACTAACTCCCAACAGTCAACTGCCTTGGGGAAAGGCATGGAGGTGTAAACGAATCTTAACAACCTGCTCAACTCAGGAAACCTCATGCTGCCAGCTATTAGATAAACTACACACACTTCCACAACCATGACTATTTGTTATTCTACATGCAGAACTTACTTTGAGTACACAAATCAACTTTTTTATCTACCCTAGGAGCAATTTCACTCTGCCTTAGCTTACATTGTCCAAGATGGTGTATTTTATTTCTCTTGATGTTCTGTTTAGATTTTGTGTCTTTCCGTTGCATTAAAAGAGATTAACAAAGAAATGACTTAATATATCATCTACTGAGTGCTTCTGAATTTTTTGTTCTCCTTTATTATTTTATATTTACTGTTCTCTAGATTGTAGGGACCTAAAACCAATACATATAGTAAATTAAAACACACAAACACACACACACACATACAAACACCAAAACAAAATAAAAACTCTTAAAAAAGAAAGTACTTAAGAAATAAAACTCTTAGTAAAGAAAGCACTCAAACAACAATAATTAAAAAAATGATAAATGGGACTTAGCATATGTGCTACCTGTCTTAAAAATCAGGATAAAAGTAAAATAGGTGCACAAACTAAAGTTATGAGCATGATAACAGAAAGACCTTAAAGTACATTATAATTTTCTATCATGTGGCCTACTATATGAGACACATAGACATGTTTAAATTACACAAACAGGCAATAATTTTAATGCTGGAACAAACAAAAGGCCTTCGATGTCTTAGCTTCCCTGTAGAGAAACCCTCTTAGGATCTATGCCTAAGGCGGCAGTACCAAAGAACATGCAGAATACTCCAGAAAAGAAAATTGGCAGTAGTACCAGCCAAGTAGCCCAAATCTGACTTGGTCTGTAATAACAGAGGTTGAAGTGAAGGTTCCTGCACAACTAAAATCTTGTATTTTTGAAGACTGGGACTTGGTAAAAAAGCAGAAGTAGTTATTCCAACTCCCTGTTTAGAAAAATGCACACACCTCTGCTCGGATGTAGCCCATGGTACCTCAATAACCAAGTGAGTACCCTAGTAAGGGGAACTGTGACTGTTTCTGACATGAACTCAATGGCAGACTCTTTGACCTCCCCCCACACCCCCGAGGGAGGAGCAGCCCTGCTAAGCTACAGAGGAGGACTTTGCAGCCAGTCCTGAAGATACATGATAAAACAGGGTCAGATGAAAGGGGAGGAGGTCCTCCCCTATCAGTGGACTTGGAAAGGGGCAGGGAGGAGATGAGGGAGGGAGAGTAGGATTGGGAGGGAATGAGGGAGTGGGATACAGCTGGGATACAAAGTTAATAAACTATAACTAATATTAACAAAGAAAAAATGTACATACCATTTTTGCATAATTTGTGACTTTGGTGATGTCACAGAAAAATAATGATAATAGGGAATACTCTGTTGATGAGTTGGCAGCTGGAGTAAGAGAGTATTTCAACATGTTGCTGGGCACACAGCTGCTTGGCCAGTTAGAAAAAACCCAGTATGCCAAAATCCACCTGGCTCACCCTGACATTCCAATGTCTAAGGTTTATGGGGTGCCACACCTCCTGAGATTATTTTTGAAAATTGGGACTACATTGTCCCATTTTCCTCTTAATAGGCAGAGTCTTATGTTCATGTTCAGCTATATGCACAATCTCCTTGAGTACCTGCCACAAAATTCCACTTCTCTGTTCAGTGCCAACAACTACAAAGTGGCTTCTGCTGAATATTGTTGCAAAGCCCTGTGAGGGTCTACTGATAACTCATTGTTATATCCTGGATCAGTAAACATTTCTGTTTGCTGTTTTCATTGTCTAGTTGATATTCTTCCAAACTGTATAACAGGACTTAATGTTTCAGATTGCTTATTGTTGTGAACAGAATAAATAAATAAATAAATAAATAAATAAATAAATAAATAAATAAAGGTTTCTTTCCCGTCATATGCCACAATTCAACAACAAATAAAAATTGACTAAAAATTTCTGTTGCTTATTTGACAACATTGCTTGAATGTGGATGCTTCTATCCCTTCCATACTATCAGTTTCTACCAGGTATTCATATTATGTGATAAAATGTCTTCATTTCTAGTGCCAAAGGCTCAACATAATGGATATATACCAAATACATGCATACACATAATTTAAAAATCTTTTGAAAATATACAAATGCAATAGATATAGCTAAGAAGATCCTGGGTTCATTACCTAGATTAAAGAAGGAATAGGAGAAAAGAAGAGGAGAAGATAAAAAGGAGGAAATGGAGAAACAGCAGGAGGGGAGAAATGAGCTAGAGAGGAGAAAAGTGTAGGGGTAGAAGAGGGGACAGGAAGAGGGAAAGAAAAATGGGAGGAGGGGCAGGAAGAAAAGGAAAGAAAGGAGATAGAAAAGGAGAAAAAGAAGGCTAGGAGAAGAGGAAAGTAGTGGAGCAGGGGAAAGGAGGACGAGAAGAGGGCAGAAGAAAAAGGGGGAAACAATGTAAAAGAAAATGGGCAAGAGGCAAAGAAGAGTAGGTGGAGGAGTATGAGAAGATGGAGAAGAGTGAGAGGGGAGAGAAAAAAAGGGAGGGGAAATTAGGGAAAGGGGAAGAGGGGAAGTGAAGAAAGAGTTGGAGAACAATAATGAAAGGAGGATCAAAGAAGGAGATAAAGGAAGTAAAGACAAGGAAGAGAAGTAGGGAAAGGAGAAGGATAGGAAAAGGAGGAGTGGAGAATAAAAGGGAAAGAGGAAGAAGAGAGATGAGAAGGGGAAAGGAATGAATGAAGGTGTGGAAGCAGAAAGAATGAGTGGGAGGGGCAGAGAAGGAGAGGATGAAGGAGGGGAGAGGAAGAACTGGTGATGGAGAAGAAGGAAGGAGAGGGAAGAGAAGCAAAAGAGAAGTGGAGGGAAGAAAGAGAGGAGAAAAGAATATTAATGGAATGAAGGGAATGGAAAGGGAAGGATAGAAAAATGGGTGAAGTAGAAGGAAAAAATTTAAAAAGATGAGAGAGAAGGGGGAGGCTGAAGAGAAGGGGAGGAGGAGGGAAAGCAGGGAAAAGAAAGAAAAAGCAAGGGGTGGAGAAAGAAAGAGGAGAAGGGGTGGGTAAAGGGAGAAGAAGTAGGCAAAGATGGAAGGGATGATTTATGGTTATAGGCATCTCTTTCTTTAGGTTGGGAAAGTTTTCTTTTATGCTTGTGTTAAAAATATTTTCTGGTCCTTGAAGCTGGGAGTGTGCTCCTTTTTTATTTCTATTTTTCTTAGGTTTAGTCTTTTCATAGTGTCCCAGATTTCTTTGATGTTTTATGTAAGGAACTTTTTTATATTTAACACTTTCTTCGACTGATGTGTCAATTTCTTCAATCATATCTCCTACCTGTGAGATTCTTTCTTCCATCTCTTGTATTCTGTTGGTGATACATTTGTCTGTATTTCCTGTACTCTTCTCTAGGTTTTTCATCTCCAGGATTGTATCAGATTGTTTTTCTTTTTTCTTTTTCTATTTTTTTTTAGTCTAGCTCCATTTTAGGTCTTGAGCAGTTTTATTCATTTCCTTCTCTTTTTGATTGTACTTTTGCATAACTAATTTCTTAAAGGGATTTGTTCAATTCTATCACGTTTGATTGTATTTTCCTGTGCCACTTTGAGAGCTTTATTTTCTTCCTTTAAGGCCTCTATTATTTTCATAACCTTAGGTTTAAGATTATTTTTTCTTGCAATTCATGTATGTTAGTGTATCCAGGGTTTGCTGAAGTTGGAGAGCTGCTTTTGAGTGGTGATATTTGGTCCTGGGTTTCTGTTGTTTCTGTTTGTGTTTTCGTTTTTGTTTTCTTTGTGTGCTGATGTTGACCTCTAGCCATTTGGGCATCTTTGGTGATTGCAGGCCTGCTGGTCTCTGATGTCCAGGCAGTTTGAGAAGGGGCGGAGTGTGCTCTAACCTGAATGTTGCTCTGACCCACCGAGGCCTCCCTAGGTTTGCAGATGTGAATCAGAGACAGTACTGCTCATCTCTGCTAGCCCTGTCCCAAGTGAGACAGGCAGGTGCAAAGTCAGAATAGAAAGGGCTCTAAGCTGAATGGTGAGAGCTTGTGGAGAGGGGCACTGGCCTCCTCTTGATACAGGGCAATGGGTCATGAGTCCTGCTTACCACTAGCACCTCTGCTGTTTTAGGCCCAAAGGGGGACAACACATGCCAGAGAGGATGTGGAAAAAGGGGAACCCTCCTCCACTGCTGCTGGGAATGTAAACTTGTACAACCACTCTGGAAATCAATCTGGCTTTTCTCAGACTAGGAATAGTGCTTCCCCAAGATCCAGCCATACCGCTCCAAGGCAAATATCCAAAAGATGCTCAAGTACACAAAAAGGACATTTGCTCGACCGTGTTTGTAGCAGCTTTATTTGTAATAACCAGAAGCTGAAAACAACACAAATGCCCCTCAACTGAAAAACGGATACAGAAATTGTGATACATCTACACAATGGAATATTACTCAGCAATGAAAAACAAGGAAATTATGAAATTTGTAGGTAAATGGTGGGATCTGGAAAGGATCATCCTGAGTGAGCTATCCCAGAAGCAGAAATACACACATGATATATACTCATTCATATAGACATGTCATATGGGATAAACTTACTAAAGTCTGTACACCTAAAGAAAATAATCAAGAGTGATGACTCTGGCTAAAATGCTCAATCCCCACTCTGAAAGGCAAAGAGAATGGACACCAGAAGAAGAAGAAAACAGGGATCAAGTTAGGAGCCTCCCACAGAGGGCCTCTGAAAGGCTCTGCCCTGGAGATTATCAAAGCAGATGTTGAGACTTATGGCCAAACTTTGGGCAGAATTTTGGGAATCTTATGTAAGAAGTGGGGAAAAAATAGTAAGAGCTGGGGAGGACAGGAGGTCCACAAAGAGAGCTACAGAACCAAAAAAAAAAAAAATAATTGAGCACAGGGTTCTTTCCTGAGACTCATATTCCAACCAAATATCATGCATGGAGAAAACCTAGAACCCCTGCACAGATGTAGCCCATGGCAGGTCAGTGTCCAAATGGGTTTCATAATAATGGAAACAGGGACTACTTCTGACATGAACTGATTGGCCTGCTTTTTGATCACCTCCCCCTGAGTAGGGAGCAGCCTTACCATGCCACAAAAGATGACAATGCAGCCACTCCTGATGATATCTGATAGACTAAGATCAAAAGAAAGGAGAGGAGGACCTCCTCTATCAGTGGACTTGGGGAGGGGAGTGTGTGGAGAAGGGGGAGGAAGAGAGGGATTGGGAGGGGAGGAGGGAGGGAACTAGAGGGGGATACATAGTAAATAAATATAATTAAAAATAAAAATAATGAAAAAAGTGAACAAATTGTAATGAATAAAAATTTTAAATTTAAAATATAGAAATGTAATCTGATACTACCTTCAGTTTGATCTCATAGAACAAAACTATGCATATGTATAGTTAATCACAGTATAATCTAGCATTAAAGTACATGAAGTGGAAAATGAGTAGACACTGACCCAATTAACAGAAAGAATCCCAAAACAGTGAGCAGGTTTTAAAATCTGCCATGCAGTGAGTCTCTACATCTGCTTAGATATCCCACTGAGTGGCGTCTTTTTTCAGAGAATCTTACTGAAGAAGGGGGAGATAGATGGAACCAAATGGATAGGAGCCTCATGTGGTGACCAACAAAGACAAAAAAGCTGGGCCCCGGGAAGCCTGCAGAGACTGATGTATCAAACAAAGACCATGCTCAGAGATGACCTAGAACTCTACTCAGAAGTAGTCTGTGGACAGATCAGTCTCCATGTGGGTTTCCTAGTAAGGGGAGAAGAGACAGTATCTGACATGAACTTGGTTCCCTGCTCCTTGATTACATACCCCTGTTGGGTCAACCTACCCATCAGTTTTTTAATTTTTATTATTAGTTACATTTTAATAATTCTGTATCCCAGCTGTATTCCTCTCCCTCATTCCCTTCCAACCCCACCCTCCCTCCCTCATCTCCTCCCTGCCCCTTTCCAAGTCCACTGATTAGGGAGGTCCTCCTCCCCATTCATCTGACCCTGTTTTATCAGGTATCTTCAGGACTGGCTGCAAAGTCCTCCTCTGTGGCCTAGCAGGGCTGCTCCTCTCTTGGCGGATGGAGAGGTCAAAGAGCCTGCCATTGAGTTCCTGTCAGAAATAGTCCCTGTTCCTCTTACTAGGGACCTCACTTTGTTACTGAGCTACCACGGGCTACATCCAAGCAGAGGTTCTAGGTTATATCCATACATGGTCCTTGGTTGGAGAAACAGTCTCAACAGTCTCATATAAGACCCCTGTGCCCAGATAATGAAAATGGCTATCCTGCCAAAAGCAATCTACAGATTCAATGCAATTCCCATCACAATACCAACACATTTTTTACAGACAGTGAAAGAATGATTCTCTGCTCCATATGAAGAAAAAAAAAAACAGAATCTCCAAAACGATCCTGTAAAACAACAGATCATATTGAAGTATCTCCATCTCCGACCTCAAGCTGTACTACAGAGCAATAGTAATAAAAACTGCTTGGTATTGGCATAAAAACAGAAAGGAGGATCAATGGAACCGACCCAGAAATAAACCCACACACCTATAAAATACTTGATTTTTTAAGTGTTTTTTTTTTATTAATTACACTTTATTCATTTTGTATTCCCCCATAAGCCCCTCTCCCCTCCCCTCCCGATCCCACTCTTCCTCCACTTTCTGCATGCATGCCACTCCCCAAGTCCACTGATAGGGGAGGTCCTCCTCTCCTTCCTTCTGATCTTAGTTTATCAGTTCACATCAAAAGTGGCTGCATTGTCCTCTACTGTGGCACGGTAAGGCTGCTCCTCCCTCAGGGGGAGGTGATCAAAGAGCAGGCCAATCAGATTATGTCAGAGGCAGTCCCTCTTCCCATTACTATGTAACCCACTTGGACACTGAACTGCCATGGGCTACATCTATGCACGGGTTCTAGGTTATCTCCATGAATAGTCCTTGGTTGGAGTATGAGTCTCTGGGAAGTTCCCTTTGTTCAAATTTTCTTATTCTGTTGCTCTCCTTGTGGAGACCCTGTCCTCTCCATCTCTTACTATTTCCCACTTCTTACATAAAATTCCATTCACTCTGCCCAACAGTTGACCATCAGGCTCAGCATCCGCTTTGATAGTCTGCAGTATGAAGTGTCCTTCCCCATCTCTTTTTCTTAATTTTGGTTGAAAGTCTATTTTATCAGATATTAGAATGGCTACTCCTGCTTGCTTCTTCGGTCTGTTTGCTTGGAAAGTCGTCTTCCAACCCTTTACCCTCAGGTAATGTCTATCTTTGTGCCTTAGATGTGTTTCTTGTATGCAACAGATTGCTGGGTTTTGCTAATGTATCCATTTTGTTAATCTGTATCTTTTTATTGGAAAGTTGAGTCCATTGATGTTGAGAGAGATTAATGACCAGTGGCTGTTAGATCCCTTGATTTTGATGTTGGCTGTGGTCATCAGGTTGTGTGCTTGGTTGCTTTTTGTTTTACTGTAGTAAGGTTAATTACTTCCTGTGTTTTCTTGAAAGAAGCTAATTTTGGGGGGTTGTATTTTCCCTTCCAGTGTCTTCTGTAATGCTGGATTTGTTTGTAGGTATTGTTGAAATTTGTTTTTGTCATTGAATATCTTGTTTTCTCCGTCTATGAGGACTGAGAATTTTGCAGGGTATAGTAGCCTGGGCTGACATCTGTGTTCTCTTAGGGTCTGCATGATATCTGTCCAGGCCCTTCTGGCTTTCATAGTCTCTGTTGAAATGTCTGGTGTGATTCTAATGGGTTTGCCATTATATGTTACTTGGCCTTTTTCTCTTGCAGCTTTTAGTATTTTTTCTTTGTTCTGTATACTTACAGTTTTGATTATTATGTGGCGGGAGGATTTTCTTTTCTGGTCTAATTTATTGGGTGTTCTATAGGCCTCTTGTATTCTTATTGGCCTCTCCTTTAAGTTGGGGAAATTTTCTTCAATGATTTTGTTGAAAATATTTTCTGGGCCTTGGTGCAGGGAATCTTCTTTTTCCTCTATTCCTATTATTCTTAGGTTTTATCTTTTTATGTTGTCTTGAATTTCTTGGACGGTCTGTGTCAGGAATTTTTTTAGATTTACCATTTTCTTTGACAGATACATCGATTTCTTCCATTGTATCTTCTACACCTGAGATTCTTTCTTCCATCCTTGTAGTCTGTTGGTTATGCTTACCTCTGTAGTTCCTGTCTTCTTCCCTAGGTTCTTCCTCTCCATTATTTCCTCCATTTGTGTTTTCTTTAATTTTTCCAATTCTATCCTCAGGTCTTTAGTTGTTTTGTTTACTTCCTTCACCTGTCTGATTGTACTTTCCTGTTTTTCTTTTAGTTCCTTCAGAAAACTAGCCAATATTAGTCATGTTCCTAATTTTCCTCAGCAGACCTAGAGCATACACAGGGCAGAATAAGGGCAGCATTTTTACATGCAACACTTTTAACACAAGATCCTTCTACTCGTTTTTACTGTCAAAAGAGGTAACCACACTAAACTTTTATCATTTCACGTGGAAATTAGGACCCTCAAACCAAAGTTTACCTGTCATATTCTCAAATAAACATTATCTAAAGAAAAGTCTATTTAAAGTGAAATGAACAGATGGGCACACATCTCTCCATGAAAAGTGCAGAGCGGTAAGTTAATTAATTTGCTCACACATGCCATCACCTAAAAAGAGATCTGTTCTCCTGTATGCTGCTGCAAGATTGCATCTAAAATGCATTATGCCTGGTTGAAAATGCCACGCTTAAGAGGCTTCTTAGAAGGTAATATAATTCTGTTCATGTACCATTTTAGAAATGGCAGAAGAAGAGACAAAAAACCATTCATCTCTTCACTCACTTGAAGACTAGCTGGAAATATTCCCTACCTTAAAGTCAGTAGTTTGCAGACAATTACAAGGGTATATGTACCAATTACAAGGGTATATGCCTGAACAAAATGTAAAGAAGTCATGTTATATTGGGGAAGAGGCAGTGACATAAATATACCCCATATCTAAGACTTAAAAACCGATTAGTTAGGCTAACAAGGAGGAAGTGAGGACGGAAGCTAACTCTTGGGGAAAAGGAAAAAGCAACCATGTACAAAGAACCAGAAACTTAAGCCCACATGTGCAATCAGGGAGAGAAAAAAAATACCTCATAGATGAAGGGAAGATGAAAATTAATAATAAGCCATTTGAAAAACCCAGACATCATTACAACAATTAAAAAACAAAACAAAACAACAACAGAAAAAAAGACAACATGAGAGCAGGAAGAATAAGGACAAAGTAATAATGGTATTATGCATAAAAATATCACAGAAGTTTGTGTACTTCACCAAAATAATTTTTAAAGATAGAAATAAAATAAAATTTTTAAAAATAAAAATAAAAAAGCAAAAACCCTGACCACACAACAAAGAGGCAGATGAAGAAGAACAGTCACACACTGTGGGCAGAAAGGAAAATCACTCTAGTTGCTTTGCAAAACCTATCTAGCAGTTCCTTTTAGAGTTAAAAATACTTTTACCTACAATTTGGTAGTCTTGTTCCTTGACATTTACCCTAATGAAATAAAAACTTACATTTACAAAAAAATGCACTTATAGATGTTGCTAATGATTACATTTGTAATTGTGGAAACCTATTTTCATTTGGGGAGTGGGCTAGCATGCTGGTTTGATCATTCATACCCGCAGCAATAGAAATGAGTCTATTCTCTAAAATATTGAGTCACAAGGATGAATCTTTAATTCATTTTGGATTATGCAGAGCAGATTCTGGCAGAATTATGAGGCTACATATTATAATTTCATGTATATATCATTCTACAAAAAGCAAAGTTATAGGCAGAAAACACATCAGTGGTTGCCAGGCTAGAGATTGGAAAGAACCATCTACCAAGGGACAGAGTGATGGAATATTTTGTACACTAGGTATAGTGGTTAGGACTGCATACATTTGTAAAAATTCACAGAACTCTATAACAAAAAGGGTTCAATTTTACTATATGCAAAATACATACAATGTTAACCATCAATGGAAAAGAAGGATGAGAAATCATGGATACAAACAGATGAGAATGAAAAATTACACAGGATAGGTCACATCCTATATGACTCTGGTAAAAAGTTTCATATTTTAGCCCCAAAGCATCTGTTCCAAATGATTTTAAGGAAGAGACATACCCAAGTCAGCTCTGTCTGAGAAATACACTGTTAAGAGTTACAAACAGAGAGCACCTGAAAGGCAATTACCAACCACCTTGGGAACTCCAGAGATAAATTGCTGGGGACCAAGAGCCCCGGGCTTCTAGTTCTGGTGAGTGGAAAATTACTGATGCCTGGGTATGTAATCAGCTTCAACAACCTGGACAGAACTTCCCGAAAGGTTGCTAAACCACCCCCCGCCCTGACAGATTTTATTTATCCCAGGAAGAACCACGGAATGTGCCACTCATGCAAGAGATAATTTGCCCCCTTTCCCCGCTCGGGAGGGTAGTCGCTTCCTTATTTCAAAAAATATAAAAGTACAGTTCCACGGAGCAATAAACAGACCTCGAGAAAATTTTGCCTGGTCTTGCTCTTTCTTTCCTGCCCGTTTATTCTTGCAGGTAAGGTCCCCCTTTGAACCCCATGAATAACTGAGTCCCGCAGGTCGGGGTAATCAATTACCAAGACCCAACTAAGGGACATGCAGTGGAAACACCAAGAAAAAGATAAAGATTAGAAATCCTCAAGTTTCTACGAAGAGTAGAAAACAAAACAAAACAAAAGAAAACATTTCAAACAGGCTATTTTCAATGATTGTGGAAGACTCAATTGCAAACATCCTGGTAGATGTATCTAACTGGAGCTCAAGGGAATTAATGAGACATAAAATTAGATATAATGCTCAGGATATTTGTAGCCATGAAAATATGAGGTTGAAATCCTTCATAGATGGAACACATAGAATGAAAACTATAGAGAAACCTAGGAATCATCATGAGCAGTGCCAGCATTGTGGAGCAGAATAAATAGGAGTTCTTATGTACCTAAAACGTTAGGTGTTCTCTTAGAAATCTCTAGTTTTATGTTTGGTTTGATCACCTTGGCAAAACAGGCAGTTATGAAGTATTGGGAGTAGCCCAAACTTTCCCCTTCTATTTTTGGTACTACTGGAGTATATCCAGCAAAGAGAACAACAATGTATTGGAGAATTGCTTTTGTTAATTAAACACAGAAAGTTCAACAAGAGGGATTCAAATGCAGGTTAACTTACCTGAAGAGTGCAATATCTTGGTAGCTGTGCAAATGATCCTATGTTTTCTTTTAATGACTCTAATATTCCAATGAAGTATCAGAAAACAATATGACTTTAGAGAATTAATTTTTAACTAGGGATACACACCAAAATTCTTTATGGGTCTTTCTCAAGATACCTACACCATTACAAAAGCTTCCCCACAGAAAATTCTGATTGAGAATATTTTGGTTAAGGTCCAAAACTAACTGTAATAGTCCCATAAGTGATTCTGATGCACATACATATCACAGCACATCAATTCTAAGACTAAGTAATAAACCAAATTTGGTTCCACAATCAACCAGATTTTTCAATCTGAACCTTCCGTACCACACACTAACCTCCTAGGAAGCTCTGACTCAAGAACTTAGAAGCAATCCACCTTCCAAGTAATACCTCAGATTGGGAAACCTAATCCCTTTCAGATACTTATAAGCCACACACCAACTTTGGCTTGGTAAATTTTAGAAGATCCAGCTTCTCATCAGAATTCAGAAAAAATGATCCACTCTACTGCTTAAACCTCAGCTCTCAGTTTTACTAATGACCCTGCCAGAAAGACTATTACAACCATGACTTAACAGAACCAATCTGTTGTACTGTAATATTTACAGTCGATTTTTCCAAAACCAAGATTTTCAAGATTACACCTCTCAAATTATATCATACATATTGATGAAACATTTCAAATATAATAATCCAGGAATAAAAAAATGGTTATGGCAACCAAAATTTACAACTACCCATTTCTTCTCTTATTGAAAATTTCTACTTCAAAGTAATAAATCCCACAGGCTGCTATTATCAGGTGTGTGGCTTGAACAGATGCTGCATCTAAGGGAGTTCTACCATGACCTACATGTGAAACTTGAAAATCAAAGATGAGGTTTTCACCTAAAAGTCTTAAAAAATTAAAAAAAAAAAAAAAAAAAACTAAGGCACTTAGATGAAATTTAAGTTCAGTATTTCAGGTAACTGAATAAGTAGCAAATCATTTACCATTACAATTAATTCAATATGCAAAATAGCTGCAGCTAGCCAAAAGACTCTTCACACTAATACTTGGTTGTATTGAGAGTTCAGAATCTAGCCAGGCGGTGGTGGCTCAAGCCTTTAATTCCAGCACTGGGGAGGCAGAGGCAGGCAGATCTCTGTGAGTTAGAGGACAACCTGGTCTACAGAGTAAGTTTCAGAAAAACCAGGGCTACATAGAAATATCTTGTCTAAAAAAACCCCAAAAGTTTTCAAGAAAAAACAAAATTAAGAATCTGAGCAATCTGAGTATGGACAATGGCCCTGTTTTTTCTTTCAAGATTTTAAAAAGATTTTCTTTGTGTGTGAGTGAATGGGTGTCAGCGTGTTTGTATACCACCTGTGTGCCTGCTGCCCAAAGGCCAGAAGGACCTGTTGGATCCCTTGCAACTGCAGTTATTATAGGCTATTGTGAGGTTGCTGTGTGGATGCTGGAAATCAAATCCAAATCCTCTGGAATAACGACTGACTCATCTCTCTGGTTCCCAAACTAGAGAAACTTAAGGCTATAATTTTCAGTTATTCTAGATTTGAAGCACATGAGAAAATGATCATAATTTTATCAGATCTAAATCTGCATTTGATTTTTAACATTCTTTGTTGGTATAATGTTCTTTTGGAATGTATACAATTTCCCCTTCTTCATTCAAATGCTTATTTCTCTACAACACTATCTGGTTACAATCCAGACAATGTATTGTGATGCTTAGCATCACCTGTCTCTAGTTTGTGTAAACATGCCACCATTTATTCTTTATGTCCTCAGTAAAACAACCAGCCATTTCTGTGCAAGGGTAGAATAGGGTGGGACATCCTGATCCAGAGGGGAGAGGAAAGAAGACAAAGGGTAGGAGCAGAGGTCGGCGGGAGAGAACTTGGAACCACATGGAGAGATGAACAGAACTTAACATATGACTAAAAGAAAGTATAATGAGTAAAATCTGAATGGTAGGAAACTATGTGGGTTTGGAGGTTTATAATGGAGTAATCATTGCCTAGCTTTGTGCTCTAGGTTAATTAAATAAATCCTAGACTCTGTGTGGTGATATGATTTGGTGTCCCTGATTTAGGAATAACCACTGGCTAACTAAAACATAAATCAATAATAAATATTAATATTCAACAGCAATTTCTATACATACTTTTGCAAAATGGACAACTTTTTAAACTGAAGATATTTGTATGATGGCAAAATTTAAAATAAACTACATTAGTAGGTAAATCTCACTAAGAATTTATGAATCTGTTAGTTGAAATATTCTTATCATTTCTGAGTGAAGGCTAATCCACAGTTGGTTTTTGTTTGGTTGATCTTGTTTTTGTTTTGTTTTGATTTTTTTGAGACAGAGTTTCACTGTATAGCCTTGGCTATTCTTCAGTGTGGGTTACACAAGAAATGTCATCTCAAAGAACCAAGAGTGCTGAAGCTTACAAATGAATTATGCAAAGAAAAGAGAAAAGACCTACTGTTTTAATAATGCTCTTTGTGATGTAGCAATTAAAATACCCAGCAAAAACTGAAGGTTTTGTATTTGGGTAACTATTGAATCAAGCATCATACCCTATTCATAAATATTCATGAGCTAGCAAAAGCATTAAACATGGATAATGAATTTCTCTTGCTTTCACATTTTCTTGGGACAATTGTCTTAACATAGGGTTAGATAAAGGAGAGATTCAATAAGATTCCATGTGTTAGTAAATGCTGACATTTTGATTAATCTATATCACTGAAATCTTCAATACCCAAAATGAGGTGAGAGTCTAACTTACTTTAGCCGATACAGCAAATTCTGAAAACAGTGGATGATTTAATTTCTAAACAAGAAAAATGAAAAGCAATAGGAACTTGACCTGGAACAATTTTAAGACACTAATCTATGATTATCTCTTCCTTTAAGAACTCCCCCCAAAACTTTATTTCATCAAGGCTCAAATTGTCTTCATCATTTAAAAAAAAATGGCCCCGTGGAAGAGCAATGAAAAACAGGATCACTACTATTCAGTTTCCCTCTCCTCACAAGTGTAGCACTGGAAAAGGGCAACAACCTGCTGCCCCCTCAGACTGCATTCAGCCCCAGCCTCTCAAAAATATCTATCTCCAGAGCAGGGTGCGAGTTTCCCTCAAAATTACACATTCACAGGCAACAGGATCCTAATGGAAATGAAGAGTACTGCCTTGCTCGACCTCCTTAATCTCACTTGTAGTTTTCATATGGCAACCGAAAACAAGACACCTATGGGGAGAAACTAAGGGCCCGTGGGGAAAACTATGGTTTAGAGCAGCCAGGAACCTTATTGGAGCTGCATCTTATTTGGGGGATTTCCAGCTCCACCTGGAACATAAGAAACAGGGCTGACAGGCTGTTTTCTTCAAGCATCAACAGCTGTTAACACCACTTTTCTTTCAAGACAGGGTCTTGCTGGGTAGCTCTGGCTGGACTGCCAACACATGGCAATCCTCCTGCCTTAGTAGAGTACATGAGCCCCCATACCCAGGTGCAGTTCTGTTAAAATATAATGGGATATTTCAAACTATTTACAATAAAAACTTTTTTTTTTTTTTAAAGAGTCCTAACATACTCCTACATCAATCTCTTAACATACTATCACTTTAGGGGACAAAATTATTCATCAACACCCTTATCCTCCTAAACCACACTCTCCAGAAGAAGTGGTGATCGAAAACCAAAGAACTTACACCCCAAAAAATAGGAATTAAAAAAAGAAAAGAAAAGAAAAGACAATACAAAAAAGAAAAACAAAAACACTATAAACAATAAACAAAAACAGCAGCCAAGTTGGACGTTTTTGGAGAAGCAGTAAACAGTGAGTCCAGAAGAGCACAGAAGGCTTAGAAGGGTCTCCGTGGAAAGAGACAGGAGGAGGATCATTGCCCTATGGAAACACAGGGTCCTGAATACCACCCTGCTTGGCTCAGAAGGCATTGTAGGCCCTTTCCTCAAATCTTAGTCTCAGGCATTCAGAATATTGACTCACAACACACTGTGGTGTGTGAGAGCGACTTAGGCCTATGACTGATTTGGAGGAAGGTTTAGTCTGGGAGAACAAGCAGGCAGTGAGCACATCTCAGCACTGTGCATCTGAGGCACCCAAGGGTTTGCACTGTAAGGCAGGTTCACACCAGGGTACAGGGCTCTCGGACCTCCACCCGAGATACGCTCAGCCAGAGTCCTGACCCTGCCCTATGGAAGCCTGCTACAACCCTGCTCCTGCAGCCCCCCCCATGGGTGTCAGGCAGGTCTGTTTGCCTGATACTTGTCACTCACTGGCCCACCCCAGGCAGTGGATTCCCAAGCCCCACCCCCACCCCCCAAGCGAACTGGGGCCCCAGACCCTCCAGGTTACAGACCACCACCCTGGCAGGCCACACAAGCGGCTGAGCCCCACAGCAATAGGAGGCCTACACTGACCTCTTGGTCCAGCTCCTGGCGCTGCCCACTGGGTATGGATCAACAAGAGGGCTGCCAGCCAAGGGAGCACTTGCCTAGCACCATCATAGAACATACCGAAGAGAATGCCTAGGACACCTTACTGTGATGAAAGAATTGTTGACACACGTGCATCACTCTCAGGTTTCCATGTGGTGGAGCTTCTGCTCCAAGCAACTTGGCAGGCTAGAGCGCCCGATGACCTCAGTTTCCTCACCTGAGCAACCCTTTCTGGTGAGCTGGCAGCACTTATCCCCTCACACACACTTAGGGAAGGTCAAAGGTATGGTATTCATTTCCTTGCCTACCTCTGTGCTTCAAGTCTCAGGACATAGTGGCCCCTTTTTGCCCCAGAGCCCTCGAGCATCCCTTAAATTCCTAAGACAGTGTCTTTTGCCCAATGCTATCATGACTTGTCTCCAAAGCAAACTAGAGTTCCCTTAATATGGCCATCCCTTGTTCTCCACAGCAGGCCCCTAACCTTGGGCTTGGCATCAGATTAGGATACCAAGGGCACCACAGCACCTGGTCCAACATCAAAATATCCCAACTAGCTCTGAGAACTTTGAGCTTTAGCTTCTCAGATTGGGTTGCTCTGTCTATAAGATGAAGATGAACAAGAGGTATATTGAAGAAGCTCTTGGAGTAAGCAGAGTTTTTCGGGAAAAATCATCCATAAGCCACTCTCAGGCTGCTGATTCTGAAGCTTCTAACACTCTTGTTTTGAATGGAAGCCCATTAAGAGAGAAAATTCAGTGATGAGGAACACTTGCTGTTCTTGCAGACAACTTGAGGTCTGTTCTCAGCCACAGCTGAGCAGCTCACAGCAACCTGAAACTCCAGTTTCATGGGATTCAACACCGTTTTCTGGCCACCATATACAACAGCACACACGTGGCATATATGCACAAAGACACACGTGTACATGTAAGCATAATTTACGGTGTTCTTCCTGGAAAGGGCATAGTAGTACACACCTCCAGTCTGTTGAGGGGCAGAGGATAGCCAATCTCTAAGTCTGAGGTATACACAGTGAATTCCAAGCTGGCAAGGACTGAATAATGAGACCTCGTCTTGAAAATAATAAAGACCAGAGGGGCCTTTTTTTTTTCCATAGAGGATGTTCATATTCTTCCTAGGCCTGCATCCTCTTACTGGCTCCACAGTGGAGATTTTCCAATTCTCTGATAGGGTTCAAGCCCACCGATTTGACATGGGGGAAGATTAAAATAACTTGAAACTTCCAGGCATGGCGGTGCATGCCTCGAATCCCAGCAGTCTGGCAGGCAGTGACAGGTGGATCTCTGAGAGGTCAAGGCCAGCACGGTCTACAAATCGAGCCCAGAATCCCCAGGGTTACATGGAGAAACAATCTCTAAAAACAAACGAACAAACAAGCAAACAAACAAAATAACACAGAAGCCAATGTTGGTTTGCAGAGTGCTCCATGCTTAATGCTCTTCCAGAGGACCCAGGTTTAATTCCCAGCATTTAGTGGCTTACAATTCTATCTACAGTCCCAGAGAAGCTAAGACCCTTTCCTGCCTCTGTGGTTGCCAGACTTGCATGTGGTGGACAGACCTACATTGAGGCAAAATATCCATATATATTACACTGAATATATAAATAGATAAATAAGGCAAATATCAAACTGACCACATTTATAATCCTAGCAATGAAGTGAAAGAGGGAAAGAAGATCAAATGTTTAATGTCAACCTGGATTACAAAATAAGATAGTGACTTTCCTAGGCTACACAGTAATAGTGTCAAAACAAAACAGGGCAGACAAAATGGCTCAGGGGACAACACTGCCTGCCACAATAACATGACTACATCCCTAAAACCGATGGTAGAGGGCCTGCAGACAGGACTCAGAGGTTAAATTCCTGAGTTCAAATCCCAGCACCCACATGGGGGCTCACAACCATCTAAAATGAGAGCCTGTGGTGTGCAGGTGCCCTCTACTGGTGTACAGGTGTACATGCAGACAGGATATTATATACATAATGAATAAATATATATATAAAGAGATAGATAAACAAACAAACAAATAAATAAATAAATAAATAAATAAATCTGTAAAAAGAAAAAAATACATGGAGGGAGAGGAAGTTGTCCCCTGACTCCAGCACTCTCTCTGACATGTGTGTATACATGCATGTATGCAAGTATATGTACACACACACACACCACGAAAAAAAATGAAACAGAGCAAATCATCTCCTGTTGCTTAAGGGCTATAACAGTTTTGTAGTTCAAAGAGACTGAAATATTCTCCAGGAACCTACATGTGTGAAATATGTCTTATAAAGCTGGGGAGAACTTTGACTGGACCCTGGAGATAAACAATGAAGGTAATGGGACAGAATCTTAAACAGGGGAAAAGGCCATGGTATTCAGCTAGTTAGAAGAACCAGAGAACAAAATGCATATGGAATGCTGAGCAAGCTATTCTGTTACTTAGTTCTAAGAATAAAACCTGAAGAGGTGGGTTGAGGCTAGCAACAACATTTCAGGTGCCATAGTAGGACATCGGATCTCATTCTATAATCATGTGGGCTATTTTCTTTTTCCTTCAGTCAGGGTTTCTCTTAGAATGTATGGTAGCCCTGACTGTGCTGGAATTCATTTTGTAGACCAGGGTGGTCTCAAACTCAGAGATCTGCCTGCCTCTCTCTGTGTAAATTTCTGACCAGTGTAAATTATCTACCATCTGAGATCTCAATTTGTTATTAACAGTTTACAGGTGCTAAGAGACCCCATGACTTTAGTCCCAGCACTTGGGAGGCAAAGACAGGTAGATCTCTGATATTTGTTATTTTATAATATTTATTTTCTATATTAATTACGGGTCATTTACTTTGTATCCCATTGTAGCCCCTTCCCTCATTTCCTCCCAATCTCAAACTCCCTCCCTCATCTCCTCAACATACCCCTCTCTAAGACCACTGATAGGGGAGATCCTCCCACCCTTCCATCTGTTCCTAGTCTATAAGGTCTCATCAGGACTGGCTGCAATGCCCTCCTATGTGGCCTAGCAAGGCAGCTCCTCCCTCAAAGGGGGCGGGTCAACGAGTCTGCCACTGAGTTCATGTCATCGACAATCCCTGTTCCCCTTACTAGGGTAACCTACTTCTATGATGAGCTGCCATGGGCTATGTCTGATCAGGGGTTCTAGGCTACATCCATGCATGGTCCATTGTTGGAGAATCAGTCTCAGAAAAGCTCCTGTGCCGAGATATATTTGGTGCTTGTGGCGATCCCATCATCTCCATGTCTTACTAACTCCCTCTTTGTTCATGATTCCCCACACTCTGCCCAAGGTTTGGTTATGAGTCTCAGCATCTGCTTTGATAGACTGCTAGGTAGAGTTTTTAAGAGGCCCTCTATGGTAGACTGCTGTCCTGTTTCTTCTTTTCTCCTTCTTCCCATGTCCATCCCATTTGTGTTTCTAAGTGAGGATTGATCATCTTATCCCAGAACCTCTTCTTGTTTACCTTCTTTAGGTGTGCAGATTTTAGTATGTTTGTCCTTTCTTATAACTCTAGTATCCACTTCTAACTGGGTATATACTGTGTGTGTTTCTGCTTCTGGAATACCTCACTTCAGAAGAAGGTCTCTGATTTTGAATCGAGCATGGTATACAGAGGGAATTTGTGGACAGCCAGGGGGCTGTGGAGTGTTAGAGAGAGAGAGAGAGAGAGAGAGAGAGAGAGAGAAATAGAAAGAAAAAGCAAGCTGAGCCAGCTGAACACTTAAATCCAAGCACTCTGAGGATACAGGCAACACTTGAGCCTGGGATACAAAAGAAATGGCATCTCCAAAAAACTTAGAGTGCGGAATAAGATCTGAACCTTACAAATGAACTGTGCAAAGATAAAGACTGAAGACCTTCTACTATAATATTGTTCTTTATGTTATAGAAATTAAAATACCCAGCACAAAAGTGATGTTAATGAATTCGGGTATCTATTGAATCTAGCATCATACCCTATTCATAAATATTCATGAGCTAGCAAAAGCATTAAACATGGATAATGAAATTTTCCTGCTTTCAGATTTTCCTGGGACTCCTGTACTTACATGGGTTGGGTCAAGGAGAGACTCCCTAAGATTGTATCCATTAGTCAGTGAGTACAACTTCAGTCATCTACATCACTAAGAGATTCAACACCCAAAAGAGGATAAGAGTCTAACTTACTTTAGCAGATACAGCAAAACCCGAAACCATGGATGATATAATTTCCAAACAAGAAAAAAAAAAAAAAAAAAAAAGCAATGGGAGCTTGACCTAGAACAGTCTTGAGACACTAATCTATTATTATCTCTTCCTTCAAAACCACACCAAAAACATTATTTCATCAAGGCTAACATTGTCTACATCATTTAAAAAAATGGCCCCATGGAAAGGCAATGAAAAAAGTAGCACTACTACTCAATTTCCCTCTCCTCACAAGTGTAGCACTGGCAAAGGGCAACACCCTGCTGCCCCCTCATACTGCATTCATCCCCAGCTTCTCAAAGAGCAGGGTGCAAATTTCCCTCAAAATTAAACATTCACAGGCTATATGATCCTAACGGAAATGAAGAGTACTGCCTGGCTTGATCCCCTTAATCTCTCTTGCAGTTTTCATATTACGGCAGAATATAAGACACCTGTGGGGAGAAGCTAAGTGCCCTTGGGAAAAAATAAGGTTTAGAGCAGCCAAGACCCTTTCTGGAGCTGCATCAACTTTGGGGGATTGCCAGCCCCACCTGCAAGGGAAGAAACAGGGCTGACAGGCTTTTTCCTCCAAGCATCAATGGCTTTTAGCACTGCTTTACTTTCAAGACAGGGTCTTGCAATGTAGCTCTGGCTGGACTGGCAACCCATTGCAATGGTCCCGCATCAGTAGTGTGCATGAGGCCTGATTCCCTCTTTCAGTTCTGTTAAAAGTTAATGGGATAGTTCAAGAATATTCACAATAAGGTTTTTCAATTGTCCTCACATGCTCCTATATCTATCTATTTCCTAACTGACTGTCTCTTTAAGGGACAAAATTAAACATCACCACCCTTATCCTCCCAAAGCGTACACACCAGAAGTAGTGGGGGTCGAACACCACAGAATTTCTACATCCAAAAAAAATTTAAAAAACAAAACAAAACAACAACTACAACAAAACCATCTGTCATTTTGGACATTTAGCTAGGTTTTCCAAGAAGCAGTGAACAATGAGACCTGAAGAGCATGGGAGGCTCTGAGTGGTCTCCATGGAAAGAGACAGGTAGAGGAGCAACATTTTACCAAAAAACATGGGCCCTTGATACCTCCCTGCTTGTCTCATAAGGCATTTTGGGCCTTTTTCATCTACTCTCAGTCTCAAGCAGCCTGAAAAAGTACTCACAAGATTGTGGTATCTAAGAGCGACCCCTGATTTGGAGGGATGTTTTGATTGGGAGAACAAGCAGGCAGTGACCACATCTCAGCACTCTGGGTATGAGGCACCCAGGGATTCTGGCTGAAATGCAAGTTCACTGCTTCCCGCCATCATCTTCATATGCCATGGCAGAGAAAGAAAGGCAACTCCATGGCAGTGGGATCATGAGATAGCTACATGTTTACCTCTCAGTAGACAAGGAAACATAAATTATGCATCTCACTTGCATCCCACCCTATAGATTCATCTCCTCCAGGAAGGGCCTACTCTCCAAAAGTTTCACAGCCTCCCATTATAATGACACCAGATGGGGACCTAGTGTTCAAACATGAGCCTGTGAGGGACACTTTACCTCTAAATATTCACTCTCCAACCTGAACTCCTCTCAGGCAGCTGTTGTGGTCCTGTGTCTGGATCTTTTATTGTTTCAAAAAATCACACAGTGATAAGCAAAAGTTTTCTAAGACTATATTTGGCCCTCCCCTCAGCCACCTTGTGCCAACCTCACATCCCATTAAATGTCCCAAGATACAAGCATGTGCCAACATAAACATTATTTAATGGTGGAAATAGTTCTGAATGGGCTTCCTGATGTTGTTTGGAAATGAAATAGGATGCCTGTCTTCATCTACATTTACTCAGTCCTCAGGCCTTGTGTATACCTCGGGTCTATGAGGTAAAGATCCTTAAAAATTGTTTGCAAATGCAACAACTGTTACAATGTCACTTCAATTTGTATATGTTTGAGAGTGCATTCTTTTCTGCCTATACTTAAACACTTATTTGATTTTGTCATTACTTTTAATATTTTGGGCACGATTCTCTCTGGAGTACAAAAGGTTGTGGGTCTTCAGTTCTTTCTTATGGTGCCTAAAAATCATTCACACACTTATACACCTACATTCACGCACAAATATGCATACACATAATACACACATACACATACATGTTTACATACATATTCACAAGTGCATACATACATACACACAAGTACACAAATATTCACACAAGTACCCTGAGTTTTTCTAGATTTGGTTTTGTTGCATTTTCTGCCTGGGAGTGAACTTGTATAGTAAAAACATATAATGATAAAAAGATTTTCCAGTTTTGTTCCTCCCAAGAGACAGGCACAAGTGCAAATTATTATGAATGATAATTATTACAAAATGACCAGTTTGGCTTGGTTTCCATCTCCCTTGTTCTTTCCTTTAGCCTTTGTCTCAGGAACGCAAGTCTCAGAATAGGACAAGTTAAGGATTTAGAATAAATAGTGTGAATCAAGTCCATGGAAGTGATAACCCCTGACAGACAGCATGACAACTGGGTGAGGGTCCTCCAGAGGGAAGCAGACACACAGGAAATGGGAGAGGGAAGTAGCAGCGTGTGGTTTTCTGTGTGGTGAAACAGTGGCAATAAGAGAAAGAGGCAGCAGCCATCTTGTGAGCAGAACTGCACAGTGTCAGCAGTGAGGCTTGAGCTTTGCGAGCCTTTCCTCCTTCTCCCCTCACGATAGCTGGGTATTGTCATCACACAGGGATTTAGGTGTTCAAAAGCTAATGTCATTCACAGTTAGCTCTCTGTGATTCCTGATTATGGATTAGATGTAAACCCTCAACTACTGCTCCAGGGTCATGTGTGCCTGCTTGCTGCCATGGTCTAATCATAATCCTCTGGAACTGTGAGCTCACATTAAATGCTTTCTTTTATGTGTTGCCTGGTCATGGAGTTTTGCTGCAGCAATAAAAAAGTGACTAGGACAATGTATATCTTCTATTTTCTGTCTCAGATTTCCTTCTGCCTCAGTTACAATAACACCTGCCATGGGATTTAGCATCCACAGGACAATCCAGTATTATCCTTTTCCTTCCTTCCTTCCTTCCTTCCTTCCTTCCTTCCTTCCTTCTTTCCTTCCCTCCATCCCTCCTTCCTTAGTTCCTTCCTTCCGTCCATTTTTTCCTGGAGAAAGGGTTTTTCTGTGTAGCCTTGGTTGTCCTGGACTTAATCTGAAGTCCAGGCTGTCCTCAACCTCAGAGATCCACCTGCCTCTGCCTTTCCCAATGATTGTCGTCTTTCAAGATCTGTAGCATGAGCACATCCACTAGGCTCCTTGACATAGGTTCTCGGCATTGGCAATGAACATATTTTGGGGAGACACTTCAAAGTGTGTGTGTGTGTGTGTGTGTGTGTGTGTGTGTGTGTGTGATGACACTAACCGAAAAAGGGATTTATATAATTGAAGAATAAAATAGAGGTGGGGTGGAGAGATTACTCAGTATAAGCATGAAGAGCAGTGTTTGTACTCCTAGAACCCACATAAAAGCTGGGCAGGCCTGGTGTCGACATTTAATCCCACTACTCAGGAACCAGAGATATGGGAGGTTCTGAGCAAACTTTTTAGTAGACAATTTGGAATAGTTGCTCTTCATGGTCAGTGAGCAACCCTGCCTCAATTAAAGGTGATCAGGCTCACCTTCACACTGTCATATGCAAGCACATGAAGATTCTCACACACATATACACACATTCTCACGTGATCCCATACACACAATCAGAGAAAGAGAGAGATGAGGAAATTTTGTACTCCTGTAAGTCCAGCACTTGAGAGATGAAGGCAGGAGGAAACCGAAGTTTCAATCCAGTCTTCACCGGAAGGGTGGTTCAAACAAAGCCATATAACACAAAACCTTTCCCCTCCCCCAAAAAAAAAAAAAAAAACAATCAAACAAAATGAGACAAAAAAGACTAGCCAGGTGGTAGGGGTGCATGCCTTTAATGCCAGCACTCAGGAGGGAGAGGCAGACTGTTCTCTGAATTTGAGACCAGCCTGGTCTACATAGTAAGTTCCTGTATTGCCAGGAGTACACAGAGAAACTCTGTTTAGACAAAGGAAACAAACAAAGAAACCAAAAACAACAAATCCCCAAAATCTGATCAGTGCAATACTTGCACACATGTACTCACATGTTAGGGTGAATACAGGGTTTCACACTAGGAGCACCTATATTCACAGTAAATTTAAGATGTTCTTGACATAATTTTGCCAAGTACTAAGGTTCCCATGAGCACAGAGGATGGGACAGTACATGGAAGCATGTCCTTGGCTGTTGAGTCAACTAGCCAGCCATTTGACACCCAATGTCAGTGTGACTTTGTGCCAGACTGCACCTTACCCATTGAATGAATGTTGTGTGGTGGCATGGGAATCAGTGAGACCTGGGTTTCTCATGAACCTCAAAGCCCTGTGTGGAGCAAATTTACCTATAGTTACTATCACCTATAATTTTACCTATAGTTAAAATGTATTACCTCTCCTGAGTTTGTATCTGAGGGACCATTGGCAGCCAGTAACAGCAAGTGCTGTGGACCTTTAAAAAGATGATGTCTGTTTCTAAGTTAGATACTTGTAGCTGAAGAAGGAAAATGACTGAAGTTTTTGAAAGAGCTTTATCATTTGAAAGGTACAGATATTTTAATATCTTTGAAATACTAAGGTTTAGAAAGTCCCATAGGGGCTGGAGAGATGGCTCAGAGGTTAAGAGCATTGGCTGTTCTACCAAAGTTCCTGAGTTCAATTCCCAGCAACCACATGGTGGCTTACAACCATCTATAATGAGATCTGGCACCCTCTTCTGACCTGCAGGCACACATGCAGGCAGAACAATTAATAAACAAACAAATCTTAAAAAAAAAAAGAAAACTGGTCGATCTCACATACATACATACATACATACATACATACATACATACATACATAGAAAGAAAGAGACAGTTTATTTATTCAGTTCTCCCCCCCCAAAAAAAAAGAAAGTCCCATAGATTGGTGGACATACTTCTCCTTGTGGATCTTTGAGGGTGCTTAAAGGAAACAAACCAAAAATATTAAAAGCTTACCAAGCATAATTAGCCATAATTAAATAAATGATGTCTAAAGCAGGTTCACTAAATCACTTCAAATAGTGCTACTTAAAGCACAGATTATCCCCCTAGGGTATACGGTTGTAGCCCAGTTGTAGATCATGTACTAGGTGTTGGGTTCAATTTTTAGTGGACCAATCTGTGTGCAACCTAGCATTGTGTGTTTCATCCAATTGTTTCTGAAATGTTGATGAAAAACATGCAGCCCACTTTTGGGGCTAATCCACAGTGCATAAGCAAGTTACAGCCCCATGATATTTGACACTTTGGAGAGCTATTTTTCATTGTCCTAAAGGACTATAATTTTCTCCTCTGTTTCCATAAACTGTCTATTTTGGGCTCCTATGGTTCCTTTCCTGTGTCATCATTCCTAACTATGCCTTTGGCTGCTTGCACAAGGGAGCATCACTTAACTAGAGCACCTTCAGGTATGGCAAGTGTCCTTAAATTAGTCTCAGAGATTTTCTGGTTTAGCCTTCCTTATCTAGAATTTCATCCTGAACTTGTCCTTTGATCCAGAAGCACTAAGGGAGAAGATGAGTTTTCCCTGAACGTTTTCTGCTGTTGTTCCATTATAATTCATTCTGCATGTCAACAGCTATCAACAAGAGGGACATAGAAATCAGTGTGGAAAAGAGGATGTTACTTTTGCCAATTAAGAGAAAGGCCACAGGAGTTTGGAAAGAAAAAAAAAATGTTAAGAGGGAACTCAGAAGAAGGTTGAGACTGTATTAACTTGTCAAATCATTATTAATGAAGATTATCCCATCCAAAATTGTGATTTTTTTTTTTGTCAAAAATCATCAAGAACAGATGAAAGAAACATGCAGTTTCCTCTTAAATAACTGGTTTCCACATGTGTTTTGTTTCATGTAATCATTTCTAAAAAAAAATCATGTAATCATTTCTAAAGAAAAATCATGAAATAAAGTAGCACATTTGTATTGTCCCATGAGACTCAGTAGGCCATTTCTGCCCTGAACCCTGGACTTCAGGAACACTCTAATTTGGTGTGTGTCAATCACCGGCAGTGCCACCTTTGTGTTCTGTCCAAGACAACATGTTGATTCAGATGCAGAACCCTTCCTTTGCAGACCTTGGTCTATCTGCCCCTGTACTAGAAGCATGTGTTTCTAAAGAGCAGCAGCTGGCTCTCAGTCCTTCTTTCTCACAATCTGGTGCCCTGACTGACTTCAATATTGCCTGTAATTCCTCTTCCTTCCTTATTCCCACACCCAACAGAGCATTCTATATGTATAAAGGTTGATTAATTAAAAACACACTTAAAACTAACCCCATGTTGGACCTCTTCTTGCTGGAGTCCACTATCCTGTGATAACTATGGGCATTTATTTTTATTTGTCACAGGCTAGCTGCAGAAGTATCCAAAACCTGTTTAGGTGTGGTACAAGGTCATCCATGGTAGGGGTGCCATATATATTGTGGGTAACAAACTGAACTTCCTGACATCTTGGAATGTACTCCTATTGGTTTGGTCTTATCTAGGTATCACTAACCACATCTTGTAGTGTCCAGCTTATTGTATATTTTTGGAAAAAGATATTATTGACATAAAATCACATCCATTTGTTTACATGTTTTCAGTGACTAACTTCATCCACAATGGTGAAGATGAGTAGTTTCAATGGATACATATGGCCCACATGACCTAACATACCAAGTACATAGTTTATAGCAGAAGGGGTTTGTCAGCCCCTTGTTTAGAAACTTGATGTGATAAGGTTGGAGTAAGGACAGTCTCCTGGAGTCAAAGGAACCAGAGCTTTTCACAGATGTCAAATTCTATTGTACATGGTGTTGTCAAAATCTCTCTGCATGAAAGTGAGCTGGATTAGCAGTTTACTTTTAATAGAAATTATGGCAAAATTGACAATGTGTCACCTCGTCCTGGGTTTTGTTCTGGTGCTGCTGTCTTCTTGTTTGCAAAATTTGGTAAAATCTGCTGCCATTTTGAAGAAGTCCACTCTGAGGTCCACTTCTGGCCAATATCTAGTAATGATGTGGTGTCCTTATTATTCCTGGGGAAAGGAATCCTGCCAGTGACCATATCTGTGAGCTTGTCATCAGATCCTTCCTAAGTCAAGTGGTAAGGTGACTCACAGCCAAAGACAACACACATTGTATGTCTGGGATAAGGTCATTCAAGCAGAATACACAGGGAAGGTGTGGTGGTTTGAATGAGAATGGCTCCCATAGGCTTGTATCTTTGAATACTTAACTGGTCTCCAGTTAGTGGAATTGTTTGAAAAGGATTAGGAGGTTCCATATTGGAGGAAGCATATCTCTGGTGTTGGGCTTTGAGGTGTCAAAAGCTCACACCAGCCACAATCTCTGTCTCTATTTCTCCTTCTCTCTTTTGCTGTCTAGGTCTCTGGCTCTCTGCCTGCAACTTTCAGATCAATTTGTGAGCTCTCTGCTACTTCTCCATCAAAAAGCCTAACTGTGTGCTGTCATGCTTCCTGTTCCGGTGATTATGGACTAACTTTTTAAAACTGTGAGTAAGCCTCTAAGTAAATGTGTTCTTTTATATGTCACCTTAGTCATTTTTTTTTCCTAGCAATAGAACAGTTACCATGTTAGAAGAAACCTGCTCCACAGTTATGTTTAATGATAAATCTTATGTCACCGAGTTTGGGGGTGTTTGCTATGCAGCAAGTAAAGATTCCCATGTTTTAAAAAAACAGGGCATAATTTTTTACTACTTAACAAAGAGAGCTATGATGAGAATTAATGCGTTCATAAAACCTTTAGACATCTCCAGAAGCCTTTCCTAAATGCACAAGCATTTCCCGTTCTTGACCTTTGACCATCTGACTGTCTTGGTTGGTATTCCTAAAGTGGCTCCTTTTCCCCCCATGAAGTTCTTAGGGACTCCTAATTCATTAATTAAATAACGAAATAGTAACTGTTTTAAGAAAGAGACTTCTTCAGAAAAGGTTTCCTGCGGCCCTTTATGCACCCACTAAGGAACCCCTGGCTAAGCTCCCTGTGGCCCAGCAGGGCTCAATTGCTCTCCCTAGGTGCAAAGCAGGCTCGCTGAGTCTGAGGGAATGGCTTAAGGAGAGAAGCAGGGCTGAGCCTGCACCTGCGAGGCTGCTAAACAGCCAGCGGGCAGGTGGACCTAGCACCACCCCCTCAGCTGGGGTCACCTCCGCACAGTCTCCACAGCTTGCCCAGTGGAAACAGACAGGAGAGCAGCGCCCCTTGCAGGCTCTCTGCTTCTTTTCCCCACCTCACCCAGGCCCGTCTGCCAGTGCCCCTTGCAGTCCCACCACTCCATGTCATCTGGTCGCCAGCGCCTGGCGGAGGCTTTCTAGCGCCCCCAGGCCGACCCACAGCGGGTCTCCTCCACTGCTGTGCTCCGACTTCCGGGGCACGCAGACTAGGCATCACAGTGACAGTGCCTCTGGGCGTCACAGTGACAGCGCCTCTGGGCGTCACAGTGACAGCGCCTCTGGGCATCACAGTGACAGCGACCAGGGAAGCACAGGAGGAAGCGGTGACTAGTGGAGGAGCAGCTCTCTGAGTCTCTGCAGAGATGTCTGAGCAGCCTCTGCCACCAGCCAACAATGGGGCCTCTGGCTCCGGAGATGCCCTGCCCGTGCCCATGGCCTCCAGCATCGACTCCTCCCAGGCTGGCTCACCAGGTGGAGGCTTAGGGACTGAGGTTGCCTCCATGCTGTCCCACCCGCCGACACCCATGCCGCCCCTGTCCACCGCCTCAGCGGCCAACCCCGCCAGCACTCCACCTGGCCTGGCCATGTCCCTGGCTGGGCCGCAGGCATTCCGGGATCAGCTGCAGGTGTTCAGGTCCCGGCCCTGGAGACTCCGAGTAGTGCGGTGGCCTCTTTCTGAGCAGGAGTCACAGAGCTTTTGAAGAGCTTCTACCAGGCCGTGGACGAGTTGCCCAGGTCCAGGAGCCTGAAGGACAAGTTCAACTACATCGACCTCTCACAAAACACCCTGAGGGTGCACTACAGAGGTACAGGATTCCAGGTCTCATTTAGACATCAGACAGTGCTGTGTGAGGCTCTGGGCTAGGGAAGGAGCTGGGCTTCTTAGGCTCGCAGGGGGATGCTTTGAGGGACTCCAGGATGAAGAAACACATCCCCCCTTCCTATTTCCCTGAGATAAATCTATTGGCCAGAGTTGGGTTGCATTGTTCTCCAGGTAGAGAGGGTCAGGTTATCTCCTCTTATGCAGTGGTGGTGGGAGAAAGGATTCTGAGGTACAGTTTCTAATTAAGCGAGAGCCTACATACACAGGAGGAAGAGCTTAATCAGTGGGTTATTTGTCCCAAATTATGCCCGAGATTGTGTAGCAGTACAAAACGAGTAGGGACCCACTTTATCTAAGTGGTTGAAAATTTCAAAATACCAAAGGGTTTTTTTTTTTTCCTTTTTGTTAGGACATTTTGTTTATTTCCTTGTGGATTATTACTTAATTTTGTTTTTAAATTGGTGTGAACAGTAAGTGCTATGCTATGTTTACTTCTGTTTTGGCTGCCACAATGCTTATGTTAGATTTGACAGAACTTCATTTTACATTTGTGGTTTATGGTAAATGAAAAGCATCTAAAGGCAGAGACTGTGTAGGGGAGGTTAGTGATGAAAGAATCCCAGCTTTCCTCATGTCCCATTATACATTTGTGATGTCACAATACAATTGTGATGTTGTACTACTACTGTTGTGTTGTCATAATTGCCTTGCAATTTCACAATAGTAGCATTGTGATGTCGCAATGTTTTTGTAATATCATAATAGTACCATTGTGGTATCTTAATGCCATTGTGACTAGAGAATAGTATAATTGTGATGTCATTGTAAAATTGTGATGTCATGGCTGTACCATTGTGATGTCACAATGGTACCATTATGATGTCACAAGACAATTGTGATGTCACTATTTTACCATTCTGATGTCAAAAGTCAATTGTAATATAATTTTCTAGTGATGTCACAAATGAACCATTGAGATGTCAAGATAAGATTGTGATACCTTTCTAGTACAGTTAAGGTGTAACAATGTAACGTCATTATTCCCAAGTGATGGCCCAATAGAAACATTGTGGTGTCACAATAAAATTGTGATGTCCTACTAGTAACATTGGGATCTTACAGTACAACTGTGATGGCTTGGAAGTACCATTTTGTTGTCAGGGTAAAATTGTGATGTCACAATAGTACCATTGTGATGTATCAAGTCAATGGTAATGTCATAATACTCTAGTAATGTAACAATCACAAAATTGTGATATCACAATTTGATTGTGATGTCCTACTGGTATCATTGTGTGTCATAATATACTTGCGATGTCACAATAGTAGCTTTGTGATGTCACAATGTCTTTGTGATGTCATAATGCCATTGTGACTAGAGAATAGTATCATTGTGATGTCATAGTACAATTGGGATGTTATAAGAGTACTATTGTGATGTCACAAGTCAATTGTTATAATTCTCTAGTAATGTCAAAAACACTAAATTGTGATGTCACACTAAGATCGTGATGTTCTCCTAGTACCATTGTTATGTAATAGTAGCATTGCGATTTCACAATGCTACTCTTTCTGAAATCACATTGTCTTTGTGATGACCTCATATTACCATTGAGGTGTCATAATACCATTGTGACAAGACAATAGTACCATTGTAATGTCACAATAGTACCATTGTGATGTCTAAAGTCAATGGTAATGTCATAATTATCTAGTGATGTCATTATCGAACCATTTTGATGTTACAATAAGATTGTAATGTCCCACGAGTACCATTGTTATGTCATGATACACTAGCAATTTCAAAATAGTAGCATTGTGATATCACACTGTCTTTGTGATATCCTAACAGTACCATTGTGATGTCATAATGCCATTGTGACTAGAGAATAGTTCCTTACAGAAATCATAGTACAATTTTGATGTCACAATAGTACCATTGTTATGGGACAATTCAATTGTAATGTAATAATTCTTTAGTGAAATCACAAACGAACCATTGTGGTGTCACAATGTGATTGGGATATCCTGTTAGAACCATTATCATGTCATAATACACATAGTAACATTGTGATGTTACAGTATCTTTGTGATATCGTACTAGTACCTTTGAGATGTCATAATGCCATTGCGACTAGAGAAAAATACCATTGTGATGTAAGGGTACAATTGTGATGTCACAAGAGTACCATTGTGATGTGACAATTCAATTGTAATGACATAATTCTCTGGTGAAGTCACAATTGAAACATTGTGAGGTCACAATATAATTCTGATCTCCTGCTAGTACCATTGTCACGTTATAATGCACTTGCGATGCCACAATAGTAACATTATAAATAGTACCTTTGAGATGTCATAATGGCATTGTGACTAGAAAATAGGACCATGGAGTGATTGTGACATTCCTAGGGAATTATGACATTACAATTGGTTTGTGACATGAAAATGGTAGTATTTTGACATCACAGTTGTACTTTGATATCACAATGGTACTATTCTCTAGTCATAATGGTAGTATGACATCATAATGGTACTATTAGGATATCAGAAACACATTGTAACAACACAATGCTACTATTGTGATATGCAAGGGTAGTATGCAATCACAATGGTGTGAGGAGGACATCGCAATCTCATTGTGACATCAGTGGAGAAGTATGACATTACATTTGAATGGTTACATCACAATAGGAGTATTGTGACATCACAATTGTATTATGATATCACAGTGATACTATTGTGACTTTATAATTGTACTACGACATCACAATGAAACTATTCTCTAGTCACAATTGCATTATGACAACACAATGTTACTATTAGGATATCATAAAGATATTTTGACATCACAATGCTACTATTGTGACATCGCAAGCATATTATGACATAACAATGGTACTAGTAGGACATCACTTTCGTATTGTGACATTATAGTGGTTCGATTTTGACAACAATACAGATTCTCTAATTGACTGGTGACATGGTAGTATTGTGACATCACAAGTGTACTATGACATCACAATGGTACTATGAGGATATCACAAAAACATTGTGACATCACAGCGGTACTATTGTCACAACGCAAGTGTGTTATGACATAACAATGGTCCTAGTATCACATCAAAATCCCATCGTGACATCAAAATGGTTCGATTTGGACATCACTAGAGAATTATGACATTACATTTTAATTGTGACATCACAATGGTAGTATGGTGATATCACAAATGTACTATGACATCACAATGATACTATGCTGTAATCACAATGGCATTATGACTTCACAATGGTACAATTTGAACATTGCATAGACATTGTGACTTCACAAAGCTACTATTGGGACATTGCAAGGGTATTATAACATCACAATGGTACTAGTAGGACATAACAATCATTTTGTGACTTCACTAGAGAATGGCATTTCAATTGAATTGCGATATCACAATGATACGATTGTGACTTCAGAATCGTATTGTAACTTCACAATTGAGCAATTATGAGCTTAGTAGAGAATTTTGACATTACAATTGACTTGTGACTTCACAACAGTACTATTGGTATATCACAAACACATTGTGACATCACAATGCTACTATTGTGAAATCGCAAGGGAATTAAGACATCACAACTCTACTGGAAGGACATAACAATCTCATTGTGACATCACACTGGTTTTATTGTGATGTCCCTGGAAAATTATGACATTACAATTGAATGGTTACATCACAATAATAACCATGACATCATGATTGTATTGTGATGCTTCAATGTACTATTCTCTATTCACTATGGCATTCTGATAGGAGAAAGGAACTATTGGGACCAAAATGGAGTGATTGTGACATTCCTAGGGAATTATGACATTACAATTGTCTTTTGACATGAAAATGGTAGTATTGTGACATCACAATTGTTTTATGGCATCACAATGGTACCATTCTCTGAGAAAGGTACTAGTGGAATATCACAAAGATATTGTGACATCACCATGATACTATTATGACATAGCAAGGGTATTATGACATCTCAATGGTACTAGTAGGATATCACAATCGTATTGTGACATCACAATTGTTCGATATCACAATTGAATTGTGACATCACAATGCTACTATTGTGACATCAGAAGTGAATTATGACATCACATCTGTACTAGTAGGACATCACCATAATATTGTGACATCACAATGTTACTAGTAAGATATCACAATCCTATTGTAACATCACAATGGTTCGATGGTGACATTAGTAGAGAATTATGACAGTTCATTTGAATTGTGACATCACAATGGTACAATTGTGATATCACAATTGTAGTATGACATTACAACGGTACTATTCTCTAGTCAGAGTAGGATTATGATGTTACAGTGATACACTTTTCTAGTCATAATGACATTATGACATCACAATGGTACTATTAGGATATCACAAAGGTATTGGGATATCACAATGCTACTATTGGGATATCACAAGGGTATTATGACATAACAATGGTACAAGTAGGACATCACGATCTATTGTGACAGCATAATTTTGTGTTTGTGACAATACTAGAGAATTATGACATTACTATTGACTTGAGGTATCACTGTGGTACTATTAGGACATCACAATGCTACCATTGTGACATCGGAAGGGTGTTATAACATAACAATTGTACTAGTACATCACAATCATTTAGTGACATCATAGTGGTTCGATTTTGACATATATTGACAGTATATTGAATCGTGATATCACAATTGTAGTATGACATCGCAATGGTACTATTCTCTAGTCAGAGTAGGATTATGACATTACAATGGTACTCTTTTCTAGTCATAATGGCATTATAACATCACAATGGTACTATTGGGATATCAGAAACACCTTGGAACAACGCAATGCTACTATTGCTATATCGCAAGAGTATTATGACATCACAATGGTTCTAGGAGGCCATCCCAATATCATTGTGACACACTGGTTTTATTGTGACATCGGTGGAGAATTATGACATTACAATTGAATGGTTACATCACAATAGGACTATTGTGACATCACAATTGTATTATGATATCACAATGTATAATTGTCTAGTCATAATGGCATTATGGTATCACAATGATAGTACTAGGATGTCACAATGATATTGTGACATCACAATGCTACTATTGTGATATCACAAGGGAATTATGACATCACACTTGTTCTCTATTATTCTCTGCTATTCTCTAGTTTCTACTATTCTCTAGTCACAATGGCATGATGATATCTCAGTGGTACTAATAGGATATCACAAAGACATTGTGACATAACAATTTTACTATTGTGGCATCGTAAGTATATTATGACATGAAAATGGAACTAGTAGGACATCATAATCCTATTGGGACGTTACAACGGTATGGTTTTGACATCACTAGAGAATTATGACATTACAATTGACTTGTGACATCATAATGCTACAATTATGACATCAAAATTGTACTATGACATCTCAATGGAACTATTGTCTAGTCACAGTGGTATTTTGAGATCACAATGGTACCATGAGGATATCACAAACACATTGTGACATCACAATGCTACATAATTGTAATATGACATAACAATGATACTAGTAGGACATCACAACCTAATTATGACATCAAAATGGTTCAATTATGACATCACTAGAGAATTATGTGACATAACTATGGCACAATTGTGACATCATAATTGTACTATGAAATCACAATGGTACTATGCTCTAGTTATAATGGAATTATGATGCCACAATGATACAATTAGGACATCAGAAAGACATTGTGACATTACAAAGCTACTATTGGGACATCGCAAGTGTATTATGATATAACAATGATACTGGTATTAAATCACAATTGTATTGTGATGTCACAATTTTGTGATTGTGAAATTACAAGAGTATTATGACATTCCCATTGACTTGAGACATAACAATGGTAATATTGTGACATAACAATGGTACTATTGAGACATCACAATTGAGCTATGACCTTACAATGGTACTATTCTCTAGTCAAAATTGCATTATGCCATCACAATGGTACTATTAGGACATCACAAATACATTGTGACTACACAAAGCTACTATTGTGCCATGACAAGGATATTATGACATCACAATGGTACTAGCAGGAAATCACAATGACATCACTAGAGAATTATGACATTTCAATTGAACTGTGCCATCACAATGGTACACTTGTGACATCATAATTGTAGTTTAACATCACAATGGTACTATTCTCTAGTCACAATGACATTATGAAATCTCAATGGTACTAATAGGATATCTCAAAGACATTGGGACATCATAATGTTACTATTGTGGCATCACAAGTGCATTATGACATGACAGTGGTACTAGCAGGAGATCAGAATCATATTGTGACATCCAAATATTTCAATTGTGACTTCACCAGAGAATTATGTCATTACAATTCCATTGTGACATCACAATGGTACTATGACATCACAATGGTACTATTCTCTATTCACAATGGCATTATGACATCTCAATGGTACTGGTTGGATATCTCAAAGACATTGTGACATCATAATGCTACTACTGTGAAATCGCCAGTATGATTTATGATACCACAGTCATACTAGTAGGACATCACAATCGTATTGTGACATCACAATGGTTCCATTGAGACATCACTACAGAATTATGACATTACTATTGAATTCTGACATCGCAATGGTACTATTGTGACATCACAATTGTAGTATGACATTACAATGATACTATTATATTAGCACAAAAATATTGTGACATCACAATGCTCGTACTGTGATATTGAAGGGGAATTATGACATTAGTACCATATCACAATCATATTGTGATTTCACAATGGTACCATTATGACAGCACAGTTTTATTGGGACATCAGAATGGTACTAACAAGGCATCACTATAGTATTGTAACATCACAATGTATTTAGTAGGAAAACACAATTTTATTTTGACATCACAATGATTCTATTGGGCCTTCACTAGGGAATCATGATGTTACAACTGAATTATGACATCACAATTGTACTGGTATTCCATCACAATCTTATTGTGACAGCAGAATGATTTGTTTCTGACATCACTACAGAATTATGATATTACAATTAAATTGTGATGTCACAATGGTACTATTGTGACATCATAACCATACTGTGACATCACAATGGTACTATTCTCTGGTGACATTCCCATTATGACTTTAAAATGGTACTATTATGAACTCACAAAGACATTGTGATGTCACAATACTACTATTTTGTATGTATATTTTGATGTTTAGGATAACATTACAATGGTAATAGTAGGTCATCACAATTGTATTGTGATATCACAATGGTATAAATGTGACATCACAATTTTATTATGACATCACAATGTTACTACCAAGACATCACAATGGTATTGTGACATCACAAATGTACTATCAGGTCATCACAATTATAATGTGTCATCACAATATTTCTATTAGGCGTTATGAAGTTCAAATTTAATTATCACATCACAAAGGTACTAGTAGGATATCACAATCATATTGTGATATCACAATGGTATGATTGTCAGATCACAATTTTATTACAATATCACAATGATAATACCAAGACATCACAGCGGTATTGTGACATCACAATGTTATTAGTACAAAATCACAATCATATTGTGCTATCAGAAAGGTTGCATTTTGACATCACTAGAGAATTGTGACATTACAATTATCACAATGGTATTGTTCTGTGACATTGCATTTGTACTATTCCCTACTCACAATGGCATTATGACATCGCTATGGTACTATTATGATATCACAAAGACATTGTGAGTTCACAATTCTACTGTGATATCACAAGGGAATTCTGACATCACAATGGTACTAGTAGGACATCACAAATGTATTGTGAGATCACAATGCTTCTATTGGGCCATCAGAAGGGAATTATTAAGTTACAATTAAATTGTGACATCACAAGTGTACTGGAAGGGCATCACAATCGTTTTGTGACATCAGAAAGGTTCGATTGTGACAACACTAGATAAGTTTGACATTACAATTGTACTATGATATTACAATCGTACTATTCTCTAGTCACAATGGCATTATCACATCACAATGGTGCTATTAGACTATCACAAATATATTATGACACCACAATGCTACTATGTTGGCACAGCAAGGAAATTAGGATATCACACTCGTATTGTGATGGTACTATTATGAAATCGCAATTTTATTAAGACATCATAAGTGAAGTAAGAAGGCATCACAATGGTATTGTGACATATGAATATTTCTAGTAGGACATCACAATTTCATTGTGACATCATTGTGACATCATAGTGTTTCCATTGTACCATCAAAGGAGTATTATTACATTACAATTGAAATCTGACATCAAATGGTAGAATTGTGATAACACAATTGTACTATGACATAACAATGATACTATTCTTTAGTTACAATGGCATTATGACATCACAATGGTACTATTTTGGTATCACAAAGACATTGTGACATCAAAATGCAACTATTGTGTCATCGGAAGAGAATTACGACAACACAATGGTACTAGTAGGACATCACAATCGTACTGTGTCATCACATAATAAAACATCGCAGTTTTATTATGACACCACAATGGCACTTTTGTGATATCACAGTGTCACTAGTAGGACATCACAATTGTATTGAGGCATCGCTATGTTCCGATTATGACATCACTAGAGAAATATTATATTATAATTGAATTGTGACACCACAATGGTACTATTGTTACCTCACAATTGTAGTATAACATCACATTGGTACTATTCTCTAGTCACAATAGCATTATGACATCAAAATGGTAATATTTAATATCACGAAGACTATTATGACAATGCTACTATTGTGACATTTTAAGAGAATTATGACATCACAGTCTACTAGTAGGACATCACAATGTTATTGTGATATCACAATGGTACGAATGTGACATCATAATTTTATTATGACATCTCCATGGTACTACTATACATCTCAATGGTATTGTGACATCACAAAGGTACTAGTAGGACATCACAATCGTATTGTGACATCACAATATTTCTATTAGGCCTTCACTACAGATTTATGCAGTTATAATTGAATTGTGATATCACAATGATACTAGTAGGACATCACGATCGTATTGTGACATCAAAATATTCTATTGTACAACCAACAGGGAATTATAACATTACAATTGATTTATGATATCACAACAATATTAGAAGGGCATCACAACTATATTATGACATCACAATGGTTCGATTATGACATTATTAGAGAAGTATGACATTACAATTGAATTGTGATATCACAATAGTAGTATTGTAACATCAGAATTGTACTATGACAGCAAAATGATACTATTCTATCAGAAGATATTGTGACATCACAATTGTACAATTGTGACATAGCAAGGGAATTATAACATCACAACAGTAGTAGAAGGACATCACAATCGTATTGTAATATCACTTTTATTATGACATCACAATGGTATTGTGACATTACAACAGTACTAGTAGGACATCACAATCGTATTTTGACATCACAATATTTCTATAAGGCCTTCACTAGGGAATTATAAAGTTACAATTGAATTGTGATGTCACAATGGTACTATTAGGATTGTGATATAACACTGGTACGATTGTCACATCACAATTTTATTATGACATCACAACGATACTACCAAGACATCACAATGGATTTGTGACATCATAATTGTAATAGTAGGATATCACGATTTTATTGTGAAATCAGAATATTTCTATTTCACCACCAATAGGGAATTATGATGTTACAATTGAATTGTGACAATACAATCGTAGTAGAAGGGCATCACAATCGTATTGTGACATCACAATGGTTCGATTGTGACATTACTAATTGCACTATGACATCACAATTGTACACTTCTCCTGGCATTATGAAATCACAATGTTAATATCATAATATCTGAAAGAAATTGTGACATCACAATGCTACTACTCTGCCATGAATTATGACATCACAAGTATACTCGTAGGACATCACAATGATATTGTCACGTTTTAATTGTACAAAAATTTTTATTATTGAATTGTGACATCACAAGAGTACTATTGTTACATAACAATTGTAGCATGGTACAACCAAGATATCTTATTGGCATTATTACATCACTATGATACTATTATGATATCACAATATCATAATAGCTATTGTGATATCACAATGATATTATTGTGACAATGTGTGTGAATGATTACATCACAATCATACTAGGAAGACATGTGACATCACAATGGTACCACTGTGAAATCATAATGGTACAATCATAATGTGAGATCACAATGGTACCATTTTGAAATTATAATGGTATTATGACATCACAATGGTACTAAAAGACATCACAATTTTATTATGACATCACAAAGATACTAGTAGGACATCACAATCTTTTTTCATCACAATCTTATTACATCACAACTGAGAAATCAAAATAATTGAATTGTGACATCACAATGATACGACTGTAACATTACAATGTTTTTATGACATCATAATGGCACTACAAGACATCACAATGGTACTATGATACCACAATATTACTACCAAGAGATAACAATGGTACTATGATGATATCACAATGACATTGTGATATTACAATGGTTGTATGTGACATCACACAGGAATAATGACATCATAATGGTATTAGTAGGACATAGCAATAGTATTGTCATCAAAATGATGCCATTGTTTCATCACTAGGAAATTATGTTATTATACTTAAATGATATCACTTTTGTGTTATGAGGTCACAATGGTAGTATTGTGACATCACAGTGGTATTGTGACAAGACTATGGTAAGTTTGTGACATCACAGTGGTACAATTTTGAGAACACAATGCTATTATTAGGACATCACAATGGTATTATGACATCACAATTGAATTTTGACATCACAATGGTACATTGGTATTAGAACATCTCATTTGCATTATGACATCATAATGGTACTATTGTGAGATCACTATGGCCTATTTTGATATCACAATGGAATTATGATATTACAATGGAATTTTGACATCACAATTATATGATATATTCATTATGGACTTAGGACACCATAATGGTTGTATGATATCATAATGGAATAATGACATCATAATTGCATTTGACATCATAATGTAATCATGAAATCGCAATGTAGTTATCCCATCATAATGAAATTAGGACATCATAATGATATTATCACCTCACAATGGTATTAAGACATTGTAATGTTAAAATTTCCTTATAATGGTATTATGAGATTCTTCTTTTCTCAAGATATCCTATTGGATTCTATAACACTACAATGGTGTTATGACATCACTATGGAATTATTTTGTCATAATCGTGTTGTGCCAGCACAATGGAATTATGACATCAAAATGGTCTTATGACATCTTAATTTTCTCATGATATCTCAATGGTATTATATCCTCATTATGGTATTATGTTTTCTTATTATATTATGACATTAGAGGAGTAAAATATCATCACAATTGAATTATGACATAATAATATTTATTTGACATCATAATGGTATTATAAATACATTATTTTTGCATTATAATGGAATTAGGACACTATAAATTTTTCATTTCATTATATTCATATTTTAACATCTTCTCTCATGATAACCTTATATATTCTTTGATACAAGGATATTATGACATCACGATTCTATGATTCTTCATGGTATTCTGACATCACAACAGAGTTATTTCAGCATAATGGAATTATGTATTTACTATGGTATTATGATTTCATAAATGTATTATAACATCACTATGGTATTAAGACATCATAATGGTATTATGATATCACAATGGAATTATCACATCACTATGGTATTATGTTTTTATAATGATATTAGGACATCATAATGGAATTAGGATATGACATCCCAGTACAGTTATAACATCCTGATGGATTCTCTGACCTCAAAGTAGAATTATGACATTATAATGCAATTATGACATCACAATGGTAATATGACATCACAATAGATTATGATATCCTAAAGTTTTCATTTCATTACGATGATATTATGACATCTTTATTCTCCCATTATCACCATATGGATTCTATGATATAACAAGGATATTATGACATCACAGTTGCATTATTTCTTCATGGAATTATGACATCAACTCGGAATTAATATATCACAATGAAATTATTACAGCACACTAGTATTATGACATCACAATGGAAAAATGACATCATAATGTTATTATGATATCTAAATGAAATTTTGACATCACAGTATAAATATAACTTCATAACAAAATAATGACATCATAATCAAATTATGACACCATAATCATATTATGACATCACAATGGAAAAATGACATCATAATGTTATTATGATATCTAAATGGAATTTTGACATCACAGTATAAATATAACTTCATAAAAGAAAAATGACATCATAATCAAATTATGACACCGTAATCGTATTATGATATCACAATGGTATTATGACATCGTCATGCTCTTTTGATATCATAATGGAATTATGACATAGAGATAGGACTTTATATTAGAATTATAACATAACAGAATAACATCATCACAATGGAATTATGACTTCATAATAGAATTATGATATCTTAATGGAAGTATGACATTACAGTGGAATTTTGACATCACAAAGTTATTATGTATTCATTATGGAATTATGACACTATGATGGTAGTATGATATCATAAAAGAATTACGACATCATAATGATATTATGACATCCGAGTGGAATTTTGACATCATAATGGAATGTCTTCATAATGAAATTATGAAGTTATCATTTCATTATAATGATATTATGACATCTTTATTCTCTCATGATAACCTTATGGATTCTATGATTTCAAAGGCTATTATGACTTCACAATTCCATTATTTATTTGTGGTATTATGACATCATCTAGGAATTAGGACAGCATAATGGGATTATGACATCATAATGGAATAATAACATCACAATAGAATTTTGGCATCAGAAATGAATTATGATATCATTATGGAATTATGAAATTACAATGGTATCATGATTTCATAAAAGGATTATGACTTGACTATGGAATTATGTTATAGCATCATAATGGAATAATGATATCAGAATGGAAATATGGCATCATAATAGAATATGGGATTATGTCATCACCATGGAATTATGACATCACTATCATATTGTGATATCATAATGGTATTATGACATCATTACTGAATTAGGACATGACTTTCTCCTGAGTTGCTAAATACACAGGGAATGGACATTGCACATGTAGATTTTACCTACGAGTTTTCATAATTTCATAATTATTATTGTATTGAAAGAGAAGGAGCCTTTTATTGGACTTAAAGTGGAAAATGTTGGTATAATGTTCTTTTGGAATGTATACACCTTATCATTGTTCATTCAAATGCTGATTTCTCTCCCCTAACTGCCTGGGTTCAAACCCAAAATTGCATTGTGATGTTCATTCTAAGTATCACCTGTATCAAGTTTGTGTAAAGATGCCACCATTTGTTCTCCAATTTGTCAATTAAAACAACCAGCCACAATGCTGTGCAATGTAGAGGATAAGGTGGACATCCTGGTTCAGAGTGGGAGGAGAGGAAGGAGTAGGGGAGAGAAAAGAGGGGCCAAGAGAGAGGAGCAGGAGAAGTGGCAGGAGCAGGAGCTGGGAGAGTGAGGCTGGAGAAGAGGTCTTGGAAACCATGTGCTGAACTGAACTGGACCTAAGATATCACTAAAAGCAAGTATAATGGGTAAAATCTGAATGTGAGGAACTATGCGGGCTTGGAGGTTTAGGATGGAGTAACTATTGCCCAGAATTGTGTTCTAGGTTAACAAAATAAATCCTAGTCTCTGTGTGGTGATTTTGGTTAAACAGCTGTTTAGGACTAACAGCAGCTTAACTAAAGGATAAATAAATAGCAAATATTAATAAACTGATACAACAAATGTGCTATACAACTGAACAGAGTTCTAAAATAATACAAAAGGCCAATAAATACTTTTAGAAACTGTTCAAAATACCTAGTCATAACCTTGGTTTTATGTTTGGTTTGATCACCTTGTAAAACAGGCAGTTAAGAAGTGTTAGGAGTACCCCAAGCTTTCCCCCTTCTATTTTTGGTACTATTAGCAGAGTATAAATCTAGTAAACAGAAGAATAAAGTATTGGACACTTTTGTTAATTAAACACAGAAAGATTAACAAGAGACATTCAAATGCAGGTTAACTTACCTGAATGGTGCAATAATCTTGATGGCTGGACAAATGATCCTATGTTTGTTTTTGTTTTTGTTTTTTTTAATGACTCTTATATTCCAATGAAGGATCAGAAAATAATATGACTTTGGAGAATTAGTTCTTAAATAGGGATATGCAACAAAATTGCTCATGGATCTTTCTCAAAATGCCTACACCATTACCAAAGCCTTCCTACTGAATATTTTGGTTAAGGTCAAGGATATATTTTAATAGTCACACAAATGATTCTGATATACATATATATCACAGCACATCAACTCTTAGACGAAGCAATAAACAAAAGTTGGTTCTACAATCAACAATAGTTTGTACTCTGAAGCATCCATACCAAATACAAACTTAGGAAGCTCTCAATCAAGAACTTAGAAGCAATTCAGCTTCCAAGTAATACCTCAGATCCTGAACCCCAAGCAATTTAAAATACACACAAGCCACGTACTGGCTTTGGGTAAGCACGTTTTAGAAGACCCAGCTTCTCCACAGAATTCAGAAAAAAATGAGCCACTCCATAGCTTAACAATCAACTCTCACTTTTAATAATGACCCTGCCAGAAAGACTGTTACAACCATGAGCTCAAGCTTTAATTCAACTAGTACTTAAAAGAATCAATCTTTTGTACTGTAACATTTAGAGCCTTTTTTCCAAAACCAACATTTTCAAGATTACAACATTCTAATTAGATTATATACTTTTATGAATCATTTCAAATATAATTATCCAGGAATAAAAAATGGTTAGGGCAACCAAAATTTACACTTACCTGTCTCTTCCCTTCCTGACAATATTTACTTCAAAATCATAAATCCCACAGGCTGCTGGTATCAGATGCGTGGCTTGAACAGATGCTTCAATATTGGGAGTTTTACAAGATCTACATGGGAAACAAGAAAAACAAAGGATAGATGCGATTTTCCAGGGAAAATCTTAAACAATTCAAGAAAATAAGGCCCTTAGATGAAATTTAATTTCTGTTCTCATCATTTTAAGTAACTCAAGAAGTTACAAAACATTTAATATTACAATGAATTGAATGTGCAAAATAGCTGCAGCTAGCCAAAACACTCTTCGCACTATCTCTTGGTTATATTAAGTGTTCAGAATCTAGCCAGGTGTTGGTGGCACAAACATTTAATCCCAGCACTGGGGAGGCAGAGGCAGGCAGATCTCTGTGAGTGAGAGGCTAACCTGGTCTATAGAGTAAGTTCCAGGAAAGCCAGGGCTACACAGAAAACTCTCATCTAAAAAAAGTTTTCAAGAAAAAATGGTGAGAACCTAAGGAAGGAGGTCTCTGGTTAAGATGATCAACCATGTCTCAGAAAAGCCAGCATGATAGAAATCGGAATGGGAGAAAACAGGGAACAGGACAAGAGCTTACCACAGAGGACCTCTTCCTTTACCCTGCAGGGCATTGAGGCAGATTCTGAGACTCATAGCCAAACTTTGGGCAGAATGCAGGGAATCTAATGAAGGAAGGGGGAGAGAGAAAGACCTGGAGAGGACAGGAGCTCCACATGGAGAGCAACATAACAAAAAAAAAAAAAAAAAAAAAACTGGACAAAGGAGTCATTTCTGAGACTGATACTCCAACTAAGGACCAGGGATGGAGATGACCTAGTACCCCTGCACAGATTTAGCCCATGGCAACTCAGTCTCCAAGTGGGTTCCATAATAATGTGAAGAGGAAATGTCTCTGACATGAAATCAGTGGCTGGCTCTGGAGTCGCCTTACCGGGCCACAGAGGAAGATATTGCAGCCACTCCTGATGAAACCTGATAGGCTACAGTCAGATGGAAGGGGAGGAGGTCCTCTTCTATCAGTGGACATGGGGAGGGCTATGAGAGGAGATGAGGGAGAGAGAGTGGGATTGGAAGGGGATGAGGAAGGAGGCTACAGCTGGGATATAAATGAATAAACTGTAATTAATAATAAAAAATTCAGACTCTGACCAAAATGAGTATGGGCAGTATCTGTTAATTTTTTTAAGATGTTTTAAAAAGACTTCTTTCATGTGTGAGTGATTGAATGTCTGCATTTATGTATACCACATCTGTGCCTGCTGCCTAAAGGTCAGTAGAATATGTTTGATCCCTTGGAACTGCAGTTATTATAGCCCATTATGAGGTTGTCTTGTGGGTTTTGGGAATCGAACCCAAATCCTCTACAAGAACTACTGAATCATCTCTCTGTTTCATAAACTAGAGAAATTTAAGGCTATAATTTTCAGTTATTCTGGATTGGAAGCATATGAGAAAATGATCTTAATTTTATCGGATATAAATCTGCATTTAATTTGTAATATTCTTATACATTCTTTTGCAAAACACCACTTTTTAAACTGGGGATATTTGTATGATGGCATACTATTAAATAAAATACATTAATAGGCAAATCTGATCAAGAATTTATAATTCTGTTATTTGATATATTCTTATCCTTTGTGAATAAAGACTAATCCACAATTATATTGGTTTGGTTGTTTTTGTTTTTGTTTTTGTTTTAAGACAGGGTTTCTCTTTGGAGCCTTGGATGTCCTGGATTCACTTTGTAGACCAGGCTGGCCTCAAACACAGAGATCCACTTGCCTCTGCCACCTCCAGTGCTGGGATTACAAGCATGTGGCCCTGTGCCTGGCTTGATCCACAATTCTTGAGTCAATAACAGTCTACTGAGAAGTACAGCTCCATATTTTTCTCTTAAGAAATGAGATAATACAGCTGATTGATAGGAGTTATGTGTGGAGAGTGAACATTTATAGGTAAAGTGTCCTTCACATGCTCATGATTGAACACTTGGTCCACATTCGGTGTCACTATAATGGGAGGCTATGAAACCTTTGGAGAGTAGGCCTTTGCTTGAGGACATAAATGTTTAGGATGGGGTGCAGGTGAAGTGCATAGTCTATGTTTCCTTGTCTACTGAGAGGTAAACCATTAGCTACCTCATGATCCCACTACCATGGAGTTGCCATTATTTCTCAGCCAGGGCATATGATGATGATGGCTGGGAAACAGTGAACCTGGATTTGAGTCAGAATCCCTGGGTGCCTCAGACACGGAGTGCTGAGATGTGCTCACTGCCTGCTTATTCTCCCAGCCTAAACCTTCCTACAATTCAGTCATAGGCCTAAGCCGCTCTCACACCACAGCGTTGTGAATCTTTTTTCCTGGACGCCTGAGACTAAGGTTTGAGGATACAGGCCTACAATGCCTTCTGAGCCAGGCGGGGTTGTATTCAGGGCCCTGTGTTTTCGGTAGGGTGATGATCCTCCTCCGGTCTCTTTCCACGTTGATCCCTCTCTGCCTTCTGTGCTCTTCTGGACTCACTGTTTACTGCTTTTTGAAACCTAACTAAATGTCCAAAATAACTGAGGGTTTTGTTGTTGTTGTTTTTTGTTTTTTCAAATTTTTTTAGATGTAGAAGTTCTGTGGTGTTCGACCACCGCTACTTCTGGAGTGTGCACTTTGAGAGGATATGCGTGGCGATGCTTAATTTTGTCCATTAAAGAGAGAGTCAGTTAGGAAATAGATAGATGTAGGAATATGTGAGGACAATTGAAAAACATTTTTATTGTGAATATTCTTGAACTATCCCACCAAAGTTTAACATACCTGAAACAGGGAATGAGACCTCATGCACTCTACTGAGGCAGGAGGATTGCCATGGAATGCCAGTTCAGCCAGAGCTACAATGCAAGACTCTGTCTTGAAACCAAAGCAGTGCTGTTGATGCTTGGAGGAAACAGACTGTCATCCCTGTTTCTTCCCTTGCAGGTGGGGCTGGAAATCCCCCAAACAGGATGCAACTCCAGACAGGGTCCTGGCTGCTCTAAACCTAATTTTTTCCCATGAACCTTTAGCTTCTCTCCACAGGTGTCTTGTAGTCTTCATAATATGAAACCTGCAAAAGAGATCAAGAAGGTGAAGCCGGGCAGTATTCTTCATTTCCATCAGGATCCTGTCGCCTCTGAATGTTTAATTTTGAGGGAACCCCGCACCCTGCTCTGGAGATAGATACTTTTGAGAGGCTGGGGCTGAATGCAGTCCGAGGGGGCAGCAGGTTGTTGCTCTTTGCCAGTGCTACACTTGTGAGGAGAAAGAAATGGAGTAGTAGTGTTCCTTTTTTCATTGCCTTTCCATCGGGCCATTTTGGTAAAATGAGGAATACAGTTTTAGTCTTGTGGAAATAAAGCTTTTTTTGCGGAGTTTTTAAAGGAAGAGATAATAACAGAATAGTGTCTTAAAATTGTTCTAGGTCCAGCTCCCATTGCTTTTCTTTTTTTCTTGTTAGGATATTAAATCATCCAATGGTTTCAGATTTTGCTGAGCTGGTAAAGTAAGTTAGACTCTCACCTCATTTTGGGTATTGAATCCTTTAGTGTCATAGATTAATCGAAATTTCAGCATTGACTAACACAAACAATCCCAAGGAGTCTCTCCGTAACCTAAACCATGTTAGGACAGGAGTCCCAAGAAAATCTGAAAGCAGGAGAATTTCATTATCCATGTTTAATGCTTTTGGTAGCTCATGAATATTTATGAATAGGGTATGATGCTAGATTCAATAGTTACCCGAATATAATAACAACACTTTTGTGCTGGGCATTTTAATTGCTACAACATAAAGAACATTATTATAGTAGAAGGTCTTCTGTCTTAGTCTTTACATAATTCATTTGTAAGATTCAGCACTCTAGGTTTTTTTGAGATGCCATTCCTTGTGTATCCCAAGCTCAAGAGTTGCCTGTATCCTCAGAAAGCTTGGATTTAAGTGTTCAGCTAACTCAGCTTGCTCTTTCTTTCTAAGTCCCCCCCCCCCTCCCTGAGAATCCCCAGAGCCCCCTGGTTGTCCTCGAACTCCCTCAGTACACCATGCTGGATTCAAAATCAGAGCTCTTCTTCCTGAGTGAGGTATCCAAGAAACAGAAAGACACACACAGTATATACCCACTTAGAAAAGTATACTAAACTTATAACATAGGACAAACATACTAAAATCTACACACCTAAATAATCTAAACAAGAGTACGTGTCCCGGAGTCCCAGATTCGCGCGGCGGCTGCACCATCCTCCCAGGGCATGAATCTGCTAGAAGCCATACTAGCTCCGCAGGATCGCGATCACTGATGGTTCGGCCCGCCCAATCCCACAGTGACAGAGAATACGGTATATACTCACCAAAAACAGGCAGAAACGTCATACAACCTGGACACACCAGGCACTGGGCCTCCCAAGATTGGAGAACACAGTGAAGAGACCCCAGAACTTCTCAGAAAGCATCGGGACTAGCGACCCAGTCTCCAGTTACAGCGGGACTTGGCAGCGGAGCAGCACTGAGCTGGTGGGGCACAACAACCCTCCAGTTTAAGACTAACCAGGGCCAAACCAGAGAACAGAGAGCCTGGTTACCCCATCCCTGCTGATGTGACCACCCTGAAATCTCCAGCTGCAGCAAGACCTCAGAACCTGGCAGTGACAGCAGCACAGATCTGGCGGAGCACATCAAAGAAGCAGGGCCAAACCAGAGAGCAGAGAGCCCCGGATACCACGATCTCTGCCAAGTGACCTGACTGTAAGTGAGTGCACCCTTGAGAATCTGCAGTTCCCCAGATCCTGGGTCCTTCTAAAACAGAAGCCAGGCATCGAACCCCCTCCCACCCACATACCCACTTTGGGAAACAGAGGGGCACTAGGGACATTGAAGTTCCTGCCCTGCGGGTCTAACTGAAAAGTTAAGGCAGTTAATGCCAGAAATTGTGCTGCAATCATCATTAGCACCTGCGACATATACAGTGCAGAGCTCCTCCCACACACTCAAGGGTTCAACATTAGCCATCACTCTGTTTCTCGAGACACACATCCACGCACACTTACACACACAAACACACACACACACACACACTTGCATTTGCCCCGTTTGCGCCTGCGTACTTTCCTCCCACAGGTACAGCTAGTCCTCAGCACACGCAGAGAGTTCTCAGCTTCCTGAAGAACTCTCCAGATGCCAGAGAGAGACAGCACCAGTCTGATCTGCAGAATCCAAAAACAAACAGGGAAGGTTTCAGATAAGCCAATGGCCAGGGGTAGGCGAAAGAACACTTCCAACATAAATCAGGACATCATGACTTCACCAGCAAACCCCAAAATCGATGGATACTCCAATTCAGCAGAAGCACAGGAAAATTATTTTAAAGCCATGCTTGCCCAATTATTTGAGGCTCATAAGGAGGAAATGAACAAGTCTTTCAAAGAGATGGCCAGTCAATTGGAGGCAAAGAAAGAAGAAATAGACAATATCCTTAAAGAAACACAGGCAAACATAGCCAAACAAATAGATACACAAGTAGAGGAAAAATTAGTGGCATATAAGAAGGAAATGAAAAAAAGAAATAGAGGCTATCGTAGAGAGACAGGAATCCAAATTCAAACACATGAAAGAAATGGTGCAAGGCATGAAAACAGAATTAGAATCAATAAAGAAAACACAAAATGAGAAAACCCTTGAGCTGGAGAACTTGGAGAAAAGATCAGGAACCACAAAAGTAAGCATCACCAACAGAATACAAGAGATGGAAGAGAGAATCTCTGGAGCTGAAGACACACTTGCAGAAATGGATACTTCTCTCAAAGAAAAAGTAAAATCAGAAAAGTTCCAATCACAAAATATCGAAGAAATCAAGGATGCTATGAAAAGACAAAATCTAAGAATAATAGGAATTCATGAAAAAGAAGACTCCAGGCTCCAAGGTCCAGAAAATATTTTCAAGAAAATCATAGAAGAAAATTTTCCCAACTTAAAGAAAGAGATGTCCATAAATATACAAGAACTCCAAATAGACTAGACCAGAAAAGAAACACATCACGTCACATCATAGTCAAAACACTAACTCTACAGAACAAAGAAAAGATATTAAAAGCAGCAAGGGAAAAAGGCCAAGTAACATATGAAGGTAGACCTATCAGAATCACACTGGACTTCTCATCAGAAACTATGAAAGCCAGAAGGGCCTGGGCAAGTATCATGGAGACTCTAAGAGATCACAAATGTCAACCCAGACTACTATACCCTGCAAAGCTTTCAATCAACATAGATGGAGAAAACAAAATATTCCATGACAAAACTAAATTTACACAATATCTATACAGCAAACCAACCCTACAGAAGATGCTAGAAGGAAAACTCCAATCCAATGAAAACAAATTCACCCAAGAAAACAGGGCATACAGATAATATCCCAACAAAAATGAAACGAAAACAAGCAATGAAACAGGGTTAGATCACCGACTCCTTTACAAAAGGAACTAACATGCATTGGTCACTATTATCTATCAATATCAATGGACTCAACTCACCAATAAAAAGACACAGGCTAACAGAATGGTTAAGGAAACAGGATCCAACATTCTGTTGCATCCAAGAAACACACCTATGCAACAAAGATAAACACTACCTCAGAGTAAAGGGCTGGAAAACTGTTTTTCAAGCAAATGGTTCCAGAAAACAAGCTGGAGTAGCCATCCTAATATCTAATAAAATAGACTTTCAACCCAAGTTAATCAAAAAAGATAAGGAGGGCCACTATATTCTCATCAAAGGAAAAATCCACCAAGAGGACATCACAATTTTGAATATCTAGGCCCCAAATACAAGAGCACCTACATTCGTAAATGAAATTAAAGCTTAAATCACGCATCGATCCTAATACCTTAATAGTGGGAGACTTCAACACTCCACTCTCACCAAGGACAGATCAACTAGACAGAAAACAAATAGGGAAATAAAAACACTTACAGAGTCCCTAAGTCAAATGGACCTAATAGACGTCTACAGATCTTTTCATCCAAACTCAAAAGAGTATACCTTCTTTTCAGCACCGCATGGAACCTTCTCCAAAATAGACCATATAGTTGGTCATAAAGCAAGCCTCAACAGACACAAAAAGATTGAAATGAACCCTTGTATTCTATCTGACCACCATGGACTAAAGCTGGACCTCATCAACAACAGAAATAACAAACAGCCTACACGCACATGGAAACTGAACAACTTGTTACTCAATGACAGCTGGGTTAAGGAAGAAATAAAGAAAGAAATTAAAGACTTCCTAGAATTCAATGAAAATGAAGGCACAACATACCCAAATTTATGGGACACATTGAAAGCAGTGCTCAGAGGAAAATTTATAGCACTAAGTGCCTGCAAGAAGAAATTCGTAACATCACATACAAACAACTTAATGGCCCAACCGAAAACCCTAGAAAAAAAAAAAAAAAAAAAAAGAAGAAGAAGCAGATACACCCAAGAGGAGCAGACGGCTGGAAACAATCAAACTCAGGGCTGAAATCAATCAATTAGAAACAAATAAAACTATCCAAAGAATCAATGAAACAAAAAGCTGGTTCTTTGAGAAAATCAACAAGATAGACAAACGCTTAGCCAAACTAACTAAAGAGCAGAGAGAATCTATCCAAATCAGCACAATCAGAAATGAAAAGGGTGACATAACTAAAGACACTGAGGAAATTCAAACAATTGTTAGGTCATATTACAAAAGCATATACGCCACAAAATTTGAAAACCTAAATGAAATGGACAATTTTCTTGATAGATTCCATCTTCCAACGTTAAGTCAAGATCAGGTAGAAAGACTGAATAGCCCTATATCCCCCAAGGAAATTGAAGCAGTCATTAACAGTCTCCCCTCCAAAAAAAAGCCTGGGCCAGATGGTTTCAGCGCGGAATTCTACCAGACCTTCAAAGAAGTGCTAACACCAATTCTCCCCAAACTATTCCACAAAATAGAAACAGAAGGTACATTACCAAACTCATTCTATGAAGCGACAGTCACCCTGATACCTAAACCACACAAAGACCCAACAAAAAAAAAATAAAATAAAACTTCAGACCTATCTCTCTTATGAACAACATTGATGCAAAAATACTCAATAAAATACTTGCAAACCAAATCCAAGAACACATCGAAGATATCATCCACCATGACCAAGTAGGCTTTATCCCAGGCATGCAAGGGTGGTTAAACATACGGAAATCCATCAATGTAGTCCACCACATAAACAAACTGAAGGAGAAAAACCACATGATCATCTCCTTAGATGCTGAAAAAGCATTTGACAAAGTCCAACACCTATTCATGTTTAAAGTCTTGGAGAGATCAGGGATACAAGGCACATATCTAAACATAGTAAAGGCAATATACAGCAAGTCTATAGCCAACATCAAACTCAATGGAGAGAAACTTAAATCAATCCTACTGAAATCAGGGACAAGACAAGGCTGCCCACTCTCTCCCTACCTCTTTAACATAGTACTTGAAGTCCTAGCCAGAGCAATAAGACAACTAAAGGAGATCAAGGGGATACAATTCAGAAAGGAAGAGGTCAAAGTGTCACTATTTGCAGATGATATGATAGTACACATGAGCGACCCCCAAAATTCAACCAGAGAACTCCTCCAGCTGATAAACACCTCCAGCAAAGTGGCAGGATACAAAATCAACAACTCAAAAAAATCAGAAGCCCTCCTGTATATCAAAGACAAAAGGGCCGAGAAAGAAATTAGGGAAACAACACCCTTCACAATAGCCACTGATAACATAAAGTACCTTGGGGTGACACTAACCAAGCAAGTGAAAGACCTGTTTGAGAAAAACTTCAAGTCTCTGAAGAAAGAAGATATCAGAAGATGGAAAGATCTCCCGTGCTCATGGACTGGTAGGATTAACATTGTGAAAATGGCCATACTGCAAAAAGCAATCTACAGATGCAATGCAATTCCCATCAAAATACCAACTCAATTCTTTTCAGACCTTGAAAAAAAGATTCTCAACTTCATATGGAGATACAAAAAACCCAGAATCTCCAAAACAACCCTGTACAACAACAGATCATCTGGAGGTATCTCCATCCCCGATCTCAAGTTATACTACAGAGCAATAGTAATAAAAACTGCATGGTATTGGCACAGAAATAGAAAGGAGGATCAATGGAACTGAATAGAAGACCCAGAAATAAACCCATGTACCTATGAATACTCGATTTTTGACAAAGCAGCCAAAACCATTCAATGGAAAAAAGATAGCATCTTCAAGAGATGGTGCTGGTCTAATTGGATGTCTACATGCAGAAAAATGAAAATAAATCCACATTTATCACCCTGCACAAAACTAAAGTCTAAGTGGATCAAAGACCTCAACATAAACCTAGATACGCTAAACCTGTTAGAAGAAAAAGTGGGGAACAGCCTAGAACTCATTGGCACAGGAGACAACTTCCTGAACAGAACACCAACAGCACAGGCTCTAAGAGCAACAATCAATAAATGGGACCTCATGAAACTGAAAAGCTTCTATAAAGCAAAGGACACCATCATCAAAACAAAACGACCGCCTACAGATTGGGAAAGAATCTTCACTAACCCTTTATCTGACAGAGGACTAATATCCAGTATATACAAAGAACTAAAAAAGCTGAAAAGCAGCACACCAAGTAATCCAATTAAAAAATGGGGAACAGAGCTAAACACAGAATTCTCTGTAGAGGAATATCGAATGGCAGAGAAACACTTCAAGAAATGCTCAACCTCATTAGCCATTAGGGAAATGCAAATCAAAACGACGCAGAGATTTCACCTCACATCCATCAGAATGGCCAAGTTGAAAAACTCGAGTGACAACACATGCTGGAGAGGTTGTGGAGAAAGGGGAACCCTCCTCCATTGCTGGTGGGAATGTAAACTGGTACAACCACTTTGGAAGTCAATCTGGCACATTCTCAGACAATTAGGAAGAGTGCTTCCTCAAGACCCAGCTATACCACTGCTAGGCATATACCCAAACTTTGCTCAAGTACATAAAAGGGATGCTTGCTGAACCATGTTTATAGCAGCTTTATTTGTAATAGCCAGAACCTGGAAACAACCCAGATGTCCATCAACGGAAGAATGGGTACAGAATTTGTGGTATTTTTACACAATGGAATACTACCCAGCAATTAAAAAGGAGGAAATCATGAAATTTGCAGGCCAATGGTGGGATCTAGAAAAGATCATTCTGAGTGAAATATCCCAGAAGGAGAAAGACAAACACGGTATATACTCAGTTATATAGACCTATAAGATATGATAAACATAATGAAATCTATACACATACAAAAGATAATCAAGAGAGCGGACATGGGGTAAGATGATCAATCCTCATTTAGAAAGATAGATGGGATGTGTATTGAACATATGACAGGAGTCTACTGAGCGCAGCTGAAAGTCTCTAACTAGCAGTGTTTTCAAAGCAGATACAAAGACTCATGACCAAACCTTCAGCAGAGTACAGGGAATCAGATGAAAGAAGGGGAGTTAGTATGATGGGTAAAGGATTAGAGCTCCACAAGGACCAAATATACCTGGGCACAGGGTCTTTTCTGAGACTGACATTCAACCAAGGACCATGTATGGATATAACCTAGAACCTCTGCTCAGATGTAGCCCGTGGTAGCTCAGTAACCAATCTGTTTCACATAGTGAGGGGAACAAAGACTATTTCTAACAGGAACTCAATGACTGGCTCTTTGACCTACCCACCCCCCAAGGGAGGTGCAGTCCTGTTAGGCCACAGAGGAGGGCTTTGCAGCCAGTCCTGAAGATACCTGATAAAACAGGATCAGATGATTGGGGAGGAGGTCCCCCCCATCAGTGGACTTGGAAAGGGGCACGGTGGAGATGAGGGAGGGAGGGTGGGATTGGGAGGGAATGAGGGAGCAGGACACGGCTGGGATACAGAGTTAATAAAATGTAACTGATAAGAAAAAAAATAAAATTAAAAAAAATAAAAAAAATTAAAAAAAATGAATTGTGACTTCACAATGGTTCTATTAGGATATCACAAAGCAATTTTGACATCTCAGTACTATTATTTTCACATCGCAAGGGATTCATGACATCACAATGGTAGTGGGAGAACATCACAATCGTATTGTGACATCACAGTGTTTCCATTGGGCCATCACTAGGAAATTCGGTAGTAAGAATTCAATAGTGACATCACAATGGTACTCGCAGAACATCACAATAGTATTGTGACATCACAAAGGTGCAATTTTAACATCACAGTTTTACGATGACCTCACAATGTTACTAAGGTGAAATCACAGCGGTATGGTGACATCTCAATATTAGTAGTAGGACATCACAATCACATCAGAAGGGTTCGATTTTGACATCACTAGAGAATTATGACATTACAATTGAATTGTGATATCACAATGGTACAGTTGTGACATGACATCACAGTTGTACTATTCTCTACTCACAATAGCAATATGACATCACAATGGTACTATTATGAAGGCACAAGAATATTGGGACATCACAATGCTACCACAGTGACATCGCAAGGGAGTTATGACACCAAAATCGAACTAGTAGAACATCACAATCACATTGTGATATCACAATGGTACGATTGTGACATCATAATTTTACCTTGACAACAAAATGGTACTTCTAAGACATCACAGTTGTACTGTTATGGCCCAATGTTACTAGTAGGACATCACAATCACACTGTGACACCACAATGTTTCTATTGGGCCATCACTTGGGAATGATGACTTTACATTGTGACACCTTAACTGTACTAGAAAGGGATCACAATCTTATAGTGACATCTCAATGGTTCTTTTGGGACATCGCTAGAAAATTATGACATTCCAATTGAGTTTTGACATCAGAATGGTAAAATAGTGACATCACAATTGTCTTGTGACATCATAATGGTACCATTGTGACATCACAATGGTACAACCATGACATCACAATTGTACAATGACATCACAATTATACTATTCTCTAGTTACAATGGCATTATGATACCACAATGGTACTATTATGATATTATAAAGACATTGCGACATCACAATGCTACTATTGTGAAATCGCAAGGGAATTATGACAACACAACAATAGTAGTACAACCTCACTATCGTATTGTGACATCACAAGCGTACTAATAGGACATGACAAATGTAGTGAGTTATCACAAGTGTTGGATTGTGACATCATAATTTTATGATGAAATCACAATGGCACTACCAAGACATCACCATGACATTTTGACAACACAGTGTTACCAATTGGACATCACAATCGTATTGTGACATCACAATGGTTGGATTTTGAAATCACTAGAGAATTATTATATTATAATTGAATTGTGACAAAACAGTGGTACTACTGTGACATTACAATTGTACTATGACTTCACAATGGTACTGTCCTGTAGTCACAATATCATTATGACATCACAATGGTCCTATTAGGATATCACAAAGACATTCTGATATCACAATGCTACTATTTTGATATCTCAAGGAAATTATGATATCACAATGGTAGTAGAAGAACACCACAATCATATTGTGATGTCACAATTATACAATTGTGACATCAAAATTTAATTATGGCATCACAATGCTATTGACAAGCCATCACAATGGAAATGTGATATCACAGTGGTACTAATAGGACATCACAATTATATTGTTACATCACAATTTTTCGATGGAGACATCACTGGATAATTATGATATTACAGTTCAATTGGGGTATCTCAATGGTGCTATTGTGACCTCATAATTGTACTATGACATCACAATGGTACTATTCTCTAATGACAATTTGATTATTATGGCCATGGCTTTTCTGGTAAGGATGGTAGAAGTATAGGCTTATGAAGGAAATCAAGGGCATTTGAGGCCTTTTAAGAGATTCTTGGGTAAGCTTGTCCTGGAAGAAGAAAAAAATATCTCAGGGAAAGATTCAGAGAATTAGATAAACTTTAAAAGTGAAATCTTCAGATAGTGTGTTCTATAAGAAGACAACAGGCATTTTTGCTGCAATGCCACAGATGCATTGTGGAGAAAACCTTGTTTTCCATACAACTGTGCATTAGAAATAACAGGACCCTGGGAGGGTGAGGCTGGGGTAATTACTTAGGAGTGTGGAACTTTGTAACAACACAACTGTCACAGCTCTAACGATCTACAAGCCTAGGTCAGTCCCCACTGGTGTTTGTGCTAGCATTGCACATGTCTGACTCTGCAGCCTTAGAGTCTTCTTGAAGGTGTATTCTTGACACCTACTTAATTGAAATGAAAAGCCCCTTTAAAAACAAAACAAACCCAAAACCCCAAACAGGAAATACACATGTTAGAATGTTAAAATGACTAAATTATAACCATAACCTGAGAGTGTGCCAGGTGTTGGTGTGGCTACCTAACAACAAAACCTCAAATTATTGTTAGTGGGGATTCACAATGGTATGGCCACTTTGGAGATGGTTGGCTGTACTAACACAGCAAACTATATGTTTATCCTACTTCCCATTGGCAGTATACCCAAATATTTACCTAGCACATCTGAATACCTAAATCTTCTCTGATGATCAATGTTTGCACCAAATTTACTGATGATCTTTAAAGTGGTAGAACCAAGATATCTTTCAGTAATTAGTGACAGATGGAATCAAGAGACCCAATTAGTTTGATGTAATGGGATATGATCAATAACTAATGAAGTGAGCCATCAGGTCATGCAGACATGTCGAATTTGAACTCCATATTCCTAAGTGAAGGCAACCTGTCTAAAAGGACTAAGTAGAAAGGGTAAAAGAGTAGAGGCAGTGAAAAAGTGTGGTTGTCCAAGGAATGGGATCAAATAGACTAAGTATAGACGGTATTTTCAGACAGTAAAAATATCTTGTGTGCATGTGGTAGTGTACTTGTGTATACATGGCATTGAGTCTTAAGCAAACCCTACAACTTTATAATACCAAGAACTGTAACGAACACAAATTTAAAAAATCATTTGGGAGACAGGCAAAAACTCCAGGGTAGAATGCAAACTGTGGTTTTTATTTTTTAAGTAGCGTTTCAATGCATTCTGGCTAAATGGCTTACTGCTGTGCTACATTCCTAGCCTGTTTTAATTTTTTGAGACAGGGTCTATATAAGTTGCCCATGTAGTCATTGATTTTGCAAGCTGCCTCCATCAGTACATTAAGTAGCTGGGTGACAGGTCAACACTACAGGCCCAGCTTGACAAAATAATCTAGGCACTTTCCACCCTTTCTCATTTTCTTTGTCCTCTCCACTCACCTTTCTCCTTTGTACTTTTTGATGGGGCAGCAGCTCTCAAACTGTGAGTCACAACCCCTTTGGGGGTCAAATGACTCGTTCACAGGAGTCACATAGTAGATAACCTGTATGTTTACATTATGATTCATAAATGTAACAAAAATACGGTTACAAAACAGCAATGAAATAATTTTATGGTTGGGGTTCACCACAGCATGAGGAACTCTGTTAAAGGGTCTCAGAATTAGGAAGGTTGAGAACCACTATGATAGGGCCTCATGTAGCCCAAGCTGTCCTTGAAGTCACTATGTGTAGCTGAAAGCATCTTTGAATTCCTAATTTTCTGCTTCTAACTCCCAAGTGCTGACATTTAGATGTGAACCACCCTACCCAACTTGATAAAATAATCTTCATTGCATAACATATTTGAAATATCCTCAGGGAAGGGGAGAAAGTATTGACCTCAGTAACTTTTGAATTAATGAAGTCTAAGTGAAGGCAAAGCAAACTACATTTTGAACTCTAGTTGATAAATTCATATCCTATGGGATTGTGGGCTAATTTTCTAATGCCAATTCTGATTCTGTTAACTTCCCATACTGCTGGTCATATGTGCTGGAAGTGAATGGGTGAATCTGTACTCATATAGGAAACTTTCTTGACACCTCTAACCTGTGTCCCTTTCCTTGTTGCCCTGATGGCTTAACATAGTGGCATGCTGTGCACTTTAGGGATATACTTCTGTTAAAATATCAGATCTTTCTGTTTAAGGGCTTTACATATTGCTAAGCTTTTAACAATCGTCAGAGTATTGAGAAAACCTGTTTTATAGACCAAATGACATCTTGAAAACAAAAACAATCAAACCAAAATAATTGTGGATTAGTCTTTATTCACAATTGATAAGAATATATCAAATAACAGAATTATAAATTCTTGATGAGATTTGCCTATTAATGTAGTTTATTTAATAGTATGCCATTATACAAATATCCCCAGTTTAAAAAGTGGTCTGTTTTGCAAAAGAATGTACAAGAATGTTACAAATTAAATGCAGATCTAATCCGACAAAATTAAGATCATGTTCTCATGTGCTTCCAATCCAGAATAACTGAAAATTATAGCCTTAAATTTCTCTTGTTCATGAAATGGAGAGATGATTCAGTAGTTTTTGTAGAGGATTTGGGTTAGATTCCCAGCACCCACAAGACAACCTCACAATAGCCTATAATACCTGCAGTTCTAAGGGATCAAACATGTTCTTCTGGCCTTTAGGCATCAGGCACAGAGGTGGGATACATACATGCAGACATTCATTCATTCCCTCATGAAAAAAATCTTTTTAAAATATCTTAAAAAAAATTAACAGCCACGGCCCATACTCATTGTGTTCAGAGTCTGAATTTTTTTATTAATTACAGTTTATTCATTTGTATCCCAGGTGTAGCCTCCTCCCTCATCCCCTACCAATTCCACTCTCTCTCCTTCAACTCCTCTCATATCCCTCCCCATGTCCACTGATAGAAGAGGTCCTCCTCCCCTTCCATCTGACTGTATCCTATCAGGTTTCATCAGGAGTGGCTGCAATGTCTTCCTCTGTGGCCTGGTAAGGTGACTGCAGAGCCAGCCACTGATTTCAGTTCAGAGACATTTCCTCTTCACATTATTAGGGAACCCACTTGGAGACTGAGTTGCCATGGGCTAAATCTGTGCAGGGGGTCTAGGTTATCTCCATGTCTGGTCCTTAGTTGGAGTATCAGTCTCAGAAATGACTCGTTTGCCCAGATTTTTTGGTTACTTGCTCTCCTTATGGAGCTCCTGTCCTCTACAGGTCTTTCTCTCTCCCCCTTCCTTCATTAGATTCCCTGCATTCTGCCCAAAGTTTGGCTATGAGTCTCAGCATCTGCCTCGATGCCCTGCAGGGTAAAGGCAGAGGTCCTCTGTGGTAGGATCTGTGCTGTTCCCTGCTTTCTCTCTTTCCGATTTCTATCCTGTTGGATTTTCTAAGAAAGGGTGGATCATCTTAACCAGGGACCTCCTTGCTTAGCTTATGACATTTTTTTTCTTGAAAACTCTTTTTAGACGAGAGTTTTCTGTGTAGCCCTGGCTTTCCTGGAACTTACTCTGTAGACCAGGTTAGCCTCTAACTCACAGAGATCTGCCGGCCTCTGCCTCCCCAGTGCTGGGATTAAATGTTTGTGCCACCAACGCTTGGCTAGATTCTGAACTCTTAATACAACCAAGAGATAGTGCAAACAGATTTTTGGCTAGCTGCAGCTATTTTGCACATTCAATTCATTGTAATATTAAATGTTTTGTCACTTGTTCAGTTACTTGAAATGATGAGAACAGAAATTAATCTAAGTGCCTTATTTTCTTGAATTGTTTAAGATTTTCACTGGAAAATTGCATCTGTCATTTGTTTTTCACGTTTCACATGTAGATCATTGTAAAACTCTCAATGTTGAAGCATCTGTTCAAGCCACGCATCCGATACAAGCAGGCTGTGGGATTTATTATTTTGAAGTAAATATTGTCAGGAAGGGAAGAGACAGGTAAGTGTAAATTTTGGTTTCCCTAACTATTTTTTTTTTATTCCTGGATGTTTATATTTTAAATGATCCATAAATGTATATGACATAATTAGATTGTTTTTATCTTGAAAATGTTGGTTTTGGAAAAAAGGCTCTGAATGTTACAGTACGAAAATTGGTTCTTTTAATTACTATTTGAATTAAAGCTTGAGCTCATGGTCATTACAGTCTTTCAGCAGGGTCATTATTAAAACTGAGAGCTGAGGGTTAAGTAATGGAGTGGCTCATTTTTTCTGAATCCTGTGGAGAAGCTGGATCTTCTAAAACTTGCTTACCCAAAGCCAGTACATGCCTTGTGTGTATTTTAAAGGGCTTGGGGTTCAGGATCTGAGGCATTACTTGGAAGATGGATTGGTTCTAAGTTCTTGACTGAGAACTTCCTAGGAGGTTTGTATGTGGTATGGAAGCTTCAGAGTACAAACTCTTGTTGATTGTAGAACCAAGTTTGGTTTATTGCTTAGTCTAAGAATTGATGTGCAGTGATATGTATGTACATCAGAATCACTTGTGTGACTATTAAAGTATGTCCTTGACCTTAACCAAAATATTCCGTAGGAAGGCTTTGGTAATGGTGTAGGCATTCTGAGAAAGGTCCAGGAGGAATTTTGGTGCATATCCCTATTTAAGAACTAATTCTCTAAAGTCATATTATTTTCTGATCCTTCATTGGGATATGAGTCATTTAAAAAAACATAGGATCATTTGTCCAGCCATCAAGATTATTGCACACTTCAGGTAAGTTAACCTGTATTTGAATGCCTCTTGTTGATCTTTCTGTGTTTAATTAACAAAAGTAAGTGTCCAATACATTATTCTTCTCTTTACTAGATTTATACTCTGCCAATAGTACCAAAAATAGAAGGGGGAAAGCTTGGGCTACTCCTAACACTTCTTAACTGCCTGTTTTGCCAACATGAGCAAACCAAACATAAAACCAGAGTTCTGACTAGGAATTTTGAACACTTTCTAAAAGTATTTATTGGCCTTTTATATTATTTTAGAACTCTGTTCAGTTGTATAGCACATTTGTTGTATCACTTTATTAATATTTACTATTTATTTATCCTTTAGTAAAGCTGCTGTTAGTCCTAAACAGCTGTTTAACCAAAATCACCACACAGAGACTAGTATTTATTTTGTTAACCTAGAACACAATGCTGGGCAATAGTTACTCCACCCAAACCTCGAAGCCCACATAGTTCCTACCATTCAGATTTTACCCATTATACTTGCTTTTAGTGATATCTTAGGTCAAGTTCATTTCTACACATGGTTTCCAAGACCCCTCCTCCAGCCTCTCTCTCCCAGCTTCTGCTCCTGCCACTTCTCCTCCTTCTCTCCTTTGGCTCCTCCCTTCTCCCTCCTACCCCTTCCTCTCCTCCCACTCTGAACCAGGATGTCCACCCTATCTTTTACATTGCCCAGCATCATGGCTGGTTGTTTTAATTGACAAATTGGAGAACAAATGGTGGCATGTTTACACAAACTTGATACAGGTGATACTTAAAATAAACATCACAATGCAATGTTGGGTTTGAACCCAGGTAGTTGGGGGAGAGAAATCAGCATTTGAATGAACAATGGTAAGGTGTATACATTCCAAAAGAACATTATACCAACATTTTCCACTTTAAGTCCAATAAAAGGCTCCTTCTCTTTCAATACTACAATAATTATGAAATGATGAAAACTCTTAGGTAAAATCTACATGTGCAATGTCCAGTCCCTGTGTATTTAGCAACTCAGGAGAAAGTCATGTCCTAATTGCATCATGATGTCATAATACCATTATAATATCATAATGTGATAGTGATGTCATAATTCCATGGTGATGACATAATCCCTTTATGAATTCATATTCTATTATGATGTCATAATTCCAGTATGATGTCATAACATAATTTTATGTATCATAATAACATTACGCTGTCATCTTTCCATTGTGATGTCATAATACCTGTGTGCTGTAATAATTCCATTGTGGTGTCATAATTCTGAGGTGATGTCATAATACCATGAAGAAATAATGCAACTCTGATGTCATAATATCCTTGTGATGTTATAGAATCCATATGGTTATAATGGGAGAATAATTATATCATTTCATTGTAATGATACTATGAAAACTTTAAGATGTCATAATCTATTGTTATGTTATGTTATCATTGTGATGTCATAATAGCATTATAATGTCATAATTCTACTTTGAGGTCAGAGAATCCATCAGGATGTCATAACTGTACTGGGATGTCATATCCTAATTCCAACATGATGTCCTAATATCATTATGAAAACATAATACCATAGTGATGTCGTAATACCATTGTGATGTCATAGTACCATTATGATGTCTTAATACCATTGTAATGTTATAATCCCTTTATGACATCATAATAACATAGTAAATTCATAATTCCATTATGCTGTCATAACTCTGTTGTGATGGCATAATACCATGAAGAATCATAGAATTGTGATGTCATAATATTCTTGTGATATCAAAGAATCAATAAGGTTATCATGAGAGAAGAAAAATGTCAATAACTTTATAGTGTCCTAATTCCATTATAATGCCATAATACCATTATGATGTCACATAAACATTATTATGTCATAATTCAATTGTGATGATATTTTACTCTTCTAATGTCATAATATAATTAGGAAAACATAATACCATAATGATGATATAATACCGTTGGGATATCATGAGAAAAATAAGATGTCATAAGACCATTTTGATGTCATAATTCCATTGTGCTGTCACAACACGATCATGACAAAATAATTCCATAGTGATGTCATAACAGCATTGTAGTGTCATAGAATCCATTAGGATATCTTGAGAAAAGTAGAATCTCATAATACCATTATAAGGAAATTTTAACGTTACAATGTCTTAATACCATTGTGAGGTGATAATAGCATTATGATGTCCTAATTTCATTATGTTGGGATAACTACATTGAGATTTCATGATGACATTATGATGTCAAATGCAATTATGATGTCATTATTCCATTATGATATCATACTACCATTATGGTGTCCTAAGTCCATAATGAATATTTAATATAATTGTGATGTCAAAATTCCATTGTAATGTCATAATTCCATTGTGATATCAAAATAGGCCATAGTGATCTCACAATAATCCCATTATAATGTCATAATGCAAATGAGATATCCAAATACCAATGTGATATCTCAATAGTACCATTTGATGTCAAAATTTAATGTGATATCATAATACCATTGTGATGTCCTAATAATAGCATTGTGTTCTCAAAATTGTACCACTGTGATGTCACAAACTTATCATAGTCTTTGTCACAATAGCACTGTGATGTCACAATACTACCATTGTGATGTCATAACACAGAAGAGATATCATTTATGTATATCATAATTTCCTAGTGATTTCACAATGGTATCATTTTGATGACAATATTATTGCCCTGTCCTACTTGTACCATTATGATGTCATTATTCTTGTGTGATGTCACATACTACCATTGTAATGTCACAATGTCATTGGGATATCATCATAGTACCATTGTGATCTCTTTTTAGTAACAATGTGGAATCATATTACCATTGTGATGTCTTGTAGTATCATTGTGATGTCATAATAACATTGTAATGTCACAGTCGTAGCATTGTGATGTCACAATTCAATTATTGATATCACAAACCAACAACTGAGAAATCACGATAAGATTGTGATGTCCTACTAGTAACATTGTGATGTCATAATAAGCCATTGTGATGTCATAATACCATTATAATTTCAAAATGGTACCATTGTGATGTCACATTATGATTGTACCAATATGATTTCACAGTGGTACCACTGTGATGTCACATGTCTTCCTAGTATGATTGTGATGTAATCTTTCACACACATTGTCACAAGAGTATCATTGTGATATCACAATGTCTTTGTGATATCATAATAGTATCATAGTGATGTAATAATGCCAATAAGATGTCATGATAGTACCATGGTACTATTGTTATGTAACAATAATACTCTTGTGATGTCACAATTCAATCGTAATATAATAATTTTCAAGTGATGTCACAAATGTACAATTGTAATGTGACAAATTCATTGTGATGTCCTACGAGTACACTTGTGATATCATAAATCCCTTCAGATGTCACAGTAGTAGCATTGTGATGTGACATAATGCCAGGAGAATAGTACCATTTTGATGTCATAGTACAATTGTGATGTGACAATAATACCATTCTGAATATCACAATTTAATTGTAGTAATGCCACAATCGAACCATTGTGATGTCACAATACAATTGTAACTTCATAATTCCCTATTGGTGGTAAAATAGAAATATTCTGATGTCACAATATAATTGTGATGTCCTACTATTACAATTATGATGTCCATTGTGATATCTTGGTAATGTGACAATCGTACCAGTGTGATATCACAATACAATTGTGATATCCTAATAGTACCATTGTGACATCACAATTCAATTGTAACTTCATAATTCCCTAGTGAAGGCCTAATAGCAATATTGTAATGTCACAATTACGATCGTGATGTTGTGATGTCACAATACCATTGTGATGTCATAATAAAAATTGATAACACAATACGATTACCATTGTGATGTTATAATTCCCTTGCTATGTCACAATTGTACCATTGCGATTTCACAATGACTTTCAGATATAATAATATTACCATTGTGATGCCATGATGCGATTATGACTAGAAAAGAGTACCAATGAAATAATTATCATTGCGATGTCATACAACAATTGTGATGTCACAATCGAATTATTGTGATGTGAAAATAGGATTGTGATGTCTTACTAGTAACATTGTAATTTCACAATATTATGGTGATGTCCTTCTATTGTGATGTCATAATTCACTTCTGATGTCAACATAGTAGCATTGTGATGTCACAATTCAATTGTAATGTCATTGTTCTAGAGTGATGCAAGAATCGAAACATTGTGATGTCACAATACATTTGTGATATCCTATTAGTAACATTATGATGTAATAATCCTCTTGTGATATCACAATAGTAGCATCGTGATGTCACAATGTCTTTGTGATAGCCTAAGTGGTACCACTGTGATGTTATAATGCCATTGTTACTACAGAATAGTGACGATGTACAATTGTTATGTCACAATACCACCATTGTGATGTCATAATTCATTTGTAATATCATAATTGTCTATTAATGTCACATTATTACAATTGTGATGTCACAATACAATTGTGAAGTACTGGTAGAACAATTTTGATGTCATAATTCAATAGTAGCATTGTGAATATCGTTGTGACTTCCTAGTGTTATCACTGTGATATCATAATGCCATTATGACTAGACAATTGAACATTGTGATGTAATCATTGTGATGTAATCATTCAATTGTTATGTCATAATTCTCCACCAATGTCACAATAAAACCAGTGTGATTTCACAATGAGATTGTGATGTCCTCCTAGAACCATTTTGATGTCATTTCCCTTGTGATATCACAATAGTAACATTGTGTTCTTACAACTTGTTTCTGTTATCCCAATAGAACCATTGTGATGTCATAATACCATTATGACTAGAAAAGAGTATGATTGTAATGTCATAATCCTACTCTGACTAGAGAATAGTATCATTGCGATATCATACTACAATTATCACAATTGTGCCATTGTGATGTCACAATTCAGTATACTGTCATGATTCTCTACTGATATCACAATCAAACCATTGTGATGTCACGATGTCTTACTAGTAATATTGTGATGTCACAATATTATTGTGATGTCCTACTAGTACAGTTTGATGTCTTAATTCACTTCTGATGTCTCAATACTAGCATTGTGATGTCACAATTCAATTGTTTGTGAAAATCGAACAATTGTGATTTCACAATACGATTGTGATATCCTACCAGTACCATTGTGATGTCATAATACACTTGCGTTACCACAATAGTAGCTTTGTGAAGTCACAATATCTTTGTGATGCCCGAATTGTACCGTTGAAAAGTCATAATGCCATTGTGATTACAGCATAGTGTTGGGAGCCGCATGATCGTCTCGCCGGCAGAAACACACGCGGACACAAGGATCCTCCCGCAACAAAATCTTTATTACAGTCACGCGATGAAAAGAGGAGAGGAGAGGGCCACGGGCATTGGCCGAGAGACGCCATGGCATCCTGCGGGCCGCGGCCAGGGCGGGCAAGCCCTGGGCGGGGAGAGGGGTAGGAGGAGAGGAGAGAGAGAGCCCCGATGTGGCGCTGTTTATATAAGCCCGGGTCACACCTGAGTGACGTGTCAATACCCTGATTGGCTGCTCACTCTTTACCCCGCCTGATGACTTGGGCCCAGCGTGCTTAGTGTGCTTACGCAATTCGCGCATGCATGCTGGAGGCTGTTTACAGTTTTGAGGGTGGAATGTCAACGCCATCTAGTGGCATCTGAGTCTCAGCTCTCCACAGCATAGTACCATTGTGATGTCATAGTACACTTGTGATATCACCATACTACCATTGTGATGTTACAATTAAAATGTAATGTCATAATTCTCTAGAGATGTCAAAATCAAACCATTTTTATGTCACGATGGGATTATGATGTCATACTACTACCATTATTATGTCATAACACCCTTCCGATGTCACAATAATAGCACTGTGATGTCCTAATAGTACCACTGTGATGTCTCAAGTCAATGGTAATGTCATAATTCTCTAGTATTGTCACAAACACAAAATTCTGCTGTCACAATAGATCGCTTTGTCACAATAGTATCGTTTTGATGTCACATTTCAATTGAAATGTCATAATTCTCTAGTGAAGTCACATTCAAACCATTGTGATGTCACAAAATGAGTGTGATATCCTACTAGTACCATTGTGATGTCAAAATACCCTTGAGATATCCCAATAGTAGCTTTGTGAAGTCAAAATATCTTTGTGATGTCCGAATTTTACCATTGAGAAGTTATAATGCCATTGTGATTACAGCATACTACCATTGTGATGTCATAGTACGTTTGTGATATCACAATTCCACCATTGTGATGTCACAATTAAAATGTAATGTCATAATTCTGTAGTGATGTCAAAATCGAACCATTTAGATGTCACAATGGGATTGTGATGCCATACTTCTACCATTGTTATGTCAAAACACCCTTGTTTTCACAATAGTACCACTGTGATTTCACAATGTATTTGTGACATCCTCATAGTAACACTGTGATGTTACAATGAATTGTGACTAGAGAAGAGTACCATTGTGATGTACCATTGTGATGTCACCAGTCAATTGTAATGTCATAATTCTCTATTGTCAAAATGAAACCATTGTGTTGTCAAAATACCATTGGGATGTCACAATAGTACAATATCTCTGTGACCTCCTCATAATAACACTATGATGTCATAATGATTTGTGACTAGAGAAAAGTACCATTGTGATGTCATAGTACATTTGTGATATCACCGTACTACCATTATGATGTCACAATTAACATGTAATGTCATAATTCTCTAGTGATGTCCAAATCAAACCATTTAGATGTCACCATGGGATTGTGATGTCATACTATTACCATTGTTATGTTACCCTTCCGATGTCAAAATAATAGCACTGTGATGTCCTAATAGTACCACTGTGATGTCTCAAGTCAATGGTAATGTCGTAATTCTCTAGCATTGTCACAAACACAAAATTGTGCTGTCACAATAGATCGTGATGTCATACTTGTACCATTATGTCATAATACCCTTGTGATGTCCCAATAGTAGCATTGTGATGTCCCAATACCTTTCTGATATCCTTATAGTACCATTGTGATGTCATAATTTCATTATGACTAGAAAAGAGTACCATTGTAATGTCATAATCCTACTCTGCCTAGAGAATAGTACCATTGCGATGTCATACTACAATTGTGATATCACAGCTGTACCACTGTGTTGTCACAATTCAATTGTAATGTCATAATTCTCTACTGATATCACAATCAAACTATTGTGATGTCACAATAGGATTGTGATACAATTTTATGGTGATATCCTACTAGTACAGTTGTGATGTCATAATTCACTTCTGATTGTGATGTCACAATTCAATTGTTATGTCATAATTTCTCTGGTCATGTCATAATCAAACAATTGTGATGTCACAATAAGATTGTGACATCCTACTGGTACCATTGATATGTCATAATACCCTTGCTATATGACATAAGAGTAGCATTGTGACATAACAATATCTTTGTGATATCCCACTAGTACCTTTCTCATATCAGAATGCCATTGTGACTAGAGAATGGTACCATAGTGATGTCATAATACGATTGTTATGTCACAAGGCTACCATTGTGATATCACAATTCAATTATGTGATAGTTCTAGAGTGATGCAGGAATCAAAACATTGTGATGTCACAATATGTTAGTGATGTACTACTAGTACCATTATGATGTAATGATCCTCTTGTGATGTCACAATAGTAGCATTGTGATGTCACAATGTCTTTGTGATATCCTCAGTGTACCACCGTGATGTTATAATGCCATTGTTACTACAGAATAGTACATTTTGATGTTATTGTTCAATTGTTATGTCACAATACTACCATTGTGATATCATAATTCAATTGTAGATTCATAATTCTCTATCGATGTCACATTGGTACAATCTGATATCACAATGATTGTGAGGTACTGGTAGAATTGTGATGTCATAATTCCATTGTGATTTCACAATAGTAGCATTGTGATGTCACAATATTGTGACATCCTAATACTCTCATTGTGATATCATAATGCCATTATTGCTAGACAATTGTACATTGTGATATAATATAATTGTGATGTCACAACAGTCCTATTGTGATGTAACCATTCAACTGTCATGTCATAATTCTCCAGGGATGTCACAATAAAGCCAGTGTGATGTCACAATGAGATTGTGATGTCCTTCCAGTAGAGTTGTGATGTCATAATTCCCTTAGCATTGTGATGTCTCAATGTATTTGTGATATACCAATGGCACTGTTGTGATATCACAAGTCAATTGTAATGTCATAATTCTCTACTAAGCTCAAAATTGCTCAATTTTAAGGTCACAATACGATTCTGATATTCTAATTAATTTGTGATGTCAAAATAGTAGCATTGTGATGTCACAATATTTTTGTGATAACCTAATTGTACCATTTGAAGTCATAATGCCATTCAGACTACAGATTATTACCATTGTGATGTCATAGTACATTTGTGATATCACAATGGTAGAGATATCACAATTTAATTGTAAACTCATAATTTTCTAGTGAATTCACATTCAAACCATTGTGATGTCACAATACCATTGTGATGTTATACTAGTACCACTGTGATGTCATAATACCCTTGCAATGTCACAATAGTACCACTGTGATGTCACAATATGCTTGTGACATCCTCAATGTAACAATGTTATGTCATAATGAATTTTGACTAGAGAATAGTATCGTTGTGATGTCATACTACACTTGTGATGTCACAATACTACCATTGTGATATCACCAGTCAATTGTAATGTCATAATTCTCTATTGTCAAAATTGAACCATTATGATGTCACAATACGAAAGTGATGTCCTACTAGTACCAATGTTATGTCATAATACTCTTGTGATGTCACAATCGTAGCATTGTGATATCACAAAATCTTTGTGATATCCACATAGTATCATTGTGTTGTCATAATGAAATTGTGACTATATAGTTCCATTGTGATGTCGTAGTACAATTGTGAAATCACAATCGTATCATTGGGATGTCGCAATTCAATTCAAATGTCATAATTCTCTAGTGAAGTCACAATCGAACGATTGTGATGTCACAAAAGGATTGTGATGTCCTATTGTGATATCATAATAACCTTGTGATGTCACAATAGCAGTTTTGTGAAGTCACAATGTCTTTGTGATATCTGAATTGTACCATTGTGAAGGCATAATGCTATTGTGATTACAACATAGTACCATTCTTTTGTCATAGTATATTTGTGATATCACAATACTACCATTGTGGTGTCACAACTAAAATGTAATGTCATAATTCTCTTGTGATGTCCAAATCAAACTATTTTGATGTCATGATGGGATTGTGATGTCATACTAGTACCATTGTTATGTCATAACACGTTTGCGTAGTCACAATAGTACCCTGTGATGTCACAATGTCTTTGTGACATCCTCATAGTAACATTGTGATGTCATAATGAATTGTGACTAGAGAATAGTAGCATTGTGATGTCATAGTACAATTGTGATGTCACAATACTATCATTTTGATGTCATCAGTCAATTTTAATGTCAATTATAATTCTCTATTGTTGTCACAACACAATTGTGATGTCCTACTAGTACCATTGTTGTCATAATACCCTTGCGATATCACAATAGTAGCATTGTGATGTCCTCATAGTACCACTGTGATGTCTCAAGTCAATGGTAATGTAAAAATTCTCTAGTATCGTCACAAAGACAAAATTGTGCTGTCACAATAGAATGTGATGTTCTACTTGTACCATTCTCACAATACGATTCTGATATTCTACTAGTATATTTGTGATGTCCTAATTCCCTCGCGAAGTCACAATAGTAGCATTGTGATATCACAATATTTTTGTGATAACCTAATTGTACCATTTGAAGTCATAATGCCATTCTGACTACAGAATAGTACCATCGTGATGTCACAATCATACCATTGTGATATCACAATTCAATTGTTACAATTTTCTACCAAAGTCATATTCGAACCATTGTGATGTCACAATACCATTCTGATGTCCTACTAATACCATTGTGATGACATAATACTCTTCCGATATCACAATTTTAGCATTGTGTTGTCACAATTTTGTTTTGATATCCCAATAGTACCATTGTAATGTCATAATGCCATTATGACTAGAGAATAGTACCATTGTGATACCAAAATACTACTATTTTCATGTCACAAGTCAATTGAAATATCATAATTACCTAGGAATGTCATAATCACTCTATAGTGGTCCCAATACTACCTTTCTCATATCAGAATGCCATTGTGAATAGAGAATACTACACTGTAATATCATAATACAATTACGATGTCATGATTACTATTGTGATATAACCATTCACTTGTAATGTCATAATTCTCCAGGGATGTCACAAGTCAATTGTAATGTCATAATTCTCTAAGAAGCTCAAAATTATTCAATTGTGGCTTGCCTGTCTTACCACCTGTGATATTTGTATTTTCCTGTGATGTGACGGAAATGTCGCCTGTGATGTTTGAAGTCTGTTGGTATAATGTTCTTTTAAAATGTACATGCCTAAAATAACCAACAAAGCCTAGTTGGTTATTTTAGTTGATGTTTCAGTAAATTGGCGGACCCTTACCAGAAAGAGCTGACAAATACCGTGCAGCCAGAGAGCTTTGAATTTTAGCCGTTATTAACCTAATTATTTGAATGAGTACTACTGTCTGTAACTAAGTACCCCAATCCTTGGCTTTTTCCCCATTTTCTCCTTTAACTTTCTTGGAGAAGGCATGGAGAAGAAACAACACCATTAAACATATTGCAATCAGATCCATGAATATGACAGCCAAAATGAAGCCAAAAGAGATTAAAACACCCTCTGCCATGGAAATTTTTTATTTTACATGCAGTTTAGGACAAACTCTGTCTAGAGGTTTGTCTGCCTCCATTTGCTTTCTTTCCTGCCATGGCTGTGGAGCTGAGCCAGTTGAGCCAGCCACAGTATAAAAGAGCCATGCTTGTTTACTCCTTAGTTAAACTTCAGCAGCAGCCAGTTTTGTTATAGAAGTCTCAGGTCTGCCCACAGGAGGCAGTCTTTTGCTCCTGGGCTGGTTTAAGAGCCTCTCTTAAAGAGACAGTAACTGACCTGGGAGTTTTTGGATTTTAAGTTTGGTTTGCATCACTGGGAGCTTATTCCCCCCTCCAAATTATGTTTAAGTAAGATTTAAAAGGTGTGGATTCTTAGATTAGTTGGGCGCCATTTGTTGTAATCAGAGATTAATATTTACTATGGGTTTAACTTCTGGTATCGCTGCTGTTAATCCTCAGCAGCTGTAAAACCAAATCACCACACAGAGACTGGGTTTTTAGTTAACCTAGAACACAATGCTGGGCAATATTTACTTTACTCCCTCCTAAACCTCCATGCCCTCAGTTTCCTAACATTTAGATTTCCCACATTATACTTGCTTTTTGTGAAATCTTAGGTCTGGTTCATGCTCCGTGTCCTCCTACCTCTCTCCTGCTGTGCTCTCCTGTGCTCTCTCTCCTCGAGCTCCTCCTCCTTCTCCCCCTTCCTGTTCTCTAGCTCCTCCCCTCTTTCCTGTCCTCTGGCTCCTCCCATTGCACAACATTGTATCTAGTTGCTTTATTTGTGTCCTGTTTACACAAGAGTTGAGACAGGATGCTTACAGTGAGTATCACAATGCAATATCCAGATTGAAACCAGAGAGTTGGGGGTGGGGAAATCAGCATTTGAATTAACAAGGGTAAGGCATATACATTTTAAAAGAACATTATAACAACAGAAGTCTCTCTTGCGATGGTTGAAATTTCACCTGCAATGGAATTTCTTTTCATGTAAAGATTCAAATTTGACCTAGAATTATTGAATTTTCGCCTGCAAAGACTGATCTTTCTTGTGCCATCACTGAAATTTTCCCTGTAACGGTTGATTGTGCCATCACTGAAATTTTCCCTGTAACCTTGGATTGTTAAAGATTTCCTGTAAAGATAAATTTTGCACCCTTGATATTTGAAGTTACCTTTAGGTTGCTCAAATTTCACCTGCGATGATAGAAGTTTCCATTGTGATGGTTGAAGTTTTTCCTCTAAGTTTGAAAGTACACCTATGTAGGCAGAATAATCGACTGTGATGGTTGAACTTTCTAGGGAGATGACTGAAATGTCACCTGTGATGTTTGAGGTCTCTTGTCACCTGAGGTGGTTGACCTCTTACCTGTGAAGTGTGAATTTTTGCCTGATATGGTTGAAATTTGCCTGCAAAGCATGAACTTTCCTGAGCCATCCCTGAAATTTTGCCTGTAATGGTTGATGTTTCACTTGGGATGGTTGACTTTGTTCCTGCAAAGTTTAAAATTGCACCTTCAGTAGCTGAAGTTTCCTTTGAGTTGGCTGAAAATTCAATTGTGATGGTTTAAGTTCCAAGTAGGATTGCTGACGTTTTTCTTGTTAAAATAAAATTTGAACTCTTGATAGTTGAAGTTTCCAAGAGGTGGCTGCAACTTCACCTGTGATGGTTGAAGTTTCCTTTGTGATGGTTGATGCTTTTCCTGAAACATTTGAAATTTCACCTGGCTTGCCTGGCTTATCGCCTGTGATATTTGGATTTTCCTGTGATGTGACGAAAATGTCACCTGTGATGTTTGACGTCTCTCTTGCGATGGTTCACTTGTCACTACCAGTGGTTGAGTTTTTCCTGTGAAGGTTGAAGTTTCACCTGAGATTGTTGAATTTTCACCTGCAAAGACTGAACTTTCCTGTGCCATCGCTAAAATAACCCCTGTAATGTTTGAATTTTCACCCAGGATTGTTGATGTTTTTCTTGTAAAAATAAAATTTACACACTTGATAGTTGAATTTTCCTTTGAGGTGGCTGAAATTTCACCTGGGATGGTTGAAGTTTCCATTGAGATGGTTGCAGTATTTCCGGCAAATTTCCAATTTCGCCTACGCAGGCTGAATTATCTCCTGTGCCTCTTGAACTTTCCTGGGAGGTGACTGAAATGTCACCTGTGATGTTTGATGTCTCTCTTGCAATGGTTGAAATGTCACCTGCAATGGATGACCTTTTTCGTGTAAAGATTGAAATTTGACCTCAGATGGTTGAACTTTCACCTAAAAAGACTGAACTTGCCTGTGCCTTCGCTGAAATATCCCCTGTAATGGTTGAAGTTTCACCTATTCCTTTGAGGTGGTTGAAATTTCACCTGTGATGGTTGATGTTTCCATTATGATGGTTGAAGTTATTCCAGCAAAGTTTGAAATTTCACCTGGATAGGCTGAATTATCTCCTGTGATGAATGAACATTCTGTGAGGTGACTACATGTCACCTGTGAAGTTTGAATTCTCTCTTTCGAAGGTTGAAATGTTACCTGCAGTGGTTGACCATTTCCTGTGAAGGTTGAAGTTTCGCCTGTGATGGTTGAATTTTCGCCTTTTCCTGCAAAGTTGAAAATTGCACCTTTGATAGTTGAATGTTCTTTGGAGGTGGTTTTAACTTCACCTGCGATGGTTGAAGTTTCCATTGTGATGGTTGAAGTTTTTCTACAAAGTTTGAAATTTCACCTGGATTGGCTGACTTATCACCTGGATATTTGGATTTTCCTGTGATTTGACTGAAATATTGACTGTGATATATGAAGTCTCTGTTGCGATGTTTCACATGTCACTAGCAGTAGCTGAGTTTTTCCTGTGAAGGTTGAATTTTTGCCTCAGATTTTTGAATTTTCACCTGCAAAGACTGGACATCCCAATAATATTGTGACTTCACAATGTTACTAGTAAGACATCACAATCCTATTGTGACATCAAAATGGTTCAATTGTGACATCAGTAGAGAATTATGACAATTCTTTGTCAATTGAATTGTGACTCAAAATGGTATAATAGTGATATAACAATTGTATGACATCGCAGTGGTACTATTCTCTAGTCAGAGTAGGATTATGACATCACAATGGCACTCAAAATGGTACTATTAGGATAGCACAAAGGTATTGGGACATCACAAAGCTACTATTGTGAATTCGCAAGGGTATTATGAGATCACAATGGTACTAGAGGGACATCACAATCATTTTATGACATCACAATGGTTCGATTGTGAGTTTATTAGAAAAATATGACATTTCAATTAAATTGTGACATCACAATACTATTGTGACTTCGCAATTGTACTACGACATCACAATGGAACTATTCTCTAGTCACCATTGCATTATGACAACACAATGGTGGTATTAGGGTATCACAAAGATATTGTGACATCACAATGTTACTATTGTGATATCGCAAGTGTATTATGACATAACAATGGTACTAGTAGGACATCAAATCATATTGTAACATCACAATGGTTCAATTGTAACGATAGGGAATTATAATTGAGTGTTGACATCACAATTCTACTAGGACATCACAATGGTACTATTAGTACAAAACACATTGTGACATAGCCATGTTACTATTGTGATATTGCAAGGGTATTATGACATAACAATGGTACTAGTAGGACATCAGAATTGTATTGTAACATTAAAAGGTTCATTTGTGAAAACAATAGAGAATTATGTCATTAATTGACTGGTGACATCACAATGGTATTATTGTGACATGACAATTGTACAGTGACATCGCGATGGTAATATTCTGTAGTCAGAATGGCATCATAACATCACAGTGGTACACTTCGGATATCACAAAGAAATTGTGACATTACAATGCTACTATTGTGGTATCGCAAGAGGATTATTACATCATAATAGTACTAGTAGGACATCACAGTATTGTGAGATCGCAATGGTTCAATTCTTACAATTGTGACATCACAATGGTAGTCTTGTGACATCAAAATTGTACTATGACTTCACAATGGTACCATTCTCTAGTCATAGTGGCATTCTGATATGTGAAAGGTATTATTGGGATTTCACAAATATATTGTGACATCACCTTGCTACTATTATGACATAGCAGGGGTATCTTATTGTGACATCCCAAGGGTACTATTGTGACATCAAAATTGTACTGTGATATAACAGTTGTACTATTCTCTAGTCACAATGGTATCATGACATCATAGTATTATTAGAATAAAATAAACACATTGTGACATCGCAAGGTTACTATTGTGACTTTGCAAGTGTATTATGACATAACAATGGTACTTGTAGGACATCAAAATCATATTGTGACACCACAATGGCTCAATTGTGACAACAATAGAGAATTATGACATTATGGTGACATCACAATAGTAATATTGTGACATCACAATTGTGCTATGACATCACAATGGTATAATTCTCTAGCCATATTGGCATTATGACAACAGAATGGTACTATTAGGATATCACAAATACATTGTGACATCACAATATTACTATTGTGTCATAGCAAGTGTATTATGGCATAACAATTGTACTAGGAGGACAACACGATCTTATTGTGACATTGCAATTTAGTGACTTGACATTAATACAGAATTATAATATTTCAATTGACTTGTGACATCACAACGTTACTAGTAAGATATCACAATCATATTGTGACATCACAATGGTTCAATTGAGATATCAGTAGAGAATTATATTTCAATTGATTTTTGTCATCACAATGGTACAATTACTATGACATCATAATGGTACAATTCTCTAGTCAGAGTAGGATTATGACATCACAATGGTACACTTTTCTAGTCATAATGGCATTATGACATCATAATGGTACTATTAGGATATCACAAATATATTGGGACATCACAGTGCAATAGCACAAATATATTGGGACATCACAAGGGCATTATGACATAACAATGGTAAAAGTTGGACATCACAATCGTACTGTAAAATGTCAGTACTTCGATTGTTCCATCACTAGAGAAATATGACATTCCAATTTAATTGTGACATCACAATGATACTCTTGTGGCACCAAAAATGTATAATGACACCACAATGGCACTATTTTCTGGTCACAATGGCATTATGACATCAAAATGGTACTATGAGGATATCTCAAAGACATTGTGACATTAGAATTCTACTATTCTGACATCACAAGGATTTTATGACATCACAATGATACTAGTAAGACATCATAATCTTATTGTGACATCACAATTTTGACATTACCAGTGACTTGAGACATAACAATGGTAATATTGTGATATAACAGTTCTACTATGACATCACAATGGTACTATTCTCTTGTCATAATATCAATATGACATCACAATTGTATCATTAGGACATCACAAAGACATTATGACTACACAAAGCTACTAATATGACATCACAATCATATTATGACATCACTAGAGAATTATGACATTTCAATTGACTTGTGACATCATAAACATTCTCTAGTGACAACAAAATTGCACTATGACATCACAATGGTACTATTATCTAATCACAATGCCATTATGACATGTCAATAGTACTATTGGGACATCACAAAGACATTGTGACTACACAAAGCTATTATTGTTATATCACAAGGATATTCTTAGATCACAATGGTACTAGGAGGAAATCAGAATCATATTGTGAAATCACTAGAGAATTATGACATTTCAATTGAATTGTGTCATCACAATGGTTCTATTGTGACATCACAATGATTTTCAACACAATTATACTATGACATCACAATCCTATTGGGACATCAGAATGATATGATTGTGATATCACTAGCGAATTATGACATTGCAATTGACTTGTGACATCACAATGGTACACTTGTGGCACCAATATTGTACAATGACATCACAATGGTACTAGTAGGATATCACTAAGATTCTGTGATATCACAAAACGACTATTGTGACATCGCAAGTATACTATGACATCACAACTGTACTAGAAGGACATCACAATCATAGTGTTATATCACTAGAGAATGATGATATTTCAATTGAATTGTGACAACACAATTGTACTATGACATCACATTGGTACTATTCTGTAGTCATAATGGCATTATGCCATCTCAGTGGTACTAGTAAGATATCACAAAGACATTGTGACATAACAATTTTACTATTGTGTCATTACAAGTGTATGATGACATGAAAATGGTACTAATAGTACATCATAATCCTATTGGGATGTCAAAACGGTATGATTTTGACATCACTAGAGAATTATGACATTGCAATTGAATGCTACAATTATGACATCAAAATTGTACTATCACATTTCAATGGTATTATGACATCACAATGGTACCATGAGGATATCACAAACACATTGTGACATCAAAATGCTACTATTGTGATATCATAATTGTACTATGACATAACAATGGAACTAGTAGGACATCACAATCTAATTTTGACATCAACATGGATCAATTGTGACATCACTAGAGAATTATAACATCACTATTGAATTGTGACATCACTATGATATAACTGTGACATAATAAGTTTACTACGAAATCACAATGGTACTATGCTCTAGTTACAATGGCATTATGACTTCACAATGATACAATTAGGACATCAGAAAGACATTGTGACATTACGAAGCTACTATTGTGACATTGCAAGTATATTATATCACAATGATACTAGTATTACATCACAATTGTATTGTGACATCACAATTTTGTGATTGTGAAATTAAGAGAGTTATTACATTACCATTGACTTCAGACATAACAATGATAATATTGTGTCATCACAATGGTACTATTGTGACATCACAATTGAGCTATGACCTCACAATGGTACTATTCTATAGTCGAATGTCATTATGCCATCACAATGGTACCATTAGGACATCACAAATACATTGTGACTCACAAAGCTACTTTATCAAGGGATATTATGATATCACAATGGTACTAGCAGGACATCACAATCATATTGTGACATCACTAGAGAATTATGACATTTCAATTGAACTGTGACATCAAAATAGTACACTTCTGACATCATAATTGTAGTTTAACATCACAATGGTACTATTCTCTACTCACAATGCCATTAAGACATCTCAAAGTTACTAGCAGGATATCTCAAAGACAATGTGACATCATAATGTTACTATTGTGGCATCGCAAGTGCATTATGACATGACAATGGTAATAGAAGGAGATCAGAGTCATATTGTGACATCACAATGTTTTAATTGTGACTTCACCAGACAGTTATGTCATTACAATTTTATTGTCACATCACAATGGTACTCTTGTGACATCACAATTGTACCCTTACATCACAATGGTACTATTCTCTACTCACAATGGCATTATGACATCTCAATGGTACTAGTACGATATCAAAGACATTGTAGTAACATCACAATGTTACTATTGTGCCATCGCATGTGTATTATGACACGATAATGGTTCTAACAGGAGATCACATTCACATTGTGACACCACAATGGTTAGTTTGTGACTTCACTAAATAATTATGACATTACAATTGAGTTGTCCCATCACAATGGTACTATTGTGACATCAAAATTGTACTATGATTTCTCTAAGGAACTATTCTGTAGTCACAATGGCATTATGACATCACCATGATACTGTTAGGATATCACAAAGACAGTGTGACATCACAATGTTACTATTGTGACATCGCTAGAGTATCATGACATAACAATGGTACTAGTGGGACATTACAATCTAATTGTGACATCTAAATGGATCGATAATAATATCACTAAAGAATTATGACATTACTATTGAATTTAGACATCAGTATGGTACTAGTGTGACATTACAATGGTACTATTGTGACAATACAATTATACTATGACATCACAATGGTCCTATTGTCTTATGACACCTCAATGGTAATATTAGGACATCACAAAGACAATGTGACTTCAGAAAGCTATTATTGTGTAATCGCAATGCTATATTACATAACAATGGTACTAGGAGAACATCATGATCTTATTGTGACATCACAATTTAGTGATTTTGACATTACTAGAGAATTATAGTATAACAATTGACTTGTGACATCACAATGGTACTCTTGAACATACCAATTGTAAAATGACATCACAATGATATTATTCTCTAGTCACAATGGCATTATGACATCACAGTGGTACTAGTAGGATATCACAAAGACATTATGAAGTATAATTTGACATCACAATAATACTAGTAGGACATCACAATCATATTGTGATATCACAATTTTGCGATTGTGACATTACTAGTATATTATGACATTTCCATTGACTTGAGACATCACAATGGTACTATTGTGACATCACAATGTCACTAAGACATCACAATGGTAATATTCTGTAGTCACAATGGAATTATGACATCGAATGGTACTATAAAGACATTGTGACATCACAATGCTACTATTGTGATATCGCAAGTGTATTATACCATCACAATGGTACTTGTAGGACATCACAATCATATTGTGACAACACAATGGTAGTATTATAAACTGACAGTTGATATATGATATCACAATGGTACTATTCTCTTATCACAATGGCATTATGACATCAAAATGGTAGTATTAGGATATCACAAAACATTCTGACACCACAACAATGCTAGGACATCACAATTTTATTCTGACAATACAATGGTAGCATTGTGACATCACAATTGTATTATGACATAATGGCATTATTCTCCTGTCACATGGCCTTATGACATCACATTGTTATGATTGTGACATCACAATTTTATTATGACCTCACAATGGTACTACTAGGACATCACAATCATATTGCAAAATCACAGTGGTATTAAAAGGATATCACAATCGTATTTTGACATCATAATGATTCAATTGTGACATCACTAGTGAATTATGGCATTACAATTGAATTGTGACATCAAATGTTACTATTGTGACATCACAATTCTACTGTGATGTAACAATGGCATTATGATATCAGTAAGGTACTAATACATCACAAAGATATTTCGACATTACAATGCTACTATTGTGACATCCCAAGGGAATTATGATATCATAGTGGTACTAGTAGGACATCGCAATCATATTGTGAAATCACTATGGTACGATTGTAAAATCATAATTGTACTATGACCTCACAATTATACATTTCTCTAGTCAAAATGGCATTCTGACATCACAATGGTACTATTATGATATCACAGAGACAATTTGACATCACAACTGTAAACTAGTATAGGACATCACAATTGTATTTTGAAATCAGAATGGTACGATTGTGATATCAAAATATTATGATATTACAATTCTACCAAGACATCACGATGGTGTTGTGACATCACAATGTTACTAGTGGCACATCACAATCGTAATATCACATTGCAGTGTGTCTATTGGGCCATCACTACAGAATCATGGCATTAAAATTGAATTGTGACTTCACAATGGTTCTATTAGGATATCACAAAGCAATTTTGACATCTCAATACTATTATTTTGACATCACAAGGGATTCATGACATCACAATGGTAGTAGGAGAACATCACAATCATGACATCTCAATGGTTCGTTTGTGACATCACTAGAAAATTATATTACAATTGACTTTTGACATCAGAATGGTAAAATAGTGACATCACAATTGTCTTGTGACATCATAATGGTAGTACTGTGACATCAAAATGGTACAACCATGACATCACAATTGTACTATGACATTACAATGATACTATTCTCTAGTTACAATGGCATTATGATACCACAATGGTACTATTAAGATATTACAAAGACATTGCGACATCACAATGTTACTATTGTGAAATCACAAGGGAATTATGACAATACAACAGTAGTAGTACAAAATCAAAATCATATTGTGACATCACAAGCGTACTAATACGACATGACAATTATGTGTGTTATCATCACAATTTTATGATGAAATCACAATGGCACTATCAAGATATCACAATGACATTTTGACATCACAGTTTTACCAGTAGGACATCACAATCGTATTGTGACATCAATAGAGAATTAGTAGTACCATTGTGGTATCAAAATTCAACACCACAATGGGAATACTGCAACATTACAAGTGTACTATGATGTCACAATGGTACTATCCTGTAGTCACAATCTCATTATGATATCATAATGGTACTATTAATATATCACAAAGACATTCTGATATCACAATGCTACTATTTTGACATTGCAAGGAAATTATGACATCACAATGGTAGTAGAACATCACAATCATATCGTGATGTCACAATGGTACAATTGTGACATAAAAATTTAATTATGAAATCACAATGCTACTAACAAGCCATCACAATGAAAATTTGATATCACAATGGTACTAATAGGACATCACAAATGTATTGTTACATCACAATTCTTTGATCGAGACATCACTAGAGAATTATGACATTACCGTTCAATTCGTATACCTCAATGGTGCTATTGTGACATCACAATTGTACTATGATATCATTATGATACTATAACATTTGGATTATGACAACACAATGGTATGGTATCAAAAAACATTGTGACATCACCATGCTACTACTGTGATATAGCCAGGGAATTATGATATCACAATCATACTAGTAGGACATCACAATCTTATTGTGACATCACAGTGGTTCCATTGTGACATCACTAGAGAATTAAGACATTACTATTGAATTCTGACATCTCGATGGTACTATTGTGACATCACAATTGTACAATGACCTTACAATGGCATTAGGATATTAGTAAGGTACTAATATATCACAAAGATATTTTGACATCATAATGCTAGTACTGTGATATTGCAAGGGAATTTTCACATTAGTACCATATCACAGTCATATTGTAATATCACAGTTTTATTGTGACATCCCAATGTTACTACCAAGGCATCACAATTGTACTGTAACATCACAATGTTATTAGTAGGACAGCACAATCTTATTGTGACATCACAATGATTCTATTGAGCCATCACTAGGGAATCATGATGTTACAACTGAATTATGACATCTCAATTGTACTGGTAGGCCATCACAATCTTATTGTGACAGCACAATGATTTGTTTGTGAAATCACTACAGAATTATGACATTATAAATCAATTGTGATGTCACAATGGTACTATTGTGACATCATAACCGTACTATGATATCACAAAGACATTGTGATGTCACAATGCTACTATTTTGACATCTCAAGGGAATTATAACATCACAATGGTAATAGTAGGACTATTGTATTGTGATATCACAATGGTACAAATGTGAAACCACAATTTTATTATGACATCACAATGTTACTACCAAGACATCACAATGGTATTGTGACATCACAACTGTACTATTAGATCATCACAATCATATTGTGTCATCACAATATTTCTATTAGGTCTTCACTAATGAATTATGAAGTTCAAATTTAATTTTCACATCACAATGGTACTAGTAGGATATCACAATCATATTGTGATATCACAATTTTATTATGACAACAAAATGGTAATATCAAGACATAACAACGGTATTGTGACATTCACAATGTTATTAGTACAAAATCACAATCATATTGTGGCATCAGAAAGGTTTGATTGTGACATCACTAGAGAATTGTGACATTACAATTGAATTTTGATATCACAATGTGACATCACAATTGTTCTGTGACATCGCATTTGTACTATTCCCTACTCACAATGGCATTATGACATCAATACGATACTATTATGATATCGCAAAGACATTGTGAGTCCACAATGCTACTCTGACATCACAAGGGATTTCTGACAACAAAATGGTACTAGTAGGACCATCACAAATATATTGTGAGATCACAATGTTTCTATTGGGCCATCAGAAGGGAATTATTAAGTTACAATTGAATTGTGAGATCACAAGTGTACTAGTAGGACATTACAATCGTTTTGTGACATCAGAAAAGTTCGATTGTTTCAAAACTAGATAAGTTTGACATTACAATTGAATTGTGACATCACAATGGCACTATTTTGATGTCACAATTGTATTATGATATCACAATCATACTATTCTCTGGTCACAATGGCATTATCACATCACAATGGAACTATTAGAATACCACAAATATATTGTGACATCACAATGCCTCCTATCACACTCATATTGTGATGTCATAATGGTACGATTATGAAATCACAATTTTATTATGACTTCAAAAGTGAAGTAACAAGGCATCACAATGGTATTGTGACATAACAATATTATTAGTAGGACATCACAATTTCTTCGTGACATCACAGTGTTTCCATAGAGAATTATGACATTACACTTGAAATCTGACATCAAATGGTAGAATTGTGATAGCACAATTGTACTATGACATCACAATGATACTATTCTTTAGTTATGATGGCATTATGACATCACAATGGTACTATTTTGATATCACAAAGACATAGTGACATCAAAATGCAACTGTTGGGTCATCAGAAGGGAATTATGACAACACAACAGTGCTAGTAGGACACTACAATCGTATTGTATCATCACAATTTTAGAATTGTGACATCACAGTTTTATTATGATGTCACATTGGTACTTTTGTGACATCACAGTGTCACTAGTAGGACATCACAATTGTATTGAGACATCGCTACGTTTTGATTGTCACATCACAAGAGAATTATTACATTATAATTGAATTGTGACACCACAATGGTACTATTGTTACCTCACAATTGTACTATGACAACACATTGGTACTATTCTCTAGTTACAATATTATGATATCAAAATGGTAATATTTAATATCATGACGACATTGTGACATCTCAATGTTACTATTGTGACATTTTAAGGGAATTATGACATCACAGTCTACTAGTAGGACATCACAATCTTATTGTGATATCACAATGGTACGATTGTGACATCATAATTTTATTATGACATCTCCATGATACTACTATACATCTCATTGTTATTGTGATGTCACAAAGGTACTAGTAGGACATCACAATCATATTGTGACTTCACAATATTTCTATTAGGCCTTCACTACGGAATTATGAAGTTACAATTGAATTGTGATATCACAATGGTACTAGTAGGACATCACGATCGTATTGTGACATCCAAATATTTCTATTGTACCACCAACAGGGAATTATCAAATTACAATTGATTTGTGATATCACAAAATTACTAGAAGGCCATCACAATTGTATTGTGACATCACAATGGTTCAATTGTGACATTACTAGAGAATTTTGACATTACATCATTAAAATTGAATTGTGATATCACAATAGTAGTATTGTAACCTCAGAACTGTACTATGACAGCAAAATGATACTATTCTATCAGAAAGACATTGTGACATCACAATGGTACAATTGTGACATAGCAAGGGAATTATAACATCACAATGGTAGTAGAAGGACATCACAATCGTATTGTAATATCAGTTTTATTATGACATCACAATGGTATTGTGACATCACAATACTTCTATTATGCCTTCACTAGGGAATTATGAATTTACAGTTGAATTGTGATGTCACAATGGTACTATTAGGATATCACAATCATATTGGGATGTCACACTGGTACGATTGTCACATCACAATTTTATTATGACATCACAATGGTACTACCAAGACATTAAAATGGAGTTGTGACATCATAATTGTAATAGTAGGACATCATGATTGTATTATGACATCAGAATATTTCTATTTTACTACCAATAGTGAATTATGATGTTACAATTGAATTGTGACATCACAATAGTACTAGAAGGGCATCAGAATCATATTGTGACATCACAATGGTTCAATTGTGACATTACTACAATTAATTTGTGATATTCAGAATGGTATTATTGTGACATCACAATTGTACTATGACATCACAATGGTACTATTCTCCTGGCATTATGACATCACAATGTTAATATTATAATATCTGAAAGATATTGTTACATCACAATGCTACTACTGTGACATCGCAAGAGAATTACGACATCATAAGTGTACTCCTAGGACATCACAATGAATTTGCCACATTACAATTGTACATTTGTGACATCAGTTGAAAATTATTATATTACGATTGAATTGTGACATCATAAGAGTCCTATTGTTCCATAACAATTGTAACATGGTACAAGCAATACATCTTATTGGCATTATTACATCACTATGGTACTATTATGATATCAAAAAGACATTGTGATATCACAATGACACTATTGTGACAATGTGTGTGAATGATGACATCACAATTATACTAGGAAGACATGTGATATCACAATGGTACCACACTGAAATCATAATGGTACAATGCTAATGTGACATCAGTATGGTACCATTTCGAAATTATAATGTTACTATGACATCACAATGGCACTACAAGACATCACAATGGTACTATGATACAACAATGTTACTACCAAGAGATCACAATGGTACTATAATGATATCCCAATGACATTGTGACATTACAATGGTAGTATGTGACATCACACAGGAATAATGACATCATAATGGTACTAGTAGGACATGGCAATACTATTGTCATTAAAATGATATCATTGTGAAATCACTAGGAAATTATGATATTATACTTAAATGATATCACTTTTGTGTTATGAGATCACAATGGTAGTATTGTAAATGTAGCAAGTGCATGTCTAAACACACAGAGACATTCATTTCTTCCTCAGTTTGCAGACAAAAACAAAACCAAAAAAAACCCCACTTTTAACCACGTCTGTTTGACTGATCCTGCCTGCTGTTGTCCAATCTCTTTTTCTGCAGTGCTGGGGTTGAACCCAGGGTCTCACATAAACATGCATGTGAGCAAGTGTAACACCACCCTGAGATACTGCCCTAGCCCTCCAGCCATGTTTACAGTTGTGGGCCACCCTCATCCCTGGGTTTTATACTTTCCATAGGGTGGTAGCAAGCAAACAATAGACCAGGAGAATCTGCACAAACTGTTCTCTCTATAGGCCTAACCTGTGCTGGCACCAGAGTACTTTCCTGTAGGTAATTCAAGGGAACAAGAGAACTCAGGACCAAGCACAGCAAAGCCTCAACCCAGAAAATACAAGTAAGTATAGAGGTTTAGTATTCCCGGGGAAACTAACGAGACAAGTGCCTGGATGTGTACACACCTGTGTTCAATTGTTTATAGAAAAGGACTCAGATGAACTATTTAATAAACAAACCCAACACCGTTTATATTTGATAGGGTAAAATTCCCTAAAAAATGGCTTCAAAGATAGGATTTAAAAATTCCCTTCCCCTCTTCTCTATATGAGGTATCTTTTGACTCCTCTTGTTTTGCTAGAAGCAAAGAGCACTGTGTACATTTTCTCATCACCCCGCTGTGCATGCTAGAGCTCAGGATCATGTTCAGAGCTCACATGTTGTGCTGGCGTCCTGCATGCATTCCTCCCTGCTTCCATCCTTAAAGGAACAGAGCTCAGCAGAGTGGAGCCAGAACTGTTATGCTGGCAGCAGGTGATGTATGCAATGAGGGTGGGGATTGACTGTGTGATGGTGTTAAGCTATGGATCTATTTGGAGGATGTCCGATCAGGGTGATTAGAAAACACCTGAATATAGTGTACAACTCAAAGCTACTATCTTATTAGTGATTGTGAACGCCAAGGAGAGGGAAAAAGAGATGATATCTATAGGACTGTAAGAAAACACACTGGTCTGACGGTCAAGATTCCCAACATTTGATGCTTTCTGTGACTTGGGTCAACCTATTTAATACTTCACCCACCGTACTAACTATAGGGTCTCTCAGGTGGCATGGTGGCTCACACCTATAATCCCAGCATTGAAGAGATAAGAGGATCAGTTCAATGCCAGCTTCAACTACATGTATGAGTTCCTGTCTCAAAATAAATAACAGCAAGATCAAGAACAACTGAAAGCAACCTGTGTAAATATCCAACCTCTGTATAGTTACTTAGAGATTTTGCTATTAGACACACTTCTGCTTTGTTATTATGAATAGCTCAAACACACAAAGCACATGCTGCTGCACATACTGAATATTTCAAAGCTGCTGTGAGGCAAAGCATTCTTTTTTTTTTTTAATTTTATTTTTCTCATTAGTTACATTTTGTTAATTCTGTATCCCAGCTCTATCCCTCTTTCCCACCCCAATCCCACCCTCTCTCCTTCATCTCCTCCCTGCCCCTTTCCAAGTCCACTGATAGGGGAGGACCTCCTCCCCTTTCATATGACTCCGTTTTGTCAGGTATTTTCAGGACTGGCTGCAAAGTCCTGCTCTGTGGTCTAACAGGACTGCTCCTCCCTTAGGAGGTGGGGAGGTCAAAGACCCAGTCATTGCGTTCCTGTTAGAAATAGTCTTTGTTCCCCTTACTATGGGAAACCAATTGATTACTGAGCTATCACGGGTCACATCCAAGCAGAGGTTCTAGGTTTTATCCTCTCATGGTCTTTGGTCGAGTGTCCATCTCAGAAAAGACCCTGTGCCCAGATATGTTTGGTCCTTGTGGAGCTCCTATCCTTTCCCCATCATACTAACTCCCCTTCTTTCATATGATTCCCTGCACTCTGCCGAAGGTTTGGTTATGAGTCTTAGTATCTACTTTGGAACACTGCTAGGTAGAGTCTTTCAGATGCCTTCAGTAGACTCCTGTCATACATTCAATGCACATCACGTCTGTCTTTCTAAATGAGGATTGATCATCTTACCCTGAGTCTGCCTTCTTGATTATCTTCTTTAGGTGTATAGATTTCATTATGTTTATCATATCTTTTAGGTCTATATAAGTGAGTATATTCCATGTTTGTCTTTCTCCTCCTGGAATACTTCACTCAGAATGATCTTTTCTAGATCCCACCATTTGCCTGCAAATTTCATGATTTCCTCTTTTTTGATTGCTGAGTAGTATTCCATTGTGTAAAAATACAACAACTTCTGTACCCATTCCTCCCTTGATGGACATCTGGGTTGTTTCCAGGTTCTGGCTATTACAAATAAAGCTGCTACAAACATAGTTGAGCAAATGTCCTTATTGTGTACATGAGCAAATCTTGGGTATATGCCTAGCAGTGGTATAGCTGGGTCTTGAGGAAGCACTATTCCTAGTTGTCTGAGAATGCGCCAGATTGACTTCCAAAGTGGTTGTACCAGTTTACATTCCCACCAGCAATGGAGGAGGGTTCCCCTTTCTCCACAACCTCTCCAGCATGTGTTGTCACTCGAGTTTTTCATCTTGGCCATTCTGATGGATGTAAGGTGAAATCTCAGGGTCGTTTTGATTTGCATTTCCCTAATGGCTAATGACGTTGAGCATTTGTTTAAGTGTTTCTCTGCCATTCGATATTCCTCTACAGAGAATTCTGTGTTTAGCTCTGTTCCCCATTTTTTAATTGGATTACTTGGTGTGCTGCTTTTCAGCTTTTTTAGTTCTTTGTATATACTGGATATTAGTCCTCTGTCAGATAAAGGGTTAGTGAAGATTCTTTCCCAATCTGTAGGCGGTCGTTTTGTTTTGATGATGGTGTCCTTTGCTTTATAGAACCTTTTCAGTTTCATGAGGTCCCATTTATTGATTGTTGCTCTTAGAGCCTGTGCTGTTGGTGTTCTGTTCAGGAAGTTGACTCCTGTGCCAATGAGCTCTAAGCTGTTCCCCACTTTTTCTTCTAACAGGTTTAGCGTATCTAGGTTTATGTTGAGGTCTTTGATCCACTTAGACTTTAGTTTTGTGCAGGGTGATAAATGTGGATTTATTTTCATTTTTCTGCATGTAGACATCCAATTAGACCAGCACCATCTCTTGAAGATGCTATCTTTTTTCCATTGAATGGTTTTGGCTGCTTTGTCAAAAATCGAGTATTCATAGGTACATGGGTTTATTTCTGGGTCTTCTATTCAGTTCCATTGATCCTCCTTTCTATTTCTGTGCCAATACCATGCAGTTTTTATTACTATTGCTCTGTAGTATAACTTGAGATCGGGGATGGAGATACCTCCAGATGATCTGTTGTTGTACAGGGTTGTTTTGGAGATTCTGGGTTTTTTGTATCTCCATATGAAGTTGAGAATCTTTTTTTCAAGGTCTGAAAAGAATTGAGTTGGTATTTTGATGGGAATTGCATTGCATCTGTAGATTGCTTTTTGCAGTATGGCCATTTTCACAATGTTAATCCTACCAGTCCATGAGCACGGGAGATCTTTCCATCTTCTGATATCTTCTTTCTTCAGAGACTTGAAGTTTTTCTCAAACAGGTCTTTCACTTGCTTGGTTAGTGTCACCCCAAGGTACTTTATGTTATCAGTGGCTATTGTGAAGGGTGTTGTTTCCCTAATTTCTTTCTCGGCCCTTTTGTCTTTGATATACAGGAGGGCTTCTGATTTTTTTGAGTTGTTGATTTTGTATCCTGCCACTTTGCTGGAGGTGTTTATCAGCTGGAGGAGTTCTCTGGTTGAATTTTGGGGGTCGCTCATGTGTACTATCATATCATCTGCAAATAGTGACACTTTGACCTCTTCCTTTCTGAATTGTATCCCCTTGATCTCCTTTAGTTGTCTTATTGCTCTGGCTAGGACTTCAAGTACTATGTTAAAGAGGTAGGGAGAGAGTGGGCAGCCTTGTCTTGTCCCTGATTTCAGTAGGATTGATTTAAGTTTCTCTCCATTGAGTTTGATGTTGGCTATAGACTTGCTGTATATTGCCTTTACTATGTTTAGATATGTGCCTTGTATCCCTGATCTCTCCAAGACTTTAAACATGAATAGGTGTTGGACTTTGTCAAATGCTTTTTCAGCATCTAAGGAGATGATCATGTGGTTTTTCTCCTTCAGTTTGTTTATGTGGTGGACTACATTGATGGATTTCCGTATGTTTAACCACCCTTGCATGCCTGGGATAAAGCCTACTTGGTCATGGTGGATGATATCTTCGATGTGTTCTTGGATTTGGTTTGCAAGTATTTTATTGAGTATTTTTGCATCAATGTTGTTCATAAGAGAGATAGGTCTGAAGTTTTATTTTATTTTTTTTTTGTTGGGTCTTTGTGTGGTTTAGGTATCAGGGTGACTGTCGCTTCATAGAATGAGTTTGGTAATGTACCTTCTGTTTCTATTTTGTGGAATAGTTTGGGGAGAATTGGTGTTAGCACTTCTTTGAAGGTCTGGTAGAATTCCACGCTGAAACCATCTGGCCCAGGCTTTTTTTTGGAGGGGAGACTGTTAATGACTGCTTCAATTTCCTTGGGGGATATAGGGCTATTCAGTCTTTCTACCTGATCTTGACTTAACGTTGGAAGATGGAATCTATCAAGAAAATTGTCCATTTCATTTAGGTTTTCAAATTTTGTGGCGTATATGCTTTTGTAATATGACCTAACAATTGTTTGAATTTCCTCAGTGTCTTTAGTTATGTCACCCTTTTCATTTCTGATTGTGCTGATTTGGATAGATTCTCTCTGCTCTTTAGTTAGTTTGGCTAAGCGTTTGTCTATCTTATTGATTTTCTCAAAGAACCAGCTTTTTGTTTCATTGATTCTTTGGATAGTTTTATTTGTTTCTAATTGATTGATTTCAGCCCTGAGTTTGATTGTTTCCAGCCGTCTGCTCCTCTTGGGTGTATCTGCTTCTTCTTCTTTTTTTTTTTTTTTTTTCTAGGGTTTTCGGTTGGGCCATTAAGTTGTTTGTATGTGATGTTACGAATTTCTTCTTGCAGGCACTTAGTGCTATAAATTTTCCTCTGAGCACTGCTTTCAATGTGTCCCATAAATTTGGGTATGTTGTGCCTTCATTTTCATTGAATTCTAGGAAGTCTTTAATTTCTTTCTTTATTTCTTCCTTAACCCAGCTGTCATTGAGTAACAAGTTGTTCAGTTTCCATGTGCGTGTAGGCTGTTTGTTATTTCCGTTGTTGTTGAGGTCCAGCTTTAGTCCATGGTGGTCAGATAGAATACAAGGGTTCATTTCAATCTTTTTGTGTCTGTTGAGGCTTGCTTTATGACCAACTATATGGTCTATTTTGGAGAAGGTTCCATGCGGTGCTGAAAAGAAGGTATACTCTTTTGAGTTTGGATGAAAAGATCTGTAGACGTCTATTAGGTCCATTTGACTTAGGGACTCTGTAAGTGTTTTTATTTCCCTATTTGTTTTCTGTCTAGTTGATCTGTCCTTGGTGAGAGTGGAGTGTTGAAGTCTCCCACTATTAAGGTATTAGGATTGATGCGTGATTTAAGCTTTAATTTCATTTACGAATGTAGGTGCTCTTGTATTTGGGGCCTAGATATTCAAAATTGTGATGTCCTCTTGGTGGATTTTTCCTTTGATGAGAATATAGTGGCCCTCCTTATCTTTTTTGATTAACTTGGGTTGAAAGTCTATTTTATTAGATATTAGGATGGCTACTCCAGCTTGTTTTCTGGAACCATTTGCTTGAAAAACAGTTTTCCAGCCCTTTACTCTGAGGTAGTGTTTATCTTTGTTGCATAGGTGTGTTTCTTGGATGCAACAGAATGTTGGATCCTGTTTCCTTAACCATTCTGTTAGCCTGTGTCTTTTTATTGGTGAGTTGAGTCCATTGATATTGATAGATAATAGTGACCAATGCATGTTAGTTCCTTTTGTAAAGGAGTCGGTGATCTAACCCTGTTTCATTGCTTGTTTTCGTTTCATTTTTGTTGGGATATTATCTGTATGCCCTGTTTTCTTGGGTGAATTTGTTTTCATTGGATTGGAGTTTTCCTTCTAGCATCTTCTGTAGGGTTGGTTTGCTGTATAGATATTGTGTAAATTTAGTTTTGTCATGGAATATTTTGTTTTCTCCATCTATGTTGATTGAAAGCTTTGCAGGGTATAGTAGTCTGGGTTGACATTTGTGATCTCTTAGAGTCTCCATGATACTTGCCCAGGCCCTTCTGGCTTTCATAGTTTCTGATGAGAAGTCCAGTGTGATTCTGATAGGTCTACCTTCATATGTTACTTGGCCTTTTTCCCTTGCTGCTTTTAATATCTTTTCTTTGTTCTGTAGAGTTAGTGTTTTGACTATGATGTGACGTGATGTGTTTCTTTTCTGGTCTAGTCTATTTGGAGTTCTTGTATATTTATGGACATCTCTTTCTTTAAGTTGGGAAAATTTTCTTCTATGATTTTCTTGAAAATATTTTCTGGACCTTGGAGCCTGGAGTCTTCTTTTTCATGAATTCCTATTATTCTTAGATTTTGTCTTTTCATAGCATCCTTGATTTCTTCGATATTTTGTGATTGGAACTTTTCTGATTTTACTTTTTCTTTGAGAGAAGTATCCATTTCTGCAAGTGTGTCTTCAGCTCCAGAGATTCTCTCTTCCATCTCTTGTATTCTGTTGGTGATGCTTACTTTTGTGGTTCCTGATCTTTTCTCCAAGTTCTCCAGCTCAAGGGTTTTCTCATTTTGTGTTTTCTTTATTGATTCTAATTCTGTTTTCATGCCTTGCACCATTTCTTTCATGTGTTTGAATTTGGATTCCTGTCTCTCTACGATAGCCTCTATTTCTTTTTTTCATTTCCTTCTTATATGCCACTAATTTTTCCTCTACTTGTGTATCTATTTGTTTGGCTATGTTTGCCTGTGTTTCTTTAAGGATATTGTCTATTTCTTCTTTCTTTGCCTCCAATTGACTGGCCATCTCTTTGAAAGACTTGTTCATTTCCTCCTTATGAGCCTCAAATAATTGGGCAAGCATGGCTTTAAAATAATTTTCCTGTGCTTCTGCTGAATTGGAGTATCCATCGATTTTGGGGTTTGCTGGTGAAGTCATGATGTCCTGATTTATGTTGGAAGTGTTCTTTCGCCTACCCCTGGCCATTGGCTTATCTGAAACCTTCCCTGTTTGTTTTTGGATTCTGCAGATCAGACTGGTGCTGTCTCTCTCTGGCATCTGGAGAGTTCTTCAGGAAGCTGAGAACTCTCTGCGTGTGCTGAGGACTAGCTGTACCTGTGGGAGGAAAGTACGCAGGCGCAAACGGGGCAAATGCAAGTGTGTGTGTGTGTGTGTGTTTGTGTGTGTAAGTGTGCGTGGATGTGTGTCTCGAGAAACAGAGTGATGGCTAATGTTGAACCCTTGAGTGTGTGGGAGGAGCTCTGCACTGTATATGTCGCAGGTGCTAATGATGATTGCAGCACAATTTCTGGCATTAACTGCCTTAACTTTTCAGTTAGACCCGCAGGGCAGGAACTTCAATGTCCCTAGTGCCCCTCTGTTTCCCAAAGTGGGTATGTGGGTGGGAGGGGGTTCGATGCCTGGCTTCTGTTTTAGAAGGACCCAGGATCTGGGGAACTGCAGATTCTCAAGGGTGCACTCACTTACAGTCAGGTCACTTGGCAGAGATCGTGGTATCCGGGGCTCTCTGCTCTCTGGTTTGGCCCTGCTTCTTTGATGTGCTCCGCCAGATCTGTGCTGCTGTCACTGCCAGGTTCTGAGGTCTTGCTGCAGCTGGAGATTTCAGGGTGGTCACATCAGCAGGGATGGGGTAACCAGGCTCTCTGTTCTCTGGTTTGGCCCTGGTTAGTCTTAAACTGGAGGGTTGTTGTGCCCCACCAGCTCAGTGCTGCTCCGCTGCCAAGTCCTGCTGTAACTGGAGACTGGGTCGCTAGTCCCGGTGCTTTCTGAGAAGTCCTGGGGTCTCTTCACTGTGTTCTCCAAGCTTGGGAGGCCCAGTGCCTGGTGTGTCCAGGTTGTATGACGTTTCTGCCTGTTTTTGGTGAGTATATACCGTATTCTCTGTCACTGTGGGATTGGGCGGGCCGAACCATCAGTGATCACGATCCTGCGGAGCTAGTATGGCTTCTAGCAGATTCATGCCCTGGGAGGATGGTGCAGCCGCCGCGCGAATCTGGGACTCCGGGACACGTACTCTTGTTTAGATTATTTAGGTGTGTAGATTTTAGTATGTTTGTCCTATGTTACAAGTTTAGTATACTTTTCTAAGTGGGTATATACTGTGTGTGTCTTTCTGTTTCTTGGATACCTCACTCAGGAAGAAGAGCTCTGATTTTGAATCCAGCATGGTGTACTGAGGGAATTCGAGGACAACCAGGGGGCTCTGGGGATTCTCAGGGAGGGAGGGGGACTTAGAAAGAAAGAGCAAGCTGAGTCAGCTGAACACTTAAATCCAAGCTTTCTGAGGATACAGGCAACTCTTGAGCTTGGGATACACAAGGAATGGCATCTCAAAAAAACCTAGAGTGCTGAATCTTACAAATGAATTATGTAAAGACTAAGACAGAAGACCTTCTACTATAATAATGTTCTTTATGTTGTAGCAATTAAAATGCCCAGCACAAAAGTGTTGTTATTATATTCGGGTAACTATTGAATCTAGCATCATACCCTATTCATAAATATTCATGAGCTACCAAAAGCATTAAACATGGATAATGAAATTCTCCTGCTTTCAGATTTTCCTGGGACTCCTGTCCTAACATGGTTTAGGTTACGGAGAGACTCCTTGGGATTGTTTGTGTTAGTCAATGCTGAAATTTCGATTAATCTATAACACTAAAGGATTCAATACCCAAAATGAGGTGAGAGTCTAACTTACTTTACCAGCTCAGCAAAATCTGAGACCATTGGATGATTTAATATCCTAACAAGAAAAAAAGAAAAGCAATGGGAGCTGGACCTAGAACAATTTTAAGACACTATTCTATTATTATCTCTTCCTTTAAAAACTCCGCAAAAAAGCTTTATTTCCACAAGACTAAAACTGTATTCCTCATTTTACCAAAATGGCCCGATGGAAAGGCAATGAAAAAAGGAACACTACTACTCCATTTCTTTCTCCTCACAAGTGTAGCACTGGCAAAGAGCAACAACCTGCTGCCCCCTCGGACTGCATTCAGCCCCAGCCTCTCAAAAGTATCTATCTCCAGAGCAGGGTGCGGGGTTCCCTCAAAATTAAACATTCAGAGGCGACAGGATCCTAATGGAAATGAAGAATACTGCCCGGCTTCACCTTCTTGATCTCTTTTGCAGGTTTCATATTACGAAGACTACAAGACACCTGTGGAGAGAAGCTAAAGGTTCATGGGAAAAAATTAGGTTTAGAGCAGCCAGGACCCTGTCTGGAGTTGCATCCTGTTTGGAGGATTTCCAGCCCCACCTGCAAGGGAAGAAACAGGGATGACAGTCTGTTTCCTCCAAGCATCAACAGCACTGCTTTGGTTTCAAGACAGAGTCTTGCATTGTAGCTCTGGCTGAACTGGCATTCCATGGCAATCCTCCTGCCTCAGTAGAGTGCATGAGGTCTCATTCCCTGTTTCAGGTATGTTAAACTTTGGTGGGATAGTTCAAGAATATTCACAATAAAAATGTTTTTCAATTGTCCTTACATATTCCTACATCTATCTATTTCCTAACTGACTCTCTCTTTAATGGACAAAATTAAGCATCGCCACGCATATCCTCTCAAAGTGCACACTCCAGAAGTAGCGGTGGTCGAACACCACAGAACTTCTACATCTAAAAAAATTTGAAAAAACAAAAAACAACAACAACAAAACCCTCAGTTATTTTGGACATTTAGTTAGGTTTCAAAAAGCAGTAAACAGTGAGTCCAGAAGAGCACAGAAGGCAGAGAGGGATCAACGTGGAAAGAGACCGGAGGAGGATCATCACCCTACCGAAAACACAGGGCCCTGAATACAACCCTGCCTGGCTCAGAAGGCATTGTAGGCCTGTATCCTCAAACCTTAGTCTCAGGCGTCCAGGAAAAAAGATTCACAACGCTGTGGTGTGAGAGCGGCTTAGGCCTATGACTGAATTGTAGGAAGGTTTAGGCTGGGAGAATAAGCAGGCAGTGAGCACATCTCAGCACTCCCTGTCTGAGGCATCCAGGGATTCTGACTCAAATCCAGGTTCACTGTTTCCCAGCCATCATCATCATATGCCCTGGCTGAGAAATAATGGCAACTCCATGGTAGTGGGATCATGAGGTAGCTAATGGTTTACCTCTCAGTAGACAAGGAAACATAGACTATGCACTTCACCTGCACCCCATCCTAAACATTTATGTCCTCAAGCAAAGGCCTACTCTCCAAAGGTTTCATAGCCTCCCATTATAGTGACACCGAATGTGGACCAAGTGTTCAATCATGAGCATGTGAAGGACACTTTACCTATAAATGTTCACTCTCCACACATAACTCCTAACTCCTATCACTCAGCTGTTGTGGCCCTGTGTCTGGATCCCTTATTGTTTCAAGAGCTCACACAGTGATAAGCAAAAGTTTTCTAAGACTATATTTGGGCCTCCCCTCAGCCAACATTTGCCATTCTCACATCCCATAAAGTGTACCAAGATACAAGCATGTTCCAACATAAACATTATTTAGTGGTGGAAATAGTTCTGAATGGGCTTCCTGGTGTTGTTTGGATATGAAATATGATGCCTGTCTTAATCTACAATTTCAGTCCTTGGGCCTTGTGTATACATTGGGGCTATGAGGAAAAGATCCTTAAAAATTGTTTGCAAATGCAACACCTCTTACAGATGTCACTTTACTTTGTACATGGTTGACAGTGCATTCTTTTCTGCCTATTTTTACCGACTTATTAGATGTTGTCATTTTTTTTTTAATATTTTGGTCATTATTCTCTCTGGAGTAGAAAAGGTTGTGGGTCTTCAGTTCTTTCTTTTGGTGCCTAAAAAATCATTCAAACACTTATACACCTACATTCATGCACAAATATGCATACACACAATACACATATTACACACATACAAATACATATTTACATACATACTCACATGTGCATACATCCATATACACACACATACACAAATATACACACAAGTACCCTGAGTTTTTCTAGATTTGGTTTTGTTCTAGTTTCTGTCTGGGAGTGAACTTGTATAGTAAAAACATATTATGAGAAAAAGATTTTCCAGTTTGCTCCTCCCAAGAGACAGGAACAAATTCTAATTATTACGAATGCTAATTATTACAAAATGACCACTTTTTCCGGGTTCCCATCTCTTTTGGTCTTTCCTGTAGCCCTTGTCTCAGGAACTCAAGTCTCAGAATAGGACAAGTTAAGGATTTAGAATAGTGTGAAGTAAATCCATTGCAGTGATATCCACAGACAGACAGCATGGCTACTGGGTGAGGGTCCTCCAGAAGGAAGCAGACCCACAGGAATGGGGAGAGGGAAGTAGCAGTGTGTGGTGTTCTGTGTGGTGAAACAGTGGCAATAAGATAAAGAGGCAGCAGCTATCTTGTGAGCAGAACTGCACAGTGTCAGCAATGAGGCTTGACCTTTGCGAGCCTTTCCTCCTTCTGCGCTCATTACAAATGGGTGTTGTCTTCACACAGGTAAAGCTTCTGCAGCCAGAGACTAATCATACCTCACTGCCCGCCTGTCTAGGGAGTCACATTTCTGTGTCTAGCATTGAGCTGGATTACCTCTGTCTTTGTATTAGTCCCATTTTTAGCTTTTCAAAAGGAAGAGTATGATTATAATCATTATTTACCAAATCCATTCATTCTCATGGGAAATGGGGCACTTCTATCATACTCTTCAAATTCATTTTCCTTGTTTGCACTGAGTCTTACTATGGAGTCTGGGCTCTTCTTGAATTTGCAATCCTCCTGCCTTAGCCTTCTGCATGCTGGGACTACAAGTAAGCATTACCATGCTAGGCTCAATTTCATTCATCTTGACATTTATTGTGATACTTATATGAGGGCAGTACTCCTTCAGGTCAAGACCTTATCTACTAAAGCTATGAAACATATCAACAGTGCTTCTTCTGAGCCAGGCATGTGCTCGCCTGACCTGTGTATGACAGCTCATTTAATTAGGTCCAAAACTCTCTGTGCAGAAGAGGAGCCTACTGACAAGCATTTGGGGTTGGTGTCCTCAAATGCACAGAGTTCTTTTGTTTGGGTGTGGGTGTGGGAGGTATATGTGTGCGTGTGGTAGCAGTACACAAAATTTGGAGGTCAGCATTGATCCTCACCATCTTTGATGCTTACCCAGCCTGGAACCTTCCAGGTAGAAGCCCAAAGGTTACAGGTGAGTGAGTCGGATCTAAACTCAGGCCCTCATATTACACAACAAGTATGAGCCATCTCCCCAGTCCTAGATGTGTAAGATTTTCATCCATAAGTGTTGATGCTGCCTGTACCTGCTTAACATACCCATTATAGAGATGGAGGGACTGAGGCAGGAAAGGAGTCAGAAAAACTCTCTTAGTTAAGGGTTTATTAAACATTTTAATAACTATACAGTAGGATTCAAAGTTTGATTTTAAAACATGAAACTTAGTTAATTCAGCTCAGGTGTGGGCTATAATGTATAACACTTTGAGAAGTGTATGAATTATAGATTTATTTCTGGGAAATTCATTCCAGCACACTAAACTAGATTCCAATTAGTTAAGTACTTCCAGATTGACTCTGAAGAGGCACTGTCTTGTTCTTAATAAATGCTGATGTCTCACTTACAATAGGGAACAAACACGTATTAAAATCCTTAAAATGAAAAAAGAGCTGGCTTTGTTCAGGTTGTCAAGTGTCTGGCTATTTTTTTAACAAGTTGTCTTAGTCAGGGTTTCTATTGCTGTGGAGGGACACCATGACCACTGCAACTCTCATAAAGGAGAGTGTACCATTATGACAGGTCATAGTACAATTGTGATGTTACAATCGTCCTATATAGTGGTTTCACAATAAGATTGTGATGTCCTACTAGTACGACTATGATATCATAATTCCCTTGCGATGTCACAAGAGTAGCATTGTGATGTCAAAATACCTTTGTGATATATTAGTACTGTACTGATAACATAATGCCATTGTTAAGTCATACTACAATTGTGATGTCACAATAGTAACATTTGATGTCACAATTCAATTGTAATGCCATAATTCACTAGTGATGTCACAGTTGAACCATTATGATGTCAAAATACGACTGTGATATTCTACTAATACCACTGTGATTTCTCCATATGATTGTGATGTCCTAGTAGTACCATTGTGAGGTCATAAAAATTGTGATTTCCCAATTGCAACAATGTGATGTCATAAGGCCATGTGCCAGGAGAATAATACCATTGTGATGTCATAATACAATTGTGATGTCATAATATTACCCTTCTATTGTCACAATACAATTCTGATGTCCTACTAGTACTGTTGTGGTGTCAGAATGTTTTGTGATATCCTAATAGTACCGTTGTGATGTCATAATGCCATTGTGACAAGAGAATAGTACATTGTGATATCATACTTCAACTGTCATTTTCCAATACTACCATTGTGATGTCACAATAAGATTCTGTTGTCCTACGTGTACCATTGTGATGGCATAATACACTTGTGACATCAAAATAGTAGCAATGTTATGTCACAATATTTTGTGATATCCTTATAGTACCATTTGATGTCATAATTCCCTTGTGACTACAGAATATTACATTTTGATGTCATAGTAAAATTGTGATGCCACAATAGTACTATTGTGGTGTCTCAAGTCAATGGTAATTTCATAATACTCTAGTAATGACACAATCACAAAGTTGTGATATCACAATACGATTGTGATGTTCTACTAGTAGCATTGTGATTTCATAATATACTTGCGATGTCACAATAGTAGCTTTGTGATGTCACAAAGACATTGTGATATCCTACTAGTACCATTGTGATGTCATAGTGCAATTGGGATGTCACAAGAGTACCATTGTGATGTCACAAGTCAATTGAAATATTATAATTCTCTAGTAATGTCAAAATCACTAAATTGTGATGTCACAATAAGATCGTGATATTCTCCTAGTACCATTGTTATGTAATAATAGCATTGCAATGTCACAATAGTAGCTTTCTGAAATCACATTGTGTTTGTGATGTCCTAATATTACCATTGAGGTGTCATAATACCATTGTGACGAGACAATAGTATCATTGTGATGTCATAGTATAATTTTGTTGTCACAACAGTACCATTGTGATGTCTAAAGTCAATGGTAATGTCATAATTCTCTAGTGATGTCATTATCGAACCATTTAGATGTCACAATTAGATTGTAATGTCCCACTACTATCACTGTTATGTCTTGAAACACTAGCGATGTCACAATAGTAGCACTGTGATGTCACACTGTCTTTTTGATATCCTAACAGTACAATTGTGATGTCATAATGCCATTGTGACTAGAGAATAGTTCCTTAGAGAAATCATAGTACAATTTTGATGTCAAAATAGTACCATTGTAATGGGACAATTCAATTGTAATGTAATAATTCTCTAGTGAAGTCACAAATGAAATATTGTGGTGTCACACTGTGAATGTGATCTCCTGTTAGAATGATTATCATGTCATAATACACATGCGATGCGACAATAGTAACACTGTGATGTTACAATGTCTTTGTGATATCGTACTAGTAGTATTGAGATGTCATAATGCCATTGTAACTAGAGAATAGTACCATTGTGATATCATAGTACAATTGTGATGTCACACTTGTCAAATGTCATAATTCTCTGGTGAAGTCACATTGGAAATATTGTGATGTCACAATATGATTCTGATCTACTGCTAGTACCACTGTCATGTCATAATGCACTTGCGATGCCACAAAAGTAACATTATAATGTCACAATGACTTTGAGATATCCTACTAGTACTGTTGAGATGTCATAATGTCATTGTGACTAGAGAATAGTATCATTGTAATGTGCATCTACAATTATGATGGCACCAGAGTACCGTTGCGATGTCACAGTTCGATTGAAATGTCATGATTCTCTAGTGATGTCACAATATGATTGTGATGTCCCGGTAGTACCATTGTGATGTCATAATATCCTTGTGATGTCACAATAGTAGCTTTGTGTAGTCACAACGTATTTGTGATGTCCTAATAGTACCACTGTGATGGCATAATGCCATTATGACTAGAGAATATTACCATTTTGATGTCATAGTACAATTGTGATGTCACAATAATACCATTGTGAGGTCACCACTCAATTATAATGTCTGAATTCTCTATTGTTGTCACATAACATTGCAAATGTATTATGACATAACAATGGGACTAGTAGGACATCACGTTCATATTGTCACATCACAATGGTTCGATTTTGACATCAATAGAGAATTATGACATTACAATAGACGGGTGACATCACAATGCTAGTATTGTGACATCACTAGTGTAGTATGGCATCACAATGGTACTAATCTCTATTCACAATTCATTACGACATCACAATGTTACTATGAGGATGTCACAAAGACATTGTGACATCACAATGGCACCATTGTGACATCAAAAGGGTATTATGACATCACAATGGTACTATTACAACATCACAATGGTATTGTGACATCACAATCGTTTCTTTTTTGACAACAATAGATAATTATGACAATTGATTGGTGACATCACGATGGTAGAATTGTGACATCACAAGTATACTATGACTTCACAATGGTACTATTCTCTAGTCACAATTCATTATGACATCACAATGTTACTATGAGGATGTCACAAAGACATTGTGACATCACAGGGTACTATTGTGACAAACCAAGGGTGTTATGACATCACAATGGTGCTAGTAGGATATCACGATCGTATTGTGACATCACAATTGTTCAACTGTGACATGATTAGAGAATTATGATGTAACAGTTGAATTATGATATCACAATGCTATTACTAAGACATCAGAAGTGAATTATGACATCACAACTGTACTAGTAGGACATCACAATAATATTGTGACATCACAAGGTTAATAGTAAGATACCACAATCCTATTGTGACATCCCAATCGTTCGATTGTGACATCACACTTGTAGTATGACATCGCAATGTTACTATTCTCTAGTCAGAGTAGGATTATGACGCTACAATGGTACTCTTTTCTAGTCATAATGGCATTATGACATCACAATGGTACTATTAGGATATCACAAAGGTTGGGACATCACAATACTACTATTGGGACATCACAAGGGTATTATGACATAACAATGGTACAAGTAGGACATCATGATCTATTGTGATAGCCCAATATTGTGTTTGTGACAATACTAGAGAATTATGACAAAACCATTGACTTGAGACATCACTGTGGTACTATTATCACATCACAATGCTACTATTGTGACATCGGGAGGGTGTTATGACATAATGATACTAGTATGACATCACAATCTAATCATGACATCTAAATGGTTTGATTTTGACATCACTAGAGAATTATGACATTACATTTTAATTGTGACATCACAATTATAGTATTGTGATATCACAAATGTACTATGACATCACAAGAGTACTATGCTTTAATCACAATGGCATTATTGCCACCGACCGGCCCGGGAGGTCAGGGCAAATTCCGACTCAGGGTCCTTGGAAGATCTCAGGAGGGAAGGATTCGGCGTGACAGACAACACAGACTCAGTGAGTTCTTATGCTGCTGCAAAACTTTACTGTTTCAGTAGTCAATTTATACAGTCAGAAAAAACCATTAAGAGGAATTTGTAAGAGTGCCAAAATAGGTGGCCACGTAGTACTGATAGTCATCAAACATAACTTCTAAGAAAAGACCATAAAAAGATCAAAAATTCAACTAAAAAAGGCTGACATTATCATAACAAGCGTGATCAATCAACCTTGCTTAACCCCTGATCAAGACCATAGCGGGACAAGTTCCAGAGCGTTAGGCTCAGTATAGACATTCTTATGCTAATCTTGCCTTTGATTCCAAACGTTCTCAAAATGTTCTTTTTAGGCTTCATAACTTTTACAGATATCTGTCTCTGCTTTCCATCCCCTGTTTCTTTTACGCCATGTACTATCATAAGGTTCACTAACTGCATCAGCTACTTGGAACAGAATACGTTCCTATCCTGGGAAGATAAAGTAAAGCTAAATTTAGTGATAAACTAGAATTATTTTGCAACTGATTACTTGAAAATATTATCAGAATTATTTCTAAGAGTTGATTCAAGCCCAGTCTCAATGAATTGAATTTCCTCTATTGAGACATAATTTCTGGGAAAGCAGGGCTTTCAAAGGTGCCCCCATTTCTTCCCAAGAAGTGTGTGCAATCGCTATGAGACAAAGCAGAAATTCAAAAGTGAAACCAAGCCATCCGAGTTACCCCAGCCATTTTCTCATCCCAGGAGGCCCGAGTCTTCGCCTAAACAAATGTCCAGGCTTCAGAGCCTTATCCATCCCCTTGGAGAACTTCATGCTCCTACAGGTTTCACCAAGCTGTCACAGGGCTGTTGCAGCCTGCGCAGCTGGCGAGACGGACGTGGCACATTATGACTTTTCAATGGTACAATTCAGACATCAAAAAGACATTGTACCTTCACAAAGCTACTATTATGACATCTCAAGGGTATTGTGACCTCACAGAGGTAGTAGTAGGACATCAAACTCTTTTTGTGACATCACAATGGTTCGATTGGGACTTCACTAGAGAATTATGACATTTCAATTGCATTGTGACATCACAATGATACTATTGTGACTTGACAATTGTACTATGACATCACAAGGGAAATATTCTCTAGTCACAATTGCATTATGTCAACACAATGGTACTATTAGGATATCACAAAGATATTGTAATAATATCACAATGCTACTATTATGACATCAAAATTGTACTAAGACAAAACAATTGTAATATTCTCTAGTCACAATTGTATTATGACATCACAATGGTACGATTAGCATAAAACAAGGTCATTGTGACATCACAATGTTACTATTATGATATCGCAAGTGTATTATGACATAACAATGGTACTAGTAGGACATCACAATCGTATTGTGACATCAGAATGGTTCGATTTGTACGACAATTGAGAATATGACATTACAATTGACTGACATCACAATGGTAGTATTGTGAAATCACAAGTGTACTATGACATCACAATGGAACTATTCTCTAGTCACAATTCATTACAACATCACAATGTTACTATGAGGATGTACTATTGTGACAACGAAAGGGTGTTATGACATAACAATGGAACTAGTATGACATCAAAATCCCATCGTGACATCTAAATGGTTCGATTTTCACATCACTAGAGAATTATGATATTACATTTTAATTGTGACATCACAATGGTAATATGGTGATATCACAAATGTACTATGAGATCACAATGGTACTATGCTGTAATCACAATGGCATTATGACTTCTCAATGGTACAATTTGGACATCACAAAGACATTGTGACTTCACAAAGCTACTATTGTGACATCGCAAGAGTATTATGATATCACAATTGTACATCACAATCATTTTGTGACGTCACAATGGTTGAATTGTGACATCACAAGGGTATTATGACATATCAATGGCACTAGTACAACATCACACTGGTACTGGGACATCACAATGGTTTGATGTTGACAACAAATAGAGACATCACAATGGTAGTATTGTGACATCACAAGTAGAGTATGACATCACAATGGTACTATTAGTATAAAACAAAGTCATTGTGACATCGCAATCGCAAGTGTAATACGACATAACAATGGTACGAGTAGGACCATTGTGATATCATCGTATTGTGATATCACAATGGTGCAATTTTGACATTACAATTGACTGGTGACATCACAATGGTAGTTTTGTGACATCACAAGTGTACTATGACATCACAATGATACTATTCTCTAGTCACAATTCATCACAATGTTACTATGAGGAGGTCACAAAGACATTGTGACATCACAGTAGTACTATTGTGACAACACAAGGGTGTTATGACATCACGATTGTGCTAGTAGGATATCACGATCGTATTGTGACATCACAATTGTTCGATTGTGACATGATTAGAGAATTATGATGTAATAATTGACTAAGATATCAGAAGTGAATTATTACATCACAACTGTACTAGTAGGACATCACAATAATACTGTGACATCACAATGTTACTAGTAAGACATCTCAATCCTATTGTGACATCACAATGGTTCGATTGTGACATCAGGAGAGATTTAGGACATTATATTGAATTGTGCCATCACAATGGTACAATTGTGATATCACAATTGTTGTATGACATCGCAATGATACTATTCTCTAGTCAGAGTACGATTATGACATTACAATCGTACTCTTTTCTAGTCATAAAGGTTTTATGACATCACAGTGGTACTGTTAGGATATCAGAAACATGTTGTAACAACATAGTGCTACTATTGTGATATCGCTAGGGTATTATGACATCAAAATGGTTCTAGGAGGACATCAGAAATATCATTGTGATATCACACTGATTTTATTGTGACATCGCTGTAGAATTGTGACACTACAATTGAATGGTTACATCACAATAGGACTATTGTGACATCACAATTGTATTATGATATCACAATGTATAATTGTCTAGTCATAATGGTATTATGATATCACAATGATAGTACTAGGATGTCACAACGATATTGTGACATTACAGTGCTACTATTTTGAAATCACAAGTTTATTATGACATCACAATTGTTCTACCAGTATGTCACAATCGTATTGTGATATCACAATGATACTAATGTGACATCGATAGACAATTATTATATTACAATTTTTATGACATCACAATGGTTTTATTGTGATATAACAATTGCAAAATGACATCATAATGGTACTATTCTGTAGTCACAATGGCATTATGACATCACAGTGGTACACTTAGGATATCACAAAGACATTGTGACATCATGATGCTACTATTGTGATATCGCAACAGGATTATTACATCATATTGGTACTAGTAGGACATCTCAAATGTATTGTAACATCACAATGGTTCGATAGCTACATCACTCTATGACATTACAATTGAATTGTGACATCACAATGGTAGTCTTCTGACATCACAATGATACCATTCTCTTGTCACAATGGCATTCTTATATGAGAAAGGTACTAGCGGGATACCACAAAGATAATGTTACGTCACCGTGCTACTATTATCACATAGCAAGAGTATTATGATATCTCAATGGTACTAATAGGATATCACAATCGAATTGTGACATCACAATTGTTCGATTGTGACATGACCAGAGAATTATGACATAACAATTGTATTGTGATATCACAACTGTATTGTGACATCACAATGTTACTAGTAAGACATCGCAATCCTATTGTCACATCACAGTTGTTCGTTTGTGACATCACAATTATAGTATGACATTGCAATGGTACTATTCTCTATTCAGAGTAGGATTATGACATTACATTCGTACTCTTCTCCAGTCATTAATGGCATTATGGTATCACAATGGCACTATTATATATCAGAAAGACATTGTGACATCACAATGGTACAATTGTGACATAGCAAGGGAATTATAACATCACAATGGTAGTAGAAGGACCGTATTGTGTTATCAGTTTTATTATGACATCAGAATTGTATTGTGACATCAAAACAGTACTAGTAGGACATAACAATCTTATTGTGATTTCTCGGTTGTTCAATTGTGATATCAATAATTGAATTGTGACATCACAATGAAATGACTGTGACATTACAATGTTACTATGACCTCACAATGGCACTACAAGACATCACAATGGTACTATGATACCACAATGTTACTACCAAGAGATCACAATGGTACTGTGACGATATCACAATGACATTGTGACATTACAATGGTAGTATGTGACATCACACAGGAATAATGACATCATAATGGTAGTCACCAAAATGATACCATTGTGACATCACTAGGAAATTATGATATTATACTTAAATGATATCACTTTTGTGTTATGAGGTCACAATGGTAGTATTATGATATCACAGTGGTATTGTGACAAGACTATGATAAGTTTGTGATATCACAGTGGTACAATTTTGAGAAGACAATAATATTATTATTAGGACATCACAATGGTATTATGGTATCACAATTGAATTTTGACATCACAATGGTAGTATTGAGATATCACATTGGTATTAGGACATCTCATTTGCATTATTGTGAATTCACTAAGGCCTATTTTGATATCACAATGGAATTATGACATTAAAATGGAATTTTGACATCACAATTATATGATATATTCATTATGGACTTAGGACACCATAATGGTAGTATGATATCATAATGGAATAATGACATCATAATTGCATTTGACATCATAATGTCATCATGAAATCTCAATGCAGTTATCCCATCATAATGAAATTAGGACATCATAATGATATTACCACCTCACAATGGTATTAAGACATTGTAAGGTTAAAATTTCCTTATAATGGTATTATGAGATTCTTCTTTTCTCAAGATATCCTAATGGATTCTATGACACTACAATGCTGTTATGACATCACTATGGAATTATTTTGTCATGATCGTCTTGTGACAGCACAATGGAATTATGACATCAAAATGGACTTATGACATCTTAATTTTCTCATGATATCCCAACGGTATTATATCGTCATTATGGTATTATGTTTTCCTAATTATATTATGACATTAGAAGAGTAAAATATCATCACAATTGAATTATGACATAATAATGTTTATGTGACATCATAATGGTATTATGGCATTATAGTGGAATTAGGACACTATAAAGTTATTGACATCTTTCTTCTCTCATGATAACCTTATGGATTCTTTGATATCACAAGGATATTATGACATCACAATTCTATGATTCTTCATGGTATTATGACATCACAACAGTTATGACAGCATAATAGAATTATGAATTTACTACAGTATTATGATGTCATAAAGGGATTATAACATCACAATGGTATTAAGACGCCATAATGGTATTATGACATCACAATGGAATTATCACATTACTATGGTATTATGTTTTCATAATGATATTAGGACATCATGATGGAATTAGGATATGACATCCCAGTACAGTTATGACATCCTGATGGATTCTCTGACCTCAAAGTAGAATTCTGACATTATAATGCAAATATGACATCACAATAGATTATGACATCCTAAATTTATCATTTCTTTATAATGATATTATGACATCTTTATTCACCCATTATAACCATATGGATTCTATGATAACACAAGCATATTGTGAGACCACTGTTGCATTATTTCTTCATGGTATTATGACATCACCTTGGAATTATAACATCACAATGGAATTAATACAGCACACTGGTAAATCACAATGGAAAGATGACATCAAAATGTTATTATGATATATAAAAAGGATTTAGACATCACAGTATAAGTATAACTTCATAACGGAATAATGACATCATAATCGAATTATGACACCGTAATCGTATTATGACATCTCAATGGTATTATGACATCGTCATGCTATTTTGATATCATAATGAAATTATGACATCATAGAGGTATGACTTTATATTAGAATTATAACATCATAACAGAATAACATCATCACAATGGAATTATGACTTCACAACAGAATTATGACATCTTACCGGAAGTATGACATTACAATGGAATTTTGACATCACAATGTTACTATTTATTCATTATGGAATTATGACACTATAGTGGTAGTATGATATCATAAGAGAATTACAACATCATAATGGTATTATGACATCTGAGTGGAATTTTGACATCATAATGGAATGTCTTCATAATGGAATTATGAACTTATCATTTCATTAAAATGATATTATGACATCTTTATTCTTTCATGATAACCTTATGGATTCTATAATTTCAAAGGCTATGATGACTTTACAAATGCATTATTTCTTTGTGGTATTATGATATCATATAGGAATTAGGACAGCATAATGGGATTATGACATCATAATAGAATAATGACATCACAATGGAATTTTGGCATCAGAAAGGAATTATGACATCATTATGAAATTATGAAATTACAATGTTGTTATGATTTCATAAAAGGATTATGACTTCACTATGGAATTATGTTATGACATCATAATGGAATAATGATATCAGAATGGAAATATGGCATCATAATAGAATATGGGATTATGTCATCACCATGGAATTATGACATCACTATCATATTATGATATCATAATGGTATTATGACATCATGATGCAATTAGGACATGACTTTCTCCTGAGTTGCTAAATACACAGGGACTGGACATTGCACATGTAGATTTTACCTAAGAGTTTTCATCATTTCATAATTATTGTTGTATTGAAAGAGAAGGAGCCTTTTATTGGACTTAAAGTGGAAAATGTTGGTATAATGTTCTTTTGGAACCTTACCCTTGTTCATTCAATTGCTGATTTCTCTCCCCCAACTACCTGGGTTCAAACCCAACATTGCATTGTGATGTTTATTTTAAGTATCACCTGTATCAAGTTTGTGTAAACATGCCACCATTTGTTCTCCAATTTGTCAATTAAAACAACCAGCCACAATGCTGGGCAATGTAGAGGATAGGGTGGACATCCTTGGTTCAGAGTGGGAGGAGAGGAAGGAGTAGGAGGGAGAAGGGAGGAGCCAAAGGAGAGGAGGAGGAGAAGTGGCAGGAGCAGAAGCTGGGAGAGAGAGGCTGGAGGAGAGGTCTTGGAAACCATGTACTGGTCCCAAGATATCACTAAAAGCAAGTATAATGGGTAAAATCTGAATGGTAGGAACTATGCGGGCTTGGAGGTTTGGGTTGGAGTAACTATTGCCCAGCATTGTGTTCTAGGTTAACAAAATAAATCCTAGTCTCTGTGTGGTGATTTTGGTTAAACAGCTGTTTAGGAATAACAGCAGCTTTACTAAAGGATAAACACATAGTAAATATTAATAAAGTGATACAACAAATGTGCTATACAACTGAAAAGAGTTCTAAAATAATGCAAAAGGCCAATAAATACTTGAAGAAAGTGTTCAAAATTCCTAGTCATAACTCTGGTTTTATGTTTGGTTTGATCGCCTTGGCAAAACGGGCAGTTAAGAAGTGTTAGGAGTAGCCCAAGCTTTCCCCCTTCTATTTTTGGTACTATTGGCAGAGTATAAATCTAGTAAAGAAAAGAATAATGTATTGGAGACTTACTTTTGTTAATTAAACACAGAAAGATCAACAAGAGGCATTCAAATGCAGGTTAACTTACCTGAAGTGTGCAATAATCTTGATGGCTAGACAAATGATCCTATTTTTTTTTAAATGACTCATATCCCAATGAAGGATCAGAAAATAATATGACTTTAGAGAATTAGTTCTTAAATAGGGATATGCACCAAAATTCCTCAGGGACCTTTCTCAAAATGCCTACACCATTACCAAAGCCTTCCTACTGAATACTTTGGTTATGGTCGAGAACATACTTTAATAGTCACACAGGCGATTCTGATGTACATACATATCACTGCACATCAATTCTTAGACTAAGCAATAAACCAAACTTGGTTCTACAATCAACAAGAGTTTGTACTCTAAAGCTCACATACCACATACAAACCTCCTAGGAAGCTCTCAGTCAAGAACTTAGAACCAATCCACCTTCCAAGTAATACCTCAGATCCTGAACCCCAAGCAATTTAAAATACACACAGGCCATGTACTGGCTTTGGGTAAGCAAGTTTTAGAAGATCCAGCTTCTCCACAGAATTCAGAAAAAATGAGCCACTCCATTGCTTAACCCTGAACTCTCAGTTTTAATGAAGACCCTGCCAGAAAGACTGTTACAACCATGAGCTCAAGATTTAATTCAACTAGTACTTAAAAGAACCAATCTTTTGTACTGTAACATTTAGAGCCTTTTATTCCAAAACCAACATTTTCAAGATTAAAACTTTCTAATTATATCATATACATTTATGAATAATTTCAAATATAATTATCCAGGAATAAAAAATGGTTAGGGCAACCAAAATTTACACTTACCTGTCTCTTGCCTTCCTGACAATCTTTACTTCAAAATAATAAATCCCACAGCATGCTGGTATCGATGCGTGGCTTGAACAGATGCTTCAACATTGGGAGTTTCACAACGATCTACATGTGAAATGAGAAAAACGAAGGATAGATGCGATTTTCCAGTGAAAATCTTAAGCAACTCAAGGAAATAATGCACTCAGATGAAATTTAAGTTCTGTACTCATCATTTAAAGTAACTGAAGAAGTGACAAAACAGTTAATATTACAATGAATTGAATGTGCAAAATAGCTGCAGCTAGCCAAAAAACTCTTCGCACTATCTCTTGATTGTATTAAGAGTTCAGAATCTAGCCAGGCATTGGTGGCACAAATTTTTAATCCCAGCACTGGGGAGGCAGAGGCAGGCAGATCTCTGTGAGTTAGAGGCTAACCTGGTCTACAGAGTAAGTTCCAGGAAAGCCAGGGCTACACAGAAAACTCTCATCTAATTTTTTTTTTTCAAGAAAAAAAGGTCAGAAGCAGAACAAGTAGGTCCCTGGTTAACATGATCAGCCATTTCTTAGAAAATCCAACAGGATAGAAATTGGAAAGGGAGAAAACAGGGAACAGGACAAGAGCCTACCACAGAGGACCTCTGCCTTTACCCTGCAGGGCATCGAGGCAGATGCTGAGGCTCATAGCCAAACTTGGGCAGAATGCAGGGAATCTAATGAAGGAAGGGGGAGAGAGAAAGACCTGGAGAGCACAGGAGCTCCACAAGGAGAGCAACTAACCAAAAAATCTGGGCAAAGGAGTCATTTCTGAGACTGATACTCCAACTAAGGACCAGGCATGGAGATAACCTAGAACCCCTGCACAGATTTAGCCCATGGCAACTCAGTCTCCAAGTGGGTTCCCTAATAATGGGAAGAGGAAATGTTTCTGAACTGAAATCTGTGGCTGGCTCTGGAGTCACCTTACCAGGCCACAGAGGAAGATATTGCAGCCACTCCTGATGAAACCTGATAGGCTACAGTCAGATGGAAGGGGAGGAGGACCTCTTCTATCAGTGGACATGGTGAGGACTATGAGAGGAGATGAGCGAGAGAGAGTGGGATTGGTAGGGGATGATGGAGGAGGCTACAGCTGGGATACAAATTAATAAACTTTAATTAACAATAAAAAACTAAGACTCTGACCACAATGAGTATGGGCAGTGGCTGTTAAATTTTTAAGATATTTTAAAAAGATTTTTTTCATGTGTGAGTGAATGAATATCTACATGTATGTATACCACCACTGTGCCTGATGCCTAAAGGTCAGAAGAACATGTTTGATCTCTTGGAACTGCAGTTATTATAGGCCATTGTGAGGTTGTCTTGTGGGTGCTGGGAATTGAACCCAAATCTTCTACAAGAACTACTGAATCACCTCTCCATTTCATAAACTAGAGAAATTTAAGGCCATAATTTTCAGTTATTCTGGATTGGAAGCACATGAGAAAATGATCTCAATTTTATCAGATCTAAATCTGTATTTAATTTGTAACTTTCATATACATTCTTTTGCAAAATGGACCACTTTTTAAACTGGGGATATTTGTATGATGGCATACTATGAAGTAAACTACATTAATAGGCAAATCTCATCAAGAATTTATAATTCTGTTATTTGATATATTCTTATCAATTGTGAATAAAGACTAATCCACACTTATTTTGGTTTGGTTGTTTATTTTATTTTATTTATTTAATTTTTGACAGGGTTTCTCTTTGGAGCCTTGTCTGTCCTGGATTCACTTTGTAGATCGGGCTGGCCTCAAACTCAGAGATCCACTTGCCTCTGCCACCTCCAGTGCTGGGATTACAGGCGTGTGGCACTATTCCTGGCTTGATCCACAATTCTTGAGTCAATAACAGTCTATTGAGAAGTACAGCTCCATATTTTCCTCTTAAAAAATGAGATACCACAATGCTACTGGTAATATTATAGAGCACCTGATGAGTAAGGCTTTTAACCTTTCTTTGTTTAAAAATTATTTTTGTATTAATTAGTTAGTTTTTTTCCACTTTATATCTCAGCTGCAGCCCCCTCCCTTATTCCCTCCCAATCCTATCCTTCCTCCCATTGACTGTTCTTCCAGAGGATCAGTTTTCCATTCCCATCAACAACATGGCTGCTCACAACTATCTGCAAATCCAATAGCTGTCAACATCACACAGATATACATGCAGGCAAAACACCAACAAAACAACGATGAAAAGGCGAGTATGTATCAGAGGACAACACCCAGGACTCAGTTCTTCCCTTCCACTGTGGGTTCTAAAGACTGAACTCAATTTCTTTGACTTGCAATGAGCCATTTCACAAGTTCACCATGAAAACACTTTTATAAAGGCAAAAGCAAGACTCAGCCCTAAGACCACAGATAGCCAATGAAGTCAGCTAGTAAGACAAAACTGGAAGCAGCAAAATGTAGCCTACCCCTCCATATCCCCATAATTTTAACATATGTAGGTAACAGATTTATGATGAGCTGAGAAACAAGACCAAAGTAACTGCACAAATGTGCCAAACAGTCACGTGTATATGTGTGTGTTTGTGGGATGCATATGAGAAGTTGTGTGCATATGTGTGGAGACCAGAGATCACCACAGGTATTGTTCAGAAGGTACCACCAACTTTGTTAAGAAGGAAGAGGGAAGACACTTACAAGCCTGGAGTTCAACAGATGTGCCAATCTCTGTTTTCTCAGGACAGGAATTACATGTTCATGCCATCATCCATGCAGTTGTTTTTTAAATGTATGCCCTGAGGCTCAAACTTAACCCCTCATGCTTGTGTAGTAAGCACTTAAGCAGCTAAGCTATCTGTGGCCCCAATCCCTTTATGCACAATAACCACTTACTATGTAGACATTTATTGAATTGTAGTAACAGTGAAATAGATTTTCAGTAAACTGTATTCAAATAATTAGGTTACATGATCATGCAAACTTCATGCATTAAAAATTAGACAGTCATAGTTGGGCCTACTCCTTGTGAGTTGTTGGTTCCAAAAATAATACATGCTGTTTTTTATTGCTTTTGGTTGCTCACCAGAATGAGATGGTTAAGACCCTACTGACACTTTAATCATAGTACATAGAGAAAACAAGCAGGAGCTGAGCTAGAAACTTCCTCACTGATAGCTATTGTTCATAGTGCCAAAAGGTGCTTTACAGGCCACTAGGGAAGAACAGTCAACAAAAGTCTTCCTCAACTTTGGACACTGTGTGTTACTATATTACTGACCAGCCAAGCAAGTTGTACCTACAGGTAAATTAAGTAGTGGCATGAGCAACCACACTTTGATTTTATTTAAGGTCCACTCACCTCTCATTCTATAGACCTGGCCAAGAGCCCATGGCTGGGGAGGTACTAATGGGGAATCTACTTCTGTTGTTTGGCCAAATAGACCCTGATGAGCTTGTAAAGTGGCTTCTAAGTATTTACGTTTATGCCCATAGATTAGTGCTGCTGTTAGCTTTGGTCAAAAAATCTTCTTTCTACAGTGTGTGGCAGCTAGTAGTCAAGTATGGAGAATAAGTGATCTCTGAATGTTCAACCCGAAAAAGAAATCTATAGTACCTTCTCCAAGGCTCAGGGAACATCACAGAGGAGATGTAGAGAGAATGTTGAGAGCTAGAGGAAGGAGTGGAGTACTGGCGAATGCTGTCTTCTAAGCATGGCAGAGCAAATGCAATCTTGAACTCTCAGCATATAGGATTATCTGCACAAGCTGAGGTCTGTCAACATTGTGCTTCATGTAAAGGATCTACAAGTAAGTAGCAAATGGTTATAAGGTGAGGGAGAGACATTTTCTTCAGTGATGTAGGCACTGATAAGATGTTCTTCCTCCTGTATCAATCATCACCTATGATATGTAAGCAAACCAAATGAAACTCAATGGGTTAAACACACACACATACACAAACATGGGGAGAAGATAAAAGAAAGAGATCAGTTGGAAAAGAAAGGGAATTAGGGGGAATAAGACAGGAAAAAAGAAAATATTGACTGGACATTTTAATTGGAATTGTAAATCAATTATTTCATTATTGTTTTTTTTTAATAATAAACAGTAAATTTTGGCAGTAACCAAAACTTCTTTTAATTTATCAAAATTTTTATTGTAACAACCAAAAATAAAGTTTCTGGTACTAGCCACAACTTCTAGGAGTGATCTCAAGATATAAATAAGAAGCAATATGTAACATATCGAGTGCTATAGGAAAAGCCCCATTTTAAGTGAACTGTATTCAGTAAATCCTTTAATATTCAAAACAACCCAATGATTAAAAGTACTATGTAGTCGCATTTCATAACTGAGGAAAAAGTGAAATAAACCATGTCCATTTTAGAAACCTACTGATTGAGAATTCCAAGCCACCATAAGTGCTGCAAATTAAATTCAAGAAGCCTGCTCCAGCAAGAGTTATGACCCCACATGAAAGATTTAGGGACATTGAGAATTCTGGGAGTCATGCCATATCTATCCTCATCTATCTTTTATCTGATTTAAGGCAGAAGATAAAGAGTATGAATGCCATAAGGTGCACAACTTCTAAAAGTGCTATGTGGTCTTGCATGGAATTTTCTCATTCAACATTTGTAACATAGGTTATATAGCATCATTTTTAAAAGTCAAACTTTCACGGAGATGGTATCATTTGTTCCAAATTAGTAGACCCATGCTAAATCCATTCAAATTAAAATCCTATACATGTTTTCAGTACACAAAATATCCAAAATTTCTTCACAATCTTAAATCTATTAAGAGCCTTTGTTTATTATGCTCTTGTAAAGCATTTTAGAAAAGTTCTGTAAATGTGAAAATATAAATGAGTGGATTCATTATTAAATTTAAAAATCACAGAGGGGATGGAGGTGTAGCTCAGTGGTAGAGCATTGCCTAACACATACAATGCTCTAGGCCAGTTCAACCTTTACAAAAATATGACACTTTAATATAGTTCCTCAGGTTGTGGTGACACCCCAATCATGGGCTTTTCACTCTGACTTTAAGCACTCCTTCCTAGACCCACAGTCTACATTTTGGCAACTACCTGCAACAATTCCACCTCAGAAATGCTAAATCCTAACCAAGCGTGTCATACAACAGAATATATTCCTTAAATATGACTTAGCTCACTTGAATTTAAATATGGAATGGTGCTAGCAGAATCAAGATGTCACTTGGTCTATAACACAGCTTTTCTCAATACTCTGACAAATGTTAAAAGCTTAGGAATATGGAAAGCCCTTAAACAGAAAGATCTGATATTTTAACAGAAGTATATCCCTAAAGTGCACAGCATGCCACTATGTTAAGCCATCAGGGCAACAAGGCAAGGGACACAGGTTAGAGGTATCAAGAAAGTTTCCTATATGAGGACAGATTCACCCATTCACTTCCATCACATATGTCCAGCAGTATGGGAAGTTAACAGAATCAGAATTGGCATTAGAAAATTAGCCCACAAAACCCATAGGACATGACTTTTCCAACTAGAGTTCAAAATGTAGTTTGCTTTGCCTTTACTTAAACTTCATTAATTCAAAAGTTACTGAGGTCAATACTTTCTCCCCTTCCCTGAGGATATTTCAAATATGTTATGCAATGAAGATTATTTTATCAAGTTGGGTAGAGTGGTTTACATCTACAGTCTCAGCACTTGGGAGTTAGAAGCAGAAAATTAGGAATTCAAAGTTGCTTTCAGCTACACAGAGTGACTTCAAGGATAGCCTGAGCTACATGTGGCTCTATCACAGTGGTTTTCAACCTTCCTAATTCTGAGACCGTTTAAAAGAGTTCGTCATGTTGTGGTGAATCCCAACCATAAAATTATTTCATTTCTATTTTGTAACCGTATTTTTGTTATATTTATGAATCATAATGTAAATATACAGGTTATCTAATATGTGACTCCTTTGAAAGACTCATTTGACCCCCAAAGGGGTTGTGACTCACAGTTTGAGAGCTGCTGCCCCATCAAAAAGTACAAAGGAGAAAGGTGAGTGGAGAGCACAAAGAAAATGAGAAAGGGTGGAAAGTGCCTAGATTATTTTGTCAAGCTGGGCCTGGTAGTGTTGACCTGTCACCAGGCTACTTAGTGTCCTGAAGGAGGCAGCTTGCAAAATCAATGACTACATGGGCAACTTATATAGACCCTGTCTCAAAAAATTAAAACAGGCTAGGAATATAGCACAGAAGTAAGCCATTTAGCCAGAATGCATTGAAACGCTACTTAAAAAATAAAAACCACATTCTGCATTCTACCCTGGGGTTTTTGTTTGTCTCCTAAATGATTTTTTTTTTTAATTTGTGTTCGTTACAGTTCTTGGTATTAAAAAATTCTATGGTTTGCCTAAGACACAATGCCATATCCACAACTACAGTATCACAAGCACACAAGATATTTTTACTGTCTGAGAATACCCTCTATACTTAGTCTATTTGATCCCATTCCTTGGACAACCACACTTTTTCACTGCATCTACTCTTTTACCCTTTCTACTTAGTCCTTTTAGACAGGTTGCCTTCACTTAGGAATACTGAGTTCAAATTCGACATGTCTGCATGACCTGATGGCTCACTTCATTAGTCATTGATCATATCCCATTACATCAAACTTCTTGGGTCTCTTGATCCCATCTGTCACTAATTACTGAAAGATGTCTTGGTTGCTACCACTATAAAGATCATCAGTAAATTTGGTGCAAACATTGACCAGCAGAGAAGGTTTAGGTATTCAGATGAGCTAGGTAAATATTTAGGTATACTGCTAATGGGAAGTAGTATAAACATATAGTTTGCTGTGTTAGTACAGCCAACCTTCTCCAAAGTGGCTATACCATTGTGCATCCCCACTAACAATAATTGGAGGTTTTGTTGCTAGGTAGCCACACCAACACCTGGCAAATTCTCAGGTTATGGTTAAAATTTAGCAATTCTAACATGTGTATTTCCTGTTTGGGATTTTGGGTTTGTTTTGTTTTTAAAGAGGCTTTTCATTTTAATTAAGTAGGTGTCAAGAACACACCTTCAAGAAGAATCTAAGGCTGCAGAGTCAGACATGTGCAATGCTAACACAAACACCAGTGGGGACTGACCTAGGCTTGCAGATCATTAGAACTGTGATAGCTGTGTGGTTACAAAGTTCCACACTCTTAAGTAATTACCCCAGCCTCACACTCCCAGGGTCCTGTTATTTCTACTGCACAGTTGTATGGAAAACAAGGTTTTCTCCACAATGCATTTGTGGCATTGCAGCAGAAATGCCTGTTGTCTTCTTATAGAACACACTATCTGAAGACTTCACTTTTACAGTTTATCTAATTCTCTGAATCTCTCCTTCAGATTTTTTTTTCTTCTTCCAGAACAAGCTTACCCAAGAATCTCTTAAAAGGCCTCAAATGCCCTTGATTTCCTTCATAAGCCTATCCTTCCACCACCCTTACCAGAAAAGCCATGGCCATGGCCTTTCTTCAGTATCACAGTCCACTTTCCCTGCTACTACCCTAGCAGTCAATGTGGTAAAAGATCACTGCCACAAATTCATCACCTGGTCTTTGTCACTGCCACCTACATTATTTTCAGAAATCTTCAGTCAACCTGTTTCAGTTATTGTAAAAGGATCATCCACTTCGTCTTCATTCATGTTAAGCTTTTTAAGCTTGGTGAGTTTATTTTGTGAAGAAAATGAGAGGCCATTAGATGTAGTCAAAGTCAGCTCTCCACTCTGCTATTCCAATGTGATACATGTCCACACCAAGCCTGACTCCCACAGTCTATTTCTTCTCTCCAGGACCTACTACTTGTGTTCTACAAAGACTGCTACTGGTCTTTACCTCATCAGCCCTCAAACTAAGTATCTTTAGCAATTTTTTCTTGAATTTTACCTCATCCTTTGAGAACACAACGTCCCCACAATTTACTCACTTTGATCACAAAGTACTGTGCCTCCGTGTGATAAACCATTGTCCCTGTCAGTATTTTATTAAGGTTGGTATTGAGTAACAAATTTACCTTGACCTAAAATCATAGTCTCATACCAATTTAAACATCACTTCAGTTTTACTTACAAACTGAATGAAGACTGATGCAGAACTAATACAACTGCTGTCACATTAATTTCAAAAGTCTTGATTATGTGGGATTTCCATCTACCATGATGATATCAGAATCTGGCCCTCAGCTAAAATGTAACCAAATATTGGCCATTAAAAACAAAGATGTTATTCCCTTAACCTTCTAAAGATAAACTTTCTATGTCCTCAAGCATGCCCTCTCTGCCACATCCTCTTTACAAGGACCTCCACTTATTCTTTCAACTCCTGACAGCTGGGTTTTATTTCCATCATGAAATACAGACTGCTATCCCAAGGGCTACAATGGTCTTATACCAAAACCAGTGATCAATTTTCCAGGTCTATCGATTACACACTACCCTATCCACTCTATACTGGACCTCTTCTTCCTTTCTAATTTCCATAGCTCAGGTCCCATGTCACTACTCTACTTTCCACCTAGGTACCTCAAAACAGTTTCATCTTGGGCTTCCATCTGCCTGTTACTGATGCATTAATGTTCTGCCTCTGCCATAACTCTCTCCCTCCATACAGTTAAACACTGTCAGTTCAACTACCTCCTCAAGGTAAGTCCTAAAACAGTGATAACAGTAATCCCTCTTCCCAGGCTTCAGATGACTTACAAACCCTTCCCAGGAGGAAGGTCCTCACATTGTCCCTAATGAAGACAGCAGGGCTCAGACTGTGCGGTACCACAATACTCTGCATTTTGTTACTACTCCCAACCGAACCTAAGCCAACACATGTGTTATGGTTTTACTTGTGAACTGTCCTTCACAAGCACATGCTTCAAATTTGTCCCTCACTGTGAGATCAATCAGGCAAGTATGTTTGGACCTGTAAGAGGTGGTATCCATTGAGTTGCAATAAGTGAGTGGTTGAGGGTGGATCAGAGGTGTCATTTCCTGATCCATAGGACAAAGGAAGCAGCCTCAGAGTCATGTTGCCTCCAAGAACCCCAACATGCCTTCCCCACTATGGAGGACTGTGTAACCCTCAAAAGGATGAACAGAAATAAACCAACCCTCCCCCATGTTGTTTCTGCAACTCATTTTCTCACAGTGTTGAGAAAAGTAACTAATCCAACATGTTATCACCCTGTGTGAAGATTACTAACTCATATAATAACACCCGTGAAAATCTCTAGACAATAAACTGTGCAGTAGCTCTGCAGGCATCATTCTTCCTCAGTGCTTCAAATCAGAAGGAAAGATAAGCCAGTCATGGAGGAAAGATCCAAAATCTGCAACTGTAGCTGAGTCTCAGCTACAGAATTGGTACAGCTTTGTGAATTTCCATGGCTGAGATCACTTAAAGACCCTTGATTGCAGAATTTACTCAGGTCCTTCTGTGAGGCTTCTTTTTTTTATCATCTCCTGATTTCCATGAAAATCTTATACTAAGATTCCAATTTCTAGGGCCTGGCATGGTGGCACACACCCTTAATCCCTCCATTCAGAAAACTGAGAGGTAGATGGATCTATGAGTTCAAAGCCAGCCTCGTCTATATAGTAACTTCCAGGCCAGCCAAGGCTACATTGTGAGATTCTGTTTCAGAAACAAACAAAAGATTCTCATTTTCAATTATCCTCAAGGATATTATAAATGCAGTGCTAACATCTTCTACACCAATTTGATTGAAGGTTTACTTTAAGAAATCAATAGAGTGGGAAGACGATAAGATTGCATCGCCAGCAGAAAAGGGCTTCTGAGGAGCAGGACAATATTTCCTGTACAGCGACCAAGAGACTGACCTCTGGGCCCTAAAACAAGAGTGATCGCTTTTCCCAGGTGAGAGGAAAACCCCACGGTGTGGGAATCGGTCAGGACCACTCTCAGGTCACCCAGCCAGAACCTGGAAGAGATACCGGGTCGCACAAGCACTAGGTCCCCAGACCTGAGCCACACACCTCTGTCCTGATCACATTCCCAGGCTGATTGCTGGGAACAAAAAACACCACAGACCTGGAGTCCCTGTTGCGAGAGAATCCACAGGGAAGGAAGGAAACTTTACTGACTTAAATCACCCAGTCCTTCCCTGGAAAAAGTCTCACAGACCAGAGGGTCTGAGCCGCCATCACTGAGCTGTGCTCCAGACATAGGCACAGTTTCTGCTCACCAGCTATCTGGCACAGATTGAGCTGTGCGCCCCAGGGCAAAAAAGAGACTGGGAGTCCTGGTCCCAAGAGAATCCACAGGGAAGGAAGGAAACTGTACTGACTTAAATCACCCAGTCCTTCCCTGGAAAAAGTCTCACAGACCAGCGGCTCGGGGCCACAATCACTGAACTGGGCTCCAGCAGCAGGCACAAACAGATGCTGTGTGCCAGCTCTCCAAATATGTGCCCCAGGGCAACAGAGACTGGGAGTCACTTTCAGGAGAAATCCTCACAGGGAACTAAGCAAAGAGGACAGACTTAGGTGACCCAGTATGTCCCTGGAATAGGTGCCAAAGATTGGCCCAACCCAGGGACCTGCTGTGCACCAGATAGCCTGCTCTTACCAGGAAAGCTTTACCCACCCACCACAGACTACTGCTTGGGACAGGGACACAGAGCCACAACCTCAGACCTACAAAAGCCAGGAATCCCTGAGATCAACCCCCAGATAAGTCTCCAATGGGCAACTATTTACCCCTCACAAAACTGACCAAACGAAGGGACACAGGTCACAGCAGCAGATCATTAAATTTACAGCAAAAACCCAGAAGCAGGGCAGCTGTCTTCAGGACTTCCCTGGGTGAGAGGAGAACCCTCTTGACTAACAAAGACCACAGTTACCACTCAGGTTTCTATCCCTGAGGGGAGCAGCGGCAACTCCTGAAAAAGGCCAGCCATCCATTGACTATACACAAAAAGCAGAAAAGACTTCCCTCCAGAAAAACCAGCTTTCTTCCAAAGGGATTCTCTCCACCACAAGATGCCCAGGGAACACCAGAAAACAACCCCAAACAACTAAGGTAGCCCAATGGGTAGAGGTCAGCATAAAAGCTCAGCCAACAAAAGACAGAGAAATATGGCACCACCAGAACCCAGTTATCCAGGGGCAAGTAGCCCTGGACACTCCAGAATAATTGAAATCCAAGAAGATGACGTAACAACTATGTTCATGAAGATGACAACAGAGGAAACAAATAAAATGCATAAAAACCAAGAGGAAGATAAACTCAAACAGAATATGGCCATCTATAAAGAAATAGAGGAAGTTACAGCCAAACAGTTTCTGGTCTTTAGAAAGGAAATGCTTAAATCACTGAATGAAAGAAAAGAAAGATAGGTTTCTTCAAACAAACAGCTGAAAGAATTGATGGAAAAACAGTAAAATACAGTCAGACAGGTGAAGGAAATCAACAAAATGGCTCGAGAATTGAAGATAGAATTGGAAAAATTAAAGAAAACACAAATGGAGGAAATTGCAGAGAGAAAAAAACTTAGGGAAGAAAACAGGAACTACAGAGGTTAGCATAACCAATAGACTACAAGAGATGGAAGAAAGAATCTCAGGTGTGGAAGATACAATGGAAGAAATCAATGTATCTGTCAAAGAAAATGGTAAATCTAAAAAAATCCTGACACAGACCTTCCAAGAAATTCAAGACATCATAAAAAGACAAAACCTAAGAATAATAGGAATAGACGAAAAAGAAGATTCCCTGCCGCAAGGCCCAGATAATATATTCAATAAAATCATTGAAGAAAATTTCCCCAACTTAAAGGAGAGGCCAATAAGAATTCAAGAGGCCTACAGAACACCCAATAAAATAGACCAGAAAAGAAAATCCTCCCGCCACATAATAATCAAAACAGTAAGTATACAGAACAAAGAAAAAATACTAAGAGCTAAAGGGAAAAAGACCAAGTAACATATAATGGCAAACCCATTAGAATCACACCTGATTTTCAACAAAAGCTATGAAAGCCAGAAGGGCCTGGACGGATATCATGCAGACCCTAAGAGAACACAGATATCAGCCCAGGCTATTATACCTAGCAAAACTCTCAGTCCTCATAGATGGAGAAAACAAGATATTCAATGACAAAAACAAATTTCAACAATGCCTACACAGAAATCCAGTGTTACAGAAGACACTGGAAGGGAAAATAAAACCCAAGAAAACTAGCTACGTTCAAGAAATCACAGGAAATAATTAACCTCACTACAGTAAAACAAAAAGCAAGCAAGGATAAAACCTCAAAATCAAAGGTTCTAACAGCCACTGGTCATTAATCTCTCTCAACATCAGTGGACTCAACTCTCCAATAAAAAGACAAAGACTAACAGAATGGATGCGTAAACAAAACCCAGCAACCTGGTACATACAAGAAACACACCTAAGTCACAAAGATAGACATTACCTGAGGGTAAAGGTTTGGAAGATGGCTTTCCAAGCAAATGGACCCAAGAAGCAAACAGAAGTAACCATTGTAATATCTGATAAAATAGACTTTCAACCAAAATTAATCAAAAGAGATGGGGAAGCACACTTCATACTCATCAAGGGAAAATTCCACCATGAAGACATCACAATCCTGAACATCTATGCCCGAAATACAAGAGCACCCACATTTGTAAAAGAAACATTGATCAAACTTAAACCACACATAGATCCCCACACATTAATAGTGGGAGACTTCAACTCTCCACTCTCAACAAAGGACAGGTCAACAAAACAGAAATTAAACAAACAATGTCTCTGACAGAGGTCATGAATCAAATGGACCTAACAGACATTTACAGAACTTTACACCCAAACACAAAAGAATTTACCTTCTTCTCAGCACCTCATGGAACCTTCTCCAAAATAGACCACATAGTTGGTCACAAAGCAAGCCTCAACAGATACAAGAAGATTGAAATAATTCCTTGTATCCTGTCTGATGACCATGGAATAAAGCAGGACCTCAACAACAACAGAAATAGCAAAAAGCCTACAAATGCACGGAAACTGACCAACTTGCTACGAAATGACAGTTGGGTCAGGGAAGAAATAAAGAAAGAAATTAAAGTCTTCCTACAACTCAATGAAAATGAAGACACAACATACCCAATCTTGTGGGACACAATGAAGGCAGTGCTAGAGGAAAGTTCATAGCACTGAGTGCCTTCAAGAAGAAGTTTGAGACAGCGCATTCAAGCAACTTAATGGCTAACTTAAAAACCCTAGAAAAAGAAGAACCAGACACACCAAAAAGGAGTAGATGGCTGGAAATAATAAAACTCAGGGCTGAAATCAATCAATTAAAAACAAATAAAACTATTCAAAGAATCAATGAAACCAAGAACTGGTTCTTTGAGAAAATCAAGAAAATAGACAAACACTTAGCCAAGCTAACTAAAAGGCAGAGAGACACTAATCAAACCAACAAAATCAGAAATGAAAAGGGGGACATAACCACAGACACTGAGGAAATCCAAACAATCATTAGGACTTACTTCAAAAGTCTATATGTCACAGAATTTGAAAATCTAAATGAAATGGACAATTATCTTGATTGATTCGACTTACCAAGGCTGAATTTGGACCAGGTAAATGAATTAAAAAGTCCTAGATGCATCAGGCAAGAGTAGACGTCTGATCTCTGATATTAGAAATAAAATGGGACTTTGTACCGATGTTCGTTTAGGTGTCATCCACCCAAAGAGCATCAGACCCGTCCGATACCTTTTTCTCAGAGGCGGGACCTGGGGCATCAACTCGCATGCAACCAGACATGCTCTTCTCTGGGTCCAAAGCAGCTGACCCTGGGTTTCTGCCTTCCACCTTCCCGATGGTGAGTGCTCTCTGTCACGAACAATTCCACATTTGGCTAAGGCTGAGGATCTGGCTTGCTTCCATGTATGTGGACCTATCTGCATTGCCCACGTGGCACGCCTGGGTTGGCTATCCAGAGGCTATTTAAGCTGTGGGCTGGCTTTCCCCAGGGTCCGAGGATTGTTCAAGGTTTCTGAATAAACTGCATTGAAAAAAAAAAAAAAAAAAAAAAAGTCCTATATCCCCCAAGGAAATAGAAGCTGTCATTGAAAGTCTCCAATCCAAAAAAAAATCCCAAGACCAGATGGTTTCATCACAGAATTCTACCGGACCTTCAAAGAAGAGCTAACTCCAATTCTCTTCAAACTATTCCACAAAATAGAAACAGAAGGAACACTACCAAACTCATTCTATGAAGCCACAGTCACTTTGGTACTTAAACCTCCCAAAGACCCAACAAAGAAAGAGAATTTCAGGTCAATCTCCCTTATGAACATTGATGCAAAAATACTCAACAAATTCTTGCAAACCGAATACAAGAACACAACAAAGATATCGTGCACTATGACCAAGTAGGCTTCATCCCAGGCATGCAGGGGTGGTTCAATATACGGAAATCCAACAATGTGATCCACCATATTAAAAAACTGAAAGAAAAAAAAACACATGATAATCTCTCTAGATGCTGAAAAAGCATTTGACAAAATCCAACATCCATTTATGTTTAAAGTATTGGAGAGATCAGGGATATAAGGCACATATCTAAAGGTGATATATAGCAAACCTATAGCCAACATCAAACTGAATGGAGAGAAACTTAAAGCAATCCCACTGAAATCAGGGACAAGACAAAGCTGCCTACTCTCTCCATATCTCTTAAACATAGTTCTGGAAGTCCTTGCTAGAGCAATAAGACAGTTGAAGGAGATCAAGGGGATACAAATTGAAAATGAAGAAATCAAACTATTTGCAGATGATATGATAGTAGACGTGAATGATCCCAAAAACTCTACCAGGGAATTCCTACAGCTGATAAACTTCAGAAAAGTGGCCTGATACAAAATTAATGGACCAAACTGTAGGTTGTGGTCCATTGGGGGCGGGGTCAAATGACTCTTTCAAAGGAGTTGCCTAAGAACATCAGAAAACAGATGCTTACACTGCAATTCATAACAGTAGTAAAATTACAGTTATGAAGTAGCAACAAGAATAATTTTATGGTTGGAGTCACCACAACATGAGGTCACAGGATTAGGAAGTATGAGGGCCAGCCTGAGTTAGAGGCTCCTATCTTCCACAATATCATTCTAAATTCCCCCCCACTACTTCATTTTATTTTCTTTGAACTCTGTGCAGTCAAAGACGGTATTTTAATCCTCTTTAAGCCCAAAAACTGGCACCAAGTAAACATGGAGTTTACATGAAACAATGAATGAGTTGAGTAGACAAGGCATACGAAATTAACAGAATTTTCTGCCCAATAGCTAGCTAGTTTTTTTCTGAAATAAGTATTAAGTTCTATCACAGCAAATTTATCAAAATTTTAGCAAAGACATCCAGGGAAAACTCAGTTCACTTCTAATTAATTTGATTTTTTGTTTTCATAAAATATCTTAGTATGAAAGAAAGGCTGACAAAATAAACCTCTGTGTCTTCAACCTCCCACACATCCTGAAATTACAGGTACTTACCCCCATGCCCATTATAAATTTCTTGCTTTTAAAGATCTCTCTCTTTTTTTTTTTCTTTTGGCTTTCTTTAATTTTTTTTTTATTGTCTATACATAGAGGGCACTCATTCTGATTTCCTTTTTTTTTTCAATGCAGTTTATTCAGGGACCTTGAACAATCATCTGACCCTGGGGAAAGCCAGCCCACAGCTTAAATAGCCTCTGGGTAGCCAACCCCAGCATGCCACGTGGGCAATGCAGATAGGTCCACATACACGGAAGCAAGCCAGATCCTCAGCCTTAGCCAAATGTGGAGTTGTTCGTGACAGAGAGCACTCACCATCGGGAAGGAGGAAGGCGGAAACCAGCTCCATCTTTCAGGCGCAGCATTAAGAAGCTCTCTACAGTTCCCCCTTTTTGTTTTGGACGCATCAGGCAAGAGTAGAGGTCTGATCTCTGATATTAGAAATAAATTGGGACTTTGTACTGATGTTCATTTAGATGTCATCCACCCAAAGAGCATCATACCCATCCATTATCTTTTTCTCAGAGACGGGACCTGGTGCATCAACCTGCATGCAATCAGACATGCTCTTCTCTGGGTCCAAAGCGGCTGACCCTGAGTGCAGTGCTTAGCCTTGCATCCTGAGCGTAACATTTTAGCTTTTTATGGTAGCCAACCATGCTTGGGGAGACTGTCCTGCTTCAATGGCTGTAAAGGCCTGAATGATCATGGCTGCATCACACTGTTGTGAGACTCTAATCTTGCATATATACCACAGGCAAACCAAGGAGACCAACACCAGAAGGCCTGCTAACACTCCCATGCCCGCCCATTCCTTCAGATGATTCATGGCTGCAGCAATCCATGTTGATAATCCTGTGGCTAGTCCTGCGTCCACTCCGGTAGAATTTACTGTGACAATGGCCACTCTCAGCTGCTCCATTGTAGTATCGAATTCTCCAGCCCAATTACCTAAAATATATCTAGACAATTGTTTAGACAGATTTGCAGCACAGGAAAAATTCTCATGTTGTATGCTAGTGACTCAAAGTCCAGCATACTTTCATTGACAGCCAAGTTGAGCGACTTGCCATAGGGTAACAATTTGCTCCTGCACGAGGTCAATCCTCTGATTGAACACTATCAAGCCTCCTTTTATTTGAGCATTAATTCCTTTTTGTACATCTAAGGCATGAGCTACATTGGCTAAAAGGTTATTCAGGGTCTGAGCAGTCTGCACAGTATGACTCCTGGCTAATGTCGCGGTGGTAGCTCCAACAGCCGCCAATGAGATGGCAGTAACAATGGCGGCTGTAATTCCAAGATCCCTTTTCTGTCTGAAGAGAGTCATAGCGTGATCTTTAAATTACACTTATATAGTGTGTGTGTGTGTGTGTGTGTGTGTGTGTGTGTGTGTGTAAGTGTGTGCACAGTAAATGAGATATCTTCCTCAATCATTTTTTAGTCTTGTTTTATGGTCTCTCACTGAACGTGGGACTTGCTGTTCTCTGGCTGAAAAGTCCCTAAGACATACCTGTGCACATCTGGCCAACAAATCCCCCCACACACACACAAACACCAAGAGTTTCTGGCACACACTAACACAAACTGCTTTCATGTGAGTGGTAGTGATCTGAACTCTGGTCCTCATGCTTGTAGAGAAAACACTTTACCCATGAAGACACCTTCTTAGCACCCCTATAATCCTCCTTTCTCTTTGAAAGCAAACATTTCTTAAGATATTTCATCATATTTAACAAATATATTTTTAAGTCAGTGAGATGGCTCAGTAAATAGGAGTACCACAATGACCTAAACTCCAGCCCACAGGACCTACAAGATGGAAAGAGAATCAGCATTTGAAGTTGTCCTCTGACCTCCACATGTACCTGCCCATAACACACAATAGCACACAAGCCTGCATGTACATTCATTATTACATTAAAAATATAATAAGGAAAAACAGTACAACATTTTCCGGGAATTATATTTGGTAAGGGTTAAAGACTAGTAACTGCTGCGACTTGGGGAGATTGCTCTGCAAAACACAACTTGAAGCTCTCCCAGGACCTGAGTTTGGTTCTTGGCATAGACACCAGGTGGGTCACAATTGCTAGGAACTCCAGGTCAAGGGGATACAATGCCCTCTTCTGGACACCAGGGCACATGCACTCAGGCATGCATACCAGACACCCACACATAAAAAGAATAAAGATGCTACAATTAAAAGGTGCTCTTCACTGTTTCATCACTTCTTCAGGCTCCCAAGTTCCAATTCTCTGTCATCTGTCCTAAGCACTGCAAGACAGGACTACCAACGTGTCCCAAATTTTCCGAAGCATTACTGAATTTCAGTTACCTTTTCCCCTAATAAGAAATATCTTTGATGACACTCTTTCACTAAAGTGAAAATAAATCAACACAAATGAAATGAGTTATTACAAATAAAGCAGAGATCACAAAATTTGGAGACAGAAAAATTAGTTTTCTTTTTAAATTTTTAAAATTTATTTATGCATAGAAGTGTTTTGCCTGCATGCATGTACGTGTTCCTGGTGGCCAAAGAGATCAGAAGAGGGCATCAGATTCCTTGGAACTGTAGTTATGGATAGTTTAACCACCATGTGGGTGCTAGAAATTAAACCCATGTCCTCTACAAGCTCAATAAGTGCCCTTACAGCTGAACCATCTCTTTAACCCCACAAAATGACCAGTCCTGTCTGACTTACACAAGACTCTGAAAATCTAACCTTCAGGTGCTCCCACTTGCCAAATCTACTTGTGTCAGATCTCTTTGTGTCTCTTTAAAGAGTCCTGATAGTGTGTGTGTGCATGCTTGCACTTGAAAAAGAGAGAGAGTGGATCTGTAATTGAAGCATGTATGCTAACTGAACTCAATGTCATATTTATTAAATGATTCTTTAATACTCATCAAAAATAAAATAAAATTATTATAATCAATTCTAAACCTGTCACTTTAGAAATTAATCAACTGACAATTTTTTTTTTTAATAAGAGGGCCAGTCTTGACTGTTTCAATAATAGCTTGTTACCTAAAATGCCTCAAAATTGTATCATAAGACCAGCAAGGTGGTTCAATGGGTAAGGACACCTACCAACAATAGTCTGATGACCTGAATTAGATCCCTAGAATTCACATGGAGGAAAGAGGGAATCCACTCCCACAAGTTGTCATCTGAGCTCCACAACTGTACCATATCAAACTGATAGGAGCAAACACCCACACACAAGTACACAGTTGAAAGGAAAAAAAAAATACACTATTCCATATCCACCATAATTCTCCTGCAATTCAACCCATTTTTATCTAGGTATCTGTCATTTTTAACATGGTACCTTCCCATCTCTGAAGATACTGCTTCCAATTCCAATACAAAATTGCATCAGCATTTCCAATTTAGAATAAGATTTTAAACACAGAATGTGTGCAGACTAAAATCAAGATCATCATTTTTGGAAAACAATTTTGACCAATATTTTACAATTTTGTAATACAGAAAAATGCAAAGAGTAATATTTCATAGTAAAAAAGCAATGCAGCACAAGGATACGTCACATAAATCATCTACTCTTGTTTGTGAATTTAATGTTTTATTAATCTACAACAATTCCTATTTGCTCTTGAGTTAAAGTTGTCCAGTGTATTTGGTGTCCCTCAAAAGACAAACAAATAACCAAAAAAAAAAAAAAAAAAAAAAGGTAATACCAGAAAAGACACAGACTTTAAAATTAAAATAGTAAGACTCCATGAAGGTTTAGAAGACAGACACTGTCTTTGTAACATGGGGAAAGGAGAGACAAAGGAGATAAAAACTGGAGAAAAGGATGATAACAAACAAATCTGTTCTTCCAAAACTAATGGTCCATGTTTATGAAACAACAGTGTTCCAGAAAGTGAATATCAGTGTTACACAATAGAAAGTAAGAAAATGGCCACAAGAAAACTGTGTGTGACATTCAAACCCAAACCACGTAAGCATGCATTTGTCTCTGGCCTAGATGATTAATTTTATATAAAAGAAGTAAATACAACCAATCAAGGAATGTTACAATACCAAATTAGCCACAATCATGAGAGTTATGCTACCACAAAAATTTTCATACCGACCATCCAGATCAACTCCCACAGCACTCAGAAGACACTGAGGCCCTGTCACCTAACAGAGCTAGTACCACCAGTGACTGTTTGGATTCAAGAAACCTGGGATTCTTTGCTCACTAACCTCCCCTACACAGTCTCTGCCTTTAGATGCTTTTTATTTACCATAAACCACAAATGTAAAATGAAGTTCTGTCAAATCTAACAAAAGCATTCTGGCAGCCAAAACAGAAGTAAACATAGCATAGCACTTACTGTTCACACCAATTTAAAAACAAAATTAAGTAATAATCCACAAGGAAATCAACAAAATTTCCTAACAAAAAGGAAAAAAAAAAAAAAACCCTTTGGTATTTTGAAATTTTCAACCACTTAGATAAAGTGGGTCCCTACTCGTTTTGTACTGCTACACAATCTCGGGCATAATTTGGGACAAATAACCCACTGATTAGGCTCTTCCTCCTGTGTATGTAGGCTCTCGCTTAATTAGAAACTGTACCTCAGAATCCTTTCTCCCACCACCACTGCATAAGAGGAGATAACCTGATCCTCTCTACCTGGAGAACAATGCAACCCAACTCTGGCCAATAGATTTATCTCAGGGAAATAGGAAGGGGGGATGTGTTTCTTCATCCTGGATTCCCTCAAAGCATCCCCCTGCGAGCCTAAGAAGCCCAGCTCCTTCCCTAGCCCAGAGCCTCACCCAGTACTGTCTGATCTCTAAGTGAGACCTGGAATCCTGTACCTCTGTAGTGCATCCACAGGTTGTTTTGTGAGAGGTCGATGTAGCTGAACTTGTCCTTCAGGCTCCTGGACCTGGGCAACTCGTCCACGGCCTGGTAGAAGCTCTTCAAAAGCTCTGTGGCTCCTGCTCAGAAAGAGGCCACCCCACTACTCGGAGTCTCCAGGGCCGGGACCTGAACACCTGCAGCTGATCCCAGAATGCCTGCGGCCCAGCCAGGAACACGGCCAGGCCAGGTGGAGCGCTGGCGGGGTTGGCCGCTGAGGCAGTGGACAGGGGCGGCATGGGTTTCGGCGGGTGGGACAGCATGGAGGCCACTGCAGTCCCTAAGCCTCCACCTGGTGAGCCAGCCTGGGAGGAGTCCATTCTGGAGGCCATGGGCGCGGGCAGGGCATCTCCGGAGCCAGAGGCCCCATTGTCGGCTGGTGGCAGAGGCTGCTCAGACATCCCTGCAGGTATTCAGAGAGCGGCTCCTCCACTAGTCACAGCTTCCTCCTGTGCTTCCCTGGTCGCTGTCACTGTGACGCCCAGAGGCGCTGTCACTGTGACGCCTTGTCTGCGCGCCCCGGAAGTCGGAGCTCAGCGGCGGAGGACACCCGCTGTGGGTGGGGCCCGGGGGCGTGAGGAACCCTCCGTCAGGCAATGGCGGCCAGGTGACCCGGAGTGGTGGGATGGCAAGGGGCGCTGGTGGGCAGGCCTGGGTGAGGTGGGGAAAAGAAGCAGAGAGCCTGCGAGGGGCGCTGCTCTCCCGTCTGTTTCCGGTGGGCAGACAGGTTGTGGAGAGGCTGCGCGGGGGTGGCGCCAGCTGAGGGGGTGGTGCTAGGTGCACCTGCCAGCTGGCTGTTTGGCAGCCTCTCAGGTGCAGGCTCAGCCCTGCTTCTCTCCTTGAGCCATTCCCTCAGACTCAGCGAGCCTGCTTTGCACCCAGGGAGAGCAATTGAGCCCTGCTGGGCCACAGGGAGCTTAGCCAGGGATTCCCTAGTGGGTCCATAAAGGGCCACAGGAAACCACTTATGAAGGAGAAGTCTCTCTCTTAAAACAGTTCCTCCTTCATTATTTAATTGATGGATGAGGAGTCCCTGCGAACTTCCTGGGGGGGGAAGGAGCCACTTTAGGAATACCAACCAAGACAGGCAGATGGTCAAAGGGAAGGAACGGGAAATGCTTGTGCATTTAGGAAGGGCTTCTGGAGATGTCTGAACATTTTATGAGCGCATTAATTCTCATCATAGTTCTCTTTGTTAGGTAGCAAAAAATTATGCCCATTCTTTAACATGTGAATCTTTACTTGCTGCATAGCAAACACCCCCAAACTCAGTGACATAAGATTTATTATTAAACATATCTGTGGAGCAGGTGTCTTCTGATTTAGTAACTGTTCTATTGCTAGGAAAAAAAAAAATGACTAAGGTGACATATAAATGAACGCATTTACTTAGAGGCTTACTCACAGTTTTAAAAAGTTGTCCATGATCACCAGGACAGGAAGCATGACAGCAGACAGTTAGGCTTTGTGATGGAGAAGTAGCAGAGGAGCTCACAAATTGATGTGAAAGTTGCAGGCAGAGAGCCAGACACCTAGAGAGCAAAAGAGAGAAAGAGAAAAAGAGACAGAGATACAGAGATTGTGGCTGGTGTGAGCTTTTGACACCTCAAATCCCAACACCAGAGATATGCTTCCTCCAATATGGAACCTCCTAATCCTTTTCAAACAATTCCACTAACTGGAGACCAGTTAAATATTCAAAGATACAAGGCTATGGGAGCCATTCTCATTCAAACCACTACAACTTCCCTGTTTCTTCTGCTTGAATGAATTAATCTCAGACATTCAAAGTGTGTTGCCTGTGGCTGTGAGTCACCTTACAACTTGACTTAAGAAGAATCTGATGATAAGCTCACAGATATGGTCACTGGCAGGATTCCTTTCCCCAGGAATAATAAGGACACCACATCATTACTAGCTATTGGCCAGAAGTGGACCTCTTCAAAATGGCAGCAGATTTTACCAAAGTCTGTAAATCAAGAAGACAACAGCACCAGAACAAAACCCGGGATGAGGTGACATGTTGTCACTTTTGCAATAATATCTATTAAAAGTAAACTGCTAATCCAGCTCACTTTCATGCAGAGAGGCTTTGACAAGGCCATTTACAACAGAATTTGACATCTGTGAACAGCTCTGGTTCCTTTGAATCCAGGAGACCTTGCTTGCTCCAACCTTATCACATCAAGTTTCTAAACAAGAGGCTGACAAACCCCTTCTGCTATAAACTATGTACTTGGTATGTTAGGTCATGTGGGCCATATGTATCCATTGAAACTACTCATCTTCACCATTGTGGATGAAGTTAGTCACTGAAAACATGTAAACAAGTAGATGTAATTTTATGTCAATAATACATATTTCCAAAAATATACAATAAGCTGGACACTACAAGATGCAGTTAGTGATACCTGCTCTATATGAGACCAGACCACTAGGAGTACATTCCCAGATGTCAAGAAATTCAGTTTGTTACCCACAATATATATATGGTATCCCTACCCTGGATGACCTTTTGCCACACCCAAACAGGTTTTGGATACTTCTGCAGCTAGCCTGTGACAAATAAAAATAAATGCCCATAGTGATCCCAGGGTCGTGAACTCCAGCAAGAAGAGGTCCAAGCTGGGGTTAGTTTTCACTTTGTTTTTAATTAATCAACCTTTATACATATAGAATGCTCTGTTGGGTGCAGGAATAAGGAAGGAAGAGGAATTACAGGCAATATTGAAGTCAGTCAGGGCACCAGGTTGTGAGAAAAATGGACTGAGAGCCAGCTGCTGCTCTTTAGAATCACATGCTTCTAGTACAGGGGCAGAAAGACCAAGGTCTGCAAAGGAAGGGTTCTGCATCTGAATCAACATGTTGTCTTGGACAGAACACAAAGGTGGCACTGCTGGTGATTGCCACACACCAAATTAGAGTGTTCCTGAATTCCAGGGTTGAGGGCAGAAATGGCCTACTGAGGCGCATTTGACAATACAAATGTGCTACTTTATATCATGATTTTCTTTTTTTTTTAGAAATTATTACAATGCAGTGTTCACAAAACAAAACCCATGTGGAACACCAGTTATTTAAGAGGAAACTGCATGTTTCATTCATCCATTATTGATGATTTTTGGACTAAAAAATCAAATTTTGGCTGGGATAATCTTCATTAATAACGATTTGACAAGTTAATACAGTCTCAACCTTGTTCTGAGTTCCCTCTTAACATTTTTGTTTCTTTCCAAATTCCTGTGGCCTTTCTCTTAATTGGCAAAAGTAACATCCTCTTTTCCACACTGATTTCTATGTCCCTCTTGTTGATAGCTGCTGACATGCAGAGTGAATTATAATGGAACAACAACAGAAAACATTCAGGAAAAACTCATCTTCTCCTTTATTGCTTCTGGGTCAAAGGTCAAGTTCAGGATGAAATTCTAGATAAGGAAAGCTGAACCAGGAAATCTCTGAGACTCATTGAAAGACACCTGCCATACCTGAAGGTGCTCTAGTTAAGTGGATGCTCCCTTGTGCAAGCATCCAAAGGCAAAGTTAGGAATGATGACACAGGAAAGGGATCATAGGAGCCAAAAACAGACAGTTTATGGAAACAGAGGAGAAAATGATAGTCCTTTAGGACAATGATAAATAGCTCTCCAAAGTGTCAAATATCATGGGGCTGTAACTTCCCTATGCACTGTGGATTGGCATCAAAAGTGGCCTGCATGTTTTTCATCAACTCTTCAGAAACAATTAGATGAAACACACAATGCTAGGTTGCACGCAGATTGGTCCACTAAAAATTGGACCCAAGGCCTGGTACATGTTCTACCACTGGTCTACAATCATAGACCCTAAGAGGATAATCTGTGCTTTAAATAGCACTATTTGAAGTGATTTAGTGAACCTGCTTTAGAAATCATTTATTTAATTATGGCTAATTATGCTTGGTAAGCTTTTAATATTTTTGGTTTGTTTCCTTTAAGCACCTTAAAAAATCCACAAAGAGAAGTATGTCCACCAATCTGTGGGACTTTCTAAACCTTAGTATTTCAAAAATGTTAAAATATCTGTACCTTTCAAATGATAAAGCTCTTTCAAAAACTTCAGTCATTTTCCTTCTTCAGCTACAAGTATCTAACTTAGGAACAGACATCAACTATGTAAAGGTCCACAGCACTTGCTGTTACTGGCTGCCAATAGTCCCTCAGATACACCCTTTACCATAGTACAAATGGAAACTCACTATAGGTAATACATTTTACATAGAGATAAAATTATAGTTGATAGTAACTATAGGTAAATTTGCTCCACACAGGGCTTTGAGGTTCATGAGAAACCCAGGTCGCACTGAGTCCTGTGCCACCATACAACATTCACTCAATGTGAAGGGTGCAGTCTGGCACAAAGTCACACTGGCATTGGGTGTCATATGGCTGGCTAGTTGACTCAAAAGCCAAGGACATGCTTCCATGTACTGCCCCATCCTCTGTGTTCATGGGACCCTTAGTGCTTGGCAAAATTATGTCAAGAACATCCTAATGTTAGTGTGAATATAGGTGCTCCTAGTGTGAGCCTCTGTATTCACCCTAACATGTGAGTACATGTGTGCAAGTACTGCCCTGATCAGATTTTGGGGTTTTGTAGTTTTTGTTTTCTTTGTTTGTTTCCTTTGTCTAGACAGAGTTTCTCTGTGTACTCCTGGCTGTCCAGGACCTTACTATGTAGACCAGACTGGTCTCAAACTCAGAGAACAGTCTGCCTCTCCCTCCTGAGTGCTGGAATTAAAGGCATCCACCACTACCCCCTGGCTAGTTTTTTTTTTTTTTTTTTTTGTCTTGTTTTGTTTGTTTGTTTGTTTGTTTTTTTCAGGGGTGGGGAAAGGTGTTGTGTTATATGGTTTTGTTTGAACCACCCTTCCGGTGTAGCCTGGATTGAAACTTTGGTTTCCTCCTGCCTTCATCTCTTAAGTGCTGGACTTACAGGAGTGCCAACTTTCCTCATCTCTGTTTTTCTCTGATTGTGTGTACGGGATCATGTGAGTATGTGTGTATACGTGTGTGAGAATCTGCATGTGCTTGCATGTGACAGTGTGAAGGTGAGCCTGATCACCTTTAATTGAGGCAGGGTTGCTCACTGACCATGAAGAGCAGCTATTCCAAATTGTCTACTAAAGAGCTTGCTCAGTGCATCCCATATTAAGGTTCCTGAGGAATGGTATTAAATGTTGGCACCAGGCCTGCCCAACTTTTATGTGGGATCTAGGAATGCAAACCCTGCTCTTTGTGCTTATACTGAGTCATCTCTCCACCCCACCTCTATTTTATTCTTCAATTATGTAAATCCCTTTTTCTCTTAGTGTCATCACACACACACACACACACACACACACACACATACAAGCTTTGAAGTGTCTCGCCAAAAGATGTTCATAGCCAATGCCGAGAACCTCTGTCAAGGAGCCTTGTGGATGAGCTCATGCTACAGATCTTGAAAGAAGACAATCATTGGGGAAGGCAGAGGCAGGTGGATCTCTGAGTTTGAGGCCAGCCTGGTCTACAAATGAAGTCTAGGACAGCCAAGGATACACAGAAAAAACCTTTCTCCAGGAAAAAAAAATGGAAGAAAGGAAGGAAGGAAGAAAAGAAGGAAGGAAGGAAGGAAGGAAGGAAGGAAGGAAGGAAGGAAGGAAGGAAGGAAGGAAGGAAGGAAGAAAGGATAATACTGGATTGTCCTATGGCCTCAAATCCCATGGCAGGTGTTGTTGTAACTGAGGCAGAAGGAAATCTGAGACAGAAAATAGAAGATATAGGTTGTCCTAGTCACTTTTTTTATTGCTGCAGCAAAACTCCATGGCAAGGCAACCTATAAAAGAAAGCATTTAATGTGAGCTCACAGTTCCAGATGATTAGACCATCATGGTAGGGACCATGGCAGCAAGCTGGCACACATGTCCCTGGAGCAGTAGTTGGGGGTTTACATCTAATCCATAATCAGGAATCACAGCGAGCTAACTGGGAATGACATTAGCTTTTGAAGCCCTAAATCCCCCCTCCAAACCCCTGCCCCCTGCCAGTGAAACACCTTCTCCAGCAAGGCCATACCTCCTAATTCTTCCCAAAACAGTTCCACTAATTTCAGAACAAGCATTCAAATACATGAGCCTCTGGGGGCCAGTCTCATTCAAGCCAGCACTTACACAGAGAAAGAAAGGTCATACCAAGGTGATGCAGACAGAGACCTGACCATAGCTAATAAATGCTCTAGCCACCCAACCCAGAGGAGGCAAAGAATAGTTTCTGTCTTTGGAGCTGGGTGAATACAACTCTGTGACATCTTGATTTGGAAAGTCCAGCATTTTTTTTTTTTTTTTTTACTATGGCTTCTATTACAGCAATCTATTAATTCGGGCATAAAAACCAGTATACAGACATGTTGTGTAGGTTCAGGGAGAGGGTGCACAAAGTTGTGAGCACATTAAGTATACTATGTGTTGTGAAAGGCAAAGATAAATAGTAGGCATATTTTCAATATCGGTATTGTAATGCTTTTAGCCCAGCAATGGTGGCACTCACCTTTAATACCAGCATTCAGGAGGCAGAGGCAGGTGGATCTAGTCTGCAGAGTGAGTTTCAGGATAGCCAGAGCTACACAGAGAAACCCTAACTTAAAAAAAAGTGTATTGTAATGGTTTTAAATTAAATGTACTTTTTAAAGACAAGGAGCACAGTGTGCTACATAAATTTTATAGCTTGATAAGACAAAGTTTTCTTACTTGTCTTCATAATAATCTCTTCTTCTTCTTCTTCTTCTTCTTCTTCTTCTTCTTCTTCTTCTTCTCTCTCTCTCTTTCTCTCTCTCTCTCTCCTTCCCTTCTTCACTCTCTTTCAGCCCCGCCACATTTCAGTAAAGATATAGGTTATAAGTGTCCGGGTTAGTGGCAAAATTAATTTTCGGATTGAGATGTGAGCTGGGGTGTCCTAACAACAGAAGCCCAAAAGCCATAAACGATCTTTCAAGATGCCATTAGAAGGTCACCATGGCTGCTGAAGCTCATGCTGTTACATCTGAACCATTAGATGCCTCACACACGTCACACCTACCCACTTATAAACCCAACATCAACAGGATCTCGTCTTGTTCTGCCACAAGTTCCAGGCCAGCTTTCTAGAACACCAGAGTCTGCTGCAGGGTGTCTGATAGAAGAGGTTGAGGGAGATCTCCCAAATTCATCTGAAGGGAAAGGAAGCAGGAGAGTTAGGTGTGGCGAAGAGTGTGGCTAGGCCTTGATGAACTCAAAGAAGTCTGCCTCCAGCCTCCCCTAGGGAGATCATGAGCACATACACAACACATAATTGTCCCTTCAACCTGAGTAAGAGCCCAAACCCTTAAAACCTGCACTACTTACTTATTAGCTGCAAGCCATACCACCCCCATGGTGGAACAACATTCTGCATGGGTGGCTAAGGAGCCACTGTCAACCAGCACTCCCAGAAGCCCTCGGTTGGGCACTGTTCAGAGCACCAGGACCTTCAAAGGGGTACCTGCCTCCTACTGAAAATATTTTTTAAATCTGTGGCTAATAACTAATTTCATCTCAAAGAGTACAATTGCTTAAGAAATATATGAGTGAGAAATCAAAAGAGACACAAATATTACTGAACATATTTGGAATTTATGAATCTTCCAACTCATATGAGGGAGATACACAGAGCAAATATGTTCACATTTTCATCTGGGAACCGGCAGTATTCCTCTGCGGTCTCTCCTTCAGTTCCTGCCTTCTGCATCCTCTTTTGACATATGTCAAGGCTGGACTATAGCACAGAAGTGTAAGCCAGATATCCCTTTCCTCCACCAAACACCTTTTGGTCATTCTGTTTATTCAGAGCAACAGAAAGCAAACTCAGACAGCCAGGCTATGCCTGTACTCTTCACCCTGAACCTGCCATGTTTGGTTCTGAGGTCTCTATGCCTTGCTCAACCCAACTTGTTCAGCCAAGTACCAGTCTGTGTGTGCCTCCATGACTTGTCTCACTCTGTACTGATGCAATACGTACAAATCAAATGGACTTAATATTTCCTGAGTATGCTGAACAAGTACTCAGCTTCTTTTTGTTGTGGTACAATCAGGTGCTCTCATGATTAGTAACTGCTGAAGTTCTAACAATGTGGCTAAGGCATCTTCTCACACAGAAATTGCAAAGGCAAATACCCCAGACAACCATTGTAGGAGAGTGAACAATGCCAGGTAGAGAATAATAACAAACTGATGGGCATGAAATTGCAAATCAGAGTGCTTATAAATACTTCACAGGATAACTAAAACACCTTTGTGAGGCAGGGCTTGCCAGTGGGTCACCAGTAGGTGGACTGAAGTTTCTGAATTTCCAGAGCTGAAAGTGCCAACCAATTACAGATGTCCTGGATCTATCTCCTGTTTGCCTGGGTCACCAAGGAGCCTAACGCTGTTGTTGCTTGTCTCTACCTAACTTGGGTAAAACAAAGCACCATTTATGCCAGACAGGTCACTTAAATTAATGTGTGAATTATATGTCAATCAATCAGTAAATCTTATGACATGGAGAATGTAGCTCCATTGTTAGTGTTTGTCTAGCATTCATGAAGCCCTGAGTTTGATTCCTAATACTGCACAAATCAGGCATAGTGGTAAATGCCTGCTAGCCCACAACTGGTAGGTTGATTGCAGATGTATCAGAACTCTATATCATCTTCAGCTAAATAGCAAGTTTGAAGTCATCCTGAAGTACAAAAAATAAATAAAAATAAAAAGCTGGGTGGTGGTGGTGCACACCATCAATCCCAGCACTCAGAAGGCAGAAGCAGTTAGATCTGTGAGTTCAAGGCTAGCCTGGTATACATACTGAGTTGCATTACAGCCAAGGATACACAGTTCAATTCCCAGCAATACATGGTGGCTCACAACTGTCTATAACTTGTTTGAAGGATTTTGATGCTTTTTTCTGGCCTTAATGCATTCAAAACACACATACTCATAAAACAACAACAACAAAAATAATAACACTTTTTTATGTTTTTAATGTCTTTAAAAAGATTACAAGGCTGGAGGCATAACACTTGCCTTGTATATATGAGACCTTGAGCTTTCTGTATGGTAATTTGAATGAGAAATGCCCCCAAAGTCTTGGTCTCCGGTTGATGACTCTGGTTGAGGAGGTTTGGGAGGAAGTTTATTTCTAGGAGTGGGTGTTGAGTGCTTCAGGCCTCACTCTACTTCCCAGGTCATTATTTTTGCTTTATGCTTGCGTTTCATGAAGTTTGTCCTCAACTTCCTGTTCCTGCTGCCATGCTTTCTGCTTGTGTCCATGCCTCTGCTCTGCCATCGCAGAGTCATACACCTTAAGTTAGGTAAGGTTAAACTGGAGAGCTAAACCCAAATAAACTATTTCTTCATAAGTTAGTATGGCATCATGTTTTAGCACAATAGAAAAGTAATTAATATTGGCTCTCAAAAAATGACTCATGTTAGGTAAGCTTTTATCATGGCTAAGAATCATTGCTGTGCTTTCCCCACTTGGAACGCAAACAAGTGATTCCTAGACACTTGAACAATGAATTTGTGTAAATCTGGAATATTCCATAAATTGGAATAGAGAATTCTGGTCAATTTAATATCCTTAAATCCCAGAGGCTGTCTGGAATGTTGTGGGTTTACTTTCCTATAGCAGATAAACTATCACAAACTCTGGAATATGGTATACTCTAAATAAAATAGTTCTATCCTTTCTCCAAAAGCATTTCTAAAGGTTTGCAATATATTAAGGTTTTAATATATAGTAATATATATGTATGAATATATATATACATATATGCTGGGGAGTGGTGGCACATGCCTTTAATCTGGGCAGTTGAGAGGCAGAGGCAGGCAGATGTCTGAGTTACAGACCAGACCCTTGTACAGGGTGAGTTCCAGGATAGCCAAGGCTACACAGTGAAACCCTGTTTTGAAAAAACAGTATATATATATATATATATATATATATATATATATATATATATATATATATAGAGAGAGAGAGAGAGAGAGAGAGAGAGAGAGAGAGATTGTATCAACTATTTTATTTTTATTATTTACAGTTTATTCACTTTGTATTTGCCATAAGGCCCTCCCTCCTCCCCTCCCAGTCCCACCATCCCTCCCCTTCTTAACGCATTCGCCTCCCAAAGTACTCTGAAAGGGGAGATCCTCCTCCCCTTCATTCTGATCTTAATCTCTCAGATGTCATGAGAACTGGCTGCATTGTCATCTTCTGTTACCTGGTAAGACTGCTCCCCCTTCAGAGGGATGTGATCAAAGAACAGGCCTATCAGATTATGTCAGAGGCAGTCCCTCTTCCCATTACTATGTAACCCGCTTGGACACTAAACTCCCATGGGCTACATCTGTGCAGGAGTTCTAGGTTATCTCCATGCATGATACATGTTTGGAGTATGAGTCTCTGGTAAGACCCCTGTGTTCAAATTTCTGGTTCTGTTGCTCTCCTTGTGGAGTTCCTGTCCTCTCCAGATCTTACTATTTCCCACTTCTTACATAAGATTCCATGCACATTGCCCAATAGTAGGCCATAAGTCTCAGTGTCTGCTTTGATAGTCTGCAGGGCAGAGCCTTTCACAGGCCCTCCGTGGCGGGTTTCTAGCTTGTTTCCTGTTTTCTTCTTATTCTGATATCATTCCTTTTTGCCTTTCGGGATGGGGATTGAGGATTTTAGTCAGGGTCATCTCTATTGATTAGTTACTTTAGATGTACAGATTTTACTAGATTTATCCTTTATTATATGTCTATATGAGTGAGTATATACCGTGTGTGTCTTTCTGCTTCTGGGACTGCTCACTCAGGATGATCTTTTCCAGGTCCCACAAAGTTGCAGCAGAGTCAAAACCATCAAGGTGTGTCTGTCTGTCAATTCTTCGCCTAAACCGTGTCTTCCTGTCTAAAGCCTTGTTCTCCCGTGGACGACGGGAGCCCGACTGGGCCGGTCCATGGCAAGATGCACAGTTTTTAGTGGGTTTGTCCTATGTTGTATGTCTATATGAGTGAGTATATACCATGTGTGTCTTTTTGCTTCTGGGACAACTCACTAAGGATGATCCTTTCCAGGTCCCACCATTTACCTGCAAATTTCATGATTTCCTTATTTTTCATTGCTGAGTAATATTCCATTGTGTAGATGTACCACAATTTCTGCATCCATTCTTCAGGTGAGGGGCATCTGGGCTGTTTCCAGCTTCTGGCTATTACAAATAAAGCTGCTACTAACATGGTTGAGCAAATGTCCTTATTGTGTACTTGAGCCTTTTTTTGGTTATGCCTAGGAATGGTATGGCTGGATCTTGAGGAAACACTACTCCTAGTAGTCTGAGAAAGTGCCAGTTTGATTTCCAGTGTGGTTGTACTAGGTTTTATCAACTTTTGAAAGTTTGAAACAGGAGTAGGAATTTAAAAAAATTGTTATTGTAAAAAAAAAAAAATTGTTGTTGTTCAGTAGTGGGAGTCACAAACCTAAGAAACTCTTCCCAGGCTCTGATGCTTTCTCCTTGCCTTGGTTTGGGTAAGGCACAAGTATAATCCCCAAGGACCACATGTTGGAAGTCTTGTCTCAATGTGGTAGTTTTAAAGAGAGGTGGAATGTTTAAGAGATGGGAGTCTTGTAAAAGGTCAATATGTCATTGTGTCATACCCTTAGGAAGGATTAAAGATGGTATCATGGAATCCTGGTTCATTTCCTTGAGAATGGGCTCTAGTCAAAAGAGAAAACCTGGCTTTATATGTGCTCCAACTACACTGTTTACCATTTTCAAGTATAACCAGAAAGCTACCCTAGAATTGGACAGAAAAACCAAGACAATGCCCTTGGACTTCCAGGACCATGAGCTAAGTAAATGTGTGTTCTTTAAATTTTCCCAGCCTCATTGCCTTATTGCCTAAATGTTTTACAGGAAAATGGACAAATACATCCCACATATAAAAGTCTCTGTCATATGATCTGGGCACTGACACATTTTTTGGACCTGTATGTGCATATATGCCTCCCACCTTGTGGGAACAGGTCCCTCATGTCAGACCTTGCTCGATGTGCAGGCCCCATCTAACACTAAATTGCACTCTCTGGCCCTGCACAGAAGATATTTTCCTCACCCCATCACATGCTCTCACCCATTCTAACACATTCCAGCCAAGTAATTTGGTAAGAAAGTGAAGGGGTAGAAAGAAAAGTAACACAGTTCTTTTCAAGGTTTTCATTTCTATTCAGTAAGTACTACAATTCCCTTCTCATCCCCTAGAGATGACAGAGAGTATAAAACATTCCCACAACAAATGGTGTGAAGCGTGAGGGGCTACTCTGTGAATTTCTGGACTACTTCATTGGGTGTTCTGTAGGCCTCTTGAATTCTTATTGGCCTCTCCTTTAAGTTGGGGAAACTTACTGGCCTTGGAGCAGGGAATATTCTTTGTCCTCTATTCCTATTATTCTTAGGTTTTGTCTTTTTATGTTGTTTTGAATTTCTTGGAAAGTCTGTGTCAGGAATATTTTAGATTTAACATTGTATTTGACAGATACATCTATTTCTTCCATTGTATCTTCCACACCTGAGATTCTTTCTTCCATTTCTTGTAGTCTATTGGTTATGCTAACCTCTGTAGTTCCTGTTTTCTTCCCTAAGTTCTTTTTCTCCACAATTTCCTCCATTTGTGTTTTCTTTAAATTTTTAAATTCTATCTTCAGATCTTGGGCCATTTTGTTGATTTCCTTCACCTGTCTGACTGTATTTTCCTGTTTTTCCATCAATTCTTTCAGCTGTTTGTTTGAAAAAAAAAAACAAAAACATGTTTCTTTTATTTCATTCAGTGATTTAAGCATTTCCTTTCCTTTCTAAAGGCCACAAACTGGCTGTAACTTCCTCTGTTTCTTTATGGATGGCCATATTGTTTGAGTTTATCTTCCTCTAGGTTTTTAACGTATTTTATTTGTTTCCTTTGTTATCATCTTCATGAGCATAGTTGTTAGGTCCTCTTCTTGGATTTCAGTTATGCTGGGGTGTCCAGGGCTACTTGCCCCTGGATAACTGGGTTCTGGAGATGCCATATTATTCTGTCTTTTGTTGGCTGAGCTTTTATGCTGGCCTCTACCCATTGGGCTATCTTAGGTGTTTGGGGTTTAGTTTCTGGTGGTTCCTGGGGATCTTGTGGTGGAGAGAATCCCCTTGGCAGAAAGCTGGTTTTTCTTGAGGGAAGTCTTCTCAGCTTTTTGGGTATAGTCACTGGATGGCTGACGTTTTTCAGGAGTTGCAGCTGCTCCCCTCAGGGATAGAGACCTGAGTGGTAACTGTGGTCTTTGTTCATTGAGAGGGTTCTCCTCTCACCCAGGGAAGTCCTGAAGACAGCTGCCCTGCTTCTGGGTTTCTGGCTGTAAATTTAATGATCTGCTGCTGTGACCTTTGTGTCCCTTGTTTTGTTCAGTTTTGTTAGGGATAACTAGTTGCCCCGTGGATCCTTATCTGGGGGTTGATCTTGGGGATTACTGGCTTTTGTAGGTCTGAGGTTGGAGCTCTGTGTCTCAGTCCCAAGAGGTAGTCTGTGGTGGGTGGGTACTTCTTTCTTGAAAACAGCAGGCTATCTGGTGCACAGCAGGTCCCTGGGTTGGGCCGGTCTGTGGGACCTATTCCAGGGATATGCTGCATGGCCTAAGTCTGTCCGCTTTGCTTAGGTCCCTGTGAGGATTTCTCCTGACAGTGACTCCCAGTCTCTGTTGCCCTGGGGCACACAGTTGGAGAGCTGGCACACAGCATCTCTTTGTGAATGCTGCTGGAGCCCAGTTCAGCAATGGCGTCTCAGAGCCATTGGTCTGAGTCTTTTTCCAGGGAAGGACTGGATGATTTAAGTCAGTACAGTTTCCTTCCTTCCCTGTAGATTCTTTCGCAGCAGGGACTCCAGGTCTGTGGTATTTATTTTTGTGTCCACCAATCAGCTTGGAAAGGTGATTAGGTCATGCAAGTGTGTGGCTCTAGAATGGGAACTAGTGCCTGTACAGCCCAGGATCTCTTCCAGGTTTCGCTGGGTGAACTGTGAGTTGTCCCAACTGATTCCCACAATGTGGGGGTTTCCTCTCACCTGGGAAATATAATCACTGTTGCTTTAGGGCCCAGAGTTCAGTCTCTTGGTCTCTGTACAGGAAATGTTGTCCTGCTCCTCAGAGGCCCTGTTCTCCTGGTGCTGCCATCTTGTCTCTCTGCTCTATTGATTTCTTAAAGTAAACCTTGAATCAAATTTGTTTGGAAGATGTTAGCGCTGCATTATAATATAATATCCTTGAGGATAACTGAAAATGAGATTTTTTGTTTCTGAAACAGGATCTCACACTGTAGCATTCGCTTGCCTGAAACTTACTATATAGACGAGGCTGGCTTTGAAATCAGAGATCCATCTAAATTTCAGCTTTCTGAATGGTAGGATTAAGGGTGTGTGCCACCATGCCAGGCCCTAGAAATTGGAATCTTAATATGAGATTTTCATGGAAATCAGGAGATGCTGAAAGAATAAAAAACCTCACAGAAGGAGCTGAGTAAGTGTTCTGGAATCAAGGGTCTTTAAGTGATCTCAGCCATGGAAATTCATAAAGCTGTACCAATTCTGTAGCTGAGACTCAGCTACAGTTGCAGATTTTGGATCTTTGCTCCATGACTGGCTTATCTTTCCTTCTCATTTGAAGCTCTGGGGAGGTATGATGCCTGCTGAGCTACTACACACTTATTGCCTAGAGGTCTTCACGGTGTTACTATATGAATTAACAATCTTCACACAGGGTGCTAACATGTTGGATTAGTTACTTTTCTTATCACTGTGAGAAAATGAGTTGTGGTAACAACAAGGGGAGGATTGGTTTCTTTCAGTACATCCTTTTGAGGGTTACACAGTCCTCCATAGTGGGGAAGGCATGTTGGGGTTCTTGGAGGCAACAGGACTCTGAGGCTGCTTCCTTTCTCCTATGGATTAGGAAAGAACACCTCTGATACACCCTCAACCACTCACTTATTGCAACTCAATGGATACCACCTCTTAAAGGTTCCAACATACTTCCCTGATAGATCTCACAGCAAGGGACCAATTTTAAACACGTGCTTGTGAAGGACAGCTTGCACGTAAAACCATAACACATGTGTTGGCTTATATTGAATTGGGAGTAGTAATAAAATGCAGAGTATTGTGGCACCACACAGTCTGAGCTCTGCTTTCTTCATTAGGGACAATATGAGAACCTTCCTCCTGGGAAGGGTTTGTAAGTTATCTGAAACCTGGGAAGAGGGATTACTGTTAGCACTGTTTTGGGTCTTACCTTGAGAAGGTAGTTGAATTGGCAGTGTTTTACTGTATGGAGGGAGAGAACTACGGAAGATGCAGAACATTAATGCATCAGTAACAGGGAGATGGAGGCCCAAGAAGAAACTGTTTTGAGGTACCTGGGTGGAAAGGAGAGTACTGTCATGGGACCTGAGCTATGGAAATTAGAAAGGAGGAAGAGGTCCCGTATACAGTGGATAGTATAGAGTTTAGTGGATAGACCTGGAAAAATTATCACTGGTTTTGGAATACCATTGTAGCCTTAGGGATAGCAGTCTGTATTTCATGATGGAAATAAAACCCAGCTGGCAGGAGTTGAAAGAATGAGTGGAGGTTCCAAGTAGAGAGGATGTGGCAGAAAGATTGTCTTTAGAAGGTTAAGGGGAAAAAAAAAACATCTCTGTTTTTAATGGCCAATATTTGGTTACATTTTAGCTGAGGTCCAGATTCTGATATCAGGGTAGATGGAAATCCCACGTAATCAAGAGTTTTGAAAATAATGCGACAGCAGTTGTATTAGTTCTGCATCAGTCTTCATTCAGTTTGTAAGTAAAACTGAAGTGATGTTTAAATTGATATAAGACTATGATTTTAGGTAAAGGTAAATTAGTTACTCAATACCAACTTTAATACAATACTGACAGGGACAATGGTTTATCACACGGAGGCACAGAACTTTGTGATAAAAGTGAGTAAATTGTGGGGACGGTGTGTTCTCAAAGGGTGAGATAAAATTCAAGAAAAAATTGTTAAAGATACTTAGTTTGAGGTCTGATGAGGTAGAGACCAGTGGCAGTCTTTGCAGAACACAGGTAGTAGGTCCTGGAGAGGAGAAATAGACCATGGGAGGCAGGCTGGTGTGGACATGGATCACATTGGAATAGCAGAGTGGAGAGCTGACTTTGACTACATCTAATGGCCTCCCATTTTCTTCACTAAATAAACTCACCAAGCTTAAAAAGCTTAACATGAATAAAGACAAAGTGGATGATCCTTTTAGAATAACTGAAACAGGTTGACTGAAGAATTCTGAACATAAGGTAGGTGGCACTGAGAAAGACCAGGTGATGAATTCATGGCAGTGATCTTTTACCCCACTGACTGTTAGGGTAGTAGCATGGAAAGTGGACTGTGATACTGATGAAAGGCCATGGCTTTGCTGGTAAGGGTGGTGGAAAGATAGGCTTATAAAGGGAATCAAGGGCAATTGAGGCCTTTTAAGAGATTCTCGGGTACGTTTGTCCGGGAAGAAGAAAAAAAATCCCAAGGAAAGATTCAGAGAATTAGATAATCTTTAAAAGTGAAGCCTTCAGATAGTGTGTTCTATAAGAAGACAACAGGCATTTCTGCTGCAATGCCAAATGCATTGTGGAGAAAACCTTGTTTTCCATACAACTGTGCAGTAGAAATAACAGGACCCTGGGAGGGTGAGGCTGGGGTAATTAAATAGGAGTGTGGAACTTTGTAACAAAACAGCTGTCACAGTTCTAAAGATCTGCAAGCCTAGGTCAGTCCCCACTGGTATTTGTGCTAGCATTGCACTTGTCTGACTCTGAAGCCTTAGATTCTTCTTGAAGGTGTGTTCTTGACACCTACTTAATTGAAATAAAAAGCCTCTTTAAAAACAAAAGAAACCCAAAACCCCAAACAGGAACTACTCATGTTAGAATGTTAGAATGGCTAAATTTTAACCATAACCTGAGAGTGTGCCAGATATTGGTGTGGCTACCTAATAACAAAACCTCCAATTATTGTTAGCGGAGATGCACAATGATATAGCCACTTTGGAGATGGTTGGCTGTACTAACACAGCAAACTATATGTTTATCCTACTTCCCATTAGCAGTATACCCAAATATTTACCTAGCTCATCAGAATACCTAAACCTTCCCTGCTGGTCAGTGTTTGCACCAAATTTACTGATTTAAAGTGGTAACAACCAAGATATCTTTCAGTAATTAGTGAGAGATGGGCTCAAGAGACCCAAGAAGTTTGATGTAATGGGATATGATCAATGACTAATGAAGTGAGCCATTAGGTCATGCAGACATGTCGAATTTGAACTCCGTATTCCTAAGTGAAGTCAACCTGTCTAAAAGGACTAAGTAGAAAGGGTAAAAGAGGAGAGGTAGTGAAAAAGTGTGGTTGTCCAAGGAATGGGATAAAATAGACTAAGCATAGAGGGTATTATCAGACAGTAAAATATCTTGTGTGCTTGTGGTACTGTAGTTGTGGATACATGGCATTGAGTCTTACACAAACCATAGAACTTTATAATACCGAGAACTGTAATGAACACAAATTTTAAAAATCATTTAGGAGACAGGCAAAAAATCCAGGGTAGAATGCAGAATGTGATTTTTATATTTTAAGTAGCATTTCAATGCATTCTGGCTAAATGGCTTACTGCTGTGCTATTTTCCTAGCCTGTTTTAATTTTTTGAGACAGGGTCTATATAAGTTGCCTATGTAGTCTTTGGTTTTGCAAGCTGCCTCCTTCAGTACACTAAGTAGCTGGGTGACAGGTCAACATTACCAGGCCCAGCTTGACAATATAATCTAGGCACTTTACACCCTTTCTCGTTTCCTTTGTCCTCTCCACTCACCTTTCTCCTTTGTACTTTTTGATGGGACAGCAGCTCTGAAACTGTGATTCACAACCCCTTTGGGGGTCAAATGAGTCTTTCACAGGAGTCACATATTAGATTACCTGTATATTTATATTATGATTCATAAATGTTACAGAAATATGGTTATGAAAAAGCAATGAAATAATTTTATGGTTGGGGTTCACCACAACATGAGGAACTCTGTTAAAGGGTTTCAGAATTAGGAAGGTTGAGAACCACTGTGATAGGGCCTCATGTAGCCCAGGCTGTCCTTGAAGTCACTATGTGTAGCTGAAAGCAACTTTGAATTCCTAATTTTCTGCTTCTAATTCCCAAGTGCTGAGATTGTAGATGTAACCCTCTACCCAACTTGATAAAATAATCTTCATTGCATAACATATTTGAACTATCCTCAGGGAAGGGGAGAAATATTGACCTCAATAACTTTTGAATTAATGAAGTCTAAGAAAAGCAAACTATATTTTGAACTCTAGTTGATAAAAGTCATATCCTATGGAATTGTGGGCTAATTTTCTAATGCCAGTTCTGATTCTGCTATCTTCCCAAACTGCTGGACATATGTCCTGGAAGTGAATGGGTGAATCTGTACTCACATAGGAAACCTTCTTAACACCTCGAACCTGTGTCCCTTGCCTTGTTGCCCTAATGGCTTAACATAGTGACATGCTGTGCACTTTAGGGATATACTTCTGTTAAAATATCAGATCTTTCTGTTTAAGGGCTTTCCATATTGCTAAGCTTTTAACATTTGTCAGAGTATTGAGAAAAGCTGTGTTGTGTTATAGACGAAGTGACATGTTGATTCTGCTAGCACTATTCCCATATTTAAATTCAAGTGAGCTAAGTCATATTTAAGGAATATATTCTGTTGTAGGACAGGCTTGGTTAGGATTTAGTATTTCTGAGGTGGAATTGTTGCAGGTAGTTGCCAAAATCTAGACTGTGGGTCTAAGATGGAGTGCTTAAAGTAGGAGTAAAAAGCCCATGATTGGGGTGTCACCGCAACCTGAGGAACTGTATTAAAGGGTCATAGTTGTGTAAAGTTTGAACTGACCTAGAGCATTGTATGTGTTAGGCAATGCTCTACCATTGAGCTACAACTCCATCCCCTCTGTGACTTTTAAATTTGATAATGAATCAACTCATTTACATTTTCACATTTACAGAGCTTTCTAAAATGTTTTACAAGAACGTAATTAACAAAGGCTCTTAATATATTTAAGAGTGTGATGAATTTTTGGATATTTTGTGTAATGAAAACATGTATAGGATTTTAATTTGCATGGATTTAGCATGATTTTACCAATCTGGAACAAATTTGGACAAATGCAAGTGTGTGTGTGTGTGTGTGTGTGTATGTTTGTGTGTGTGTGTTTGTGTGTAAGTGTGCGTGGACGAGTATCTCGAGGGACAGAGTGATGGCCAATGTTGAATCCTTGAGTGTGTGGGAGAGGCTCTGCACTGTATATGTCGCAGGCGCTAGTGATGATCGCAGCGCAATTTTTGGCATTAACTGCCTTAACTCCTCAATTAGACCCACAGAGCAGGAACTTCAATATCCCAAGTTGCCCCTCTGTTTCCCAAAGTGGGTATATGGGTGGGAGGAGGTTCGATGCCTGGCTTTTGTTTTAGAAGGACCCAGGATCTGGGGAACTGCAGATTCTCAAGGTTGCACTCACTTACAGGCAGGTCACTTGGCAGAGATCGGGGTATCCGGGATCTCTGCTCTCTGGTTTGGCCCTGCTTCTTTGATGTGCTCCGCCAGCTCCGTGCTGCTGTCACTGCCAGGTTATGAGGTCTTGCTGCAGCGTCAGTGATCGCGATCCTGTGGCGCTAGTATGGCGTCTAGCAGACTAGGGCCCTGGGAGGATGGTGCAGCTTGCCACGCGGCTGGGACTCCGAGACAGGTACTGTTGTCATTTGCGGCTAAAGGGCTTGGAGCTCCGACTCAGCAGCTGCAGACCCCAGGCAGTTAGTTCTGTGTTGAGAAAGATGAGTCCTCTGTGCTGAGGATGAAGGAGGTTGTTGTTTTCCTGGGTTAGAGGTCCTTCCACTCACCAACTCAGATGGTTAGCTCTTCCACAGCTCAGAAACTGTGTGTGCTGTTGCCATCTTGGCGCCGCCCTCACCCAAACTGTGTAGCCCAGGCTGGCCTCGAACTCGTGATCCTCCTGCTTCTGCCTCCTTCAGCAAATCCTACTGGTGTGCGCCACCACAAATGGCAAGTTTTGTCTTACTAGCTGACTTCATTGGCTCTCTGTGGTCTTAGGGCTGAGTCTTGCTTTTTTCTTTATAAAAATGTTTTCATGGTAAACTTGTGAAATGGCTCATTGCAAGTCAAAGAAATTGAGTTCAGTGCTCAGAACCCACAGTAGAAGGGAAGAACTGAGTCCAGGGTGTTGTCCTCTGATACATACTCGCCTTTTCATTGTAGTTATTGTTGGTGTTTTTCCTGCATGTATGCCTGTGTGATGTTGACAGATCTTGGATTTGCAGATGGTTGTGAGCTGCCATGTGGTTGATGGAAATTGAAAACTCTTCCTCTGGAAGAACAGTCAATGGGAGGGAGGAGAGGATTGGGAGGGAGTAAGGGAGGGGGCTACAGCTGGGACATAAAGTGAAAAAAAAGCTATAATTAATATAAAAATAATTTTTGAAAAAAAAGAAAGGTTAAAAGCTTTACTCATCAGGGCCTCTATAATATTACCAGTAGTATTGTGGTATCTCATTTCTTAAGAGAAAAATACGGAGCTGTACTTCTCAATAGACTGTTATTGACTCAAGAATTATGGAACAAGCCAGGCACAGTGCCACCACCTGTAATCCCAGCACTGGAGGTGGCAGCGGCAAGTGGATCTCTGGGTTTGAGGCCAGCCTGGTCTACAAAGTGAATCCAGGGCAGCCAAGGCTCCAAAGAGAAACCCTGTCTTAAAACAAAACAAAACAAAACAAAAAACAGAAACAACCAAACCAAAAAATTGTGGATTAATCTTTATTCACAAATGAGAAGAATATATCAAATAAAAGAATTATAAATTCTTGATGAGATTTGCGTATTAATGTAGTTTATTTAATAGTATGCCATCATACAAATATCCCCAGTTTAAAAAGTTGTCTGTTTTGCAAAAGAATGTATAAGAATGTTACAAATTAAATACAGATTTAGATCCGATACAATTAAGATAATTTTCTCATGTGCTTCCAATCCAGAATAGCTGAAAATTATAGCCTTAAATTTCTCTAGTTTATGAAATGGAGAGATGATTCATTAGTTCTTGTAGCGGATTTGGGTTCGATATCCAGCACCGACAAGACAAACTCACAATGTCCTATAATAACTGCAGTTCCAAGGGATCAAACATGTTCTTCTGACCTTTAGGCAACAGGCACAGAGGTGGTATACATACATGCAGGCATTCATTCACTCACACATGAAAAAAATCTTTTTAAAATATCTTAAAAAAATTAACAGCCACGGCCCATACTCATTGTGGTCAGAGTCTGAATTTTTTATTATTAATTACAGTTCATTCATTTTTATCCCAGCTGTAGCCTCCTCCCTCATCCCCTACCAATCCCACTCACTCTCCCTCATCTCCTCTCATAGCCCTCCCCATGTCCACTGTTAGAAGAGGTCCTCCTCCCCTTCCATCTGGCTGTAGCCTATCAGGTTTCATCAGAAGTGGCTGTAATGTCTTCCTCTGTGGCCTGGTAAGGCGACTCCAGAGCCAGCCACTGATTTCATGTCAGAGACATTTCCTGTTCCCATTATTAGGGAACTCACTTGGAGACTGAATTTCCATGGGCTAAATCTGTGCAGGGGTACTAGGTTATCTCCATGCCTGGTCCTTAGTTGGAGTATCAGTCTCAGAAATGACTCCTTTGCCCAGATTTTTTGGTTATGTTGCTCTCCTTGTGGCGCTCCTGTCCTCTCCAGGTTTTTCTCTCTCCCCCTTCCTTCATTAGACACCCTGGATTCTGCCCAAAGTTTGGCTATGAGTCTCAGCATCTGCCTCGATGCCCTGCAGGGTAAAGGCAGAGGTCCTCTGTGGTAGGCTCTTGTCCTGTTCCTTTTTTTCTCCCTTTCCGATTTCTATCCTGTTGGCTTTTCTGAGAAAGTTTTGACCATCTTAATCAGGGACGACCTTCCTTAGCTTCTGACCTTTTTTTCTTGAAAACTTTTTTAGATGAGAGTTTTCTGTGTAGCCCTGGCTTTCCTGGAACTTACTCTGTAGACCAGGTTAGCCTCTAACTCACGGAGATCTGCCTGCCTCTGCCTCCCCAGTGCTGGGATTAAATGTTTGTGCCATCAACACCTGGCTAGATTCTGAACTCTTAATACAACCAAGAGATAGTGCGAAGTGTTTTTTGTCTAGCTACCAACCCCTGGCTAGATTCTGAACTCTTAATACAACCAAGAGATAGTGCGAAGAGTTTTTTTTGCTAGCTGCAGTTATTTTGCACATTCAATTCATTGTAATATTAAATGTTTTGTCACTTCTTCAGTTACTTGAAATGATGAGAACAGAAATTAAATTTCACCTAAGAGTCTTATTTTCACCTAATAAAGATATTCACTAGAAAAATCACATCTGTCCTTTGTTTTTCCCATTTCACATGTAGATCATTGTAAAACTCTCAATGTTGAAGCATCTGTTCAAGCCACGCATCTGATACCAGCAGCCTGTGGGATTTATTATTTTGAAGTAAATATTGTCAGGAAGGGAAGAGACAGGTAAGTGTAAATTTTGGTTGCCCTAATCATTTTTTATTCCTGGATAATTATGTTTGAAATGATTAATAAATGTATATGATATAATTAGAAAGTTGTAATCTTGAAAATGTTGGTTTTGGAAAAAAAGGCTCTAAATGTTACAGTACAAAAGATTGGTTCTTTTAAGTACTGGTTGAATTAAAGCTTGAGCTCATGGCTGTTACAGTCTTTCTGGCAGGGTCTTTATTAAAACTGAGAGTTGAGGGTTAAGTAATGGATTGGCTCATTTTTTTTCTGAATTCTGTGGAGAAGCTGGATCTTCTAAAACTTCCTTACCCAGAGCCAGTACGTGGCTTGTGTGTATTTTAAATTGCTTGGGGTTCAGGATCTGAGGTATTGCTTGGAAGGTGGATTGCTTCTAAGATTTTGATTGAGAGCTTCCTAGGAGGTTTGTATTTTGTATGGAAGCTTCAGAGTACAAACAATTGTTGATTGTAGAACCAACTTTGGTTTATTGCTTATTCTAAGAATTGATGTGCTGTGATATGTATGTATATCAGAATCACTTGTGTGACTATTAAAGTATGTTCTTGATCTTCACCAAAATATTCAGTAGGAAGGCTTTGGTAATGGTGTAGGCATTTTGAGAAAGGTCCCTGAGGAATTTTGGTGCATATCCCTATTTAAGAACTAATTCTCTAAAGTCATATTATTTTCTAATTCTTCATTGGGACATAAGAGTCATTAAAAAAAAAAAAAACAAAAACAAAAAAAAAAAAAAAACATAGGATCATTTGTCCAGCCATCAAGATTATTGCACACTTCAGGTAAGTTAACCTGCATTTGAATGCCTCTTGTTGATCTTTCTGTGTTTAATTGACAAAAGTAAGTGTCCAATACATTTTTCTTCTCTTTACTAGATTTATACTCTGCCAATAGTACCAAAAATAGAAGGGGGAAAGCTTGGGCTACTCCTAACACTTCTTAACTGCCTGTTTTGCCAAGGTGATCAAACCAAACATAAAACCAGAGTTATGACTAGGAATTTTGAACACTTTCTAAAAGTATTTATTGGCCTTTTGTATTATTTTAGAACTCTGTTCAGTTGTATAGCACATTTGTTGTATCACTTTATTAATATTTACTATTTATTTATCCTTTAGTAAAGCTGCTGTTAGTCCCAAACAGCTTTTTAACCAAAATCACCTCACGGAGACTTTGATTTATTTTGTTAACCTAGAACACAATGCTGGGCAATAGTTACTCCATCCTAAACCTCCAAGCCCGCATAGTTCCTCCCATTCAGATTTTACCCATTATACTTGCTTTTAGTGATATCTTAGGTCCAGTTCATTTCTGCACATGGTTTCCAAGACCTCTCTTCCAGCCTCTCTGTCCCAGCTTCTGCTCCTGCCACTTCTCCTCCTCCTCTCCTTTGGCTCCTCCCCTCTCCCTCCTACTCCTTCCTCTCCTCCCACCCTGAACCAGGATGTCCACCCTATCCTCTACATGGCCCAGCATTGTGGCTGGTTGTTTTAATTGACAAATTGGAGAACAAATGGTGGCATGTTTACACAAACTTGATACAGGTGATACTTAGAATAAACATCACAATGCAATGTTGGGATTGAACCCAGGTAGTTGGGGGAGAGAAATCAGCATTTGAATGAACAATGGTAAGGTTCCAAAAGAACATTATACCAACATTTTGCACTTTAAGTCCAATAAAAGGCTCCTTCTCTTTCAATACAATGATAATTATGAAATTATGAAAACTCTTAGGTAAAATCTGCATGTGAAATATCCAGTCTCTGTGTATTTAGCAACTCAGGTGAAAGTCATGTCCTAATTCCATCATGATGTCATAATACCATTATGGTATCATAATATGATAGTGATGTCATAATTCCATACTGATGACATAATCCCTTTATGAATTCATATTCTATTATGATGCCATATTTCCATTCTGATATGATTATTCCATTATGATGATATAACATAATTCCTTAGTGAAGTCATAATCCTTTTATGAAATCATAATACCATTGTACACTTTCATAATTCCATAAAAATGTCATAATTCCTTTCTGATGCCAAAATTCCATTGTGATGTCATTATTCCATTATGATGTCATAATCCCATTATGCTGTCCTAATTCCTAGATGTCATAATACCACAAAGAAATAATGGAATTGTGAAGTCATAATAGACTTGTGATATCATAGAATCCATAAGGTTATCATGAGAGAATACAGATGTCATAATATGATTATAATGAAATGATAACTTCATAATTCCATTGTGAAGACATCCCATTATGATGTCAAAATTCCATTCAGATGTCGTAATACCATTATGATGTCGTAATTCCCTTATGATATCATACTACCATTATAGTTTCATAATTCCATAATGAATACATAGTAACATTTTGATGTCAAAATTCCATTGTAATGTCATACTTCCATTAAGATGTCATAATTCTATTATGAAGTTATAATTCCACTGTGATAATGTTACTCTATTATGATGTTATAATTCTAATATAAAGTCATACCTCTTGATGTCATAATTCCATATGATATCAAAATAGCATGACAATGTCATAATATGATTACAGTGTCATAAGTCGATTATGATGTCATTATTCCATTATAAATTTATATTTATACTGTGATGTCAAAATTCCTTTTAGATATCATAACATCGTGATGTCATCTTTCCATTGTGATGTACCAGTGTGCTGTAATAATTCCATTGTGATGTCATAATTTCAAGGTGATGTCATAATACCATGAAGAAATAATGCAACAGTGATGTCACAATATCCTTGTGATATCATGGACACCATATGGTTATAATGGGAGAATAAAGATGTCATAGAATCATTATAATGAAATGATAACTTTAGGATGTCATAATCTATTGTGATGTCATATGATCATAGTGATGTCATAATTGCATTATAATGTCATAATTCTACTTTGAGGTCAGAGAATCCATCAGGATGTCATAACTGTACTGGGATGTCATATCCTAATTCCATCATGATCTCCTAATATCATTATGAAAACATAATACCATAGTGATGTGATAATACCATTGTTCTGTCATAATACCATTATGATGTCTTAATACCATTGTGATGTTATAATCCCTTTATGAAATCATAATACCATAGTAATTTCATAATTCCATTATGCTGTCATAACTCTGTTATGATGTCATAATACCATGAAGAATCATAGAATTGTGATGTCATAGTATCCTTGTGATATCAAAGAATCCATAAGGTTATCATGAGAGAAGAAAGATGTCAATAACTTTATAGTGTCCTAATTCCATTATAATGCCATAATACCATTATGATGTCACATAAACATTATTATGTCATAATTCAATTGTGATGATATTTTACTCTTCTAATGTCATAATATAATTAGGAAAACAGAATACCATAATGACGATATAATACCGCTGGGATATCATGAGAAAATTAAGATGTCAAAAGACCATTTTGATGTCATAATTGCATTGTGCTGTCACAACACGATTATGACAAAATAATTCCATAGTGATGTCATAACACCATTGTAGTGTCATAGAATCCATTAGGATATCTTGAGAAAAGAAGAATCGCATAATACCATTATAAGGAAATTTTAACATTACAATGTCTTAATACCAATGTGAGGTGATAATAGCATTATGATGTCCTAATTTCATTATGATGGGATAACTACATTGAGATTTCATGATTACATCATGATGTTAAATACAATTATGATGTCATTATTCCATTATGATATCATAGGACCATTATTGTGTCATATGTCCATAATGAATATATCATATAATTGTGATGTCAAAATTCCATTGTAATGTCATAATTCAATTGTGATACCAAAATAGGCCATAGTGATCTCACAATAGTACCATTATGATGTACAATTGTGCTATCACAATTCTACCATTTGATGTCAGATTTTAATTGTAATGTCATAATTCTCTAGTGATGGTACAATGGAAACACTGTGATGTCACAATGAAATTGTGATGTCCTACTAGTAATATTGTTATGTCACAATACCATTGTGATACCTTGTTACTTCACTTTTGATGTCATAATAAAATTGTGATTTCATAATCGTATCATTATGACATCACAATATGAGTGTTAGATTGTTAATTTACTTGCTGTGTCACCATAGTAGCATTGTGATGTCACAATATATTTGTGATATTCTAATAGTACCATTGTGATGTGATAATGCCATTGTGATCAGAGAATAGTACATAGTGATATCGTAGTACAATTGTCACATCACAATAGTACCATTGTGATGTCACAATTCAATTGTAATGTCAAACTTATCTAGTGTTTTCACAATCGAACTTTTCTGATGTCACAAAATGATTGTGATGCCCTACCAGAACACTTGTGATGTCATAATTAAATTGTAACTTAATAATTCCCTTCTGATGGCCCAATAAAAACATTGTGATCTCACAATACATTAGTGATGTCCTACTGGTACCATTGTGATGTCAGAATTCCCTTGTGATGTCACAGTAGCATTGTGAACTCACAATGTCTTTGTGATATCATAACAGTACCATAGCAATGTCATAATGCCATTGTGAGTAGGGAATAGTACAAATGCGATGTCCCAGAACAATTATGATGTCACAATAGCACCATTGAGATATACCAATTGAACGGTAATGTCATAATTCTCTAGTGAATTCTCGATTGAAAAATTGTGATGTAACAATACAATTGTGATGTCCTATTAGTACCATTGTTATATCAAATTTCCATTGTGATGGCTTGTTAGTAGCATTGTGATTTCATAATTAAATTTTGATGTCAATAGTACGATATAATCGTGGTGTTCTTCTACTACCATTGTGATGTCATAATTTCCTTGCAATGTCAAAATAGTAGCATTGTCATATCAGAATGTCTTTGTGATATCCTAATAGTACCATTGTGATGTCATAATGATATTGTGACTACAGGATAGTACCATTGTGATATCATAGTACAATTGTAATTTGACAGTAGTACCATTGTGGTATCACAATTCAATTATAATATAATAATTCTCTAGTGATGTCACAATCCAACCATTGTGATGTCACAATACTATTGTGATGTCCTACTAGTAACACTGTGATATCAAAATGTCATTGTGATGTCTTGGTAGTGCCATTGTGATTTCATCATAAAATTGTGATGTCACAATTCAATAATTGTGATAACACACACAATTGTCATGTCCTATTAGTACGCTTGTGATGTCACAATACGATTGTGATTTTGTACTACTACTGTTGTGTTGTCATAATTCCCTTGTGATTTCACAATAGTAGCATTGTGATGTCGCAATGTCTTTGTAATATCAATAGTACCATTGTGGTATCATAATGCCATTGTAACTAGAGAATACTATATTTGTGATGTCATAGTACAATTGTGATGTCATGGTTGTACCGTTGTGATGTCACAATAGTACCATTACGATGTCACAAGACAATTGTCATGTCACTATTATACCATTCTGGTGTCAAAAATAAATTGTAATATCATAATTTTCTAGTGATGTCACAAGCGAACCATTAAGATGTCACGATAAGATGGTGATACCTTTCAAGTACAGTTAAAGGGTTAGGGTGGCAGCATTGTAATGTCCCAATATCCTTGTGCTTTCATAATAGTACCTTTGTGATGTCGTATTGCCATTGTGAGTAGAGAATAGTACAATTGCGATGGCATAGTACAATTTTGATGTCACAATTGTACCATTGTGATATCACAATTCAATTGTTATGTCATAACTCTAGTGATGTCAAAATCGACCCTTCTGATGTCACAATCACCTAACATTGTGATGTCACAATGCCCCTGTGATTTCGGGTAGTAGTACTGTGAGGTCATAGTAAAACTGTGGTGTTAAAATCGCACCTTTGTGATGTCACAATATGATTGTGATGTTCTCCTACTACCATTGTGATGTCATGAATCCCTTGCGATGTCAAAATAATAGTATTGAGATGTCAAAATTGCTTTGTGATATCCTAATAGAACCATTGTGAAGTCACAATTCAATTGTAATGTGCTACTAGTAGCATTGTGATGTCACATTACTATAGTGATGTCTTGGTAGAATTGTAATATCATAATATTGTGATGTCACAATCGTACCATTCTGATTTCAAATACGATTGTGATGTCCTACTAGTTTACAGTTGTGATGTCACAATGTCTCTGTGATATCATAATAGTACCATTGTAATATCAGAATGCCATCTTGACTAGAGAACTGTACAATTGTGAGGTCATATTACAATTGTGATTTTACAATTGAACCATAGTGATATCACAATTCTCTTGGGATTTCACAATAGTAGCATTGTGATGTCAAAATATCTTTCACTGATATCATAATGACATTGTTACATCATAGTACAATTGTGATGTCACAATAGTAACATTTGATGTCACAATTCATTTGTAATGCCATAATTCACTAGTGATGTCACAGTTGAACCATTATGATGTCACAATACAATTGTGATATCCAAGTAATACCACTGTGATTTTGCAATACGATTGTGATGTCCTAGTAGTACCATTGTATAAATAATTGTGACGTCACAATCGTAACAATGTGATGTCATAAGGCCATGTGACAGGAGACTAATACCATTGTAATGTTATAATCCAACTGTGATGTCACAATGCAACCACTGTATTGTCACAATAAAATTGTGATGTCCTACTAGTACAGTTGTGGGTGTCAGAATGTTTTGTGATATCCTAATAGTACCATTGTGATGTCATAATGCCATTGTGACAAGAGAATAGTACCATTGTGATATCATATTTGAACTGTCATTTCACAGTACTACCATTGTGATGTCACAATACGATTGTGATGTCCTACGAGTACCACTGTGATGGCATAATACACTTGCAATATCACAATAGTAGCATTGTGATGTCACAATGTCTTTGTGATATCCTTATAGTACCATTTGATGTCATAATTCCATTGTGACTAGAGAATATTACCATTGTTATGTCATAGTAAAATTGTGATGTCACAATAGTACCATTGTGATGTCTCAAGTCAATGGTAATGTCATAATTCTCTAGTAATGTAACAATCACAAAATTGTGTATCATTGTGATGTCATAATATACTTGCAATGTCACAATAGTAGCATTGTGATGTCACAATGTCTTTGTGATATCCTTATAGTACCATTTGATGTCATAATTCCATTGTGACTAGAGAATATTACCATTGTTATGTCATAGTAAAATTGTGATGTCACAATAGTACCATTGTGATGTCTCAAGTCAATGGTAATGTCATAATTCTCTAGTAATGTAACAATCACAAAATTGTGTATCATTGTGATGTCATAATATACTTGCAATGTCACAATAGTAGCTTTGTGATGTCACAATGTCTTTGTGATATCCTATTAGTACCATTGTGATGTCATAATGCCATTGTGACTAGAGAATAGTATCATTGTGATGTCATAGTACAATTGTGATGTCACAAGAGTACCATTGTGATGTGACAATTAAATTGTAATGACATAATTTTCTGGTGAAGTCACAATTGAAACATTGTGATGTCACAATATGACTCTGATCTCCTGCTAGTACCATTGTCATGTCATAATGCACTTGCGATGCCACAATTGTAACATTATGATATCACAATATCTTTGCGATATCCTACTAGTACCGTTGAGATGTCAAAATGGCATTGTGACTAGAGAATAGTACCTACCATTTATAGTACAAACTACAATTATGATGTCACAAGAGTACCATTGTGATGTCACAGTTCAATTGAAATGTCACAATTCTCGAATGATTTCTAGTACCATTGTGATGTCATAATATCCTTGTAATGGCACAATAGTAGCTTTGGGTAGTCACAATGTATTTGTGATGTCCTAATAGTACCATTGTGAAGGCATAATGCCATTTTGACTAGAGAATAGTACCATTGTGAGGTCATAGCTCAATTGTGATGTCACAATAGTACCATTGTGATGTCACACTATAACCATTGTTATGCCTCAAGTCAGTGGTAATGTCATAATACTCTCTTAATTACACAATCACAAAATTGTGACGTCAAAATACAATTGTGATGTAATACTAGTATCATTGTGATATCACAATATACTTGCGATGTCACAATAGTTTAATGTCACAATGTCTTTCTTATGTCCGAATTGTATCATTTTGAAATCATAATGCCATTGTAACTAGAGCATAGTAACATTGCATTTTCATAGTACAATTATGTGGTCACAATTGTACCATAGTGATGTTATACTTCTCTAGCAATGTCATGATTGAACCATGTTGATGTCATAATTAGATTGTAATGTCCTACTAGTACCATTGTTATGTCATAGTACAATTATGATATCACAATAGTAGCATTGTGATGTCACAATGTGTTTGTGATATCCTCATGGTACCGTTGTGATGTCAAAATGCCACTGTGACTAGACAATAGTTCCATTGAGATGTCATAGTACAATTTTTATCAATTGTAGCATTCTGAGGTCACAAGTCAATTGTAATGTCATAATTCTCTAGTGATGTCAAAATCATACCATTGTGAAGTCCCAATAGGATTGTGATATCCTACTAGTACCGTTTTCATGTCATAATACAGTTGTGATGCCACAATAGTAAAATTATTATGTCACAATGTCTTTGTGATATCTTACTAGTACCATTGAGATGTCATATTGCTATAGTACCAACGTGATGTCATAGTACAATTGTGAAATCACAATAGTACAATTCAATTGAAATATCATAATTCTCTAGTGATATAACAATATGATTGTGATGTCCTTCTAGTACCATTGTGATTTCATAGTATAATTGTGTTGTCAGGTTAGTACCATGTGATGTCACAATGGTTCCATTGTGATGACACAATTCAACTGAAATGTCATAATTCTCTAGTGATTTCACAATATGATTGTGATGTCCTCCTAGTACCTTTGTGATCTAAGAATATCCTTGTGATATCACAATAGTAGCTTTGTATAGTCACAATGTCTTTTTGATGTCCTAATAGTACTATTGACATGTCATAATGCCATTGTGATTAGATAATAGTACCATTGTGATGTCATAGTACAATTTTCTTGTCACAAGTGTATCTTTATGATGTCACAAGTCAATTGAAATGTCATAATTCTCTAGTGATGTCATAATATGATTATGAGGTCATATTAGTAGCTTTGTGTAATCACAATGTCTTTGTGATGTCCTAATAATACCATTGTGATATCAAAATGACATTATGACAAGAGAATAGTACCATTGTGATGTCATAGTAGAATTGATACCGCAATATAGTACCTTTGTTATGTCTCAAGTCACTGTTAATGTCAAAATTTTGATGTCACAATACAATTATGATGTCCTACCAGTATCATTGTGATGTCATAAAATCCATGTGATGTCAGAATAGTAGAATTGTGATGTCACAATGTCTTTGAGATACCCTATTAGTACCATTGTGATGTCATAATGCCGTTGTGACTAGAGAATAGTGCAATTGTGATGTCATTATACATTTTTGGTGCCACAAGAGTACCATTGTGATGTCACAATTAAATTGGAATGTCATGATTATCTAGTGATATGACAATCAAAAATGACATGTTACAATACGATTGTGATGTCCAACCTCAAAGAAGCTTCAACTATCGAAAGTGCAATTTTAAACTTTGCAGGAAAAAATTCAACCACACCAAGTGAATCATCATCATTACAGGCAAAATTTCAGCAATGGCTCAGGAAAGTTCATGCTTTGCAGGCGAAATTTCAACCATATCAGGCAAAACTTCACCCTTCACAGGTAAAAGGTCAACCACCTGAAGGTGACATTTCAACCATTGCAAGAGAGACCTCAAACATCACAGGTGACATTTCAGTCATCTCCCTTTAATGTTCAACCATCACAATCAATTATTCAGCCTACATAGTTGTGCTTTCAAACTTAGAGGAAAAACTTCAACCATCACAATGGAAACTTCTACCATTGCAGGTGAAATTTTAGCCACCTCAAAGGTAACTTCAACTATCAAGGGTGCAAAACTTACCTTTGCAAGAAATCTTTAACCATCCAAGGTGAAACTTGAACCGGTAAAGGGAAAATTTCAGCTATGGCACAAGAAAATTCAGTCTTTGCAGGCCAAAATTCAACAATTTGAGGTCAAATTTGAATCTTTACATGAAAAAGGTCATACATTTCGGGTGAAAATTCAACCATCGCAAGAGAGACTTCAAACATCACAGGCAACATTTCAGTCACATCACAGGAAAATCCAAATATGACAGGCGATAAGAAAGGCAAGCCACAATTGAATAATTTTGAGCTTTGTAGAGAATTATGACATTACAATTGACATGTGACATCACAATGGTACTATTGGTATATCACAAACATATTGTGACATCACAATGCTACAATTGTGACATTGCAAGGGAATTATGACATCACAAATACCAGTAGAACACAACAATCTCATTGTGATATCACACTGGTTTTATTGTGACATCCCTGGAGAATTATGACATTACAATTGAATGGATCCTTCAAAATAGTAATCATGACATCATAATTGTATTATGATATTACAGTGTACTATTCTCTATTCACAATGGCATTCTGATATGAGAAAGGTACTATTGGGATCACAGTGGAATGATTGTGACATTCCTAGGGAAATATGACATTTCAATTGACTTGTGACATGAAAATGGTAGTATTGTGACATCACAATAGTACTTTGATATCACAATGGTACTATTCCCTAGTCAGAAGGGTATTATGACATCACAGTGGTACTATTAGGATAACAAAAACACATTGTGATGACACAATGCTAAAATTGTGATATCGGAAGTGTATTATGACATCACAATGTTACTAGTAGGACCTCAGAAGAGTATAGTGACCTCACAATGGTTCGAATGTGACTTTACTACAAAATTATGACTTTACAATTGAATTGCGATATCACAATGGTATGATTGTGACATCGCAATTGTACTATGACATCACAATGGTACTATTCTGTAATCAGAATGGCATTATGACTTCAAATGTTACAATTCGGATATCACAAAATATTGTGACATTACAGTGCTGCTATTGTGACATCGCAAGGGAATTACGATATCACAAAGGTAAGAGTAGAATATCAGAATCGTATTATGAACTCACAATTGAGTAATTTTGAGCTTAATAGAGAAGTAGGACATTACAATTGACTTGTGACGTCACAAGATTACGATTGGTAAATCACAAACACATTTTGACATCAGAATGCTACTAGTGTGACATCGCAAGGTATTTATGACATCACAACTATACCAGAAGGACATCACAATCACATTGTGACATCAAACTGGTTTTGTTGTGAAATCAATGGAGAATTATGACATGACAATTGAATGGTTACATCACAATAGTAGCCATGACATTATAATTGTGTTATGATGTTAAAATGTTACTATTCTCTATTCACAATGGAATTCTGATATGAGAAAGGTACTATTGGGACCACAATGGAGTGATTCTGACATTTCTAGGGAATTATGACATTTCAATTGCCTTGTGACATGAAAATGGTAGTATTGTGACATCAAAATTGTACTTTGATATCACAGTGGTACTATTCTGTAGTCATAATGGCATTGTGATATCACAATGATAGTATTGGGATAACAAAAACATAATTGTGACATCACAATGGTTCTAGTAGGATATCACAATCTCATTGTGACATCACACTGGTTTTATTGTAACATCCCTGGAGAATTATGACATTACAATTGAATGGTTACTTCACAATAGGACTGTTCACAATTGTATTATGATATCACAATGTACAATTGTCTAGTCATAATAGCATTATGGTATCACAATAATACTATGAGGTTGTCACAACGATATTGTGACATCACACTGCTACTAATGTGAAATTACAAGGGAATTATAACATCACAATTGTTCTACCAGTACAACACAATCGTATTGTGATGTCACAATGGTACTAATATGACATTGATAGAGAATTATGATATTACAATTGAAGTATTACATCACAGTGGTAGTATTATGACATAACAATTGTACAATGACATCACAATGGTACTAATCTGTAGTCACAATGGCAATATAACATCACAGTGGTACTTGGGATATCACAAAGATATTTTGACATCACAATGCTACTATTGTTACATCGCAAGAGGATTATTACATCGTAATGGTACTAGTAGGACATCACAAATGTATCATGACATCACAATGGTTCGATTCTTACATCGCTCTAGAACCATGACATTATAATTGAATTGTGACATCACAATGGTATTCTTGTGACATCACAATTGTACTATGATATCAGAATGATACTATTCTTTAGTCACAATGGCATTCTGTTATGAGAAAGGTACAAGAATTAGGACATTACAATTGAATTGTGACATCACAATGGTAAAATTGTGACATCCCAAATGTACTATGATATCACAATGGTATTATTCTTTAGACAGAGTAGGATCATAACATCAAAATAGTACTCTTTTCTATATCACAATAGTAAGATTGGGCCATCACAATTGTATTGTGATATCACAATGTACAATTGTCTAGTCATAATGGCATTACGACATCCCAATGGTACTAGTAGGATGTCACAAAGGTATTTGGACATCACAATGCTACTATTGGGACATCACAATTGTATTATGACATGACAGTGGTACAAGTAGGTCATCACGATCTATTGTGAAAGCACAATTTTGTGTTTGTGACAATACTAGAGAATTATGACATTACCATTGACTTGAGACATCACGATGGTACTATTATGACATCACAATGCTACTACTGTAACATCGGAAGGGTTTTATGAAATAACAGTGGTACTAAGATGACATCACAATCCCAACGTGATATCAAAATGGATCGATTTTGACATCACTAGAGAATTATGACATTACATTTTAAATGTGACATCATAATCATAGTGTTGTGATATCACAAATGTACTATGACATCACAATGTTACTATGCTCTAATCACAATGGCATTATGACTTCACAATGGTACAATTGAGACATCACAAAGATATTGTGACTTCACAAAGGTACTATGGAGACATCGCAAGTGTATTTTGACATCACAATGGTACTAGTAGGACATCACAATCGCATTGTGACATCACAATGGTATGTTTGTGACATCACTAGAGAATTATGATATTTCAATTGAATTGTTACATCACGATGATACTATTGGGACTTCACAATTGTACTATGACATCACAATGGAACTATTCTCTAGTGACAATTGCATGACAACACAATCGTACTATTAGGATATCACAAAGATATTGTGACCTCAGGATGCTACTATTGGGATATCACAAGTGTATTATGACATAAAAATGGTACTATTAGGACATCACGTTCATATTGTGACATCATAATGGTGTGATTGTGACATCCCTAGATAATTATGACATTACAATCTTATTGAGACATCACAATGGTACTACTGTGAAATCAAAATTGTCCTATGACATAACAATTGTCCTAATTTCTAGTCACGATGTTATTATGACATCACAATGGTACTATTAGTATAAAACAAAGACATTTTGACATCGTAATATTAGTATTGTGACATCATAAGTGTATTATTACATAACAATGGTACTAGCAGGACATCACAATCGAATTGTGACATCACAATGTTTAGATTGTGACAACAGTAGAGAATTATGACATTATCATTGATCTCTGACATCACAATGGTGTTATTGTGACATTACAATTTTATTGCAATATCAAAATGGTATGATTGTGACATCACTATTGTACTATGACAACATAGTGGTACTGTTCTGTAGTCAGAATGGCATTATGATTTCAAATGGTACAATTCGGATATCAAAAAAAATTTGTTACATTACAGTGCTACGATTGTGACATTGCTAGGGAATTATGGCATCACAAAGGTACTAGTAGAATATGAGAATCATATTATGATATTACAATTGGATTATGACATCACAGTGGTAGTATTATGACATAACAATCTTACAATGGTACCCTTTTCTACTCCTAATGGCATTATGACATCAAAATGGCACTATAAGTATATCACAAAGGTATTGGGACATCACAATGGGTTTGTGATGTCATACTACTACAATTGTTATCTCATAACACCCTTCTAATGTCACAAGAGTAGCATTGTGATGTCCTAATAGGACCGCTGTGAAGTCTCAAGGCAATGGTAATGTCATTATTCTCTAGTATTTGTCACAAACACAAAATTGTGCTGTCAAAATAGATCATGATGTCCTACTTGTACCATTGTTATGTCATAATACCCTTGTGATGTACCAATAGTAGTATTGTGATATCCCAGTACATTTGTGTTATCCTAATAGTACAATTGTGATGTCATAATCCTAACTCTGACTTAAGAATACTACCACTGTGATATCATAATACAATTGTGATATAAGAAGTGTACCTTTGTGATGTCACAGTTCAATAGTAATGCCCTAATCTCTACTGATGTCACAATCGAACCATTATGATGAAATGATAGGATTGTGATGTCACAGTACTATTGTGAAGTTGTACTTTTACAGTTGTAATGTCATAATTCACTTCTGATATCATAATAGTAGTATTGCGATGTCACAATTCCATTGTTATGTCATAATTCTCGGGTCATGTTACACTCGAACGATTGTGACATTCTACTAGTACAATTGAGATGTCATAATACACTTGCTATATCATAATAGTAGCATGGTGATGTTACAATAATTTTGTGATATCCCACTAACACCTTTTTTTGCAACAAACACAAAATTGTGCTTTCACAATAGATCATGATGACCTACTTGTAAAATTTTCATGTCATAATACCCTTGTGATGTCCCAATAGTAGCAACGTGGTATCCCAATACCTTTGTGACATCCTACCAGTACCATTGGGATGTCATGATGCCATTATGACTAGACAATTGTAGACTGTGATATCATAATTGTGATGTCACAATAGTACTATTGTGATGTAGAAGAGAGGACCATTTTGATGTCTTAATCCTACTCTGGCTAAAGAAGAGTACCATTGTGATGACGTAGTACAATTATGATGTCACAATTGGACCACAGTGATGTCACAATTCAATTGTAATATCCTAATTCTCTATTGCTGTCATAGTCAGTCCACTGTGATGTCACAATATGATTGTGATGTCCTACTAGTAACTGTGTGATGTCACAGTATTTTGGGGAAATTCTAAGAGTACAGTTTTGATGTCATAATTCACTTCTGATGTCATAATAGTAGTATTGCGATGTCACAATTCCATTGTGATGTCATGATTCTCTGGTCATGTCACACTCGCACGATTGTGATGGCACACTAAGATTGTGACATCCTACTAGTACCACTGAGAAGTCATAATAGCCTTGCTGTATCATTATAGTAGTATGGTGATGTTACAATAACTTTGTGATATCCCACTAGCACCTTCTTCCTATCAGAATGCCATTGTGACTAGAGAATGGTACCATTGTGATGTCAAAGTACCTTGTGATATCACAATTCAATAATAATGTCATAGTTCTAGAGTGATGTAAGGATCGAACCATTGTGATGTCACAATACATTTGTGATGTCGCACTAGTACCATTATGATATAATAATCCTCTTGTGATAGTAGCATAGTGATGTCAACAATGACATTATGATATCCTCAGTGTACCACTGTGATGCTATAATGGCATTGTGACTACAGAATAGTACAATTGTGATGTCATTAGACAATTGTGATGTTACAATACTACCATTGTGATGTCCTAATTCAATTGCAATAGGATATTATTATTACCATTGTGATTTCACAATACGACTGTGACGTACTGGTAGAAAAATTGTGACGTCATAATTCCCTTGCGATTTCACAATAGTAGCATGGTGATGTCACAATGCTGTTGTGACATCCTAATAGTATCATTGTGATATCATAATGCCGTTATGACTTGACAGTTTTACATTGTGACATCATAATACAATAGTGATGTCACAACAGTCCTATTGTGATATAACCATTCAATTGTTATGTCATAATTCTCCAGCGATGTCACAATAAAACCAGTGAGATGTCACTATGAGATTGTGATGTCCCACTAGAACCATTGTGTTGGCAAAATTCTCTTGCGAAATCACATTAGTAGCATTGTGTTGTCACAATCTGTTTCTGATATCCCAATAGTACCATTGTGATGTCGTTATGCCGTTATGACTAGAGAATATTACCATTGTGATGTCATAGTACAATTATGATGTAACAATAATACCACTGTGAGGTCACCAGTCTATTATAATGTCATAATTCTCTGTTGTGGTAGGATAGGGAAGGCACAATCTCTTTGTGGTAGCCTAGTAGTACCATTGTGATGTCATAATACCCTTGCTATGTCACAATATCACATTGCGATGTCATAATGTATTTGTGATATCCTAATAGTACCATTGTTGTCATAATGCCATTGTGACTAGAGAATATTACCCTTGTGGTGTCATAGTACAATTGTTATGTCACTGTGATACCATTGGGAGAGGAGAGGTCAATGACAATTCCATAGTTCTCTATTGTTGTCACAATTGAACCCTTGTGATGTCACAGTATGACTGGGATGTCCTAACAGTACCATTGTGAGGTCATAATACAGTTTGATGTCCCGATAGTAAGATTATTTTATAGTAAGAGTACCACTGTGATGTCATAATATCACTGTGACTACAGAATGGCACCATTGTTATGTCATAGTACAATTTAGATGTCACAACAGTACCATTGGGAAGTCACAATAAGATTGTAATATCATAATTCTCTAGGGATGTCACAGTCACACCAAAGTGATGTCACAATAGGAACATGACGTCCTACAAGGACCATTGTTTTGTCATAATACCCTTGTGATGTTACAATAGTAGCATCGTGATGTCACAACATCTTTGTGATATCCTAATTGCACCATTGTGTTGTCCTGATGCAATTTTGAGTAGAGAATAGTTCCATTGTGTTGTCGTAGTATAACTGTGAAGTCACAATAGTATCATTGTGATGTCACAATTCAATTGAAATGTCATAGTTCTCTAGTGATGTCCCAATCATACAGTTGTGATGTCACAAAATGATTGTGATGTTCTACTAGTACCGTTGTGATGTCATAATACACTTGCGATGTCACCATAGTACCTTTGTGAAGGCACAATGTCTTGGTGATGTTCGAATCGTACCATTGTGAAGTCATCATGCCATTGCGAATAGAGCATAGTACCACTGTGATGTCATAATACATTTGTGATATCACTATACTATGATTATGATGTCACAATTAAAATGTAATGTCATAATGCTCTAGAAATGTCAAAATCGAACCATTTGGATGTCATGATGGGATTGTGATGTCACACTAGTGCCCTTGTTATTTTATAAAACCCTTCCGATGTTACAGTAGTAGCATTGTGCTGTCATAATCGTACCATTGTGATGTCTTAAGTCAATGGTAATGACATAATTCTCTAGGATTTTGACAAACACAAAATTGTGCTTTCACAATAGATCATGATGACCTTCTTCTAACATTTTCACGTCATAATACCCTTGTGATGTCCCAATAGTAGCAACGTGATATCCCAATACCTTTGGGACATCCTACTAGTACTATTGTGATGTCATGATGCCATTATGATTAGACAATTGTACACTGTGATATCATAATACAATAGCGATGTCACAATAGTACTATTGTGATGTAGAAGAGAGGACCATTTTGATGTCATAATCCTACTCTGGCTAAAGAAGAGTACCATTGTGATGATGTAGTACAATTGTGATGTCTGTGATGTCACAATTCAATTGTAATGTCCTAATTCTCTATTGCTGTCACAGTCACTCCCCTGTGATGTCACAATATGATTGTGATGTCTTACTAGTAACTTTGTGATGTCACAGTGTTATGGGGAAGTCCTACTAGTACAGTTGTGATGTCATAATTCACTTCTGATGTCATAATAGTTCTATTGCGATGTCACAATTCCATTGTGATGTCATAATTCTCTGGTCATGTCACACTCGAATGATTGTGATGTCACAACATCCTGCTAGTACCACTGAGATGTCATAATAACCTTGCTATATCATAATTGTAGCATGGTGATGTTACAATAACTTTGTGATATCCCACAAGCACCTTCTTCATATCAGAATGCCATTGCGACTAGAGAATGGTACCATTGTGATGTCAAAGTACCTTGTGATATCACAATTCAATAATAATGTCATAGTTCTAGAGTGATGTAAGGATCGAACCATTGTGATGTCACAATACATTTGTGATATCCCATTAGTACCATTATGATATAATAATCCTCTTGTGATTGTAGCATAGTGATGTCACAATGTCATTATGATATCCTAAGTGTACCACTGTGATGTTATAATGCCATTGTGACTACAGAATAGTACAATTGTGATGTCACTAGACAATTGTTATGTCACAATACTACCATTGTGATATCATAATTCAATTGCAATAAAATAAATCTCTAATACTTTCACATTATTACCATTGTGATTTCACAATACGACTGTGACATACTGGTAGAAAAATTGTGACGTCATAATTCCCTTGCGATTTCACAATAGTAGCATGGTGATGTCACAAACCTGTTGTGACATCCTAATAGTATCACTGTGATATCATAATGTCGTTATGACTTGACAGTTTTACATTGTGACATCATAATACAATAGTGATGTCACAACAGTCCTATTGTGATAAAACCATTCAATTGTTATGTCATAATTCTCCAGCGATGTCACAATAAAACCAGTGAGATGTCACTATGAGATTGTGATGTCCCACTAGAACCATTGTGTTATCATAATACTCTTGCGAAATCACATTAGTAGCATTGTGTTGTCACAATCTGTTTCTGATATCCCAATAGTACCATTGTGATGTCGTTATGCCATTATGACTAGAGAATATTACCATTGTGATGTCATAGTACAATTATGATGTCACAATAATACCACTGTGAGGTCACCAGTCTATTATAATGTCATAATTCTCTGTTGTGGTAGGATAGGGAAGGCACAATCTCTTTGTGGTAGCCTAGTAGTACCATTGTGATGTCATAATACCCTTGCTATGTCACAATATCACAATGCGATGTCATAATGTATTTGTGATATCCTAATAATACCATTGTTGTCATAATGCCATTGTGACTAGAGAATATTACCCTTGTGTTGTCATAGTACAATTATGATGTCACAATAATACCATTGTGAGGTCACCAGTCTATTATAATGTCATAATTCTCAGGAATAAGATCAATAAATGAATGACTCGGGCCAAATGGGAGATTTGTGTATTATTATTTTTAGTAATGTTTAAGAAGAGGTGTGTGTGTGGAGTTTGAAGTGGATTTTCTAAAATGGCCAAGGGTAGACATCATCATGAAATATGACTGAAGAGAAGCAAACCTTCCTTGGAGTGTTTGTGTGTGTGAACTATGTATCTGGTGTGTACAAAAATAAAAAAAATGCCCTTGCCAAGACATTACTTGAGCCCACATGGACAAGAGTAAACTTTTCTTCAGTCCAGTGCTAGAACTGTGAGCACTACAGAATTTGGATGAGTAAATTGTAAGCTACAGGCTTTGGGTACTTCCTAGCATGTTTTTTAAAAAATATTTTTTTCTTGCATTTATGAACTCACAGAGACTGTTACAGCACGCACAAAACCTGCTAAAGTTAGTGCTTGACAAATTTCAAGCCCAGAGAAGTAGATGTTCACACACTGTGCAACTCCTAACCAAGAAAATGTTTGCAATTGATGCCTCCTGGGAAATGGGGAAAATCAGTTTTCATCAGTAGAGTGATAGTCAGTTTATATCAGTCACACTCCAAGGCAGGTTGCATCCTCAAGAGTAGTTGGGTAGCATGAAAAGTACTCTGTGGTGTTTGTTTTATTTTAAGAGATGCCCAGGCCAGCAGGGGTTCAACATGTTCCTAATGAAGGGTGAAATGAATGGGGTGGGAACAAGAGACTCGAAGAATGGAGACCAAAACAGTTTGTCTGATCAAGGCCTCGTTTGCTTCAAATTTTTACACAGTTTTATAGGGAGAAGGATAGTTTATTACTGCAGAAGATAGCAAAGTGGTTTATGGTTCGAGATACTGCACCTGCAAGATACCGCAAGAATGTTTCCTTAAGATATCTCAAGGATGCTTCAAGCCTAACCAGCAGATGTTCTCATGTAAATCTATCACACATGACCCTAGGTCATAGTGCAGCTGTTGTTAACTTTCCACTAAGTGGCCTTGGCTCTACTAAATGGCTTTGGTTTCACTAGTTGGCTTTGGCTCCTGGCAAAGAGAGAGAATATGAAGTTGGGTGGGTACAGGAAAGGATCTGGGATGAGTTTGGGGAGGGAAATATATATGATCAAGTATGAAATTATTTTAAAATAATAAAATGATTTTTGTTGAATTTAGTCTGTCGGGTTTGTGCATGCACGTGCATTTGAGCCATGTCTTGTGTGTGGAGGATGTCCTAGCACTTGAGGGAGTTTGTTCTTTCCATCACATGGGTCCTATAGATCAAATATATATGGTCAGTATTGTGGCCAGTGCTTTGGTAGTCCATATTTTTAATTGGCCATCCAGCCCTTTTCACTGTGATACCTTTATCTTTTGAAATATTGCATTTATTTATAGGAATATATGTGTGTACGTCTATGGGGGCATACATCTACCACTTGATATGTGTAGAAACAAAAAGACAGCCTACAGGCGTAGACTCTTTTCTTTTATAATGTGGGACCTAGTGGTTGAGCTCAGTCATTAGGCCTAGTAACAAGAACATTTAACCACTCACTAGCTTGTTGTTATGTTATTTTGGAATGTATACACCTTACCCTTGTTCGTTCAAATGCTGATTTCTCTCCCCCACTCTCTGTTTTCAGTCTACACATTGCATTGTAATACTTATTCTAAGCATCACTTGTGTCAACTTTGTTTAAACATGCCAAAATAAAACAACCAGCCACAATGTTGAGCAATGGAAAGGAAGCAGGAAGAGAGGGAGGGAGGAACCAGTGGACAGGAAGGTGTGGGAGGCAGAGGAGGAGAGAAGGGGAGGAGGCTAGCTGGGAGAGCACAAGTGGGAGAGCAGAGCTGGGAGAGAGGTCTTGGACCGATATGGAGAGATGGACCAGACATAAGATATAATTAAAAGCAAGTATAATGTGTCTAATCTGAATGGTAGAAACTACGTGGGCTTGGAGGTTCAATTTTCACCTGCAAAGACTGAACTTTCCTGTGCCTTCGCTGAAATAACCCCTGTAACGGTGGAAATTTCACCCAGGATTGTTGACGTTTTTCTTGTAAAGATGAAATTTACACACTTGATAGTTGAAGTTTCCTTTGAGGTGGCTGAAATTTCACCTGCGATGGTTGAAGTTTCCATTGAGATGGTTGAAGTTTTTTCCAGCAAATTTACAATTTCACCTATGCAGGCTGAATTATCTCCTCTGATAGTTGAACTTTCCTGGCTGGTGACTGAAATTTCGACTGTGATGTTTGAAGTCTCTCTTGTGATGGTTAAAATTTCACCTGCAATGGATGACCTTTTTCATGTAAAGATTCAAATTTGAACTGTGATGGTTGAATTTTCGCCTGTAAAGACTGAACTTTCCTGCGCCATCGGTGAAATATCTCCTGTAACGATTGCAATTTCACCTAGGATGGTTGACGTTTTTCTTGTAAAGATAAAAATTGCACCCTTGATAGCTGAAGTTTCCTTTGAGATGGCTGAAATTTCACCTGCAATGTTTGATGTTTACGTTGTAATGGTTGAATTTATTCCAGCAAAGTTTTAAATTTTACCTGGATGGGCTGAATTATCTCCTGTGATGGATGAACATTCCAGGGAGGTGAATAAATGTCGCCTGTGAAGTTTGAAGTCTCTCTTGCGATGGTTGGAATGTCATCTGTAATGGTTGACCTTTCTTCTGTGAAGGTTGAATTTTCGCCTGTCAAGAATGCACTTTCCTAAACCATCACTGAAATTTCGCCTTTAAAGGTTGATGTTTCACCTAAGATGGTTGACATTTTTCCTGCAAGGTTTAAAATTGCTCCCTTGTTAGTTGAATTTTTCTTTCAGGTGGCTCAAATTTCAGCTGCCATGGTTGAGGTTTCCATTGTGATTGTTGAAGTTTTTCCAGCAAAGGTTGAAAGTTCTCCTGGGTAGGCTGAATTATCTCCTGTGATGTTTGAATTTTCCTGGGAGTTGACTGAAATGTCGCATGAGATGTTTGAAGGCTCGCTTGCGAAGTTGAAATGTTTTGGTTGGCCTTTTTTGTGTAAAGGTTGAAATTTGACCTGAGATTGTTGTATTTTCATCTGCAAAGACTGAAATTTCCCATGCCATCGCTGATATATTCACTGTAGTGCTTGAATTTTCACCTGGGATGGTTGACATATTTCTTGCAAACTGCAAATTACACCCTCGGTATTCGAAATTTCCTTTGAGGTGGATGAAATTTCACCTGCGATGGTTAATGTTTCCATTGTGATTGTTGAAGTTTTTCCAGCAAAGGTTGAAATTTCTCCTGGGTAGGCTGAATTGTTTCCTGTGATGTTTGAGCTATCCTGGGAGTTGACTGAAATGTCGCTTGAGATGTTTGAAGTTTCTCTTGCGACATTTCTCTTGAAATGTCACCTGCGATGGTTGACCTTTTTTGTGTAAAGGTTGAAATTTGACCTGAGATTGTTGAATTTTCATCTGCAAAGACTGAACTTTCCCATGTCATCGCTGATATATCTCCTGTAATGCTTGAATTTTCACCTAGGATGGTTGTCATATTTCCCAAAAACTTTAAAATTATACACTCAGTAATCGAAGTTTCCTTTGAGGTGGATGAAATTTCACCTGTGATGGTTGAGGTTTCCATTTTGATGGCTGAAGTTTTTCCAGCAAAGTTTGAAATTTCCCCTGGGTAGGCTGAATTATCGCTTGTGATGATTGAACTTTACTGTGTGGTTGAACTTTCAAATTTCACCTGTGATGGTTGAAGTTTTGCTTGCAAATGTTGAAGTTTATGCCAGTCATAGTGGCACAGTCCTCTAATCCTAGGACTCAGAAGACTGATGCCAGAGAATAAAGAGTTCAAGGCCAATCTGAGCTACATAAAATTATCCTGTCTTGGGACTGAAATGTTGGCTCAGCAGTTAAGACCTCTGGCCCCCACATTGTAGCTCACACCTATCTGTAACTACAGTCCCAGGAGATTTGAGGTCCTCTTCTCACCTCTGGGAGCACTATACACTTATATGTACATGCAGGCAAAACACCCATATACATTTGATAATATATGGTCTGTCTCAACAAAACAGCATAAACATTTATTTTCACATGATTATTAGGGATAGGCACCACTTACCTGAATCTTCTTTTTCTAGCCATCTAGTTGTCAGTCAAGGCCAGAGTTTTATACAAATTGACTGAGGAGATAACCACTTGCTGTCTCAGAAGTTTGCTATAACGATTGGCTTCCCTTCCAGCTGATAGGCTGAGAGCTGTTTTTGTTTTCAAGCTACCACAGGCTGTTTTCAGTTTATTGTCATAGGGTCTTCTCTACAGGGTTTATATCCTGAGAGCATATTCATCAAAGCCAGTAAGAACTGTTTATAGAAAGGGTGTGTCAGCTGGATGAAAACTGTAACACTGTGCAGTCAAGTCCTAAAAGAGACCTCCAGTCACTACTGTTGACTGGTTAGCAGCCCTCTGTACCTGGTAGGAACAGCTCACCATGCATGATCTCTAGAAGGTGGACAGTCCTGGGACACTCTCAGTTGCAGGTGAGATTTTTGGTTTGATTTTTTGCTATATGTGAATTGAAATGAAAGCTGAAGCCATACCTATGTTATTTACCAGGTCAGAATGCTGTTCCATATCATTCTGTCAGGTATTCTATTACAAAGTAGTCTAGCTTATTTACAAGGAAAATACTCACTTACGTAGAGGTTGCCTAAAATGTAACACAGAATAAGCAGTACTATTACCTGACCCAGGATTATTTGGGATAGTTAAAATATAAGGTGCTAAAATACTTTGGACTAAGTTGGTATTGATAATTTTTGTACAAAAATAATCTCGTAGGTAACAAAGTTTAGTAAATTGGTGCTGACTCACTAGCCAGACTTTTGTTCTCAAAACAGACTTTCACATGTTTCTTACAATTGGCAGAGTTCCTTCTGTAGCAGCTGTTGTTCTTCAAAGTATTAACTATTTGCTGAATAAGCTTAAGTTTATAACATGCTTTTATACATATAATTCTGTTTTTTTTTTTCCACAACTTTCGGGGTTAGTCCTTTTGTTACACCCTGTTCGTGAGCCCCAAAAGACCTACAGGAATCGATTCCATTGCAAAACACAGGAGGGTCTTTTTATTACAAGCTCAACCCCAGGTGGCTGTCCTTTACAAAGACATTTGGGCAAGTGACCCCCGGTTCCAGGAGATCAAGTTTTTTAAAGGAACAAAAATGCCAGTTGGTTAGTACAAGCCTTGGCATTACAGGATTGGGTAAGAGAAACAAAATGCAAGCGGGGTGGTCTCTAGGGAAGCTGACCTTTAAAATGATTGGTCTATTTTTAGGCACCAAGACTGCTAATGGTTGGGCCTAGCTATATGGGACACATCTGACCTCTAGTTCTTAGGGGCCATGTGACTCCAGTCATACCCTGAGGTTTATCTGGGTGGGGACTGCTGCTGGCTCATTATCTGAAAGGAATGTGGACTTGTGATTCTGCTCCAACCCCAGGAATTAACTCTAACCTTTCACTTTTTATTTCTGTCATAAACATGAAAAACTGAGGCTTAGGAAGGTCGAAACATAGTCCTGGCCATAAAACCAAGAAGGTTAAGAACTGTGATGTCCTCTCTCTGGGATTCAGAGATTCTTTCTGCTGCCTGCTCTCACACACACAAGGTGTTATTGCCATGTCACTGGCCTGCAGTGACACCTGAATACCACCTAAGTGAGGGCTCGGGAAAAAGAGAGCATGGTGACACAAAGAGGACACCAAGTCTAGACTCTGATCAAGGTGTCATTTACTGAATGTAAGGTCACCACTTAAATAACAGAAAATTACAAGCAGTTTTTCATGGCAGCAGCTTTACTTGGTAAAGCGTATGAGGAATCACTCAAAGTCACACAAAATTTGCTGTCTGGTTACCATGGTTGCACAGAATTTATTATCTAGTTCTCAGGATCAAAGGTCTCCTTTGTAGGACTACCAAGGTCAGTCTTTGTGGCACTGAGTTTTAGATTATAGCCAGGGCCAAGAGGCAAAATTTCACTGCTCAGAAACAGCAATATACACTCCAATTCGGCCATCAAATCGAATTAGGCTGCCACATTACCATACAAATGAGAAAAGAGAACTACTATTATTAAGATTCAAACAGAACTCTTTGGCATGTTCTAAATGTTTTCCTTCTTTTTCAGGTATAAGAAGGAGAAGTGTAGAATAGTCTAGTTTAATTCTGTTGCTGTAAAAAGAACCTGGCCAGCAACAGTTTTGAAAGGAAAAGCCTTATTTTGCTTCAACTTCTGGGTCATAGTCCATCCTAGAGGAAAGTTAGGTCAAGAACTTGAAGCAGGAATGCTGAAGCAAAAATATTACCTAGATGAATAAATAATACCTAGATGAAAAATTACCTAGATGAATACATAGATGAATGCTGCTTTCTGGCTCATTGTCTACCTCATGCTCACTTAGCTCAGGCCAGCCTCCCTAGGGATGTCCACACTGTGCTGGTCCCACCCACATCAAGGATTAGTCAAGTGGTAACTACAAGCCAATGAGATCTGGGAAATTCCTTCATTGAAGATTACTTTTCCCAGGTAAAGCTGGGTTGCTGTATGTTGTCCAAGTAACCTAATTAGCATAGTAGTTGTTGGAAGTAGAGAGGAGAGCAAAAGACAGAAATGTACAAATAATGGAAAATTGAAAGATGCCAACAGCAATCACTCTGGCCCCTCTTGATTAAAGACAGATGGTACAGGTGCTTGAGAATACGTTGTACTGCTCAGCATAAAAGGAGCCTTCTGGAATAAAACTTTGTCACATGGCTGTCTCATTTTCTGGCTCATTATTACATTTTCTTACAGTTCTTGTTTTGTGTCTTAGACGTAGCCTACTGAATCTCGGAGCTAACATATATTAGGACAACATTATGCTACAGAGTGAGCCTTTATAATCTCATGCACTAGCTTGAACAGTCACAGAAGTTGACATGGAAATACAAGGTTGACATGTGCAGTCTGCTTTGTAGGAGCAGAGCTGCCTGACATCATGGCTGCTACTCCCCAAGAAATACATCTTCTCTCCCTACCCTTCACTGTGCTTGTTTTTTTTTCTTTTTCCCCCTTGAGGTTGGGTATTTCCAAACAAAGTTGGAGGGAGGGGCTTAAAGTAAAGGGACTTGAAGTAGATAAAAGCAGGATTAATCACCCAGGGTGTCTGATCTTTGTGCTGTTAAAGGGATGGATGCACTTGTTAGGACATGTTAACACATGTGACATAGTCTGTCTAATAACACTTCATGAACTTAGTGCTTAGAAACTCCCTTCTTAATCATATAAGTAACCATAGACATCCTCCCATATCTGCTCTAGAATCACTTCATGCTCAGTTGGCTCATGCTGTGTAGTGTGGAGCCTGTCAGATGTAGGTGAGTCTAGTATGTCCAGCAGACCTTGTCATCTCCCGCTTAGACAGTCATGTCCAGAAGAGCCTCTCATGTCTAGCTGAGTATGTCATAGCCTGCTAAGCCTGTCTCTTGCTGAGTTTTTCACATCCCTCAGAGCCTGTCATTTCCAGTTTTTCCTGTCTACTGCTGAGACTATTATGTCAAGCTGTACCTGTCATGCACATCTGAGCACGTCTCCAGCTGAGCTTGCCATATCCAGCTGAGTCTGTCTCAATTTAGACCGTTTTCAGCTGAGCCTGTCATGTTCAGTTGAGTGTGCCATGTTCTGAAGAGACTATCTCCATCTGAGACTGCCATGTCCACTTGAGCCTGTCTTGTCCAGCTAAGCCAATCATGTCCAACTGAGCCTCTCTTGCACAAATAATTTGGTGTGCAGCTGAGCTTATCATGTCCAGCTGAGCTTGTCTCTAGCTGATCCTGCCATGTCCAACTGTTCCTGTCTTGTACAACTGAGCCTGAGTGTCACACAGAGAATGTCCTTTCCACCTGAGCCTCTTGTGTCCAGCTGAGCCTGGCATATTCATCTGAGCTTGTCATGTACAGCCTAGCCTGTCACTGCCTGCTGAGGCTTTCTCTATTGAGCCTGTCTACAGCTGAGCTTGCAATGTCCTACTGAGCCTGTCATGTCCAAGAGAGCCTGTCAAGTGCAGACCCTATCTTTTGATTTCTATAATGCACTTATGTGGGGGTAGTATAGAATCCAGAAAGCCTGTCAAGTGCAGACCCTATCTTTTGATTTCTATAATGCACTTATGTGGGGGTAGTATAGAAGCCAGAAAGGGGCCAATGAGAGACATAAAAAGGAACTTAATAGAAGAGCAAGTTTAGTAGTGCATGTAAGCTACAAAAGTAAAAGGGGGACTACTGGGAATGGAAGGGTATGGGGGCGGGGGCAGAAAGCTGTGATGGAGGGACAACAATCAAAACTAAGTAGGTATGAAAATGGATAATGGAAATGGAAAATATTTGGTGTGTTAATTAAAATTATTTCAGTTTCAGTTTGTGGAGTTTGTTTGTTTTTAATAGGGTTTCATTAGGTAGCCCTAGCTGGCCTAGAACTGGCTATGTGGACTAGGATGGCCTTGAACTCACAGAGATCTGCCTGCATCTGCCTTCCAAGTGCTAGGATTAAAAGTGTGCACCACCACACCTGCCCCTAAGGGGAAAAAAAAAAAAAAAACAGAGCTAGTGTTGTATGTGGTGATTATTATTTACTATTGATATACTTTTAGTAATGCTGTTGTTGATCCTAAACAGCTATATACCTAAATCACCACACAAAACTGAGATTTATTTAATTAACCTAGATCATAATGCTGGGCAATAGTTGTTCAATCCTAAACCTCCAAGCCCACGTAGTTTCTACCATTCAGATTTCCCACATTATATTTGCTTTTAATGATATCTTAGGTCGGATCCATCTCTCCACATCGGTCCAAGACCTCTCTCACAGCTCTGCTCTCCCACTTCTGCTCTTCCAGCTAGCCTCCTGCCCTTCTCTCCTCCTCTGTCTCGCACACCTTCCTGTCCACTGGTTCCTCCCTCCCTCTCTTCCTGCTTCCTTTCCATTGCTCAACATTGTGGCTGGTTGTTTTATTTTGGCATGTTTAAACAAAGTTGACACAAGTGATGCTTAGAATAAGTATTGCAATGCAATGGGCAGACTGAAAACAGAGAGTGGGGGAGAGAAATCAGCATTTGAGCAAACAAGGATAAGGTGTATACATTCCAAAATAACATACCAACAAGAGAGTGAGTGGTTAAAGGTTCTTGTTACTAGGCCTAATGACTGAGCTCAACCACTAGGTCCCACATTGTAAAAGAAGAGAGTCTATCCCTGTAGGCTGTCTTTTTGTCTCTACACATATCAAGTGGTAGATGTATGCCCCCATAGACGTACACACATATATTACTATAAATAAATGCAGTATTTCAGAAGATAAAGGTATCACAGTGAAAAGGGCTGGATGGCCAATTAAAAATATGGACTACCAAAGCACTGGCCACAATACTGGCCATATATATTCAATCTCTAGGACCCATGTAATGGAAAGAACAAACTCCCTCAAGTGCTAGGACTTCCTCCACACACAGTACCTGGCACAAATGCATGTTCATGCACAAACCGCACAGAATAAATTCAACAAAAATAATTTATTATTTTAAAATAATTTCATACTTGATCATATATATTTCCCTCCCCAAACTCATCCCAGATCCTTTCCTGTACTCACCCAACTTCATATTCTCTCTCCTTGCCAGGAGCCAAAGCCAACTAGTGAAACCAAAGCCATTTCGTGGAGCCAAAGCCATTTAGTGGAAAGTGACCAACAGCTGCACTATGACCTAAGGTTGTGGGTGATAGATTTACGTGAGAACATCTGCTCATTAGCTTGGAGCATCCTTGAGATATCTTAAGGAAATATTCTTACAGTATCTTACAGATGCAGTATCTCGAACCATAAACCACTTTGCTATTTTCTGCAGTAATAAAGTATCATTCTCCCTATAAAACTGTGTAAATATTTCAAATAAACGAGGCCTTGATTAGACAAACTGACTTGATCTCCATTCTTCAAGTCTCTTGTTCCCACCCCATTCATTTCACCCTTCATTAGGAACCTGTTGAACCCCCGCTGGCCTGGGCATCTCTTAAAATAAAACATGTTACCCAACTACTGTTCATGATGCAACCTGCCTTGGAGTGTGACTGATATAAACTGACTGTCACTCTACTGATGAAAACTGATTTTCCCCATTTCCCAGGAGGCATCAATTGCAAAAATTTCTTGGTTAGGAGTTGGACGGTATGTCCACATCTACAACTCTGGACTTGAATTTTGTCAAGTACTAACTTTTGCAGGTTTTGTGCATGCTGTAACTGTCTCTGTGAGTTCATAAATGCAAGAAAAAAAATCTTTTTTTTTTAAAGGCTAGGAAGTATCCAAAGCCTGTAGCTTACAATTTACTCATCCAAATTCTGTAGTGCTCACAGTTTTAGCAATGGATGGAACAAATTTTACTTTTTTCCATGTGGGCTCAGGTAATGTATTTGCCAAGGGCATTTAATATTTTTGTACACACCAGGTACATAGTTCACACACACACAAACACTCCAAGGAAGTTTTGCTTCTCTTCAGTCATCTTTCATCATGACGTCTACCCTTGGCAACTTTAGCAAATCCACTTCAAACCTCCCCATACCTCTTTTTTTTTTTTTTTTTCAATGCAGTTTATTCAGGAACATTGAACAATCCTCGGACCCCGGGGAAAGCCAGCCCACCGCTTAAATAGCCTCTGGGTAGCCAACCCAGGCGTGCCACGGGGGCAATGCAGATAGGTCCACATACATGGAAGCAAGCCAGATCCTCGGCCTTAGCCAAATGTGGAGTTGTTCGTGACAGAGAGCACTCTCCATCGGGAAGGTGGATGGCGGAAACCAGCTCCATCTTTAAGGCATAGCATTCCGCAGCTCTCTACAGTTCCCCCTTTTTGTTTTAGACGCATCAGGCAAGAGTAGAGGTCTGATCTCTGATATTAGAAATAAATTGGGACTTTGTACAGATGTTCATTTAGGTGTCATCCACCCAAAGAGCATCAGACCCGTCCGATACCTTTTTCTCAGAGGCGGGACCTGGGGCATCAACCCGCATGCAATCAGACATGCTCTTCTCTGGGTCCAAAGCGGCTGACCCTGAGTGCAGTGCTTAGCCTCGCATCCTGAGCGTATCATTTTAGCTTTTTATGGTATCCAACCATGCTTGGGGAGACTGTCCTGCTTCAATGGCTGTAAAGGCCTGAATGATCATGGCTGCATCACACTGTTGTGAGACTCTAATCTTGCATATATACCACAGGCAAACCAAGGAGACCAACACCAGAAGGCCTGCTAACACTCCCATGCCCCCCCATTCCTTCAGATGATTCATGGCTGCAGCAATCCATGTTGATAATCCTGTGGCTAGTCCTGTGTCCACTCCGGTAGAATTTACTGTGACAATGGCCATTCTCAGCTGCTCCATCGTAGTATCGAATTCTCCAGTCCAATTACCTAAAATATAGCTCGACAATTGTTTAGACAGATTTGCAGCGCAGGAAAAATTCTCATGTTGTATGCTAGTGACACAAAGTCCAGCATACTTTCATTGACAGCCAGGTTGAGCGATTTGCCATAGGGTATCAATTTGCTCCTGCAAGAGGTCAATCCTCTGATTGAACACCATCAAGCTTCCTTTTAGTTGAGCATTAATTCCTTTATGTACAACTAAGGCATGAGCTACATTGGCTAAATGATTATTCAGGGTCTGAGCAGTCTGCCCAGTATGACTCATGGCTAATGTAGCCCAGGGCAGTTCAGAGTCCAATTGGGTTACATAGTAATGTGAAGAGGGACTGCCTCTGACATAATCTGATTGGCCTGCTCTTTGATCACCTCCCTCTGGGGGGGGAGCAGCCTTACCAGGCCACAGTAAGTGGTAGCTCCAACAGCCGCCAATGAGATGGTAGTAACAATGGTGGCTGTAGTTCCAAGATCCCTTTTCTGTCTGAAGAGAGTCATAGCGTGAGGGGCATCAATGGGCACAGGCACCCAGTGAGGCATGCGAGTAACCAGGGCATACCTAACTTTACTAGCATTCCAGCATTGGGCAAAAAAGCAAGTATCATTACCACAATTACTTGGCTCTATCTGGCTAATAATGAATAAAAATGGGGGATATAGACAAACAGGTGTGGGCTTATAGGAAATATTATGAGAAGCCTTAACCCCTTGTTGGAACATCCTGCGTCAGTTCTAGAACTAGCAGTGGTGGTGTCCGAGGTCTGAGTAGGTTCAGGAGACCATTGCCCCCATGGGCGAGACGTGCTCCATGCCAATTGACTAACTACATGTTTTCCTCCAATTTTGAAAGTCATTTAAGGTTCTTAAATTATTTTTTTCCCTTTTTTCTTAAATTTTTCATCAATTACACTTTATTCATTCTGCATCCCCCCATAAGCCCCTCCCTCCTCCCATCCCAATCCCACCCTCCCTCCTCCCTCTGCATGCATGCCACTCCCCAAGTCCACTAATAGGGGAGGTACTCCTCTCCTTTCTGATCTTAGTCTGTCAGTTCACATCAAAAGTGGCTGTATTGTCCTCTACTGTGGCCTGGTAAGGCTGCTCCCCCCCCAGAGGGAGGTGATCAAAGAGCAGGCCAATCAGATTATGTCAGAGGCAGTCCCTCTTCACATTACTATGTAACCCAATTGGACTCTGAACTGCCCTGGGCTACATCTGTGCAGGGGTTCTAGGTTATCTCCAAGAATAGACCTTGGTTGGAGTATGAGTCTCTGGGAAGTTCCCTATGTTCAAATTTTCTTGTTCTGTTGCTCTCCTTGTGGAGACCCTGTCCTCTCCAGCTCTTACTATTTCCCAGTTCTTACCTAAAATTCCGTTCACCTGCCCAACAGTTGCCCCTCCGGCTCAGCATCTGCTTTGATAGTCTGTAGGGCAGAGTTTACAACTACCATCAAGGTACTCTCAGATCTAAGTCCACTCTTATTTCTGGCAGTTTCCATTGCAGTCTCCAGTAACACTAAGCCATAATGCCTCTGCCAAAGAGCATGGGGGGTTCATTCTCTTCCTGAGAATGTCTTAGTCATTTACCATCTTCTGGACTATTTTTCTCCAACAAAGTGTCTCAAATTCTTACTAATCTTAAAGGACTAGCATATAGTATTCTCTTGATACATGTGCTTCCTTAAGCCAGAACTACTCTTTAGTTCCCCCATATATATGATCTCAATATTCATTCAATAAAGACTTTTAATTTAGAGTTATTATTATTATTATTATTTTTTGCCTAATGAATGCTCTCTGTCCCACCCTATTCCACGTTTTGAATACTAACCTGGATACGTTTCCAGAGATTCTACTGCCTGTCAGAAAGCCCAGTGGGAAGCGTAGATAAGACAACCATGAAAAACGTAATGCTGCTTAGTCTCACCAAACTTCTAACCCTAAAATGTATCCATCAAACACATTAAGTTGATAATCATACTACTTAGCAATTTTACTATCTTTTCTCATATGTCCCTCTGTGAGCATTCATTTGTTGATGACAACCAACTGAAACTTGAAGGTGCCCTTCCAATTTTGTTTCTGAAATTAGTGTATATGGATGCTTGAATGTGAATTTGAGCACTTGAGTCAATGCCTGAGAAGGCCAGAAGAGGGTACTGAAACCCATGGACCTGGAGTTACAAGGCAGTTGTGAGATGTCTGACATGGGTGCTTGGACTGCAGTATGGTCCTCTACAAGGATAGTATACACTGCTGAGACATCTCTCCAGTCTTTCTATCTTTTCTAATCTTCTAAAAGCTAGCTAGAATTTTTTATTTTTTACTCTTCATTAAAAAAAAAAAATAGTCTTTAAAGCCAAGCGCATGCCTTTAATCCCAGCATACGAGGGAGATCTCTTTGAGTTTTAGGCCGACCTGGTCTACAGAGTGAGTTCCAGGGATACACAGAGAAACCCTAACTTGAAAAACCATCAAAAAGAAACAAAAGGCTTTAAAGTCAATAAGTATAAAAGGAACACTTTGAGAGTATATTAGTACCAGCCAGCAGAAAAATTGTGGAATAGAATACAAACAGAAAATATTGCTAATTTTTCCATAACCACTGTCAAACAGTGGTATCAATATTTTCTTTGGAGACTTAAAAATATCATATGCATAAATTATAAATAAAAATTTTCAAATATAATGTTATTATCTCTCACATTTTCAATTAACATTTTCTGTACTACCTCTGTGTCTCTTAGCATGCATAAGTGAAAACTTAAGTGAAATAAGTGAGCTGAAATTACATTCATAAGATAAAATAATGTTTTTATTTTCTTTCTTTTTTATTTTTTTATATTTCTTTATTAATTAAACTTTACTCACTTTGTTCCCCCCCCCGTGGTTCCATCCCTCCTACCATCCTAATCCCTCCTTTCCTCCACCCTCTATCTGCATGCCCCTCCCCAAGTCCACTGATATGGGAAGACTTCTTTTCCTTCCTTCTGATCCTAGTCAATTAGGTCTCATCAGGACTGGCTGCATTGTCTTCTTCTGTGGCCTGGTAATGCTGCTTCCCCCTCAGGGGGAGGAAATTAAAGAGCAGGCCAATCAGTTCATGTCAGAGACAGTCCCTGTTCCTATTACAATGGAACCCACTTGGATCCTGAACTGCCATGGGCTAATTCTGTGCAGGGGTCTTAGGTTATCTCCATGCATAGTCCTTGGTTGGAATATCAGTCTCAGGAAAGACCCTTGTGCTCATTTTTTTGGTTCTGTTGCTCTAATTATGGAATTCCTGTCATGTTTAGAAATTTCTCACCAGTCACTGATCAATCATAAGAACACAAACACCTACCCCATAATATATCTCCTAAAAATATAGTCATTATAGAATACAACTTAGTCTTTTGTTAAGAAATGTGTACAACTTATTTTTAAACTAAAAAAATGACATCTTACTAGTCCTTACAAATTATGATATTTTATGAATATACATAAAAAATTATGCTCTAATTAAAAGAAAAATTAAATATATTCTTTCATGTAGTAAAACAATTTCCTTTAAGCCTTATTTTTTATGCAGAAAAAAAAATAGCCACCATTAGTCATGTTCCTAATTTTCCTCAGCAGACCTAGAGCATACACAGGGCAGAATAAGGGAAGCATTTTTACATGCAACACTTTTAACACAAGATCCTTCCACTCCTTTTCACTGTCCAAAGAGGTAAACACACTAAACTTTTATCATTTCACTTGGAAATTAGGACCCTCACACCCAAGTTTACCTGTCCTATTCTCAAATAAACATTATCTAAAGAAAAGTCTATTTAAAGTGAAATAAACAGATGGGCACACATCTCTCCATGAAAACTGCAGAGCAGTAAGGTAATTAATTTGCTCACACATGCCATCACCAAAAAAGGGATCTGTTCTCCTGTATGCTGCTGCAAGATTGCATCTAAAATGCATTATGCTTGGTTGAAAATGCCACACTTAAGAAGCTTCTTAGAAGGTAATATAATTCTGTTTATGTGCCATTTTAGAAATGGCAGAAGTAGAGACAGAAAACCATTCATCTCTTCACTCACTTGAAGACTAGCTGGAAATATTCCCTACCTTAAAGTCAGTATTTTGCAGACAATTACAAGGATATATGCACCAATTACAAGGGTATGTGCCTGATCAAAATGTAAAGGAGACATGTTACATTGGGGAAGAGGCAGTGACAGAAATATACCCCATATCTAAGACTTAAAAACTGATTAGTTTGACTAACAAGGAGGAAGTGAGGACCGGAAGCTAACTCTAGGGGAAAAGGAAAGAGCAACCATGTACAAAGAATGAGAAACATAAGCCCACATGTGCAATCAGGGAGAGAAAAAAAATACGTTATAGATGAAGTGAAGATGAGAATTAATAATAAGCCATTTAGAAAACCCAGAAATCTTTACAACAATTAAAAAAAAAAAAAAAAAAGAAAACAAGACACCTGTGGGGAGAAGCTAAGGGCCCGTGGGGAAAACTGGTTTAGAGCAGGCAGGACCCTTACTGGAGCTGTATATTGTTTGTGGGATTTCCAGCCCCACCTGCAAGATAAGAAACGGGGCTGACAGGCTGTTTTCTCCAAGAATCAACAGCTGTTAGCACCGCTTTTCTTTCAAGACAGGGTCTTGCTGGGTAGTTCTGGCTGGACTGGAAACCCATGGCAATCCTCCTGCCTCAGTAGAGTGCATGAGCTTCCATACCCAGGTGCAGTTCTGTTAAAATTTGATGGAATACTTCAAGACTATTCACAATAAAAACGTTTTTTTAATAGTCCTAACATACTACTAACTCTATCTCATAACAAACTGTCGCTTTAGGGGACAAAATTAATCATCAACACCCTTATCCTCCAAAACCACCATCTCCAGAAGAGGTGGTGGTCAAAGACCAAAGAATTTACACCCCCCCCAAAAAAATGAAACAACGAAAAGAAAAACAACGACAAAAAAAACAAAACAACAACAACAATCCACTATAAACAATAAACAAAAAGAGCAGCCATAGTGGACATTTGACTAGGTTTTTCAAGAAGCAGTAAACAGACCAGAAGAGCATAAAAGTCTCAGAGGGGTCTCCGTGGAAAGAGACAGGAGGAGGATCATCGCCCTACCGAAAAAACCAGACCCTGAATACCACCCTGCTTGGCTCAGAAGACATTGTAGGCCTGTTTCCTGAAACCTTAGTCTCAGGCGTCCAGAAAAATTGACTCACAACACTGTGGTGTGTGAGAGCGACATAGGTCTATGACTGATTTGGAGGAAGGTTTAGGCTGGGAGAACAAGCAGGCAGTGAACTCATCTCAGCACTCTGTATCTGAGGCACCGAGGGATTTGCACTGAAAGGCAGGTTCACCTCTACCCCATTGGCCAGTCCCAGGGCACAGGGCTCTCCAACCAAGATCTCCAACCAAGATGGATGCTCAGCCAGAGTCCTGACCTTGCCCTATGGAAGCCTGCTACAACCCTGCTCCTACAGCCTCGCCCCCACACACAATGGGTGTCAGGCGATCTCTTTGCCTGATTCTTGTCACTCCCTGGCCCGCCCCAGGCAGTGGATTCCCAAGGGCCCCCCCGAGGGAACTGGGGGCAGCGGAGCTTCCAGGTTTCGGGCCACCGCCCTGTCAGGCAGCACAGGCGGCTGAGCCCCACAGCAATAGCAGCCCTACACTGACCTCTTGGTCCAGCTCCTGGCGCTGTCCACTGGGTATGGATCCACAAGAGGACTGCCAGTCGAGGGTTCAGTTGCCTGGCACCATCATAGAAAGCACCGAGCAGAATGCCTGGGACACATTAATGTGGTGAAAGAATTCACGCATGGGGAACATTCTCAGGTTTCCCTGTGGTGGAGCTTCTGCTCCCAGCATCTTGGCAGGCTAGAGCACCAGATAACCTCAGTTTCCTCAACTGAGCAATGCTTTTGGTTGATCTGGCAGCACTTATCCCCTCACACACACTTAGGGAAGGTCAAAGGTATGGTATTTGTTTCCTTGCCTGCCTCTGTGTTTCAAGTCTCAGCACATAGTGACCCCTTTTATTGCCCCAGAGCCCCCGAGCATCCCTTAAATTCCTAAGACAGTATCTTTTGCCCTATGCTATCATGACTTGTCTCCAAGGCAAACTAGAGTTCCCTGAATATGGCCATCCCTTGTTCTCCATAGCAGACCCCTGGTCCAACATCAAAATATCCCGACTAGCTCTGAGAACTTTGAGGGTTAGCTTCTCAGAGATTTGGTTGCTCTGTCTATAAGATGAAGATGAACAAGAGGCAGATTTAAGTAGCTCTTGGCATAAGCAGTTTCTGGGGAAAAATCATCCATAAGCCACTCTCAGGCTAGTGATTCTGAAGCTTCTAACACTCTTGTTTTGAATGGAAAGCCCATTAAGAGAGAAAATTCAGTGATGAGGAACACTTGCTGTTCTTGCAGACAACTTGAGGGCTGTTCTCAGAAACAGCTGAGCAGCTCACATCAACCTGAAACTCCAATTTCATGGGATTCAACACCATTTTCTGGCCACCATATACAACAGCACACACTTGGCATATATGCACAAAGACACACGTGTACAAGTAAGCATAATTTACGGTGTTCTTCCTGGAAATGGCCTAGTAGTACACACCTCCAGTCTGTTGAGGGGCAGAGGATAGCCAATCTCTAAGTCTGTGGTATACATAGTGAATTCCAAGGTGGCAAGGACTGCATAATGAGACCTCGTCTCTAAAATAATGAAGACCAGATGGGTCTTTTTTTCCATAGAGGACGTTCATATTCTTCCTAGGCCTGGGTCCTCTTACTGGATCCACAATGGAGATTGTCCAATTCTCTGATAGGGTTCAAGCCCACCGATTTGACATAGGGGGGAAATAAAAATAACTTGAAACTGCCAGGCATGGTGGTGCATGCCTCTAATCCCAGCACTCTTGCATGCAGGGACAGGTGGATCTCTGTGAGGTCAAGGCCAGCATGGACTACAAATAGAGCCCAGAATCCCAAGTGCTACATGGAGAAACAGTCTCTAAAAAGAAACAAACAACAAAAAACAAAATAACGCAGAAGCCAAGATTGGTCTGGAGAGTGCTCCATGTTTAATGCTCTTCCAGAGGACCCAGGTTTAATTCCCAGCATTCAGTGGCTTATTGTATCTACAGTCCCAGAGAAGCTAAGACCCTTTCCTGCCTCTGTGGTTGCCAGACTTACATTTGGTGGACAGACCTACCTTGAGGCAAAATATCCATATATATTTCACTGAATATATAAATAGATAAATAAGGCAAATATCAAACTGACTGCGGCTGTCAACATTTATAATCCTAGCACTGAAGTGAAAGAGGGAAAGAAGATCAAAAGTTTGACGTCAACCTGGATTATAAAACAAGTTACTGACTTTCCTAGGCTACACAGTATTAGAGTCAAAAACAAAACGGGGCAGACAAAATGGCTCAGGGGACAACACTGCCTGCCACACTAACATGACTACAAAGGTGGATCCCTAAAACCGATGGTAGAGGGGCTGCAGACAGGACTCAGAGGTTAAATTCCTGAGTTCAAATCCCAGCACCCACATGGGGGCTCAGGACCATCTAGAATGAGATCTTCAGGTATGCAGGTGCCCTCTACCAGTATACAGGTGTACATGCAGACAGAACATTGTATACTTAATAAATAGATAAATAGATAGATAAACAAATAAATAAGTAAATCTGTAAAACGGAAAAAATACATTGAGGGAGAAGAAGTTTTCCTCTGACTCCAGCACTCTCTCCAATATGTGTTTTTATGTGCATGTATGCAAGTATATGTACACACACATACGAAAAAATATATATAAAACAGAGCAAATCTTCTCCTGTTGCTTAAGGGCTATAATACTTTTGTAGTTCAAAGAGACTGAAATATTTTCCTGGAACCTACATGTTTGAAATATGTCTTATAAAGCTGGGGAGAACTTTGACTGGACTCTGGAGATAAGCAATGAAGGTAATAGGACAGAATCTTAAAAAGGGGAAAAGGCCATGGGATTCAGCCAGTGAGAAGAACCAGGGAACAAAATGCATATGGAATGCTGAGCAAGCTATTCTGTTACTTAGTTTTAAGGATAAAACCTGAAGAGGTGGGTTGAGGCTAGCAAAAACATTTCAGGTGCCATAGTAGGACATCGGATCACATTCTATAATCCTGTGGGCTATTTTCTTTTTCCTTAAGGCAGGGTTTCTCTTAGAATGTATGGTAGCCCTGTCTGTACTGGAATTCACTTTGTACACCAGGGTGGTCTCAAACTCAGAGATCTGCCTGCCTCAGTCTGTGTAAATTTCTGACCAGTGTAATTTATCTATCATCTGAGATCTCAATTTGTTTTTACTAGTTTACAGGTGCTAAGAGAGCCCATGACTTTAATCCCAGCACTGGGAGGCAAAGACAGGTAGATCTCTGATTTTTGTTATTTCATAATATTTATTTTTTATATTAGTTACGGGTCATTTACTTTGTATCCCATCTGTAGCCCCTTACCTCATTTCCTCCCAATCTCATCCTTCCTCCTTCATCTCCTCAACATGCCCTCTCTAAGTCCACTGATAGGGGAGGTCATCCCATCCTTCCATCTGAACCTAGATTATAAGGTCTCATCAGGACTGTCTGCAATGCCCTCCTCTGTGGCCTAGCACGGCTGCTCCTCCCTCAAAGGGGTGGGTCAAGGAGCCTGCCCCTGAGTTCATGTCAGAGACAATCCCTGTTCCCCTTACTAGGTTAACCTACTTGGATGCTGAGCTGCCATGGGCTATGTCTGATCAGGGGTTCTAGGCTACATACATGCATGGTCCTTGGTTGGAGAATCAGTTTTAGAAAGGCCCCTGTGCCCAGATATACTTGTTCGTTGTGGCGATCCCATCCTCTCCAAGTCTTACAAACTCCCCCGTTGTTCATGAATCCCTGCACTCTGCCCGAGGTTTGGTTATGAGTCTCAGCATCTGCTTTGATACACTGCTAGGTAGAGTCGTTCAGAGGCCCTCTGTGGTAGGCTGCTATCCTGTTTTTTCTTTTCTCCTACTTCCCATGTCCATCCCATTTGTCGTTCTAAGTGAGGATTGATCATCTTGTCCCAGAACCTCTTCTTGTTTACCTTCTTTAGCTGTACAGATTTTAATATGTTTTTCCCATCTTATAAGTCTAGTATCCACTTCTAAGTGGGTATATACTGTGTGTGTCTTTCTGCTTCTGGAATACCGCACTCAGGAAGAAGATTTCTGATTTTCAATCCAGAATCGTGTACGGAGGGAATTTGAGGAGAGGCAGGGGGTTGTGGAGAGTCTGAGAGAGAGAGAGAGGGAAAGAGAGAGAGAGAGAGAGAGAGAGAGAGACTTAGAAAGAAAAAGCAAGCTGAGCCAGCTGAACACTTAAATCCAAGCACTCTGAGGATATAGGCAACTCTTGAGCATAGGATACACAAGAAATGGCATCTCAAAAAAACCTAGAGTGCTGAATAAGTACTGAACCTTGCAAATGAACTGTGGAAAGATAAAGACTGAAGACCTTCTAATATAATATTGTTCTTCATGTTGTAGAAATTAAAATACCCAGCACAAAAGTGATGTTTTTGTATTCGGGTATCTATTGAATCTAGCATCATACCCTATTCATAAATATTCATGAGCTAGCAAAAGCATTAAACATGGATAATTAAATTCTACTGCTTTCATATTTTCCTGGGACTCCTGTACTTACATGGATTAGGTCAAGGAGAGACACCCTAAGATTGTATGCATTAGTCAGTGAGTACAACGCTGAGTCATCTACATCACTATTAGATTTAACACCCAAAATAGAGTAAGAGTCTAACTTACTTTAGCAGATACAGCAAAATCTGAAACCAGTGGATGATTCAATTTCCAAACAAGAAAAAAAGAATTTCAATGGGAGCTTGACACAGAACAGTCTTGAGACACTAAACTATTATTATCTCTTTCTTTAACCCCCCCCAAAAAAAACTTTATTTCATCAAGGCTAAAATTCTCTACATCATTAAAAAAATGGCGCCATGGAAAGGCAATGAAAAAAGTAGCACTACTACTCAATTTCCCTCTCCTCACAAGTGTAGCACTGGCAAAGGGGAACCACTGGCTGCCCCCTCAGACTGCATTCAGTCCCAGCTTTTCAAAGAGCAGGGTACGGGTTTCCCTCAAAATTAAACAATCACAGGCTACATGATCCTAAGGGAAATGAAGAGTACTGCCTGGCTTGATCTCCTTAATTTCTCTTGCAGGTTTCATATTACCGCAGAATACAAGACACCTGTGAGGAGAAGCTAAGGGCCCATGGGAAAAAAATAAGGTTTAGAGCAGCCAGGACCCTTTCTGAAGTTGCCAGCCCCACCTGCAAGGGAAGAAACAGGACTCACAGGCTGTTGTCTCCAAGCATCAAATGCTTTTAGCACTGCTTTGCTTTCAAGACTGGGTCTTACAATGTAGCTCTGGGTGGACTGGCAACCCATGGCAATCCACCAGCCTCAGTAGTGTGCATGAGATCTGATTCCCTCTTTCAGTTCTGTTAAAAGTTAATGGGATAGTTCAAGAATATTCACAATGAAAACGTTTTTCAATTGTCCTCACATACTCCTACATCTATCTATTTCCTAATTGACTGTCTCTTTCAGGGACAAAATTAAACATCACCACGCTTATCCTCCAGAAGGGCATACTCCAGAAGTACTGAGGGTAGAAAACCACAGAATTTCTACATCCAAAAAAATTTGAAAAAACAACAACAACAACAACAACAAAACCCTCAGTCATTTTGGACATTTAGCTAGGTTTTCCAAGAAGCAGTGAACAATGAAACCTGAAGAGCATGGAAGGTTCTGAGGGGTCTCCATGGAAAAAGACAGGTGGAGGAGCAACATTTTACCCAAAAACACGGGCCCTTGATACCTCCCTGCTTGTCTCATAAGGCACTGGGGCCTTTTTGATCTACTCTTAGTCTCAAGCAGCCTGAAAAAATTACTCACAAGATTGTGGTATCTAAGAGCGACCCCTGATTTGGAGGGACGTTTTGACTGGGAGAACAAGCAGGCAGTGACCACATCTCAGCACTCTGGGTCTGAGGCACACAGGGATTCTGGCTGAAATGCAGGTTCACCACTTCCCAGCCATCATCATCATATGCCATGGCAGAGAAAGAAAGGCATCTCCATGGCAGTGGAATCATGATGTAGCTAATGTTTACGTCTCAGTAGACTAGGAAACATAGATTATGCATCTGACCTACACCCCACATTATAGATTCATCTCCTCCAGGAAGGGCCTACTCTCCAAAGGTTTCATAGCCTCCCATTATAGTGACACCAAATGGGACCTAGTGTTCAAACATGAGCCTGAGAGGGACTCTTTACCTCTAAATATTCACTCTCCATTCTGAACTCCTCTCAGGCAGGTGTTGTGGCCCTGTGTCTGGATCCCTTATTGATTCAAGAACTCACACAGTGATAAGCAAAAGTTTTCTAAGACTATATTTGGCCCTCCCCTCAGCCACCTTGTGCCAAACTCACATCCCATTAAATGTACCAAGATACAAGCATGTTCCAACATAAACATTATATAGTTGTTGAAATAGTTCTGAATGGGCTTCCTGATGTTGTTTGGAAATGAAATAGGATGCCTGTCTTCATCTACATTTACTCAGTCCTCAGGCCTTGTGTATACCTCGGGTCTATGAGGGAAAGATCCTTAAAAATTGTTTGCAAATGCAACAACTGTTATAATGTCACTTCAATTTGTATATGGTTGACAGTGCATTCTTTTCTGCCTATACTTAAACACTTATTTGATTTTGTCATTATTTTTAATAGTTTGGGCATGCTTCTCTCTGGAGTAGAAAAGGTTGTGGGTCTTCAGTTCTTTCTTATGGTGCCTAAAAATCATTCACACACTTATACACCTACATTCATGCACAAATATGCATACACATAATACGCACATACACACATACACATACATATTTACATATATACTCACACGTGCATACATACATATACTCACACATACACAAATATACACACAAGTACCCTGAGCTTTTCTAGATTTGGTTTTGTTCTATTTTCTGTCTGGGAGTGAACCTGTATAATAAAAACTTATAATGAGAAAAAGATTTTCCAGTTCTGCTCCTCCCAAGAGACAGGCACAAATGCAAATTATTTCGAATGCTAATTATTACAAAATGACCAGTTTGTCTGTGTTCCCATCTCCCTTGGTCTTTCCTCTAGCCCTTCTCTCAGGGAGGCAAGTCTCAGGCCAAGTTAAGGATTTAGAATAAATAGTGTGAATTAAGTCCATGGCAGTGATAATCCTTGACAAACAGCATGACAACTGGGAGAGGGTCCACCAGAGGGAAGCAGACCCACAGGAAGGGAGAGGGAGAGAGAGAGCAGTGTGTGGTTTTCTCTGTGGTGAAACAGTGGTAATAGTATAAAGAGGCAGCAGCCATCTTGTGAGCAAAACTGAATAGTGTCAGCATTGACGCTTGAGCTTTGCGAGCCTTTCCTCCTTCTGCCCTCACTCCAGCTGGGTTTTGTCACCACACGGGTAAAGTGTCTGCAGCCAGAGCCTCTTCCCTGCCCTGCCTTAGTAGGGAGTTACAGTTCTGTGTCTAGCATTAAGCTGGATTACCTCTGTCTTTGTATTCATCCCCTTTGTAGCTTTTCAAAAGGAAGAACATGATTATAATCATTATTTACCAAATCCATTCATTCTAATGGGAAATGGGGCACTTCTATCATACTCTTCAAATTCATTTTCCTTGTTTGCATGGAATCATACTATGGAGTCCAGGCTCTTCTTGAATTTGCAATCCTCCTGTCTTAGCCTTCTGCATGCTGGGACTACAAGTAAGCACCACCATGCTAGGCTCAATTTCATTCATCTTGTCATTTATTGTAATATTTAGGTGAGGTCAGTACTCCTTCAGGTCAAGACCTTATCCACTAAAGCTATTAAACATATCAATAGTGCTTCTTCTTTGCCAGGCATGTGCTCACCTTCCCTGTGTATGACAGCTCATTTAATTAGGGCCAAAACTCTCTGTGCAGAAGAGGAGCATACTGACAAGCATTTGGGGATGGTGTCCTCAAATGCACAGAGTTCTTTTGTTTGGCTGTGGGTGTGGGAGGTATATGTGTGGATGGGGTAGCAGTACACAAAATTTGGAGGTCAGAGTTGATCTTCACCATCTTGGAGGCTTACCTAGCCTGGGAACTTCAAGGTAGGAGCCCAAAGGTTACAGGTGAGTGAGTCAGATCTAAACTCAGGCCCTCATATTACACAACAAGTATAAGCCAGCTCCCCAGTTCTATCTGTGTAAGATTTTCAATCATAAGTGTTGATGCTGCCTGTACCTGCTTAACATACCCATTATACAGATGGAGGGACTGAGGCAGAAAAGGAGTCAGAGAAACTCTCTTAGTTAAGGGTTTAACCAACATTTTAATAACTATATTGTAGCATTCAAAGTTTGATTTTAAAACATGAAACTTAATTCAGCTCAGGTGTGGGCTATAATGTATAACACTTTGAAAAGCATATGAATTATAGAATTATTTCTGAGAAATTCATTCTAGCACACTGAATTAGATTCCAATTAGTTAAGTCCGTCCAGATTGACTTTTAAGAGGCAACTGTCATGTTCTTAATAAATGTTGATGTCTCACTTAGAATAGGGATGAAACATGTATTAAATCCTTAAAATGAAAAAGAGCTGGCTTTGTTTAGGTTGTCAAGGTTCTGACTATGTTTTTAACAAGTTGTCTTAGTCAGGGTTTCTATTGCTTTGGAGGGACACCATGACCACAGCAACTCTCATAAAGGAGAGTGTTTAATTGGGGCTGGTTTACAGTTCAGAGATTTAGTCCATTATTATCATGGTGGGAACCATGAGAGCATGCATGCAGACATGATGTTGGAGAAGGAGCTGAGAGTTCTACATCTGAATCCAAACACAGCATGAAGAAAGACAGAGAAAGACACTGAGCAGAGGTTGAGCTTCTGAGACCTCAAAGCTCACTCCCAGTGACTCATTCCATCCAACAAGGGCACCCCAACTAATAATGCCACTCCCTAGGAATTCAAATATATGAATCTCTGGGGAACATCAATGAAGCTGTAGGCTATGGCGTAGCTTAGAAATTTGTTTACTAAACAGATTCTTCACAGATGCCACCACATTCCAAATGAGTGTAAGACAATTTAGAGTTGAATTCAACTCACCATGGTTTGATTGTCCAATAAAAGGCAATATCAAGAAAGTTTTTGGTGGGAGCTACAAAATAAAAATATATGATAGAATTCAAATTCAGGATAACACAGACTACAAACCTAATTTTAGCCTAATATGCCTGGACTCTAGGGCCAATTCTCAAATATCACAAAAATGAATGAAAAGGTTAATAGAAAATCTGGTCTACATCTAATTTAGTAACAGATGTTCTTGGGACTGATTTCTATAATTTACTGTTTTGTTTTTTTTTTTTTTAATCTGGTTGTCTTCTGATCTCCATACATGCAAATGTAGCAAGTGCATGTCCAAAAACACAGAGACACACTCATTTCTTCCTCAGTTTGCAGACAAAAAAGAAAAATAAAAACAACAAACAACAAAAACAAAACAAAACAACAACAACAACAAAAACACTTTTAACCACATGTGTGTTTGAGTTGTCCTGCCTGCTGTTGTCCAATCTCTGTTTTTGCAGTGCTGGGGTTGAACCCAGGGTCTCACATAAACATGCACGTGAGCAAGAGTAACACCACCCTGAGCTATAGCTGCAGCCTTACCATCAGAGCCTGGGAAGAGTTTGTTAGGTCTCTGACTCCCACTACTGAACAACAACATTTTTTTTTTAATTCCTACTTCTGTTTCAAACTTTCAAAAGTTGATAAAATCTTGTACAACCACACTGGAAATCCATCTGGCGCTTTCTCAGACAACTAGGAATAGTGCTTCCTCAAGATCCAGCCATACCACCCTAGGCATATCCAAAAAAGGCTCAAGTACACAATAAGGTCATTTGCTCAACCATGTTTGTAGCAGCTTTCTTCGTAATAGCCAGATGCTGGAATTTGCAGGTAAATGGTTGGACCTGGAAAGGATCACCTGATTGAGCTGTCCCAGAAGCAGAAAGTCACACACAATATATACTCACTCATATAGACATGTAATATAGAATAAACCTACTAAAATCTGTACATCTAAAGAAACTAATCAAGAGAGAGGACCCTGAATAAAATGCTCAATCCCCATCCCAAAAGGCAAAGAGGAAGGACATCAGAAGAAAAAGAAAACAGGACACAAGGTAAAAACCCGTCAGGGAGGGCCTGTTAAAGGCTCTGCCCTGCAGACTATCAAATCAGATGCTGAGACTTATGTCTAACTGTTGGGCAATGTGCATGGAATCTTACCTAAGAAGTGGGAAATAGTAAGATCTGGAGAGGACAGGAATTCCACAAGGAGAGCAACAGAACTAGAAATTTGAACACAGGGGTCTTCCCAGAGACTCATATTCCAAACATATACCATGCATGATAACCTAAAACACCTGCACAGATGTAGCCCATGGCAGTATAGTGTCTAAGTGGGTTACATAGTAATGGGAAGAGGGATTGCCTCTGACATAATCTGATTGGCCTGCTCTTTGTTCACCTCCCCCTGAGGGGGGAGCAGCCCTACCAGGCCACAGAAGAAGACAATGCAGCAACTCCTGATGAGATCTGATAGACTAAGTTCAGAAGGAAGTAGAGGAGGACCTCCCCTATCAGTGGACTTGGGGAGGGTTATGCATGAAGAAGGGGATGGAGGGGTGGGGTTGGGAGGGGAGGAGGGAGGAGCTTATGGGGGGATACAAAGTGAATAAGGTGTAATTAATAAAAATAAAGGAGTTTATACAATCTCTCTATCTTTTTATATATATACTGGTTTTTCAAAACAGGGTTTCTCTGTGTAGCCTTGTCTATCCTAGAACTCACTCTGTAGAGGAATCTGGCATCTAACTCAGAGTTCTGCCTGCCTCTGCCTCCCAACTTCCTAGAATAAAGGCATGTGTCACCACTGCCCAGCATACACACACACACACACACACACACACACACACACACACACATATATATATATATTAATATATATTAAAAGTTTAATATACCTACATATGTATACTGCAAACCTTTAGAACTGCTTTTGGAGAAAGGATGAAACTATTTTACTTAGAGTCTACCATATTCCAGACTTTGTGATAGTTTATTTGCTATAGGAAAGAAAACCCACAACATTCCAGACAGCCTCAGGGATTTCAGGATATTGAGCTGACTAGAATTCTCTATTCCAATCTATGGAATATTCTAGCTTTACACAAATCCATTCTATAAGTATCTAGGAATCACTTGTTTTTGTTCCAAGTGGGGAAAGCACAGCCGTGATTGTTAGCCATGACAAAAGCTTACATAACATGTGTCATTTTTTGGAAACCAATATTAATTTTTTTCTATTGTGCTAAAACATGATGTCATAATAACTTATGGAAGAAATAATTTATTTGGGTTTAGCTCTCTAGTTTAACCTTACCTAACTTAAGGTTTATGAGTCTGCGATGGCAGAGCAGAGGCATGGGCACAAGCAGAAAGCATAGCAGCAAGAAAAGGAATTTGAGAACACACTTCATGAACCACAAGCATAAAGCAAAAAGAGTGACCTGGGAAGTAGAGTGAGGCCTTAAGCACTCAACACCCACTCCTAGAAATATACTTACTCCCAAAACTCCTCAACCAGAGTCATTTATTTTGCAAGTTGCCTCCTTCAGCAGACTAAGTAGCTGGGTGACAGGTCAACACTACCAGGCCTAGATTGACAAAATAATCTAGAAGCAGAAAATTAGGAATTCAAAGTTGCTTTCAGCTACACCTAGTGATTTCAAGGACAGCCTGGGCTACAGCAGGCCCTATCACAGTGGTTCTCAACCTTCCTAATTCTGAGACACTTTAACAGAGTTCCTCATGTTGTGGTGAACCCCAACCATAAAATTATTTCATTGCTGTTTTGTAACCGTATTTTTATTACATTTATGAATCATAATGTAAATATACAGGTTATCTAATATGTGACTCCTGTGAAAGACTCATTTGACCCCCAAAGGTGTTGCGATCCACAGTTTGAGAGCTGCTGCCCCATCAAAAAGTACAAAGGAGAAAGGTGAGTGGAGAGGACAAAGAAAATGAGAAAGGGTGGAAAGTGCCTAGATTATTTTGTCAAGCTGGGCCTGTAGTGTTGACCTGTCACCCAGCTACTTAGTGTAGTGAAGGAGGCAGCTTGAAAAACCAATGACTACATGGGCAACTTATATAGACCCTGTCTCAAAAAAAAAAAAAAAAAAAAAAAAAAAAAAAAAAAAAAAACAGGCTAGGAATATAGCACAGCAGTAAGCCATTTAGCCAGAATGCTTTGAAACGCTACTTAAAAAACAAAAATCACATTCTGCATTCTACCCTGGAGTTTTTGCCTGTCTCCTAAATGATTTTTCAAATTTGTGTTCGTTCCAGTTCTTGGTATTATAAAGTTCTATGGTTTGCCTAAGACACAATGCCATGTATCCACAACTACAGTACCACAAGCACAGAAGATATATTTATATTGTGTCTGAAAATACCCTCTATACTTAGTCTATTTGATCCCATTCCTTGGACAACCACACTTTTTCACTGCCTCTACTCTTTTACCCTTTCTACTTAGTCCTTTTAGACAGGTTGCCTTCACTTAGGAATACAGAGTTCAAATTCAACATGCCCTGATGGCTCACTTCATTAGTCATTGATCATATCCCATTACATCAAACTTCTTGGGTCTCTTGATCCCATCTGTCAATAATTACTGAAAGATATGTTGGTTGCTTCCACTTTAAAGATCATCAGTAAATTTGGTGCAAACATTGACCAGCAGAGAAGGTTTAGGTATTCAGATGAGCTAGGTAAATATTTGGGTATAGCGCTAATGGGAAGTAGGATAAACATGTAATTTGCTGTGTTAGTACAGCCAAACATCTCCAAAGTGGCTATATCATTGTGCATCCCCACTAACAATAATTGGAGGTTTTGTTGTTAGGTAGCCACACCAACACCTGGCACACTCTGAGGTTATGGTTAAAAATTAGCCATTCTAACATGTGTATTTCCTGTTTGGGGTTTTGGGTTTGTTTTGTTTTTAAAGGGGCTTTTCATTTCAATTAAGTAGGTGTCAAGAACAAACCTTCAAGAAGAATCTAAGGCTGCAGAGTCAGACATGTGCAATGGTAGCACAAACACCAGTGGTGACTGACCTAAGCTTGCAGATCTTTAGAACTGTGAAAGCTGTGTTGTTAGAACTTTCTACACTACTAAGTAATTACCCCAGCCTCACCCTCCCAGGGTCCTGTTATTTCTACTGCACAGTTGTATGGAAAACAAGGTTTTCTCCACAATGCATTTGTGGCATTGCAGCAGAAATGCCTGTTGTCTTCTTATAGAACACACTATCTGAAAACTTCACTTTTACAGTTTATCTAATTCTCTGAATCTTTCCTTGGGATTTTTTTTTTTCTTCTTCCAGGACAAGCTTACAAGAGAATACCTTAAAAGGCCTCAAATGCCCTTGATTTTCTTCAACTTACCAAGGCTGAATCAGGACCTGGTAAATCAATTAAATAGTCCTATATTCCCCAAGGAAATAGAAGCAGTCATCGAAAGTCTCCCATCCAAAAAAAGCCCAAGACCAGAGTGTTTCAGCGCAGAATTCTAGCAGATCTTCAAAGAAGAGCTAACTCCAATTCTCTTCAAAGTATTCCACAAAATAGAAACAGAAGGAACACTACCAAACTCATTCTGTGAAGCCACAGTCACCTTGGTACGTAAACCTCACAAAGATCCAAGAAATAAAGGGGATTCCAGGCCAATCTCCCTTATGAACATTGATGCAAAAATACTATACAAAATACTTGCAAACCGAATACAAGAACACATCAAAGATATCATCCACTATGACCAAGTAGACTTAATCCCAGGCATTCAGCTGTGGTTTAATATACGGAAATCCATCAATGTGATCCACCATATTAACAAAATGAAAGAAGAAAACCACATGGCAATCTCTCTAGATGCTGAAAAAGCTTTTGACAAAAATCCAACATCCATTCATGTTTAAAATATTGGATAGATCAGGGATACAAGGCACATATCTAAACATAGTAAAGGCGATATATAGCAAACGTATAAGCATCATCAAACTGAACGGAGAGAAACTTAAAGCAATCCCACTGAAATCAGGGACAAGACAAGGCTGGTCACTCTCTCCATATCTCTTCAACATAGTTCTGGAAGTCCTTGCTAGAGCAATAAGACAGTTGAAGGAGATCAAGGGGATACAAATTGGAAAGAAAAAAGTCAAATTATCAGTATTTGCAGATGATATGATAGTAGACGTGAGTGACCGCAAAAACTCTACCAGGGAACTCCTACAGCTGATAAACACCTTCAGCAAAGTGGCCGGATACAAAATTAACTCAAAAAAATCAGTGGCCCTCCTGTATACAGAAGACAAAAGGGTTGAGAAAGAAATTAGGGAAACAACACCCTTCACAATAGCCACAAATGACATAAGGTACCTTGGAGTAACCCTAACCAAGGATGTCAAAGACTTGTATGAAAAAAATTGAAAATCTCTGAAGAAAGAATTAGAAGAAGATATCAGAAAATGGAAATATCTTCCATGCTCACGGCTTGGCAGGATTAACAAAGTAAAAATGGCCATCTTACCAAAATCAATCTACAGATTCAATGCAATTCCCATCACATTACCAACACAATTCATTACAGACTGGGAAAGAAAAATTCTCAACTTCATATGGAATAACAAGAAACCCAGAATTGCTAAAACAATCCTCTACGATAAAAGATCTTCTGGAGGTATCTCCATCCCTGATTTAAGCTGTACTATAGAGCAACCGTTATAAAAACTGCATTGTACTGGCATAGAAACAGAATGGTGGATCAATGGAACTGAACAGAGGACCCAGAAATAAGCCCACACACTTATGGACACCTGATCTTTGACAAAGATGCCAAAACCATACAATGGAAAAAAAAAGATAGCATCTTCAACAAATGGTGCTGGTCTAACTGGATGTCTACATGTACAAAAATGAAAATAATATTTTCATACTTATCACCCTGCACAAAACTGAAGTCCAAGTGGATCAAAGACCTCAACATAAAACCGGATACATTAAATCGGTTAGAAAAAAAAAATGGGGAATACCCTTGAACTCATTGGCACAGGAGACAACTTCCTGAACAGAACACCAACAGCACAGGCTCTAAGAGCAACAATCAATAAATGGGACCTCATGAAACTGAAAAGCTTCTGTAAAGCAAAGGACACCATTAACAAAACAAATCGACAGCCTACAGACTGGGAAAGAATCTTCACCAACCCTTTATCTGACAAAGGGCTAATATCCAGTATATATAAAGAACTAAAGAAGCTGAAAAACAGCAAACCAAGTACTCCAATTAAAAAATGGGGAAGAGAGCTAATATGAATATGACAGAGAAACAATTCAATAAATGCTCAAGGTCAATAGCCATTAGGGAAATGCAAATCAAAACTACCCTGAGATTTCACCTTACACCCTTCAGAATGGCCAAGATGAAAAACTCAAGTGACAATACATGTTGGAGAGGTTGTGGAGAAAGGGGAACCCTCCTCTACTGCTGGTGGTAATGTAAACTTGCACAACCATTCTGGAAATCAATCTGGCGCTTTCTCAGACAACTAGGAATAGTGCTTCCTCAAGATCCAGCCATACCACTCCTAGGCATATATCCAAAAGGGGCTCAAGTACACAATAAAGACTTTTACTCAACCATGTTTGTGGCAGCTTTACTTGTAATAGCCAGAAGTTGGAAACAGCTCAGATGCCCCTCAACTGAAGAATGGATGCAGAAGTCGTGGTACATGTACACAATGGAGTACTACTCTGCAATGAAAAATAAGGAAATCATGAAATTTGCAGGTAAATGTTGGGGCCAAGAAAAGATCATCCTGAGTGAGCTATCCCAGAAGCAGAGGGATACACACGGTATATACTCACTCATATAGACATATAACATAGGATAAACCTACTAAAACCTGTACATCCAAAGAAACTAATCAAGAGAGAGAACCCTGACAAAAATGCTCAATCCCTATCACAAAAGGCAAAGAGGATAGATATCAGAAGAAGAAAACAGCAAACAACCTAGGAACCTGCCACAGAGGGCCTCTGAAAGCCTCTGCCCTGCAGACTATCAAAGCAAGCACTGAGACTTATGGCCAAAAGTTGGGCAAAGTGCAGGGAATCTTATGTAAGAATTGGGAAATAGTAAGATCTGGAGAGGACAGGAACCCCACAAAGAGAGCAACAGAACCAGAAAATTTGAGCACAGGGGTCTTCCAAGAGACTCATACTCCAACCAAGTACTATGCATGGAGATAACCTAGAACCCCCACACAAAAGCAGTCTATGGCTGCGTAGTATCCTAGTGGGTTACATATTAGTGGGAAGAGGAACTTCTTCTGACATAATTGATAGGCCTGTTGTTTAATCACCTTCCCCTGAGGGGAGATCAGCCTTACCAGGCCACAAAAGAGGACAATGCAGCCATTCTCGATGTGATCAGAAAGACATAGATCAGAAGGAAGGATAGGAGGTCCTCCCGTATCAATGGACTTGGGGAGGGGCATGTGCAAAGAAGGGGGAGGGAGGATGCGACAGGGAGGAAAGGAGGGAGGGGCTTATGAGGGGATAGAAAGTAAATAAACTGTAATTAATAAAAAAATTAATAGAACTTGGTATGTAATACTTCTTGATTTCTCTCATTATTCCTCATATTTCTGTGTTACCTTAAAAAATATCTCAGAAATATATCACCATTTCTCTATCCCTTCCCATTTTGCATGTTACAGTCTTTAAAACAACAGATATCTAAAAGAATTGGCATTTTTTCCTTGTTCACTTGAATCTACCTTTCAATTACTGTGTGGTCTTAAATTAAAATATGAGTCAGGCACTTCCTTTTTTGATATCTCTTGATGATTTTCTAAGTCCTACAGAATACTACAGATCCAAATACTGTCTACTCCATGCTTTTGACTTTCATATGCTCTGCCCTAGACCTTTCTCTCATCTTTTAAGCTTGGCTACTGAGCTTAACTTTTCCATGAAACAGCAGTGGTTCTCAACTGTAGGTTGAGGTCCATTGGGGGCGGGGCCAAATGACTTTCACAGCAGTCACCTAAGAACTTCAGAAAACAGATGCTTACACTTCAATTCATAACAGTAGTAAAATTACAGTTATGAAGTAGCAACAAGAATAATTTTATGGTTGTAGTCACCACAACATGAGGTCACAGCATTAGGAAGTATGAGGGCCAGCCTGAGTTAGAGGCTCCTATCTTCCACAATATCATTCTAAAATTTCCCCCACTACTTCATTTTATTTTCTTTGAACTCTGTGCAGTCAAAGACGGTATTTTAATCCTCTTTAAGCCCAGAAACTGGCACCAAGTAAACATGGAGTTTACATGAAAGAATGAATGAGGTGAGTAGACAAGGCATACGAAATAAACTGAATTTTCTGCCCAATAGTTTGTTCTGAGTATAATTATTAAGTTACATTAAAGCAAATTTATCAAAATTTTAGCAAAGAGATCCAAGGGAAAACTCAGTTCACTTCTAATTCATTTGAATTATTTTTGTTTTGATACAATATCTTAGTATGAAAGACAGGCTGACAAAATAAAACTCTGTGTCTTCAACCTCCCACACATCCTGAGATTACAGGTACTTACCACCATGCCCATTATAAATTTCTTGCTTTTAAAGATCTCTTATATTACCCTTATAGTGTGTGTGTGTGTGTGTGTGCAAGTGTGTGCACAGTAAATGAGTTATCTTCCTCCATTACTTTTTAGTCTTGTTTTATGATCTCTCACTGAACCTGGAACTGGCTGTTCTCTGGTTGAAAAGTCCCTAAGCCATACCTGTGCTCATCTGGCCAACCCATCACCCCCCTAAACACACACACACACACACACACACACACACACACAAACACACACACACACACACACACACACACACACCAAGAGTTTCTGGCACACACTAACACAAACTGCTTTCATTTGAGTAGTGGTGATCTGAGTGGTCCTCATGCTTGTAGAGAAAACACTTTATCCACTAAGCCACCTTTTTAGCACCCCTATAATCCTCCTTTGTCTTTGTAAGCAAACATTTCTTAAGATATTTGATCAGATTTAACAAATATATTTTTAAGTCAGTGAGATGGCTCAATGAATAGGAGTACCACAATGACCTAAACTCCAGGCCACAGGACCCACAAGATGGAAAGAGAATCAGCATTGGAAATTGTTCTCTCACCTCCACATGTACATGCCCATGACACACAATAGCACAGAAGCCTGCATGTACCTTCCTTATTACATTAAAAATATAATAAGGACAAAAGTACAACATTTTCTGGGAATTATATTTAGTAAGGGTTAAAGACTAGTAACTGCTGTGACTTGGGCAGATTGCTCTGCAAAAACACAACTTGATGCTCTCCAAGGACCTGAGTTTGGTTCTTGGCACAGACACCAGCTGGGTCACAATTGCTTGTAACTCCAGCTCCAGGGGATCCAATGCCCTCTTCTGGAAACCAAGGCATATGCACTCAGGCATGCATACCCGACACCCAAACATAAAAAGACTAAAGATGCTACAATTAAAAGTCTCACTTCATCGTTACATTACTTCTTCAGGCTCCCAAGTTCCAGTTCTCTGTCATCTGTCTTAAGCACTGCAAGGCAGGACTACCAAAGTGTCCCAAATTTTCTGAAGCATTACTGAATTTGTTACCTTTTACCCTAATGAGAAATACCTTTGATGGCAACTGTCTTTCACTAAAGTGAAAATAAATCAACACAAGAAATGAGTTATTACAAATAAAGCAGAGATCACAAAATTGGGGAGACAGAAAAAGTTAGTTTTCTTTTTAATTTTTTAAAATTTATTTAGGCATAGAAGTGTTTTGCCTGCATACATGTACATGTTCCTGGTGGCCAAAGAGATCAGAAGAGGGCATGAGATTCCTTGGAACTGTAGTTATGGTTAGTTTAACCACCATGTGGGTGCTAGAAATTAAACCCATGTCCTCTACAAGCTCAATAAGTGCCCTTACTGCTGAACCATCTCTTTAACCTCACAAAATTGTCAGTCCTGACTGACTTACACAAGACTGTGAAAAACTAATCTTCAGGTAATCCCACAGGTCAAATCTACTTGTGTCAGATCTATTTGTGTCTCTTTAAAGAGTCCTGATAGTGTTTGTGTGCATGCTTGCACTCGAAAGAAAGAGAGAGTGGATCTGTAATTGAAGCATTTATGCTAACTGATCCCAATGTCATAGTCATTAAATGATTCTTTCATATTCATCAAAAATAAAGTTATTATAATCAATTCTAAACCTGTCACTTTAGAAATTAATCAACTGACAATTTTTTGAATAAGAGGGCCAGTCTTGAGAGTTTCAATAATAGCTTGTTACATAAAATGCCTCAAAATTTTATCATAAGACCAGCAAAGTGGCTCAATGGGTAAGGACACCTGCCAACAAGTCTGATGACCTGAATTAGATCCCTAGAATTCACATGGAGGAAAGAGGGAATCCACTCCCACAAATTGTCATCTGAGCTCCACAACTGTACCATGTCAAACTGATAGGAGCAAACACCCACACACATGTACACAGCTAAAAGAAAAAAAATAACATACACTATTCCATATACACTGTAACTCTCCTGCAATTCAATCCATTTTTATCTAGGTATCTGTCATTTTTAACATGGTACCTTCCCATCTCTGAGGATATTGCTTCCAATTCAACATCTAAATTGGATCAGCATTTCCAATTTTGAATAAAATTTTAAACACAGAATGTGTTTAAAGATCATCATTTTTGGAAAACAAGTTTGATCAAACGTTTACAATTTTGTAATACAAAAAATGCAAAGAGTAATATTTCACGTTAAAAAAGCTATGCAGCACAAGGAAACATCACATAAAACATCTAATCTTGGTTGTGAATTTTTAGTTTTATTAACATGCAACAATTCCTTTTTGCTCTTGAGTAAAGTTGTCCAGTGCATTTGGTGTCCCTCAAAAGACAAACAAACAATTAACCAAAAAAAAAAAAATGTTAACAACAGAAAAGACACAGACTTTAAAATAGCAAGACTCCATGATGGTTTAGAAGAGAGACACTGTCTTTGTAACATGCGAAATGAGAGAAAAAGGAGATAAAAACTGGAGAAAAGGATGACAACAAATCTGTTCTTCCAAACTTCATGATTCATGTTTATGAAACAACAATGTTCCAGAAAGTGAATATCAGTGTTACACAACAGAAAGTAAGAAAAAGGCCACAGGAAAACTGACAATCAAACCCCAACCACATAAGCATGCATTTGTCTCTGGCCTAGATGATTAATTTTACATAAAAGAAGTAAATACAACCAATCAAGGAATGTTACAATGCCAAATTAGCCACAATCCTGAGAGTTAAGCTACCACAGAAATTTTCTTACTGACTATCCAGATCAACTCCCACAGCACTCAGGAGACACTGAGGCCCTGTCTCCTAACAGTTAGTACCACCAGTGACTGCTGGGATTCAGGAAAGCTAGGATTCTTTGCTCACTAACCGCCCATACACAATCTCTGCCTTTAGATGCTTTTTATTTACCATAAACCACAAATGTAAAATGAAGTTCTGTCAAATCTATCAAAAGCAATGTGGCAGCCAAAACAAAAGTAAACATAGCATAGTACTCACTGTTCACACCAATTTAAAAACAAAATTAAGTAATAATCCACAAGGAAATCAACAAAATGTCCCCACTAAAAGGAAAAAAAAAAAACAAAAAACAAAAAAACTTTGGTATTTTTAAATTTTCAGCCACTTAGATAACGGAATATAATGTTCGAAATAGTAAGTACTTCTTTGGATCCATGACAACAAGAAGAAATGTTACAAGGCCCATCTTTGTATAGATTCTTTACAACCAAATCATTCAGCAGATTTCTGTTGCCACACTCATTTAAACAGTAGCTGATTTTTCAAGGTTCTTCTCAAACCCCAGTTGTTCATTCTTTCTGAATGTTGCCACAGATTTGTATACTCTACCTACATATCACCAGGAACTGAAGAACCCTCTTCCTTTAGAGCCAATCAAAAAGGGCCTGCTTAGAATGTAAACACTCTTCTGCTGTAGATTTAGAGACTCTGGGATGTGTATCCAAACTGATATCACTGCATTGTTTTTTGCCTGTTCCACACAAGTAAATTTGATGCAAGCAATTAATCTGAGGTACAATTCAAGCCTGTCATTTATAATTTTCGACACAATTGAATTGTTTAAAGCTTTGTTTTAATCTCGAAAAAGTTGGAATGGAAAGGAGAAGCCTAAGGTGGCTAAGTATGTTAGCTGCAGGTGCAAAACATGAGCCAGTTTTCTTCAAAAGGCTAATTGCTATCTTTTAAAACCCTTGTTTTCAACAAAACTTTATGTAACACCACCTGGAAACCCAGGACATTTCCAATTTGGTATAGAGGAGGGGGCAGTTCTGCTCCCTGAAATAACAGGGAATCCTGAGGTTCCCCTCTCACTTTCCCAGTTGCTTTCAGTAAGGTACAATATTGGCCAGCTTGGGTCCCTTCTCGTTTTGTACCCCTACACAATCTTGGGCGTAATTTGGGACAAATAACCAACTGATTAGGCTCTTCCTCCTATGTATGTAGGCTCTCACTTAATTAGAAACTGTACCTTGGAATCCTGTCACGTACCGCCACTGCATAAGAGGAGATAACCTGACCCTCTCTACCTGGAGAAAAATGTAACCCAACCCTGGCCAATATATTTATCTCAGGTAAATAGAAAGGGGCGATGTGTCCCGTCATCGGGGATTCCCTCAAATCATCCCCCTCTGGACCTAAGAATCCCAGCTCCTTCCCTAGCCCAGAGCCTCACCCAGCACTGTCTGATCTCTAAGTGAGACCTGGAATCCTGTACCTCTGTAGTGCACCCGAGAGGTCGATGTAGCTGAACTTGTCCTTCAGGCTCCAGGACCTGGGCAGTGGAGTCTTCTTCTGGTCCACGGCCGGGTAGAGGCTCTTCAAACGCTCTGTGGCTCCTGCTCAGAAACAGGCCGACGCACTACTCGAAGTCTCCAGGGCCGGGACCTGAACACCTGCAGATGATCCCGGAATACCTGCAGCCCAGCCAGGGACATGGCTTGGCCAGGCGGAGCGCTGGCGAGGTTGGCCTCTGCAGCGGTGGCCAGGGGCGGCATGAGTGCTGGCGGGTGGGGCAGCATGGAGGCCACCTCAGTTCCTAAGCCTCCACCTGGTGAGCCAGCCTGGGAGGAGTCGATGCTGGAGGCCATGGGCGCGGGCAGGGCATCTCCGGAGCCAGAGGCCCCACTGTTGGCTGGTGGCAGAGGCTGCTCAGACATCCCTGCAGCCACTCAGAGAGCTGCTCCTCCACTAGTCACCGCTTCCTCCTGTGCTTCCCTGGTCGCTGTCACTGTGACGCCCAGAGGCGCTGTCACTGTGATGCCCAGAGGCGCTGTCACTGTGACGCCTAGTCTGCGCGTCCCGGAAGTCGTAGCGCAGCGGTGGAGGAGAACCGCTGGGGGTGGGCCGGGGGGCGTGAGGAAGCCTCCACCAGGCCCTGGCGACAAGGTGACCTGGAGTGGTGGGACAGCAAGGGGCGCTGGCAGGCGGGCCTGGGTGAGGTGGGGAAAAGAAGCAGAGAGCCTGGGAGGGGCGCTGCTCTCCCGTCTGTTTCCGGTGGGCAGGCAGGCTGTGGAGAGGCTGCGCGGGGGTGGCGCCAGCTGAGGGGGTGGTGCCAGGTGCGCCTGCCTGCTGGTTGTTTGGCAGCCTCTCAGGTGCATGCTCAGCCCTGCTTCTCTCCTTGAGCCATTCCCTCAGACTCAGCGAGCCTGCTTTACACCCAGGGAGAGCAATTGAGCCCTGCTGGGCCACAGGGAGCTTAGCCAGGGATTTCCTAGTGGGTCCATAAAGGGCCTCAGGAAACCATACATGAAGGAGAAGTCTCTCTCTTAAAACAGTTACTCTTTCGTTATTTAATTAAAGGATGAGGAGTCCCTGCGAAGTTCCTGGGGGCAAAAGGAGCCACTTTGGGAATACCAACCAAGACAGATAGATGGTCAAAGGGCAGGAAGGGGAAATGCTTGTGCATTTAGGAAGGGCTTCTGGAGATGTCTAATCATTTTATGAGCGCATTAATTCTCATCATAGGCCTCTTTGTTTGGTAGCAAAAAATTATGCCCTTTTTTTAACATGGGAATCCGTACTTGCTGCATAGCAAACACCCCCAAAGTCAGTGACATACGATTTATTATTAAACATATCGGTGGAGCAGGTTTCTCCTGACTTAGTAACTGACCTATTGCTAAAAAAAAAAAAAAAAAAAAAAAAGAGAGAGAGAGAGAGAGAAAAATACCCACTCATGACTCAGGTGACTCGTGTAAAAGAACGCTTATACTTACAGGCTTACTCACAGTTTTAATGCGTTAGTCCATGATCACCAGAACAGGAAGCATGACAGCAGAGAGTTAGGCTTTGTGGTGGAGAAATAGTAGAAGAGCTCACAAATTGATCTGAAAGTTGCAGGCAGAGAGCCAGAGACCTAGAGAGGAAAACAGAGAAAGAGGAAAACAGAGATTGGGGCTGGTGTGAGTTTTTGACAACTCAAAGCCCAACACCAGAGATATACTTCCTCCAATATGGAACCTCCTAATCCTTTTCAAACAATTCCACTAACTGGAGACCAGTTAAGTATTCAAAGATACGAGCCTATGGGAGCCATTCTCATTCAAACCACCACACCTTCCCTGTGTCTTCTGCTTGAATGAGCTTATCTCAGACATTCAAAGTGTGTTGGCTGTGGCTGTGAGCCACCTTACCACTTGACTTAGGAAGGATCTGATGACAAGCTCAGAGATATGGTCACTGGCCGGATTCCTTTACCCAGGAATAATAAGGACACCACATCATTACTAGCTATTGGCCAGAAGGGGCCCTCAGAGTGGTCCTCTTCAAAATGACAGCAGATTTTACCAAAGTGTGCATATCAAGAATAAAACAGCACCAGAACCAAACCCAGGATGAGGTGACACATTGTCATTTTTGCCATAATGTCTATTAAAAGTAAACTGCTAATCCAGCTCACTTCCATGCAGAGAGGCTTTGACAAGACTAATAACTAATTTCATCTCAAAGAGTAAAATTGCTTGAGAAATATCTGAGAGATAAATGAAAAGAGATACAAATATTACTGAACGTCCTTGGAATGTCATGATTCTTCCATCTCATATAAGGGATATACACCCAGAGAATATGTTCACAGTTTCATTTGGGAACCTGCTTTTAAAATCCAGATATAAAAATGACCCCAAGTCCATAACTGTGTGTGATGACTCATCTTGGCTCTCAATTTCACACACCTAAGAAGAGGAAATCTCAACAGAGGAATTGCCATCAGGTTGGCCTGTGGGCAAGTCTGTGGGGCATTCTTCTTGATTTTTAGTTGATGTAGTGTGGCATAGTCCACTGTGGGCCTTTGGCATGTTCCTCAGGCTAGAGAACTTGGATCTGTATAAGAAAGTTTATTGAAACTCAGCTGACATGTGGACCAGCAAGCAGTGTTCTTCTGTGGTCTCTGCTTCAGTTCCTGCCTTCTGCATCCTCCTTTGACTTCCCTCAAGGCTGGACTATAACAGAAGTGTAAGCCAGATAACCCTTTCCTCCACTAATCAGCTTTTGGTCATTTTGTTTATTCACAGCAAAAGAAAGCAAACTCAGACAGCCAGCCTATGCCTGTACTTCACCCTGACCCTACGATGTTTGGTTCTAAGGTCTCTATGCCTCGCTCAACTCAACTCTGTCGGCCAAGGACCAGTTTTTCTGTGCCTCCGTGGCTTGTCTCACTCTTTACTGACTCAATAGGTACAAATCAAATGGACTTAATGTTTCCTGAGTATGCTGAACAAGCATTCAGCTTCTTTTTGTTGTGGTGCCAACTGGTGCTCTCATGATTAATAACTGCTGAAGCTCTAACAATGTGGCCAAAGCATCTTCTCAAACAGAAATTGCAAAGGTATATACCCCAGACAACCACTGTAGGAGAGTGAACAGTGCCAGGTGGAGAATAATAACAAACTGATGGGCATGAAATCACAAATCATTGTGCTTATAAATACTTCACAGGATGACAAAAACACCTGTGTGAGGCAGGGCTTGCCAGTGGGTCACCCGTAGGTGGTCTGAAGTTTCTGAATTCCTAGAGCTGAAAGTGCCAACCAATTACAGTTGATCTATCTCCTGTTTGCCTGGGTCACCAAGGAGCCCAACGCTGTTGTTGCTTGTCTCTACCTACCTTGGGTAAAACAAAGCACCAGTTATGCCAGAATTGTCACATAAATTAATGTGTGAATTATATGTCAATCAATCAGTAAATCTTATAAGATGGAGAATGTAGCTCCATTGTTAGTGTTTGTCTAACATTCATGAAACCCTGAGTTTGATTCCTGGTACTGCAGAAATCAGGCATAGTGGTAAATGCCTGCTAGCCCACAACTGGTAGGTTGATTGCAGGAGTATCAGAACTCTGCATCATCTTCAGCTAAATAGCAAGTTTGAAGTCAGCCTGAAATACATGAAACTCTGAAAAAAAAAAATAGCTGGGTGGTGGTGGTGCACACCATTAATCCCAGCACTCGAAGGCAGAAGCAGTTAGATCTGTGAGTTCAAGGCTAGCCTGGTCTACATACTGAGTTGCATTACAGCCAAGGACACACAGTTCAATACCCAACAATACATGGTGGCTCACAACTGTCTATAACTTGTTTGAAGGATTTTCATGCTCTTTTCTAGCCTTAATGCAGGCAAATCACACATACTCATAAAACAAAAACAACAAGACATTTTTATGTTTTAAATGTCTTTAAAAAGATTACATTGCTGAAGACATAACACTTGCCTTGTGCATGTGAGATCCTGAGCTTTCTGTATGGAGATTTGAATGAGAAATGCCCCCAAATCTTGGTCTCTGGTTGATGACTCTCATTGAGGAGGTTTGGGAGTAAGTATATTTCTAGGAGTGGGTGTTGAGTGCTTAATGCCTCACTCTACTTCCCAGGTCACTCTTTTTTCTTCATGCTTGTGGTACATGAAGTGTGTTCTCAACTTCCTGTTCCTGCTGCCATGCTTTCTGCTTGTGCCCATGCCTCTGCTCTGCCATCACAGACTCATAAACCTTAAGTTATGTAAGGTTAAACTGGAGCGCTAAACCCAAATAAACTCTTTCTTCCATAAGTTAGCATGACATCATGTTTAAGCACAATAGAAATGTAATTAATATTGGGTCTCAAAAAATGACAAGTGTTAGGTAAGCTTTTATCATGGCTAACAATCACTGCTGTGCTTTCCCCACTTGGAACACAAACAAATGATTTCTAGATATTTGTACAATGGATTTGTGTAAATCTAAAATATCCCATAGATTGGAATAGAGAATTCTGGTCAGCTCAATATCCTGAAACCCCAGAGGCTGTCTGGAATATTCTGGGTTTCATTTCCTATAGCAAATTAACTATGGAATATGGAATACTCTAAATAAAATAGTTTCATCCTCTTTCCAAAAGCAGCTCTGAAGGTTTGAAATATATATATATATATATATATATATATATATATATACATACATATATATATATATATAAAGGTTTTAATATATATTAAGATATATTTGGATATATATATATACACACACATTTATATGCTGGGCAGTGGTGGTACAGGCCTTTAATCTAGGCAGTTGGGAGGCATAGGCAGGCAGCTCTCATGTTAAAGGCCAGACTCCTGTACAGAGTGAGTTCCAAGATTGCCAAGGCTACACAGAGAAACCCTGTTTTGAAAAAAACACTATATATATAAAGAGAGAGAGAGAAAGAGAGAGAGAGAGAGAGAGAGAGAGAGAGAGAGAGAGAGAGAGAGAGAGATTTTACCAACTTTTGAACGTTTGAAACAGAGGTAGGAATTTAAAAAATTGTTGTTGTTCAATAGAGGAGTCACATACTTAAGAAACTCTTCCCAGGCTCTGATGCCTTCTCCTTGCTTTGGTTTTGGTATGGTTTTGGTTTTTCCAACCACATGTTGGAAGCCTGGTCTCAATGTGGTGGTTTTAAAGAGAGGTGGAATGTTTAAGAGATGGGAGTCTTGTAAAAGGTCAATATGTCATTGTGTCATGCCCTTAGGAGGGATTAAAGATGTTACCATGGAATCCTGGTTCATTCCCTTGAGAGTGGGCTCTAGTCCACAGAGAAAAACTGGCTTTCTATATGTGCTCCTACTATACTGTCTACCTTTTTCAAGTATAGCCAGAAAGCTACCCTAGAATTGAACAGAAAAGCCAAGTCCATACACTTGGACTTCCAGGACCATAGCTAAGGAAATGTATGTTCTTTAAATTTTCCCAGCCTCATTGCCTTATTCCCTCATTGTCTTATAGCAAAATGGACAAATACATCCCACATATAAATGTCTCTGTCATCTGATCTGGGCACTGACACACTTTTTTTGGACCTGTATGTGCATATATGCCACCCACCTTGTGGGAACTGGTCCCTCATGTCAGACTTTGCTTGATGTGCAGGGCTCATCTAAACTTTTGGCTGTTGTACACTAAATCGCACTTTCTGGCCCTACACAGAATACATTTTCTTCACCCCCTAACATGCTCTCATCCCTTCTAACACTTTCCAGCCAAGTAATTTGGTCAAAAAGTGAGGGGGTAGAAAGAAAAGTAACACATTTCTTTTCAATGTTTTCATTTTTCTTCTGTAAGTACTACAATTCCCTTCTCTTCCCTTACAGATAAGTAAGGGAAGAGAGAGTATAAAACATTCCCTCAACAAATGGTGTGGAGCGTGACTGGCTACTCTGTGAATTTATAGCTATCTACCTGGAGTTGAAGGATAAAGTCTAATATATGAAGCAAAAGGAAGGGGATGGGTATCCCCAGTCCTTGCTTTCTTTCTTCATACATTGATCAGGCTTTTCCATATTAGTACCAAAAGCCCAGTTTTCTTTTTATTTGCGCTAAATTTCTTCAGAGATGCACTTCATCCATGAATCATGTTCTGAGACTCCTATGGAAGTCTGTTCCCTGCCCAGCCAGTCCCAGGTTCCACTTTTACAATCCAAACACCTTTGCATCTACCTTGTAGCTCTTGATTCCATATGACTTGGTCTTTGTGGTGGTTTGAATAGGTATGGCTCACATAGAATCCTGTGTTTGAATGCTTGACCCAAGGGGAGTGGCACTATTAGGAGGTGTGGCCCTGTTAGAGAAAGTGTGGTTTTGTTGGAGGAAGTGTGTCACTGTGAGGGTGGGATTTGAGGTCTCCTGTGCTCAAGCTCAAACCCAGTGTGGAGTCCAGTCTCCTCTTTGCTGCTTGTGGATCAAAATGAAGAATGATCAGCAACTTCTCCAGCACCACGTCTGCCTGCACACTGCCATGCTTCCCCCCATGAAGATAATGGGCTAAACCTCTGAAATTGTAAGCCAGCCCCAATTAAATGTTTTCCTTTATAAGAGTTGCCATGCACATGGTGTCTCTTCACAGCAATAAAACCCAAATTGAGACAGCATTGATCACTGACTTTCTCATGTTGACAGATTTTACCTTCTGAAATAGAAGTTCCTTGAGGATATGCTTCCTTATGTCTTCCAACATCTATTGAGCGACAGACACCAGTCATTCTCTTGAACAGGAAGTGAGCATTCTTCCAGAAAGGTGTCCGCTAGACAGTTAATGTTTTTTTTTTTTTTCTTTTTTCTTTTGTTGAGCTCACTATGTTGAGGGTAAACATAAGAGAAAAAACTTTCAGTAACTGTGCAATTGAGGTCAAACTGCTGTGAATATCCACTGTGATCTCCACAGAACAACAGACAACAGATACATGAGTGATACATGACACCCGTTACAATGGAATGTGTGCAAGCTCAGATGGATAGCTTCATTTAGACTCCTGTGTTTCTGTCTCCTGTACATCATACTAACCCTAAATTAGAGAGTTTCATTGAATATGGATTTGCAATTACATTTATAAACTGCATCGTATATACCAAGTACGATGATACACACCAGCAATCCCAGGACTTCAGAAGTGGAGTGAAGAGGATTAGGAGTTCAAGGCCAGTTTGTGCTTCATAGCAACTTCAATTTCTCCCTGAGAGACATTAGACCATATCTCAAAGAACAAAAACAACAACAACAAAAAAAAAAATTAACAGAACCTGGAGAGATAGGTCAATGGTTAAAAACATGTATCACTCTTGTGGGGCTCACAAGTTCATTTCCCGCCACACATAATAGGATGTTCACACTCTCAATAACGCCAGCTCCAGGGTATCTGATGCTCCCTGCTGAACTGCACTGGCACATGCACTAACAGATGCACATATGCATATACACACATACACACATACACATAATTAACAATAAGATATATCTTTTAAAATAAATAAATCTGAAAGAGAACCATAGAGGTTTAGATGGGCTTCTGCTACATGACTGGAGTGTGTCAAGGTCATGCCACTTGCTGCAAAAGTAGATGAGGACCAGCTTCCTCGTGTAAGCCCTGTTGTACCACAGTGATGGTGTTTAAGAATGCTGCTCCTCACAGCAGCTTTGCCTTATTCAGTGTGTGCAGCAGCATGTGCTTTGCGTGTTTGAGCTATTTATAATAACAAATCAGAAGTGTGTCTAAAAGCAAAATCTCTAAGTATCAATACAGAGGCTGGATATTTACACAGGTTGCTTTCAGTTGTTCTTGATCTTGGTGTTATTTATTTTGAGACAGGACCTCTTACATGTAGTTGAAGCTGGCATTGAACTGATCCTCTTACCTAGTCAATGCTGGGATTACAGGTGTGAGCCACCATGCCACCTGAGAGACCCTATAGTAACTATGCTGGGCAAAGTATTAAATAGGTTAACCCAAGTCACAGAAAGCATCAAATGTTGGGAATCTTGACCGTCAGACCAGTGTGTTTTCTTACAGTCCTATATATATCATCTATTTTTCCCTCTCCTTGGTATTCAAAATCATAAATAAGAAGTAGCTTTGAGTTGCACACTATATTCAGGTGTTTTCTAATCGCCCTCCTTAAACATCCTCCAAATAGATCCATAGCTTAACAACATCACACAGTCAATCTCCACCCTCATTGCATCCATCACCTGCTGCCAGCATAACACTTCTGGCGCCACTCTGCTGAGCTCTTTTCTTTTAAGGATGGAAGCAGGGAGGAATGCATGTAGGACGCTAGGACATCATGTGAGCTGTGAACATGATCCTGAGCTCTAGCCTGCACAGCGGGGTGATGAGAAAATGTACCCAGTGCTCTTTGCTTCTAGCAAAACAAGAGGAGTCAAAAGATACCTCATATAGAGAAGAGGGGAAGGGAATTTTTAAATCCTATCTTTGAAGCCATTTTTAGGGAATTTTACCCTAACAAATATAAAGGTTGTTGTTGTTGTTTTTTAAATAGATCATCTGAGTCCTTTTCTATAAACAATTGAACACAGGTGTGTTCACATCCAGGCACTTTTCTCCTTAGTTTCCCCGGGAATAGTAAACCTCTATACTTACTTTTTTTCTCTGGGTTGAGGCTTTGCTGTGTTTGGCCCTGAGTTCTCTTGTTCCCTTGAATTACTTACAGGAAAGTACTCTGGTGCCAGGCACAGGGTAGGCCTAGAGAGAGAACAGTTTGTGCAGGTTCTCCTGGTCTATTGTTTGCTTGCCACCACCCTATGAAAAGTATACAACTCAGGGATGAGGGTAGCCCACCAGTGTAAACAAGGCTGGAGGGCTAGGGCTATAGCTCAGGGTGGTGTTACACTTGCTCACATGCATGTTTATGTGAGACCCTGGGTTCAACCCTGGCACTGCAGAAAAAAGAAATTGGACAAGAGCAGGCAGGATCAGTCAAACATACATGTGGATAAAAGTGGGTTGTTTTTTTTTTTTTTTTTTTTTTGTCTGCAAACTGAGTAAGAAATGAGTGTGTCTCTGTGTGTTTGGACATGCATTTGCTACATTTGCATGTATGGAGGTCAGAAGACAACCAGATTAAAAAAAACCAAAACAGTAAATTATAGAAATCAGACCCAAGAACATCTATTATTAAATTAGATGTAGACCAGATTTTCTATTAACCTTTTCATTCATTTTTGTGATATTTGGGAATTGGCCCTAGAGTCCAGGCATATTAGGCCAAAATTAAGATTATAGTCTGTGTTATCCTGAATTTGAATTCAATCAAAAATTTTTATTTTGTAGCTCCCACCAAAATATTTCTTGATATTGTCTTTTATAGGACAATCAAACCTTGGTGAATTGAATTCAACTCTAAATTGTCTTACACTCATTTGGAATGTGGTGGCATCTGTGAAGAAACTGTTTATCAAACAAATTTCCAAGCTACCCCATAGCCAACAGCTTCTTTGGCGGTCCACAGAGATTAATATATTCGAATGCCTAGGGAGTGGCACTATTAGTAGGTGTGGCCTTGTTAGAGAGAAAGTACGTCACTGTGGGTGAGCTTTGAGGTCTCAGAAGCTCAAGCTATGTCCAGTGTATTTCTCTGTCTTTCTTCATGCTGTGTTTGGATTCAAATGTACAACTCTCAGCTCCTTTTCCAACACCATGTCTGCATGCATGCTCTCATGTTTCCCACCATGATGATAATGGACTAAACCTCTGGACTATATACCAGCCCCAATTAAACACTCTCCTTTATGAGAGTTGCTATGGTCATGGTGTCCCTCCACAGCAATAGAAACTCTGACTAAGACAACTTGTTAAAAAAATAGTTAGACACTTGACAACCTAAACAAAGCCAGCTCTTTTTCATTTTAAGGATTTTAATACGTGTTTTTTTCCCTATTCCAAGTGAGACATCAGCATTTCTTAAGAACATGACAGTGCCTCTTCAGAGTAAATGTGGAAGTACTTAACTAATTGGAATCTGGTTTAGTGTGCTGGAATGAATTTCCCAGAAATAATTCTATAATTCATATACTTCTCAAAGTGTTATACATTATAGCCCACAACTGAGCTGAATTAATTAAGTTTCATGTTTTAAAATCAAACTTTGAATCCTACTGTATAGTTATTAAAATGTTGGTTAAACCCTTAACTAAGATAGTTTTTCTGACTCATTTTCTGCCTCAGTCCCTCCATTTCTATAATGTGTATGTTAAGCAGTTACAAGCAGAATCAACATTTTTTTTTCAATGCACTTTATTGAGGAACCTTGAACAATCATCTGACCCTGGGTAAAGACAGCCCACTTTAAATAGCCTCTGGGTAGCCAACCTCAGCATGCCACGTGGGCAATGCAGATAGGTCCACATACATGGAAGCAAGCCAGATCCTCAGCCTTAGCCAAATGTGGAATTGTTCCTGACAGAGAGCACTCACCATCGGGAAGGTGGAAGGCGGAAACCAGCTCCATCTTTAAGGCATAGCATTCCGCAGTTCTCTACAGTTCCCCCTTTTTGTTTTAGACGCATCAGGCAAGAGTAGAGGTCTGATCTCTGATATTAGAAATAAATTGGGACTTTGTACTGATGTTCATTTAGGTGTCGTCCACCCAAAGAGCATCAGACCCGTCAGATACGTTTTTCTCAGAGGCGGGACCTGGGGCATCAACCCGCATGCAATCAGACATGCTCTTCTCTGGGTCCAAAGCGGCTGACCCTGAGTGCAGTGCTTAGCCTCGCATCCTGAGTGTAACATTTTGGCTTTTTATGGTTGCCAACCATGCTTGGGGAGACTGTCCTGCTTCAATGGCTGTAAAGGCCTGAATGGTCATGGCTGTATTACGCTGTTGTGAGACTCTAATCTTGCATATATACCACAGGCAAACCAAGGTGACCAACACCAGAAGGCCTGCTAATGCTCCCATGCCCGCCCATTCCTTCAGATGATTCATGGCTGCAGCAATCCATAATGATAATCCTGTGGCTAGTCCTGCGTCCACTCTGGTAGAATTTACCATGGCAAAGGCCACTCTCAGCTGCTCCATCATAGTATCGAATTCTCCAGTCCAATTACCTAAAATATAGCTAGACAATTGTTTAGACTGATTTGCAGCACAGGGAAAATTCTCATGTTGTATGCTAGTGACTCAAAGTCCAGCATACTTTCATTGACAGCCAAGTGGAGCGATTTGCCATAGCGTAAAAATTTGCTCCAGCACGAGGTCAATCCTCTGATTGAACACCATCAAACCTCCTTTTAGTTGAGCATTAATTCCTTTTTGTACATCTAAGGCATGAGCTACATTGGCTAAAAGGTTATTCAGGGTCTGAGCTGTCTGCCCAGTATGACTCATGGCTAATGCTGTGGTGGTAGCTCCAACTGCCGCCAATGAGATGGCAGTAACAATGGCAGCTGTAATTCCAAGATCCCTTTTCTGTCTGAAGAGAGTCATAGCGTGAGGGCATCAACGGGCACAGGCACCCAGCGAGGCATGCGAGTAACCAGCTAGTAAATTTACTAGCATTACAGCATTGGGCAAAAAAGCAAGTATCATTGCCACAATTACTTGGCTCTATCTGGCTAATAATGAATAAAATTCGGGGATATAAACAAACAGGTGTGGGCTTATAGGAAATATTATAAGAAGCCTTAACCCCCTCGTTGGAACATCCTGCATCAGTTCTAGAACTAGCAGTGGTGGTGTCCGAGGTCTGAGTAGGTTCAGGAGACCATTGCCCCCAGGGGCGAGACGTGCTCCATGTAAATTGACTAACTCTATGTTTTGCTCCCCTTTTGAAAGTCGTTTAACGTTCTTAAATTATTTTTTCCTTTTTTAAATTTTTCATCAATTACACTTTATTCATTCTGCATCCCCCCATAAGCCCCTCCCTCCCCTCCCAATCCCACCCTCCCTCCTCCCTCTGCATGCATGCCACTCCCCAAGTCCACTGATAGGGGAGGTTCTCCTCTCCTTTCTGAACTTAGTCCATCAGTTCACATCAAAAGTGGCTGCATTGTCCTCTACTATGGCTTGGTAAGGCTGCTCCCCCTCAGGTGGAGGTGACTAAAGAGCAGGCCAGTCAGTTCATGTCAGAGGCAGTCCCTCTTACATTACTATGTAACCCAATTGGACTCTGAACTGCCCTGGGCTACATCTGTGCAGGGGTTCTGGCTTATCTCTATTAATAGTCCTTGGTTGGAGTATGAGTCTCTGGGAAGTTCCCTGTGTTCAAATTTTCTTGTTCTGTTGCTCTCCTTGTGGAGACCCTGTCCTCTCCAGCTCTTACTATTTCCCAGTTCTTAACTAAAATTCCATTCACTCTGCCCAACAGTTGCCCATCAGGCTTAGCATCTGCTTTGATAGTCTGTAGGGCAGAGGCTTTCAGAGGCCCTCGGTGGTAGGTTCCTAGGTTGTTTCCTGTTTTCTTCTTCTTCTGATGTCCATCCTCTTTGCCTTTCCGGATGGGGATTGGACATTTTAGTTAGGGTCCTCTCTCTTGCTTAGTATCTTTAGATGCACAGGTTTTAGTGGGTTTGTCCTATGTTGTATGTTTATATGAGTGAGTATATACCATGTGTGTCTTTTTGCTTCTGGGACAACTCACTCAGGATGATCCTTTCCAGGTCCCACCATTTACCTGCAAATTTCATGATTTCCTTATTTTTCATTGCTGAGTAATATTCCATTGTGTAGATGTACCACAATTTCTGCATCCATTCTTCAGTTGAGGGGCATCTGGGTTGTTTCCAGCTTCTGGCTATTACAAATAAAGCTGCTACAAACATGGTTGAGCAAATTTCCTTTTTGTGTGCTTGAGCCTCTTTTGGATATATGCCTAGGAGTGGTATGGCTGGATCTTGGGGAAGCACTATTCCTAGTTGTCTGAGAAAACGCCAGATTGATTTCCAGAGTGGTTGTACCAGGTTACATTCCCACCAGCAGTGGAGAAGGGTTCCTCTTTCTCCACATCCTCTCCAGCATGTGTTCTCACTTGAGTTTTTGATCTTCGCCATTCTCATGGGTGTAAGGTGAAATCTCAGGGTTGTTTTGATTTGCATTTCCCTAATGGCTAATGAGGTTGAGCATTTCTTTAAGTGCTTCTCTGCCATTTGGTATTCCTCTACAGAGAATTCTCTGTTTAGCTCTGTTCCGCATTTTTTAAGTGGATTATTTGGTTTGCTGCTTTTCAGCTTCTTTAGTTCTTTATATATACTTGATAAGAGTCCTCTGTCAGATAAAGGGTTGGTGAAGATTCTTTCCCAATCTGTAGGAGGTCGCTTTGTTTTGATGACGGTGTCCTTTGCTTTGCAGAAGCTTTTCAGTTTCATGAGGTCCCATTTATTGATTGTTGCTCTTAGAGCCTGTGCTGTTGGTGTTCTGTTCAGGAAGTTTTCCCCTGTACCAATGAGTTCTAGGGTATTCCCCACTTTTATTTCAAGCCGATTTAATGTGTCTGGTTTTATGTTGAGGTCTTTGATCCACTTGGACTTCAGTTTTGTGCAGGGTGATAAGTATGGATCTATTTTCATTTTTCTACATGTAGACATCCAGTTGGACCAGCACCCTTTGTTGAAGATGCTATCTTTTTTCCATTGTATGGTTTTGGCGTCGTTGTCAAATATCAGGTGTCCATAAGTGTGTGGGTTTATTTCTGGGTCCTCTGTTCGGTTCCATTGATCCACCATTCTGTTTCTATGCTAGTACCATGCAGTTTTTAAAACTGTTGCTCTATAGTACAACTTAAGATCAGGGATGGAGATACCTCCAGAAGATCTTTTATTGTAGAGGATTGTTTTAGCAATTCTGGGTTTCTTGTTATTCCATATGAAGTTGAGAATTTTCCTTTCCAGGTCTGTAAAGAATTGTGTTGGTAATTTGATGGGCATTGCATTGAATCTGTAGATTGCTTTTGGTAAGATGGCCATTTTTACTATGTTAATCCTACCAAGCCATGAGCATGGGAGATCTCTCCATCTTCTCATATCTTCTTCTAGTTCTTTCTTCAGAGATTTGAAATTTTTTTCATACAGGTCTTTGACTTCCTTTGTTAGGGTTACTCCGAGGTACCTTATGTCATTTGTGGCTATTGTGAAGGGTGTTGTTTCCCTAATTTCTTTCTCAGCCCTTTTGTCTTCTGTATACAGGAGGGCTACTGATTTTTTTGAGTTAATTTTGTATCCGGCCACATTGCTGAAGGTGTTTATCAGCTGTAGGAGTACCTTGGTAGAGTTTTTGGGTTCATTCACATATACTATCGTATCATCTGTAAATGGTGATAATTTGACTTCTTCCTTTCCAATTTGTATCCCCTTGATCTCCTTCAACTGTCTTATTGCTCTAGCAAGGTCTTCCAGCACTATGTTGAAGAAATATGGGGAGATTGGGCAGCTTTGTCTTGTCCGTGATTTCAGTGGGATTGCTTTAAGTTTCTCTCTGTTCAGTTTGATGTTGGCTCTAGGTTTGCTGTATATCGCCTTTACTATGTTTAGATATGTGCCTTATATCCCTGATCTCTCCAATACTTTAAACATGAATGGATGTTGGATTTTGTCAAAGGCTTTTTCAACATCTAGGGAGATTATCATGTGTTTTTTTTCTTTCAATTTGTTAATATGGTGGATCACATTGATGGATTTCCGTATATTGAACCATCCCTGCATACGTGGGATGAAGCCTACTTGGTCATGGTGGATGATATCTTTTATGTGTTCTTGTATTCGGTTTGCGAGTATTTTTTTGAGTATTTTTGCATCAATGTTCATAAGGGAGATTGGCCTGAAATTCTTTCTTTGTTGAGTCTTTGTGAGGTTTAGGTACCAAGGTGACTGTGGCTTCATAGAATGAGTTTGGTAATGTTCCTTCTGTTTCTATTTTGTGGAATAGTTTGAAGAGAATTGGAGTTAGCTCTTCTTTGAATGTCTGGTAGAATTCTGCGCTGAAACCATCAGGTCCTGGGCTTTTTTTGGATGGGAGACGTTCGATGACTGCTTCTATTTCCTTGGGGGATATAGGACTATTTAATTGATTTACCTGGTCCTGATTTAGCTTTGGTAAGTGGAATCAATCAAGAAAATTGTCCATTTCATTTAAATTTTCAAATTTTGTTCCATATAGCCTTTTGAAGTTAGTCCTAATGATTGCTTGGATTTCCTCAGTGTCTGTAGTTATGTCCACCTTTTCATTTCTGATTTTGTTGATTTGGATGGTGTCTCGCTGCCTTTTAGTTAGCTTGGCTAAGGGTTTGTCTATCTTGTTGATATTCTCAAAGAACCAGCTCTTGGTTTCATTGATTCTTTGAATTGTTTTATTTGTTTCTAATTGATTGATTTCAGCCCTGAGTTTGATTATTTCCAGCCTTCTACTCCTTTTTCCTGTCTCTGCTTCTTCTTTTTCTAGGGTTTTTAAGTGAGCCATTAAGTTGCTTGAATGCGCTATCTCAAATTTCTTCTTGAAGGCACTTAGTGCTATGAACTTTCCTCTTAGCACTGCCTTCATTGTGTCCCACAAGTTTGGGTATGTTGTGTCTTCATTTTCATTGAGTTCTAGGAAGATTTTAATTTCTTTCTTTATTTCTTCCCTGGCCCAGCTATCTTTTAGTAGCAAGTTGTTCAGTTTCCATGTATGTGTAGGCTTTTTGCTATTTCTGTTGTTACTGAGGTCCAGCTTTATTCCATGGTGATCTGACAGGATACAAGGGATTATTTCAATCTTCCTGTATTTGTTGAGGCTTGCTTTGTGACCAACTATGTGGTCTATTTTGGAGAAGGTTCCATGAGGTTCTGAGAAGAAGGTAAATTCTTTTGTGTTTGGGTGTAAGGTTCTGTAAATGTCTGTTAGGTCCATTTGATTCATGACCTCTGTTAGAGATATTGTTTCTTTGTTTAATTTGTTTTGTTGACCTGTCCTTTGTTGAGAGTGGGGTGTTGAAGTCTCCCACTATTAGTGTGTTGGGATCTATGTGTGGTTTAAATTTTATCAATGTTTCTTTCACAAATGTGGGTGCCCTTGTATTTGGGGCATAGATGTTCAGGATTGTGATGTCTTCCTGGTGGAATTTTCCCTGGATGAGTATGAAGTGTCCTTCCCCATCTCTTTTGATTAATTTTGGTTGAAAGACTATTTTATCAGATATTAGATTGGCTACTCCTGCTTGCTTCTTGGGTCCATTTGCTTGAAAAGCCGTCTTCCATCCCTTTACCCTCAGTTAATGTCTACCTTTGTGACTTAGGTGTCTTTCTTGTATACAACAGATTGCTGGGTTTTGTATACGCATCCATTCTGTTAGTCTGTGTCTTTTTATTGGAGAATTAAGTCCATTGATATTGAGAGAGAGTAATGACCAGTGGCTGTTAAATCCTTTGACTTTGATGTTGGCTGTGGTCATATGGTTGTGTGCTTGGTTGCTGTTTGTTTTACTGAAGTGAGGTTATTTATTTCCTGTGTTTTCTTGAATGTAGCTAGCTTTCTTGGGTTGTATTTTCCCTTCCAGTGTCTTCTGTAATGCTATTTGTTTGTAGGTATTGTTGAAATTTGTTTTTGTCATTAAATATCTTGTTTTCTCCGTCTATGAGGACTGAGAGTTTTGCAGGGTATAGTAGCCTGGGCTGACATCTGTGTTCTCTTAGGGTCTGCATGATATGTGTCCAGGCCCTTCTGGCTTTCATAGTCTCTGTTGAAAAGTCAGGTGTGATTCTAATGGGTTTGCCATTATATGTTACTTGGCCTTTTTCTCTTGCAGCTTTTAGTATTTTTTCTTTGTTCTGTATACTTACAGTTTTGATTATTATGTGGCGGGAGGATTTTCTTTTCTGGTCTAATTTATTGGGTGTTCTATAGGCCTCTTGTATTCTCATTGGCCTCTCCTTTAAGTTGGGGAAATTTTCTTCAATGATTTTGTTGAAAATATTTTCTGGGCCTTGGTGCAGGGAATCTTCTTTTTCCTCTATTCCTATTATTCTTAGATTTTGTCTTTTTATGTTGTCTTTAATTTCTTGGACGGTCTGTGTCAGGAATTTTTTAGATTTATCATTTTCTTTGACAGATACATCTATTTCTTCCATTGTATCTTCCACACCTGAGATTCTTTCTTCCATTTCTTGTAGCCTATTGGTTATGCTAACCTCTGTAGTTCCTGCTTTCTTCCCTAAGTTCTTTCTCTCCACAATTTCTTCCATTTGTGTTTTTTTTTTTTTTTAATTTTTCCAATTCTATCTTCAGGTCTTGAGCTATTTTGTTGGTTTCCTTCCCCTGTCTGACTGTATTTTCATGTTTTTCCGTCAATTCCTTTAGCTGTTTGTTTGAACAATCCACTGTTTCTTTTATTTCATTCAGTGATTTAAGCATTTCCTCTCTAAAGGCCACATACTTTTAGGCTTCAGCTTCTTCTATTTCTTTTCGTATTTTATTTGTTTTCTCTGTTATCATCTTCTTGAGCATAGATGTTAGGTTGTCTCCTTGAATTTTATTTATGCTGGGGTGTCTAGGGCTATTTGCCCCTGGATAACTGGGTTCTGGAGATGCCATAATGCTCTGGCTTTTGTTGGTTGAACTTTTACGTTGTCCTCTACCCATTGGGCTATCTTAGTTGTTTGAATTTAGTTTCTGGTTGTTCCTGGACTCTTGTAGTGGAAAGAATCCCTTTGGCAGGAAGATGTTTTTTCCTGAAGGAAGCCTTCCCAGCTTATTGGGTATAGTCCCTGGATGTCTGGTGTTTTTCAGGAGTTGCTACAGCTCACCTCATGCCTAGAGACCTGGGTGGTAACTGTGGTCCTGATTAGTCAAGATGGCTCTCCTCTCACCAGGAGAAGTCCTGGGGGCAGCTGCCCTCTTTCTGGGTTTCTTGCTGTAAATTTAGTGATCAGCTGCGGTAATCTGTGGCGGGTGAGTACTGCTCTGGTATCTTGGGGCACTCAGTTCTGTCTGTTTGCAATCTGCAGTCTGCTAGACTTTCCCTAGGTGACCCCGGAAGAACGGTTTCTTCCTTCTCTGTGGGGTCCTCTCCGGACAGGGGTTCCCAGTCCCTGTTGTACTAGGGCGCACAGCTTGTCTGTACTGCTGAGCTGAGCGCAAAGCTCTCTGCGCACGGCAGGAGCGTGGCTGTGATGGCGGCAGAGACTTTCCGGGGAGAGACTGGGTGACCTACGATCAGACCCTCAACCCTGCTTCCCCGTGGGGTCCCCCCGCGACTGGGACTCCCAGTCTCAGGTACCCTTGTGCCCATGGATCAGCCTGGGAAAGTTGCTGGGACCCGCCCGCTTGCAGCTCCAGCCCGGAGACCCAAAGCCCGCATTACCCGGGATTTCTTCCGGGTTTTGGCTGGGTAGCTGTGAGTGGACCAGACCGATTCCCCCGCCGTGGGAGCCTCCCCTCACCTGGGAAACACGATCGATGTAGTTTCAGGGCCCCGAGTTCAGTCTCCTGGTCTCTGCACGGAAAGTGCTGTCCTGCTGCTCAGATGCGCTGTTTTCCCGGCGCTGCCATCTTGGCTCCCCTCCAGAATCAACACATACGGATGGAAATCTTACACATCTAAGACTGGGGATATGGCTCATACTTGTTGTGTAATATGAGGGCATGAGTTTAGATCCGACTCACTCACCTGTAACCTTTGGGCTCCTACCTGGAAGGTTCCAGGCTGGGTAAGCATCAAAGATGGTGAGGATCAACTCTGACCTCCAAAGTTTGTGTACTTCTACCACACCCACACATATACCTCCCACACCCACACCCAAAGAAAAGAACTCTGTGCATTTGAGGACACCATCCCCAAATGCTTGTCAGTAGGCTCCTCTTCTGCACAGAGAGTTTTGGCCCTAATTAAATGAGCTGTCATACACAGGTCAGGCAAGCACATGCCTGGCTCAGAAGAAGCACTGTTGATATGTTTAATAGCTTTAGTGGATATGGTCTTGACCTGAAGGAGTACTGCCCTCACATAAATATCACAATAAATGACAAGATGAATGAAATTGAGCCTAGCATGGTGGTGCTTACTTGTAGTCCCAGCATGCAGAAGGCTAAGGCAGGAGGATTGCAAATTCAAGAAGAGCCCAGACTCCATAGTAAGACTCAGTTCAAACAAGGAAAATGAATTTGAAGAGTATGATAGAAGTGCCCCATTTCCCATGAAAATGAATGGATTTGGTAAATGATTATAATCATACTCTTCCTTTTGAAAAGCTAAAAATGGGACTAATACAAAGACAGAGGTAATCCAGCTTAATGCTAGACACAGAAATGTGACTCCCTAGACAGGCAGGGTAGTGAGGCATGGTTAGTCTCTGGCTGCAGAAGCTTTACCTGTGTGAAGACAACACCCATTTGTAATGACCGCAGAAGGAGGAAAAGCTCACAAAGCTCAAGCCTCACTGCTGACACTGTGCAGTTCTGCTCACAAGATAGCTGCTGCCTCTTCATCTTATTGCCATTGTTTCACCACACAGAACACCACACACTGCTACTTCTCTCTCCCCATTCCTGTGGGTCTGCTTCCTTCTGGAGGACCCTCACCCAGTAGCCATGCTGTCTGTCATTGGATATCACTGCAATGGACTTATTTCACACTATTCTAAATCCTTAACTTGTCCTATTCTGAGACTTGAGTTCCCGAGACAAGGGCTAGAGGAAAGACCAAAGGAGATGGGAACCCGGAAAAAGTGGTCATTTTGTAATAATTAGCATTCATAATAATTAGAATTTGTTCCTGTCTCTTGGGAGGAGTAAAACTGGAAAATCTTTTTCTCATTATATGTTTTTAATGTACAAGTTCGCTCCCAGACAGAAAATAGAACAAAATCAAATCTAGAAAATCTCAGGTAACTTGTGTGTATATTTGTGTATGTGTGTGTTGTATGTATGCAAATGTGAGTATGTATGTAAATATGTATATGTATGTGTGTATTATGTGTATTATGTGTATGCATATTTGTGCATGAATGTAGGTGTATAAGTGTTTGAATGATTTTTTAGGCACCATAAGAAAGAACTGAAGACCCACAACCTTTTCTACTCCAGAGAGAATTATGCCCAAAATATTAAAAATAATGACAAAATCAAATAAGTCGGTAAGAATAGGCAGAAAAGAATGCACTGTCGATCTCTCAAAAAATAAAGAGACGAGAGGAGGGGCAAGATGGCGGCGCCGGAGGACTCTCATTCTGAGCAGCAGCACAGCAGGATCAGCACAGTGAACAGCAATCAGAACTCTAGGCCATAAAACACAATCATTGTGTTTCCCAGGTGAGAAGATACCCCACGGTGGGGGATTCAATCAGCTTTTAACTCACCCCGCTAAACCGCGGAAGAGATCCCAGTTCCGGCAGACGCTTGGCTGTCGGCCGCCAGCCCCAGCCCCAGCCCAGAGCCACAAGCCAGTGTGTCTGGTCACGGTCCCAGACTGAACCTTGGGCACCACACTATCAGAGACTGGAATTTTCAGTCGAGAGATAACCCCAGGGTACAGGAAACGATTGGGACCGGCCTTAGGTCACCCAGACATCCCCTGGAAAAGACTCGGGTGGGTTCCACGGGCACCCCAGGAGCCAGCCCGGAGCCAGAGCCAGGGACCCAGGTTCCAGGTTCCGGCACAGAGCCCTGCCTGCCTGCGCGCCTGATTCACCGCCAGAGATAGAAACGGCGGGTCTGATCTCAGAGCACTCAGCTCACCCCCAACCTGAAAAGGTCCCCGGAAAATTACCCAGCTTAGGGAGCCACTCGGGGTCCCAAAAGCCGCAAAGGCAGACACAGGCAGTTTCTGCGCACCAGACAGCTGGCAGAGACTGAGCCGCCATCACACAGCTGTGCTCCAGGCACAGGCAAATTTCTGTGGCCAGCCAGCTGGTGGACACTGAGCAGTGTGCACCAGGGCAAAAAAAGACACTAGGAGTCCGTGTCTCCAGAGAATCCATGGGGAAGGAAGGAAACTGTACTGATCTAAATCACCCAATCCTTCCCTAGAAAAAGTCTAGCATTCTAGTGGGGCCGAGGCGCCAGCACTCAGCTGTGCTCCAGACACAAGCACAAACAGTTGAGGTGCGCCTGATGTCCAACTGGGTCACAGCAGCTGATCATTAAATTAAATTTGCAACAAGAAACCCAGAAACAGGGCAGCTGCCCTCAGGACTTCCCTGGGTGAGAGGAGAACCCTCTCGACTAACAAAGACAACAGTTACCACTCAGGTCTATATCCCTGAGGTGAGCAACTCCTGAAAAAACACCAGCCATCCAGGGACTATACCCAAAAAGCTGAGAAGACATCCTTCAGGAAAAACCAGCTTTCTGCAAAGGGGATTCTCTCCACCACAGGATCCCCAGGACCCACCAGAAAATAACCCCAAACTCCTAAGATAACACAATGGGTAGAGGCCAGCGTCAAAGCTCAGGCAACAAAAGACAGAGCAATATGGCATCTCCAGAACCCAGTTACCCAGGGGCAAGTAGCCCTGGACACCCCACCATAACTGAAATCCAAGAAGATGACCTAACAAGTATGCTCATGAAGATGATAACAGAGGAAACAAATAAGATTCATAAAGACATAGAGGAAGATAAACTCAAACAGAATATTGCCATCCGTAAAGAAATAGAGGAAGCTGCAGCCAAACAGTTTATGGCCTTTAGAAAAGAAATGCTTAAAACACTAAATGAAATGATAGAAACAGAGTTGAAGGAACTAAAAGAAAAACAGGAAAGTACAATCAGACAGGTGAAGGAAGTAAACAAAACAACTCAAGACCTGAAGATAGAATTGGAAAAATTAAAGAAAACACAAATGGAAGAAATAATGGAAAGGAAGAATCTAGGGAAGAAAACAGGAACTACAGAGGTAAGCATAACTAACAGACTACAAGAGATGGAAGAAAGAATCTCAGGTGTAGAAGATACAATGGAAGAAATCGATGTATCTGTCAAAGAAAATGTTAAATCCGAAAAATTCCTGACACAGACCATCCAAGAAATGCAATACAATATGAAAAGACAAAACCTAAGAATAATAGGTATAGAGGAAAAAGAAGACTCCCTTCTCCAAGGCCCAGAAAATATTTTCAACAAAATCATTGAAGAAAATTTCCCCAAGCTAAAGGAGAGGCCAATTAGAATACATGAGGCCTACAGAACACCCAACAAATTTGACCAGAAAAGAAAATCCTCCCGCCACATAATAATCAAAACAGTAAGTATACAGAACAAAGAAAAAATACTAAAAGCTGCAAGGGAAAAAGGCCAAGTAACATATAATGGCAAACCCATTAGAATCACACCTGACTTTTCAACAGAGACTATGAAAGCCAGAAGGGCCTGGACACATATCATGCAGACCCTAAGAGAACACAGATGTCAGCCCAGGCTACTATACCCAGCAAAACTCTCAGTCCTCATAGATGGAGAAAACAAGATATTCAATGACAAAAACAAATTTCAACAATACCTACAAACAAATCCAGCATTACAGAAGACACTGGAAGGGAAAATACAACCCAAGAAAGCTAGCTACATTCAAGAAAACACAGGAAATAAATAACCTCACTTCAGTAAAACAAAAAGCAACCAAGCACACAACCTGATGACCACAGCCAACATCAAAATCAAGAGATCTAACAGCCACTGGTCATTAATCTCTCTCAACATCAATGGACTCAACTCTCCAATAAAAAGACACAGATTAACAGAATGGGTACGTAAACAAAACGCAGCAATCTGTTGCATACAAGAAACACACCTAAGACACAAAGATAGACATCACCTGAGGGTAAAGGGTTGGAAGACGACTTTCCAAGCAAACGGACCCAAGAAGCAAGCAGGAGTAGCCATTCTAATATCTGATAAAATAGACTTTCAACCAAAATTAATCAAAAGAGATGGGGAAGGACACTTCATACTCATCAAGGGAAAATTCCACCAGGAAGACATCACAATCCTGAACATATATGCCCCAAATACAAGGGCACCCACATTTGTGAAAGAAACATTGATAAAATTTAAAGCACATATAGATCCACACACATTAATAGTGGGAGACTTCAACACCCCACTCTCAACAAAGGACAGGTCAACCAAACAGAAATTAAACAAAGAAACAATGTCTCTGACAGAGGTCATGAATCAAATGGACCTAACAGACATTTACAGAACTTTACACCCAAACACAAAAGAATTTACCTTCTTCTCAGCACCTCATGGAACCTTCTCCAAAATAGACCACATAGTGGGTCACAAAGCAAGCCTCAACAGATACAAGAAGATTGAAATAATCCCATGTATCTTGTCTGATCACCATGGAATAAAGCTGGACCTCAACAATAACAGAAATAACAAAAAGCCTACACACACATGGAAACTGAACAACTTGTTACTAAATGAGAGCTGGGTCAGGGAAGAAATAAAGAAAGAAATTAAAGTCTTTCTAGAAATCAATGAAAATGAAGACACAACATACCCGAACTTGTGGGACACAATGAAAGCAGTGCTAAGAGGAAAGTTCATAGCACTAAGTACCTTCAAGAAGAAATTCGAGACAGCTCATTCAAGCACCCTAATGGCTCACTTAAAAACCCTAGAAAAAGAAGCAGCAGACACACCAAGAAGGAGTAGACGGCTGGAAATAATCAAACTCAGGGCTGAAATCAATCAATTGGAAACAAATAAAACAATTCAAAGAATCAATGAAACCAAGAGCTGGTTCTTTGAGAAAATCAACAAGATCGACAAACCCTTAGCCAGGCTAACTAAAAGGCAGAGAGACACCACCCAAATCAACAAAATCAGAAATGAAAAGGGGGATATAACTACAGACACTGAGTAAATCCAAACAATCATTAGGACAAACTTCAAAAGTCTATATGCCACAAAATTTGAAAATCTAAATGAAATGGACAATTTTCTTGATCGATTTGACTTACCAAAGCTGAACCAGGACCAGGTAAATCAACTAAATAAACCTATCTCCCCCAAAGAAATAGAAGCAGTCATCAAAAGTCTCCCATCCAAAAAAAGCCCAGGACCCGATGGCTTCAGCGCAGAATTCTACCAGACCTTCAAAGAAGAGCTAACACCAATTCTCTTCAAACTATTCCACAAAATAGAAACAGAAGGAATATTACCAAATTCATTCTATGAAGCCACAGTCACCTTGGTACCTAAACCTCACAAAGACTCAACCAAGAAAGAGAATTTCCGGCCAATCTCCCTTATGAACATTGATGCAAAAATACTTAATAAAATACTTGCAAACCGAATCCAAGAACACATCAAAGATATTATCCACTATGACCAAGTAGGCTTCATCCCAGGTATGCAGGGGTGGTTCAATATACGGAAATCCTTCAATGTTATCCACCATATTAACAAACTGAAAGAAAAAAACCACATGATAATCTCCCTAGATGTTGAAAAAGCCTTTGACAAAATCCAACATCCATTCATGTTCAAAGTATTGGAGAGATCAGTCTAAACATAGTAAAGGCGATATACAGCAAGCCTATAGCCAACATCAAACTGAATGGAGAGAAACTTAAAGCAATCCCACTGAAATCAGGGACAAGACAAGGCTGCCCACTCTCTCCATATCTCTTCAACATAGTGTTGGAAGTCCTTGCTAGAGCAATAAGACAGTTGAAGGAGATCAAGGGGATACAAATTGGAAAGGAAGAAGTCAAATTATCACTATTTGCAGATGATATGATAGTATACGTGAGTGACCCCAAAAACTCTACCAGGGAACTCCTACAGCTGATAAACACCTTCAGCAAAGTGGCAGGATACAAAATTAACTCAAAAAAATCAGTAGCCCTCCTGTATACAGAAGACAAAAGGGCTGAGAAAGAAATTAAGGAAACAACACCCTTCACAATAGCCACAAATGACATAAGGTACCTCGGAGTAACCCTAACCAAGGAAGTCAAAAACTTGTATGAAAAAAATTTCAAATCTCTGAAGAAAGAATTAGAAGAAGATATGAGAAGATGGAAAGATCTCCCATGCTTATGGCTTGGTAGGATTAACATAGTAAAAATGGCCATCTTACCAAAAGCAATCTACAGATTCAATGCAATGCCCATCAAATTACCAACACAATTCTTTACAGACCTGGAAAGGAAAATTCTCAACTTCATATGGAATAACAAGAAACCCAGAATTGCTAAAACAATCCTCTACAATAAAAGATCTTCTGGAGGTATCTCCATCCCTGATCTTAAATTGTACTATAGAGCAACAGTTTTAAAAACTGCATGGAACTGGCATAGAAACAGAATGGTGGATCAATGGAACCGAACAGAGGACCCAGAAATAAACCCACACACTTATGGACACCTGATCTTTGACAAAGACGCCAAAACCATACAATGGAAAAAAGATAGCATCTTCAACAAAGGGTGCTGGTCCAACTGGATGTCTACATGTAGAAAAATGAAAATAGATCCATACTTATCACCCTGCACAAAACTGAAGTCCAAGTGGATCAAAGACCTCAACATAAAACCAGACACATTAAATCGGCTTGAAAAAAAAGTGGGAAATACCCTAGAACTCATTCTTACAGGGGGAAAGTTCCTGAACAGAACACCAACAGCACAGGCTCTAATAGCAACAGTCAATAAATGGGACCTCATGAAACTGAAAACCTTCTTCAAAGCAAAGGAGACTATCACCAAAACAAAGGGACTGCCTACAGACTGGGAAAGAATCTTCACCAACCCTTTATCTGACAGAGGACTCATATCCAGTATATATAAAGAACTAAAGAAGCTGAAAAGCAGCAAACCAAGTAATCCACTTAAAAAATGGGGAACAGAGCTAAACAGAGAATTCTCTGTAGAGGAATACCGAATGGCAGAGAAGCACTTAAAGAAATGCTCAACCTCACTAGCCATTAGGGAAATGCAAATCAAAACAACCCTGAGATTTCACCTTACAACCATGAGAATGGCCAAGATCAAAATCTCAAGTGACAACACATGCTGGAGAGGTTGCGGAGAAAGGGGAACCCTTCTCCACTGCTGGTGGGAATGTAAACTTGTACAACCACTCTGGAAATCAATCTGGCGCTTTCTCAGACAACTAGGAATAGCGCTTCCTCAAGATCCAGCCATACCACTACTGGGCATATATCCAAAAGAGGCTCAAGTACACAAAAAGGAAATTTGCTCAACCATGTTTGTAGCAGCTTTATTTGTAATAGCCAGAAGCTGGAAACAACCCAGATGCCCCTCAACTGAAGAATGGATGCAGAAATTGTGGTACATCTACACAATGGAATATTACTCAGCAATGAAAAATAAGGAAATCATGAAATTTGCAGCTAAATGGTGGGATCTGGAAAGGATCATCCTGAGTGAGTTGTCCCAGAAGCAAAAAGACACACATGGTATATACTCACTCATATAGACATACAACATAGGACAAACCCACTAAAACCTGTGCATCTAAAGAAACTAAGCAAGAGAGAGGACCCTAACTAAAACGTCCAATCCCCATCCAGAAAGGCAAAGAGGATGGACATCAGAAGAAGAAGAAAACAGGAAACAACCTAGGAACCTACCACAGAGGGCCTCTGAAAGCCTCTGCCCTTCAGACTATCAAAGCAGATGCTGAGCCGGCTGGGCAACTGTTGGGCAGGAGAACGGAATTTTAGGTAAGAACTGGGAAATAGTAAGAGCTGGAGAGGACAGGGTCTCCACAAGGAGACCAACAGAACAAGAAAATTTGAACATAGGGAACTTCCCAGAGACTCATACTCCAACCAAGGACTATTCATGGAGATAACCTAGAACCCCTGCACAGATGTAGCCCAGGGCAGTTCAGAGTCCAATTGGGTTACATAGTAATGTGAAGAGGGACTGCCTCTGACATAATCTGATTGGCCTGCTCTTTGATCACCTCCCTCTGGGGGGGGGGGAGCAGCCTTACCAGGCCACAGTAGAGGACAATACAGCCACTTTTGATGTGAACTGACAGACTAAGATCAGAAAGGAGAGGAGAACCTCCCTTATTAGTGGACTTGGGGAGTGGCATGCAAGTAGAGGGAGTAGGGAGGGTGGGATTGGGAGGAGAGGAGGGAGGGGCTTATGGGGGGATGCAGAATGAATAAAGTGTAATTGATGAAAAATTTAAGAAAAAAGGGAAAAAATAATTTAAGAACCTTAAATGACTTTCAAAATTGGAGGAAAACATGGAGTTGTTCAATTGGCATGGAGCACGTCTCCCCCCTGGGGGCAATGGTCTCCTGAACCTACTCAGACCTCGGCCACCACCACTGCTAGTTCTAGAACTGATGCAGCATGTTCCAATGAGGGGTTAAGGCTTCTCATAATATTTCCTATAAGCCCACACCTGTTTGTCTATATCCCCCATTTTTATTCATTATTAGCCAGATAGAGCCAAGTAATTGTGGTAATGATACTTTCATTTTTGCCCAATGCTGGAATGCTAGTAAATTTAGGTATGCCCTGGTTACTCGCATGCCTCACTGGGTGCCTGTGCCCATTGATGCCCCTCACGCTATGACTCTCTTCAGACAGAAAAGGGATCTTGGAACTACAGCCACCATTGTTACTACCATCTCATTGACGGCTGTTGGAGCTACCACCAGGGCATTAGCCATGAGTCATACTGGGCAGACTGCTCAGACCCTGAATAATCATTTAGCCAATGTAGCTCATGCCTTAGTTGTACATAAAGGAATTAATGCTCAACTAAAAGGAAGCTTGATGGTGTTCAATCAGAGGATTGACCTCTTGCAGGAGCAAATTGATACCCTAAGGCAAATCGCTCAACCTGGCTGTCAATGAAAGTATGCTGGACTTCGTGTCACTAGAATACAACATGAGAATTTTTTCTGTGCTGCAAATCTGTCTAAACAATTGTCGAGCTATATTTTAGGTAATTGGACTGGAGAATTCGATACTACGATGGAGCAGCTGAGAGTGGCCTTTGTCACAGTAAATTCTCCCGGAGTGGACGCAGGACTAGCCACAGGATTATCAACATGGATTGCTGCAGCCATGAATCATCTGAAGGAATGGGCGGCATGGGAGTGTTAGCAGGCCTTCTGGTGTTGGTCTCCTTGGTTTGCCTGTGGTATATATGCAAGATAAGAGTCTCACAACAGTGTGATGCAGCCATGATCATTCAGGCCTTTACAGCCATTGAAGCAGGACATTCTTCCCAAGCATGGTTGGATACCATAAAAAGCTAAAATGATACGCTCAGGATGTGAGGCTAAGCACTGCACTCAGGGTCAGCCGCTTTGGACCCAGAGAAGAGCATGTCTGATTGCATGCGGGTTGATGCCCCAGGTCCCGCCTCTGAGAAAAAGGTATTGGACGGGTCTGATGCTCTTTGGGTGGATGACACCTAAATGAACATCTGTACAAAGTCCCAATTTATTTCTAATATCAGAGATCAGACCTCTACTCTTGCCTGATGCGTCTAAAACAAAAAGGAGGAACTATAGGGAGCTGCGGAATGCTATGCCTTAAAGATGGAGCTGGTTTCCGCCTTCCACCTTCCCGATGGTGAGTGCTCTCTGTCACGAACAACTCCACATTTGGCTAAGGCCGAGGATCTGGCTTGCTTCCATGTATGTGGACCTATCTGCATTGCCCCCGTGGCACGCCTGGGTTGGCTACCCAGAGGCTATTTAAGCTGTGGGCTGGCTTTCCCCGGGGTCCGAGGATTGTTCAATGTTCCTGAATAAACTGCATTGAAAAAAATAAATAAATAAAGAGACGAGCGCAGGAGAAAAGAAAAAAAAAAAGAATGCACTGTCAATCATGTACAAAGTAAAGTGACATCTGTAAGAGGTGTCACCTTTGCAAACAATTTTTAAGGATCTTTCCCTCATAGCCCCGATGTATACACACGGCCCAAGGACTGAAATTGTAGATTAAGACAGGCATCATATTTCATATCCAAACAACATCAGGAAGCCCATTCAGAACTATTTCCACCACTAAATAATGTTTATGTTGGAACATGCTTGTATCTTGGTACACTTTATGGGATGTGAGAATGGCAAATGTTGGCTGAGGGGAAGCCCAAATATCGTCTTAGAAAACTTTTGCTTATCACTGTGTGAGCTCTTGAAACAATAAGGGATCCAGACACAGGTCCACAACAGCTGCTTGAAAGGAGTTCAGAATGGAGAGTGAATATTTATAGGTAAAATGTCCTACACAGGCTCAAGATTGAACACTTGGTCCACAGTCGGTGTCACTATAATGGTAGGCTATGAAACCTTTGGAGAGTAGGCCTTTGCTTGAGGACATAAATGTTTAGGATGGGGTGTAGGTGAGATGCATAATCTATGTTTCCTTGTCTACTGAGAGGTAAACCATTAGCTACCTCATGATCCCACTGCCATGGAGTTGCCTTTCTTTCTCTGTCATGGCATATGATGATGATGGCTGGGAAGCAGTGAACCTGCATTTGAGTCAGAATCCTTGGGTGCCTAAGACCCTCAGTGCTAAGATGTGCTCACTGCCTGCTTAGTCTCCCAGCCTAAACCTTCCTACAATTCAGTCATAGGCCTAAGTCGCTCTCACACAACATAGAGTTGTGAGTCATTTTTTCTGGAAGCCTGAGGCTAAGGTTTGAGGATACTGGTCTACAATGCCTTCTGAGCCAAGCAGGGTGGTATTCATGGCCCTGTGTTTCCGGTAGGGCGATGATCCTCCTCCGGTCTCTTTCCACGTTGATCCCTCTCTGCCTTCTGTGCTCTTCTGGACTCACTGTTTACTGCCTTTTGGAAACCTAACTAAATGTCCAAAATAACTGAGGGTTTTTTTGTTGTTGTTTTTTCTTTTTTCAATTTTTTTTAGATGTAGAAGTTCTGTGGTGGTCGACCACTGCTACTTCTGGAGTGTGAGCTTTGAGAGGATATGTGTAGCTATGCTTAATTTTGTTCATTAAAGAGAGAGTCAGTTAGGAAATAGATACATGTAGGAATATGCGAGGACAATTGAAAAACGTTTTTATTGTGAATATTCTTGAACTATCCCACCAACTTTTAACAGAACTGAAACAGGGAATGAGACCTCATGCACTCTATTGAGGCAGGAGGATTGCCATGGAATGCCAGTTCAGCCAGAGCTACAATGCAAGACTTTGTCTTAAAACCAAAGCAGTGTTAAAAGCTGTTGATGCTTGGAGGAAACAGACTGTCATCCCTGTTTCTTCCCTTGCAGGTGGGGCTGGAAATCCCCCAAACAGGATGCAACTCCAGACAGGGTCCTGGCTGCTCTAAACCTTATTTTTTCCCATGAACCCTTAGCTTCTCCCCACGGGTGTCTTGTAGTCTTCGTAATATGAAACCTGCAAAAGAGATTAAGGAGGTCACGCCTGGCAGTATTCTTCATTTCCATTAGGATCTTGTCGCCTGTGAATGTTTAATTTTGAGGGAAACCCGCACCCTGCTCTGGAGATAGATACTTTTGAGAGGCTGGGGCTGAATGCAGTCTGAGAGGGCAGCAGGTTGTTGTTCTTTGCCAGTGCTACACTTGTTAGGAAAAGGAAATGGAGTAGTACTGATCCTTTTTTCATTGCCTTTCCATCGGGCCATTTTGGTAAAATGAGGAATACAGTTTTAGCCTTGTGGAAATAAAGTTTTTTTTCGGGCAAGTTTTTAAAGGAAGAGATAATAATAGAATAGTGTCTTAAAATTGTTCTAGGTCAAGCACCCATTGCTCTTCTTTTTTTCTTGTTAGGATATTAAATCATCCACTGGTTTCAGATTTTGCTGAGCTGCTAAATTAAGTTAGACTCTTACCTCATTTTGGCTATTGAATCCTTTTGTGATATAGATTAATCGAAATTTCAGCATTGACTAACAAATACAATCCTACGGAGTCTCTCTGTGACCTAACACATGTTAGGACAGGAGTCCCAGGAAAATCTGAAAGCAGGAGAATTTCATTATCCATGTTTAATGCTTTTGCTAGCTCATGAATAGTTTTGAGTAGGGTATGATGCTAGATTCAATAGTTACCCGAATACAATAACATTTTTGTGCTGGGCATTTTAATTGCTACAGCATAAAGAACATTATTATAGTAGTAGGTCTTCTGTTTCTGTCTTTGCATAATTCACTTGTAAGGTTCAGCACTTATTCAGCACTCTAGGTTTCTTTTGAGATGCCATTCCTTGTGTATCACAGGCTCAAGAGTTGCCTGTCTCCTCCAAGTGAATGGATTTACGTGTTCAACTGCCTCTGCTTTCCCTTCCTTTTTATGTCTCTCTCTCTCTCTCTCTCTCTCTCTCTCTCTCTCTCTCTCTCTCTGACTCTCCACAGCCCCCTGGCTGTCCTAAAACTCCCTCTGTAGACAATGCTGGCTTCAAGATCAGAGATCTACCTGTCTTTGCCTCCCAAATGCTGGGATTAAAGTCATGGTCTGCCTTTGAAATTTTAAATTCTTAATAACAAGTTGAGATCACAAATGGTAGATAATTTGCACTGATCAGAAATTTACACAGACAGAGGCAGGCAGATCTCTGTGAGTTGGAGGCCACCCTGGTCTACAAAGTGAACTCCAGGACAGCCAGGTGGCCAATACATTCAAAGAGAAACGCTGACTTCAAGGAAAAAGAAAATAGCCCACAGGATTATAGAATGAGATCTGATGTCCTAATGGGGCATCCAAAATGTTGTTGCTAGCCTCAGCCCACCTCTTCGTGTTTTATCCTTAGAACTCAGCAACAGAACAGCTAGCTCAGCATTCCATATGGATTTTGCTCCCTGGTTCTTCTGGCTAGCTGAATCATGTGAACTTTTCTCCCTATTTAAGGTTGGAGGAGCAGCAGTGGTCACACATCAGCTGCTGCAAAGAAGTGGATTCTCCTCTGAGGTCATCCTCAGAAAAGCTATCTTTGCTGTGTAGTAAATGATCGGGAGATCTGACACTGGTTGCTGAACCTGTTTACATTCCTGCTTACAGAGTACAGAGTTGTATTCCCACTTCATCTTTCCAGACCACCCTAGGAGATCTGTAAGCCTCTGCCCTGGTAATTGTTAGGAATCCTTGGAAGGGAAAGAAAGAAGAGTGTAGGATGGACTAGAAACAGGGTTGAATGAGTTCCAGAAAGCAGGCTTCTGAAACTCATTTACAACAAGCTGCTGAAGAAGACAACTCTAAAAAACCAATTTGAAGCAACATGCAGAGATGTCAGATGAGAGGAGCTGCCTCAGGAAAGGAGTCAGCTGGTTCCCAGGAAGAGAATGTTGAACCAGCTGTTCCAGGAAGACGGGGAGCTTGCCTTGCTGAGAACGCCATTCTGGTTCAGCGCAGAAGACAAGGAAAAACCAACCAGCAGAAGACTCCTGGCAATGGAGATGGTGACAGTAGCAGTGAAATGCCCCAGCCCCCACGGAAGGAAAGGGCAGGAGCCTTTTTCACTGTGGAGAGTGAGGCGGCATTGAAGAAGAACAGAGTGGAAGTGGAAGTGGAAGTGAAGATTCCTGAAGAATTAAAGCCATGGCTGGTGGAGGACTGGGACTTGGTTACTAGGCAGAAGCAGTTGTTCCAACTCCCTGCTAAAGAGAATGTAGATGCCATTCTTGAGGAGTATGCCAAGTGTACCAAGTCCCAGCCAAGTACTGATAATAAGGAGTATGCAGTTGATGAAGTTGTGGGCGGGATAAAGAGTATTTCAATGTGATGCTGGGCACTCAGCTGCTCTACGAGTTTGAAAGGCCCCAGTATGCTGAGATCCTGTTGGCTCACCCTGATGCGCCAGTGTCACACATCTATGGGGCACCACACCTACTGAGATTATTTGTGAGAATTGGGGCAATGTTAGCCTATATGCCCCTTGATGAGAAAAGCCTGTCATTACTGCTGGGCTATTTGCATGATTTCCTTAAGCATCTGGCAAAGAATTCTGCTTCGCTGTTTACTGCCAGAGATTACCAAGTGGCTTCTGCTGAGTATCACCGCAAAGCCCTGTGAAGGTCTACTCACCACTCGCTGTAGTCTGCTCTCTGTAAACACTTTTGTTTAGTCCTTTCAGTGTAGAATTGATGATCTTTAAAACTGTCAGTGTAAAATAGGGCCTATGTTAGGTTGATTTCCTGTTGTGTTGTAAGAAGAAATAAACGGAGTGTCTCCTGACACCTTTCCTCATGTAAAAGTTGCTACCAGTGTATGCAGTAATTAGACAAAGAAGAAATTCAGTAGAACATTTTATTGCCTAGTTGACGACATTGCTTGGATACTGGTGGTTCTATCCCTTTTGATACTACACAGTTTTCTAAAACGTGTTAATGCTACATGGTGAGATGCATTTGTGCATGAGTCTTTGCTTTGAAAACGCTGCTAGTTAGGGTCTTTCAAATGCGCTCAGTAGACTCCGGGACAGAATCTTATACAGGGGAAAAGGCCATGGGATTCAGCTAGCGAGAAGAACCGGGGAATAAATTGCATATGGAATGGTCAGCAAACTATTCTGTTACTGAGTTCTAAGGATAATACCTGAAGAGGTGGGATGAAGCTAATACAATATTTTGAATGCCATAGGAGGACATCAAATCACATTTTATAATCCTGTGGGCTATTCTGAGATTTCAATTTGTAATTAACAGTTTACAAATGCTAAGGGATCCCATGACTTTAATCCCAGCACTTGGGAGGCAAAGACAGGTAGTTCTCTGAATTTTTCTTTTATAAAATTTATTTTTTATATTAATTATGGGTCATTTACTTTGTATCCCATCTGTAGCCCCTTCCCACATTTCCTCCCAATCTCATTCTTCCTCTCTCATCTCCTCAACATGTCCCTCTCTAAGTCTACTGATAGGGAGGTCCTCCCATCCATTCATTTGATCCTAGTCTATCAGGTCTCATCAGGACTGCCTGAAATGCCCTCCTTTGTGGCCTAGCAAGGCTGCTCCTCCCTCAAAGGTGGCGGTTCAAAGAGCCTGCCACTGAGTTCATGTCAGAGACAATCCCTGTTCCCCTTACTAGGGTAACCTACTTGGATGCTGAGATGCCACGGCTATGTCTGATCAGGGATTCTAGGCTATATCCATGCATGGTCGTTGGTTGGAGAATCAGTCTCAGAAAGGCCCCTGTGCCCAGATATATTTGGTCCTTGTGGCGATCACATTGTCTCCATGTCTTAATAACTTCTTTTTTTTTTTTTTTTTTTTAATGAATCCCTGCACTCTGCCCAAGGTTTGGTTATTTGTCTAAGCATCTGCTTTGATATACTGCTACGTAGAGCGTTTCAGAGGGCCTGTACGGTAGGCTGCTGTCCTGTTTCTTCTTTTCTCCTACTTCCCATGTCCATCACATTTGTGTTTCTAAGTGAGGATTGATTGACTTATCCCAGAAACTCTTCTTTTTTAGCTTCGTTAAGTGTGCAGATTTTACTATGTTTCTCTAATCTTATAAGTCTAGTATACTTTCTAAGTGGGTATATACTGTGTGTGTCTTTCTGCTTCTTGGATACCTCAATCAGGAAGAAGATCTCTGATTTTGAATCCAGCAGGGTGTACAGAGGGAATTTGAGGACAGCCAGGGTGCTGTGGAGAGTCTCAGAGAGAGAGAGAGAGAGAGAGAGAGAGAGAGAGAGACTTAGAAAGAAAAAGCAAACTGAGCTAGTTTAACACTTAAATCCAAGCATTCTGAGGATACAGGCAACTCTTGAGCCTGGGATACACAAGGAATGGGATCTCAAAAAAACCTAGAGTACTGAATAAGTGCAAAGATAAAGACAGAAGACCTTGTACTATAATAATGCTCTTTATTTTGCAGCAATTAAAATGCCCAACACAAAAGTGTTGTTATTATATTCGGGTAACTGTTGAATCTAGCATCATTCCCTATGCATAAATATTCATGAGCTAGCAAAAGCATTAAACATGGATATTGAAATTCTCCTGCTTTCAGATTTTAGTGGGACTCCTGGCCTAACACAGGATAGGTCACGGAGAGACTCCTTAGGATTGTATGTGAGGGTCAATGCTGAAATTTTGATTAATCTATATTACTAAAAGTTTCAATATGCAAAATGAGGTGAGAATTTAACTTACTTTAGCAGCTCAGCAAAATCTGAAACCAGTGGATGATTTAATGTCCAAACAAAAACAAAAGAAAAGCAATGGGTACTTGATCTGGAACAAGTTTGGGACACTATTCTATTATTATCTCTTCCTTTAAAAACTTGCCCGAAAAAAACTTTATTTCCTCAAGGCTAAAACTGTATTCCTCATTACACCAAAATGGCCCCATGGAAAGGCAATGAAAAAAGGATCAGTACTACTCCATTTCCTTCTCCTAACAAGTGTAGCACTGTCAAAGAGAAACAACCTGCTGCCCCCTCAGACTGCATTGAGCCCCAGCCTCCCAAAGTATCCATCTCCAGAGCAGGGTGCGGGCTTCCCTCAAAATTAAACATTCACAGGCAACAGGATCCTAATGGAAATAAAGAGTACTGCCTTGCTCGACCTCCTTAATCTCCCTTGTAGGTTTCATTTGGCAACCAAAAACAAGAAACCTGTGGGGAGAAGCTAAGTGTCCTTGGGGAAAACCGTGGTTTAGAGCAGCCAGGACCCTTTCTGGAGCTGCATCCTGTTTGGGTGATTCCCAGCCCCACCTGCAACATACGAAATAGGGCCAACACGCTTTTTCATCCAAGCATCAACAGGTTTTAGTAGTAGTTTGGTTTCAAGAAAGGGTCTTGCTGGATAGCTCTGGCTGAACTGGCATCCCATGGCAATCGTCCTTCCTCAGGAGAGTGCATGAGGTCTCATTCCCTGTATCAGTTCTGTTAAAAGTTGAGAACTTCAAGAATATTCACAATAAAAACGTTTTTCAATTGTCCTGGCATATTCCTATATCTATCTATTTCCTAACTGACTGTCTCTTTATTGGACAAAACTAAGCATAGCTATGCTTATCCTCCCAAAGCGCACACTCCAGAAGTAGCGGTGGTCGAACACCACAGAACTTCTACATCTAAAAAAATTTGAAAAAACAAATCAAGAACAACAAACCCTCAGTTATTTCGGACATTTAGTTGGATTTCCAAGAAGCAGTAAACAGTAAGTCCAGAGGAGCACAGAACGCTCACAGGGGTCTCCATGGAAAGAGACAGGAGGAGTATCATTGCCCTACTGAAAACACAGGGCCCTGAATACCCCCCTGCTTGGCTCAGAAGGCATTGTAGGCCTGTTTCCTCAAACCTTAGTCTCAGGTGTCCAGGAAAAATGACTCACAACCCTGTGGTGTGTGAGAGCGACTTATGACTTGATTTGGAGGAAGGTTTTGGCTGGGAGAACCAGCAGGCAGTGAGCACATCTCAGCACTCTGCATCTGAGGCACCCAGGGATTCGGACTGAAACGCAGGTTCACCTCTAACCCAATGGCTAGTCCCAGGGCACAGGGCTCTTGGACCTCCACCGGAGATGGATGCTCAGCTAGAGTCCTGACCCTGCCCTATGGAAGCCTGCTACAACCCTGCCCTGCATCCGCCCCCCTACACACACCAAGGGTGTTGGGCAGGTCTCTTTGCCTGATTCTTGTCACTCACTGGCCCGCCCCAGGCAGTGGATTCCAAAGCCCCCCCCCCAAGGGAACTGGGGACTGAGGTGCGTCCAGGTTTGGGCCCGCTGCTCTGGTAGGCAGCACAGGCGGCTGAGCCCCACAATAGTAGCAACACTACCCTGAACTCTTGGTCCAGCTCCTGGAACTGCCCACTGGGTAAGGATCAGCACCGAGAAGGCTGCCACCCGAGGAGGCAGGGGCCAGGCATCCTGGTAACTGAGGACAGCAAAGAGCCTGCCCCTGACTGAGGACATGTCCAATCAACAGCCTCTCCTCCCAAAGAACAAACGAATTCTTCCCGCCGATTCGTCAGCGGGACCTGTCAGTGGGAGAGTGCTCGCCCAGCCCCCGTGCAGACTGCCTGGGGCACGTGACTGTGACTGAAGACTTGGCCCATGCGCACCAGTCCCAGGTGTGCCCCTAGCACCTTGACAGGTTCAAGGATCCCATCTTGGTATTCTCACCTGAGCAACCCTTTCTGTTTCGAGCTGGCAGCACTTGTCCCATCGCACACACTTAGGGATTGTCAAAGATAGGGCATTTGTTTTCTTCCCCGCCTCTGTGCTTGGGGTCAACTCGAGTTCCCTGGTGAGGAAGATACTGAGGCGCCCAAGAGAGGCTGAACCAAGGTCACACAGACTCAAGACTTGGTGCTGATAGGGTCCTTGCCTCTTCTCGCTCCAAGATTAAAGAGGGTTTTCTAAGAGTCTCCCAACAGTGCCCCCCTCCAGTCCAGAGGCAGAGGCTTCTGGCCTATCTCTTAACTTTTGCCCTCCTCTTCCCCACGTTAATTTTGCATAGACTTAAAACTGCATGGGGCCCAAGTCTCAGCACATAGGGGCCCCCTTTTGCCCGAGAGCCCCAGAGCATCCCTTAAATTCCTAAGACACTTATCTTTTGCCCTATGCTCTCATGACTTGTCTCCACAGCAAACTAGAGTTCCCTGAATATGGCCATCCCTTGTTCTCCATAGTAGGCCCCTAACCCTGGGCATGGCCTCAAGATTAGGATACCAAGGGCACCACAGCACCTGGTCCAACACCATATTATCGCAACTGGCTCTGACAACTTTGAGCTTTAGCTTCTCAGAGACTTGGTTGCTCTGCCTAGAGGTTGAGGATGAACAAGAGGCAGATTTAAGAAGCTCGTAGAGCTAGCTTCCAAATGTATCTAAAGTTTCAGAGAAGCTAACACCCTTCCCCACCTCTGTGGTTGCCAGACTTGCATGTGGTGGACAGATGTAAGTTCAGGAAAAAATATCCGTAGACATTACAGTGAATAAATAAATAGATAAATGAGGCAAGTACCAAACTGATTGTGGTTGTCAGCATTTAAAATCCTAGCGCTGAAGTGACTGAAGGAGACAAGATCAAGAGTTTATGTCAACCTGGATTACAAAACAAGTTGATGACTTTCCTAGGCTACACAGTAATAGTGTCAAAAACAAAACGGGGCAGACAAAATGGCTCAGGGGACAACAGTGCCTGCCACACTAACGTGACTACAAAGGTGGATCCCTAAAACCGATGGTAGAGGGCCTGCAGACAGGACTCAGAGGTTAAATTCCTGAGATCAAATCCCTGCACTCCCATGGGGCCTCAGGACCATCTAGAATGAGATCTTCTGGTGTTCAGGTGTCCTCTACCGGTATACACATGTACATACAAACAGAATATTGCATACGTAATAAAGAAATAAATCTTTGAAAAGAAAATAAATATATGGAAGGAGAGGAAGTTGTTCCCTGACTCCAGCACTCTCTCTGATGTGTGTTTATACGTGTATTTATGCAAGTATATGTAAGTACACACCCAGAAAATAATATAAAACAGAGCAGATCATATTTTGTTGCTAAGGCTATAATACTTTTGCAGTTCAAAGAGACTGGAATATTCTCCAGGAACCTCACTGTTTGATATATGTCTTACAAAGCTGGGGAGAACTTTGGAGTCTGGAGATAAGCAATCAAGGTAAAGGACAGAATGTTAAACAGGGGAAAAGGCCGTGGGATTCAGCTACCGAGAAGAACCAGGGAACAAATTTCATATGGAATGGTCAGCAAACTATTCTGTTACTGAGTTCTAAGGATAATACCTGAAGAGGTGGGATGAAGCTAGCCACAATATTTCGGTTGTCATAGTAGGACATTAGATCACATTTTATAATCCTGTGGGCTATTCTGAGATTTCAATTTGTTATTAACAGTTTACAGATGCTAAGAGAGACCATGACTTTAATCCCAGCACTTGGGAGGCAAAGACAGGTAGTTCTCTGATGTTTGTCATTTTATAATATTCATTTTTATATTAATTACGGGTCATTTACTTTGTATCCCATCTGTAGCCCCTTCCCTAATTACCTCCCAATCTCATTCTCCCTCCCTCATCTCCTCAACATGTCCCTCTCTAAGTCTACTGATAAGGAGGTCCTCCCACCCTTCCATCTGATCCTAGTCTATCAGGTCTCATCAGGACTGTCTGCAATGCCCTCCTCTGTGGCCTAGCAAGGCAGCTCATCCCTCAAAGGGGGAGGGTCAAGGAGTCTGCCACTGAGTTCATGTCAGAGACAATCCCTGTTCCCCTTACTAGGGTAACCTACTTGGATGATGAGCTGCCATGGGCTACATCTGATCAAGGGTTCTAGGTTACATCCATGCATTGTCCTAGGTTGGACAATCAGTCTCAGAAAGGCCCCTGTGCCCAGATATATTTGGGCCTTGTGGTGATCCCATCCTCTCCATGTCTTACTAACTCCCACTTTGTTCATGATTCCCTGCACTCTGCCCCAGGTTTGGTTATGAGTCTCAGCATCTGCTTTGATATACTGCAAGGTAGAGTCTTTCAGAGGCCCTCTATGGTAGGCTGCTGTCCTGTTTCTTCTTTCTCCTACTGCCCATATCCATCCCATTTGCCTTTCTAAGTGAGGATTGATCATCTCACCCGAGAACCTCTTCTTGTTTACCTTCTTTAGATGTGCTTATTTTAATATGCTTGTCCTATCTTATAAGTCTAGTATCCACTTCTAAGTGGGTATATACTGTGTGTGTCTTTCTGCTTTTGGAATATCTCACTAAGGAAGAAGATCTCTGATTTTCAATCCAGCATGGTGTACGGAGGGAATTCGAGGACAGCAAGGGGCGGTGGAGAGTCTGAGAGAGAGATAGATAGATAGATAGATAGATAGATAGATAGAGACTTAGAAAGAAAAAGCAAGCTGAGCCAGCTGAACACTTAGGTAAATGGTGGGACCTGGAAAGGGTCATCCTGAGTGAGTTGTCCCAAAAGCAAAAAGACACACATGGTATATACTCACTCATATAGACATACAACATAGGACAAACCCACTAAAATCTGTGCATGTTGCCACGGACAGGCCCAGTCGGGCTCCTGTCGTCCGCGGGAGAACAAGGCTTTAGACAGGAAGACAAGGTTTCGGCGAGGAATTGACAGACAGAGACACCTTGATGGTTTTGACTCTGCTGCAACTTTACTGAAATCAAGCCAGTATTTTTATAATGATTTCACAAAAGGCACCTTAAAATTGACATACTTCCCAGAACATTCAGACTTTTACCAAGAATACAAAGTTTACATTTTAACTCAAAATGCAGTCAGACATAAAGCAGTACCCACAAGTAATCTTGGCCTAAAAACTTTTTGATCAGAGCAAACAAAGGAAAAGAAACCTCAAATATAGTTTCATTATTGCTAACCAATGAAGAGGAAAGTCATGAGCTAAGTCAGATGCCTGCCAAAGTCCCTCTCTATATCAAAATCTAACTACACCTTTGTTAACCCTCCTCCCATATGTCCTGCCCAAGATTTATGATCTTCCTTAGGAACAAGACACTGAAGGGAGGGGAAACTCCTGCTAGCTGCACCTCTCATGCTATTATTTCTTAAGAAAGAGCCTATTATTATATCACTATTCTTAATGCTTATTAATACTAAATTTAATTCATTACTTTTTTAAAACTTATTTTTATTAAAGCCTTTAACAATCTACTAATGATAAATTTCTTTATAAAGTTAGTTGTGCTGTTTCAGGTGTCACAGAAAAAGATCAAAGAATTCATTATTCCAGCCCCAGAGCCACAACTGAAGTAGCGTAGAAATCTCAGAACATGTCTCTTTTCCAAGTGGGATGAGTTTGCCAGGGACATTCCAGGGGGCGTATTTCCGGGGAAATCATATCCCCTGCCCTGTAGCTTATGCTACTATGGCGACACTGGCGTGGGTGTAACACATCTAAAGAAACTAAGCAAGAGAGAGGACCCTAACTAAAACAGTCAATCCCCATCCTGAAAGGCAAAGAGGATGGACATCAGAAGAAGAAGAAAACAGGAAACAACCTAGGAACCTTCTACAGAGGGCTTCTGAAAGCCAGAAGAAGAAAACAGGAAACAAACTAGGAACCTACCACAGAGGACCTCTGAAAGCCTCTGCCTTACAGACTATCAAAGCAGATGCTGAGCCTGATGGTCAACTGTTGGGCAGAGTGAATGGAATTTTATGTAAGAAGTGGAAAATAGTAAGAGCTGGAGAGGACAAGGTCTCCACAAGAAGAGCAAGAGAACAAGAAATTTGAACACAGGGAACTTCCCAGAGACTCATACTCCAACCAAGCACTATTCATGGAGATAACCTAGAACCCGTGCAGAGATGTAGCCCATGGCAGTTCAGTGTCCAAGTGGGTTACATAGTAATGGGAAGAGGGACTGCCTCTGACATAATCTGATTGGCCTGCTCTTTGATCACCTCCCCCTGTGGGGGGAGCAGCCTTACCAGGCCACAGTAGAGGACAACGCAGCCACTTTTGATGTGAACTGATAGACTAAGAACAGAAAGGAAAGGAGAACCTCCCCTATCAGTGGACTTGGGGAGTGGCATGCATGCAGAAAGGGGAGGGAGGGTGGGATCGGCAGGGGATGAGGGAAGGGCTTATGGGGGGATACAAAATGAATAAAGTGCAATTAATAAAAAATGTTTTTCAATTGTCCTCACATACTGCTACATGTATCTATTTCATAATTGACTGTCCTCCAAATGCGCACACTCCAGAAGTAGTGGGGGTCGAACACCACAGAATTCCTACATCCAAAAAAAATGAAACAACAACAACAACAACAACAACAACAAAACCCTCAGACATTTTGGACATTTAGCTAGGTTTTCCAAGAAGCAATGTACAATGAGACCTGAAGAGCATGGAAGGCTCTGAGGGGTCTCCATGGAAAGAGACAGGTGGTGGAGCATATTTTACCAAAAACCTCGGGCATTTGATACCTCCCTGCTTGTCTCATAAGGCATTTTGGGCCCTTTTTATCTAATCTTAGTCTCAAGCAGACTGAAAAAATTACTCACAAGATTGTGGTATCTAAGAGCGACCCCTGATTTGGAGGGACCTTTTGACTGGGAGAACAAGCAAGCAGTGACCACATCTCAGCACTCTGGGTCTGAGGCACCCAAGGATTCTGGCTGAAATGCAGGTTCACTGCTTCCCAGGCATCATCATCATATGCCATGGCCGAGAAAGAAAGGCAACTCCATGGCAGTGGGATCATGAGGTAGCTACATGTTTACCTCTCAGTAGACCAGGAGACATAGATTATGCATCTCACCTGCACCTCACCCTATAGATTCATCTCCTCCAGGAAGGGCCTACACTCCAAAGGTTTCACAGCCTCCCATTATAGTGACACCAAATGGGGACCTAGTGTTCAAACATGAGCCTGTGAGGGACACTTTACCTCTAAATATTCACTCTTCATTCTGAACTCCTCTCAGGCAGGTGTTATGGCCCTGTGTCTGGATCCCTTATTGATTCAAGAACTCACACAGTGATAAGCAAAAGTTTTCTAAGACTATCTTTGGCCCTCCCCTCAGCCACCTTGTGCCAACCTCACATCCCATTAAATGTACCAAGATACAAGCATGTTCCAACATAAACATTATTTAGTGGTGGAAATAGTTCTGAATGGGCTTCCTGATGTTGTTTGGAAATGAAATAGGATACCTGTCTTCATCTACATTTACTCAGTCCTCAGGCCTTGTGTATACCTCGGGGCTATGAGGGAAAGATCCTTAAAAATTGTTTGCAAATGCAACAACTGTTATAATGTCACTTCAATTTGTATATGGTTGACGGTGCATTATTTTCTGCCTATACTTAAACACTTATTTGATTTTGTCATTATTTTTAATATTTTGGGCATGCTTCTCTCTGGAGTAGAAAAGGTTGTGGTTCTTCAGTTCTGTCTTACGGTGCACAAAGAAATCATTCACACACTTATACACCTACATTCACGCACAAATATGCATACACATAATACGCACATACACACATACATATTTACATACATACTCACACATGCATACATACATATACACAAACATACACAAATATACACACAAGTACCCTGAGTTTTTCTAGATTTGGTTTTGTTCTATTTTCTGTCTGGGAGTTAACTTGTATAGTAAAAACATGTAATGAGAAAACGATTTTTTAGTTCTGCTCCTCCCAAGAGACAGGCATAAATGCAAGTTATTGTGAATGCTAATTATTAGAAAATGACCAGTTTGTCTGTGTTCCCATCTCCCTTGGTCTTTCCTCTAGCCCTTGTCTCAGGGAGGCAAGTCTCAGAATATTCCAAGTTAAGGATTTAGAATAAATAGTGTGAATTAAGTCCATGGCAGTGATAATCCTTGACAGACAGCATGGCAACTGGGTGAGGGTCCTCCAGAAGGAAGCAGACCCACAGGAAAGGGCAGAGGGAGAGGGAGAGCAGTGTGTGATTTTCTGTGTGGTGAAACAGTGGTAATAGGATAAAGAGGCAGCAGCCATCTTGTGAGCAGAACTGAACAGTGTCAGCAGTGAGGCTTCACCTTTGTGAGCCTTTCCTCTTTCTCCCATCACTACAGCTGGGTGTTGTCATCACACAGGTAAAGTTTCTTCAGCCAGAGGCTACTCTTTCCTCTCTGCCCTGCCTGTGTAGGGAGTCACATTTCTGTGTCTAGCATTAAGCTGGATTACCTCTGTCTTTGTATTAGTCCCCTTTGTAGCTTTCCAAAAGGAAGAATGTGATTATAATCATTATTTACCAAATCCATTCATCCTTATGGGAAATGGGGCACTCCTATCATACTCTTCAAATTCATTTCCTTGTTTGCATGGAATCTTACTATGATGTCCAGGCTCTTCTTGAATTGGCAATCCTACTGTCTCAGCCTTTTACATGCTGGGACTACAAGTAGATGCCACCATGCTAGGCTCAATTTCATTCATCTTGTCATTTATTGTAATATTTATGTGAGGGCAGTACTCCTTCAGGTCAAGACCTTATCCACTAAAACTATTAAACATATCATCAGTGCTTCTGAGCCAGGCATGTGCTCACCTGACCTGTGTATGACAGCTCATTTAATTAGGCCCAAAACTCTTGTGCAGAAGAGGAGCCTACTGACAAGCATTTGGGTTTGGTGTCTTCAAATGCACAGAGTTCTTTTGTTTGGGTGTGGGTGTGTGAGGTATATGTGTGGGTGTGGTAGCAGTACACAAAATTTGGAGGTCAGAGTTGATCTTCACCATCTTGGAGGCTTACACAGGCTGGGACCTTCCAGGTAGGAGCCCAAAGGTTACAGGTGAGTGAGTTGGATCTAAACTCAGGTCCTCATATTACAGAACAAGTATGAGCCATCTCCCCATTCCTAGATCTGTAAGATTTTCAACCATAAGTATTGATGCTGCCTGTACCTGCTTAACATACCCATTATACAGATGGAGGGACTGAGGCAGAAAAGGAGTCAGAGAAACTCTCTTAGTTAAGGGTTTAACCAACATTTTAATAACTATATAGTAGGATTCAAAGTTTGATTTTAAAACATGAAACTTAATTAGGTCAGCTCAGGAGTGGGCTGGAATGTATAACACTTTAAAAAGCATATGAATTATAGAATTATTTCTACAAAGTGGTTTATTGTTCAAGATACTGCACCTGCAAGATACCTTAAGAATATTTCCTTAAGATATCTCAAGGATGCTTCAAGCCTAATGAGCAGATGTTCTCACGTAAATTTTATCACCCATGACCTTAGGTCATAGTGCAGCTGTTGGTAACTTTCAAATAATTGGCTTTGGCTCCACTAAATGGCTTTGGATTCACTTCTTGGCTTTGGCTCCTGGCAAAGAGAGAGAATATGAAGTTGGGTGCGTACAGTCTCAGTGGGATATGAGAAGGTCAGCTGGACATACCAGGCTCAGCTGTACCTGACAGGTTCCACTGGACAAGACAGTGGATAGTGGACAGAGCTCATTTGGACATGCAAGCTCAAATGTACATGACAGGCTCAGCTAGAGACTGTCTCAGCTTGAGACTGGCTCAGTTGGAGACAGGCTCAATTGGTCATGACAGGCTCTTCTACATATAGGCTTACCTGGACAGGACAGGCTCACCTGGACATGACAGGCTCAGTGGGATATGACAAACTCAGCTGGAGATACCCTTAATATGATCAACTCAGCCTGGACAAGGCAGATTCAGCAGGACATAAGATCAACTGGACATGACAGGCTCTGCTGGATGTGAAAAGCTAAGCTGAAGAGAGGCTCAGCTGTACCTGACAGGCTCCACTGGACAAGTCTGGCTAAGTTGGACATGCAGGCTTGAATGTACATGACAGGCCTAGCTAGAGACAGGCTCAGCTTGAGACTGACTCAGCTGAAGACAGATCTCACCTGGACATGACAGGCTCAGAGGGACCTGACAAACTCAGCTGGAGACAGCCTCCATGGTGACAGACTCACCTGGAGGTGACAGGCTCAGGTGGACATGGCAAGCACACTGGACTTGAGAGCCTCAGCAGTAGTGAGAATCTACTGGAAATGACAGGCTCTGCTGGATTTATAAAGGTCAGCTAGAGATATGACAGGCTCAGCTGGAAATGACAGTCTCAGTTGGACATGCCAATCTCAGCTGGACATTTTATGCTCAGCAGGAGATAGGCTCAGCTGTACAGGACAGGACGCAAAGCTTGACTTGAGAGCTCACCTGGAAAGTTCAGGCTCAGCTGTAGATAGGCTCACATGGACATGGCAGGCTCACCTGGACGTGACAGACTCAGTGGGACATGAAAATCTCAGCTGGACATCACAGGCTTAGCAAGACACAGGATCAACTGGACACACTTGCTCTGCTGGATGTGAAAGTCTCAGTTGGAAACAGGCTCAACTGGACATGACAAGGTCAGCTGGACATACCAGGCTCATCTGAACCACACAGGCTCCAGTGGACAAGTCAGGTTCAGTTAGACATGTCAGGCTCAACTGTATATGACTTTCTCAGCTGGAGACAGGCTCAGCTTGATACTGTCTAAGGTGGACATGACAAGCCAAAGTGGGTACTGGCTCAACTGGACAAGAGGCTAAGCTGGACATGTCAGGATCAACTGGACAAGATAGGCTCAACTGGACAGGACAGGTGAAACTGGACATGACAAGCTCAGCTGGAGAAATCCTCAATGATGACAGACTCAGCAGAACATGGCAGGCTCATCTGGAGACAGGCTCAGATGAACATGACAGGCACATCTGGACATGAGAGTCTCAGCAGTAGACAGGATTAATGGGACAGGCTCTGCTGGATGTGAAAAGCTTAACTGGAGACAGACTCAGCTAGATATAATAAACTCTGTTGGATGTGAAAAGCTCAGATAGAGACATGACACATTCAGCTGGACATGACAGGTTCAACTGGAGAGAGGCCCAGATGGATAAGACATGCACAGATGAACATGAGTCTCAACAGTATACAGAAACAACTGGACCCACAGTCTGCTAGATGTAAAAAGCTCAGCTAGAAACATGAAAGGATCAGCTGGACATGCAAACCTCAACTGGACATGACAGGCTTTCATATAACCTATCTCTTTACTGAAATGTGGCAGAGCTAAAAGAGAGTGAAGGAGGGAGGGAGAGAGAGAGGAAGAAAGAGGGAATAGTACAAAGACAAGTAAGAAAACTTGATTTGCCTTATCAAGCTATAAAATTTATGCAGTACACTGTGCTCCCTGTCTTTAAAAAAGTACATTTAAATTAAAACAATTACATTACACTTATTACACTTATTTTTTTCAATGCAGTTTATTCAGGAACCTTGAACAATCATCTGACCCTGGGTAAAGCCAGCCCACTTTAAGTAGCCTCTGGGTAGCCAACCTCAGCATGCCACGGGGGCAATGCAGATAGGTCCACATACATGGAAGCAAGCCAGATCCTCGGCCTTAGCCAAATGTGGAGTTATTCGTGACAGAGAGCACTTACCATCGGGAAGGTGGAAGGCGGAAACCAGCTCTATCTTTCAGGCGTGGCATTACGCAGCTCTCTACAGTTCCCCCTTTTTGTTTTAGGCACATCAGGCAAGAGTAGAGGTCTGATTTCTGATATTAGAAATAAATTGGGACTTTGTACTGATGTTCATTTAGGTGTCATCCACCCAAAGAGCATCAGACCCATCCAATACCATTTTCTCAGAGGTGTTACCTGGGGCATCAACCCGCATGCAATCAGACATGCTCTTCTCTGGGTCCAAAGCAGCTGACCCTGAGTGCAGTGCTTAGCCTCGCATCCTGAGCGTAACATTTTGGCTTTTTATGGTTGCCAACCATGCTTGGGGAGACTGTCCTGCTTCAATGGCTGTAAAGGCCTGAATGGTCATGGCTGCATTACCTGTTGTGAGACTCTAATCTTGCATATATACCACCGGCAAACCAAGGTGATCAACACCAGAAGGCTTGCTAACGCTCCCATGCCCGCCCATTCCTTCAGATGATTCATGGCTGCAGCAATCCATGATGATAATCCTGTGGCTAGTCCTGCGTCCACTCTGGTAGAATTTTCTGTGACAATGGCCACTCTCAGCTTCTCCATCTTAGTGTCGAATTCTCCAGTCCAATTACCTAAAATATAGCTAGACAATTGTTTAGACAGATTTGCAGCACAGGGAAAATTCTCATGTAGTATGCTAGTGACTCAAAGTCCAGCATACTTTCATTGACAGCCAAGTGGAGCGATTTGCCATAGGGTATCAATTTGCTCCTGCCCAAGGTCAATCCTCTGATTGAACACCATCAAACCTCCTTTTAGTTGAGCATTAATTCCTTTTTGTACATCTAAGGCATGAGCTACATTGGCTAAAAGGTTATTCAGGGTCTGAGCAGTCTGCCCAGTATGACTCCTGGCTAATGCCGCGGTGGTAGCTCCAACAGCCGCCAATGAGATGGCAGTAACAATGGCAGCTATAATTCCAAGATCCCTTTTCTCTCTGAAGAGAGTCATAGCGTGAGGGGCATCAACGAGCACAGGCACCCAGCGAGGCATGTGAGTAACCAGCTAGTAAATTTACTAGCATTGCAGCATGAACTGACTGGCCTGCTCTTTAGTCACCTCCTCCTGAGGGGGAGCAGCCTTACCAGGCCATAGTAGAGGACAATGCAGCCACTTTTGATGTGAACTGATGGACTAAGATCAGAAAGGAGAGGAGAACCTCCACTATCAGTGGACTTGGGGAGTGGCATGCATGCAGAGGGAGGAGGGAGGGTGCGATTGGGAGGGGAGGGAGGGGCTTATGGGGGGATGTAGAATGAATAAAGTGTAATTGATGAAAAATTTTAAAAAAAGGCTAAAAATAATTTAAGAACCTTAAATGACTTTCAAAAGTGGAGCAAAACATGGAGTTAGTCAATTTACGTGGAACACGTCTCGCCCCTGGGGGCAATGGTCTCCTGAACCTACTCAGACCTTAGACACCACCACTGCTAGTTCTAGAACTGATAGAGGATGTTCTAACGAGGGGGTTAAGGCTTCTCATAATATTTCCTATAAGCCCACACCTGTTTGTTTATATCCCCCATTTTTATTCATTATTAGCCAGATAGAGCCAAGTAATTGTGGCAATGATACTTGCTTTTTTTGCCCAATGTTGCAATGCTAGTAAATTTACTAGCTGGTTACTCTTTTTTTTTTTTAAGTTAGGTTTTCTCTGTGTAGTTCTGGCTGTCCTGAAACTCACTCTGTAGACCAGATCCACCTACCCCTGCCTCCTGAATGCTGGGATCAAAGGTGAGTGCCACCATTGGTGGGCTAAAAGCATTACAATTTTGATGTTGAAAATATTCCTACTATTTATCATTGCCTTTCACAACACATAGTATACTTAATGTTCTCACAACTTTGTGTACCCTTTTCCTGAACCTACACAACATGTGGTGTACTTGTCTGTATACTGGTTTTTATGCCCGAATTAATAGATTACTGTAATAAAAGCCTTCACTACCATAGTAAAAAAGGCTGGACTTTCCAAATCAAGATGTCACAGAGTTGTATTCACTCCAGCTCCAAAGACAGAAACTATTCTTTGCCTCCTCTGTTTTGGGTGGTTAGACCATTTATTAACTATGATCAGGTCTCTGTCTGCATCACCTTGCTATGACCTTTCTTTCTCTGTGTTGTTGCGAGCCGCGTGGTCGTCTCGCCAGCCATAATGCACATGGACAACAGGATCCTTCTGCAGCAAGCTTTATTGCAGTCAAATGATGATAGGAGGAAGACCCCGAGCCCCGAAGTGGCGCTGTTTATATAATTCCTGCTCGCACCAGAGTGGTGTGAGATGACGTATCATCCCCTGATTGGCTGCTCACCCATCACCCCATATGACGCCCCGGGCTGGGCTCGTGTCGATGGTTGCCCAATGGTCATAACGGTCATGCGCTCTAGGACTTGTTTACCAGTTTAGAAGGGCAGAAGCCAACACCATGGCAACCAAACCCCGGCTCTCCACACTGTGTAAGTGGTGGCTTGAATGAGACTGGCCCCCACAGGCTCATGTATTTGAATGCTTGTTCTGAAATTAGTGGAACTGCTTTGGGAAGAATTAGAAGGTGTGGCCTTGCTGGAGAAGGTGTTTCACTGGCAGGGGGCAGGGAGTTGGAGGGGGGATTTAGGGCTTCAAAAGCTAATGCCATTCCCAGTTAGCCCTCTGTGATTCATGATTATGGATTAGATGTAAACCCTCAACTACTGCTCCAGGGTCACGTGTGCCTGCTAGCTGCCATGGTCCCTACCTTGACGGTCTAATCCTCTGTAACTGTGAGCTGACATTAAATGCATTCTTTTATAGGTTGCCTTGTCATGGAGTTTTGCTGCAGCAATAAAAAAGTGACTAGGACAACATATATCTTCTATTTTCTGTCTAAGATTTCCTTCAGCCTCAAATATAACTACACCTGCCATGGGATTTATAGTCCACAGAACAATCCAGTATTATGCTTTTCCTTCCTTCTTTTCTTCCTTCCTTCCTTCCTTCTTTACTTTCTTCCATTTCCTTCCTTCCTTTTTTCTTTCCTTCCTTCAGTTTTTTCCTGGAGACAGGTGTTTTCTGTGTAGCCTTGGCTGTCCTGCACTTAATTTGTAGTCCAGGCTGGCCTCAAACTCAGAGATCCACCTGCCTCTGCCTTCCCCAATGGTTGTCCTCTTTCAAGATCTGTAGCATGAGCCCATCTACCAGGCTCCTTGACATAGGTTCTTCGCATTGGCTATGAACATCTTTTTGGGACAAAGCACGAAGAGCAGTGTTTGCATTCCTAGAACCCACATAAAAGCTGGATAAGCCTAGTGTCCACATTTAATCCCACTACTCAGGAACCAGAGATATGGGAAGCACTGAGCAAGCTCTTTAGTAGAAAATTTGGAAAAGCTGCTCTTCATGGTCAGTGAGCAACCCTGCCTCAATTAAAGGTGATCAGGCTCACCTTCAGACTGTCACATACAAGCACATGCAGATTCTCACTCACATATACACACATACTCACACGATCCCATATACACAATCAGAAAAAGAGAGATGAGGAAAGGAAAGTTGGCACTCCTGTAAGTCCAGCACTTGAGAGATGAAGGCAGGAGGAAACTGAAGTTTCAATTCAGGCTACACCAGAAGGGTGGTTCAAACAAAGCCATATAACACAACACCTTTCCTCTCCCAAAAAACAAACAAACAAACAAAACAAGATAAAAAAGATTAGCCAGGGCTTATTGGTACATGCCTTTAATGCCAGCACTCAGGAGGAAGAGGCAGACTGTTCTCTGAGTCTGAGACCAGCCTGGTCTACATAGTAAGTTCCTGTAGAGCCAGGAGTACACAGAGAAACTCTTTGTAGACAAAGGAAACAAACAAAGAAACCAAAAACTACAAAACCCCAAAATCTGATCAGGGCAGTACTTGCACACATGTACTTACATATTAGGGTGAATACAGGATCTCACACTAGGAGCACCTATATTCACACTTACTTTAGGATGTTCTTGACATAATTTTGCCAAGCACTATGGGTCCCATTAGCACAGAGGATGGGGCAGTACATGGAACCATGTCCTTGGCTGTTGAGTCAACTAGCCAGCTATATGACACCTAATGCCAGTGTGACTTTGTGCCAGACTGTACCCTTCACATTGAGTGCGTGTTGTATGGTGGCATAGGACTCAGTGAGACCTGGGTTTCTCATGAACCTCAAAGCCCTGTGTGGAGCAAATTTACCTATAGTTACTATCACCTATAATTTTATCTATATGTAAAATGTATTACCTATAGTGAGTTTCCATTTGTACTATGGTAAAGGGTGTATCTGAGGGACCCTTGTCAGCCAGTAACAGCAAGTGCTGTGGACCTTTAAATAGTTGATGTCTGTTTCTAAGTTAGATACTTGTAGCTGAAGAAGGAGAATGACTGAAGTTTTTGAAAGAGCTTTATCAGTTGAAAGTTACAGATATTTTAACATCTTTGAAATACTAAGGTTTAGAAAGTCCCACAGATTAGAGGACATACTACTCCTTGTGGATCTTTGAAGGTGCTTAAAGAAAACAAACATAAATATTAATATCCTACCAAGCATAATTAGCTATTATTCAATAATACGTTTTCTAAAGCAGGTTCATTAAATCACTTCAAATAATGCTACTTCAAGCACATATTATCCCCCCCTGGGGTCTATGATTGTAGCCCCGTGGTAGAACATGTACCAGGCCTTGAGTCCAAGATTTTGTGGACCAATCTGTGAGCAACTTAGCCTTATGGGTTTCATCCAATTGTTTCTGAAGAATTGTTGAAAAACATTCAGGCCATTTTAGGGGTCAATACACAGTGCATAGGCAAGTTACAGCCCCATGATATTTGACAGTATGGAGAGCTATTTATCATTGTCCTAAAGGACTATCATTTTCTCCTCTGTTTCCATCAACTGTCTATTTTTGGCTCCTATGGTCCCTTTCCTGTGTCATCATTCCTAACTATGCCTTTCGCTGTTTGCACAAGGGAGCATCCACTTAACTATAGCACCTTCAGTTATGACAGGTGTCCTTCAATGAATCTCAGAGATTTTCTGGTTCAGCATTCTTTATCTAGAATTTCATCCTGAACTTGACCTTTGATCCAGAAGCAATAAGTGAGAAGAGTTTTTCCTGAACATTTTCTGTTGTTGTTCCATTATAATTCATTCTGCATGTCAGCAGCTATCAACAAGAGGAACATAGAAATCAGTGTGGAAAAGAGGATGTTACTTTTGCCAATGAAGACAAAGTCAACAGGAGTTTGGAAAGAAAAAGAAAATGTTAAGAGGGAACTCAGAAGAATGTTGAGACTGTATTAACTTGTCAAATCATTATTAATGAAGATTATCCTATTCAAAATTGTAATTTTTTTTTGTCCAAAATCATCAAGAACAGATGAATGAAACATGAAGTTTCTGCTTAAATAACTGGTTTTCCACATGGGTTTTGTTTTGTGAACACTGCATTCTAATCATTTCTAAAAAATAAAAAGATCATGATATAAAGTAGCATATTTGTATTGTCCCATGTGACTCAGTAGGCCATTTCTGCCCTGAACCCTGGACTTCAGAAACACTCTACTTTGGTGTGTGGCAATCACCAGCAGTGCCACCTTTGTGTTCTGTCCAAGACAACATGTTGATTCAGATGCAGAACCCTTCCTTTGCAGACCTTGGTCTATCTGCCCCTGTACTAGAAGCATGTGTTTCTAAAGAGCAGCAGCTGGCTCTCAGTCCTTCTTTCTCACAACCTGGTGCCCTGACTGACTTCAATATTGCCTGTAATTCCTCTTCCTTCCTTATTCCCGCACCCAACAGAGAATTCTATATGTGTAAATGTTGACTAATTAAAACCAAACTGAACACAAACACCAACTTGGACCTCTCCTTGCTGGAGTCCACTACCCTCAGACAACTGTGGTCATTTATTTTTATTTGTCACAGGCTAGCTGCAGAAGTATCCAAAACCTGTTTATGTGTGGCACAAGGTCATCCAGGGTAGGGATACCATATATATTGTGGGTAACAAACTGAACTTCTTGACATCTGGGAATGTACTCCTAGTGGTCTGGTCTCATATAAAGCAGGTATCACTAACCACATCTTGTAGTGTCCAGCTGATTGTATAGTTTTTGAAAAAAAAGTATTATTGACATAAAATCACATCCATTTGTTTACATGTTTTCAGTGACTAACTTCATCCACAATGGTGAAGATGAGTAGTTTCAATGGATACATATGGCCCACATGACCTACCATACCAAGTACATAGCTTATTGCAGAAGAGGTTTGTCAGCCTCTGGTTTAGAAACTTGATGTGATAAGGTTGGAGCAAGCAAGGTCTCCTGGATTCAAAGGAACCAGAGCTGTTCACAGATGTCAAATTCTGTTGTAAATGGCCTTGTCAAAGCCTCTCTGCATGAAAGTGAGCTGGATTAGCAGTTTACTTTTAATAGATATTATGGCAAAAGTGACAACATGTCACCTCATCCCGGGTTTTGTTCTGGTGCTGTTGTCTTCTTGATTTACAGACTTTGGTAAAATCTGCTGCCATTTTGAAGAGGTCCACTTCTGGCCAATAGCTAGTAATGATGTGGTGTCCTTATTATTCCTGGGGAAAGGAATCCTGCCAGTGACCATATCTGTGAGCTTATCATCAGATTCTTCTTAAGTCAAGTTGTAAGGTGACTCACAGCCACAGCCAACACACTTTGAATGTCTGAGATTAAATCATTCAAGCAGAAGAAACAGGGAAGTTGTAGTGGTTTGAATGAGAATGGCTCCCATAGCCTTGTATCTTTGAATCCTTAACTGGTCTCCAGTTAGTGGAATTGTTTGAAAAGGATTAGGAGGTTCCATATTGGAGGAAGCATATCTCTGGTGTTGGGATTTGAGGTGTCAAAAGCTCACACCAGCCACAATCTCTGTATCTCTGTCTCTTTTTCTCTTTCTCTCTTTTGCTCTCTAGGTCTCTGGCTCTCTGCCTGCAACTTTCAGATCAATTTGTGAGCTCCTCTGCTACTTCTCCATCACAAAGCCTAACTGTCTGCTGTCATGCTTCCTGTCCTGGTGATCATGGACAACTTTTTAAAACTGTGAGTAAGCCTCTAAGTAAATGCGTTCTTTTATATGTCCCCTTAGTCATTTTTTTTTCCTAGCAATAGAACAGTTACTAAATCAGAAGACACCTGCTCCACAGATATGTTTAATAATAAATCTTATGCCACTAAGTTTGGGGGTGTTTGCTATGCAGCAAGTAAAGATTCACATGTTAAACAATGGACATAATTTTTTGCTACCTAACAAAGAGAACTATGATGAGAATTAATGCGCTCATAAAATGTTTAGACATCTCCAGAAGCCCTTCCTAAATGCACAAGCATTTCCCGTTCCTGCCCTTTGACCATCTGCCTGTCTTGGTTGGTATTCCTACAGTGGCTCCTTTCCCCCTCAGGAAGTTCGCAGGGACTCCTCATCCATCAATTAAATAACGAAAGAGTAACTGTTTTAAGAGAGAGACTTCTCCTTCATAAGTGGTTTCCTGTGGCCCTTTATGGACCCACTAGGGAATCCCTGGCTAAGCTCCCTGTGGCCCAGCAGGGCTCAATTGCTCTCCCTGGGTGCAAAGCAGGCTCGCTGAGTCTGAGGGAATGGCTCAAGGAGAGAAGCAGGGCTGAGCCTGCACCTGAGAGGCTGCCAAACAGCCAGCTGGCAGGTGCACCTAGCACCACCCCCTCAGCTGGCGCCACCCCCGCGCAGCCTCTCCACAGCCTGCCTGCCCACCGGAAACAGACGGGAGAGCAGCGCCCCTCGCAGGCTCTCTGCTTCTTTTCCCCACCTCACCCAGGCCTGCCCACCAGCGCCCCTTGCCATCCCACCACTCCGGGTCACCTGGCCGCCAGCGCCTGATGGATGGTTCCTCATGCCCCCCGGCCCACCCCCAGCGGGTGTCCTCAACCTCTGCGCTCCGACTTCCGGGGCGCGCAGACTAGGCGTCACAGTGACAGCGCCTCTGGGCGTCACAGTGACATCTACCAGGGAAGCACAGGAGGAAGCGGTGACTAGTGGACAAGCAGCTCTCTGAGCCCCTGCAGGGATGTCTGAGCAGCCTCTGCCACCAGCCGACAATGGGGCCTCTGGCTCCGGAGATGCCCTGCCCGCGCCCATGGCCTCCAGCATCGACTCCTCCCAGGCTGGCTCACCAGGTGGAAGCTTAGGGACTGAGGTGGCCTCCATGCTGCCCCACCCGCCTCATAATTTTTTGCTACCTAACAAAGACACCTATGATGAGAATTAATGGGCTCAAACAATGTTTAGACATCTCCAGAAGCCCTTCCTAAATACACAAGCATTTCCCGTTCCTGACCTTTGACCATATGCATGTCTTGGTTGATATTCCTAAAGTGGCTCCTTCCCCCCCCCCCAGGAAGTTCTCAGGGACACCTCATTCTTTAAATAACGAAAGAGTAACTGTTTTAAGAGAGAGACTTCTCCTTCAGAAATGGTTTCCTGCGGTCCTTTATGCACCCACTAGGGAATCCCTGGCTAAGCTCCCTGATTGCTATCCCTGGGTGTAAAGCTGGCTCACTGAGTCTGAGGGAATGGCTCAAGGAGAGAAGCAGAGCTGTGCCTGCACCTGAGAGGCTGTCAAAACAGCCAGCAGGCAGGTGCACCTGGCACCACCCCCTCTGCTGGCGCCACCCCCGCGCAGCCTCTCCACAGCCTGCCTGCCCACCGGAAACAGACGGGAGAGCAGCGCCCCTCACAGGCTCTCTGCTTCTTTTCCCCACCTCACCCAGGCCCGCCCACCAGCACCCCTTGCCTTCCCATCACTCCATGTCATCTGGCCACCAGCGCCTGGTGGAGGCTTCCTCGCGCCCTCTGGCCCACCCCCAGCGGGTCTCCTCCACCGCTGCGTTCCGACTTCCGGGGCGCGCAGACAAGGCGTCACAGTGACAGCTCCTCTGGGTGTCACAGTTAAGGCACCTCTGGGCGTCACAGTGACAGCGACCAGGGAAGCGCAGTAGGAAGCATTGACTAGTGGAGGAGCTGCTCTCTGAGTCTCTGCAGGGATGTCTGAGCAGCCTCTGCCACCAGCCAACAATGGGGCCTCTGGCTCCGGAGACGCCCTGCCCGCGCCCATGCATGCCAGCATCGACTCCTCCCTGGCTGGCTCACCGGGTGGAGGCTTAGGGACTGCGGTGGCCTCCATGCTGCCCCACCCGCCGCCACCCATGCCGCCCCTGTCCACCGCCTCAGCATCCAACACCGCCAGCGCTCCACCTGGCCTGGCTGTGTCCCTGGCTGGGCCACAGGCATTCCTTGATCAGTTGCAGGTGTTCGAGTCCCGGCCCTGGAGACTTCGAGTAGTGTGGTGGCCCCTTTCTGAGCAGGAACCACAGAGCTTTTGAAGAAACTCTACCCGGCCGTGGAGAAGCAAAAGATTCCACTGCCCATATCCTGGAGCCTGAAAGACAAATTCAGCTACATCGACCTCTCACAGAACAACCTGAGGGTGCACTACAGAGGTACAGGATTCCAGATCTCACTTAGAGATCAGACAGTGCTGGGTGAGGCTCTGGGCTAGGGAAGGAGCTGGGGATCCAAGGCAAGGGACCTGGGGGATATGCTTTGAGGGAATCCAGGATGAAGGGTGGGCAGCCTTGTCTTGTCCCTGATTTCAGTGGGATTGCTATAAGATTTTCTCTGTTCAGTTTGATGTTGGCTATAGGTTTGCAATACATCGCATTTACTATGTTTAGATAAGTGCCTTGTATCCCTGATCTCTCCAATACTTTAAACATGAATGGATGTTGGATTTTGTCAAAGGCTTTTTCAGCATCTAGGGAGATTATCATGTGTTTTTTTTTTTTTTTTTTCTATCAGTTTGTTTATATGGTGGATTACATTGATGGATTTCTATATACTGAACCACCCCTGCATGCCTGGGATGAAGCCTACTTGGTCATAGTGGATGATATCTTTGATGTGTTCTTGTATTCGGTTTGCAAGTATTTTGTTGACTATTTTTGCATCCATGTTCATAAGGAAGATTGGCCTGAAATTCTCATTCCTTGTTGGGTCTTTGTGAGGTTTAGGTACCAAGGTGACTGTGGCTTCATAGAATGAGTTTGGTAGTGTTCCTTCTGTTTCTATTTTGTGGAATAGTTTGAAGAGATTTGGAGTTAGCTCTTCTTTGAAGGTCTGGTAGAATTCGGCGCTGAAGCCATCTGGTCCTGGGCCTGTTTTGGATGGGAGACTTTTGATGACCACTTCTATTTCTTTGGGGGATATAGGACTATTTAATTGATTTACCTGGTCCTGATTCAGCTTTTGTAAGTCAAACCAATCAAGAAAATTGTCCATTTCATTTAGATTTTCAAATTTTTTGGCATATAGACTTTTGAAGTAAGTCCTAATGATTGTTTGGATTTCCTCATTGTCTGTGGTTATGTCCCCCGTTTCATTTCTGATTTTGTTGATTTGGATGGTATCTCTCTGCCTTTTAGGAAGCTTGTCTAAGGGTTTTTGTATCTTGTTGATTTTCTGAAAGAACCAGCTTTTGGTTTCATTGATTCTTTGAATTTTTTTATTTGTTTCTAATTGATTGATTTCAGCCTTGAGTTTGATTATTTCCAGCCTTCTACTCCTTTTTGGTGTGTCTACTTCTTCTTTTTCTAGGGTTTTTAAGTGAATCATTAAGTTGTTTGAATGCACTGTCTCAAATTTCTTCTTGAAGGCACTTAGTGCTATGAATTTTCCTCTTATCACTGCCTTCATTGTGTCCCACAAGTTTGGGTATGTTGTGTCTTCATTTTCATTGAGTTCTAGGAAGACTTTAATTTCTTTCTTTATTTCGTCCCTGACCCAGCTGTTATTTAGTAACAAGTTGTTCAGTTTCCATGATTGTGTGGGTTTTTGCTATTACTGTTGTTGTTGAGGTCCTGCTTTATTACATGGTCATCAGACAGGATACAAGGATTTCAATCTTCTTGTATCTGTTGAGGCTTGCTTTGTGACCAACTATGTGGTCTATTTTGGAGAAGGTTCCATGAGGCGCTGAGAAGAAGGTAAATTCTTTTGTGTTTGGGTGTAGCCTTCTAGAAATGTCTGTTAGGTCCATTTGATTCATGACATCTGTCAGAGACATTGTTTCTTTGTTTAATTACTGTTTTGTTGACCTGTCCTTTGTTGAGAGTGGGGTGTTGAAGTCTCCCACTATTAATGTGTGGGGATCTATGTGTGGTTTAAGTTTGATCAATGTTTCTTTTACAAATGTGGGTGCCCTTGTATTTGGGGCATAGATGTTCAGGATTGTGATTTCTTCCTGGTAGAATTTTTCCTTGATGAGTGTGAAGTGTACTTCCCCATCTCTTTTGATTAATTTTGGTTGAAAGTCTATTTTACAAGATATTAGAAAGGCTACTCCTGCTTGATTCTTGGGTCCATTTGCTTGGAAAGCCATCTTCCAAACCTTTACCCTCAGGTAATGTCTATCTTTGTGACTTAGGTGTGTTTATTGTATGCAACAGGTTGCTGGATTTTGTTTAGACAACCATTCTGTTCATCTGTGTCTTTTAATTGGAGAATTGAGTCCACTGATGTTGAGAGAGATAAATGACCAGTGGCTGTTAGATCCTTTGATTTTGAGTTTGGGTGCATTCATAAGGTTGTGTGCTTGATTGCTTATTGTTTTACTGTAGTGAGGTCAATTATTCCCTGTGTTTTCTTGAAAGTAGCTAGTTTTCTTGGGTTGTATTTTCCCTTCTAGTGTTTTCTGTAACACTGGTTTTGTGTGTAGGTATTGTAGAAATTAGTTTTTTTTTCATTGAATATCTTGTTTTCTCCGTCTATGAGGACTGAGAGTTTTGCACGGTTTAGTAGCCTGGGCTGACATCTGTGTTCTCTTAGGGTCTGCATGATATCCGTCCAGGTCCTTCTGGCTTTCATAGTTTCTGTTGAAAAGTCAGGTGTGATTCTAATGGGTTTGCCATTATATGGTACTTGGCCTTTTTCCCATGCAGCTCTTAGTATTTTTTCTGTGTTTTGTATACTTACTGTTTTGATTATTATGTGTCAGGAGAATTTTCTTTTCTAGTCTACTTTATTTGGTGTTCTGTAGGCCTCTTGAATTCTTATTGGCCTCTCCTTTAAGTTGGGGAAATTTTCTTCAATGATGTTGAAAATGTTTTCTGGGCCTTGGAGCAGTGAATCTTATTTTTCCTCTATTCCTATTATTCTTAGGTTTTGTCTTTTTATGTTGTCTTGAATTTCTTGGAGGGTCTGCGTCAGGAATTTTTTAGATTTAACATTTTCTTTATCAGATACATCTATTTCTTCCATTGTATCTTCCACACCTGAGATTCTTTCTTCCATCTCTTGTAGTCTATTGGTTATGCTAACCTCTGTAGTTCCTGTTTTCTTCCCTAAGTTCTTTCTCTCTGCAATTTCCTCCATTTGTGTTTTCTTTAATTTTTTAAATTCTATCTTCAGATCTTCAGCTGTTTTGTTGATTTCTTTCACCTGTCTGACTGTATTTTCTTGTTTTTCCATCAATTCTTTCAGTTGTTTGTTTGAACAAACCTCTGTTTCTTTTATTTCATTCAGTGATTTAAGCATTTCCTTTCTAAAGGCCAGAAATTGTTTGGCTGTAACTTCCTTTATTTCTTAAAGTAAACCTTCAATCAAATTGGTTTGGAAGATGTTAGCACTGCATTATAGTATCCTTGAGGATAGTTGAAAATGAGAATCTTTTGTTTGTTTCTGAAACAGGATCTCACAATGTAGCCTCGGCTGGCCTGGAAGTTACTATATAGACAAGGCTGGCATTAAACTCAGAGATCCATCTACCTCTCAGCTTTCTGAATTGTGGGATTAAGGGTGTGTGCCACCATGCCAGGATGTAGAGATTGGAATCTTAATATGAGATTTTCATGGAAATCAGGAAATGCTGAAAGATAAAGAAGCCTCACAGAAGGACCTGAGTAAGTGTTTTGGAATCAAGAGTCTTTAAGTGATCTCAGCCATGGAAATTCACAAAGCTGTACCAATGCTGTAGCTGAGACTCAGCTACAGTTACAGATTTTGGATCTTTTCTCCATGACTGGCTTAGCTGTCCTTCTCATTTGAAGCTCTGGGGAAGTATGATGCCTCCTGAGCTACTCCCAGTTTATTGTCTAGAGCTTTTCACATGTGTTACTATATGAGTTAGTAATCTTCACACAGGGTGCTAACATGTTGGATTAGTTACTTTTCTCAACACTGTGAGAAAAGGAGTTGCAGAAACAACATGGGGTAGGATTGGTTTATTTCTGTTCATCCTTTTGAGGGTTACACAGTCCTCAATAGTGGGGAAGGCATGTTGGGGTTCTTGGAGGCAACAGGACTCTGAGGCTGCTTCCTTTGTCCTATGGATCATGAAATAACACCTATGCTGCACCCTCAACCACTCACTTATTGCAACTAAATGGATACCACCTCTTAAAGGTTCCAACATACTTCCCTGATAGATTTCACAGCGAGGGAACAATTTTAAACACATGCTTGTGAAGGAAAGTTCACAAGTTAAACCATAACATATGTGTTGGCTTAGATTGGATTGGGAGTAGTAATAAAATGCAGAGTATTGTGGCACCACACAGTCTAAGCCCTGCTTCTTCATTAGGGACAATGTGAGGACCTTCCTCCTGGGAAGGGTTTCTAAGTCATCTGAAGCCTGGGAAGAGGGATTACTTTTAGCACTGTTTTTGGACTTACCTTGAAAAGGTAGTTGAACTGACAGTGTTTTACTGTATGGAGGGAGAGAGCTATGGCAGAGGCAGAACATTAATGCATCATTAACAGGCAGAAGGAGGCCCAAGAAGAAACTGTTTTGAGGTAACTGGTTGGAAAGGAGAGTAGTGTCATGGGATCTGAGCTGTGGAAATTAAAAAGGAGAAAGAGGTCCCGTATACAGTGGATAGTGTAGAGTGTAGTGGATAGACCTGGAAAGTTGATCACTGGTTTTGGAATAAGACCATTGTAGCCATAGGGATAGCAGTCTGTATTTCATGATGAAAATAAAACCCAGCTGTCAGGAGTTGAAAGAATAAGTGGAGGTTGTAAGTAGAGAGGATGTGTCAGAGAGGGCATGCTTGAGGAATATAGAAAAATTATCTTTAGAAAGTTAAGGGGAAAAAACATCTCTGTTTTTAATGGCCAATATTTGGTTACATTTTAGCTGAGGGCCAGATTCTGATATCATATGGGTAGATGGAAATCCCATGTAATCAAGACTTTTGAAAGTAATGTGACAGCAGTTGTATTAGTTCTGCATCAGTCTTCATTCAGTTTGTAAGTAAAAATGAATTGATGTTTAAATTGGTATAAGACTATGATTTTAGGTCAAGGTAAAATTGTTACTCAATACCAACCTTAATAAAATACTGACAGGGACAATGGTTTATCACATGGAGGCATAACACTTTGTGATAAAAGTGAGTAAATTTTGGGGACATTGTGTTCTCAAAGGGTGAGGTAAAATTCAAGAAGAAATTGCTAAAGATACTTAGTTTGAGGGCTGATGAGGTAAAGACCAGTAGCAGTCTTTGTAGAACACAGGTAGTAGGTCCTGGAGAGGAGAAATAGACCATGGGAGGCCAGTTGGTGTGGGAAAGGATCACATTGGAATAGCAGAGAGGAGAGCTGACTTTGACTACATCTAATGGCCTCTCATTTTCTTCACAAAATAAACTCACCAAGCTTAAAATGCTTAACATGAATGAAGATGATGGGGATGATTCTTTTAGAATAACTGAAACAGGTTGTCTGAAGATTTCTGAACATAAAGTAGGTAGCACTGAGAAAGACCAGGTGATGAATTCATGGCAGTGATCTTTTACCACATTGACTGCTAGGGTAGTAGCATGGAAAGTGGACTGTGATACTGATGAAAGGCCATGGCTTTGCTGGTAAGGGTGCTGGAAGGATAGGCTTATAAAGGGAATCAAGGGTAATTGAGGCCTTTTAAGAGATTCTGGGGTAATTTTTTCCTGGAAGAAGAAAAAAAAATCCCAAGGAAAGATTCAGAGAATCAGATGAACTTTAAAAGTGAAGTCTTCAGGTAGTATGTTCTGTAAGAAGACAACAGGCATTTCTGCTGCAATGTCACAGATACATTGTGGAGAAAATCTTGTTTTCCATACAACTGGGCATTAGAAATAACAGGACCCTGGGAGGGTGAGGATGGGGTAATTAAATAGGAATGTGGAACTTTGTAACAACACAGCTGTCACAGTTCTAAAGATCTGCAAGCCTAGGTCAGTCCCCACTTGTGTTTGTGCTAGTATTGCACATGTCTGACTCTGCAGCCTTAGATTCTTCTTGAAGGTGTGTTCTTGACACCTACTTAATTGAAATGAAAAGCCTCTTTAAAAACATAACAAACCCAAAACCCCAAACAGGAAATACACATGTTAGAATAGCTAAATTTTAACCATGACCTGAGAGTGTGCCTGGTGTTGGTGTGGCTACCTAACAATAAAACCTCCAATTATTGTTATTGGGGATTCACAATGGTATAGCCACTTTGGAGATGGTTGGCTGTACTAACACAGCAAATTATATGTTTATCCTACTTCCTATTAGCAGTATACCCAAATATTTACCTAGCTCATCTGAATACCTAAACCTTCTCAGCTGGTCAATGTTGTACTAAATTTACTGATGATCTTTAAAGTGGTAGCAACCAAGATATCTTTCAGTAATTATTGACAGATGGGATCAAGAGACCCAAGAAGGTTGATGTAATGGGATATGATCAATGATTATTGAAGTGAGCCATCATGTCATGCAGACATGTTAAATTTGAACTCCATATTCCTAAGTGAAGGCAACCTGTCTAAAAGGACTAATTAGAAAGGGTAAAAGAGTAGAGGTAATGAAAAAGTGTGTTTGTCCAAGGAATGGGTTCAAATAGACTAAGCATAGAGGGTATTTTCAGACAGTAAAATATACTGTATGTTTGTTGTACTGTAGTTTTGGATAAATGGCATTGAGTCTTAGGCAAACCATAGAACTTTATATTACCAAGAACTGTAATGAACACAAATTTAAAAAATCATTTATGAGACAGGCGAAAACTCCAGGGTAGAATGCAGAATGTGATTTTTATTTTTTAAGTAGGGTTTCAATGCATTCTGGCTAAATGGCTTACTGCTGTGCTATATACCTAGCCTATTTTAATTTTTTGAGACAGGGTCTATATAAGTTGCCCATGTAGTCATTGATTTTGCAAGCTGCCTCCTTCAGTACACTAAGTAGCTGGGTGACAAGTCAACACTACCAGGCCCAGCTTGACAAAATAATCTAGGCACTTTCCACCCTTTCTCATTTTCTTCGTCCTCTCCACTCACCATTCTCCTTTGTATTTTTGATGGGGCAGGAGCTCTGAAACTGTGATTCACAACCCCTTTGGGGGTCAAATGAGTGTTTCACAGGAGTCACATAGTAGATAACCTGTATATTTATATTATGATTTATAAATGTATCAGAAATATGGTTACGAAAAATCAATGAAATAATTTCATGGATGGGGTTCAACACAACATGAGGAACTCTGTTAAAGGGTCTCAGAATTACGAAGGTCGAGAACCACTGTGATAGGGACTCATGTTGCCCAGCCTGTCCTTGAAGTCACTAGGTGTAGCTGAAAGCAACTTTGAATTCCTAATTTTCTGTTTCTAACTCCCAAGTGCTGACATTGTAGATATGAACCACCCTACCCAATTTGAGAAAATAATCTTCATTGCATAACATATTTGAAATAGCCTCAGGGAAGGGGAGAAATTATTGACCTCAGTAACTTTTGAATTAATGAAGTCTAAGTAAAGGCAAAGCAAACTGCATTTTGAACTCTAGTTGATAAAAGTCATATCCTATGGGATTGTGGGCTAATTTTCTAATGCCAATTCTGATTCTGTTAGCTTCCCATACTGCTGGACATATGTGCTGGAAGTGAATGGGTGAATCTGTACTCATATAGGAAACCTTTTTAACACCTTTAACCTGTGTCCCTTGCCTTGTTGCCCTAATGGCTTAACATAGTGACATGCTGTGCACTTTAGGGATATACTCCTGTTAAAATATCAGATCTTTCTTTTTAAGGGCTTTCCATATTGCTAAGCTTTTAACATTTGTCAGAGTATTGAGAAAAGCTGTGTTATAGACCAAGTGACATGTTGATTCTGCTAGCAACACTCCCATATTTAAATGCATGTGAGTTAAGTCATATTTAAGGAATCATGAAATTCCAAGTATGTTCAGTAATATTTATATCTCTTTTCATTTCTCTCTCAGATATTTCTCAAGCAATTGTACTCTTTGAGATTAAATTAGTTATTAGCCTTGTGAAAGTCTCTCTGCATCAAAGTGAACTGGATTAGCAGTTTACTTTTAATAGACATTATGGCAAAAGTGACAATGTGTCACCTCATCCTGGGTTTGGCTCTGGTGCTGTTGTCTTCTTCATATGCACACTTTGGTAAAATCTGCTGCCATTTTGAAGAGGTCCACTCTGAGGGCCCCTTCTGGCCAATAGCTAGTAATGATGTGGTGTCCTTATTATTCCTGGGTAAAGGAATCCTGCCAGTGACCATATCTCTGAGCTTGTCATCAGATCCTTCCTATGTCAAGAGGTAAGTTGACTCACAGCCACAGCCAACACAGCCACAGCCAACACACTTTGAATGTCTGAGATAAGCTCATTCAAGCAGAAGGCACAGGGAAGGTGTGGTGGTTTGAATGAGAATGGCTCCCATAGGCTTATATCTTTGAATACTTAACTGGTCTGCAGTTAGTGGAATTGTTTGAAAAGGACTAGGAGGTTCCGTATTGGAGGAAGCATATCTCTGGTGTTGGACTTTGAGGTATCAAAAACTCACACCAGCCCCAATCTTTGTCTCTATTTCTCTTTCTCTCTTTAGCTCTCTAGGTCTCTGGCTCTCTGCCTGCAACTTTCAGATCAATTTGTGATCTTCTCCACCACAAAGCCTAACTGTCTGCTGTCATGTTCCCTGTCCTGGTGATCCACTAATGCATTAAAACTGTGAGTAAGCCTCTAAGTAAAAGCGTTCTTTTACACGAGTCACCTGAATCATGTGTGCATGTGTTCTTTTTTTTTTTTTTTTTTTTTTTTCCTAGCAATAGAACAGTTATTAAGTCAGAAGAATCCTGCTCCACAGATATATTTAATAATAAATCTTATGTCACCGAGTTTGGGGGTATTTGCTATGCAGCAAGTAAAGATTCCCATGTTTTAAAAAAAAGTGCGTAATTTTTTGCTACCTAACAACGAGGCCTATGATGAGAATTATAGGCCTCATAAATTGTTTAGACATCTCCAGAAGCCCTTCCTAAATGCACAAGCATTTCGCGTTCCTGAACTTTGACCATTTGCCTGTCTTGGTTGGTATTCCTAAAGTGGCTCCCTTTCCCTCCATAACGTTCTCAGGGACTCCTCATTCATTAATTAAATAACGAAAGAGTAATGTTTAAGAGAGAGACTTCTCCAGAAATGGTTTCCTGTGGCCCTTTATGGACCCACTAGGGAATCCCTGGCTAAGCTCCCTGTGGCCCAGCAGGGCTCAATTTCTCTCCCTGGGTGCAAAGCAGGCTCGCTGAGTCTGAGGGAATGGCTCAAGGAGAGAAGCAGGGCTGAGCCTGCACCTGAGAGGCTGCCAAACAGCCAGCGGGCAGGCGCACCTGGCACCACCCCCTCAGCTGGCGCCACCCCCGCGCAGGGTCTCCACAGCCTGTCAGCCCACCGGAAACAGACGGGAGAGCAGCGCCCCTCGCAGGCTCTCTGCTTCTCTTCCCCACCTCACCCAGGCCCGCCCGCCAGTGCCCCTTGCTGTCCCACCACTCCGGGTCACCTGGCCGCCAGCGCCTGGCAGAGGCTTCCTCGTGCCCCCCGGCCCACCCCCAGCGGGTCTCCTCCACCGCTGGGCTCCGACTTCCGGGGCGCGCAGACTAGGCGTCACAGTGACAGCGACCAGGGAAGCACAGGAGGAAGCGGTGGCTAGTGAAGGAGCCGCTCTCTGAGTAGCTGCAGGGATGTCTGAGCAGCCTCTGCCACCAGCCAACAATGGGGCCTCTGGCTCTGGAGATGCCCGCCCGCGCCCATGGCCGCCAGCCTCGACTCCTCCCAGGCTGGCTCACCAGATGGAGGCTTAGGGACTGAGGTGGCCTCCATGCTGCCCCACCTGCCACCACCTATTCCGCCCCTGGCCACCGCCTCAGCAGCCAACCCCGCCAGCGCTCCACCTGGCTGGACAGGAGACATTCCGGGATCAGCTGCAGCTGTTCAAGTCCTGGCTCTGGAGACTTCGAGTAGTGGGGTGGCCCCTTTCTGAGCAGGAACCACAGAGCATTTGAAGAACCTCTACCCGGCCGTGGATGAGCAGAAAACTCCACTGCCCATGTCCTGGAGCCTGAAGGACAAGTTTAGCTACATCAACCTCTCACAAAACAACCTGTGGGTGCACTACAGAGATACAGGATTCCAGGTCTCACTTAGAGATCAGACAGTGCTGGGTGAGGCTCTGGGCTAGGGAAGGAGCTGGGCTTCCTAGGCCCGAAGGGGGATGCTTTGAGGGAATCCAGGATGACGGGACACATTGCCCCTCCCTATTTCCCTGAGATAAATCTATTGGCCGAGTTGGGTTACATTGTTCTCCAGGTAGAGAGGATCAGGTTATCTCCTCTTATGCAGTGGCGGTGCGAGACAGGATTCCAAGGTACAGTTTCTAATTAAGTGAGAGCCTACATACACAGGAGGAAGAGCCTAATCAGTGGGTTATTTGTCCCAAACTATGCCTGAGATTGTGTAGGGGTACAAAATGAGAAGGGACCCAAGCTGGCCATTATTGTTCCTTACTGAAAGCAACTGGGAAAGTGAGAGGGAAACTCAGGATTCCCTGTTTATTCAGGGAGCAGAACTGCCCCCTCCCCTATCCCAAACTGGAAATGTCCTGTGTTTCCAGATGGTGTTACATGAAGTTTCGTTGAAAACAAGGGTTTTAAAAGATACCAATTAGTCTTTTGAAGAAAACTGGCTTATATTTTGCATCTGCACCTAACATACTTAGTCACCTTAGGCTTCTGCTCCTTCCCATCCCCACTTTTTCGAGGTTAAAACAAAGCTTAAAACAATTCAATTGTATAGAAAATTATAAAGGATAGGGGCGGGGTTGAATTGTACCTCAGATTAATTGCCTGCATCAAGTTTACTTGTGTGGAACAGGCGAAAAAACAATACAGTGATATCAGTTTGGATACACATCCCAGAGGCTCTAAATCTAAAGCAGAGGTGTATTTACATTCTAAGCAGGCTCTTTTTGTTGGATCTAATGGAAGGGGGGGTCTTCAGATCCTAGTGATATTGTAGGTAGATTATACAAACCTGTGGCAAGATTCAGAAAGAATGAACAACTGTGGTTTGAGAAGAATGTTGAAAAATCAGCTACTGTTTAAATGAGTATGGGAACAGAAATCTGCTGAATGATTTGGTTGTAAAGAATCTACACAACGATGGGCCTTGTAACATTTCTTCTTGTTCTCATAGATCCAAAGAAGTACTTACTCTTTCGAACATTATATCCCTTTATCTAAGTGGCTGAAAATTTCAAAATACCAAGGGTTTTTTTTTTTTTTTCCTTTTAATTAGGACATTTTGTTGATTTCTTTGTGGATTGTTACTTAATTTTGTTTTTAAATTCATGTGAACAGTAAGTGCTATGCTATGTTTACTTCTGTTTTGGCTGCCAGAATGCTTTTGTTAGATTTTACAGAAATTCATTTTACATTTGTGATTTATGGTAAATAAAAAGCATCTAAAGGCAAAGACTGTGTAGGGGAGGTTAGTGAGCAAAGAATCCCAGCTTTCCTGAATCCCAGCAGTCACTGGTGGTGCTTACTCTGTTAGGAGACAGGGCCTCAGTGTCTTTTGAGTGCTGTGGGAGTTGATCTAGATGGCCGGTAAGAAAATTTCTGTGGTAGCTTAACTCTCATGATTGTGGCTAATTTGGCATTGTAATATTCCTTGATTGGTTGTATTTACTTCTTTTATGTAAAATTAATCATCCAGGCCTGAGACAAATGCATGCTTATGTGGTTGGGGTTTGATTGTCAGTTTTCCTGTGGCCTTTTTCTTACTTTCTGTTGTGTAACATTGATATTCACTTTTTGGGAACATTGTTGTTTCATAAACATGAATCATGAAGTTTGGAAGAACAGATTTATTATCATCCTGTTCTCCAGCTTTTATCTCCTTTGTCTCTCCTTTCCCCATGTTACAAAGACAGTGTCTCTCTTCTAAACCTTCATGGAGTATTGCTATTTTAAAGTCTGTGAATTTTCTGGTGTTACCTTTTTTTTTTTTTTTTTTTTTTTTGGTTATTTGTTAGTATGTCGTTTGAGGGACACCAAATGCACTGGACAACTTTAACTCAAGAGCAAAAAGGAATTGTTGTAGATTAATAAAATGTAAAATTCACAAACAAGAGTAGATGTATCCTTGTGCTGCATTGCCTTTTTAACGTGATATATTACTCTTTGCATTCTTTTTTATTACAAAATTGTAAAAGATTGATCAAACTTGTTTTCCAAAAATGATGATCTTTAAACATATTCTGTGTTTATATTTTTATTCTAAATTGGAAATGCTGATCCAATTTAGAATTGGAATTGGAAGCAGTATCTTCAGAGATGGGAAGGTACCATGTTACAAAGGACAGATACCTAGATAAAAATGGATTGAATTGCAGGAGAGTTATGGTTTATATGGAATAGTGTATGTTATTTTTTTTTCTTGTAGCTGTGTACATGTGTGTGGGTGTTTGCTCCTATCAGTTTGACATGGTACAGTTGTGGAGCTCAGATGACAACTTGTGGGAGTGGATTCCCTCTTTCCTCCATGTGAATTCTAGGGATCTAATTCAGGTCATCAGACTTGTTGGCAGGTGTCCTTACCATTGAGCCACCTTGCTGGTCTTATGATAAAATTTTGAGGCATTTTATGTAACAAGCTATTATTGAAACACTCAGGACTGGCCCTCTTATTTAAAAAATTGTCAGTTGATTAATTTCTAAAGTGACAGGTTTAGAATTGATTATAATAACATTTTATTTTTGATATTATTAAAGAATCATTTAATGACTATGACTTTGGGATCAGTTAGCATAAATGCTTCAATTACAGATCCAATCTCTCCTTCTTTCGAGTGCAAGCATACACACAAAGACTATCAGGACTCTTTAAAGAGACACAAACAGATCTGACATAAGTAGATTTGGCAAGTGAGAGCCCCTGAAGGTTAGATTTTCACAGTCTTGTGTAAGTCAGCCAGGACTGACAATTTTGTGAGGTTAAAGAGATGGTTCAGCTGTAAGGGCACTTATTGAGCTTGTAGAGGACATGGGTTTAATTTCTAGCACCCACATGGTGGTTAAACTATACATAACTACAGTTCCAAGAAATCTCATGCCCTCTTCTGATCTCTTTGGCCACCAGGAACACGGAACACGTACATGCATGCAGGCAAAACACTTCTATGCATAAATAAATTTTAAAAAATTTTAAAAAAATCTAATGTTTCTGTCTCCAAATTTTGTTATCTCTGCTTTATTTGTAATAACTCATTTCTTGTGTTGACTTTTTTTCACTTTAGTGAAAGACAGTTGCCATCAATGTATTTCTCATTAGGGGAAAAGGTAACTGAAATTCAGTCATGCTTCAGAAAATTTGGGACACTTTGGTAGTCCTGCCTTGCAGTGCTTAGGACAGATGACAGAGAATTGGAACTTGGGAGCCTGAAGAAGTGATGAAACGGTGAAGTGCACCTTTTATTTTATTTTATTTTATTTTATTTTTTGTCACATGTGGAAAGAGATGCTTTATTGATGTCACTCTTCTCACATTGCAAATGTTCTGATGGACTCAAAATACATGAAATGAAAGTTCAAAGCTACAAAAATTAAACAATAACTGTACAATTTTCTTGTCAAAGTACATCCAATTCAATGGTCATAAGTGTGATCTTTATGCCAGTGGATTAGTATAAAATACGCAGAAGCTTCTTGGGATTCCCTATGTGGAGAAAATGTGACCAATGTGGAACCTTAAAGCTTCTGAATAAAATCCATATATTTTATCAGAATTATAAAACTGGCAAAGACACAGCAACATACTCCATTGTAATCAGGCAGTCAACCAATGTGGTGTGCTAAAGCTGTAGTTTGCATGCAGTAAGTATAGCAGCAATGAATGGCTTTAAACGCCAGAAAAGATCCACCTTTTATTCAGTGAAATTCTTATATTTTATCTAAGAACTGAAGACATTGAGACTCCCTAATGTTTATGGACTTATATAGTAATTTAATTTTATAATGTTAGGATGAAATTTCCCTTCTTCTACACTTTGACCTCTCCAGTGTTAGCAGGGGCTTGAAAGCTTGGATCCAAGCCCACTTATTGATCTTCTTTCAGCTCTGGTCCTATGCTAAATTCTAGGCCAACTAGAAGAACATGTGCTTGCATTTAATGAATTTAACTGAAGTAACAAATTCACCTTTCAGTTGAGTTATTAATAATATAAGGTGCTTTTATTTAGAAGCATGGAGAAATCGCCTGCATTTAAACCTTTTCATTTTTTTAATTTTCTTTTTTTCTTATCAGTTACATATTATTAACTCTGTATCCCAGCTGTATCCAACTCCCTCATTCCCTCCCAATCCCTCCCTCCCTCCCTCATCTCCACCCTGCCCCTTTCCAAGTCCACTGATGGGGGGGTCTCCTCCCCATTCATCTGATCCTGTTTTATCAGGTATCTTCAGGACTGGCTGCAACGTCCTCCTCTGTGGCCTAACAGGACTGCTCCTCCCTTGGGGGGTGGGGAGGTCAAACAGCCAGCCATTGAGTTCCTGTTAGAAATAGTCCTTGTTCCCTTTCCTATGGGAAACCAATTGGTTACTGAGCTACCACGGGCTACATCCGAGCAGAGGTTCTAGGTTATATCCATACATGGTCCTTGGTTGAATGTCAGTCTCAGAAAAGACCCTGTGCCCAGATATATTTGGTACTTGTGGAACTCCTATCCTTTCCCCATCATACTAACTCCCCTTCTTTCATATGATTCCCTGTACTCTGCTGAAGGTTTAGTTATGAGTCTTTGTATCTGCTTTGAAAACACTGCTAGTTAGAGTCTTTCAGATGCCTTCAGTAGACTCCTGTCATACATTCAATGCACATCACATCTGTCTTTCTAAAAGAGGATTGATCATCTTACCCCATATCTGCTCTCTTGATTATATTTTTTAGGTGTATAGATTTCATTATGTTTATCGTATCTTATCTGTCTATATAAGTGAGTATATACCGTGTTTGTTTTTCTCCTTCTGGGATATTTCACTCAGAATGATCTTTTCTCGATCTTCCAAGATGGCGTCAGCTAGTGTGCAGCTTAGCTGAAGGGGAGAGGACCCACAACACGGAAATTGGTAAGTGAAGGGATTGATAAACCCAGAACAGAGTTATCTAGAATTCCAAGAAGAAAGAGACTAACCATGATCTGATTCCATCTAGAATCAGGTCAAGGCAGACTCCTCTTGGAGGAGACACACTGAGAGGTGATCTCCAGGCACTTCCTAGCGCCCAAAACCCTACTCCCCCTTCGGAGGAAGCAGGAGGCGTCCAGCAGAATCTGCCACAGACCACACTGTCTGTACCCCAGCCCAAGCTAGATCTACAGCTCCCACCAAAAAAAAAAAAAAAAAAAAAAAAAAAAAAAAAAAAAAAAAAAAAAAAAAAAAAGATAAAACCCGCAAAACCCGAAAAGTGCACCTTTTAATTGTAGCATCTTTAGTCTTTTTATGTGTGGGTGTCGGTATGCATGCCTGAGTGCGTGTGCCCTTGTGTCCAGAAGAGGCCATTGGATCCCCTGGAACTGCAGTTACTAACAATTGTGACCCACTTGGTGTCTGTGCCAAGAACCAAACTCAGGTCCTGGGAGAGCGTCAAGTTGTGTTTTTGCAAAGCAATCTCCCCAAGTCGCAGCAGTTACTAGTCTTTAACCCTTACTAAATATAATTCCCGGAAACTGTACTTTTTTTCTTATTATATTTTTAATGTAATAAGGAATGTACATGCAGGCTTGTGTGCTGTTGTGTGTTATGGGCACGTACATGTGAAGGTCAGAGAAAAATTTCCAATGCTGCTTCTCTTTCCATCTTGTGGGTCCTGTGGCCTGGAGTTTAGGTCATTGTGGTACTCCTATTCAATGAGTCATCTCACAGACTTAAAAATATATTTGTTAAGTCTGGTCAAATATCTTAAGAAATGTTTGCTTAGAAAGACAAAGGAGCATGATAGGGGTGCTAAGAAGGTGGCTTAGTGGGTAAAGTGTTTTCTCTACAAGCATGAGGACCAGAGTTCAGATCACCACCACACCCATGAAAGCAGTTTTTGTTAGTGTTACCTGAAACTCTTGGTGTGTTGGGGGGGGGGGGGGCGTGATGGTTTGGCCAAATGAACACAGGTAGCTCTTAGGGACTTTTCAGCCAGAGAACAGCCAGTTCCAGGTTCAGTGAGAGATCATAAAACAAGACTAAAAAGTGATTGAGGAAGATAACTCATTTACTCTGCAGATACTTACACACACACACACACACACACACACACACACACACTATATATATATATATATATATGGGTAATTTAAGAGTTCTTTAAAAACAAGACATTTATAATGGGCATGGTGGTGAGTACTTGTAATTTCAGGATGTGTGGGAGGTTGAAGACAGAGAGTTTTATTTTGCTAGCCTGTTTTTCATACTAAGATCTTGTATCAAAACAAAAAAAATCAATTAATTAGAAGTGAACTGAGTTTTCCCTTGAATCTCCTTGCTAAAGTTTTGATAAATTTGCTTTGATGGAACTTAATAATTATACTCAGAAAAAACTAGCAGAAAATTCTGTTAATTTTGTATGCCTTGTCTACTCAACTCATTCATTCATTCATGTAAATTCCATTTTTACTTGGTGCAAGTTTCTGGGCTTAAAGAGGATTAAAATACTGTCTTTGACTGTACAGAGTTAAAAGAAAACAAAATGAAGTAGTGGGGGAAATTTTAGAATGATACTGTGGAAGATAGGAGCCTCTAACTCAGGCTGGCTCTCATACTTCCTAATGCTGTGACCTCATGTTGTGGTGACTCCAACCACAAAATTATATGTGTTGCTACTTCATAACTGTAATTTTACTGTAAGCATCTGTTTTCTGATGTTCTTAGGCAACTCTTGTGAAAGAATCATTTGACCCCGCCCCCAATGGACCTCAACCTACAGTTGAGAAACACTGATGTTTCTTATCTTTTAAGCTCGGTAGCCAAGCTTAAAAGATAAGAGAAAGGTCTAGGGCAGAGTGTATGAAAGTCAAAAGCATGGAGTAAACCGTTATTTTAAGTGTTTAGATCTGTAAGCTTAGACTTTATTCTGTGGGACGTAGAGAATCATCAAGAGATTTTAAAAAGAAAGTGCCTGACTCATATTTTCATTTAAGACCACACACTGATTGAAAGATAGAATTAGTGTATAAGAAAAAAATGCCAATTCTTTTAGAAATCTGTTGCTTTAAAGAATGTAACATGCATAGTGGGAAGGGATAGAGAAATGCATATATATTTCTGAGGAATATATGAGGAATAATGAGAGAAGTATGACTTACTTAGCTCTATTGATTCCTTAAATTAAACCTTGAATCAAATTGGTTTGGATGATGTTAGCACTGCATTATAATATCCTTGAGGATAATTGAAAATGAGAATCTTTTGTTTGTTTATTAAACAGGATCTCACAATGTAGCCTTGGCTGGCCTGGAAGTTACTATATAGACGAGGCTGGCTTTTAACTCAGAGATCCATCTACCTCTCAGCTTTCTGAATGGTGGGATTAAGGGTGTGTGCCACCATGCCAGGCCCTAGAAAATGGAATCTTAGTATGAGATTTTCAGGGAAATCAGGAGTTGCTGAAAGAAAAGAAAGCCTCACAGAAGGAGCTGAGTAGGTGTTCTGGAATCAAGGGTCTTTAAGTTATCTCAGCCATGGAAATTCACAAAGTTTTATCAATTCTTTAGTTGAGGCTCAGCTACATTTGCAGATTTTGGATATTTGCTCTGTGACTGGCTTATCTTTCCTTCACATTTGAAGCTCTGGGGAAGTATGATGCCTGCTGAGGAACTACACATTTTATTGTCTAGAGCTTTTCACATGTGTTACTATATGAGTTAGTAATCTTCACACAGGGTGCTAACATGTTGGATCAGTTACTTTTCTCAACACTGTGAGAAAAGGAGTTGCAGAAACAACATGTGGTAGGATTGGTTTATTTCAGTTCATCCTTTTGAGGGTTACACAGTCCTCCATAGTGCGGAAGGCATGTTGGGGTTCTTGGAGGCAACAGGATTCTGAAGCTGCTTCCTTTGTTCTATGGATCAGGAAATAACTCCTCTGATCCACCCTCAACCACTCACTTATTGAAACTCAATGGATACCACCTCTTTAAGTTTCCAACATACTTCCCTGATAGATCTCACAGCAAGGGACCAATTTTAAACATGTGCTTGTGAAGGACAGTTCAAAAGTAGAACCATAACACATGTGTTGGCTTAGATAGGAATGTGAGTAGTAATAAATTGCAGAGTATTGTGGCACCACAGAATCTGACCCCTGCTTTCTTCATTAGGGACAATGTTAGGACCTTCCTCCTGGTAAGGGTTTGTAAGTTATCTGAACCCTGGGAAGAGGGATTATTGTTAGCCCTGTTTGGGGACTTACCTGGAGGAGATAGTTGAACTGACAGTGTTTTACTGTATGGAGGGAGAGAGCTATGTCAGAGGCAGAACATTAATGCATCATTAACAGGCAGATGGAGGCCCAAGAAGAAACTGTTTTGAGGTACCTGGCTGGAAAGGAGAGTATTGTCATGGGACCTGAACTATGGAAATTAGAAAAGGAGACAGCTGTGGCAGAGGCAGAACATTAATGCATCCTTAACAGGCAGATGGAGGCCCAAGAAGAAGCTGTTTCAATGTACCTGGGTGAAAAGGAGAGTAGTGTCATGGGAACTAAGCTGTGGAAATTAGAAAGGAGGAAGAGGTACTGTATACAGTGGAGAGTGTAGTGTGTAGTGGATAGACCTGGAAAATTGATCACTGGTTTTGGAATAAGACCATTGTAGCCTTAGGGATAACAGTCTGTATTTCATGATGGAAATAAAACCCAACTGTCAGGAGTTGAAAGAAAAAGTGGAGGTTGCAAGTAGAGAGGGTGTGGCAGAAAGGGCATGCTTGAGGAACATAGAAAGGTTATCTGTAAAAGGTTAAGGGAAAAACATCTCTGCTTTTAATGACCAATATTTGGTTACATTTTGGCAGAGGGCAAGATTCTAATATCATCAGGGTAGATGGAAATTCCACGTAATCAAGACTTTTGAAAGTAATGTGACAGCAGTTGTATTAGTTCTGCATCCGTCTTCATTCAGTTTGTAAGTAAAACTGAAGTGATGTTTAAATTGGTATAAGACTATAATTTTAGGTAAAGGTAAATTTGTTACTCAATACCAACCTTAATACAATACTGACAGGGACAATGTTTTATAACACGGAGGCACTGAACGTTGTGATAAAAGTGAGTAATTGTGAGGACGTTGTGTTCTCAAAGGGTGAGGTAAAATTCAAGAAGAAATTGCTAAAGATACTTAGTTTGAGGGCTGATGAGGTAAAGACCAGTGGCAGTCTTGGCAGAACACAGGTAGTAGGTCCTGGAGAGGAGAAATAGACCATGGGAGGCAGGCTGGTGTGGACATGGATCACATTGGAATAGCAGAGTGGAGAGCTGACTTTGACTACATCTAATGGCCTCCCATTTTCTTTGAAAAATAAACTCACCAAGCTTAAAAAGCTTAACATGAATGAAGACGAAGTGGATGATCCTTTTAGAATAACTGAAACAGGTTGACTGAAGATTTCTGAACATAATGTAGGTAGCACTGAGAAAGACCAGGTGATGAACTTATGGCAGTGATCTTTTACCATATTGACTGATAGGGTAGTAGCAGGGAAAGTGGACTGTGATACTGATGAAAGGCCATGGCCATGGCTTTTCTGGTAAGGGTGGTGGAAGGATAGGCTTATGAAGGAAATCAAGGGCATTTGAGGCATTTTAAGAGATTCTCGTGTAAGCTTGTTCTGGAAGAAGAAGAAGAAAAAATTCCCAAGGAAAGATTCAGAGAATTAGATAAACTTTAAACGTGAAGACTTCATATAGCATGTTCTATAAGAAGACAACAGGAATTTTTGCTGCAATGCCACAAATGCATTGTGGAGAAAACCTTGTTTTCCATACAACTGTGCAGTAGAAATAACAGGACCCTGGGAGGGTTAGGCTGGGGTAATTACTTAGGAGTGTGGAACTTTGTAACCACACATCTGTCACAGTTCTAATGATCTGCAAGACTAGGTCAGTCCGCACTGGTGTTTGTGCTACCATTGCACATGTCTGACTCTGAAGCCTTTGAAAAGCCTCTTTAAAAACAAAACAAACCCTAAACCCCAAACAGGAAATACATGTTAGAATGGCTAAATTTTAACCATAACCTGAGTGTGTGCCAGGTGTTGGTGTGGCTATCTAACAACAAAACCTCAAATTATTGTTAGTGATGATTCACAATGGTATAGCCACTTTGGAGATGGTTGGCTGTACTAACACAGCAAACTATATGTTTATCCTACTTCCCATTAGTAATATACCCAAATATTTACCTAGCTCATCTGAATACCTAAACTTTCTCTGCTGGTCAATGTTTGCACCAAATTTACTGATGATCTTTAAAGTGGTAGCAACCAAGATAACTTTCATTAATTAGTGACAGATGGAATCAAGAGACCCAAGAAGTTTGATGTAATGGGATATGGTCAATGACTAATGAAGTGAGCCATCAGGTCATGCAGACATGTTGAATTTGAACTCCATATTCCTAAGTGAAGGCAACCTGTCTAAGAGGACTAAGTAGAAAGGGTAAAAGAGTAGAGGCAGTGAAAAAGTGTGGTTGTCTAAGGAATGGGATCAAATAGACTAAGTATAGAGGATATTTTCAGACAGCAAAAATATCTTGTGTTCTGGTGGTACTGTAGTTGTGGATACATGGCATTGTGTCTTAGGCAAACCATAGAACTTTATAATACCAAGAACTGTAATGAACACAAATATAAAAAATCATTTAGGAGACAGGCAAAAACTCCAGGGTAGAATGCAGAATGTGAGTTTTATTTTTTAAGTAGCATTTCAATGCATTCTGGCTAAATGGCTTACTGCTGTGCTATATTCCTGGCTTGTTTTAATTTTTTGAGACAGGGTCTATATAAGTTGCCCATGTAGTCATTGATTTTGCAAGTTGCCTCCTTCAGTATACTAAGTAGCTGGGGCTCAACACTACCAGGCCCAGCTTGACAAAATAATCTAGGTATTTTCCACCTTTCTCATTTTCTTTGTCTTCTCCACTCACCTTTCTCCTTTGTACTTTTTGATGGGGCAGCAGCTCTCAAACTGTGTGTCACAACCCCTTTGGGGGTCAAATGAGTCTTTCACAGGAGTCACATATTAGATAACCTGTATATTTACATTATGATTCATACATGTAACAAAAATACGGTTACAAAACAGCAATGAAATAATTTTATGGGTGGGGTTCACCACAACATGAGGAACTCTATTAAAGGGTCTCAGAATTAGGAAGGTTGAGAACCACTGTGATAGGGACTCATGTAGCCCAGGCTGTCCTTGAAGTCACTGTGTAGATGAAAGCAAATTTGAATTCCTAATTTTCTGCTTCTAATTCCCAAGTGCTGAGATTGTAGATGTAAATCTCTACCCAACTTGATGAAATAATCTTCGTTGCATAACATATTTGAAATATCCTCAGGGAAGGGGAGAAAGTATTGACCTCAGTAACTTTTGAATTAATGAAGTCTAAGTAAAGGCAAAGCAAACTGTATTTTGAACTCTAGTTGATAAAAGTCATATCCTATGGGATTGTGGGCTAATTTTCTAATTGCAATTCTGATTCTGTTAGCTTCCCATACTGCTGCACATATGTGCTGGATGTGAATGGGTGAATCTGTACTCATACAGGAAAACTTCTTAACACCTCTAACCTGTGTCCCTTGTCTTGTTGTCCTGATGGCTTAACATAGTGGCATGCTGTGTACTTTAGGGAGATACTTCTGTTAAAATATCAGATTTTCTGTTTAAGGGCTTTCCATATTGCTAAGCTGTTAACATTTGTCAGAGTATTGAGAAAAGCTGTGTTATAGACCAAGTGACATCTTGATTATGCTAGCACCATTCCTATATTTAACTGTAAGTGAACTAAGTCATAATTAATTAATATATTCTGTTGTAGTACAGGACTGGTTAGGATTTAGTATTTCTGAGGTGGAATATTTGCAGGTAGTTGCCAAAATCTAGACTGTGGGTATAGGAAGGAGTGCTTTAAGTGGGAGTAAAAAGCCCATGATTGGGGTGTCACCACAACATGAGGAACTGTATTAAAGGGTCATAGTTGTGTAAAGGTTGAACTGGCCTAGAGCATTGTATGTGTTAGCCCAATACTCTACCACTGAGCTACACCTCCATCCCCTCTTTGATTTTTTAAATTTAATAGTGAATAAATACATTTACTTTTTCACATTTACAGAACGTTTCTAAAATGTTTTCCAAGAGCATAATAAACAAAGGCTCTTAATTCTCTGGGAAACTAATTGTTTGAAATATGTCTTTAAAAGCTGGGGAGAACTTAGATTGGACTCTGGAGGTAAGCAATGAAGGCAAAGGGACAGAATCATTTTTTTTTATGCTTTGAAATTTAGAAACAATTTTATTTAAGATCTGAAATACGATTCCCAAACCATCATCTTTTCAGAAAACTGTGGCTACACAATAATGCATTGCCTCTATCATGTTAGAACGTGCATTAGACTCAAATACAGAAACCAGGAAACAAACCACCATCTTTCAACAATTTAAGCAATGATAGCATGAATGTCTAAGGAACAACAAATAATGGATTTGCAGAGGATGGGCTGTTCAGGTCATGCACCACAAGAAATAAGAGCACAAATGCATGGGTTTTCAGGCAGATACATTTAAGTTGAACCTTTGGCACTAGGAACCAGGGCATCCCACCATGTAGCATTAACACGTGTTAGAAAACTGTGTAGTGTCAAAAGGGATAGAACCACCAGTATCCAAGCAATGTCGTCAACTAGGCAATAAAATGTTCTACTGAATTTCTTCTTTGTCTAATTACTGCATACACTGGTAGCAACTTTTACGTGAGGAAAGGTGTCAGGAGACACTCCATTTGTTTCTTCTTGCAACACAACAGGAAATCAACCTAACATAGGCCCTATTTTACACTGACACTTTTAAAGATCATCAATTCTATACTGAAAGGACTAAACAAAAGTGTTTACAGAGAGCAGACTATGGCGAGTGGTCAGTAGACCTTCTCAGGGCTTTGCGGTGATACTCAGCAGAAGCCACTTGGTAATCTCTGGCAGTAAACAGTGAAGCAGAATTCTTTGCCAGATGCTTAAGGAAATCATGCAAATAGCCCAGCAGTAATGACAGGCTTTTCTCATCGAGGGGCATATAGGCCAACATTGCCCCAATTCTCACAAATAATCTCAGTAGGTGTGGCGCCCCATAGATCTGCGACACTGGCGCATCAGGGTGAGCCAGCAGGATCTCAGCATACTGGGGCTTTTCAAACTCATAGAGCAGCTGAGTGCCCAGCATCACATTGAAATACTCTTTTATCCCGCCCACAACTTCATCAACTGCATACTCCTTATTATCAGTACTTGGCTGGGACTTGGTACACTTGGCATACTCCTCAAGAATGGCATCTACATTCTCTTTAACAGGGAGTTGGAACAACTGCTTCTGCCTAGTAACCAAGTCCCAGTCCTCCACCAGCCATGGCTTTAATTCTTCAGGAATCTTCACTTCCACTTCCACATCCACTCTGTTCTTCTTCAATGCCGCCTCATTCTCCACAGTGGCATCGGCTTGTTCCCTTTCCTTCCGTGGGGGCTGGGGCATTTCGCTGCTACTGCCACCATCTCCATTGCCAGGAGTCTTCTGCTGGTTCTTCCTTGTCTTCTGCACTGAACCAGAAGGGGAGTTCTCAGCAGGGTGACCTCCCCATCTTCCTGGAACAGCTGGTTCAAGATTCTCTTCCTGGGAACCAGCTGACTCCTTTCCTGAGGCAGCTCCTCTCATCGACATCTCTGCATGTTGCTTCGAATTGGTTTCTCAGAGTTGTCTTCTTCAGCAGGTTGTTGTCCACAAGTTTCAGAAGCCTGCTTTCTGGAACTCATTCAACCCTCTTTCTAGTCCATCCTACACTCTTCTTTCTTTCCCTTCCAAGGATTCCTAGCAATTTCCAGGGCAGAGGCTTACAGATCTCCTAGGGTGGTCTGGAAGGATGAAGTGGGAATACAACCCTGTATTCTGAAAGCAGGAATGCAAACAGGTTTGGCAACCAGGGTCAGATCTCCCAATCATTTACTGCACGGCAAAGATAGCTTTTCTGAGGATGACCTGAGAGGAGAATCCAGTTCTTTGCAGTAGCCGACATGTGATCACTGCCGCTCCTCCAACCTTAAACAGGGGGAAAAGGTCACGTGATTCAGCTAGCCAGAAGAACCAGGGATCAAAATCCATATGGAATGCTGAGCTAGCTGTTCTGTTGCTGAGTTCTAAGGATAAAACCCGAAGAGGTGGGCTGAGGCTAGCAACAACATTTTGGATGCCGCATTAGGACATCAGATCTCATTCTATAATCCTGTGGGCTATTTTCTTTTTCCTTGAGGCCAGAGTTTCTCTTTGAATGTACTGGACACCTGGCTTTCCTGAAGTTTGCTTTGTAGACCAGGGTGGCCTCCAACTCACAGAGATCTGCCTGCCTGTGTATGTGTAAATTTCTGACCAGTGTACATTACCTATCATTTGTGATCTCAACTTGTTATTGAGAGTTTAAAATTTCAAAGGCAGACCATGACCTTAATCCCAGTATTTGGGAGACAAAGACAGGTAGATCTCTGTTCTTGAAGCCAGCATTGTCTACAGAGGGAGTTTGAGGACAGCCAGGGGGCTGTGGAGAGTTTGAGAGAGAGAGAGAGAGAGAGAGAGACTTAGAAAGAAATGGCAAGCTGAGGCAGTTGAACACGTAAATCCAAGCACTTTGAGGAGACAGCCAACTCTTGAGCCTGGGATACACAAGGAATGGCATCTCAAAAGAAACCTAGAGTACTGAGTAAGTGCTGAATCTTACAAATGAATTATGCAAAGACAGAAACAGAAGACCTACTACTGTAATATTGTTCTTTATGTTGTAGCAATTAAAATGCCCGGCACAAAAATGATGATATTGTATTCGGGTAACTATTGAATCAAGCATCATACCCTATTCATAAATATTCATGAGCTAGCAAAAGCATTAAACATGGATAATGAAATTCTCCTGCTTTCAGATTTTCCTGGGACTCCTGGCCTAACATGGGTTAGGTCAAGGAGAGACTCCCTAAGATTGTATGCATTAGGCAGTGAGGACAACTTGAGTCATCTACATCACTAGGAGATTCAACACCCAAAAGAGGTTAAGAATCTAACTTACTTTAGTAGATACAGCAAAAATTTAAGCCTGCATATGACTTATTTTCCGAACAGGAAAAAGAAAAGAAAGGCAATCGGACACCAAAAATTATTTCCTCAAAGCTAAAACTGTAATCATTATTTAAAATAATGGCCCCGTGGAAAGGGCAATGAAAAACAAGATCACTACTACTCAATTTCCATCTCCTCACCAGTGTAGCACTGGCAAAGAGCAACAACCTGCTGCCCCCTCAGACTGCATTCAGCCCCAGCCTCTCAAAGGTATCTATCTCCAGAGCAGGGTGTGGGTTTCCCTCAAAATTAAACATTCACAGGCTACAGGATCCTAATGGAAATGAAGAGTACTGCCTTGCTCGACCTCCTTAATCTCTCTTGCAGGTTTCAGATGGCAACAGAAAACGAGACACCTGTGGGGAGAAGCTAAGGGCCCGTGGGAAAAAACCATGGTTTAGGGCAACCAGGACCTTTTCTGGAGCTAAATCCTGTTTGGGTGATTCCCAGCCCCACCTGCAACATCAGAAATAGGGCTGACAGGCTCTTTCCTCCAAGCATCAACAGCTTTTACCACTGCTTTGGTTTCAAGACAGGGTTTTGCTGGGTACCTCTGGCTGGACTGCCAACCCGTGGCAATCCTCCTCCTTTAGTAGAGTGCATGAGCTCCCATACCAAGGTGCAGTTCTGTTCAAAGTTTCTGGGATAGAGCAAGTCTATTCACAATAAAAACATTTTTTTTCAATTGTCTAACATACTCCTACATCTATCTCTTAACAGACTGTCGCCTTAGGGGATAAAATAAATCATCACCACCCTTATCCTCCTAAAGCACACGGTCCAGAAATGGTAGTTGAACACCACAGAACTTACACCTCGGGAAAAAAAAAAAAAAGACAAAAAAAGCAATAAACGATAAACAAAAACAGCAGCCACGGTGGACATTTGACTAGGTTTTTCGAGAAGCAGTCAACAGTGAGTCTAGAGGAGCACAGAAGGCTCAGAGGGGTCTCCGTGGAAAGAGACAGGAGGAGGATCATCGCCCTACCTTAAACACAGGGCCCTGAATACCACCCTGCTTGGCTCAGAAGGCATTGTAGGCCTGTTTCCTCAAACCTTAGTCTCAGGCGTCCAGAAAAAAAATGACTCACAACGCTGTGGTGTGTGAGAGCGACTTAGGCCTATGACTGATTTGGAGGAAGTTTTAGGCTGGGAGAACAAGGAGGCAGTGAGCACATCTCAGCACTCCGCGTCTGAGGCACCCAGGGATTCGGACTGAAAGGCAGGTTCACCGATACCCCACTGGACAGTCCCAGGGCACAGGGCTCTCAGACCTCCACTCGGGCTGTCCTCCCAGCCTCCCTGCCAGCATCTGAAAGACTGTGCTCAAGGCCAACCGGGAAGCTGGAGTGCTATTTCCAGGGATGCTCTTCCAGAGTCCTGATCCTGCCCTATGCAAGCCTACCACAACCCCGCTCCTGCCGCCCCGCCCCTCACCCCCCACCATGGGTGTCCTGCGTGTCTTTTGGGCTGACTCCTGTCACTCACTGGCCGGCCCGGGCAACAGCAGGTGACCAAGGCACCGCATGGGAACTGGGGGCCATGGCGCGTCCAGGTTTGGGCCCGTGGCCCTGGCAGTCAGCACAGGCGGCTGAGGCCCACAGCAGTAGCAGCCCTACACTGACCGCTTGGTGCAGCTCCTGGCGCTGCCCACTGGGTAGGGATCAGCACCGAGAGGGCTGCCAGCCGAGGGGGCAGAGGCCGGCCATCCTGGTAACTTAGGACAACAAAGAGCCCGCCCCTGACTGTGGTCATGTCCAATCAACAGCCTCTCCTCCCAAAGAACAAACGATTTCTTCCCGCCGATTCGTCAGCGGGACCTGTCAGTTGGAGAGTGCTCGCCCAGCCCCTGTGCAGAATGCCTGGGGCACATGAATGTGATGGAAGACTTGGCGCATGCGCACCAGTCCCAGGTGTACCCCTGGGCGAGCTTTTGCCTCCTAGCACCCCGGCAGGCTCGAGGATCCCACCTTAGTATTCTCACCTGAGCAACCCTTTCTGTTTCGAGCTGGCAGCACTTGTCCTCTCGCACACACTTAGGGATTGTCAAAGGTAGGGCATTTGTTTTCTTCACAGCCTCTGTCAGAGCTTGGGGTCGACTCGAGTTCCTTGGTGAGGAGGATACTGAGGCGCCCAAGAGAGGCTGAACCAAGGTCACATAGACTTAAGACTTGGTGCTGATAGGGTCCTCGCCTCTTCTCGCTCCAGGATTAAAGTGGGTTTTCTAAGAGTCTCCCAACAGGGCCCCCCCACCAGTCCAGAGGCACAGCCTTCTGGCCTATGTCTTAACTTTTGCCCTCCTCTTCCCCACGTTAATTTTGCATAGATTTAAAACTGCTTGCGGCCCAAGTCTCAGCACATAGGGGCCCCCTTTTGCCCGAGAGCCCCAGAGCATCCCTTAAATTCCTAAGACACTTATCTTTTGCCCTATGCTCTCATGACTTGTCTCCACAGCAAACTAGAGTTCCCTGAATATGGCCATCCCTTGTTCTCCATAGTAGGCCCCTAACCCTGGGCATGGCCTCAAGATTAGGATACCAAGGGCACCACAGCACCTGGTCCAACACCATATTATCGCAACTAGCTCTGAGAACTTTGAGCTTTAGCTTCTCAGAGACTTGGTTGCTCTGCCTAGAGGTTGAGGATGAACAAGAGGCAGATTTAAGAAGCTCGTAGAGCTAGCTTTCAAATGTATCTAAAGTTTCAGAGAAGCTAATACCCTTCCCCACCTCTGTGGTTGCCAGACTTGCATGTGGTGGACAGATGTAAGTTCAGGAAAAATATCCATAGACATTACAGTGAATAAATAAATACATAAATGAGGCAAATACCAAACTGATTGTGGTTGTCAGCATTTAAAATCCTAGCGCTGAAGTGACTGAAGGAGACAAGATCAAGAGTTTATGTCAACCTGGATTACAAAACAAGTTGATGACTTTCCTAGGCTACACAGTAATAGTGTCAAAAACAAAACGGAGCAGACAAAATAGCTCAGGGGACAACAGTGCCTGCCACACTAACGTGACTACAAAGGTGGATCCCTAAAACCGATGGTAGAGGGCCTGCAGACAGGACTCAGAGGTTAAATTACTGAGATCAAATCCCTGCACACCCATGGGGCCTCAGGACCATCTAGAATGAGATCTTCTGGTGTGCAAGTGCCCTCTACCAGTATACACATGTATATAGAGACAGAATATTGTATACATAATAAAGAAATAAATCTTTGAAAAGAAAATAAATATATGGAGGGAGAGGAAGTTGTTCCCTGACTCCAGCACTCTCTCTGATGTGTGTTTATACGTGTATTTATGCAAGTATATGTAAGTACACACCCAGAAAATAATATAAAACAGAGCAAATCATATTTTGTTGCTAGGGGCTATAATACTTTTGCAGTTCAAAGAGTCTGTAATATTCTCCAGGAACCTAACTGTTTGATATATGTCTTACAAAGCTGGGGAGAACTTTGGAGTCTGGAGATAAGCAATCAAGGTAAAGGGACAGAATCATTTTTTATTTTATTTTATTATTATTTTTTTTATCAGTTACATTTTATTAACTCTGTATCCCAGCCGTGTCCCGATCCCTCATTCCCTCCCAGTCCCTCCCTCCCTCGCTCATCTCCACCGTGCCCCTTTCCAAGTCCACTGATACGGGGGACCTCCTCCCCATTCATCTGATCCTGTTTTATCAGGTATCTTCAGGACTGGCTGCAACGTCCTCCTCTGTGGCCTAACAGGACTGCTCCTCCCTTTGGGGGTGGGGAGACCAAAGAGTCAGTCATTGAGATCCTGTTAGAAATAGTCCTTGTTCCCCTCACTTTGGGAAACCAATTGGTTACTGAGCTACCACAGGCTACATCTGAGCGGAAGTTCTAGGTTATATCCATACATGGTCCTTGGTTGAATGTCAGTCTCAGAAAAGACCCTGTGCCCAGATATATTTGGTCCTTGTGGAGCTCCTATCCTTTCCCCATCAGACTACCTCCCCTTCTTTCTTGTGATTCCCTGTACTCTGCCAAAGGTTTGGTCATGAGTCTTTGCTTTGAAAACGCTGCTAGTTAAAGTCTTTCAGATGCGCTCAGTAGACTCCGGGACAGAATCTTATACAGGGGAAAAGGCCATGGGATTCAGCTAGCAAGAAGAACCAGGGAATAAATTGCATATGGAATGGTCAGCAAACTATTCTGTTACTGGGTTCTAAGGATAATACCTGAAGAGGTGGGATGAAGCTAGCCACAATATTTTGGGTGCCATAGTAGGACATCAGATCACATTTTATAATCCTGTGGGCTATTCTGAGATTTCAATTTGTTATTAACAGTTTACAAGTGCTAAGGGAGCCCATGACTGCCTTGCTCGACCTCCTTAATCACTCTTGTAGGTTTCATATGGCGACCAAAAACAAGACAAGTGTGTGGAGAAGCTAAGGGCCCTTGGGGAAAACCATGGTTTAGAGCAGCCAGGACCCTTTCTGGAGCTGCATCCTGTTTGAGTGATTCCAAGCCCCACCTGCAACATAAGCAATAGGGCCAACAGGCTGTTTCGTCCAAGCATCAACAGCTTTTAGTGGTACTTTGGTTTCAAGACAGGGTCTTGCTGGGTAGCTCTGGCTGAACTGGCATCCCATGGCAATCTTCCTGCCTCAGTAGAGTGCATGAGGTCTCATTCCCTGTTTCAGTTCTGTTAAAAGTTTCTGGGATAGTTCAAGAATATTCACAATAAAAATGTTTTTCAATTGTCCTCGCATATTCCTATATCTATCTATTTCCTAACTGACTGTCTCTTTATTGGACAAAATTAAGCATAGCTATGCTTATCCTCCCAAAGCGCACACTCCAGAAGTAGTGGTGGTCGAACACTACAGAACTTCTACATCTAAAAAAGTTTGATAAAACAAAATAAGAACAACAAAACCCTCAGTTATTTTGGACATTTAGTTAGGTTTCCAAGAAGCAGTTAACAGTGAGTCCAGAGGAGCACAGAAGGCTCAGAGGGATCTCCGTGGAAAGAGCCAGGAGGAGGATCATCGCCCTACTGAAAACACAGGGCCCTGAATACCACGCTGCTCGGCTCAGAAGGCATTATAGGCCTGTTTCCTCAAAACTTAGTCTCAGGCTTCCAGAAAAAAAAAAAAATGACTCACAACCCTGTGGTGTGAGAGCGACTTAGGTATATGACTGATTTGGAGGACGGTTTAAGCTGGGAGAACCAGCAGGCAGTGAGCACATCTTAGCACTCTGTATCTGAGGCACCCAGGGATTTGGACTGAAACGCAGGTTCACCTCTAACCCAATGGCCAGTCCCAGGGCACAGGGCTCTCAGACCTCCACCCGAGATGGATGCTCAGCCAGAGTCCTGACCCTGCCCTGTGGAAGCTTGCTACAACCCTGCCCTGCAGCTGCACCACCACCACCACCACCATGGGTGTCAGGCAGGTCTCTTTGCCTGATTCTTGTCACTCACTGGCCCTCCCCAGGCAGTGGATTCCAAAGGCCCCCCTGTTGTAAGTGGTTATTAATATTTGCTACCGGTTTATCTTTTAGTAATGCTGCTGTTAATCCTCAGCAGCTGTATAACCAAATCACCACACAGAGATTGGGTTTTTAGTTAACCTAGAACACAATGCTGGGCAATATTTACTCCCTCCTAAACCTCCAAGCCCTCAGTTTCCTAACATTTAGATTTCCCACATTATACTTGCTTTTTGTGAAATCTTAGGTCTGGTTCATGCTCCAAGTCCTCCAAGCTCTCTTCTCTCGCTCTGCTCTCCTTGTGCTCCTCTCCTTGAGCTCCTCCTCCTTCTCGCCCCTTCCTGTTCTCTAGCTCCTCCCCTCTTTCCTGTCCTCTGGCTCCTCCCATAGCACCACATTGTATCTAGTTGCTTTATTTGTGTCCTGTTTACACAAGACTTGAGACAGGATGCTTATAGTGAGTATCACAATGCAATATCCAGATTGAAACCAGAGAGTTGGGGGTGGGGAAATCAGCATTTGAATTAACAAGGGTAAGGCATATACATTTTAAAAGAACATTATACCAACACCCCCCCCCCCCCCAATGGAACTGGGGACTGAGGTGTGTCCAGGTTTGGGCCCAACACCGTGGCAGGCAGCACAGGCGGCTGAGCCCCACAGCAATAGCAGTCCTACCCTGAACTCTTGGTCCAGCTCCTGGAACTGCCAACTGGGTATGGATCAACAAGAGGGCTGCCAGCCGAGGGAGCAGTTACCTGGCACCATCATAGAAAGCACCTAGCAGAATGGCTGGAACATGTGACTGTGATGAAAGAATTGACCCATGCGCACCATTCTCAGGTTCCCCTGTGGTGGAGCTTCTGCTACCAGCAACTTGGCAGGCTAGAGTGCCCGAAGACCTCAGTTTCCTCACCTGAGCAACCCTTTCTGTAGAGCTGGCAGCACGTATCCCTTCACACACACTTAGGGAAAGTCAAAGTATGGTATTTGTTTCCTTGCCTGATTCTGTGCTTCAAGTCTCAGCACATAGTGGCCATTTTTTGCCCCAGAGCCCCCGAGCATCCCTTAAATTCTTAAGACAGTATCTTTTGCCCTTTTCTATCATGACTTCTCTCCAAGGCAAACTAGAATTCACTGAATATGGCCATCCCTTGTTCTCCACAGCAGGCCCCTAAACTTAGGCTTAGCCTCAAGATTAGGATACCAAGGGCACCACAGCACCTGGTCCAACATCAAAATATCCCGACTAGCTCTGAGAACTTTGAGCTTTAGTTTCTCAGAGATCTGGTTGCTCTGTCTGTAAGATGAAGATGAACAAGAGGCAGATTTAAGAATCTGTTGGAATAAGCAGAGTTTCTCAGGAAAAATAATCCATAAGCCACTCTCAGGATGCTGATTCTGAAGCTTCTAACACTCTTGTTTTGAATGGAAGCCCATTAAGAGAGAAAATTCAGTGATGAGGAACACTTGCTGTTCTTGTAGACAACTTGCGGTCTGTTCTCAGCCACAGCTGAGCAGCTCACAGTAGCGTGAAACTCCAGTTTCATGGGATTCAACACCATTTTCTGGCCACCATATACACCAGCACACACGTGGCATATATGCACACAGACACACATGTATATGTAAGCATAATTTACGGTGTTCTTCCTGGAAAGGGCGTAGTAGTACACACCTCCAGTCTGTTGAGGGGCAGAGGATAGCCAATCTCTAAGTCTGAGGTATACACAGTGAAGTCCACGCAGGGAAGGACTGCATAATGAGACCTTGTCTCTAAAATAATAAAGACCAGAGGGGTCTTTTTTTTTTTTTTTCCATAGAGGACGTTCATATTCTTCCTAGGCCTGGGTCCTCTTACTGGCTCCACAATGGAGATTGACTAATTCTCTGATAGGGTTCAAGCCCACCAATTTGACATAGGGGGAAGATAAAAATAACTTGAAACTGCCAGGCATGGTGGTGCATGCCTCTAATCCCAGCACGCTGGCAGGCAGGGACAGGTGGATCTCTGAGGTTAAGGCCAGCATGGTCTACAAATCGAGCCCAGATCCCCAGGGCTACATGGAGAAACAGTCTCTAAAAACAAAGAAACAAACAAGCAAACAAACAAAATAACACAGAAGCCAATATTGGCCTGGAGAGTGCTCCATGCTTAATGCTCTTCCAGAGGACCCTGGTTTAATTCCCAGCAGTCAGTGGCTTACAATTGTATCTACAGTCTCAGAGAAGCTAAGACCCTTTCCTACCTCTGAGGTTGCCAGTCTTGCATGTGGTGGACAGACCTACCTTGAGGCAAAATAACCATATATATTACACTGAATATATAAATACATAAATAAGGCAAATATCAAACTGACTGTGGCTGTCCACATTTATAATCCTAGCAATGAAGTGAAAGACGGAAAGAAGATCAAAAGTTTGATGTCAACCTGGATTCCAAAACGAGATAGTGACTTTCCTAGGCTACACAGTAATAGTGTCCAAAAAAAAAAAATCAAGAACAAAAACAAACAAACAAACAAACAAACAAACAAACAAAAAAAACGGGACAGACAGAATAGCTCAGGTGACAACACTGCCTGCCACACTAACATGACTACAAAGGCGGATCCCTGAAATTGATGGTAGAGGGGCTGCAGACAGGACTCAGAGGTTAAATTCCTGAGTTCAAATCCCAGCACCCACATGGGGGCTCAGGACCACCTAGAATAAGATCTTCTGGTGTGCAGGTGCCCTCTACTGGTGTACAGGTGGACATGCAGACCGAATATTGTATACATAATGAATAAATATATATATAAATAATTAAATCTGTAAAAAGAAAAAAATACATGGAGGGAGAGGAAGTTGTCCCCTGACTCCAGCACTCTCACTGATATGTGTTTATACATGCATGTATGCAAGTATATATACACACACACCTGAAAAAAATAAAACAGAGCAAATCTCCTGTTGCTTAAAGACTATAATGCTTTTGTAGTTCAAAGTGACTGAAATATTCTCCAGGAACCTACATGTTTGAAATATGTCTTATAAAGCTGGGGAGAACTTTGACTGGACCCTGGAGATAAGCAATGAAGATAAAAGGGACAGAATCTTAAACAGGGGAAAAGGACATGGGATTCAGCCAGGGAGAAGAACCAGAGAACAAAATGTATATGGAATACTGAGCAAGCTATTCTGTTACTGAGTTCTAAAAATAAAACCTGAAGAGGCGGGTTAAGTCTAGCAACAACATTTCGGGTGCCATAGTAGGACATTGGATCTCATTCTATAATCCAATTAGCTATTTTTTTTTTTCCTTGAGGCAGGGTTTCTCTTAGAATGTATGGTAGCCCTGGAAGTGCTGGAATTCACTTTGTAGACCAGGGTGGTCTCAAACTCAGAGATCTGCCTGCCTCTCTCTGTGTAAATTTCTGACCAGTGTAAATTACCTATCATCTGAGATCTCAATTTGTTATTAACAGTTTACAGGTGCTAAGAGAGCCCATGACTTTAATCCCAGCACTTGGGAGGCAAAGACAGGTAGATCTCTGATTTTGTTATTTTATAATATATATTTTTAATATTAATTATGGGTCATTTACTTTGTATCCCTTTGTAGCCCCTTCCCTCATTTCCTCCCAATCTCATCCTCCCTCCCTCATATCCTCAACATTCCCCTCTCTAAGTCCACTGATAGGGGAGGTCCTCCCACCCTTCCATCTGAACCTATTCTATAAGGTCTCATCAGGACTGTCTGCAATGCCCTCCTCTGTGGCCTAGCAAGGCAGCTCCTCCCTCAAAGAGGGCGGGTCAAAGAGCCTGCCATTGAGTTCATGTCAGAGACAATCTCTGTTCCCCTTACTAGGGTAACCTACTTGGATGATGAGCTGCCATGGGGTACATCTGATCAAGGGTTCTAGGTTACATCAATGCATTGTCCTGGGTTGGAGATCTGTCTCAGAAAGGCCCCTGTGCCCAGATATATTTGGTCGTTGTGGCGATCCCATCCTCTCCATGTCTTACTAACTCCCCCTTTGTTCATGATTCCCTGCACTCTGCCCGAGGTTTGGTTATGTGTCTCAGCATCTGCTTTGATATACTGTGAGGTAGAGTCTTTCAGAGGCACTGTATGGTAGGCTGCTGTCCTGGTTCTCATTTTCTCCTACTTCCCATGTCCATCCCATGTGTGTTTCTAAGTGAGGATTGATCATCTTATCCCAGAACCTCTTCTTGTTTACCTTCTTTAGGTGTGCAGAATTAGTATGCTTGTCCTATCTTATAAGTCTAGTATCCACTTCGAAGTGGGTATATACTGTGTGTGTCTTTCTGCTTCTGGAATACCTCACTAAGGAAGAAGATCTCTGATTTTCAATCCAGCGTGGTGTATGGAGGGAATTCGAGGACAGCAAGGGGCTGTGGAGAGTCTGAGAGAGAGAGAGAGAGAGAGAGAGAGAGAGAGAGAGAGAGACTTAGAAAGAAAAAGCAAGCTGAGCCAACTGAACACTTAAATCCAAGCACTCTGAGGATATAGGCAACTCTTGAGCCTAGGATACACAAGAAGTGGCATCTCAAAAAAACCTAGAGTGCTGAATAAGTGCTGAACCTTCCAAATGAACTGTGCAAAGACAAAGACTGAAGACTTTCTACTATAATATTGTTCTTTTTGTTGTAGAAATTAAAATACCCAGCACAAAAGTAATGTTATTGTATTTGGGTATCTATTGAATCTAGAAGCATACCCTATTCATAAATATTCGTGAGCTAGCAAATGCATTAAACATGGATAATAAAATTCTCCTGCTTTCAGATTTTCCTGGGACTCCTGTACTTACATGGGTTAGGTCAAGGAGAGACTCCCTAAGATTGTATGTATTAGTCAGTGAGGACAACTTGAGTCATCTACATCATTAACAGATTCAAAATCGAAAAGAGGGTAAGAGTCTAACTTACTTTAGCAGATACAGCAAAATCTGAAACCAGTGGATGATTTAATGTCCAAACCAGAAAAAAAGAAAGCAATGGGAGCTTGACCTAGAACAGTCTTGCGACACTAATCTATTATTATCTCTTTCTTTAAACTCCCCCAATAAACTTTATTTCATCAAGGCTAACATTGTCTACATCATTTTAAAAAGTGGCCCCATGGAAAGGCAATGAAAAAAGTAACACTACTACTCAATTTTCCTCTCCTCACAAGTGTAGCACTGGCAAAGGGCAACCACTGGCTGCCCCCTCAGACTGCATTCAGTCCCAGCTTCTCAAAGAGCAGGGTACCGGTTTCCCTCAAAATTAAACATTCATAGGCTACATGATCCTAAGGGAAATGAAGAGCACTGCCTGGCTTGATCTCCCCAATCTCTCTTGCAGGCTTCATATTATGGCAGAATACAAGACACCTGTGAGGAGAAGCTAAGGGCCCATGGGAAAAAAGGTTTAGAGCAGCCCGGACACTTTCTGTAGCTGCATCCAATTTGAGGGATTGCCAGCCCCACGTGCAAGGGAAGAAACAGGGCTGACAGGCTGTTTCCTCCAAGCATCAATGGCTTTTAGCTCTGCCTTGCTTCCAAGACAGGGTCTTGCAAGGTAGTTCTGGCTGGACTACCAACTCATGGCAATCCAACTGCCTCAGTAATGTGCATGAGGCCTGATTCCCTCTTTAAGTTCTGTTAAAAGTTAATGGGAAAATTCAAGAATATTCACAATAAAAATGTTTTGGACACCTGATTTTTGACAAAGACGCCAAAACCATTCAATGGAAAAAAGATAGCATCTTCAACAAATGGTGCTGGTGCAACTGGATGTCTACATGTAGAAAAATGAAAATAGATCCATACTTATCACCCTGCACAAAACAGAAGTCCAAGTGGATCAAAGACCTCAACATAAAACCAGACACATTAAATCGGCTAGAAAAACAAAAGTGGGGAATACCCTAGAACTCATTGGTATAGGAGAAAACTTCCTGAACAGAACACCAACAGCACAGGCTCTAAGAGCAACAATCAATAAATGGGACCTCATGAAACTGAAAAGCTTCTGCAAAGCAAAGGACACCGTCATCAAAACAAAGCGACTGCCTACAGATTGGGAAAGAATCTTCACTAACCCTTTATGTGATAGAGGACTCATATCCAGTATATATAAGGAACTAAAGAAGCTGAAAAGCAGCAAACCAAGTAATCCACTAAAAAATTGGGGAACGGAGCTAAACAGAGAATTCTCTGTAGAGGAATATAGAATGGAAGAGAAGCACTTCAAGAAATGCTCAACCTCATTAGCCATTAGGGAAATGCAAATCAAAACAACACTGAGATTTCACCTTACACCCATCAGAATGGCCAAGATGAAAAACTCAAGTGACAACACATGCTGGAGAGGTTGTGGAGAAAGGGGAACCCTTCTCCACTGCTGTTGGGAATGTAAACTTGTACAACCACTCTGGAAATCAATCTGGTGTTTTCTCAGACAAGTAGGAATAGCGCTTCCCCAAGATCCAGCCATACCATTCCTGGGCATACATCCAAAAGAGGCTCAAGTACACAAAAAGGACATTTGCTCAACCATGTTTGTAGCAGCTTTATTTGTAATAGCCAGAAGCTGGAAACAACCCAGATGCCCCTCAACTGAAGAATGGATGCAGAAATTGTGGTACATCTATATAATGGAGTATTACTCAGCAATGAAAAATAAGGAAATCATGAAATTTGCAGGTACATGGTGGGACCTGGAAAGGATCATCCTGAGTGAGTTGTCCCAAAAGCAAAAATACACACAGTGTATATACTCACTCATATAGACATACAACTTAGGACAAACCCACTAAAATCTGTGCATCTTGCCATGGACCAGCCCAGTCGGGCTCCTGTCGTCCACGGGAGAACAAGGCTTTAGACAGGAAGACACGGTTTCGGCGAAGAATTGACAGACAGAGACACCTTGATGGTTTTGACTCTGCTGCAACTTTACTGAAAGCAAGCTAGTATTTTTATAATGATTTCACAAAAGGCACCTTAAAATTGGCATACTTCCCAGAACATTCAGACTTTTACCAAGAATACAAAGTTTACATTTTAACTCAAAATGCATTCAGACATAAAGCAGTACCCACAAGTAATCTTGGCCTAAAAACCTTTTGATCAGAGCAAACAAAGGAAAAGAAACCTCAAATATAGTTTCATTATTGCTAACCAATGAAGAGGAAAGTCAGGAGCTAAGTCAGATGCCTGCCAAAGTCCTCTCTATATCAAAATCTAACTACACCTTTGTTAACCCTCCTCCCATATGTCCTGCCCAAGATTTATGATCTTCCTTAGGAACAAGGCACTGAAGGGAGGGGAAACTCCCGTCAGCTGCTCCTCTCATGCTATTATTTCTTAAGAAGGAGCCTATTATTATATCACTATTCTTAATGCCTATTAATACTAAATCTAATTCATTACTTTTTTTAAACTTATTTTTATTGAAGCCTTTAGCAATCTACTAATGATAAATTTCTTTATAAAGTTAGTTGTGCTGTTTCAGGTGTCACAGAGAAAGATCAAAGAATTTATTATTCCAGCCCCAGAGCCACAACTGAAGAAGCATAGAAATCTCAGAACACGTCTCTTTTCCAAGTGGGATGAGTTTGCCAGGGACCTTCCAGGGGGTGTATTTCTGGGGAAATCAGATCCCCCGCCCTGTAGCTTATGCTACTATGGCGACACTGGCGTGGGTGTAACACATCTAAAGAAACTAAGCAAGAGAGAGGACCCTAACTAAAACAGTCAATCCCCATCCTGAAAGGCAAAGAGGATGGACATCAGAAGAAGAAGAAAACAGGAAACAACCTAGGAACCTTCTACAGAGGGCTTCTGAAAGCCAGAAGAAGAAAACAGGAAACAAACTAGGAACCTACCACAGAGGGCCTCTGAAAGCCTCTGCCCTACAGACTATCAAAGCAGATGCTGAGCCTGATGGTCAACCGTTGGGCAGAGTGAATGGAATTTTACGTAAGAAGTGGAAAATAGTAAGAGCTGGAGAGGACAAGGTCTCCACAAGGAGAGCAAGAGAACAAGGAAATTTGAACACAGGGAACTTCCCAGAGACATGATCATACTCCAACCAAGGACTATTCATGGAGATAACCTAGAACCCGTGCAGAGATGTAGCCCATGGCAGTTCAGTGTCCAAGTGGGTTACATAGTAATGGGAAGAGGGACTGCCTCTGACATAATCTGATTGGCCTGCTCTTTGATCATCTCCCCCTGTGGGGGGAGCAGCCTTACCAGGCCACAGTAGAGGACAACGCAGCCACTTTTGATGTGAACTGATAGACTAAGATCAGAAAGAAGGAGAGGAGAACCTCCCCTATCAGTGAACTTGGGGAGTGGCATGCATGCAGAAAGGGGAGGGAGGGTGGGATTGGGAGGGGAGGAGGGAGGGGCTTATGGGGGGATACAAAATGAATGAAGTGTAATTAATAAAAAATGTTTTTCAATTGTCCTCACATACTGCTACATGTATCTATTTCATAATTGACTGTCCTCCCAATGCGCACACTCCAGAAGTTGTGGGGGTAGAACACCACAGAATTTCTATATCCAAAAAAATGAAAAAAACAAGAACAACCACAAACCCTCAGACATTTTGGACATTTAGGTAGGTTTTCCAAGAAACAATGTACAATGAGATCTGAAGAGCATGGAAGGCTCTGAGGGGTCTCCATGGAAAGAGACAGGTGGTGGAGCATATTTTACCAAAAAACACGGGCACTTGATACCTCCCTGCTTGTCTCATAAGGCATTTTGGGCCTTTTTCATCTAATCTTAGTCTCAAGCAGCCTGAAAAAATTACTCACAAGATTGTGGTATCTAAGAGCGACTCCTGATTTGGAGGGACCTTTTGACTGGGAGAACAAGCAAGCAGTGACCACATCTCAGCACTCTGAGTCTGAGGCACCCAGGGATTCTGGCTGAAATGCAGGTTCACCACTTCCCAGCCATCATCATCATATGCCATGGCAGAGAAAGAAAGGCAACTCCATGGCAGTGGGATCATGAGGTAGCTACATGTTTACCTCTCACTAGACAAGGAAACATAGATCATGCATCTCACCTGCACCCCACACTATAGATTCATCTCCTCCAGGAAGGACCTACTCTTGAGAGGTTTCACAGCCTCCCATTATAGTGACACCAAATGGGGACATAGTGTTCAAACATGAGCCTGTGAGGGACATTTTACGTCTAAATATTCACTCTCTATTCTGAACTCCTCTCAGGCAGGTTTTGTGGCCCTGTGTCTGGATCCCTTATTGATTCAAGAACTCACACAGTGATAAGCAAAAGTTTTCTAAGACTATCTTTGGCCCTCCCCTCAGCCACCTTGTGCCAAACTCACATCCCATTAAATGTACCAAGATACAAGCATGTTCCAACATAAACATTATTTAGTGGTGGAAATAGTTCTGAATGGGCTTCCTGATGTTGTTTGGAAATGAAATAGGATGCCTGTCTTCATCTTTACTCAGTCCTCAGGCCTTGTGTATACCTAGGGGTATGAGGGAAAAATCCTTAAAAATTGTTTGCAAATGCAACACTGTTACAATGTCACTGCAATTTGTATATGGTTGACGGTGCATTATTTTCTGCCTATACTTAAACACTTATTTGATTTTGTCATTATTTTTAATATTTTGAGCATGCTTCTCTCTGGAGTAGAAAAGGTTGTGGGTCTTCAGTTCTTTCTTATGGTGCCTAAAAAATCGTTCACACACTTATACACCTACATTCACACACAAATATGCATACACATAATACGCACATACACATACATATTTACATACATACTCACACGTATATACATACATATACTCACACATACACAAATATACCCACAAGTACCCTGAGTTTTTCTAGATTTGGTTTTGTTCTATTTTCTGTCTGGGAGTAAACTTGTTTTTTTTTTTTTTTTTTTTTTTTTTTTTTTTTTTTTTTTTTCTAGGACACAAGAAACCATTTCATTAGTAAAATTTAATTAGTATAGTACTGTATATTTCCAATACATTTTATTTTTTTATTTTTTATTTTTTTATCCATTACATTTTATTAACTCTGTATCCCAGCCGTGTCCTGATCCCACATTCCCTCCCATTCCCTCCCTCCCTCCCTCATCTCCACCGTGCCCCTTTCCAAGTTCACTGATGGGGGGGACCTCCTCCCTATTCATCTGATCCTGTTTTATCAGGTACCTTCAGGACTGGCTGCAAAGCCCTCCTCTGTGGCCTAACAGGACTGTTCCTCCCTTCGGGGTGGGGAGACCAAAGAGCCAGTCATTGAGTTCCTGTTAGAAATAGTCCTTGTTCCTCTCACTTTGGGAAACCAATTGGTTACTAAGCTACCACAGGCTACATCTGAGTGGAGGTTCTAGGTTATATTCATACATGGTCCTTGGTTGAATGTCAGTCTCAGAAAAGACCCTGTGCCCAGATATATTTGGTCCTTGTGGAGCTCCTATCCTTTCCCCATAAGACTAACTCCCCTTCTTTCTTATGATTCCCTGTACTCTGCCAAAGGTTTGTTCATGAATCTTTGCTTTGAAAACACTGCTAGTTAGAGTCTTTCAGATGCGCTCAGTAGACTCCTGTCATACGTTCAATGCACATCCCATCTGTCTTTCTAAACTAGGATTGATCGTCTTACCCCATGTCCGCTCAATTGATTATCTTTTTTAGGTGTATAGATTTCATTATGTTTATCATATCTTATAGGTCTATATAAGTGAGTATATCCCATGTTTGTCTTTCTCCTTCTGGGATATTTCACTCAGAATGATCTTTTCTAGATCCCACCATTTGCCTGCAAATTTCATGATTTCCTCTTTTTGATTGCTGAGTAGTATTACATTGTGTAAAAATACCACAATTTCTGTATCCATTCCTCCGTTGATGGACATCTGGGTTGTTTCCAGGTTCTGGCTATTACAAATAAAGCTGCTATAAACATGGTTGAGCAAGTATCCCTTTTGTGTACTTTAGCAAACTTTGGGTATATACCTAGCAGTGGTATAGCTGGGTCTGGAGGAAGCACTATTCCTAATTGTCTTAGAAAGCACCAGATAGCTTTCCAGAGTGGTTGTACCAGTTTACATTCCCACCAGCAGTGGAGGAGGGTTCTCCTTTCTCCACAACCTCTCCAGCATGTGTTGTAGCTTGAGTATTTCATCTTGGCCATTCTGATGGGTGTAAGGTGATATTTCAGGGTTGTTTTTATTTGCATTTCCCTGATGGCTAATAAAAACAGAATTAGAATCAATAAAGCAAACACAAAATGAGAAAACCCTTGAGCTGGAGAACTTGGAGAAAAATCAGGAACCACAAAATTAAGCATCACCAACAGAATACAAGAGACAGAAGAGAGAATCTCTGGAGCTGAAGGCACAGTTGCAGAAATGGATACTTCTCTCAAAGAAATTGCCTGCAAGAAGAAACTCGTAACATCACATACAAACAACTTAATGGCCCAACAGAAAAACCTAGTAAAAAAAGAAGCAGATACACCCAAGAGGAGCAGACAGCTGGAAATAATCAAACTAAGGGCTGAAATCAATCAATTAGAAACAAATAAATCTATCCAAAGAATCAATGAAACAAAAAGCTGGTTCTTTGAGAAAATCAACAAGATAGACAAACCCTTAGCCAATCTAACTAAAAAGCAGAGAGAAAGTATCCAGATCAGCAAAATCAGAAATGAAAATGGGGACATAACCACAGACATTGAGGAAATCCAAACAATTATTAGGTCATACTACAAAAGCCTATATGCCACAAAATTTGAGAATCTAAATGAAATGGATAGTTTTCTTGAAAGATTCCATCTACCAAAACTAAGTCAAGATCAGGTAGAAAGACTGAATAGCCCTATATCCCCCAAGGAAATCGAAGCAGTCATTAACAGTCTCCCCTCCAAAAAAAAGCCCTGGACCAGATGGCTTCAGCGCAGAATTCTACAAGACCTTCAAAGAAGTGCTAACTCCAATTCTCCTCAAGCTATTCCACAAAATAGAAACAGAAGGAACACTACCAAACTCATTCTATGAAGCCACAGTCACCTTGATACCTAAACCAAAGACCCAAAAAAAAAAAAAGAGAACTTTAGGCCTATCTCTCTTATGAACATTGACACAAAATACTCAATAAAATACTTGCAAACAGAATCCAAGAACACATCAAAGATATCATTCACCATGACCAAGTAGGCTTCATCCCAGGCATGCAAGGGTGGTTCAACATAAGGAAATCCATCAATGTAATCCACTACATAAACAAACTGCAGGAGAAAAACCACATGATCATCTCCCTAGATGCCAAAAAAGCATTTGACAAAGTCCAACACCCATTCATGTTTAAAGTCTTGGAGAGATCAGGGATTCAAGGCACATACCTAAACATAGTAAAGGCAATATATAGCAAGCCTATAGCTAACATCAAACTCAATGGAGAGAAACTTAAATCAATCCCTCTGAAATCAGGGACAAGACAAGGCTGTCCATTGTCCCCATATCTCTTCAACATAGTACTTGAAGTCCTAGCCAGAGCAATAAGACAACTAAAGGAGATCAAGGGGATACAAATTGGAAAGGAAGAGGTCAAAGTCTCACTATTTGCAGATGATATGATAGTATCCATGAGCGACCCCAAAAATTTAACCAGAGAACTCCTTCAGCTGATAAACACCTTCAGCAAAGTGGCAGGATACAAAATCAACTCAAAAAAAAAAAAAATCAGAAGCCCTCCTATATACCAAAGACAAAAAGGCTGAGAAAGAAATTAGGGAAACAACACCTTTCACAATAGCCACTAATAACATAAAGTACCTTGGTGCGACTCTAACCAAGCAAGTGAATGACCTGTTTGAGAAAAACTTCAAGTCTCTGAAGAAAGAAATCGAAGAAGATATCAGAAGATGGAAAGATCTCCCGTGCTCATGGATTGGTAGGATTAACATTGTGAAAATGGCCATACTGCCAAAAGCAATCTACAGATTCAATGCAATTCCCATCAAAATACCAACTCAATTCTTTACAGACCTTGAAAAAAAGATTCTCAGCTTCATGTGGAGAAACAAAAAACCCAGAATCTCCAAAACGATCCTGTACGACAACAGATCATCTGGAGGTATCTCCATTCCTGATCTCAAGCTGTACTACAGGGCAACAGTAATAAAAACTGCATGGTATTGGCATAGAAACAGAAAGGAGGATCAATGGAACCGCATAGAAGACCCAGAATTAAACCCACACACCTATGAATACTCGATATTTCACAAAGAAGCCAAATCCATTCAATGGAAAAAAGACAGCATCTTCAACAAATGGTGCTGGACCAACTGGATGTCTACATGCAGAAAAATGAAAGTAGATCCATATTTATAACCCTGCACAAAACTAAAGTCAAAGTGAATCAAGGACCTCAACATAAAACCAGATACCCTAAATCAATTGGAAAAAAAAAAGTGGGGAACAGCCTAGAACTCATTGGCACAGGAGACAACTTCCTGAACAGAACACCAACAGCACAGGCTCTAAGAGCAACAATCAATAAGTGGGACCTCATGAAATTGAAAAGTTTCTGTAAAGCAAAGGATACCGTCATCAAAACAAAACGACTGCCTACAGATTGGGAAAGAATCTTCACTAACCCATTATCTGACAGAGGACTAATATCCAGTATATACAAAGAACTAAAGAAGCTGAAAAGCAGCAATCCAAGTAATCCAATTAAAAAATGGGGAACAGAGCTAAACAGAGAATTCTCGACAGAGGAATATCGAATGGCAGAAAAACACTTAAAGAAATGCTCATCCTCATTAGCCATCAGGGAAATGGAAATCAAAACGACCCTGAGATATCACCTTACACCCATCAGAATGGCCAAGATGAAAAACTCAAGCGATAACACATGCTGGAGAGGTTGTGGAGAAAGGAGAACCCCCCTCCACTGCTGGTGGGAATGTAAACTGGTACAACCACTCTGGAAAGCTATCTGGCGCTTTCTAAGACAAATAGGAATAGTGCTTCCTCTAGACCCAGCTATACGACTGCTAGGTATATACCCAAAGTTTGTTCAAGTACACAAAAAGGACACTTGCTCAACCATGTTTATAGCAGCTCTATTTGTAATAGCCAGAACCTGGAAACAACCCAGATGTCCATCAACGGTGGAATGGGTACAGAAATTGTGGTATTTTTATACAATGGAATATTACTCAGCAATCAAAAAGGAGGAAATCATGAAATTTGCAGGCAAATGGTGGGATCTAGAAAAGATCATTCTGAGTGAAATATCCCAGAAGGAGAAAGACAAACATGGGATATACTCACTGACATAGACCTATAAGATATGATAAACATAATGAAATCTATACACCTAAAAAAGATAATCAATTGAGCGGACATGGGGTAAGATGATCAATCCTCATTTAGAAACACAGATGGGATGTGCACTGATCGTATGACAGGAGTCTACTGAGCACATCTGAAAGACTCTAACTAGCAGTGTTTTCAAAGCAAAGACTCATGACCAAACCTTTGGCAGAGTACAGGGAATCATAAGAAAGAAGGGGAGTTAGTCTTATGGGGAAAGGATAGGAGCTCCACAAGGACCAAATATATCTGGGCACAGGGTCTTTTCTGAGACTGACATTCAACCAAGGACCATGTATGGATATAACCTAGAACCTCCACTCAGATGTAGCCTGTGGTAGCTCAGTAACCAATTGGTCTCCCAAAGTGAGGGGAACAGGGACTATTTCTAACAGGAACTCAATGACTGGCTCTTTGGTCTCCCCACCCCCGAAGGGAGGAGCACTCCTGTTAGGCCACAGAGGAGGGCTTTGCAGCCAGTCCTGAAGGTACCTGATAAAACAGGATCAGATGAATGGGGAGGAGGTCCCCCCTATCAGTGGACTTGGAAAGGGGCACGGTGGAGATGAGGGAGGGAGGGAGGGAGTGGGAGGGAATGAGGGATCGGGACACGGCTGGGATACAGAGTTAATAAAATGTAACTGATAAAAAAAATAAAAAAATATAAAAAAAAGGATAGCAGTCATGCTTCCTTGGATCTAGTTTAAAGAAACTGAAATCTTCTTACCAGATCCCTCGATGCAAATGATGCAAATCCATCTTTCTATGGCAGGCTTAAGTGGCTGAGGATCTTAGAGCCAAAACATTTGGGTGGATCTCGGCAGCAACTGAGAAATACCGCCTTGGCTTCTGACACTCTGTGTGGAAGCTTTGGTAAAGTATCTTCTTGCAGGGAGTACCTCCTCGCTCAAGCATCAGAATCTCTACATGAATGTGAAAATCTATCATTGTATTTGTTAGTGCAGTTCAGCCATCTCCAAAGTTCAAATGTCGACTCTCTCCTCTCATTTTTTTTTCAGCCATTTTCTACATAGGCTTGATCTCCAACTGTGGTGTCTGATAAGAGTGCTTAAGCCATCCTTTATGTTCTCCAACTATCCATCACTCTCTATCCAGACGACCAGTTCTGGAAGGTTTAGACATAAGCACCCTGGGCATCAGAACACATGTGTTCTGCCATTTATGTTACTGGGTAATGCCCAAAGATTGTTCTCCCTACTGGAGAGTCCTACAAAAGAGTACCAAGGTGGAGAAAATAAAGCCAGATTCCACAAGCTGTAAAACAGCACAAGATTAAGATCCACAAAGAGACTAACAAAGGCAAAAACTCTGGTCCGAGGGGGGCCTGCAGAGACTGATGCACCAACCAAGGACCATACATGGAGAGGACCTAGACCCCCTGCTCAGATGTAGCTGATAGGCAGCTCAGTCTCCATGTGGGTTCCCAAGTAAGGGGAGCAGGCTGCCTCTGACATGAACTTGGTTTCCTGCTGATCACTTCCCCCTGGTGACAAGGCCTTCTAGGCAGTCCTGATGATACTTGATGAGCTAGGGTCAGTTGGCAGGGGAGGAGGTCTTCCCCTTTCAGTGGATGAGGGTAAGGCATGGGAAAACAACAGCAACTAACTTACTGATGCACAAATGAAATGAGTGAGTATATATACCAAAGAAGCGCTATGTAACTATGGAAGCTAGTTTTCATCCAAACCAAGACTTCACCAAGAATTACACCAGAATACTAGCAATACTATAACTGTCAGTGTTTGTTCACTAGTACCATTCTTAATTTTCCTTGAAAGGAAAATTTTGAAGTTTGAAGTCAGCTTCTCCACAGATGATAAACTTGCCATCATGAGCTTCCCTGAAAGTTTGTGGAAGTCAGTTGGAGAAAAGATGAGCTGCACCCCATGACAAGCCTCATGAATGTGAGTTCTGTTGGACAGCAGGGAGTAAGCAGTCATCTTCACATGAAATCAGGGACACAAAGCTTATTGAGGACAGCAGAAGCTCTTTACACACTTGGGTAGCCACGTGTTCCCAAGCATGAGGAGTGGGGACCGAGACAACTTTAACCGAAGTTAAGTTTATCAGCTCCACGTTGGCCAGCCAGTTAGCAGAACTGTTAAATGATAGTAAAGCAGGCAGCTCAATTTGCCAAGTATCTAGCCTGGATGCTTTTTTTTTGGGGGGGGGGGGAGTGATTGTTTATTTTCCAAAATTACTTTAAAACTGTGATGGTTATAACTCCATTACTACAACACATTGCTGAGACAATCAACTTACAAAGAGAAAATATTCAGGTTTGCCCACAGTTCAGAGATTCTGATCTATGACTGAGTGGCCTTATTGC